>NW_024357170.1:2206734-3453340 GCF_014805655.1 Passer montanus | reverse complement strand
GCTGGCACAGTTTCTGCTTGCTAGACACACTGGAAAAGGTTTTTGCTGAGATGTAGAAGATGAGAAATGCGGAATACAGAGACACGGAGCTGTCCAAAGTTAAGGGCAGCTGCCAGGCATCTTTTGGCAGAAGGAGCGCCCCGGAGAGCACTGCAACCGGCACCGTAATCTCTGCGTGAAGAGCTGCTTCCCTTCTGTCCAGGAAACATGAAACACCATCCTGGTTCCTGATGTCCGTTTGCAGCAGGCAGGTGGCACTTAAAATCCAGCCACAGTTGCTTGGGGTGTCACCTTCTTCTCAGAGGCATCCCGATATTTTCGGATTTTCTGCCGGGAAACAGTCACTCTGTGGCACTGGTCGTTGGACACAAATGACGTCATTTTTCACTGGGAAACAAAACATACCAAGCCAGGTTCCTGATGTCAATTTGCAGGAGGGTCTTGGCAATGTCAAGACTCACAATTGCTGACAGTGGCACCTTGCATCCAGGAGACATCCTGAGACATTTGGAATTTCATCAGGCACCGATCCTCTCTGGGCCACTGGCCCCTGGACACAAAAGTTGGCTGTTTTCAGTGGGAAATGAAGAGCCCAGATTCCTGTTTTCAGTTTGCAGGAGGCACTTGGCGCTGTCCAACTAGCCATAGTTGCTGATGGTGGCCCCTTGCGTCTAAGAGGCATCCTGTGAGATTTAGAATTACAACAGGCAGCTGCCCACTCAGTGCCACTGGTCCCTGGACACGAAGGCTGTCCCTTTTCCCTGGGAAAGGAAACTCACTAGCCCAAGTTCCTGATGTCCGTTTACAGGAGGCACTTGGCACTATCAAAGTAGCCACAGTTGACTCTGGTGTCACCTTAAGTCCGGGAGGAATCCTGCAACGTTTGGAATTTCAGCAGCCACCAATCCTCTCTGGGCCACTGGCCAATAGCTAAAAACGAGGGCCCATTCACCCGGGAAATGAAACTGACCAGCCCTTTTTTGTGAAGTTTTGGAGTATTTGGAATACTCCAAATACTTGGAGTTTTGGTATATTTCGGTTCCTTTTGGCTGGTTTGGAAATATTTTGCCCGTATTTTTAAAATGTTTTTATTTGTGTTTATTATTTTTTGTCAAGTTTTTTCATGTTTTGATCAGTTTTGGCTGGTTTTCTAGTATTTTGGGGTGTTTTTTCCGAATGTTTTGATCACTTTTGGCCGGTTCTAAAGTATTTTGTCTGGTGTTTAGATTGTTGTAGTTTGTTTTGATTTATTTTTCTTATATTTTGGTGGGTTCTTGGAAATGTTTGGTTCATTTTTGCGTATTTTTAATTATTTTAGCGGGTTTTTGGAATGTTTTGATTTGTTTTGATTTGTTTTTACAATATTTCGGCTGGGTTAGGAAATTTTGATTACTTTTGATTTGTTTTACAATATTTTGTCTGGGGTTGCGAGTTTTTTGGTTTGTTTTGATTTGTTTTTACAATATTTCGGCTGGGTTAGGAAATTTTGATTACTTTTGATTTGTTTTACAATATTTTGGCTGGTGTTGCGAGTTTTTTGGTTTGTTTTGATTTGTTTTTATGCTGTTTTGGCAAGCTTTTTGAAATATTTGGATCAGTTCTGGCTGATTTTCTAGTATTTTGGCATCTCTTCAGTATGTTTTGAACCGTTTTGGCAGGTTTTAACATATTTTGGCAGGTTTTTAGAATATTTTGTTTGGTTTTCCTATGTCTTTATTATGTTTTGGAGGGATTTTAGAATGTTTACATTACTTTGGGCGGGTTTTTAGAATTTTTTTGTTGGTTTTGATTTGTTTTTGTTATGTTTAGTCAGGTTTTTGGTGTGTTTGGATTAGTTTTGGTGGGCTTTATCATGTTTTGGCGGGTTTTTTGAATGTTTTGTTTACTTCTGACTAATTTCATAATATTTTGGCAGGTTTTTGGAATGTTTTGGTTGGTTTTGATTTGTTTTTGTTATGTTAGAAAGCTGCGGACACAGTCCGGGTGTTGTGCCGCTTCACTCTTCGCATCCTAGAAGGTACCGCGCTCTCCGTCTCTCGGATGCCATCCAGCGGCTATTCGCGCAGAGAGCACTGTGCCGGTCACTGTGCGCTCCGGGGCTCTCTTTCTGCCGAAAGACGCCTGGCAGCGGCACTTACTTCGGACAGCTCCGTATCTCCGTATTCTGCATTTCTTGTCTTCTAAATCACAGGAAAATGCTTTTGCACTCTGTCTAGCAAGGAGAAACTGTGCCAGCACAGTATACATCCCCGCACTTGTGTTCTCAATTCCCGAGTTCGACGCATCTCAGAAACTAAAGGGAAGAGCAATGTTATCTATGGTGGGCTAAGGTTTTTGCTGTGTTTGGATTAGTTTTGGTGGTCTTTATCATGTTTTGGTGGGTTTTTGAATGATTTGTTCACTTCTGACTAATTTTATAATATTTTGTCAGGTTTTCGGGATGTTTTGATCAGTTTTCGGGGAGTTCTAAAATAGTTTGGCTAGTTTTTTGTTAATTGTTTAGATTTGTTTTATGTTTTGGCCAGTTTTTTGAATGTTTTGATCATTTCTGGCTGGTTTTATAGTATTTTTTGTTATCTTTTCAATATATTTTTAATCAGTTTTGGAGGATTTTAAAATATTTTAGCAGGTTTTTGGAATGTCTTGATATATTTTGATTCGTTTTTATTATGTTTTGGTGGGTTTTCGGAATATTTTGGTGGGGGTTTAGAATGTTTTGTATTCTCTTGAGTTGTTTTGATTGTCTTGGCAGGTCTTTACTTGTTTTGACAATGTTTTGTCGAGTTTTTTGAATGTTTTGATCAATTCTGGCTGTTTTGATAATATTTAGTCATATTTTGGAATGTTTTGGCTTTTTTAGATTTGTTTTTATTATGTTTATTTGGGTTTTTGGTGTGTTTGGGTTAGTTTTGGTGGGCTTTATCATGTGTTGGCTGGTATTTATTATTGTTTGGCTGGGTTTTAGAATGTGTTGATTACTTTTGACGGGTTTTGAAAGATTTTTGTTGGTTTTTAGAATGTTTTGGTTTGTTTAGATTTGTTTTTATGATGCTTTGGCTAGTTTTTTGAATGTTTTGATCAGTTCTGGCTGTTTTTATAATATTTTGGCATCTTTTCAGAATGTTTTGATCTGTCTTGGCAGATTCTAAACTATTTTGTGTGGTGTTTGGAATGTTTTGGTTGATTTTCATTTGTTCTTATTATGTTTTGGCTGGTTTTCGGTATATTTTGGTGGGGTTTTTAGAATGCTTTGGTTGGTTTTCATTTGTTTTTAATATGGTTTGGAGGGTTTTAGAATATTTTGATTCATTTAGGCAAGTTTAAAAATATTTTGGTGGGTTTGGCCTCTTAAATTCACATTAACATTCGAATGGATGGTATTCTTGGACAACTTTTCTGTGTTTGCTGCTGGTTCTACTCCAGCTTACAGCAGATAACCCTGGTCTTCCCTTTAGGCTGAGAGATGCCGAAAAATGGGGAACTTTAAAACACAAGTCGGGGGACATATACTGTGCTGGCGCAGTTTCTGCTTGCTAGACACAGTGGAAAAGCTTTTTGCTGAGATGCAGAAGACGAGAAATGCAGAATACGGAGACACGGAGCTGTCCGAAGTTAAGGGCAGCTGCCAGGCATCTTTTGGCAGAAGGAGCGCCCCGGAGCGCACTGCAACCGGCACCGTAATCTCTGCGTGAAGAGCCGCTTCTCTTCTGTCCAGGAAACATAAAACACCATCCCTGGTTCCTGATGTCCGTTTGCAGCAGGCACTTGGCACTTAAAATCCAGCCACAGTTGCTTGGGGTGTCACCTTCTTCTCGGAGGCATCCCGCGATTTTCGGATTTTCTGCAGGGAAACAGCCACTCTGTGGCACTGGTCGTTGGACACAAATGACGTCACTTTTCACTGGGAAACAAAACATACCAGGCCAGGTTACAGATGTCAATTTGCAGGAGGCTCTTGGCACTGTCAACACTCACAGTTGCTGACACTGATGTCAGTTTACAGGAGACGCTTGGCACTGTCAAGCCAGCCACAGTTGCATTTGTTGCATCCTTGCATATGGGACCCATCCTGTGACGTTTGGAATTTCAGCAGGCACCCGGCCTCTCCGGGCCACTGGCCCATGGACACAAAGGCTGGCCCTTTACCCTGGGAAAAGAAACTGACCAACCCGTTTGCAGGAGGCACTTGGCACTGTCAATCCAGCCACAATTGCATGTCATTGCACATTACGTCTGGGAGGCATCCTGCAATGTTCGCAATTTCTACAGGGAAACGGCCACTCTAGGGCACTGGTCATTGGACAAAAACAACCGCCCTTTTCACAGGGAAACAAAATCCACACGCTTAGATTCCTGATGTCAGTTTGCAGGAGGCACTTGACACTGTCAAACCACTCACAGTTGCTGATGTTGGCACCTTGCCTCTGGAAGGCATCCTGTGACGTTTGGAATTTCAGCCGGCAGCAGGCCACTCACGGCCACTGAACCCTGCTTAAGAACGCCGGCACTTTTCCCTGGGAAACAAAACTCATGAGCCTACGTTCCTGATGTCAGTTTGTTGAAGGCACTTGGCACTGTCAGTTCAGCCACAGTTGCTGATTGTGGCACTGTGCGTCTGGGAGACATCCTGCGACGTTTGGAATTTCAGCAGCCAAAAGGCCACTCCATGCCACTGGCCCATGGACACGAACGCTGGCCCTTTTCCCAGCGAAATGTAACTCAAAAGGCCAAGTTCCTGATGTCAGTTAACAGGAGGACTTGGCACTGTCACACCAGCCACAGATGCATTTGGAGGCAGCTTGTGTCTGGGAGGCATCCTGCGACGTTGGGAATTTCAGAAGGCAGCAGGCCACTAGGGGCCACCTGAACCGGGACATGAACAATGGCCTTTTTCTGTGAGAACCAAAACTCAGCAGGCCAGGTTCCTGATGTCCCTTTGCAGGAGGCACTTGGCACTGTCAATCCAGCCACAATTGCATGTCATTGCACATTACGTCTGGGAGGCATCCTGCAATGTTCGCAATTTCTACAGGGAAACGGCCACTCTAGGGCACTGGTCATTGGACAAAAACAACCGCCCTTTTCACAGGGAAACAAAATCCACACGCTTAGATTCCTGATGTCAGTTTGCAGGAGGCACTTGACACTGTCAAACCACTCACAGTTGCTGATGTTGGCACCTTGCCTCTGGAAGGCATCCTGTGACGTTTGGAAGTTCAGCCAGCAGCAGGCCACTCACGGCCACTGAACCCTGCTTAAGAACGCCGGCACTTTTCCCTGGGAAACAAAACTCACGAGCCTACGTTCCTGATGTCAGTTTGTGGGAGGCACTTGGCACTGTCATACCAGCCACAGCTGTCTGCGATGGCACCTTGCGTCTGCGAGGCATCCTGAGATGTTCGGTATTTCAGCAGGCAGCTGGCCGCTCTGCACGACAGGACACTATACAGGAATGATGGCCATTTCCCTTAGGAACAAAACTCACCAGGCCTGATTTCTGATGTCAGTTTCCAGGAGGCACTCGGCACTGTCCAACCAGCCTCAGTTGACTGTGGTGGCCTCTTGCGTCTGGGAAGCATCCTGAGACATTCAGAAGTTCAAAATGCAGCCGGCCACTCCGGACCACCGCCACATGGACACGAACGGTGGCCTTTCCCCAGAGAAACAAAACTCACCAGGCCAGGTTCCTGAAGTCCGTTTGCAGGAGGCACTTGGCACTGTCAAACCAGCCATACTTGCCTCTGGTGGAACATTACGTCTGGTAGGCATCCTGAGATGAGCGGAATTTCAGCTGGCCCCCGGCGACTGCAGGCCGCCGGAACCTGGACAGGAGCAATGGCCTTTCCCCGGAGAAGCAAAACTCAGCAGGCCAGGTTCCTGATATCAGTTTGCAGGAGGCACTGGGCACTGTGAGACAAGCCACAGGTGCCTGTGGTGGCGCTCTGATTCTGGGAGGCATCCTGAGATGTTTGGAATTTTAAGAGACGCCCGGCCATGCCGGGCTACCTCAACCTGGACACGAACGATGGCCTTTTTCTGACAGAAAGAAATCTCAGCAGGCCAGGCTCCTGATGTCAGTTTGCAGGAGGCATGTGTCACTGTCAAATCTGCCACAGTTGCCTGTTGTGGAGCCTTCCTTCTAGGATGTATATTGAGACGTTCGGAATTACGGCACGCAGCGGCCACTGCTGGCTACAGGAGAAGAACAATGGCTTTTACTCTGAGAAACAGAACTCACCAGGCCAGGTTCCTGATGTCAGTTTGCAGGAGGCACTTGGCACTGTCCAACCAGCCACGGTTGCCAGTGGTGACGCCTTACTTCTGGGAGGTATATGGAGACATTCGGAATTTCAACACACAGTCAGCCACTGCGGGAGACCGGAACCTGGCCAGGAACGATGGCATTTCCCCAGAGAAACAGAACTCAGCAGGCCAGGTTCCTGATGTCAAGTTTGGGGGAGGCACTTGGCACTTTCAAGCCAGCCACATTTACCTCTGGCGGCACCTTGTTTCTGGGAGGCATCCTGAGATATTTGGAATTTTAAGAGGCACCAGGCCACGCTGGGCCACCTGAACTGGGACGGGAACAATGGCATTTTTCTGTGAGAAATAAAACTCAGCAGGCGAGGTTCATGATGTCCGTTTGCAGAAGGCACTTGGCACTCTCAAACCAGCCATAGTTGCCTGTGCTGGCATCTTGCTTCAGGGAGGCATCCTGAGACATTTGGAAGTTCAAAATCCACACGGCCACTACGGGCCACCGGAAGCTGGACACGGTCTATGTCCTTTTCTCTGAGAAACAAAACTCAGCAGACCAGGGTCCTGATGTCAGTTTGCAGGAGGCACTTGGCACTGTCAAAGCAGTCACAGTTGCCTCTGATGGCACCTTGCTTCTGGGAGGTATATGGAGACTTTGGGAATTTCAGCACACAGCCGGCCACTGCAGAAGACCGGAACCTGGCCAGG
This sequence comes from Passer montanus, assembly GCF_014805655.1. NCBI lineage: Eukaryota > Metazoa > Chordata > Aves > Passeriformes > Passeridae > Passer > Passer montanus. The sequence goes on along the minus strand of NW_024357170.1, from coordinate 3,446,374 downwards.
AACGAGGGCCTTTCCCCAGAGAAACAAAACTCACCAAGCCAGGTTCCTGACGTCATTTTGCCAGAGGCACTTGGCACTTTCAAGCCAGCCACACTTGCCTCTGGCGGCACCTTGCTTCCTTAAGGCATCCTGAGATGTTCGGAATTTTAAGAGACACCAGGCCACGCTGGGCCACCGGAACCTGGACACCATCAATGGCCTTTTTCAGTGAGAAACAAAACTCCGCAGGCCAGGGTCCTGATGTCCGTTTGCAGGAGGCACTTGGCACTCTCAAACCAGCCACATTTGCCCGTGGTGGCATCTGGCTTCCGCAAGGTATCCGGAGACGTGCGGAATTTCGGCAGGCAGCTTGCCGCCCCGGGCCACGGGAATCAGCAGGCCACGTTCCTGATGTCAGTTTGCGGGAGGCACTTGCCACTGTCAAATCAGCCACACTTGCCTCTGGTGGAACGTTGCCTCTGGTAGGCGTCCCGAGATGAGCGGAATTTCAGCTGGCACCCAGCCACACAGGGCCACCAGAAACCGTACATAAATAATGGCCTTTCCCCAGAGTAGAAAAACTCAGCAGGCCAGGTTCCTGATGTCCGTTTGCAGGAGGCACTTGCTACTGTGAAATCCGCCACAGGTGCATCTGGTGGAGCCTTGCAACTTGAAAGCATCCTGAGACATGCTGAATTTCAGTAGACAGCTTGCCATGCCGGGCAACGGGAACCAGGACACCAACAATGGCCTTTCCTATGAGAAACAAAACTCACCAGACCAGGTTCGTGATGTCCGTTTGCTGCAGGCACTTGGCACTATCAAATCAACCACACTTGCCTGTGATGGCGCCTTGCATCTGAAAGCATCCAAAGATGTTTGGAATTTCAGCAGGCAGCCGGCCATCTGGGACTGTGGTCCTAGACAGGAATGATGGCCTTTCCCCAGACAAACAAAACTCAGCAGGCCAGGTTCCTGATGTCCGTTTGCAGGAGGCACTTGGCACTATCAAATCAACCACACTTTCCTGTGATGGCACCTTGCGTCTGGGAAGCATCCAAAGATGTTTGGAATTTCAGCAGGCAGCCGGCCATCTGGGACTGTGGTCCTAGGCTTTTGCTCTGAGAAACAAAACTCACCAGGCCAGGTTCCTGATGTCCGTTTGCAGGAGGCACTTGGCACTGTCAAACCAGCCACACTTGGCTCTGGTGACACCTTGCATGTGAGAGGTGTATTGAGATGAGTGGAATTCCAGCAGGCAGTTGGCTGCTTCAGGCCACAGGATCCTGGGGAAGAAAGATAGCCGTTTCTCTGCGAAAAAAATCTCACAAGGCCAGGTTCCTGATGTCACTTTGCAGGAGGCACTTGGCACTGTCAAACCAGCCACTGTTGCCTAAGGAGGCATCTTGCTTCTAGGAGGCATCCTGAGCCATTTGGAATTCCAGCAGACACCTGGCCACTTTGGGCCAGAGGGTCCTGGACAAGAACATTGGCCTTTCTCCTTGGAAACAAAACTCAACAGGCCAGGTTCCTGATGTCACTTTGCAGGAGGCACTTGGAACTCTCAAACCAGCCACAGTGGACTATGGTGGCCCCTTGCATGTGAGATGTATATTGAGATGTGTGGAACTCCAGCAGGCAGTTGGCTGCTTCAGGCCACAGGATTCTGGACAAAAAGTTAGCCGTTTCTCTGCGAAACAGAAGTCACCAGGCCAGGTTCCTGATGTCAGTTTGCAGGAGGCACTTGGCACTGTCAAACCAGCCATAGTTTCCTATGGTGGCACCTTGCGTTTGGGAGGCATCCTGAGGCATTCAAAATGCCAGCAAACGCATGGCCACTTCGGTCCAGAGGGTCCTGGACAAAAACATTGGCCTTTCCCCTTGGAAACAAAACTCACCAGGCCAGGTTCCTGATGTCAGTTTGCAGGAGGCACTTGGCACTGTCAAACCAGCCATAGTTTCCTATGGTGGCACCTTGCGTTTGAGAGGTGTATTGAGATGAGTGGAATTCCAGAAGGCAGTTGGATGCTTCTGGCTAAAGGATCCGGGGCAAATGTTAGCCGTTTCTCTGCGAAACAAAAGTCACCAGGCCAGGATCCTGATGTCAGTTTCCAGGAGGCACTTGGCACTGTCAAACCACCCATAGTTGCCTATGGTGGCACCTTGCGTCTGGGAGGCTTCCTGAGACATTCAGAATGCCAGCAGACACATGGCCTCTGGCCACCGGGCCCTGGACAAAAACAATGGCCTTTCCCCTGAGAAACAAAAGTCACCAGGCCAGGTTCCTGATGTCACTTTGCAGGAGGTACTTGGCACCGTCAGACCATCCACAGTTGCCTAATGAGGCACCGTGCGTCTGGGAGGCCTTCTACGACTTTTGCCAGGTTCCTGATGTGAGTTTGCAGTTGGCACTTGGCACTGTGAAAACAGGCACTGTTGCCTATGGTGGCACCTTGCATGTGATAGGTATATTGAGATGTGTGGAACTGCAGCAAGCAGTTGGCTGCTTCTGGCAACAGGATCCTGGACAAAAATTTCTCCGTTTCCCTGCGAAACAAATCTCACAAGGCCAGGGTCCCAGGGTTTGCAGGAGGCACTTGGCACTGTCAAACCAGGCACTGTTGCCTAATGAGGCACCTTGCTTCTGGGAGGCATCCTGAGACATTCGGAATGCCAGCAGACACATGGCCACTTCGGGCCAGAGGGCCCTGGACAAGAACCTTGGCCTTTCCCCTTGGAAACAAAAGTCACCAGGCCAGGTTCCTGATATCAATTTCCAGGAGGCACGTGGCACTGTCAAACCAGACACACTTGCCACTGGTGGCACCTTGCATCTGGGAGGCATCCTGAGACATTCAGAATGCCAGCAGACACATGGCCACGTTGCGCCAGATGGTCCTGGACAAGAACATTGGCCTTGCCCCTTGGAAACAAAACTCACCAAGCCAGGTTTGTGGTGTCACTTTGCAGGAGGACCTTGGCACTGTCAAACCAGCCACTGATGCCTATGGAGGCACCTTGCGTCTGGGAGGCCTCATGAGACATTTGGAATTTCAGCACACAGCCGGCCTCTTCGGGCCACAGGAACTGGGAAAAGAACGATGGCCTTTTCCCAGAGAAACAAAAGTCACCAGCCCAGGTTCCTGATGTCAGTTTCCTGGAGGCACTTGGCACTGTCAAACCAGCCACAGGAGCCTATGGTGGATTCTTCCATGTGAGAGGTATATTGAGATGTGTGGAATTGCAGCAGGCAGTTGGCTGCTTCAGGCGACAGGATCTAGGGCAAAATTTAGCCGTTTCTCTGCGAAACAAAAGTCACCACGCCAGGTTCCTGATGTCAGTTTGCAGGAGGCACTTGACACTGTCAAACCAGCCACACTTGCCACTTGTAGCATGTTTCGTCTTGGAGGCATCCTGAGACGTTCTGAAATTAGAGCAGACACCTGGCCACTTCGTGCCAGAGGGTCCTGGACAAGAACATTGGCCTTTCCCCGTGGAAACAAAACTGACCAAGCCAGGTTCGTGGTGTCAGTTTGCAAAAGGACCTTGGCACTGTCAAACTAGCCACTGTTGCCAGTGGTGGCATCTTCCATGTGAGCGATATATTGAGATGCGTGGAATTCCAGCAGGCAGTTGGCTGCTTCAGGCCACAGGATCCAGGGCAAAATTTAGCCGTTTCTCTGCGAAACAAATCTCAACAGGCCAGGTTCCTGATGTCAGTTTACTGGAGGCATTTGGCACTGTCAAACCAGCCACTGTTGCCTATGGTGCCACCTTTCATGTGATAGGTATATTGTTGAGATGAGTGGAATTCCAGCAGGCAGTTGGCTGCGTCCGGCCACAGGATCCTGGACAAAATGTTAGCCGTTTCTCTGTGAAACAAAACTCACCAGGCCAGGTTCCTGATGTCAGTTTCCTGGAGGCACTTGGCACTTTTAAACCAGCCACAGGTGCGTATGGTGGATTCTTCCATGTGAGAGGTATATTGAGGTGTGTGGAATTGCAGCAAGCAGTTGGCTGCTTCAGGCCATAGGATCCAGGGCAAAATTTAGGCGTTTCTCTGCGAAACAAAAGTCATAAGGCCAGGTTCCTGATGTCACTTTGCAGGAGGCACTTGGCACTGTCAAACCAGCCACTGTTGCCTAATGAGGCACCTTGCGTCAGGGAGGCATCCTGAGACATTCAGAATGCCAGCAGACACATGGCCACTTTGGGCCACCGGGCCCTGGACAAGAACATTGGCCTTTCCCCTTGGAAACAAAACTCACCAAGGCAGGTTCCTGGTGTCACTTTGCAGGAGGACCTTGGCACTGTCAAACCAGCAACTGTTGCTTATGGAGGCACCATGCGTCTGGGAGGCCTCATGAGACATTTGGAATTTCAGCACATAGCCAGCCTCTTCGGGCCACAGGAACTGGGAAAAGAATGATGGCCTTTTCCCAGAGAAAGAAAACTCACCAGGCCAGGTTCCTGATGTCAGTTTCCTGGAGGCACTTGGCACTGTCAAACCAGCCACTGTTGCCTAATGAGGCACCTTGCGTCAGGGAGGCATCGTGAGGACGTATATTGAGATGTGTGGAATTCCAATAGGCAGTTGGAGGCTTCTGGCAACAGGATCCTGGACAAAAAGTTCTCCGTTTCCCTGCGAAACAAAACTAACCAGGCCAGGTTCCTGATGTCACTTTGCGGGAGGCACTTGGCACTGTCAAACCAGGCACTGTTGCCTAATGAGGTACCTTGCGTCTGGGAGGCATCCTGAGCCATTTGGAATTCCAGCAGACACATGGCCACTTCGGGCCAGAGGGCCCTGGACAAGAATATTGGCCTTTCCCCTTGGAAACAAAAGTCACCAGGCCAGGTTCCTGATGTCAGTTTCCAGGAGGCACTTGGCACTGTCAAACCAGCCACTGTTGCCTAATGAGGTCCCTTGCGTCTGGGAGGCATCCTGAGCCATTTGGAATTCCAGCAGACACATGGCCACTTCGGGCCAGAGGGCCCTGGACAAGAATATTGGCCTTTCCCCTTGGAAACAAAAGTCACCAGGCCAGGTTCCTGATGTCAGTTTCCAGGAGGCACTTGGCACTGTCAAACCAGCCACTGTTGCCTAATGAGGTCCCTTGCGTCTGGGAGGCATCCTGAGCCATTTGGAATTCCAGCAGACACATGGCCACTTCGGGCCAGAGGGCCCTGGACAAGAATATTGGCCTTTCCCCTTGGAAACAAAAGTCACCAGGCCAGGTTCCTGATGTCAGTTTCCAGGAGGCACTTGGCACTGTCAAACCAGCCACTGTTGCCTAATGAGGTCCCTTGCGTCTGGGAGGCATCCTGAGCCATTTGGAATTCCAGCAGACACATGGCCACTTCGGGCCAGAGGGCCCTGGACAAGAATATTGGCCTTTCCCCTTGGAAACAAAAGTCACCAGGCCAGGTTCCTGATGTCAGTTTCCAGGAGGCACTTGGCACTGTCAAACCAGCCACTGTTGCCTAATGAGGTCCCTTGCGTCTGGGAGGCATCCTGAGCCATTTGGAATTCCAGCAGACACATGGCCACTTCGGGCCAGAGGGCCCTGGACAAGAATATTGGCCTTTCCCCTTGGAAACAAAAGTCACCAGGCCAGGTTCCTGATGTCAGTTTCCAGGAGGCACTTGGCACTGTCAAACCAGCCACTGTTGCCTAATGAGGTCCCTTGCGTCTGGGAGGCATCCTGAGCCATTTGGAATTCCAGCAGACACATGGCCACTTCGGGCCAGAGGGCCCTGGACAAGAATATTGGCCTTTCCCCTTGGAAACAAAAGTCACCAGGCCAGGTTCCTGATGTCAGTTTCCAGGAGGCACTTGGCACTGTCAAACCAGCCACTGTTGCCTAATGAGGTCCCTTGCGTCTGGGAGGCATCCTGAGCCATTTGGAATTCCAGCAGACACATGGCCACTTCGGGCCAGAGGGCCCTGGACAAGAATATTGGCCTTTCCCCTTGGAAACAAAAGTCACCAGGCCAGGTTCCTGATGTCAGTTTCCAGGAGGCACTTGGCACTGTCAAACCAGCCACTGTTGCCTAATGAGGCACGGTGCGTCTGGGAGGCATGCTAAGACATTTGGGAATTCCAGCACACAGCCGGCCACTTCGGGCACGATGGCCTTTTCCCAGAGAAAGTAAACTCGCCAGGCAAGGTTACTGATGTCAGTTTGCAGGAGGCACTTGGCACTGTCAAACCAGCCACTGTTGCCTAATGAGGCACCGTGCGTCTGGGAGGCATGCTAAGACATTTGGGAATTCCAGCACACAGCCGGCCACTTCGGGCCACTGGACCCAGGAAAAGAACGATGGCCTTTTCCCAGAGAAAGTAAACTCACCAGGCAAGGTTACTGATGTCAGTTTGCAGGAGGCACTTGGCACTGTCAAACCAGCCACTGTTGTCTAATGAGGCATCTTGCTTCTAGGAGGCATCCTGAGACGTTCCGAATTCCAGGAGACACATGGCCACTTCGGGCCAGAGGGTCCTGGACAAGAACATTGGTCTTTCCCCTTGGAAACAAAACTCACCAGGTCAGGTTCCTGATGTCAATTTCCAGGAGGCACTTGGCACTGTGAAACCACTCACAGTTGCCTCTGGTGGCACTTTGCATCTGGGAGCCATCCTGTGACCTTTGGAATTTCAGAAGGTAAAGGGCCACTCTGTGCTACTGGGCCCTGGAGACGAACTCTGGCCCTTTTCCCTATGAAACAAAACTCACGAGCCGAGATTCGTGATGTCCGTTTGCAGGAGGCACTTGGCACTGTAAAAAGAGCCACAATTGCCTCTGGTGGCACCTTGCGTCTGGAAGGCATCCTGAGACATTCGGAATTTCAGCAGGCACCCGGCCTCACCCGGCCACTGGTGCATGGACACAAACCCTGGCCCTGTTGTCCAGGAAATGAAACTCAGCAGCCCAGGTTCCTGATGTAAGTTTGCAGGAGGCACTTGTCACTGTCAAACCAGACACAGTTGCCAGTCATGGCACCTTGCATCTGGGAGGCATCCTGTGACGTTCGTAATTTCAGCAGGCAGCCGACCATTCCTAGTCATTGGCACCTGGATTTAAACTCTGGTCCTTTTCCCTGGGAAACGAAACTCTCCAGGCCACGTTCCTGATGTCACTTTGTAGGAAGCCCTTGGCACTGTCAAAACATCTAGGTGGTATTGCATTTTATTTAAATGGTATGCTCTGTCTCACCCCTCTAAAAGTTATTGTCTAGCCTAAGCCTGTGGTCCTGCCCTGAAGCATCCCGTATCTGTAATCCCATTGGCACAAATCTGATTCCACACCCACTTTCAATCTGCCTTATAAAATGTGTGAGCAAAACCAGTCGCTCTCTTAGCCTTTCCTCCCTCTTAGCCTTCCTACCGTCTTGGCCCTTCCCTCCCCTAGGCTCCCCCTCCTTCCCCCTCCCCTTCCCCCTTTTTCCCTCAGTAACCATGCTGTTCCCGGGGATGGGACCCCCAATAAACCCTAATTTAATCAGCACCCTCAGAATCCGTGTGGAGTCTCCTTGCCTGCCTGCTGCTGCCAGTTTTCTCACAGCCTAGGGGGCCCTCCGGTGACTCCCTGGGGTGCCTCCTCCCAAAAGAAACTGTGACAAATGGCGCCCAATGTCCGGCAAGTACACCGACAGCCCTGAGACGAAAATGGACTGTGCCAGCACAGCGCAGAACCCCGCAGAACACCGCTTCCCTGCCACCTTTGACACTGTGGGGCGGCCCCTCCTCCACCACCCAGAGGCCCCGTGAGACATCGTGCCTCCATTCTGCCGGCATCAGCCCGCTGCTGCTGCGTGGAGCGCACCCGGCCCGCCGCTTGCGGCTCTGTCACCGTGTGGTCGCCACGCGGCCGCTCGGAGCCCGCTCACCCGGAGCCGCCGCCGCGTCAGGGCTGACCCCCCACTCCCTGCCCGGAGGTGGCGGGGGGAGGGGTGGCCGCAGAGCGGTCGGGTCGTGTGGATTGCCAAGCCCCAGCAGCCGATGCCCTGGACCACAGCAGTGGCGAAAGAAGGAACCCAAGCCCACCCGTTTCCTCAGGGGAGCCACCAGACCATCAAAATGCAGTTATCAGCTTTGTCCGAGCCCTGCATCTCTCCAAAACTGTATTCCCCAGTTCTGTGACCTCCTGTCATGGTCTTTCTCTCCCCTCGCTGCTCCTTCTTCCTAATTCCATCCCTAACCTGCCCTCCCCTTAACAAACCCTCGGGAATCCACTCCATCCTTCTAAACCCAACACTGCAGCCACATGACTAAGCTTCAACATTTCACTGAATTGAAAATTCTACTTTATTATCTCCTTCCCCTGTTATTCCAAAAGCAGGATAATATCCTTCTCTGCAATCCGTACCCCTTTTTTCCTTATTTTGGGTAGATCACCAGGAGCAAACCACTTGAAGGCGGAGGGTACCCCCAAAAGGTTTTTCTTTCGCAGAGTTCCCCGGCTCCCCGTAACCTCCCCAGCTCCCAATCCCTACCCACTTGTTCTAGCTGAAAAGAGGGTTTCAGCTAGAACTTTTATCCTAAAACCCTCTAACCTTTTTATCATTCTTATCCAATACCTGTCCTCCCTCCACTTCCTTCCTGTCCCCATGAAGTAGTTTTTACAATTATGCTTTTCTAGTTTGTGTGTGTTCATATTGCAGATTGTCCTGTTTTCAGTATTAGAAAGCAGGGGCCTGTCAGGTCACAAGGGTAGATCCGACGAGAAGCAGTTTTGGATTGTTTCTTTAATAGCGAGGGTTCAGACAGTATTAGACTGATGAATCAAAATCGTTGTTGGGTTTATGCTGTCCTCAGTAGGTTCTGAGGGTGACTGACAACCTAAAATGATGTCTAGGAAAGTATTTTGATGGTTTTTGTGGTGAATGCTCCCTGAGTATAAGTTGTAGCTGGAGCCAAATTTCTTTTTTTTCTTTTTGTTTTTCTTTTAATGACCTAAAACCAGGGGTCTTCTGGGTTAAACTGGTTGGAAGGTGAAAACCCTGAGAGAGGGAGCAAAGTCAGCGCCTCAGCCTAAACTGGGGACTGTGGTGGTCCGAAAAGCCAGTTGGAAAAGGTAAGACACCATTGGACCAGTCACGCTGAAAAGGCCAATCCTAGAGTGGCCTTCCAAAGGTTGAAATTTGGCATGGTGTGCAGGATGGCTGCCAGTTCCAAGCTGCTAGCATGGCCAATTTGGGCTGCTTTGACAGTGCCATGTGCCTCCTGCAAAGGGACATCAGGAACCTGGGCTGTGGAGTTTTGTTTCCCAGGGAAACAGTCCATCATTCGTGTTCAGTGGCCTCTGTTCTAGAGTGGCAGGCTGCCTGCAGAAAGCCAGCATCGTAGAGGATGCCTCTCAGACCCAAACTGCCAGCACTGCCAACTGTGGCTGCTTTGATAGTGCCAATTGCCTCCTGCGAACTGACATCAGGAACCTGGGCTGCTGAGTTTGGTTTCCAAGGGAAAAAAGCCAGCATTGATGTTAAACTTCAGCTGGCCTAGAGTGGTCTTCCAAAGGTTGAAATTTGGCATAGTGTGCAGGATGGCTCCCAGGTCCAAGCTGCCAGAACGGCCACCATGGGCTGCTTTGACAGTGTTAAGTGCCTTTTGCCAACTGACATCAGCAACCTGGGCTGGTGACTGTGGTGTCTCAGGGATTAGGGATGGTGTTCAGTACAGGGGCCTGTGGTCAGGCGTGGCTGGCTGCATGCTGATATTTAGCATTGCACAGAATGCCTCCCAGACTAACGCTGCCACCGCTGACAATTCAGGCTGCTTTGAGAGTGCCAAGTGCCTTCTGCAAACTTGCATCTGAAATCTGGTCTGGTGAGTTTGGTTTCCCAGGGAAACAGTCCGGAGCTTGTGTTCAGGTGCCGGTGGTCCGGCATGGCTGGCTGCCTGCAGAAATTCATCCATGCACAGGATGCCTCTCAGACCCAAGCTGCCAGCACTGCCAACTCAGACTGCTTTGATAGTGCCAAATGCCTTTTGCAAACTGATGCTAGGAACCTGGGCTGTTGAGTTTGGTTTCCCTGGGAAAGAGTCCAGAGCTTTTGTTCAAGTGCCAGTGGTCTGGCATGGCTGGCTGCATGCTGAAATTCATCCATGCACAGGATGCCTCTCAGATCCAAGCTGCCACCACTGCCACCTCAGGCTGCTTTGACAGTGCCAACTGCCTCCTGCAAAGTGACATCAGGCACCTGGGCTGCTGAGTGTTGATTCTCAGGGAAAATGGGTGGCATTTCTGTTCAGGGGCCTGTGGTCCAAAGGGGCTGGCTGCATTCTGAAATTCCACATTGGGCAGGATGCCTCCCAGACCCACCTGCCACCAGTGCCAACTGTGGCTGCTTTGACAGTGCCAAATGCCTCCTGCATAGTGACCTCAGAAACCTGGGCTGCTGAGTTTGGTTTCCAAGGGAAAAGGCCAGTCTTGATGTTAAATTTCAGCAGGCCCAGAGTGGCCAGCTGAAGGTCGAAATTTGGCATTGTGTGCAGGATGGCTCCCCTATCCAAGCTGCTACCACTGCCAAATATGGCTGCTTTGACAGTGCGAAGTGCCTCCTGCACAGTGACATCAGGAACCTGGGCTGCTGAGTTTGGTTTCCAAGGAAAAAATGCCGGTGTTAGCTTTTAGGGGCCTGAGGGTCGCAGTAGAGAGCTGCCTACTGAAATTCAGCATTGTGCAAAGGATATCTCCCAGACCCCAACTGCCACCACTGACAACTTGGGCTCCGTTGACAATGCCAAGTGCCTCCTGCAAAGTGACATCAGGCACCTGGGCTGCTGAGTGTTGGTTCGCAGGGAAAATGGCTGGCATTTCTGTTTAGGGGCCTGTGGTCCAAAGGGGCTGGCTGCATTCTGAAATTCCGCATTGGGCAGGATGCCTCCCAGACCCACCTGCCACCAGTGCCTCGCAGGAGGCAATTGGCACTATCAAAGCAGCCCGAGTTGGCAGTGCTGGCAGCTTGGGTCTGAGAGGCATCCTCTAAAATGCGGGATTTCTGCAGGCAGCCTGCCACTCTAGAACAGAGGCCTCTGCACATGAATGATGGACTGTTTCCCTAGGAAACAAAACTCCACAGCCCAGGTTCCTGATGTCCCTTTTAGGCTTTGAGATGCAAAGAATTGGTGAACTCCTACGGCAGGGTCAGGGGAGGTCTGCTGGGCTGGCACAGTATCTCCTTGCCAGACTTAGTGGAAAAGCTTTTCACTGAGAGGCAGACTGAATACGGAGATGCGGAGCTGTCTGAAGGTAAGTGTCGCTGCCGGGCGTCTTTCAGCAGAAGCGGCGTCCCGGAGCGCACCGCGACTGGCACAGAGATCTCTGCACGAAGAAGCCGCTTCTTCGCATCCGAAGGACGGAGAGCGCGGCAGCTTCCAGGAGGCAAAGAACGAAGCCACGAAACACCCGGACTGTGTGTGCAGCTTTCTTACAGCAAGAGGATGGCGCCCTGCTCCTCGCTTGCCTCTTAACTTCGCATTAGCATTCCAATGGTGGGTATACTTGGACAACTTTTCTGTGCCTGCTGCTAGGTCTGTTGCAGCCCTACGGAGAAAATCATGCTCTTTCCTTTTAGGCTTTGAGATGCAAAGAACTGGTGAACTCCTATGGCAAGGTCGGGGCATGTGTGCTGTGCTGGCACATTTTCTCCTTGCTAGACGTAGTCGAAAAGCTTTTCGCTAAGACGCATTCTGCAAGAGACGCAGAATACCGAGATAGGGAGCTGTCTGAAGGTCAGTGCCGCTGCTGCGCGTCTTTTGGCAGAAGCAGGGTCCCGGAGCGCTCTGTGACCGGCATGGAGATCTGTGTGCGAAGAAGAAGCTGCTTCGTCGCATGTGGAACACAGAGAGCGCAGCAGCTTCCAGGAGGCGCAGGACGAAGCCACGCAACTCCCAGGCTGTGTGCGCAGCTTTCTTAGTGCTAAAGGAAGGTGGCCTGCTGCTTGCCTGCCCTTTAAATTCGCCATAGCTTTCGAACGGAATGTATCCTTGGACAACATTTCTGTGCTTGCTGCTAGTTCTGCTGCAGCCTTCCATGGATAATCTTGCTCTCCCCTTTAGGCTCTGAGCTGCAAAGAACTTGTGAAATCCTAGGGCAAGGTCGGGGGACGTGTGCTGTGCTGGCACAGTTTCTCCTTGCTAGACTTAGTGGAAAAGCTTTTCACTGAGACGCAGACGGCAAGAGACACTGAATACAGAGATGCGGAGCTGTCTAAAGGTAAGTGCCTCTGCTGGGCTTTTTTCGGCAGAAGCGGCGTCCTGGAGCGCAATGTGACCTTCACAGAGATCTGTGCGCGAAGAAGCCGCTTCTTCGCAAGCGGATGACGGAGACCACTGCGGCTTCCGAGAGGGAAGAACGGAGCCGCGTAACACCCGGACTGTGTGAGCAGCTTTCTTACTGCAAGAGGATGGTGCCCTGCTCCTCGCCTTCCTCTTAACATCGCATTAGCATTAAAATGGAGGGTATACTTGGACAACTTTTCTGTGCTTCCTGCTATGTCTGCTGCAGCCCTACAAAGAAAATTTTGCTCTTTCTTTTTAGGCTTTGAGATGCAAAGAATTGGTGAGCTCCTAGGGCAGGGTCGGGGGACGTGTGCTTTGCTGGCACAGTATCTTCTTGCCAGACTTAGTGGAAATGCTTTTCGCTGAGAGGCAGGCGGCAAGAGACACTGAATACGAAAATGTGGAGCTGTCCGAAGGTAAGTGTCGCTGCCGGGCGTCTTTCAGCAGAAGTGGCGTCCCGGAGCGCACTGCGACCGGCAGGGAGATCTGTGCGTGAAGAAACCGCTTCTTCACATCCGAAGGACGGAGAGTGCGGCAGCTTCCAGGAGGAGAAGAACGAAGCCGTGCAACACCCGGACTGTGTGAGCAGCTTTCTTACAGCAAGAGGATGGCGCCCTGCTCCTCGCTTGCCTCTTAACTTCGCATTAGCAATCAAATGGAAGGTATACTTGGACAATTTTTCTGTGCTTCCTGCTATGTCCACTGCAGCCCTACACAGAAAATTTTGCTCTTTCCTTTTAGGCTTTGAGATGCAAAGAATTGGTGAGCTCCTAGGGCAAGGTCGCGGGAGGTGTGCTGTGCTCGCACAGTTTCTTCTTGCTAGACTTAGGGGAAAAGCTTTTCGCTGAGAGGCAGACGGCAAGAGATGCTGAACACGGAGGTGAGGAGGTGTCCAATGCTGAGTGCCGCTGCCGGGCGTCTTTCAGCAGAAGCGGCGTCCCGGAGCTCACCGCGACCGGCACAGATACCTGTGCGTGAAGAAGCCGCTTCTTTGCATCCGGAACAAACAGAGTGAGGCAGCTATCAGGAGGCCAAGAACCAAGCCACACAACACCCGGACTGTGTGCGCAGCTTTCTTAGTGCTAGAGGAAGGTGGTCTGCCGCTCAGCCTGCCTCTTAACTTCGCATTAGCATTCCAGTGGAAGGTAATCTTGGACCATTTTTCTGCATTTCCTGCTAGTTCTGTGGAGCCCTCAGGGGATAATCTTGCTCTTCCTTTTAGGGTCTGAAATACCAAGAAATTCTGAACTCCTTGGGCATGGTCGGGGGACGTGGGCTGAGCAGGCACAGTTTCTCATTCCTAGACATGTTGGAAAAGCTTTTCTTTAAGACACAGACGGCAAGAGAAGCAGAATACGGAGATAGGGAGCTGTCCAACGATAAGTGCGGCTGCTGGTCATCTTTTAGCAGAAGTGGTGCATTGGAGCACACCGCTACCAGAACGGAGATCTGTGTGCGAAGTAGCCGCTTCGTCGCATCCGGATAACAGAGAGCATGGCGCCTCGCATGAGGTGAACAACGAAGCCACAAAACACCCAGATTGTGTGTGAAGCTTTCTTACTGCAAGAGGAATCTGGCCTGCCACTCGCCTCCCTCTTAAATTCTCATTAGCATTCCAATGGAAGGTATTCTTGGACAAATTTTCTGTGCTTACTGCTAGTTCTGCTGCAGCCCTCCGTGGATAATCTTGCTCTTCTCTTTTAGCTCTGAGATGCCAAGAACTTCTGAACTCCTAGGGTGACGTTGGGGGACGTGTGCTGTGCTGGCACAGTTTCTCCTTGCTAGACGTAGTGGAAAAGAGTTTCACTGCGACGAAGACGGCAAGAGATGCAGAATACCAAGATCGGCAGCTGTCCAAAGGTAAGTGCCGCTGCTGGGAGTCTTTCACAATAAGCGGCGTATAGGAGTACATCGCCACCAACACGGAGATGTGTGCGAAGAAACAGCTTCTTCACATCCGGAACACAGAGAGTGAGGCAGCTTCCAGGAGGCCAAGAACAATGCCGCGCAACACCCAGACTGTGTGCACAGCTTTCTTAGTTCTACAGGAAAGCGGCCTGCCCCTCGCCTGCCTCTTACATTTGCATCAGCATTCCAATGGAAGGTATTCTTGGACAACTTTTCTGTGCTTGCTGCTAGTTCTGCTGCAGCCCTCTGGGGATGATCTTGCTCTTCCCTTTAGGCTCTGAGATGCAAAGAACTTGTGAACTCCTAGGGCAACTTTGGGGGACTTGTTCTGTGCTGGCACAGTTTCTCCTTGTTAGACGTAGTGGAAAAGCTTTTCCCTAAGACGCACATGCAGGAGACGCAGAATACTGAGATACGCATCTGTCCAAAGGTCAGTGCCGCTGCAGGGCGTCTTTCAGCAGAAGCAGGGTCCAGGAGTGCACTCTGACAGGCACGGAGATCTGTGTGCGAGGAATCCGCTTCGTCACATCTGGACGATGGAGAGCATGGCAGCTTGTGTGTGGTGAACAAAGAAGCTGCACAACACCCGGATTGTGTGCGTGGCTTTCTTACAGCAAGTGGACGGTGGCCTGCTGCTCGCCTGCCTCTTAAATTCACATCATCATTCCAATCGAAGGTATTCTTGGACAACTTCTCTGTGCTTCCTGCTAATTCTGCTGCAGGCTTCCATGGGTAATCTTGCTCTTCCCTTTAGGCTCTGAGATGCAAAGTTCTTGTGAACTCCTAGGGCAAGGTTGGGGAACATTTGCTGTGCTGGCACAGTTTCTCCTGCTAGATGTAGTGGAAAAGCTTTACACTAAGACGCATTCTGCAAGTGACGCAGAATACCGAGATAGGGAGCTGTCCGGAGATCAGTGCCGCTGCTGGGCGTCTTTCGTCAGAAGCAGGGTCCCAGAGTGCACTCTGACAGGCACGGAGATCTGTGTGCGAGGAATCCGCTTCGTCGGATCTGGATGACGGAGAGTGCAGCAGCTTGTATGAAGTGAACAACGAAGCCGCACAACACCCGGACTGTGTGCGCAGCTTTCTTACAGCAAGTGGACGGTGGCCTGCTGCTCGCCTGCCTCTTAAATTCACATCATCATTCCAATGGAAGGTATTCTTGGACAACTTCTGTGTGCTTCCTGCTAATTCTGCTGCACCCCTCCGTGGATAATCTTGCTCCTTCTTTAGGCTCTGAGATGCAAAAACATGTGAATTCCTAGGGCAGCTTTGGGGGACTTGTGCTGTGCTGGCACAGTTTCTCCTTGCTAGACGTATTGGAAAAGCTTTTCGTTAAGACACATATTGGAAGAGACGCAGAATACCGAGATGCGGAGCTCTCCGAAGGTCAGTGCTGCTGCTGGGCATCTCTCAGCCAAAGCCCTGCCCTGGAGCACACCACGACCGGCATGCATATCTGTGTGCGAAGAAACAGCTTCTTCGCATCCGGACGAACGGAGAGTGGCGGCCCATTCCAGGAAGCCAGGAACGAAACCGCGCAACACCTAGACTGTGTGCGCAGCTTTCTTAGTGCTAGAGGAAGGTGGCCTGCCGCTCACCTGCCTCTTAAATCCGCATTAGCATTCCAATGGAAGGTATTCTTGGACAACTTTTCTGTGCTTGTTGCTAATTCTGCTGCAGCCCTCCATGGATAAGGCTCTGAGCTGCAAAGAACTTGTGAACTCCTAGGGCAAGACTGGGGGACGTGTGCTGTGCTGGCACAGGTCCTCCTTGCAAGACATAGTGGAAAAGCATTTCAGTTAGATGCAGACTGCAAGAGACGCAGAATACCGAGATAGGGAGCTGTCTGAAGGTAAGTTCTGCTGCTGCGCATCTTTCGTCAGTAGCGTCGCCTCGGAGCGCTCTGCGACCGGCACGAAGATCTGTGGGTGAATAAGCTGTGGCACAGAAGAGGAGAAATAGTATTCATTTAACACATAGATTGCCAGGTTTCCATGACAATGTGTCGCATTCCCATCCTTTCCACCTTTGAGGTGGTACATGAGCTAACTTGATTTCCTTTGTTATTTGTTTGACCACTTTTCCATTGCTTTGCATGCAGCAGTTTGAATAATTTCGTTTTCCACAAACTCCTCCTTTTGCTAATATATAATCATATAACATCCAATGCTTTCTTCATTTGAGTGTATTGGTCATCAAGAAGGTCAAGAGCCGTAGGTGTCTGGTTGGTTATTATTTCAAAGGCAGCCTGTAACCTAAATATCCCATTCAAATTATGATTGGGTTCTCTGGCACCTCATACTAATTCATAAGCATTCCAAGCGACTGGTCCATAGAGCGGTATCATTTTTTCTGGTGGCCATTCATCTTTTCCCCATTTTGGGATGCTCCCTCCAGTCAGAGCTGCATCAGTTGATTGCTTTCACTAAATAAATCATCATAGATTTTGATTCCTAAGTGATTTCCCTGAACTTGTTGTAGGTCTAATATGCCCCATATAACATCCCTGAGCAGTTTGGAGGTAAGCTGCGAAACTCATGTTGGCTGCAATTCCAGTGGTGTCTTTTCAAAGCCCATGTTCTGTTAGCAAAGGGGCCTTTCTACCCTCTGTCATTAATTGGTGAGTCAAAAGACTGCTCATTTCCAGGCCTTAGCAGTCCTCCAACAGTAGTTACCCCACCCGAAGCATTACAATGTTTTTGCACAATTTCCAAGCTCCCCTCCAGGATTCCTAGCTACATTTATGCCTGCAATTTGTTTGCTTGGATTTGGAGAAGAACTCACTAAAAACGGCTCAAGTTTCATTCCGGTGTTGACATTTCCACTGATAATCATAAACAACATGGGTTCTACTTATGGAACTTTCCCAGATGCAGCTAAAAAATAGGTGGTCAAAAAAACCCTTGTCCCTCCCCACTGCTTTATAGCCTTCAAAATCTTTTTGGTAATGATGGTAGGAACACCTCAGCCAGCTACCATTAGTGAGCTTCAAAGGCATTTGATTGTGTTTGCTTGATGTTTGGAATAACTGCAAGGAGGGTAATTGGGAGTCCAAACCAAGTTGTTTAAACCCAAAGATAAAGTTAAATCAGAAACTCTTTTCCTATGTAGACACCCCCTGTCCTATTTAGGCAATAAGTGCCTGATTCAGAAGAATGAAGTCACCATGGACTTCCTTCTTTGTCCCCAAATCCTGTCCCATTGTGGACAGCAGTTTTATCCAACCCACTATAAGCACACGTACCTTCGGTTAAAACAATGCTTGCTTATTTTGAATACAATACCTGTTTGTAAGCCTTAAAACACAATGCACAGAGCTCCATTATTAAGCTTAGAACTTCCTAATATCTTGCTAGATATACCTTTCTGCAGATTAGGGAGTTATTCTAGACAAGTGTTAATATACAGACCATTGTTCCATTTGTCCTTACTTTTCTACTTTTTGCATAATTTTTCTGCTAACTGCTTTATGACTACTGCTTAGCTCTAATCACAGTTCTGCTGTCTCTGAGGCCTGCCTTTCACAGCTTTCCCACACACATTATGGTTGAAAGAAACACATTCCCACCTCTTTTCCACTTACCCCCAGAAAAATTAAAGAACTTCTTGACAATTTTTCCTTGTAAGGGATAAAATTCAAAGTGGATGGAGAGGCCGCTATGTCTCCTCCCATTCTGGACCCACCGTATATGTTATCAAGGGCTCCAGTGTAGTGGAGTCTCTGGTATAACAGGAACCCCTGACACCCCTAACAATCCATCTCCATTTATCACTGGACTTGATCCTCCTGAGGATGTAGTTGTTTCTGCAGGAAATCTTGCTTTCAGTGTCCTGGCAGATAGTACACTGATTCCTTCCAAGACACTGCTTGGGTGGTCCTTGTTACATAGGAAAACTAAACATGTATGCTGCTAGCATGCGCGAAATGCTGAATCAGACTATTTTGAGAGTGGGACATAGCAAGAGAACTGAAAGAGCAATCACAAGCTTAAGACCTGATTGTGACAATCGTGTAGAGTTTTGGGGTGCTCCAGCATGAATAATAGCATGATTCCTTACTCCAGCTGTTGCTGCTGCTCAAGCTTTGGCTACGCTTAATAAGTTGGGATGCTGGACGGTCAAACAACTAAATGTAACTTCAACAATGCTTGCTTATTTTGAATACAATACCTGTTTGTAAGCCTTAAAACACAATGCACAGAGCTCCATTATTAAGCTTAGAACTTCCTAATATCTTGCTAGATATACCTTTCTGCAGATTAGGGAGTTATTCTAGACAAGTGTTAATATACAGACCATTGTTCCATTTGTCCTTACTTTTCTACTTTTTGCATAATTTTTCTGCTAACTGCTTTATGACTACTGCTTAGCTCTAATCACAGTTCTGCTGTCTCTGAGGCCTGCCTTTCACAGCTTTCCCACACACATTATGGTTGAAAGAAACACATTCCCACCTCTTTTCCACTTACCCCCAGAAAAATTAAAGAACTTCTTGACAATTTTTCCTTGTAAGGGATAAAATTCAAAGTGGATGGAGAGGCCGCTATGTCTCCTCCCATTCTGGACCCACCGTATATGTTATCAAGGGCTCCAGTGTAGTGGAGTCTCTGGTATAACAGGAACCCCTGACACCCCTAACAATCCATCTCCATTTATCACTGGACTTGATCCTCCTGAGGATGTAGTTGTTTCTGCAGGAAATCTTGCTTTCAGTGTCCTGGCAGATAGTACACTGATTCCTTCCAAGACACTGCTTGGGTGGTCCTTGTTACATAGGAAAACTAAACATGTATGCTGCTAGCATGCGCGAAATGCTGAATCAGACTATTTTGAGAGTGGGACATAGCAAGAGAACTGAAAGAGCAATCACAAGCTTAAGACCTGATTGTGACAATCGTGTAGAGTTTTGGGGTGCTCCAGCATGAATAATAGCATGATTCCTTACTCCAGCTGTTGCTGCTGCTCAAGCTTTGGCTACGCTTAATAAGTTGGGATGCTGGACGGTCAAACAACTAAATGTAACTTCAGCTATTTTAAATCAGGTGCTCACTGATGTAGATAGCATTAGACATGGCACACTGCAAAATAGAGCTGCTATTGATTTGTTGTTAGCACATGGGCATGAGTGTGAAGAATGTGTTGTATGAAACTCTCTGATCATTCTGCATCTATTCACAAGAAACTCAAACAACTAGAAGATAACATGAAGAAATTGATTGCGAATGACTGGGGTTTGGATGAATGGTTTTAGGGAAGGGGAATAAGTGGATGTTTGAAAGATATCGTAAAGGGAGCTTTGTTACTATTAGTAGTCATTATTATATTGCTTTGTGTTATTCCATGCATAATGAAATTGGAGAGCCATTTGGTAGAAAATATGGTGGAAAGAGTCTGGCTGATGCAAGAAGAAGGGAGAGTTGTAGCAATGTATCTGAACCACTTAGATTACTGTGTGCACCAGCCATCCAGCTTGTAATTGTTCTTATCAGAATTTTCTCAGGACCCTCTGGAATTCATCAAGGTTACTAAGACATAAGCTGTGCTAAAATAACAAAGAAGAAGCTGAGAAACCAAATTCCAAGGCCACAAGAATTCGATAACAGAGGGGCAGCAAAGCACCTGAACTGTAACCAAATGCATATTTTGAAAGGTGCACGCAGAACGCGTGGACAAGACAAAGGCACCAATAAGAAATGCGTTATAGGGCTCGCTTCAGGTGGGTTTTGGGGTGTCCCCAGCAGGCTGCCACAGGGACCAGATAGTGCAGTCCTGTTCAGCACAGCCTGTCTGAGTTCCCTGGCAGCTCCCAGGTGCAGGCAACCTTAGCAAGTTCAGCTATTAAGTGATTTCAGCTCTTTAATGATTATTAGCTCATTAGGTGATTTCTGCTCTTCAGCTTGCTAAGTGCCTTTGGCAGACACAGGGAGAGGAGAAGCACTGTGTGAAGTTCCACAGAGATGTCCTTTATTGATCTTCTGCAAAGGTCTCAGGCACAGCATCTTCTGACAAACTGGGCAAAAGTAGCTCTTTATGTAGGGTACAGGGGTTTTAGAAATTGTCCAATAGTAAGGGTCAAAAGGAAAGTGACCTATAGTCTTACAGAGAGATAAGCAAGGGTCCGAAGGCAGGGAGAAAGGGGCTTCTAAGGTCCAGTCACCATGATTTAGTATTTCCTGTCTTAGACTGCAGAACACCAGGGAGGCCTTGCAGGCCCTGTGCCTGCTACAATGTGTGCAGAGAGTTAGAATGTATAAGTGCATCATGTAAACAATAAATGGCTTCTGCATAATCATGTTGATCAGTTGTCCAGGAGTTCTGATTTTCCCACAAGTGATACTTATTAAAAGGGCTTCAATTTTAATGATAGAGTTACTGTCTATATGATGATTATTGGGAATAGTTCTTTAAAATCCTTCCCTTGCTGACATCAGTAAGTTTCATCTTTTCTTGATTGTACTGACGGCTATACATTAGTTATGAATATAAGGGAATGAGTTTTAGGGATATGTTGCAAGTAAGCAGATTGGTGGCTCTAGTTCTATTTCCATTGTCTAAAAAGAACTCCAATTATTTTTTGGACCTTTCATAGACCTCTGACTAGATTAGCATTTGTCTTTGATTTACCCCATAAATTTTAGGCTACTAGGCTTGACCAATGAGTGGAAAAGGGAAAGTCACAGAGCTTAGGTGGTTCCTGTGTCAGCAACTGCTCAGTAGCAGGGAGATTTCTGTCCTCAGGTTTGTTACTTCAGCTACCAGATTATGCTCACTCCAAAAGAAGATGAGAAGATTGCTTCCCTAAAAATGGTGAAATAAATCTTCCTGCTATTTGTGACTTTTTGTATTAGTGGATTTTGTACTAATGGAGTTTGTTACAGAAAGTTTGATTAAATTGCATGCACCTGGTCTTGGGGGAAACAGAGTATTCTTTAGGCAATAGCATGTAGGCTTTTATCAAACTGAGATTGCCTTAATGGACCAGACCCTTAAAACACAATAATTCCTGCTAGTTCCAATTCCGTTTTTAGGCTCAACAAACCGAATGGTAAACCTGCACCAGTAGAGAGGGAAATTTACTTGGACTTTCCCCTTTTCAGACGGAACATAATTAAAAAGTTTCATCAGAATCAGAGCAGTCTGTAAAACAAGAAGAGCATCATGAAAAGAGGCTAATCCTATTCTCTTAGTATTACTCTTTGTGATTGGACTTGAATGAAATTTGTCAAATCTGTGTTCCTGGGTATCACATCAGTAACAGGTACTTCAGCTGCTGTACTTCTCCTAAAGCTAAGAATAGAATCCAAATAATCATGACTCCATGGTCACAATTCACACTATGATGCTGCTAGGTGAAAAAGGAGTGGAAGGTGCACCCGTAAATTAACTCGAATGGCCTGTCTAAATCAGCAGTCACTGATTTCCTGTAGGCTTGAACAGGTCAGTTGCCCATGTTTTTCTTGGGATTCTTTTAATCTTTCCCCGTTAGTTCAGCCTCTGCTCTCAATCCTTTGCTGACATTTGAAGTATCTTGATAGCCTGGAAATCTGTTGTCTTTATTTATCACGTCATTATTCCCTTCAAAGGGTTGTTTGCCTCAAGTCTCATTTTTGCTGATTTTCTGCTAGTTCATTGTCAGATGGCAGCAGGTGTTTTGTCATAGCAAATACACAATCCTATAGCTTGCTTTTCTTTTTATTCTGCCTGTCTAGAAAATGGAATGACTGAACATCTCCGACAGGATTTTCTCTCCACAGTATTTTTTACTTGAAGGGCAGATGCAAATCATCTACCTAATCTCTTGGCACTGAAAAAACTAGTGGTTTGCTGTTGCATATAGATATAACCTTACAAAAGGAAGGCCTTGTAAAACCATGGCTGAGGCCTGTTACTTTGGCTAAGTAAAAAAGGACTATGGGAAGTGACATCTCTGAATTAGAGGTAGATAAACAAGTTCTATAACCATCATATGTTTGCAGCATGTTGTATGGTTGTTGTTTTAATTATTCGTGGTATGGCTTAAAGCTATGTAACTGATAAAGGCCTGACTTCTTCAAAAGCCTGATTTTTGCAGTAAAAACAGCTCTCCTTTGTACCTGCCTGGGGATTCTGTGTCACTACGAACCCTCACTCCCAGTTTGCCAAGGAGATGATCAGTAGGAATGTTGCAGAGCTGCTATGTGCATATTAATGGAATGGCAGTGAAGTGGTTGGTGGACATTTCTGGGGTTTAGTACAATGCTGCTGCATTGGTGCCAGTTTAGTCTGTTTTCTGTCAGTGGCATTTCTGTCTATAAGTACACTGCCCAGAGTCTTTCTAGCATTTGATGCCATTTCCTTACTGTCATTTTAATGCCTTTGTCCAATTTAAAGGATGACACAGTATTTACATTTTGAAGATCCCTATTAGGAAACACTATGCCAGAGTAGTCATTGCTCCCTTTTCTTTTGTGTCATTTGTAATTTTCATGGACTCATTTCAAATTTCTGTTAATGTCAATAAGAATACTGAGACTACTTAACAGGGTTGATGCTCTCAGCTGCTTTCTTCTTTCATACTGCTTCATCTGTATGTGACTTAAGGGCCTCGTTTTGTCATCTGCATTTTGCTGTGGTTTGCTAAAAACTGGCATACACTGGCAACTCACAACTTGTATGTTGGGATTTCAAGGGCTTTGATGGGCTCCTTTCTGAGATTTCCATGCACTGGACTTTCACATTCACAAAGACTTCATCTTCTATAGGTCGTATTTCAGTATTTAATACTCTTTCCTGGAATGTAGGCAATATACCAGCAAGTACTAAATTCCTTGCAAGCCCTGTCTTCCTGAAGGACCATTTAAAAAGATTGCTTTTCTCCTCTGACTAATCTGCCAGTATTTGGATGGAGAATTTTGTACCTTAAGTGAACCTCTTAGAATGCATCTCATCACAGGTAATATCTCAGCTTTCTTGAAATACTCACTCCTTTGGATCCTAACTCCATTCGGAGTGCATTTAAGATTTTTTTTTACTGAAGCCATTCAACAATGCCTCTTCTCTTATAAAACGTGATGCGCAAGATAAAGATGGATCCCCATGAAAGGTTATACACATATAAAGGTTAATTGTAAGAATGGTGGCTCCCTCCTGCAGTTACATTTGTAACTGAATTGATATTCTAAAGCTAAATATTCCAGGCCTGTGAACACAAAAGGAAGTCTCTGTCTTTTGCAATAATTACCCCGGGAGAATTTGTGTTAATTTTGATTTCCACAGTGTTAGCCCTGTTGCAGAAAAAAAGTAGATTGTACTGTCTTCTTGTGTGCTGTCTTCTTGTGCTCTCATTCCCTCCTCTCTGCTTTGCATGCCCTAGTTAATCCACCAGTGTGATTCATTTGGTATCATCTCCTAGTGCAAATTCTGCATAGTTTCATGTACTTACAAATGCCAGTTGCCAAGGAGCATAACCTTTCAAGGGGAAAAGAATTGTAGGGCTGGGCAACTTCAGGTGTTGAAACTGTGAGTGGTCAAAGTCATGCAATATTAAAGTAACAGAACAGATCAGTTGATACAGGACTTTCAGCTGGACACCTCTGAGAATAGCAGCTTGTCAGCAGTGACACAGCGATCTTTCTAGCTGTATTCCAGAAAGAGAAAAGGGATGCCTTTGTTTAGTTAAGACTGGGTCAAAGACATGGTCCTGCTCTAGAAAGAGATGAGAAGGTTTCTGCAGTCTTAGTCATCTCTACTGCTTGTGATTGCTATACAAAACCAGTGGGAAGTTTTCTGAAGGTAGTCCTAAAGCTGGCAATACAGACAGCTTAGAACTGAACACTTGCTGCAGTGCTTCCATGGTGATAACAGAATGGACTTAAAAAATTAAAAAGGGCAAACAAAGCAGTTGGAAGGAAAAGAACATTAACTACTATTCTATTCTTCTAATATATCCTTCTTTAAATCATCATTTTCATGCAGCTTCATGGCTTGAGTTGGTATCCCTGAAAAGGAATCTGAGACAGAGTAAGCTTTTTAAATGAGTAGATGTGACAAATGCAGGCCAAGTTTCCTTTTTCTTACATCAAATATGAGTTATGCTTGAGCTAGCCTTTGCTTAAGGTACTTAGTTCACACAAAGAATTTTACTCATGATTGAGTAAATTTTGCTGTCACTCAGAATTTTATTGTCATGATTGTCATTAAAACTTTTCAAGGAAAGCTATGAATAGCAATGTTTGTATAAAAATAGTGTTTTATCTCCTGTATTTGTGTGAAGCAGGTAAGCCTTTTTCTCTCACCAGTGTTGCTTAACCTTTTATGTCATATCCCTCTTCATATCCATATTGTGCTTAAGGGTTATTAATCTACTTTAGAATTGGCAAGTGGAATAAGACTACTTTTTCTTTTTGAAAGCTAATGTAATTTGACCTACTTACAGCAAATAATTCATCAATTATAAGTCCCCAGCTAGCATCTATTACACATATTCTATCCTCCTAAACAAGTAACAAAAGCACCCTCCAATAATTTACTTTTTTTAAGCACAAAAAATGCTTCCCTCCTTTGCAATTGGCAACTTTAAAATGAATGACATATCTGCAGCATTTTAACATGCGCCATATTTAGCCAAGTAATTCAAAACAAATAAAAAGTAGTCCCTTCAATTTGGAAATACTTTTAAATTGTTTTGAATATACAAAACATACCTTTACCTTACACATTATATGCAGATTTAATTGCTGTGAAAGCAACTCAAATGTTTCTGGTTTGGATAGCACAGTTTTCCACAGTCTTCCACAATTGTTCTTGGCATAGTTTTATACTTACATGACCATTAGGACACTCGAAGGTACTTCTAAGGTACTGTAGTAAGCAGAGAAGGAAGAGAGGTTGTGCCTTATTTCTGGCTTCCTTTGGTTGTTGGGGTTTTTTTTTGTTTTTTTGGTTTTTTTTTTTGTTTTTTTTTGGTGGGTTTTTTGTTTGTTTTTGTTTTGTTTTGTTTTGTTTTCTTCCTCTTGCTTTTTTTCATGTCACTTTTCTAGACACCATGATTTAGATTTGCAGTTTACTAAGGTATGTTTTTTGTCTGGAATTCTTGCAAATTTTGAAAGGAATCCAACCTGTAAATATGCATTTTTTTATGATTTGCTAGCTATATATAAAATCTTCCTGCTGTTCTAAAATGCTTTTATTTGATATGCATTTTTATCACCATTCAAATTGAAAGAGAACAGTTCCTATATTCACTTCTTTTGTACTGGATTCAGTTCAATGTGTGCTAACGGTGCAAAAAAGTCCTGCTGGAAGAAAGGATCTGCATACAAATTGACCAAGACACGTGGTACAAAGGTCTTGTAAAGGCTCAAAGTTTCTCTACCTTTCTGGCAGTCTGTCTTCACAACCAGACTTGATGAGGTATTTCACTAGCATTTATTTGACACAAAGTGATAGCAAAGCAAGCAAAATGTAGCAGCAAAAGAAGATAGCAGCAAAATGTACATTATCCCCTCTGTTATTTATCATTGTCTAAACAATTTTTTTCTTGCCATTTTACATAAAATACCTTAGTAGAGCTGAAGACTGGAAAAATGCAACTCTGTTCTGGATTCATTAAAACCAAAGCTATCAGAATTGCCCAGCATGATGCTGGGAACTCCTAGCTGGTTTCAGTGAGCTGTCTGGAGAACTGCATTTTTGGTGTCACCTTCAAACAGCTCAGTGTGCCAGGACAGAAAGCTTTCACTGACCTGTCCCCTTGCTTTTTCCTTGCAACCTTCTATTTTCAGAGCATGCACTGAGGCATTGCACTTTGCTTCTCAGCTGAGTGTATTGTCATATTGCTGGAGTCCCACACATCCATCTCCTTCTCACACAAACTGCTTCTGTTAAAACATGCTGCTGCTATGTGCTTTCCTGCTCAGCTATTGTCACAATCCGCCCTATCAGCAGGGAGTCGTGATGGTTTGTTTTACTGATCTCAGAGTGCAAAACACAACACGGAAAGGGGATTGCAGAATGAATCAAAACAAATGCACCTTTATTGAATGACCACAGCAAATGCGTTAAAGGAATTGGGGAAAGGGAAAAAATAGGGAAAGAGAGGGAGAAAGGGGGTATAGCTACCAAACATAGAAAGACAAAGTCCTTGTAGTCCAGTCAATGGAGTTCGCCTAGTCACATCGGGGAGATCTTGAAAATACTGGTTAACTCAAGGTTCTATTATAGTCCATTGCTGAGCAGGGGGGGAGCAGATCTTGAAATCATTGAGGGGGATCAGATAAAATAAAGAATAAGTCTATTGAAATCACTGAGGGGGAATAAAGGTATTGGAGATGGGTACAGACAGTCCATGTTCTCAGCAGGATAAGTCAGTATCAGCAGTGAGCGGGACCCATTGTTTCAGGACTGGTTTCTATGGGAAACCAGTCTAGGTCCAGCGAACACATCTGCAGGCAACACTTAGCAGGCATCTTGCTTCAGTCAGGCCAGCACCCCTGTATCAGAGTTAAGGGGGTCTCAGTCCTTGGGAGGGGGCTTCTCCCATCTCAGTCCATCCATCGCAGTGGTTAAAAAGCAGATGAAGGGTCTTCCATGGGGGGACCATGAAACGTTACCCCAGAAAAGTCCAACCAGGCCAAACGGTGAGGAAATTCCTGGGCTATTATCGTGAAGCAGGCGCAAGCAGGTAGCACAAGTCGCCCACCCTCTTTTACCATTCTATCTCTTTTTCTCTATATTTCCTCTACATTTCTTTTCTTCTGCACTTCTTTTTCTCTATACCTCTCCTTTCTCCCCTCCCTGGCTTCTCCCCCCCCCAACACCCCTCACTCCTCCCACAGCTGTGTCCCCCTGCCATGCCCCTGGTTTATCTGCTGGTGGGCAACCATGGGACTGGTTTTGGCCAGTAGCATCTGTCTCTCAAGGGGCAGCTTTGTGAATATGAGAAGCCCCAGGGCAGAGAAACCCATGCTGATGGGGAGAGAGCCACATTCCTCTGTGCATTCCCACAGCCCTCACTTCCTCCTTACCCACTGGGGGTGGAACTGGGCTTTATGTGCTGAACTTAAAAAGCAACTGATTTTTTCTAGTTCTCATTCCTCCCTTGTTTGTCTAACACCCCGGGGTGTCTCTTTAATCAGTATCTTTTCAGGTTAGGGTGAGAAGCAAAAAGGGTACAAGCAGGTACGGGACTACGCTCCCATCCTTAGACGTCACTTAAGTCACTTGTTGGCTCGTGATTTTAGGGGTTTTTCTTGTAAAATCTGTAAAAATTCGGGGCGCAGTGCATTTCTCATCTGCATACTGGCTCTGATGTCACTCCTATTCTGGGTCTGTCTCCATGTCCGTCCCTGGCAAGCAGTGAGCATCAGGGAAACAATGGTTAATCACCGGCCATTAACGGGTAATTAAGGAGCCCCTCTCCGGCAGCGAAACCAAAGAGGTCTGACTGGTCTGACTTGTTTCTAACTCTGAAACTCAAAAAAAAAAAAATAAAAAAAATACAACTTTCTATTCATAACACCTCCTCCTTCCACTGTTCCTTTCCCCCAACCAAACCCAGATCCCCCCTGCTCCCCTTCCTACCCATCTCCACCCTCCTGCCTTCAATTCTTCCATTCCTACCTCCACTCTTCCTTCCCCCCTCACCCCGGCTCCTCCCGTCCCTTCTCCATGATACCTTCCCCCCCACACACCATCCTCCTCCTTCCCCCCAACCTACCTTCAATCCTCCCCTCCTTCCTCCACCCTGCCTTCCCCCCAGCCCCCTGCCCTGATGCCCCGACCTCTCCCACCTGCCCTCTGTCCTTGTCACCCTTCCATCAACCACCCCCTCTGCCCCGCTACTCCCATTCTCCATTCCCCGTTCTCCTTTCCCCACAGCCGTGGAGCTTGGGGTGCCGGAGTACAAAGTCCAGAAGGCCAGAGCCCTCACTGCCCTTGCTGGACTTCCCCCGACATGGGGCCTGACCCACTCAGTGGGTCTGCCTGTTAAGGATATAGTTAGTAACTCATGCAGATAAAATATATATATAGTTGTATAGAATATATGAAGCAAACCGACTGTACATAGGGAAAGGGGAGGGGAAGAATTTCATTCTCAGGATGGCGAAACCGTGGCAGACTTGCAAGGAGACACCATGACATTTACATACGAAGGAAACCTCCGCTGCACAGATGGGCATTCATGGAGGCATGTGTCCAGCAACACCCAGACGTGATATCCATCTGAGATAATTGGAGCCATCAACACCTGCCGTCTGAATACCAGATTCCGGGAATTGGGGAAACGCATTGTTCAATTCCCGGATCAATTCCAATTCCCGGACGAAGGCTTTGTGCAGCCCGGACTGAAGAAAAGACCCAACTTGAATATGAAGAACGCTAAAAAGAGACAAAGGGACTCTGCCGCGGACAAAATAAGAACTGCAGCCTCGGAACAACCAGTGTAGACGAAGGGGGATTTGGTGGGCTAGATACCAGATCTACGTCCACCCAGCCTATCTCCTGGGGGTGTTGCGCTGTCCGTTTGATTGTCGGCTGTCGGGACTGCAATACGGTCACAAATAAATTCCTTATTTTATTAGAATTGGGCATATATCATTTTTACCTATAACATGCCCATACTGGTCTAATACACCGCCCGACACTGCCAGGGTTGCGGCTTTCCCAACATCACACTGGGGGGTCGTGGGGTTAGGAAGGTCCCCCTCCGGAGTAGGGGTTTCGGGGGCCCTCCTGCCCTTCCAGGCTTCACCCTCTCCTCTGGACTCCCACCTCCGGATGGAGGGTGGGGGGGAAGCAGAAGGGGTCACGTAACTCTGCAACGTGAATACACATTAAAAAATAGGCAGAAAAACGAACAGCCCCCCCTATTCTGCCACCCCACCCGGCCCCCTCCCTCCCCCCGGGCCCCTGTCTGGAGCAAGGGGGTCCCCAGCAGGGGGCCAGGGCGGAGCCCATCCACCAGAGAGGCAGGTCCGGGGGAGGGCAACGCCTGCAGGAGGGAAGGCCCCTCCTCCTCCGGAGGGAGCCCTCCCTAACTGCCGGGGTCGGCTGTGATTTGTCTCTGCCCCAGCACGGGAAAAGGTGGTTCTGGGCAGGCCGCGCTCTCGAAGAAGGAGTCTGGACTCTTGCTTTTGGTCTTCAGTTGCGTTTATTGTTCCTTATCTACAAAGTTTTTCTGTCTGTCCAGCCGAGGTCTGATCAGCAAGACAGCCAAGGGCACTCTCTCCCGCCCACGGGGGTGGTTGTCTCTTTTATAGTAAAAACTACTCCGGCAGCCCGAGGCCCGCGGCTGTGGGAAAGAGGGAGAGGGAAGGACGGGGAGGGGAGATGTGGGGAGGGTGAGGAGGGATAGAGAGGGGGGGTCGGGGTGAGGAGGGAAGCGGGAGGGGAAGGGAAAGGCCAGCTGGGGGGAAGACGGAGGGTGGACAGAAGAGGGGAAGAGGAGGCTAGAAGGGGACAGCGGGACAGGGACAGCAGAGGAAGGAATGATGGGGTCGGGTCTGGGCGGAGAGAAGGGAAGGGTTTCGGGGTGAGAGGGGAAGGGGAGAAAGGAGCAGAAAGAAAAGGAATACGGGGAGAAGGAATGAGGGGTAGAGGGGGGGACAGGAAGGGAGGCCGAAGCCCCCGGGCTTCATCTGCGGAGCCCGCACAGGAAGCTGCGACCCACACCGTGCTCTGAGCGAGCAAATGGCGGGCGAAACGATTTCCGGGAATTAAATGACGTCGGCCCCGCCCCGCGCACCTGATCCGGGCTCGGCCCCACCCTCGAAGCAACAGCCCCGCCTGACCCCGCCCCGGCTCCACCCCGGCCCCGCCTCACGGAGCCCCGGCTCCACTCCGGTATGGCCCGTCGCTAACGGCTCCGCGCTCTCGCACGTGGGCCGAACCGGGGCTGGGACCGGCAGTAGGACAGGGACTTCGGGTCCGGGTCCTGCCCGTGTTCGCTGGGAGTCCCGGGGCCGGAGGACCGGAGCAAGACTGGAGCTGAGATGGGGACCGGGCTCGCCGCGGGCCCGAGGAGCCGCTCCGGGACGGACCCCGCAGAGCTGGGGGAATTTGTTTTGAATTTTTTATCCAGCCTAGACAGGTAATTCTCATGGGGAAACCCCAAAAATAAAAGAGTATGGGGTCGGGGGACGGGGGGTCGGGACACGGCCAGTGTTCTGCTTTAAATTAAAAACCCATTGGGAAAAATAAATTTGTGGAACAGCTCGTTTCCTGTCCTGGACCGGCTTCTGTGTGATCGGCTGTGATTCCAGCTGCTCCCATGGGATTTTAAGCCTGTGAGTCTCTAATGAAGTGTCAAGTGCTGAGCACGACAGAAGATAATGGGAAAACACTCGGGATCAGGCAGTGTCGCAAAGAGCTGGCAGTGCCCAGCATTCCTGGCTGGAATTTGGAGGTGACAGCCCCCACTTCCATAGTGTTCCTGTGTCTCTGGCACTGCTCTTCATCCCTGCCCAGGGTTTGGAGGCTCCAGCACAGCCCCCCCAGCACATCCTGCTGCTTCCTGAAGTTCCTTTTAACCAGGATCATTTTTTGGGGGGTTGGGGCACCCAAACCCAGCAGAATTTGCTTTAACCAGTTTTGGGGGATCTCCCCGCCCCTCTCCTCTCCTTCCTCACTGAATTCCCACTGCCAAATCCCAGCCTGAGGCTCAGCTCCCTGTTCCCTCGATCCCTCTGAGGAACTGGACTTGGATTTCCCAATCCAGCAGGGTAGAAATGCTGTTTCTCCTCACTGTGTATCTTGATTGCAGTAACTACTTATGAAATAACTCAAAGCAATTCAGAGAATGAAGAGACAATAAAGAAGAGCTGCCAGCTCCAACCAAGGGCTGCCCAGCCCCCTTCTCAATGATTTGCTTTAATTAACCAATGCAAATGAACCAATACAAATCACATTGATACGGTTTTATTCTTTTTAATCAAATTATAAATACTGCAGAATATAAAAGAATACTTTTAACACCAAAACTCTTCTAGGAGATACACAGGGCAGGGCTGCACTGCATCCCCAAAGTGACAACTGGGAGAACCGGGAGAAAAGAAAATCCAGACTGACATTCCTGGGAGATTGGTGCAGCTTCTGCCAGCCAGAACAATCCTTGGTCTGAGCACACACCTGCAGGATGTCATCAGTAGCCTCCTGGGCCTTTTCATTAAAAGCAGATTTCCACACATAATTAATGAAATACAGAAAATTAAATGGAAACAAAAAGGAGCAGCTCCCTCAGGACAGCAGGCTGCAGCATCCAAAATAAAATTAACAGAAAGATTAGGGATTGGGACCATCCCAAATTCTCCTTGTGAGATACCACAGGCTTTGCTCTATAAATCACCACTTCTCTCGATGGACAAACCCTTCAGCTTTGCTTCCAGTTTATCGAGTTCCCAACTGTGACCATCGAGAACAGTGGAAAGGCTGTCCAGCTTGGCACAGCTTCTCAGGGCAGTGGTGGAGGCCTCATTCCTGGAGGGATTTAAAGCTGTGTGGATGTGGCACCTGGGAACATGGGGCAGTGGTGGCCTCAGCAGCACCGGGTATGGTGGTTGCGAGGGTCCCAGGATGAGGGAAGAGATGAATCTGACTCCATATTCTTAAAAGGCTGATTTATTATATTTTATTATAAGAAATGATGTACTAGAACTATACTAAACTATAGAGAAAGGGATACATCAGAAGGCTAGAAAAGAATGAATAATAAAAACTCGTGACTTCTCAGAGAGTCCAACACAGCTGGCTTTTTGATTGGTCATTAAGTAAAAACAATTCACATGCTGGATAAACAATCTCCATATTGCATTCCAAAGCAGCAAAACACTATCTGAGGCTTCTCAGGTTCTCAGGAGAAACATCCTGGGCAAAGAGGATTTTTCAGAAAATATCATGGGGACAACTGGGGAATGGTTGGGCACCGTGATCTCAGAGGGCTTCTCCAGCCTGAAGGATTCCACGATTCCAAGGTCACCCTGTACACGGCCAGCACAGACACACCTATGCCTGCTGCAAGCATAATTTCTCTTCCTCTCCTTCGCTTGGCTGCCAAACATTCCCTGGCAGCAGGGAACACAGGAGCAGTCCTTGCTGTGGGAGAAGCCAGCAGGATTAGATCCAATTCCCTTCAGAAAGAGCTGACAGGATCCAGCCAGTCTGTCCCCAGCTGCTCAGGAAGCTCCCAGTCCCTTCCAGTAGCAAGAGAGAGAAATCACCTCATGCCAAGGGACAATGACACGAGAGCTGTGGGGAGACAGTGGGAGAGGGAGCAACAGCAGAGATGGGAGAGGAGCAACAGCAGAGCTTTGCAAAGGGAATACCTGCCAGATCAACCTCCAGGACCTGTGGAAAACATTTTCCAGCTGAGCTGTGGGTCCATGTACTCCTGTCTTCCACTCACTGACCTTTCAGCCACAGCCAGAAGCTGCTCTGGATGGAAGGTCCCCTCTGTGTCCATGGATGTGGCTTTTCTCTCACTGAGCCCATGGTCTATGGGGAGCTAAAGGAGAAGAAAAGGATTGAACAGGGAATAAAGTATCCATAAGTACAGCAGATATGGCCACATGCCCTCACTGAGGTCATATGACATTGCGATTAAATTCCCTTTTAGCTGGGAAAAGCAAGAGGAAAAAGAGGAAACATTCCTGGTCTCTTAGTTCGGAGTGCCAGCTATTGCCGGCGGCTACCCACCGGGCTGATGCCCAGCAGGGAGTGCTGGAAGCCGGGATAGCTCAGCGGGAGCTCAGGCAACCTAGGCAAGCTATAGTGATTTTCAGCTCTCAGTGATTATCAGCTCTCAGTGATTTCCAGCTCTTTAGCTTGCTAGGTACCGCAGCAGCAGACGCAGGGAGAGAGAGGAGAAGTGCTATATGAGGTTCCGCAGGGTTCTTTCATTCGGGTGTTCCGCGAAGGTTCCCATTGACAGCTCTTCTACCGAACCCGGCAGAATCAGGGGTTTTTTATACCCTACAGGGGTTTTGAAAACTGTCCAATAGTAAGGGTCAGGGGAAAGTGACCTATGGGCTTACAGAGAGATAAGCAGGGTCCGAAGGAGGAAGAGAGGGGCTGCTAGGGTCCAGTCATGCTGACTTGGCATTTCCTAGCTTTTAGGCCTCTGACCGCCAAGGCCTCGCAGGCCCTGAGCCTGCTACACTGGTCCCCATCCCTGACACCTTCCCTTTGCTGTGCCTGTCACCCTGGAGTGCCAGGAAAACAGGGAATGGTTTCCCACTGACTCAGGGCAGGGACAGATGGCATCTTGGGAAGAAATTCTTTCCTGTGAGGGGCCTGAGGCACAGGATGTCCAGAGAAGCTGGGGCTGCCCCTGGATCTCTGGCAGTGTCCAAGGTCAGGCCGGACTGGGCTTGGAGCAACCTGGGATAGTGGAAGGTGTCCCTACCCCTGGCAGGGAGTGGAGCAGGATGAGCTTTTAAGGTCCCTTCCACCCCAAGCCATTCCAGCATCCCACGGCTCCAGCTCTGGCGGGGCCCTGCCGGAGCCAGCAGCGCCTGCTGGGTCCCCCAGCCCGCAGTCTGAAGTTCCCCACGTTCCCTGCCCGGGGTCCCCTCCCAGTGCCCAATTCCAGCTGCTTCCCCAGCTCTCCCTCTCGACACATCCCTGGGGCTGTGTTGGCCCTTTCCGATCCTCTGCCCTGAGCTGACACCCTTTGCTTTGCCACCCCAGGGGCCACCCCAGCGATCGCTCCCGCTGGAATATCCCCCCACGCTGGGTGTGTGGCTGCTGGAAGCTGGGAGGTGCCTCAGGGTTGGGTTTTTGGAAGGACGATGGAGATTTAGCACCTATTGCAAGCGCTTGAGGGACTGCACATGTTTGTACAAAAATGCTGATTTGTGCCCAGGGCTGCCTAAACACCCATCCTGAAGAATCCCAGGGCTTCTTCCTTCTTTCTCCACCACCATTCAGTTAAACTGCAACCTCTGGGAGATGGAAGGCTCCCACAGAGAAATGGAGGATTGCAGGGAGAGCAGAGTTCATCTAATCCCACTTGACCTCTGGTTCTTCAGCTCCTCCACGTAGATCCCTCAAAGGCCCAGGAGCTGGGGACCCAGAGCAGCGGGAGCCGGGGCTGGCAGGACTCTGCTGGATGCTCCTCGTGGTTCAGCCCTGTTTGCAGCTGAGAGCAGGCAGGGGATGGACACGGGGCTGGCAGGCAGGTGCTGTGCCCCGGCAGGACTTAATCAGCATCTCCAGTCACCTCCTGCTCCTTGGGGTGTCCCGAGGTGCCCTCACAACCCAGAACAAACACCCAAGCTGGGAGCTACCACCCCATGGATCCCTGCCTTTGGGAGAGCCCATTTCCAAAGGTTGGAAATGGGATTGTTTTTAAACAGTCCTGTTTCAGGACTGAAAGGTCACCCTCCTTCAAACTCAGCTATGTTTGTGACTCAGCAAAAATGTCACAGTTCTCTGTGTTTGTTTTTATTTCAGTTCCCCTTTCAGATTTCCTGCCTCTGCCATGGAATGCTGCAAACACTCCTGGCACTGATGCCTCAGCCTCTTTAGGCTCTTTTTTTAATGGCTCTTTAAGTAACAGCCTCTGATTCTCAGCTCTCACAGCTTCCCCCATCTTACAACTTGAACAGTAAATAGTGAAAGATGAATGTGTTTTCAGTATTATTTTTATTCTGTTAAATGACTGAATTTATATGAAGATTAGTGGCAGATGAGTTTTGGACTGACAAGACTATTCAGACAGCTATAACCAAAGTGAGTTTACCAGTTTAAATATGGATCAGGTTGTCCTTCACTAGTTAAAGCAAGTAATTATAACTCTATAACCCCAAAGCCTTAGTACAGTATAAGCTGAAGGAAATAGAATAAATCAAGCCCATAAATACCATCAGCTGCTAAGCTAGTGAAAAAATTTTCCAAGTGACATAATCATGCCTCCTCCAGATTTGCTCTCTGCTGTGAATGGTCAGGGGTTGCCTCTGTTGCTATGAAAAGGTCCCACCTACATCAGGCCTGGTTTTTGTCCCTGTGGCTTGATTTTTCCCAAGTGTTCTTGAACACCTGCCCCTGGCTTTTGCCACATCTTGCCCTGACACAGCCACTCAGTGAGAAAAGCTTTGAAGTTGGCTCCAGCCCTGCCTTTTGTTCACAGCTCCAAGGCCCTGTGGAGCCTGGCACCAATTAGGCAGCAGGTAATTAATAAGTCTCTCTCAGAGAAAGAGAAATTTCTGGCACTGGGAAGGGCTTTTCCTCTTAACTGAAACCAGCTCACTGGTATTGTCCTTCACACTCATAGCAACTCTTCTGACAAGCACCAGCACATTTCCATTATTACAGACTCACCCTCCTAGGACAGAAAAAAAGTCTGCCACACTGCAAACAAAGACTCTCAGTCAAATTCACCAGGACCTCCCCAGAGCTCTGGCTGATAAAGCTTTCAGCAGCTCCAGCCAAAACTTAATGTCTGGCGAACAAAATGTTCTGGGAAAACTTTGTGCCTTCTATAAATGCATTTTTCTGCCAGATCCATCCTGTTTGTTTTAAAATCTGGAGAGGCTGACTCAGCCTGGCTTCTACAGGAGCTAAGAGAACATGATGGATTGAGGGGAAGGTGGAGGGAATGGAGTGTGGGGAGGGGAGACAGAGGGGCAGAGCTGAGCCTCACTTGGCCCCTGCTGCTGCACGGAGCTGCTGCTCCTGCCCAGCTGCTCACACAAAGTTTAAGTACACATTGCCCACATCCTTCAGCCTGTTTTTGGTGTCCAGGCAATTTTCCAGCATGTCTTTTGTGGGCAGGGAGCTGTCAGTGCTGGTGGCAAATTGCCGCGGGGCATTCCTGCCCAACAGGTGGCATTTTTGCTCCTCCTTGGCAACTCTGTTCAGCAAGACTCCTCAGATGTCCTTGGGCGTCCCTGGCATGCCAAACATGCTGAACAAGCCCAGGCAGTCCTGTCCCACCAGGCGGCAGAACTTGGCCAGCTTCTCAAACCTGCTCGTGTTCTGGAAGCACTCATTGACCAGACCAGCCTCCCGGCAGCAATCCTTGGCAAGGCTGTCACTATGGAAAGCTCAGCCGGCTGCAAAGCGTGCATGGGGATCTGCATCTTGATCTGTTTGTCGGAACCCCACAGAGTCCAGATCCAGTCCAAACAGGGAGGACTGCTGCTTGGTCATTTTGCTGGTCATGATCTGCTCTGCCATCACCTTTCCCACGCAGAAGACGATGAAGTTGACCAGGAAGATCTCGCTCAGTGTGTTCGTGGCTGGCTGAAATTTGCTTTGAGGATCCACGAAACCCAGATAGTCCCTTCAGCCTTTGAGATGCATAGAACACACCTTGGCTGAAGACTTCACAGATGACCAGCATTTCAGCCTTGTTCTCCTGGTTGTCCTACTGGGAGACCTTCTGGCCCATTTTCTCTGCCAGAGGAGGTTGTTTCCACATGTAGACTGCCTCAGGGACAAACCTTTATTTTCTAGCAAAGGCTCTGCAGGTGCTGGGCTCAGCCAGACCTATTCAGCTGCACATGGATACCTGCAGCCTTCCCAGTGAAGGTGATGGCAGAACTGAGCTCTGTGCGCCCACAGGGCAGCCGGGCTTTCTCCTGGGTGTGTTTCTCCACAGCTGACTGAGCAGTGACAAGCCCAACAGGTCCCATAGCTTTCACACTTAGTGAATTCATCTGTGCTTGTTTTCCTTATTGTTAATTTTGGCACTATTTCTTTGGCTGATGTTATCTCATTCCAGTATGATCTTATCTCCTTGGATCTCCTTTTTAGGACTATTGCACAGAAACCAGGTTTTTTGCACAGGGTGTTGCCTGGAGATAAAACCACCTTCTTCTTTTTATGTCCAGAGAAGGGAGATTAACACTTGGGACCAGAGAGAGTCTCTTTCACAGCAAGAAGGGACAGAACACCCTGGGAGGGCTCCATCTGGAGAACACATACTGAGCAATGATCATGTAACTTCTCACCACACCAAACCCAAGATGGTTCAAATCTGGACCCCAGAAATAACTAAAAAGTCTTGATATAGTTGATTTCTTAGCTGTTAGTCGAGCCCTGCTGCAGACACTACTGACAAACTAATTAATGAGTCAACAAAAAAATGTGTAATTTTGCCCCTTCCATGGGGCAAGAACAAGCTTCCATAGAAAATTAAAAGGAAAAAAAAAAGAGGATGTGAAAAAGGAAACCAGCTTCCAGAAACACTTGGCATTTTCCACAGACTTTACTGGATTTCACATGGTAATACACAGCAGTTACAATGTCCTCTCCAAAGAGGCAACAATTAAACACCTCGATGGTATGGACAGTGTGCACACAAACACCAAACACCTAAAAACCTCCTGACTTCATCGCCTCTCTCGTGTCTCCACCCTGTAAGAGAACCAGGGCCCAGATGGTAGCTCTGAGGGGATGACCTGGCTGCCAGCAAAGTGTTGTTTGGAGCAGAATGCTGCTTACACTGCACTTCAATAAATGATCATAAATGATCACTGCCCTCACTAATAACACTCTAGATAAACTGGAGAGTGTTTGTGGCTATTTCAGGACACAGTATTGTGTCACTGGCTCCCTTTTCCCCGGCTGTGAATTCCCAGTCCTGTCCAGCAGCCAGTGACTAGTGAGAGCCATCCAGAGGAATATTTTTGTTTGGAAGCCTGTACCACATTTCCCAATGCTTCCACAGGGTTTTATGTTCAACTTCCTCGTAAATAATAACAATATTGCAGAATATTCACAAAAAGGGAGGCCTGAATCCACATCCCAAGTACCCTAAACCTTCCCACATTAAATTTTGCATCTTGGTACATCAATACTCACCTACACTGCACATTCTTCAAAAGTCCTTACATTATTCATACATTATTCTAAAGCTGGAATATGCCTCTGATCCAACAGGAGCTCCCTGAAAATCCTAGGAAGAACCTTTCTTCCTTTCCTAGCTTTTTTAACAGTGTTTCAGAAACACCCCTGAAGTCAGCACAAACCCCAA
Organism: Passer montanus; assembly: GCF_014805655.1. Taxonomy (NCBI): domain Eukaryota; kingdom Metazoa; phylum Chordata; class Aves; order Passeriformes; family Passeridae; genus Passer; species Passer montanus. The sequence goes on along the minus strand of NW_024357170.1, from coordinate 3,408,248 downwards.
ATCCCCTGCATGACACCAGGAATGATTTCACTTCCAGTAAGGAGAGTGACAAAACAAGCGACAAAAATTTGGCAAAGCAACACCACTGCAAGGAACAATTCCAGCTGGACTTTTGTTTGCCTTTTATAGAGCAAAGCAGCTTCATGCCATTGTGCTAAAATACATGCAACATTCAACCCCATACAAATGACCACTAGAATAAAAAGTTACTTTTGTTTGTGTGCTTGCTTTTGGCTAGGACACCTTGCAATACTAGAAGTCTGACACAAGATTCCCACTGGCTAGTTAGGAATTTTAAAACCTGATGATCCTCAAGAGCAGAGGAGCTGTGCTTTAAGAAGGTAAAATGATGAGCAACACATTTGATATCTGAATTTTGGAGGAGATGTCTCACCTTAGGCTTAATAACATGAAATAATATCTTTCCTATACATTTCTCTATATAACTATTTTTCTTGCAACTACACCATCTTCGTGTTAGTCACAGCACAGAAATATCCCTTCCATATGCAGGGAGTACTTTCAACTTTAAGGATTTTTTTTTAAATCATGGAAGTGTTAATAACCTTGTTGAACGCACTAACTACTGCTGCTGGGGACAAGAAAGAAGAAGACATTTTAAAATGTGCAGTTCCTGGATGAGTCACTGCTAGAAAAAACATGCTTTAGAATAGTTTCATCTCAAATGGAAAATCATTAAACTATACACTCAGTAAAAAGCAATGAAAGCAAACAGTTCCAAAGGTCAGCCTGCCTTTCCCAGTAACCAGCTGGTATGCAAACTGGCATAATTTTTTTACAATCTTCTCCCCTTCCCTCGCACACTTTCAACTTTCCATCACTCTATCTCACAAAATTTAAATTTTTGCTTTTATATGTACTTCATAGACTTATTTTTTCTATTTTTTCTACTTTTTTAATAAAACAGTATAAAAATAGGAGCAACAGTCAAGAGCTACCAGGGAGCTTACAGAGGGCACGGATGACTAAAATCCTACATTGGATAGGGCTGAACTGGTGTTTGTGCCAAAGAAAAGCACTTAGAAAAGAGAAGTAACTTCTATTTTTCAGCTGTGAGCGCAGAGAGAGCTGATGTGTGCTATCTACAGACGCAACACCTTCACCTAACACATTCTGTTCTTTTCAAACAGTACAAAGGATTATCTGAGGCCAGGAATAAGCAAAAGGAGCACTAGCATACCACATCAATTTCAACACAACACTCTGAAACATATTACCAGTTTGTACATTAAATAGAGTTAAAACAATTACCATTCACCAGTGTCTGGGTGGTTTTTATGGCAACTTAAGTAGGCACATTGATTTTCTCCTTTTCTCTTTAAAATTCTTCACCCCTCACTGTTACTTCTAACAAACAGAAGCAAGAGCAATGTAAAGAACATGATCTTCTGCCCATCATATGGAACAGGGATGTCCTTGCATGCAGGAGAATGAGCCTTTGTCAGTGCCTGGTGGTGACTGTCACACGTTGGAGTCCTCATCTGTTATACTGGTGCTAGGAGAGCGAGTGGCAAAGTCTTTGAACATTTCATCTTCCTTCAGCATGTGCTGGAAAGGGAAGGAGGAAAGAGTCAAGGTTTCTCAAAACTGGAGTCAGTCACCTGTCCTGTGCTGGGCAGCAAACACTGCCTGCCAGTCACTGCTTTGTTCTGCTGAGGGAGGTTTTCACCCACCCTGTTGCAAAACCAGTTCACTGCTGTCTGCTGGCCCCAGTGGCTAGGGCTTTCCACCCAGAAAATGCAGCCTGACTCCCAGCTGGAAACGCCCTGACCATGGGCAATGGGGCTGTGTCCTCTGCCCTCCCTGGTGTGTGGGGAGCCAGCACAGGCCACCAAACCTACCCACCAGGATGGATAGGTACCTTCCTGAACCATTTGGGTTTTTTGTGCCCTCTGTCCCTGCAGGAGACCCAAAGGACCTCACTGACACTGTTTAACGTGAATGACTGCCAAGGGGTTCGCACCCATCGCACAGAAACAGAGACCTTACTGCACAGACCTCATTCACAGACTTACTGTCAGGTTGTTGATGCCTTCAGAAAATGCTCCTATTTGCCTCACCGTCCCTTCTGAATCTTCCATCTATAAAAACCAAAATGAATAATGAATTAATAACAACTTATTTGTATCATAGAGTGGAATCACAGAATGGACTGGGTTGGAAAAGACCTTAAAAATCATCTCAGCTTCCACTATCCCAGGTTGCTCCAAGCTCTGTCCATCGTGGCCTTGGACACTGGCAGGGATGGGGCAGCCACAGCTTCTCTAGGCAACCTGTGCCAGGGCCTCACAACCCTCACAGAGAAGAACATTCTTCTAATATCCCAAACCTCCTGAGATCCAAACCCACTCTCTGTCAGTGTGAAACCACTCCACCTTGTCCTGCAAGGACAGAGTGACAATTAAGTGCAGCACACAATTTACTGATTACACCTGAGATGTTCAGACCAAGGGAGAGGCACGGGCTGTCAGCAGGGGAGAGTTACTCCAGAACAGGCCCTAAAGGTGATGCATTCACAGCTTCAACCTCCTTGGAAGCAGACCCTTTTATCACTAATGCAGTGTGACAGCAAGAGGTCAGGGCCTTCACGGGCCAAAGCAAAAGGAAGACTTCCCTGGGAAATGGAAGGTTTTCCCACCAAACCTGACAGCTCAAAGACACAGAATTGTTAGAAGTGGCTTACCTGCTCTAGCTTGTCCAAATCATCATCATCATATACTCGGATATCCAGGCCAGGCTTAAAGCCCTTCTTCGATGCACTCCCAGATGCCCGCCCTAGCTCCATAGAACACACATACTCCTCTACATCATCCTGCTTCTTCTTCCTCAGGTTCCCAAAATTGCTGAAGGTAAGTTTCTTTGGCTTAAAAGTGAAGAGAAATTTTCCAAGGAGTTAGAGAATCAGCAAAGAACAGGCCTACTCGTTCCCTTGTTTCCATGACAAAGGGTCAAAACACCAATGCTCTAGTACACAGATCTTCTGAATTTCATTTCAATGGCATCTGAAAGGAGAATGTGCTCTCTCATTCTACCACTCTTAAGACACCACCATTTAAACGATCCCAAATGAGGTGAAAATTTCACATTAAACCATGAGTCTGTAAACAGTAAGGGACAGTCTCCCTCCCAAACATCTCTCAGTACAGACAGAAGGACAACATGAGTGCTACCTCTTGTATCTGCAAGAGGCTGAAAAGAGGCCTGTTCTTGGTAGACACAAGTGTCAGCTCCAGATCTCCCAGATCCTGCTCTCATACTTCTTTCCTTAGGAACCAACCCCTTTTATCAGACCTTACTGATGCACTCTCCCAGCATGGATAAAACCGGAGATCCAAATGCTTCCCTGGAACCTCCCACCCCTCCCAGAACAAGTGGTCTACCTTGACTTTGGCAGTTGCTGTCAGGAGGACGTAGTCTGGGGACTCCATGGCTTCACGCTTCTGCTGCTGGGCCTCCTGCCCCACCAGGAGGTTGAAATGAGTGGCCAAGTGCCGCCTCAGCAGCGTCTTGTTGGGTGGGATGTTCAGGATCTGGGCCATGGTTTCTACATTGAAACGGGGCTCCAAAACCTGGGAATCCAATCACAGAGAATCCAGCTGAAGCCAGTACTGTCTGATGAGATCTCAAGGGCATCCAGGCCTATCTTGGTCACTCCCTAAGGCTGCTTCAGGATTTTTGTTTGTATTTTAGAGGAAATATACAACAAAGGAGGAGGAAAGAATGTTAGCTAATTAAGGATTCCTAAAATACTACCTCCAGGCTTTCCTTCTGGAGTTATAAATAGGAACAATAGGCAGGTAAGAAGAAATGAACAGATAAATCCACCCTTAACTGAAGTACTGTGTGAAGCTGCCACAAAATGTTCACCCAGTATCATCTTCCAATTCTGAAAAAGGTAGCCAGAGGAATCATGGAAAATAAACAGACACAGAATGTCTGGAGCAGGGATATAACTCCTAATCACCACAACAAACTTCTGCAGATATAAGTCTCTTGTCTGGAGTATGTGATGCTAGAGCAATTAAAAACAATCCTGGTTTGATGGTGTAATCCCAAATTTTATAAAGGTAACAAGCTTCCCCCACAAAAGAAAACCATACCCAGGTTAGGAAGGCAGAAAGTGGCTGTTCCAACAGCATGGCAGCACTGTAGGACAGGAGTTGGAGAATGCCATACCAAAATAGAATTGTGAGGGGAATAGAGTGTATTAAACCACACTACTTCCCCTCGAGACATTCATATCCTTTAAACCATAAGGTAAGAAACTTCTTATTAAGCAGAATAAGCAGAAAAGGCATGTGCAGCAAAGAAAATGTCAGAACATTGACCTAGTGGTTCCCAGATATCTTTTTTTTCCTAAAATGGAAGAAGCCACCCAAAAGCTCACCATCAGCCCCCCGTGCACTCCGCTGCCCCGCAGGTTGGGCGCGTACTCTGCCAGATCCACAGAGCGCAGCCACTCCATCACACGGTGGTTGGTCCACTGGGTGACCTCAGAAGGTGTCACATTATTCTGCCAACAGAAGGGACAGGCAGGTAAGGAGACATCCCAAATCAGCTGAATCCTAGCCCCAATCTTTACTGAAACATACTTCTCCTGCCCTTAAGGAATACAATCCTACTTTGCACTTGAGAAAAGAATCTCTTTCTGGATTGCTACCTCACAGCAAGAGCAGTGTAGGGATGGGTCTGGGCAGGGGTGTGTCAGGTCATTTGATTATTGTGCTGTGCACTAGGGTTATTTGCCATTTCTACCAGTAGAGCTGAAAATTCAGCTGGTTCCATGAGATGCTGCGCTGTTCTTGCAAATACACATTGTGGATCTAAATCCAAGAGTCTGGGTTGCTCTATCATCCATTGCCCTATCCAGCATTTGCTGCTTCCAAAACAGATGGCAGTCTCCTGTCTGGTAATGGAGCCAAGCTCCTTTTACACAGAAAATTTTGACTCAACCATCAGTTTTCTAGAGAGTTGCACAAGACTTATGGCAAGAGTGCACCGAATTCAAGATTATTTGTTTTCCAGACAGCACATCAGACACTGGGCCAAAACAGCCAGGTGTTGGCTTGGAGGAGAAGCGGGAGACTTGGAAAGGGGGACATGAGTTTGGGGTCATGGCAGGTAGAGAAAAGTAAGTGATGTCAGAGCTTGAGGTTAAAAGAACAACATGAGAAACAGGAAACTAAAAATGAAGCAGAATGAGGAGACAGGAGGAGAGAGCAGAGCAGGAGTAATCAAACACCAGGGATAAAGCCCTAGAGGACTCCTCTTCACAGCTTCCTCGTAAAGCAGTACCTCATCAGATGGCCTCCTGCGCAGGCAGTTGGGCTCAAAGTTGTTTATTCTCAAAACCTGAATGGCTCTTTTGATGCTGAGGTGGTGAAGGACACTGATGACCTTCAAGGAGAGCAGATCATCCTGTCAAAGAGCAAGAGGGAGTTAATAAACAGAGACATACTTATTCATGGGAGCAGCATCCTCCTGGAGGGGACTGCCTTAGCCTCTGGCTTAAAATGGCAAATCTGACACATCTGGGGGAAGATTTTAATATGTCAGAGAGATTATTTATACCAAACCATTGTCCCAAAATAAAAACTTCCTGTGTTGCACTGCACTACCTCTTGGGGAATGTTTTTCACACAGGGTACAGAGCTTAGTACAAGAAACATGGAGGGAAAAAGGGTGAGATGACACATCCTCAGTGACAGGTTAAGAGCCAGGAGAGCACCAACACACTACACTAGACTCAGCTGGCATTTAATCCTGCCAGAAATTACCTCAAATGTCCAGTGAGAAGTTTAACTGAAAAAATAAATTACCCTGAAAACTGGGACATTCTCTATGGTTAGAATAAAAAAGAGAGAAGAAGAAAGTGTCTCAAAGTCCAAGTGTAATTTGGCTAACTTAAATTTATGCACCCTTGTTCCAGGGTTATCCTGGCTTAATCTTTCAGTTTTACTTATAAGTTATGAGCACTGGAATCTATTTTGTCAGATATTTAAGACAAGATTCTTTGCTTACCCAAACATCCCACTGCGTTCACCTAACTTTGTGATGAATCTGACAGTAGGTTACTATGTCATGGTTTGCTATTTCATTTATTATAAAATAATAAATGTTCCTTATTATTTATTTTGAGTCGGAGTAACTTCAAAAGATCATAAGTATTAGTTTAATATTTTGCATATTCTGTTTGGTTATTTACGGTGAATCTGTTGTCATAATCTGATGGTTAAACTTGCTCTAAAAATATCCCCAGTGATCTAGAGTTACAGGGCAGTGACAATGGTAGTAAAGTCTTCCAACACAACGTCAAACTTAATGGAGGCTGCTGGCATCACACCTCCCAGGGTCAAGAAGGAGAAGATAATAATAAGGAGAAGAAATAATCTTATAATAAAATAAAATTGCAAACCATTACATAAAACCTATGCAAAACACATGCAAGTGTGGCATGAAAAGGTAACTCATGGTTCATGAGACAGCAGGGCTGTGATTGATTTCTTCTTTGTTGTGCAGAAAGAATTAATATTAGCAATGTTCAATTTGCATTTCTGTCCCTAGAGAAAGAAAGTCTTATCTCATCTTACCTGAGCCCTTACACAGAGGAAACCTGACTGGCAGTGAAGTGGGGAGAGGGGAGGTGATGCCTGTGCTAAGCACTTTGAAATGCAAAAGCTGTTAAGTGTAGCCTGCTTTCAAACAAGCTGGCTCTCAGAACTGCAATTTTCTTCAAAGGAAATTGCTTGGGTTTTCTTCACCTAAGCATCCATGTAAGAAAGCAAGCAAGCTGATAGAATACTTGCTAACTGAAGAAAAAGATTCCACCTGCTTCCATTAATTAATAACAATATGAACAACAAAAGCATAAATGGCAACCACAGCATTTGCACACCTTTGTGTACAAAAGCCCTGCCTCAGCACACCAGTGTCACACACAGCTGTTAAGCTCAGGATTGTCCATTTCTCATGCATGAGTCCAAATTCTTGCATACTGTGTTTGCTCTTCCACCGGAATCTAGTAGCTCTAGAGATGAAAAGAACTTAGGAAATGTTTGCAGGTGAGCCATTAGTATCTGATTTCTATAGGTTACAGCTATTGGCATGAACACAGGACACTCGTTAGGGTTTAAAGGGGTCATTTGAACACTGAGAAGCCAAGAACATGGAAAGGATGTCAGGAGAGGAAGAAACCATTTACTCACCACAGTCATGTAATGGAGCATGCGGCCATCCACCTTCCCCCCATCAAACTGGGTCTTATACTGGGGCAGGCCAATGTCATCCAGCCACCCTAGGGCAGGACAGACACTCCTGTTAAGAGTGGCAGCCACATTACCCAGCACCACTTACTGCGCCCATCCTCAGTGCCCCAAATTAGTCATGGTTAAGGACCCCTATCCAAAGCTACTGCTTCAGCATGTAGTAAAATCTTACTGGTAACCCAGTGGTAATCCAATTTTCCATGGTTGTTCTCCTCTTCAGATCCCAGTGCCTGCAGAGCAAGCTGGAGCTTCTTCCGATGCAAAGGGTGCTTTATCCCAAGCTCCTGTGAAAGGAGGAAAGGCAGTAAATCTAGAGACAATACTGTTTTATTCCTCACTCTGCTGAGTGACAAAGGGTTTCTGAGAGTCACACTTTCACAGCATTGCTGGTGACCTGGCAGGTGCATTTTCTTTTTGCTGAATTTCAGTGTTGTTTTAGCAGACATTCAGCACTGGGAAAGGCGCACTTACTGGGGTGGATTAGTTTCAAAGTGTGACAGATTAATTTAAGGAGTGGTGGATTCTAAACTGCATTAAAATGTTGGCTACAATATTTTCATACCAGGTTAAAAAAATTCCCACAATATAATAAAAATGTTAGCATTCAAAAATACTTGCTAGGATTAATTAATCCTCTCCCACTTAGGTAGATGAAGTTAAAATAATTATTTAGTTAAGAGCATAGGAATGTCCCAGGAATTACTGAAATTTATGAATGTTTCCAAATGTGTAACATAATTTCGCAGTTTAGTTGCAAGTGCAGCCATTCCAGGACCTCTTTAATCCCATTTCACTTTCAGGAGTGCCTTGTGATTAATGTTACCTCTGATAGCACTATTATAAGCCATTATGTTCATAATACACTTCTCTTATTCAGCTGTAGTCTAACTACACAGTTGAGAAAACAGGCTTACTATTTGGTGAAGAGAGTGATTTTTTTAAAAGCTGAAAATTCCAACTTTATCAAATACTATGGATTACAAGTTTAAATTGAATAAATTTCTTCTTTGTTTCTCATTTTTAAAATCAGACAAGCAATTCTGCAACAATTAGAGACTGATCAACCTGTGTGTAACAAATCCTCCTTCCTCTTTGTATAAAGTGGACAGAAAACAATCAGAACAAAACAGCACTGTTTTACACCCTTCTCACATAGGCATAAAATAACTGTAGCATATATGGGTGCTAATGAAGCAGGGCTACAAACCTATATATAATGAGGCAGTCTCACATATATATTTTGAGAGGGTGCTACAGTCAATTGATGTGTCCAAGCTTAATAAAGTTAAATCACATATTTCTAATTATTAGCTTCATTACAGAGCATTAAATTTCTACAAAACTTCAGCTAAAAAAAATTGATTTGGCATCACTGCAGGTGACAGTATTTTGAAAACTCATCTAGTTTACATTTTTTACCAGGTGCACTTTACAGACCTGATTTACATGCACAGAAATGGTGATTTTTTTTGATACCTTTATTTGAAAGGGGTGTTTCTGGTATTCCTCACCTTTTCCAGATCCTGCTGAGAAGCCTGCAGAAGTGTTTGCCCAGACAATATCCAGTGCCTGCCATTACTGATGTAGGAGCCAAGCCCTTGGTCCTGGAGCCAGTTGCAAACCTGCTCCTTGGTCCACTTAGCAAATGGCATGTCCAGCTCACTGCAGGAGATGTTACCCAAAATAGACTGATAAATCCTGTGCTTGCAATCTCCTGTTCTCATAAATAATGAGAAAGCCAAAAGCTAAGCCTAATTCACACCTTGTGGCAGCTGGGACAACCTCTGAGGGGGAACCATCAGCACGAAAAAGTGCTGGCACTGCTGATCTGTTGCCACTGTCACAATAGCCATCTCTGCTGCCTAGCATGGCTACAGCTCTGGAGTGAGACTGGAATGTTTCACTTTCTCCTTTACTCCCTGAAAGTGCAGCAGGAAAGGCACAGAAGGAGTATCTGTCAGTGTCACATGAGGGTTCACACGCTGCCTCATGGCCCCATCCTGCAAAGGCGAGAGCTTAACAGCAGGACCCCACCACCCAGCCCACCTCAGCCCTGCAGGGACCCTCTCTCAGAGGAGGAAGCGGCCTTGTTTTGCCCAGTCAGGAGAGGGGATGTTTCATTTTGGCACTGCCCTTCTCCTCTGGGCCCTGTGCTTGGCTGGAGCTGCTGGGACCCAAGCACTGACACGTTGGCCACACTTGTGCCTGACCTGTGGGACTGCCCCAGGTCCCGAGACCAGCCCAGGCGGGGCCCTGCAGTTGCTCTTGTCCCTCCTCTTTTGAACTCTGTCTCAGACATGTCATCTGGGTTGAAGGTGGTGGACTGACTTCTTTTAAGCCTAAAGAAAGAAAGCAAGCACATTCACATTTGGCTAAGGAAAAGGCATGTTGCTGCTGCCACTGCAACCAACACAGGCAAGATCTCCCCCAGGGCTTGCAGACCCTCTTCTATCTGTTACCCAATCCACTGTTACCTCTCCCAAATACCACATGGGCTGCTGCTCTTGGGATATTAAACCACAGAGCCACACACTGGCAGAGGAGAAAGGAAGGTATGTCCACAGCAAACCCCTGCCCAAGCCCCAGCTCTGGAGAATGGTCATCTCTCATCTTTTACTTACCTTCCAAACAACTTCTTGATTCCTCTGGCCTTTTTCCTGGAATCTGGAGAAGGTGGTGTCATCTGCAAACTATCTTTTGGGCAAGGGGGCAAGCCAGCCAGATCCAAGTGGTCTGCAGATCCCTTCTCCGTTTCAGCTGTTAGAAAACAAAAGTTTTGTCAAGACCCTCTTGTGCAGGACTGTACAGACATGCTCCTGACCTTGGGAATGACTCCTGCTAAATTACTGACAGCCACCATGTCAATAAAATGGGGCAAAGAGGGATGGGAAAATCTATGAGAAATGCCACATGTTCCTCCTTCATGAGCCTGGCTGGTAGTACTCGGCAATGCTTCGCTTCAGTTAAGCGCCTTGCACCCAAGGTGGGAAAATCCACCTCATGAATCAAGCAGTGACTTAAATCCCAAATTTACTCTCCCTCAGGGAGTGCTCCTATAGTGCTTTCACAGACAGAGCCAAGGCACATGGGTACCCAGAAACAATTCAGTGCAGTGGCAGGGAACTAAACCAGGAGTCTCCAAAGCACAGAAAGCCAAGTAACTTCCCTGAAGATATCCATCCTGTAGTACTTAATTCCCTGGCCAGGAAATTCCAGCAACAAAACTCCTGCCCCAGAAGGAGGGCTCTCTTCCTCCCACTTCTTCAAATTGTGGAATATTTTGTTCCTCCTCAGAGGAACACCATGGAGTTTAGGCTCTGCCTGAACTGTATCTTCTGGGTGAACAAAACAACTCTGATCAGATACTCTCAACATTACCACCTACTCTAAAAGCATTAAATCCTTGATCTGTAGCTGTTTTCCATCACTACAAACCTGAGGGCTCTTGTCCCCAAAGGGGAAGTTGCCACAAAAGCTAAACTATTAAAGAAAAAGACAATTTAAACATAATTTAAAAAGAAAACTAATAGAATTGCAGTATCTACTAGACTACATAAGCAGAAATGTGCTAGCAAGTGCCAGATAGCTGAATAAAACTACTATGCCAGTTGCTTGCTGGGGAAGTGAGAGCACGAGCTTATTCAGCTGAAGCCGCTGTGGCAAGGCAGTCAGGCCTGGAATGACTTGCAACATCTTTTAATATAGCTCTGTAATTAAATGACCATCACTTGTGTTTTAAATGGACTTTCAGACTTCCATGAGAAAAGTAAGCAATGCATCAAGGCAGAGCTTATATTGCTAGGACATGTGGTCTCAAGCCACAGAGTTAATGCTGAGATGGCCACAAAAGGGCTGTGACCAGCAACAAACTGTAGGCTTTGCCAGTGTATCCTTCTGCTGGGCAAACTTTAGATGGTTCAGCCAGAACACCTATCAACATGTCCCATTTTCCACCTTGTCAAACCTTGCAGTGAAGCAACAAGGTCGAAAGACCATTTCCAGGCACTTTGATTTGGCCACTATTGAGCACAGGGATGTTGCCAATGACAAAGACAGTATTAACATCAAACCAGGCTGTGGCATTCGTAATTTTTGCTTTACCTGTAGAAGGTAAAGTGAAAAAATCCCAAACCATGGAAATGGCATTCTGGAGAGAGAACACTAGGACAAGGTTGGGTGCATTAGTAGCAGAGATTTGCAGGAATTGTGTGTTTGCTCCTCATACCCGGCTCCTTTTCATGCATTGATACAACCCTGAAGAACAGGTAACATTTAGGGGGCCATGTGAGAAAAAGAGAGGGTCCAGAGCACTTGGTCTCTTTGCCACCCCATGTGGTTGTACCACCACCCCACTCACATAGCTTGGCTTCCTAAGGCAGGTCTCACCTGTCCTTGCCAGAACCATCCAGAGAATGCTCACATCACAAGAATGGCTCTTATTTACTGTGTGAACAGCTCCTTCCCCATCTGCCCCAATTATTTCTCATTTGTTTTACTGAATCATAAACACAACTACATCTAGAAGACAAATTACACATGCCTTCCCTCAGAACTCCCATAAATGAATGTCTGGGAAATTCAGCTCATTCCCTACTTCACCACCCTTTAAACTCCTCTAGTGGATCCAGGGCAGGTGGCAGCACTAAGGTAACTACTAAGCATCACCAGTTCTCACCTGGTACCTCGGTCTGTGGTAACTTTGTGCTCAAAGTCACAGCAAAATTCTCTGCAAATTGACCCGCAATCTCTCATTAGTAGCAGCTACTCAGGAACAGCACAGCTGACTTCTAGCAGAGGGCAGATGTTATGTGAAAACTCCTTTTAGTGATGGGCAGAAGCTCTGATGCAGAGCTCTGGTGCCTGGCTGTGGTTTGGGAAGTGTGTGGCCACAACCAGCTGTTAGCAGCAGTCAGGGCACAGGGCTGGCACAGGCAGATATGCAGGATTACTGTACCTAAAGTAGGTGCACTGGCACTTCGAGTGCGATCTTCAGATATCCACACAAGGCACAAACCCACACGCAGCACAACAGGAGAGAACACGCAGAGGCACAAGGTCAAACACAATTCAAAACTCATGGCAACACAGTAGGGACAAAAGGAGGCAGGGACGGGAGACACAAGCACCACACAAATGCTGAATTCACATGGGATTAGGAGCACCAAGTCACTGGGAAACTCCCTTTCACAACAAAGGAGTGGAGCAGAGTTCTGTGGTGGGGAGGGAAAAATGGCACCGCAGTCACTTCAGTGCAAGGAAGTCATCTGCTCCAGGACCCACTGCTCCTGTGAAGTGGCAAATACCTGGAGAGCAGCTTTACAGATGGGGGCACTGAAATCTGGGTAACATAAATAACTTACTCAAAGTCATGGCACCCTGATTTACATGGCACATCTTCCAGTCCTTCACAACAGCCACAAGTACTGTGTTTTGTTAGACAAATCAATTTCAGGACAATACAGGGGATAACACAAAAGCAAAGATGAAATAAACCAAAGTGAACAGTCTAACCCTCAGAATAGGGTAAGCTAGCAACTCCCCAGGCTGTATGTCACAGGCAAATATGGACAGCATATCATCAATGTGTAGGTATGTTACTTGTTTTGAACAAAAATCTAAAATTCTCTTGGAGTAAGTAACAAAGCAGAAGCTATCCCCCTTCAGGCTTCTGAAATAGAGAGCTAAATTCCTGAATCTCATGCAAGAGAAAAACAAAAACCTCAGATGTCTGGCAGTAGATCTGATGCAGGGATTCACTGGATGCTTGAACTGGATCAGTGGAAAGACTGTTAGAGCGCAGCAGTAAATGCAAGTAGAATTCCAATTAGCGGCAACAGTAACTTCTGCATTAAGCAGAACATTTTGTTTCTTCGTCATATGCAAATGTCACCAAATGACAATACCAAAATAACCCCTCCACCAACACTACAGGTAAAACTTGAGTTTGAATGACTTTCCTAGACTGAGTGCTGCTGTCCTATTTCTGTATATCTGAAAATCAGATATACAGGACTCGGGGGAAAAAAAGCCCACAAATCCCACGTGTGAACTACTGCCAGACAGCATTTCATGCAGCAGCAAGCCCCTACAAGGCCCAGGGGAGATACCACAGCAGAGTCTGAACCACATCAAGTATTTTCTTACATCAATAATTTTCTTTTCTTGCTGTTTAATATTTTCCAAACATTCTACTATCAGAAGTGCCACCAAGTCACAGTGAGACTAAGGCTGGCTTTTCTGCTTCTTAAGGCAGTTACAGCTCTTGTTAAGATGCTTCAAAATGCACAGAATCTGAATGCAGAGGCAGCGTACCTACCCAGATTCGGGGCACTTGCAGTCCTCTTGTTATTTTTTATCTTGAAAAAGCCTCGGCCAAAGGAAGATCTGGCTTTGCGGGTGCCAAAACTGTCTTCGTCACCTGTGCCACTGTGAGAAGGAGACTTGGGAGGGAGGGTTGCAAAATTATTGCCTTCCATAGGAGGTTTAACCTGCTTGAATTAGGGAAATAAAAAGTCTATATAAGGGAATTGCAGAAGGCCTTTTGAGAGCCTACAAAGTGTCTGCTGGCAGGTAATCTGGGAAGTCCTTCTCATCTGTCAGCACAAGAATACAAAATGTAAAAACCATAATGAAAAACATAAACAAGATCTTCATTTGAATACATTGTCCTGGTTTGGGCTGGGATGGAGTTAACTTTTTCTTAGTTCAACACTGTGTACAGGTTCAGTGCTGTGTTTTGGATTTAGTAGGGAATAACACTGGGATGTTTGGGTTGTTGCTGAGCCCTGAGTTAAGGACCTTCCATTTTCCCATGCTCTGTCAGCAGAGGAAGTGCACAAGAAGCGGGGATGCACCATGTCCAGAATAGCTGACCTGAACTACCAAAGAAATATTCCACACCACAGAATTCCACGCCCAGTATATAAGCTGGGAGGGTTACTGGGAAGCGGAGCCAATCGGGGGCGTTACTGGGAAGGGGAGCCAATCAAATTTTGTAGATGGGCTGCATATTGGTCAGTGGGGGTGAGCAGTAGTATTGTGGTGCATCACTTGTCTTTTTTGGGTTTACTCTCTGTCTTCCTCTCCCTATTATTATTATTACTACTACTATTAGATGATGATGATTTTACTTTGTTTCAATTATTAAACTGTTTGTACCTAAACCCCTAAGTTTCTTTTTTTTTTTTTTTTTTTTTTTTTTCCTCCCCTCAATCGGGGGCGTTACTGGGAAGGGGAGCCAATCAAATTTTGTAGATGGGCTGCATATTGGTCAGTGGGGGTGAGCAGTAGTATTGTGGTGCATCACTTGTCTTTTTTGGGTTTACTCTCTGTCTTCCTCTCCCTATTATTATTATTACTACTACTATTAGATGATGATGATTTTACTTTGTTTCAATTATTAAACTGTTTGTACCTAAACCCCTAAGTTTCTTTTTTTTTTTTTTTTTTTTTTTTTTTTTTTTTTTTTTTTTTGTTGATTCTCCTCCCCATCCCACTGGGGCAGGGAGGGGGTCTTTTGCTGTCAGCTGGGATTGAACCCTGACATATGTTCAGGATCCAGGATTACTATCACTACCTGCTAAGAGTAAATTGTGCTCTTTAAGATGTTCCTCAATTTCTGTAAGGCTGACTTAAAAGTATGGAAAAGGTAAAAATTAAGTTCTGCAAGGCTTTGAACTTCTCCAGCTTTCCAGAGTCTCTGTCTCACCCACTGGCAGCTGTAGGGGTAATAAGTGGGAAGCAGAGAGACAACATCCCTCAGTACATTGGTTCTCTGCCAAGTGTCAGAGAGCTCTGTCTGTCATTGTTCTGCAATTTCTTAATTAATGGATTAATTACTGTATCCACTGCCAAAGCAAAGAGGAAATTTCAGATCAAGCAAGCAGTTTAAATGCCAAGAGAGATATCAGACACTCCAGTTAGCCAATTTAAAGCAGTACTTTAACTTTGCCAGCTGTTTCACTGTCTCTTTGAAAGAAGGAAGCAAAACTATTCACAGCTCAAATACGATCCTTAGGTTTTTGCTGAATCAATAGAGCATTCATCCTATGAGTGGTATCTGAAGTCTGTCACCTCCGCTCAGGTGTTTGTAGAGGTAAGAACTGTAAGATGCGGCCTTAAGGTAACACAGGGTGACTGTTCTGCAATGACAGGCTTTTCAGAAACACACTTGCTACTCACAGAAAACAATTCAGAAACCCAAATGTTTTTTAAGAGACACTAATTGAAGATAATTACAGAGTCGGTAAAATGCTTAATGGTTAGTTTTGCTAATTATGTAGTGGGGGAAAAACATTAGCGTAGCTGGTAAACTTATGCCCAATTGGACTGGAAGATAATCCATGTGTGAGGAGGCAAGGAGGTGCTGAACACTGAGCAATGCCACCAATGGTGAAAGCCACCAGAGACTCCTCCCTGTCCTGTCTGCAGGACTTCCATTTCCCCACTGGAACTGTGTGTGACAATTCCACACCTCCCAGCCTGCCAACACCTCCTCTCTGCCCATGTTTCTCCGAGGACACACATCACCACACACACACACACACATTACCTCTGCTGGCTTCTGTGCACAGTCTCTGTCCTGTTTGGGAAAGATTAAGGCATTTAAAAAGTCATGTTTTATAGCCAGTAATCAATTCATTATGGTTACTCCCAGTTAAGTTCTGACAGAAATACCCTTCCCTGACTGTTCCTTTTCCCCAAAATAAATCTCTTCAGAGCTGTATTTCACACAGATTAAGCCTTGCTTGCTTTGAGGTCAGTGAGCTGACATGGAAAGAGAGTTGCTTTGGTTCACTTTGAGAAGGATTAGCTGTGCACATGATTAGTGACACACAGAATATTAAGGCACTCACAGGCAGAGATGCCTGAGAGGACCCGGAGCAGGGAGCAGACAGGGTAGAAGCCAAGTAGATGAAACACCCACAGCCTCTACTCCTGTCTGTCCAAACAAACAAAAAACCCATTAACTCCAGCTCTTATCAGATTCTGGTGACATTTTCAGTCCTGTCAGCCTCCCCGCTACACTGCAAGGTACAGGAGGTATCAGGGAATCCAGGAGCTTCCTGCAGTTCGGGCTGTCACAAAAGAGTACCTGAATTGCACTGATTTGATTGCATTGCCAGAGATTAGCTGCTTTTGGTCACTTCCACAGGAACCTAAACTGAAGCTATCCCCAGACATCCAACAGCTCAGTATTTTGTTTCTGACTACCTAAAACATACAGTCAACCCAGACTGTATTTTACAATGCATTAATTACATGGCCTGTCAAAATTATTCACCTTAGACACAGGTAGGAAGTGGTAGTGGTAGTTATTTTTTTCTTGTCTTAAATCAGAAAGGCATATCCAATAAAAAAATCCCACCTCATTCTCTGGGCAAAAACACAGCAAGACAGTCTCAGGTAAAAGCCTCATACAAAAAGGAAAAAAAACCAGCACTTGTGTTTTCAAGCACAGCTTTTCTTCTTTAATAGAATGTGAAAGATGTCATATATGTGTGACCACTGTCAGCACATGCCACAAGGAGCCCTGCTCTGACTCAAAATTTCTCAGAAGGCAACACAACACCCACAGGGTCACAATAGAGATGTCACACCTATGTGCAAGGAGATGGGAGGAAGTAAGAGATCAAACCTACCCCTTCAGATGCCTCCTTCCTCAAACTGCTCAGACTGCTGGACTTCTGCAGTGTGGAAATTCTGAAACAATAACATAAAAACCAAGCTCAGTTATTAGAATTAAACTTGCTAAGATAAAGACACTCAAAGAAATCAGCTTTAAAGACAGCATTATAATACATGATGAGATATACTAAACCAAATGATATTTTGAATTAAGATGCAATAATCAGTGCAGCAAATTCAGTAATCAGAGCCCATGGAATTTAATGAGATACCGTAAGAACTTCCACACTGGAATAACTGCTGCTTTAGGGAATATGGATATGTGGCAGAAACGAAAATTATTTTCTCATTGTAGTCAGCTGATCACCTTCCCCCCACTACCAAAAGAAAAAAGCAAATCATGTGTGCATGTGCTGTGGAAAACTATAAATTTCAACATATATTGACAGTCTACCACCAAATTAGAGATGCTTCACAGTGTAACAGGAAGTACCATGTGCCCAGATAAAGCATTGGAAAATAATGATCATAAAAGCATGAGACATAAGCAGAAATCTACAATCACCAAATATCATCTTGACTAAAATTAACTGACCTATTTACATATGTATGTAAAATAAGGGGGGTGCTTTGTGGGGGTTCAAGTTGACCATCACATTTAAATCTGTCCCCTGAACAGATCTGATTATGGCACTTACACTGGACTATCACATAGATGAGTCTCAGGGGAAGAACCTGTTGATCTTCCTTCACTGTAAAGCAAAAAAGATATGAAAAAAGGCTGAGACACTTCAGCTCTTAAGATACTAACACACAGCAAATTTTCCCTGCTATGGTCGCAAGTCTTGTAAAAGCTAAAGGACAAAGGCGAGCTCAAGAGCCTCAGGAAAGACAACTGTCACTGTAAGATGATGACAATACTGATGATTGAACTGAACTATTCAGCTTCAATAAATACAGAGATTCCAGCAGGGTCTGCAGCAGTACAAGGAGTGGAGGTCACCATCTCCTGGTCACCACCCACGGCAGGGAGCACTTTGCTGGAGTTTAGTGCTCGCTTTGGATTTTGCCAAGAGGAGACACAGGTGAAATCCCTGCTGGTGATGGCTCAAGCTGCATGAGGAACATGCGCAGCACAAACTGAGCAAAGCTGGGCTTCTGGACAGGATTCTTTCCTCAACTGGAACTGGAAAAATCACACATCAAATTGAGCTTGCACTTTTGCTTCACATTGAGATTGATGATTGTTTCAAGTCAACAACATCTCCTTGCCTCTGGATTCTTAGTATTTGATACTTCTTAAGATAATGCCAGGGATTTGGACCCAGAAGAAAAAAACCCAAGCACAGTCTTTGTTGAGCTGTGAGTGCTTTTCTGTACTCCCTGCATTGCCAGTGCAGGTCTGCAGGGACTGGGTTTCCTCCCAGGACAAGGAGGGTGCAGGATTAGAAATGCTGATGAAAGGTGACAGCCACTCCTCACCCAGCAGCTGCCATTGGTTATAAGCACGGGGACCCCTGGGTGCTACAGCTCAGCCACAGCCCCAGAGAGCAGCCACACATCCCTTGGGTTTCCTCCTCTCCTCCGGTTAGAGCTGGAAGCTCTTTTGTTCTGGCAGTGCCCTACAACCATCTTTAGCAGCTGTGGAAAATGTCTGAGCACAAATCACCAACGTGGTCAGAGCCAGCCAGACTTCCATGATGCAAACATAGACAAAAATAATGATTCTGTGACCTTCATATATTAGATCAGCTTCCCTCTCCCTCTGTTCATTCCTTGTGAAGCAGCTGGTACAGACCATGAGTGCTGCTACAACAGCAACCAAACCAGCCCTTGCTTACTCAGGATTTAATCAATGCATTTCAGGAACATTAGCTTGGTTTGCTGCAGCTAGCCAAGGGACTCCTAGCCTTGTTTAACTGGCTAATGACTTGATAATTCAGTGACTGACAGATTATTGCTCTCCTTAAATGTCATAGAATATTGGATTTACAACTGAAAAAACATGGAACCCATAATACCTCATTTCACTTGCAGGATCTGGCCTAGGGTGTGTTTTCAGTCTCTCTGCAACAGTTTCTGAGCTCTTGGATGCTGATGAAAAGGAAGGCATTGAAATCTGTAAAATGCTTGCATGGATCTGTAAGGAATTCTGAAAAGAAGGAAGAATATGTGTTACAATCTTCTGAGCTGAAATTAAGCAATCATAAATAAAAAGAGTAACAGATAAATCATGAAGAAAAGGATCTGAAATAAGGTTTCAAAAGTGATTTTTTTTTCCTTATTCTAATAGAATGATTTACCACTTGAAAAATGGCACTGCAGATAAAACATTAATCATTGCACAGCTAAGCTACAGCATAGACAACAATCTCACAAGTCTCCCAAGGCTGCCTGCTACATCTGTCTCTACCACAGACACCATGAAAAGTAGTCCACTTTTCAGGTTTAATCCTGTCTTCAGACACTCAGAGAATACAAAAAAGATGTTAAACCTTTAATTTAATTTCATTTTCTTCAGAGTGTGTTCTTGCTGTTTAAGTAAGTCAAGACCCTGCTCCGACTCAGAGTTTAGAGAAGAGCTCTATAGTTTTTGTACTGGAAAATCTCATTATAAAAATCAGAGATTGAACCACAACCTATGTATCATTTAACTAAATGGATGCCATTATGATTGCATCCACTTAAATATGACAAGATGTATTTAGTAAGTCCTAACATATTTACTTCAGGTTTGTGCCAAAGTATATGTAGCTCCTAAAGCAGCTATGTTTGATAAGAAAAATAACTTCTTATGACTTAATTATGACTAACAGAAAAAGTAATTTAGATCTGTTCTCACAATAAATACAGCTATTTCTGTCTCCTGATCCCATCTGAGGATTAAGAAAAATAAGTTTAATTGAAATTCCTCAGCAGCTTTCACAAGAAAACTACTTTCCCCAAAAGGCTATGAGACACTACAAAAAACTGTGAAACCCAGAAAAAAGTAGTTTCAGAAATTTGAGTTTTGTCATCTACAATATGAATCCAGCACAAGCAGCGTTTTCAAGGAACGATGGTATTAAATAAAGCAAAAAAAACCCCGGAACCAACCTACCTCTTCATGAATGCTCACGTTGAACCTATCATGGATTGGAGATGCTGTTACTGGTGTTGGGGATAGGCTTTTCTCCGGGTCAGTCAGACTTGGTGTGTCTGATAAACCCACAGATACAGACCCTGAATTCAAGTCTTCACTTTCAGTTTCCTTGCCTGAAGGGAGAGAACACAAAAACCCGTTGGTTTCACAGCCCTCACTCCCAAAGAAGCTGCAGCCAGTGTGCTCAGTTATGGGCCAAAACTGGAAGGATTTGATTGCTGGGTGTTTTTAGTTTTGAGAAAGGGAGCCACAGCCAAGTGTCATTTCCCAATTCAACCATCACGACACAGCAGGGTTGGAACAGAGGGAGGTCAAAAAGTCCAGCAAACACCCTCAGGGTATTTAGTGGCACCAGTTTCAACAAGCTGAATAAACTGGAGTACTTAATTCCTGTCTGTTCTGGAATTTTGTTCTAAATACTTTGTTTCCCTTATTTACTAAGGAAAAGTAAGAAGGTCCGGTCTCCCTGAAACTTAAGATGTCTCTGTGGTATCTTCAAGGTACCCTGAGGAAAAATGCAGCCCACTGCTCAGAGCCTATCACCACCCTGGAAGTGACTACATCAGGTCTGCAGCCTGCCACAAACTGAGTATGTCTCATTTAGGTAGTACTGAAGCCCACATCAGTGTTGGCATCCTCTGCTTCTTCCACCCTGGATGCTCCTGAACTGCCTCAGTGCTACCAAGAGGCTTGGACTGGTTCTGAAAGATAACCAATACTTTCTAAAAGGTGAGCAGAAATCCAGTGTTTGTTGCCAAAGACCTGAGGCAAGCACAAACCAAAGTCTGCTCACAGCAAAATCCTCTCTTGCCCTCTCTCTTTGTCACTGCCTGAAATCTCTGTCCATGCTCCATGAAGTGACCATGGAGCAGAGATCCCAGAGAATCAAGGTCTGTTCTAACACCCTCCTGTGCCTGAAGCCACAGCACTGCAAGAAAGGGCAATACCTATTTAAAAAATGCTTCCTCTCCAACAATCAGCATTGTGTGAACCCAACACAACAAAAACACATTTTGCTTCCTCACTCTTGCTGGGCTGTTGACAACCTTCACCCTCTCTGAAAGGGTCTGGAAACCCCCACCAGTCTTAGAACATATGCAACGGGCCATTACATATTGTGATACAGATATAGCTTCTGCTTCAGTCACATGGTTAAGCTCACCACTATAACACACCTGGAGTTTAAATGAGTAGCATTTTTTTTGGTTTTTTTTTGGTTTTCGGTTGTACTATACCTTTTTTACCTTGAGCCAGTATCACCATGTCTTGGACTTTCTTGTACCTATTCAGAGATTGCCGAAGCTCTTCTATCTTCCGATCCTAAAATAAAAGGAAATTGTGACTGTACTTCCTCCCCCAGAAATAAGAAGTACAAATACTAGATCCTTTCGTTTAACTGGCTATGAGACTAAAAGAAATAGGAAGTGTGGATGGGACAGGACTCAGAATGCTGAGAGGCTTTGAAATATCAAAAGTTGTATTTAGAAAAAACTATCATATGGTTAATCATCAGAACTGTCTCAGCCTTGAAAGTGGATTTCAGCTCCCTTATTAAGTCAAAGGTAGAGCATAATAAATTTGACATGTACTAAGGATTTAGGGCTTTGGTGATCGAAATGCACATGCATATGAAAGCATAAAAACCATGTATGAAACTAATTCATACTTCACAGAAAAGCCCTTTTGGAAATGCAGCCTGTGATCTGGCACTTGTACAGAGATCTTTACATTTGCAGAACACAGTGCAAATTAACCACACTGAATTCAACAGAGTAAGGACTCTGAACAGATCCTGTGCACATGCACAGAGCTCATAAATGCTCATAGCCCCTGAAAGGCACTGCAGTGCTTCTGACTGCAGAAAATCATAGATTTGTACAAACCTTGTACAAATTTTTCTGACGGCAAAAATCATTGATTCTTACAAATTTGGTTTTTAGTTGAATTGTGAAAAGCTCACACGTGAAGGTTTTCTTAGAGATTTAAATCAATCTGATGAATGATTACTGAAAAAATAATGACTTTGCTACCTTCTCTTCATTTGCTGCCATTAGAGATTCTACCGCCTTCTTCATTTTCTGTACCTCTATATCTAAAAACACAATAGAGTTCTCCAAGTCAATTTAAATAAGACAGTGTAAGGAAGTAAGAAAAACAAAAAATCTAGAAGCAACTCAGTAATATCTGAAAGTAGATTTACATAGTTACAGACAAAACATAAGCCACTTAAATTCTTTTTTAGATGCAAACACAAAGAAGGAAGCTATTTTTCTTCAAAATCTCTGCTCTGACATTTTTATCAAGGAAATTATGAAATCCAGGAAATTTCCTTCCTCCCCCCACACCTCTCCAAGCCTTATAAGAATGAAAAACTGAAAAGCAAAACTACTGCTTGACTTTCACTAGCTCCATCTTTAAAATAACCAAATATCTGCAAAACAAGAAGTTCAAAATAAACAATATACTACATTTGGAATGCAATAAAACACATCCTCAGTATAACAGTCAATGACCACCCCAAACAGCATGTCTCAAGTCCACTCAACAAAGCCAGGGGATTAATGGATGTGATGAAGGAAGCATTGTGCAGTGATGCTCAGCCCTAATCGAGCATGGATGGAGCAACGAACAGGAGACAGTGGAATGACACAAGTGTTTGCTGTGATGAGCAGTCATGCTGGAATATTATGTGGCAGTTCAGGCCTGGGAAAGGTTCCTAACATAGACAACAGTGCTTCATCTATAATCCTTATTTAACAAGAAGTATAAATAGTATGTTCTGGAGGAGTTCTGGGCTAGGAATTCAAAAAGAATGGAAATAATCTCAATTTTTTTCCTAAATATGTACTTTGCATGAATGGCGTAAAAGTCAAATTTCACTACAAATGTAGGCAGGTAGCCAAACTCACAGGCAAAAAAGCCCTGTTTCAACTTCCTAAAAATTAATGGAAAGCAAACAGAGCAGGAAAAACATTCTCCTCCTTAATGAAATACAAGAAAAGAGGCAGCCTGGCTGGCTTTCTAGATGAAAGACATTTAGACATATCAGGCTAAACCAGCACCTGATCCAGTTCCAGTGATTTTCCCTCAGTTATGCTGGCTGAAAATCTGGTCTGCTCGATTGCAACTGCATTGCAATTGCTTTGTGAGCCTTCCCGAGACCCAATCTTCCTTTATCTATACGATTTTCTTCAGAAAACTTTGTGTTTCAAGTGTGAAACTCACCGTTGCTCTCAAGCTTTACTCTAAGTGTAACTAAGGGTTATAGATTATGCAACCTAACAATGTTTGTTAAAGAAGTTTTGCAAATACATGCAGAAAGCTATTCTGGAAAGCACTTCTGGAATGCAAATAGTCATGGAAAGACACCAGGAACCTTACTTTTATCTTTGAGCTTCTTCTTACAATTTTCATCTGTGTGGGGAAAACCCATTGGATTGGAAATTAGCATTAAGGTTATGACATGAAATCACTTTTAAGACATTATTGATACTTTATGAGTCAACTCTTCCTCACTTCATTCAGCTAATGAGGCAGATAATTTGTTATCTGGAAACGGCATTTTTTAATATCAGTGCAAGATAGATAAAACATATTTCATCACAGCAAAAGATCTTCTGCTGAGCTACACTGAAAACCATAAAGCTGAGGACCAGAGGGTAATGAGAGTTCAAGTAGTTCCCCAGGGAAAAAAAGCCTGCTATAAGTAGTCATGAAGAATGAAGTCAGACCCTGCTCACATTTAAATGTTCTTTTAAAAAATGGAATCACAGTTCATTGTGATCACTTTTAGTGATCTTAGTCAGTGGTTTTGAAAACACCATTTCATGAAATAAAATGTGACAATCTACACACAGCATATTCCTCCTCAGATCAGGGGAGGAGACTAATCTCTTGTGCATTTTTTTTCTAAAAAGCATACCTTAAAAGCACAATCTTAAAATCAGCAACAACTATCAGTAAGATATATTTAGAATTGAAATTGCATCAGGTAAAAAAAGTCTGTGGAAAATTTCTGTGATTTTTAATTAAAAATGTCTGGGTTTAAATAAGTCCCCAATCTAAGATTCCCACAAATAAATACTAACAGTTTCTTCTTTACAAGCTAATAAAAGAATTACCCAGCATGTAAAATTGTTGTGCTTATTCAAGCCTAATTAAGGTTTAGACTTTATGAGCACACAAATCCAGAATCAATCCTTGATTTCACCTACTTACAGCTAGGTCAAGATTATACTTTGGTCTGCAGTATGGCTTTTCCCCTTCCTTACCAGGAAGTTTCCTTTTCAACACAATGTTTTTGGAGCATTTGTAGAAATTAGTTAAAAAATTTCTCAGCCAGTATAAACTGTATATTTTGAGGCCCCATGCAAGCCATATAAGGAGCTAATTAGAGAATTTCTTGGTGTTGTTTAAATTTGACCAAGATCTTGCTGTGACAGAAAGTTTAGCACTTGCATCATCAACACCCTCTAAATATGTTTAAAGAGGTAAACTCAAGACAAAGTTCAGGAAAATTCAGGCTTTTATCACTTATTTACTGTATAAGGAAACATGACCTCAGGTAAAGTGATTTAGAGGACATGGTGAGAGTCTCCTTTTTTCTTACCTCTGTCCAGTATTTCAATCCCTTCTACTTTCAGCTGGGAAACCAGTTTTTCGTGCAACCTTTTCACCTCAGCTTCCTTCTGCTCTAGTTTGCCTTTCAGAGCTGACAGCTCATCCTGTAAAGACACAGAGCCACTCAGTGACAGCTTCCACAGGCAGCTGAGATGTTTCCACAACTCCCTCCTAGGAAGCACAATGGACAGGTCCTCAGCTGGTGGAAGTGACTGAGAGCCCCTGACATTTAACACTGCCTGAGGGTGCACCAAAGTGACTTTGAACACCCCAACAGACTTCTGAGCCCACAACAGAGCAAAATCAGGGGGTCTGTGGTCTGAAATTGTTGGTTTTGTGTATAATTGGAAAGAAACTTTGCATCAAAATTTAAAGACGAAAGAGCAAAAGGTGGAAAAACACCAAACATTTTTCTTATTTGTTTAACCTTGCAGAGATAGAAAAAACACAGGTGAAAAGGCTGAATGCTAACATTTCCATACATTTTTTTTTGTATTTATAGGGCATGTTGCATGTTTGAAGCTGAAAAATTCCGAAGCTGTGCTTATACCAGGCTGAGGACAGTTTCAGAATTAACTACTGCTTCTGTGGAAGAAAAATCAATCACAACACCAGCAAGCACATGGACACATACTGGAAAGCAGTTCAGACAAAAACGTGGTACCTCTGCCACAGTTTGGGTTTGCTGATCATGCATTAGGAAAGAAAGCTTGGAGCTGAGATTCTTGGGAATAAGACAGATGGCGTTTGGGGGAGTTGGGGTGTATTAGAAAAATGCTGTCAAGTTTTAACTTAGATCTAATCATCTGCACTAGCAAGTGACTGGCACAGATCCATGCATTTAACTTTTTTAAATTTGAGTCAAATCCCACCCAGTTTAGTAACAACTTTCTTTGATGTCCGAGTATATCTTGTACAACAGCATCATCAAGACAGGACCCCCACTGCAACTGCACCCAACACTGAAAATTTAATTTGTTCAGTTTGTAAACAAAGCAAAACAAGGCAAGACTCATTATTTTGGCACTTACAGCTTCTAAAAGACGTTTCAAATCCTTAATGGAATAAACCAAACTAGAATACTGTGGCTTAGGTATTTTCCTGAACTACCCTCAGACAATCTGTTGCAAATTACATAGTGACATTTGCAACCCAAACTATGGGGCAGCTACAGAATTTCCTGAAATTGGTTCCTGTTTGCTCTAAAGCATCATTTAAAAAAATAGATCAATTTTAAAACTGTCAAGAAATCAAAGCTTTTTCCACAACAGTGGTTGGGGAATAACTACAATTCCCCAGTGCTCCAAGTTAGCACTGATTATGATGGGATTTCTGCTAGTGTAGGATCCATGCTACTCCAAAACAAGATAATTTCTTGGTCACTTGAGAAGCTGCTGTTATATCCACAGGCAACTAGAGCTGCATGTGGTTGTCAATGTGCATTTCTTTTCCTGAATTAGAAGTACGATATGCAAATTTACACGTGGGAGAAGGGACAGTATAAAAGAGTCACTATTTCCCAGACAGTTTTCCTGAATACATTTTCTCTAAAAGGGTGATAAAAAGTTCTGTTTGAATAATGGATGTAAGCTACAGACAAGGCAATCTTCCCTTGGAAGGGGGAATGATTTTAACCCACGTCTAATGCCATTATGTGTAACTTACGCAAGGTTCAGAAGGAAAATCCTCTCCCCTGCGTTATAAAAACTGTTTACAAGGAATATCTACAGGAAGAGCTTTCCAAATCTAAGGAGGAAGGGCACACTGCATAACAACACACAGCAATTAATGAAGAACAGAGCATGACAGCACAATGCAGGAGCAGCAAAGGGTGGAACATGGAGGACTCAAAACAGGCCCAGCATTACCCAAAAACTACCACACCTTTAGCATCTGGCTTTTTTGCTCCATCCGCTGCTTTTCATACTGCATCTGACCCACTTTGATTTTCATGCTAGAAAGTTTGGCCATTAAAGACTGGTAACAGAGACAGAAGAGTGAAAGGAAACTAAAGGTAGAAAGGAGACAAGGCTAAATGGCAAAGAGAAGTTAGACACTTAGAGAAACAGGCTGCTAGAAGTACTTAGGTGAATGCTTTCACTTCAGAAGTGGTTTTTTTTTAGCACATTTAGGAGGAAATAAATGCTATTTGGCATACACCATACATACTGCAACCGATATTTCTTGACACACATGAAAAACAAAGGTCTAAACAGGTAATAAATTTATTGTTTACAGCATGGTATGTTACCCTTCATAAAAAACAATGCTCAAACTGAAAACCACAGCACAAAATTTGGGAATAGCCACTGCTGCTAACTGACAACCATGAAACCCCAGGATCTGAGAGTGCTCAGGATTTTGCAGGGTGAAGGCAAGGATTAGGGAAAAGAGTGAATTCCTAAAGCCTGATTTACATCTATCTCTGCCTCTTCCCTTCAGCCTCACTTACTTTGGTTGTTTTCAGTTTTTTTTCATACTGCAGTCTTTCATTGTCCATTTCTCCCACCCTCAAGCGCAATTCATTTATTTCCTGGATCAAATCCTGAGTGGAGGGAAAAAGACAACCAGAAACAGCAAAGAACTTCAGTAAACAAAACAGAAGAATAGCTATGACTGTAACAACAAGAAAAGCAGGCATAAAAGGAACTCAGTACACAAAACCACACCACCCAAATCGATGACTAAGTCAGGCAACTCAGAGCTTCCTAAATATCCAGGGACCGAGTTTCTCAGTCTGTGTTACTGCACCAGATGTAAGAGGGCAGAGGACTAAGGGAGACATAAATTCATGAACTGAAGTTGTGTTCGCTGTGCCGGGGGCCAGGAAAATCCTGCTTCTCTGTTCAGCTGCTGGAGCCCAATACTAAGGATGGGCAATGGAAAACAGTGGCAGACATCCTTCAACATGCAGCAGCCACATCGTCCCCTCTGCAGTCCCTCCTGTCCCAGGCTCACCAGCCATCACCTGCTTTTTCAAAATAAGAAGTGATTACACTGTAAAAATGCAAGTTTCCATCACTTAAAAGAGCCCTCTCACTGAGGGCTGAACAGAGGAACCATGACTGGTTTCTACAAGAAAAGTCATCTGTGTTTAAGCATCAATGGCACCACTACATCTGCGCTTTCCAAATTCAGCCTGGCTTGGAATAAACTCTGAACCATCACAAACTCACATCTGAGCTCTTTAGGAGACCAGCTCCACCTCCTGGCTATCCTGATGGATCCTGCCAGGTTTGGGGGTCAGACTTGAGTGCCCCCAGCTCCCTTGGTCAAACAAACCCTGAGTCTGACTGCTCCACCAAGCCTCCTCATCCTCTAAGTCAGAGAATGGTTTGGGTTGGGAGGGGCCTTAAAACCCATCTTGTTCGACCCCCTGCCATGGGCAGGGACACCTTCCATTGTCCCAGGTTGCTCAGAGCCCTGTCCAACGTGGCCTTGGACACTTCCAGGGATAGGGTAGCCACATGTGAAATACAAAGCTGTGTTTCGTGTCAGGTACATACAGGCAACCTGTGTATCTGTGATTGTGATATGTATGGAAACTGACCATGAGACAGTTATAAAGACAATTCTAATAAATAACTGAGGAAGTAAAGCATGGAAGAAGGCCTTTGAACCTATCCTTTATTTGCAATTAACCTTTATAAGTCTTAAGTTGATTTAGGAGCATTCGAATTAAAGCTTTAAGGATGGTGCTGTTTGACAAGAACTTTCTGCTTCTAGCTAAAAAGAGTTTTGCAATAATAACCTTTTGAAGTATAATTTTAGAATATTACTTGTAGTAAGGATCTTTGAAACTATAGCTTTAGAATATATAAAAAGGAAACATTATCTCGATGCCTTAACAAAATATTGAAAAGCAGCTTGAAAAAGGAAGATGAACATCAACTCAAGGATTGATATTTTGACCAAGGGAAGCTGGACATCACTGTTATGAGATTTATAGTCCTTGCAATTAAAAAGTGAACCCGCATCTAGAATCTGGACCTCACCAGCTGGGAGACTTCTTTCTTCTTTCAGAAGCTGGACCCCACCATCTGGGGATACTCCTTTCTGGGATACATTCTGAGAAAAACTAAATCACAATAGTGTATAGAATTGTGACGTAAAAATTGAGAATGGAAACTGCTGAGAAAGCTTATGAGTACCCCTATAAATATCTGTAAGCCCCAACTATCGGTGTGCAGTTGGAGAGAAAATTTCCCCCACTGTACACAGCGCTGTATTGCTCATACTTTACCATCTTAAGTAATAAATTGATTGCTACTTGAATATTGGCCTAGTCAAGCTTCTCATTTATAACACACAGCTTCTCTGAAAAACCTGTGCCAGGACCTCAGCACCCTCAAATAAAAATTTTTATGGTCCTTATGTTTGCTTTCCTTCCTTCATCTGAAGCAAACCCTATCCATTGGGTTACATCCAATGATTACCATGTACATCCAAGCTGTACATTAAGCTAATAGCACTAAGCACAGTTTCTCAGAGCTAATACTACAATTAACAGAGATTTATATTTATAAATTAACAAGCCAGAAGCTGACATTTAGAAGGTATTCATGGGTCCCTGGTAACACCTGCCTTTCAGCCCCACACCACACCTCCTAAGCTTACAAACCTCTGGTTATTATTTTGTGTTTAATAAACCGGATGCTAAGAGAGCAGCATCTGTATTTCTTCAGAAAGATCCAAGTTCAATTCTCAGAACTACAAGGAAAATGAAAATACTGAACATGTTAATGTTTTTAGTAATTACTGCTTTTAATCTATGACTTTCTAATTCAGGTACACCTGAAATTCCTCAACAATTGATTTGTTTGGGGCTTTTCTCTCCTGCAGCATGATCCAATGTCTAAATATGCTGGGTTGAACTCACTGCTGAGGCTGTTCTCCACGTATTTGTCTCTTGAACTACATGACTTTTAAAATACTCAGTGTCACACAGAAAACAGAACAATCTTGCAACCAGATTGGAGGTGATGGTGGATAAATCACAAAGAATTCCCTGTGAGTGAGCCAGTTTTAGCCTCTGGCTGCTGCTTCAAAGGCCCAGTCTGGCTACGGACTCCTTCCCAAATAAACTCCCTCGCAGGGTATTTCCTTACATAAACTCAACCCAACTCAGACCACCTGCGCTCCTCAAGGAAAATAATGCTAGCGTCTGCTGAGAAAGTGGAAATACTGGAATAATCCAAAGAACAGAACAACTAGAATCTCTATTAAGTACACAATTAGCTTTGAAAAAGCTGTGCGTTTGTGAACATCTAGACAGAAAATCCTAGAGCACAAAGATCTAGTGAGGCATCTGTTTAGACAAAGAATAGGGAATATGAGTAACCAACCAAGCTGGAATGGGAAGTTGCGATGACAGACATAGGAACAAATGGATAATATGAAGGATTTAATCAGAATGGTAATTCTGTAGAAGACAGTAGCTGCACAAGTTGTCAGACATCAATTTTTTTCTTTTCCCTAAATAAAACCAGAAGCAATATTTACAGTTTTGCTTTCCCAGTCTGGGTATGAATCTTTTTCCATTTCAATCACTCCACATAAATGCCCTAACATGTTTTAGGGTGAAATATTTAAAATATTCATTTAAATACTCAGCTCTTCTAAAATAATTGATATACAGCAATATAATTAGATCAACACTGAATAAAATATTGCGTACTTCTTAGTAAGTACTGCCTCCAAAATATCTCTTAGAGATTCTGTAAGGGCTGAGACCCTCCAACTAATTAGACATCCATATTTTCACTGAACTAAATGGAAATTAAGACATAATATCCCTTCCAGCATTTACACCTAAGCATTTTTACAGCTATAAAGTGTTGAAATAAAGAAGAAACAATATAATAATATATATGACACTAAAATACATCATTCTGGATTTCAAATGAAGGAAGAAACATTTTAGTAATAGTTAATTAGTTCTGGCATAAATATCCTTGATATAAATCCATACAGTCCCTAATTACAGTAACTACAATTTAAATAAAATGTAGGTGATTTTTATCAAAGGCATTTAGTGTCTTTCAAAGTATTTAAAAGAGGAAGGTCTTCATAGAGGATAAGCCTCTTGCACAGAGATTACAGATTTGCAGTTTGTGGTGTATTCCCCACATTGTAACCATTTTTCTGGGAACCTGCGGCTTCATGTCCACCTTCCTGGTATGCTGAGCTGTGCTATGAAGTAATGGAGAGACTGCAGTTCAGGGGGGAAACAAAGAAAGAGGGAGACCAGGAGAACTCTACAATATTCAGTAAAAATAAGGGCAGAAATAGAGAAAGCAAATCAGTCAAAGCCCAGTCACTCTTTGTTAGCAGTTCTGAAAAGCAGAAGAAACTACAGGGTGTTTGCAAATGAAGATTCAACAGAACCCAGGTCAGAAAGCACCTGCTCCCTGTGGTCATCTGGACCAAACCTTGCTTCCCCACAGCCATTTACTGCTGGTGCCAGCTCGTTTATCCCTCATTTGGGCTGCTTAGAGTAAGTGTCAGCACACAGAGAGTAATTTGCTGTGTGCTGTAATTCATGAAAGAGCTGAGCTCTGCGTAGGCAGAGTCCCAGAAGAGTTGTGAGAGCAGCCAGCTCTTACACACACTTCCCATGGGTGCAGGAGACCTTCAGTGATTCCCTCCACTATTTCCCCTGCCAATTTCTCCAGCAATGCCATGCACAGAGCTTGTCTGCACTACCAAATCAGCTGCTTTGAAGGCAGTGCTCTGATACTGCCACATAACATCTGTTACCAACTAGAGGCAAAGGTAACAGGAAGCGACAGGAATCCATCCCAGAGCTTGGCAGCACCCAAGGAAATGTGCTGCACTGCAGGAATGAACACTGCTGTCACTACCTAAAGAAACACTTCCAAATCTGAAAGTGATACAAGGCATTAGTTTTCAACCTGTGGCTTTCTTTGGGTCTGCAGATTACTTCAGACAGGCACAAAGACCAATCCAAAAGCAAGACTGACTTTTGGTTTTGTGCTTGCAATACAAGTGAGGAATGGTGCTTTACTGGAAACTGAGCAGTTGGGAAACCACTGGCAGAAGTGCAAAGGGCAATTTGTGTCCTGTCATGACAATATGGCTTCTTTCCTTCTAGAAATGAATGACACCTGGAACATCCACAATCATAACAAACACTTGACATTTCAGCTCATTTATGAATCCAGAACTGGAAATTTTGTTCTGCTTCATAGGCAGGCTCTGAGATATTTCTGATATGGGCTCCATCATCCTGTCAGGACAGCTTAGCTGATACTTGGAGTTCCCTGTGTTTGCCCACCTGCTTTGAGCATTTCTGGCTTGCAACATGAGTGAGTTTGAGCTGCATACACCTGCAGCACGGAGTGAAATGCCACAGGAGAGCACTGCCAGGGATGGCAGCTCCACCTGGCGCTGTTCCCAGGCTCCCATAAGGCTGGGCTCTGAAGTCAGGCTTCCCAAGAGCCCCACAGCAAGTTAGCTCACTCTCTGCTAGCAACCCCAGAAGTTCTGTTCCTGGGCAGTGTCTTTGCACATGGCTGCTTTTTGTACTTGCCTTAGACATGCCTTACTCAGAAGGTGACAGTTTTATGTGGGGTCAGGAGAGTGCAGTATGTTAATTTTCTTAAAGTCCAGCCTAAATCCAATCCTCCTGAGACCTAACAGCCAGAACCAAAAACTGCCTTTGGAAATCTTTCTTTGTAAAACCAGAATTTAACAAAGAGGACACTTTTTGCTTCAAAACGAACATGTTCTAACCTTAAAGATTAGTTCCCCTTCTTGCCTGACACAAAAAAAATCCCAGAAAATGTGAAGGTGAAGGTGAAGACACCTCACAGCTTTCACAGTTTATCCTGTCAGGGTTTACTCACCTCTGTGTCTCTGAATCTGTCCTCATAATCCAATCTATCCTTCTCTACAGATGTAAGCTTTAATTTCAGAGTGGAAATCTCTGCCATAAGATCCAGCTTCTGAGTTTCAAGGGTTGTTCTGCTTAGAAGCTCCTGATTCAAGACAAAGAGGAAGAGAATGGAATTATTTACCCAAGGGGAAGAGACCAGCAATTTATTTTGACAGCCAAAGGTCTCCTTCATGGGGAATAGCATCACCCTCATTCTTGTACTACGTGAAACCCTGAGACACAGTTATTATCCATCTGACAGATTCCAGGCACCTAGGATGCATCTGGGATCACAGGGGCACTAACATGCGCTGGCTGCCAGGACAAGAAAAAAGCCTGTCTGTTATCACAGTCGCTCTGCGCAGAAAGGAGCTGTGAGGGGAATCCACCCATCCTGCCAGAGGCTTTCATCTAAGGCTCTTGGAAGTTCAGTGGGGAAGGACTCAAAGGAGGGCAGAACTGGATTCCTGCATTAAGCAGTACAGTCATTACTAAGTAGAAAGACTTTAAAGCCAATATGGTAGAAAATGATCCCTTAGTTAAGAGACATCAAAGGATTCAACACCTTGAAGGGCACTGCTCCCACCAAAGTTTGTTAAGACAGAAGGAAGGCAAGACAGCAAGACAGACATGGAGCTGTGAAATACCTGCTGCAGCATCTCCTCCGTGGCATTTAGCTTCTCCCTGTGCTCCTCCAGGCAGAATTCCAGATCCCGGATCTTTTCTCCCTGGGCCTCCACCTGGTCTGTAAGCACACTTACCTGGACAGCAGGAAAAAAGGGATACATGTTTAACACCTTGCACCTGTGCCATATGTGTCAGCTGAAGAACTGCAGGTGAACAACACTGCTGGTTGGGCCAAAGATTACCTGGGACAATGGCGGGGGCGGGGGGGTGGGAGGAGGAGGAGAAGAAAGGAAGAAAGGAGAAGAGGAAGAAGAAGAAGAGGAAGAAGAAGAAGAGGAAGAAGAGGAAGAGAAAGAAGAAGAAGAGGAGGAAGAGGAAGAAGAGCAGAGGAAGAGGAGGAGCAGAGCTCTGCAGTGGACACATCACTTGGCAAAGAAAACAGAGAGGAGGGAAGGCGCTCCCCTCACACTTACTAGAATTTCAGTCAAAGTTCTGGCAGACACATTGCAATTCTGCAACTCCCCTCCTCACTGGAGGTTTTCACAAGGGTTGGCTGCCGCATTTTACTGCCAATAAGTATGCCTTTGATGTGACAAGACATTAACTCAACCCATTAGCTCCTACCTTAAGCACCACATAAACCTCCCTACTTATAATTTATTCTCCTTCCCAAGTGATTGTACACAGTGTACCATAACAAGCACTTCCCCCTTTTCAGAACAATAAAAGCAAAGAAGGTTAAAACACACAGCCAGGGGCTGGGTAAGACCAAGACAACACTTTTAAGATAGCAGACAGATTCTCATTTTACCTTTTCTGAATTGATTTTTTCATTTTCAACAGGCTCTTCCTGCAGTACTGCTGGGAAAGAGGGTGAGCTCAGTGCTGTCACAGCCCCAAAGTTGGGTTTACATCAGGGGATAGACCTGTGCAGTGCAAGGGGTGCCAGGTATTCTGGCTCCAACAGCAAGAGGAAGCCAGCAGTCAGAGTAGCCAGGGCTGACCCCGTCCAGCCCAGCAGCAGGTGAGCAGGACCACCAAGGAGCTGCTTGTCTCCTTCTGCTGGCTAGCCAGTCCTGCAGCTTTTGTTACCTTTCCTAAGGACAGGACAACTGTCTCCTGATACAGACATCATGTGAATGGCCCTGGGGAATGGTGATCTTAAGGATACACATGGATGTATGTAGGTGGCTGCTCTGCAGACCAGCTCTGCTAACCAAATTCAAAGAAAACAGATATACAGACAGAAAGACCTTTAGATTTTTCCTGCAATCTAAATTCACACCTTTCTCTAATCTGGGTTAATTCTCACATACCAGCAAGTCCTTTGAACACTGTCTAAGACATCACAACTCCAAATAAATTCTCAGAGGTTTTACCACATACTTTCAGACAGTCTCATGAATTCAAGAGCAGAAAAAAATAATTTGGATGACAACTCACTTGCAGAACAAGAGATTCCTTATCATTTTCCAGACGAGCCAGCCTTTCTTGATAGACATCTCCATTCCCAGATATGTGTCCATTAGTCTGGAAAAGACACAAATATTGCATAGTCAGCCATTGTGCCACATTATCATCCAATGTTATCAAAACACTTTATGAGAGCATTTTTAGTCTGACAGTTTAAGAACATGTTTGAAATATTCTCCAGCCCTCTAAGAGTTACAAATCAAATAAACAAAGGACGCATGACCGCCATTCAGGAGAGAATTCTTAAGGGGCTTAAAGATGAGAAAGGAAGAGCCTTCTGGTGACTCAGTTCTGCAAAATTCACCTACTGTGCATTCAGCATTTTGCTAACAAAACTTGGATTCATTGCTACACCATGCTAAGCCATACTTGCAAAGAGACAAATACCCTGAGACATTCAGCAAGTGAATAAAGCCAAACATACAATCTACAAAATGTGTATTATGCTTCTCTCAAGTCACACACAGTCAGAGACATCCTTTTACATCAGACACATTCTACGGGGTATGGGTAAACGTCTGCACTCTAAACACAGCTCTTTGTAAAACTGCCTGAGGCTAGAGAGAAACAAGAATACATGTTAATGCTATCAGAGAGTTCAGAGGAATCAGCAACTTTCTTCTTAATAACTTCAATTCTCTTGAGCAGCAGAAAGGATTTTGTTCTATCCATATTCAAACATGTCTCAAAGCACTTCATGATCCAGGCCACAATCACATCTTGGCTCAGAAAATGAAGCCTTGTTCCCATCATGGCATAAATCGCTTAGAGGAGTCTGAGAAGCTGCTCTGAAATCCAGGGCACTTAGCAGAGACACCCAACAACGTTGAGGAGCCCTAATTTATTCCTGAATGTGTAATGAAAAGAAATTGTGTGACTGATCCTTGTGCTCCCATGAGCCTGCAGCACAACCCTGCCTTGAGAGGCCGTCACCACTCAGGAGGTCCAAGCCTCCAGCTCCTGCTTTGAATCTCCCCTGATTACAGAGGATACCTCAGGAAACCTCCTGGCTAAAACTCCTCTAAATTACATGTCTGGCCTTGGGTGGTGGTAGAAACTGCCTTATTTGAGCCTGAAACAATAGAACTCCCTTCAGCATCACTTAAAAGATCTGACATAAAGCAAACAAGAGGAGGTAAAAGTGTCTGACCTCACCTCAGTGCTCTCAAGAAACCAGGCTGCGTCCTGGCAAGTCTTAAATCACTGAGCAGTATCAAAAGTGTCTCACAAACATGAAATTTCACTTGGTGACCATAATATCTCCCCCGAAATTTGCTCCGGCAGACTAAGAAAGGATGCTCTCTAGTAATTTGTACCAGTACCTCATCACAATGATATAACTTATTGAAATTTTTAGCAGCACAATACTAAGCCACCTGTCCACCCAGACACAAAACCCCAGGGCAAAATTCCTCTAAACTTCTGAGTTTGCCACATCTTCCCCCTGACCTCTACCAGAATTTAGCTCATGCCATTCAAGATCAGTGAGATCTTCCATTTTGTAACACTTCAATTTAGGTGAAAGAATTCAAAATGAAATAAACCTTTTAGCTGTTCAACCAGTAGATTATGCTTTGGATTTTGTCACCTGAGTTGTTTGTGAAAACAGAACTGAGGTTTTTGTCTACTTTTGCTTCTCTGCAGCTCTCATGTCCTTTAAGAGCTCCAGAACATCTCAAGCACTTACTCAGTCTGCATAAGAACAGCATCTATATTTTGTAATACACAATGCATTTATCAGTCCGGTGCATGTATCTGATGTGGGAAAGTGGTATCCAACCCTCACCACAGGCAGCAGAGCTGCAAAGACACTCTTCCATACTGCTGGGGCTAACATGGAATTCCTTGCCAAAGCACAGACTTGACTCCCTGCCTCCCAACCACCACATCAACACCTGAACCACTGACCCTCCTGATAGCTCCAGTCAGCTTAACCAGACACAAATGAACTAAAACCAAGACTGCAGGAGGAAAATGTGGGGAGGACAGTCTTGGTTTCACAGCACGATTAAAATGTCTGTGAAAACCAACAAGGTGTGAAAGCAGAACATTAGTCATTGTGCACAGCATCTTGCCAAGACACCTTTGTTGTTAAACTCCGCTCACATTTCTCAGAAAAAATCTGCTTGGTTCAGCACACCAGCCTTGCCTTTAGAGTAGGAGTGTTGGGAGAGGTAGAGTTCAGGTTGCCGCTGCGCCCTGCCATTACAAAGACATGATGGGAACCCCAAGGAGGACAAGTGAAATGGCTGTTCTCCCACAAAACAAAAATTAATACTAATAGAATCACAGACTCCTTAAGGCTGGAAAATACCTCTAAAATCATCAAGCCCAACCATGAACCCAGAACCTCTACCATGTTCGCCACTAAACCATGTTCTCAAATGCCATATCCACACATTTTTAAAATCCCTCCAGGGAGGATGACTCTACCACGTCCCTGGACAGCCTATTCCAATTTTTAATAATTCCTTCAGGAAAGAAACTTTTCATAATATCTGACCTAATCCCACCACGGCACAACTAGAGGCCATTTCCTCTCATCCTGTCAAACACTTAGGGCAGTTCATCTATTCTCTGGGAGAAACCTTGCAGAGATGTCTTGGTTTTGCAAGCTGTGTGTACTGGGTGCAAAGAACTCTTTTCTGGGTATTGCCAGTAATATTTTCTAAAATCTGCATGAAACCAGACCTCCTGTAGCACACCAAACCCAGAAAATTCTGTGTACAACACAAGAGTGCTTGCTTTTTGCCTGAAGTAACTTCTATATAATACTTGTGACTGACTCTTAATTTGAGGTATGAAAAGGCTAGAAAGCCCCTGACTTTGGTTTCAGTGGAGAAAATGATGATAGTTGAAGAATGGATGATAGAGAAAGACCTTAGCAGCTATTTCCAAGAGCAGCAGCCTAAGCACTGCTTACAGTGGTGCACAGACCCAGGACCTGCAGGCACTGGACACATGACACCTTCCCAGATATTTGCTCTGGACTGTCTTCACGGGTAAAAAGTTGATTCCTGGCATGATCTTCTTCCCAGAGAGATGAGCAAAGAAGAAGGGAGATGAAATATATGAGAAGAACAGAGCAATAATGATAGTGAGCAGGACTGAAGAGAAATGGAGCGGGAATATGTTCAAACACTGGATTTAGGAAAGTAGTGCATCAGGAGATGGGGTGGAAGGAGCCCCAGTGGGAAGGAATGGGCTTCAGGGAGGTCTGAAAAATGCCAGGAGACCTGGTGTGTCCAAAACCTGGGTAAGCACACAGTGTGTCCCTCCAGAGCACTTCTCCACCAGGGAATCTGCATCCTCCCCTGCGACTGAGCCCAGCATTCACCCTGCAGAGCAACAGCTCCTCTTTGGGAGAGGAGGGGGAGGGAAAGAAATGAAACAGCAAGAGAAGCAAAAAAGAAAAGCAAATATTTAATTGAACAGCAACTGCAAGCATATTTAGGGCATTTGGTAGTTCTGGATCCAGTTTGTATCATTTAAATCTATAAAGCATTAACATACTTTACTAGCTGTGTAAGAAAGGCTTTCCATTTCCCGAAGAAGGTTCTTTTCATCAGTAACTTAAAACCTATCTTCAGTTAAGCAGCTAGATTTTGCTTGTGTTTTCAATGTTAGTGATTAATTGCAGAACACTATATGGGAAGAGAATGCAGATTTACCAATAGTGATTTTAATCCTAAAAACAAAAGAACAGTTGTCATAATGCCACTGAGGCTTCACAGAAGTCTGAGGTCAAGCATTTACTTAAAATGCCTTGTAAGATCAGACCCAGTGCACTTATAAACTCTGCAACATCAATACACAGTTAATTTGTTAAACACGTGTGAAAAGCTTTGTCTGTAATCATCTAAGTGTAAAAATCCATGCTGCTCTGGAGGGAATTACTCCTGTGGCAAGTACAAGCATCACCAAACTTCCACAGCTTGCCTGCCTTCAGTCTTTAAACCCTTTACCCTGGAAATGAGTTAGAATTCTAAACCACAGAAGGTTTCTAGTGGCTGCTGGTTTAAACCTAACAATAAAAAAAAAAAAAAATTAAAAAAACCAGTTTCCTCTCAGTTGCTGAATTCTCCTTTCAAAAATAAACCTCATTTTTAGCTTACCACAGCTGATACCCTCATTTTCCTTCATTTTCTCTTCTGCTTTGGAGATGAAATAAGCAGCACAAATCACACTGCTCTTGCTGTATGTGTAAGTTTGATTTGTAAGAAGGAACTGCAACTCCACAGCATCATTTCCCTGTACAGCAGATTGCACTGACTGTTTTGACCACCACAGTCAAGTCAACAGTTGGGCAAGTGAGCCTTTCTCAACACCTCTTTCCTGACCATCAATACATATTACCTATGCTCAGTTAAACAAAGCTGCTGCTTGTTCCCTCATCTTTAGAGCCCCTTGCAAGAAGGTTCCTCCAGTCTCAGCTTCCTCAGTATCAACTGGTGTGCCTTGGGCAGAGCCTCTGGGTTTCTCAAGACAAGCACCACTACCTGTGATACAGACCTGTAGCAGACTTTGTCAGCATCAATCCCATCCCAAGTTCATACTGGTCACACTCTCTGAGCTGGCGTGTAACCAGTTTATGTGGGAGCCCACCTCTGCCCTCCCAAACCAGCCTCTCCTGCACTTCCCGCTTCCCTCCTCAAAATACTTGGAGCCCTTTCCACATACTCCAGCAGCAGACCTACTGCAAAGCTTTTCCTAAAGTTTGCAGGTTACTTCCTCCCCAGAGAATAAGAAGGGGAAAAATAAAAACAACCATACACCCACTCAAAGTCCCCCACATGATATTTTAAAAAATAGAAGTGAATTCTGAAAGAAAAGCAGCTGAACACAGCCCTTCACTTTGAGGCATTTACCTGAAACATTTTGTAAGCATAAATAACACATTGCTGAGCAGTGAAGATGCAATCTTTCCACAATATTCCGTTTCCTCAACAGCAGCCCAGCTGGTGCCTGGTGCAGAAGAAGGATGAGAGGCTCATTCCCAGCGTTGCCCAGCTATGACTTCTCATCGGGAGAAATGCAGGAGCCAGCACAGGCAGAGATCTCCTTACCTTATTTAGCCAGATGCAGTGCCCGTGAATGTCCCAGCTATACTCCATGCTGGTCATGACTGTTTTCATGCATTCACGGACGGACGCCAGAAGCCGAGGCTGAGGGCTCCGGGCTCCTCTGAGCCGAGGTTAGTTGACAGCAGGTCCCCTTGCCCAGCCGAGGATGGAGGCGAGCGGAGGGGAAGACGTGGGAAGCAGCAGCGCTCCTCAGGCGGAGCAAGCAGCTCTGGGGAATTAACACATCAAAGCCCGGCACGCAACTTCTCCAATCCGGCACATACAGGAGGGGGATGCAGGCAGGGAGGTGCAAAGCAGCATAAACCCGACCGGGAGCAAGGACAGCCCCACGAAGGTGGCACCCGGCCACCTCCACCCTCGCTCTTGTCACCAGCACAGCTCCCTCCTCCGGACCCTCCTGGAAAGTATCCGACCCAACAGCACAGGAGAAAAGAGCAATTCCCACCCCTTCACCTGAGCACAAAGTAAACAGGAGGGGCCTTCCTAGTAATTAGAAAAGCTGCAGGAACGCATGCAATTAATTCACGTGTACACGCCAAGAAAAAATGGAAGAGTTGACTCAGCTGTCCCAGGTCTCACAAGTGGCTTGTCCCAAGTTTATGTCATACTTCAGAGTGATGTAAGAAGCAACAATAACAACGAACCTCTGTCCTCGGGTTCAGGTTTCAATTGACCCACTACCAGCAGCAGCATGACAAATTCTTAGTATTTCTGACCACAGAGCCCAGCTCTGAGGGTCCTGTGATTAGCTCAAAAACCAGTTTTATTATTATAATGAAATGTCTACAACTACCATTGATAGAGAAAATCTCAAAACCATGAATGCTGAATAACTCAGGAGATATCAGGAGAACAAAGGACATGCAGAAGCTGTGCTTTTTAAGCCAAACTGATTAATTTTGGATGGGGAATGGTGATTTTTGATGGGTTGTTCTTACTGCCAAAGAACTCATCCCTGATGCCTGAAGATGCAACAGCAAGGCATACCATAAATGAGCCCATATTATCTTCCAGCATTAAAAACACACCAATCTGGATGATCACCTTTAGCAAGAAGTAGGGTTCTGTGTTTCCAGAAACTTGGGTGGTGCATCTCTCAGAGACAAAATGCATTGCC
The DNA here is from genome assembly GCF_014805655.1 of Passer montanus. Taxonomy (NCBI): domain Eukaryota; kingdom Metazoa; phylum Chordata; class Aves; order Passeriformes; family Passeridae; genus Passer; species Passer montanus. The sequence goes on along the minus strand of NW_024357170.1, from coordinate 3,367,375 downwards.
AGTAGGGAATGGATGATGACAGGCTGACACAATATCACAAGATACTTCCATACTGCAACTCGAGGAGAGATCTCAAACTGTTTGGTGGTAACACCCTGGTGCCACACATTAGCATAGGACCTTTTTATACACAAACTCAACATAAGCAGAAGCTGAATCAAATGACTGCACTGCACACCCACACCAGGATAATCAAACAACAAACTTGAGTTTGAAGACAAGATTTATTTTTTCCCCATGAATAAGAGATGATTTCTGGCTAACCAAACCACATCCTCCACTTGGGAATCACCCTCTTGCTCAAATAGGTCAGTGTAAGATTACAAAGCTATGTCTATCCAGCAAGGAAAATTCCTCTCTGAAAGCTAATATTCCGTCATATTAACTCATTACTCCCAGCTACTCTCTGGAACAACCAACTTAAAGGAAAAATGTCAAAATCTGAATCTGGTCTTTGAGGCAGCAGCAACACATTGGACTGCAGGAGGCACGATGGATACCTCAGCTCAATCATCATCCTGAGATGAGCTGAAAATGTTCTGTGGCTGGACTTGATCATGATCTTAAAGGTCTTTTCCAACCTTAATGATTCTATGATTCTACATGATTCAACAAGCCTTTGGAGGACATAAAGTTTTGCTTGACCCTAAAGTCAATTTCAGAAATTCACTTATGGAGTGAAAATAATTATTAAAATATGCCTTATAATATACATATTTAAATTCAGAAAGTCACTTCCAAAGCTGCACTTGCTGTGGGTTTTAAAGAAAAAATCTTATGTTATCCTGGCTGTTTCACTTCAGGAGCACATACTTTAAAGAGGAGAAGGCACACACGAGGACCCATATACATGTTCAGATGAGAAGCATGGGAAAAATGGCTCTGAGGTGTGGGAAGGCACTGTCCACCCACTCCTACCCTTCACTCTTCTTTTTAACAAAACATAGTTGGTTTCCTCTTTCTGGGAAAGTAGTTGCATAAGATGTATTTTTTAGAAATGCAAAAAATCCCCCAACCACTTTCAAGAAAAGTAATAACCAGAAGGAAGACTGTCTCTTGTTTGTTTCAACTGAAGAAAAACTGGAGCAATGCTCACAGTTGGGAGCAAGGTTTGTGAGAATTACTCTTCAAGAGATGGATCTATCAGCTTTCAGCTGGACACAACAAAGCTGCCTTGGTCTTGCAAAATGTGGAGTTTTGTTTAAAATGGTTTTGTTACTGGTGCTGATGTTAGAGATTACTCACACACTGCCTGTACTGAAGCCAGAAGCTCCATTTTCACAGAGTACAGCACATGCCTTATTACGGCGCACATTGAAATACACCAAACATTTCTCCTAACCAAGAGTATTCTGAAAAAACTCCAGAACTCTGGAATTGCTATGATCTGGCCACGGATTTCAGGGGCTTGGCTCCCAGTGAAAGCATGGAGTCCAAACATGTTTGAGCTCAGAAAGGTCTCAGTCCCTTTTCAGACTTGGAACAAATGGTCTCTTTTGTATTTTCACCAACGACATTCACCATTTGCACATGGAGATGTGAGCAGGGTTTCAGCAGCAGAGGCCAGTTTGAGCTGCAACGCCATGTTACAGTGAAACTGACTTCTTTGTGCAGCAGAGAGCTACACGTACAACTTTTCCCAGCCCGCCTTGGGGACCATATGATGGTTTCTGTTGGAAGAGCTGTGCCAGATGTCCAGGCACTGTACGTATACTCTGGTGTCACATGGCCATCTGGCACCCACTTGTTAAAAACAAAAAGCAGCACAGACTGTTTTAACCCACTGGCCCTTTTTGAGTGATTGCACACTGAGAGGAGCAGAAAGGAAGAGGCATGGCAGCCCATTCTGGTATGGCAGGAGTGAATGCTCTACCCTATTTCACAGAAACTTTGGGTGACTGCTGTCATCCCCTTTTGCCAATGTGGGCACCAGTGGTTTGGCTGCAGGAGGCAGGAGAGGATTTTTTTCCTGTGACACACTGTCTGGCAGCAGCAAACACTATTTTTCTTTTCCTCTGAGACACAAAAGGCTTGCTTACAGCCCCACATGGGATGTCACACACCAGTTCCAGCATCCTAGGTGATGCACCTTCATGTATGGAGGATTAAACTAGTTTCAAACAAAGAAGATGTCTGCCCTTCGTCTCTAAGGAGGGGCATAGCTGCAAAAAACTTTCCTGCAAATCATCCAGACACTTCATATGACACCTCCCTGCTCAGGAACTGGTGACATCGGTGACACCTGGAAATCCTGTGGCTGTAGCACACTGTAAGTGGAATGATAAGTTTTTCCTACCAGGGGCTTTAAGGATGACAGAAAATACAGGGTAATAATTTGAAGCAGACTAAGGAGTAATTGAGGCATAGATGGAATAGCAATTTTCTGCAATCTTTGGTACTCACAACCCCTGCACATCTTTTCCAGTGGTTGGGAGGCACTAAACTGAATGGTACAGCAGAGCCCTTCCTCTTCCACATAGCCCTTGGATGCAATAAAAACCCACTGCTGTCTCATTGCCATTAGGTGATCCACACTGTGTGAGTCTGAAGGGCCCCATTCCAGACCCTACCAGACAGGCACCCCTAAATCACACATCTGCCATCACAAGAGTCTCCACCTCATTAATCTCAGCAGTCACTGCAGCCTCAGCCATGCTGCTGGGCCCCATTACTCCAGAATAACCTGCAGGAAATCAGCACCACTAAACATGGCCTACAGATGACTGTGAACACCATGAGAGATAACAGTTTCCAAGACTGTTTATTTGGTGTACTTTTTGTTTATCAAGGCCAGAGTTGCATGAAACCTGTTATGTCCACTGAGAGCAGTGAGCAGTTACAGCAATGTTCACAGCTGTACGTTAGACAGACAGAGAATGCTGATGTTAGCAGGAACTCTGCCCATTTTAAAGATCTGACTTCAATGTCACTCCTGCCTCTTCCTCCTGATCTCAGCATTGGCTGCTACACTTTGACAGTGGAGGCAAGATCCAAATCCCACTGGAGGCAGTGGGAGAGCTTCCATGTGGTTCATTAACTTTCAAGCATTTCCAAATGAGTAGTTCAAAGCAAAGACTTAAAAAAAGGAAAAAGAAGGCTCTTCCTTCAGATCTTTCTGCAAGGGCTACAGAAGCCAGTCCAAGGTGCCCATCTGTCCCTGCATTGCTGTGCTCATCCTCCATGACAGCAGATGGCACAAAGGGTTGCCCAGCACCAGCCGCAGCAAACATGGCCCTGCACCCGGCAGTCCTCTGGGCTGCGACTGAGTGTTGAGATCAAGCCATTTGTCGAGATAGAAATGCCTTCTGCAAGACCAGCCATGACTCCAGGGAGACTGAGTCTTTCCCAGGGCATGCAGTGGCCATCCTGGCAAGGGAGCAGGCGATGGTGGCTGTCTGTCCCCACAGCAGCAGCACATGGAACACAGAGCCACCACAGTCCTCCCGCAGCCCCAGCCTTCACCAGGGCTGGACCCCAATTTCAGCAGCACGGTGTGACCTTGGCCAACACCCAGCGTGTGACACACAGGACCTGGCCACGGCTGCAAGACAGATTTGACAGATTATGCGGCAGTGCCCACTCACTGCTGTCACTATGACAGCTGCAATGAGGCTGGCTGAAAAACCAAAGTGTGGCCTCTGGCAGCAACTCCTGACTTCCACTGCTGGAGCTTCCCCAAAACCTGCACACACCTGGACCTCCGCAACACAAACCCTGCCACACACAAGCACAAGGATTATTCCTTGGCCCTTGGTGGCTTGGAAGTCACCAATCACAGGGCATCTGGAGGCAAACCCAGCAGCTTCTTCAAAAATGATGCTGTTTTAACTCACCCTTTGGTAAGTACAATATTTTTTTTCCCAGAGCAGTCTTTGGGTAACCTACACTAGGATAATTGTTGATTCTTTTGGGAAAACCAAGTCTTGGGAAAATAACTGCCTTCTCAGTTATATTTCTGTGTATTTTTAAAGTAAGGTGACAAAAACTGGCCAATTTACAAACAGAGAAAATAGAAGTTTGGTTTGGTATCCAGATTGAAGGGATGCAGAGCTTACACCATTCCCTTATGTTATAAATCAGGTGAGGAAGCTCTGTAATAACACTGATCCCCATGGGGAATAAAAACCACTGTCAAAAATGCTTTTTACTGAAAAGTATTCAAAACCACTTATTTTCCCCCACCTAAACATCTGATTCTTAAAAAAAAAAAGGTCTTTCCCCAGCCCTCTGAGATGAAACTGCAGTTACCAAGTATTGTTTGCCCCCTAGATTGAGGCACATCAAAGACAGCAAAGGCCAACCCACTGCAAGAGGCATTTGAGCAACAGCTTTTCCAAGACTCCACAGCAGTATCTCAAAAACAAAATCTCTTCCCTGATATCCACTCTAAGCTTTATGAATAGCTGTGTGAAACAGAGCCAGTCTACCCAACACCCCAAATGAGCCTGGTAGAGGTAAAACAAGGTGAGACTGTACCATTTGACTTTGGAGCCATTCGATGAGAGCCTCTGCTGTGGAGTCCGGGACCTGGGAGCGCAGCCCCTCCCTCTCGTCTGCTTCCATCATCTCCAGCAAGCCCCGCAAGTCCTCCACAAGGTGTAGCGCCCGCAGGCCCCCCATGAATGGGGAGGTGGGGGACTGGCAGTCAAAGATGCCATTGGAGTACTCCAGTGCCTTGGAACCTGCAGGGAGCAAAATCACAAGGGGTCAGGCACAGGACGAGGATTGGGTGCACCCCGAAGCTGGGAAAGGGCAGGGGTTGTTCCTGGCAGGGTTTATCCCAGCCAAATTCAGCACTGGTGCTTGGGGAGGGAAGCTCCAGCAGGAACAAGGTGGGCTGGTCCTCAGAGAATGGGAATGCCACAACCTGCTGATGGGGTTGAGGCGTGGACTGGGCTCCTGCTCCCTGGGATGAATTCCCAAGGTAGAAGGTGCTGCCAGGGATGGAACACACTCTGCCAATGTCCTGAGACACCCTGTAGGCACTGAATGATCCAAGTCACATTCCAGTGATGGTGTCCAGAGGAAACCATGCCCTGCATTTTCCACGTAGGAGTATGTTATGCTGCTCCAAGGTACTGGAAAATTTTTAAAATAATAAAAAAGATGAAGATAAATTAAAAGACCAAATCACTTCTGCACGGGAATAAATTTTAAACCCAGCAATTTGACACAGTAGCACTGACATTTGCATGTTAATAAAGAGAAAAATATCTCATTTGCATAAACTCACAGGATGCATATTTGACCTACATTAGAAGGTGCTATATATTAAGTTAGAAAGGCAACTATGAATTTAGGATTAAGGGTGATATAAGTCAACCTAGCTAATTCCAACCATAATTCCAGTACACTGATTTGTGACCTTAATTCTGTAATACCTCGACACAATGAGACGTGTTCATGACAGACCTTCATTTATGCTGTCAACTTTTAGAAACTACAAGGATATGCCATATATGCACTTCCATGAACTTTCATTCACCCCATGTGGCAAGCCACAAAAATCCAAGTATTCTGCTAAATTCCCACTGAAAACAATAAAGAGAAAAATAACCTCAACAGCACATGAGCTGATATCCCTTTGTTGTAATATTCCTTTATAGATCTATTCACAGACATGGGTAAATGAAGTCTGTGGTGACTTAAATCTTCCAACATCACATTTTGTTTTTATATTAAACCTCATCCTGCCATAACCAACTTGGGCTCTTGGAAACACAAATACATGATCGGATCTAAATACCAGTGTCTACTTATGGAAATTACTGAAGTCACAGCTTACATGTATTTTTAGAGACCATCATGATCAAACTGAATCCCCTTTACATTTGTTCCTGCTATGTGTCCTTAATATCTTTAGGCAGAGACGAGTCATTGCTCTAACAAAGCACACACTGTATGATTATTTTTTCCCTAAGGAAAATTGCTTAAGTGGAACTACTAAAAATTTTATAACTGTGTTGTTACACTTGCAACGGCATTTTTGACTGCTGACTTCTTGATCTTTCCCTCCTATGTGTTGGATATTTATATTATTTTCTAACTCATTAGACTCAGCTTAAAAGCAGAGGTTGTGTTCTTTGCAATGCCTCTCCCTGGGCAACTTACAATTTACAGGTACTTATAAAAAATTCTAATGTTCAAGGCAGTTCCAAAATTTGGACCCAAAGCATTCCAATTTTGAAAATATAAAAAAAAAAAAAGAAAAAAAAATTCAATTAATGTTTTAACTCTTCTGAGTTGAGGGAAGTTCAGAGTAGCCACTATTGTCCTTGACTCTCCTCATGCTCCATGCAGGAGCTGAACTGCATCACTCAGCCATTTCCAGCAGCCCTCTGAGAGAGGGTAGAAGAAAACCCAATCCATGGAGTCTATGAGAGTCTGTGCAATCCCTCCACTTTGGTTACTTGTTAACTCTAAGCTAGAATGGAAGGCACCAAAAGCAATTCCCAGCATATTCCCTTCTCTGTCTGAAACTCTGTCCTCCAGTAGGAGGAAGGAGGACCCAAAAAAGCAAAATAAACACCTGCCCAAGTGTTTACCTGCTATAATGCCATCCATCTGCTCCAGGGCCGCAGCGAGCATGTCACTTGCATCACTCATCATCTTCTCTCTTCTCAGGACCAATCACCAGCTATACCAAAAGGAGCAGTAAAATGTCAATGGTGTGAGTTGGTCCAGAGCCTCAAGCCTGCAATTTAATCTGCAAAAGAGAATTTAATTTCATTGCATGTTCTCTGAATTCAGGCATGACTGTTGACAGATCAGAAAGCAGATCTGGGTCATTTGCTGGCCACAATAAAACCCTTAGGCATGGACTGAGATCGAGGAATCAAAGCACCAACCTGATGACCCAGTTTCAAGTGGCCCATGGCCTGCTCTGCCCACAGGTCCGTGCCACTGACAGGGCATCCCACAGAACACCTCAGAAATCCCACATGGCACTTCCAGAAAACTCATAGAGAAGACACAGGCCTTCTATCACTAAAGGGAGCTGCAACTCAGCAACAAAACACCTGTGTGTCTGCTGTAATTTTCTCCCCAAGCAATAGAAAAAGAGAACTGACCACTTGTCTGAGATTTCTGGATGTCTGACAATCCAGAAGTTCCTGGCATGGAACTGTCTGCCTACAGGCAGGATCTCTCAGATGCCCACAGCTCACTGGATGAGCATGAGTGCCTGGACTATCCCTGCTCTGAGTTTAGCAGATTCACATCATAACAACACAATCTGATCTGACTCTCCCACTTCTACAAGCCAGAAGTGGTCCCCAAAGGAGTATTTCCAGCAGGCTGGAAAAACAAGCCAGCACAACATGCTGCCTGTAGGTGAGCTAGTAAACCAGAAATCCTGATGGGCTACAAGTTAATTTAAGCAGGTGCTTAGTAGCCTGGCTGAAGTGGAGCTGCAGGGGTCAGAGGCATTCCCAATCCCTCCAGCCCACCGCAACAGACGCACAAAACATCAACATGGCCCAGATTGCCTTGGCTTTAATCTGATACACATAAGATGAATTCTGCTATAAATACAGCTAGGGAACAAAGCTAAACAAACACCAGGAAGGAAAACTCGCTTTAACCTTCGCATGCCCTGCCATTTGGTTTTCGTATTAGGCCACACCACTGCTGACATTTGCTCCAACATGAGCAATTAAGAAAGTTGTTCACGGTATCTCTGGCATAAAGTCTGGAAAAGAGTCTACTAAAAAGCAAATCTAAACAAAAATCCCTGTTATAAACTGATTTTTCCCTCCTACGAGTCACCTTATTGGTCTGACCCAGATGGGAGGTGGCTCTTATTAGAAGCTGCCAGCTGGCTTTGCTGAAACATTATCCTTAAAATGCCAACAAACATTTCATCTTCCACAACAACATTTTTATTACATGAAGTAGGTCCAAACCCTAAGGTAACCTTTGAACAACAGCACAAAGACTGCTACGCTTTTGGCAAACGCCTGGTTTTACTATGTGGTTGTCAGAGACAGAAAAACCAAGAGAACTTTAAACAGTCAAAATACCTGTAAGTGAAGATGTTGCAAATCTTAAAAAGTGCAGTAGTATTGTAACTGAAGACTTTCAGCCTTCAAGGAGGAAGCCCCCAGTTTTAAACACAATGTAAACATTCAGCTTCAATCAGTGTAAGACCTACCAGAATATGCAGATCCTACAAGACAACTGATTCTGTGTCTCCACATCTGATAAAAATGAGCAGAAAATGCAGTTTTTGCACACACATTCACTTGGACAACACTGAAGACAGTCTCCTTTTTTAGCTGCTTAAGATTTTCTGGCTCTAATATCAGGTCCTGCTCAAATATGGGAGTCTATGAAGGCAGGGTGTGAACAATCTGCTGTGGATTTCCCCCCAAGGGCAAAGAATACAGAGAAAGCCTGGGGCTTCTACAGTCCCAGGCAAAACACCGATTCCTCACAGCTCTAAGTGGGAAAAGACCAACAGCATAAAGCAACCACAAAGCCACAGAAGCCAATCAGTGTTTGGCAATCAGAAGTGTACATGAGCTTTTCAAAGTGCTTTTTTTCAAAGTGCTTTTCAAACACCTCATAGGGCTAGTGAAGAATACAGAGCCAGGCTCTTCTCAGAGGTGCCCAGTGACATGGCAAGAGGCAATGGGCACATGTGAAAACACAGGGAGTTCACCTTAGAATTAAAAAGGGGAGAGGAAAAAAAAGCCTAAATAAGAATAAATCATTTTAAAAAGCTTTTTTACTATGAGAATAGCAAGTAATAGAAAGGGTTGCCCTTTTGGGGTCTCCAACCCTGGAGCTACTCACAGCCCAACTGGACCCTACATGGCACAGCTTGTCCTGGGTGTTATGAATAAAAAGGTTATCAATTTTTTTTAAGGTTGCAAAGTTAAACAAGTTGAACCAATTGCTGTTAAATTGAAGGTTACCTGCATGTTGCAGCCACCTATTGTTAAGAGTTATTCTTCAATTACAGGTTATTAGCCATTGTCCCACTTGATGCTTGCCAGGGGTGACACCAGACCCCCCGCAGGTAGCAGGGGGGGAGTGACATCAGAGCTAGTATGCAGATGAGAATGCATTTCACCAGATTTTGTAACGTTCCAGGAAAAAAACCCCTAAAAACAATGAGCCAACATGGAATTAAGAGACCTAAGTGATGTCTAAAGATGAGGAACTTAATCCAGTATCTGCTAAGATCCTTTTACTTCTCACCCTAACCTCAAAAGGTCTTAACTAGAAAGAGGACCTGGAATGTTAGACCGAAAAAGTGGAATTTCCTACTCTCCCGTGAGGACAGAACTACAAGACAACTGATTCTGTGTCTCCACATCTGATAAAAATGAGCAGAAAATGCAGTTTTTGCACACACATTCACTTGGACAACACTGAAGACAGTCTCCTTTTTTAGCTGCTTAAGATTTTCTGGCTCTAATATCAGGTCCTGCTCAAATATGGGAGTCTATGAAGGCAGGGTGTGAACAATCTGCTGTGGATTTCCCCCCAAGGGCAAAGAATACAGAGAAAGCCTGGGGCTTCTACAGTCCCAGGCAAAACACCGATTCCTCACAGCTCTAAGTGGGAAAAGACCAACAGCATAAAGCAACCACAAAGCCACAGAAGCCAATCAGTGTTTGGCAATCAGAAGTGTACATGAGCTTTTCAAAGTGCTTTTTTTCAAAGTGCTTTTCAAACACCTCATAGGGCTAGTGAAGAATACAGAGCCAGGCTCTTCTCAGAGGTGCCCAGTGACATGGCAAGAGGCAATGGGCACATGTGAAAACACAGGGAGTTCACCTTAGAATTAAAAAGGGGAGAGGAAAAAAAAGCCTAAATAAGAATAAATCATTTTAAAAAGCTTTTTTACTATGAGAATAGCAAGTAATAGAAAGGGTTGCCCTTTTGGGGTCTCCAACCCTGGAGCTACTCACAGCCCAACTGGACCCTACATGGCACAGCTTGTCCTGGGTGTTATGAATAAAAAGGTTATCAATTTTTTTTAAGGTTGCAAAGTTAAACAAGTTGAACCAATTGCTGTTAAATTGAAGGTTACCTGCATGTTGCAGCCACCTATTGTTAAGAGTTATTCTTCAATTACAGGTTATTAGCCATTGTCCCACTTGATGCTTGCCAGGGGTGACACCAGACCCCCCGCAGGTAGCAGGGGGGGAGTGACATCAGAGCTAGTATGCAGATGAGAATGCATTTCACCAGATTTTGTAACGTTCCAGGAAAAAAACCCCTAAAAACAATGAGCCAACATGGAATTAAGAGACCTAAGTGATGTCTAAAGATGAGGAACTTAATCCAGTATCTGCTAAGATCCTTTTACTTCTCACCCTAACCTCAAAAGGTCTTAACTAGAAAGAGGACCTGGAATGTTAGACCGAAAAAGTGGAATTTCCTACTCTCCCGTGAGGACAGAAGCCCCAGCTCTGCCTGCAGACCAGCAGACACAGCTGCATCATCCTCCTCCTCTGTGCCACTCCCGGGAGCAACAGCGGCATGGGTGTGACCCATCGATTTCTCCCCACCTGAGCTGATTCTTTTCCATAAAGGCATTAAGAAGGAGAAAGATCTCCTGCCCCATTTATTTCAACAGCACACCCCTTGATTCTTACCTTCTGGCTAGGAAATGCATGAACTGGGGACAAGTTCTGTTAATCTGTACAACTACAACTGCTAATTTGTACAACTACAACTGCTAATTTGTACAACTACAACTGCTAATTTGTACTTGCACAATATAGTCATTGCTTGTAGTCACAGAAAAATCACTATCCTTGCACTTCATCCAGGTGCAACCACCTCTGATGTCTGCCAAAAGCACTCCTTGCTTTCCTAAACAAGGGTTTTTTCCATGGTTGTCAAAAATCCCTAAGGCAGCCCTACTGAAGGGAGCAGACAGTGGTATCAACAAAATCCAAGAGACTTCCAGGTTACCTGCCTCTGACTCCAAGGAAAGACACATCAGTTTGCACAGAGCTTCCTCCACTGCTACTCCCAAAGGAGCTGCACTGCTGAGAGCAGCAGGGAGAAATTTTAAGATAAAACTTACTGAAGCAAGACCCTGCAAACACTCAGACTTCCAAAAACTCTTCCACCACCCACAGAGCATCTGCTTAGCAGCCTGACCAAGCCCACAGCTGAGAAACTTGGAGAGGTGAAATGAAAAAGAACAAAAAGCCCCCAAGCTGAACAGTTGGGGATGACAAAATAAAATCCCATTTCCCTGGTTATTTGGTCCTAAAAGTGGCCACTGAAAACCAGCCTGGAACAGCACATCCTGCTCTGGCCATCTTCCCCGCACAGTGGAGCACATCCACCAGTCAGGAAGTAAAATTACTGTAACAGAAAAATAACATTGGAATTATCCTTCCCAAGCAAAGGCATAGAATTATTTTTGGTCTTTGCACAACTATCACCAACATGCATGGAGGGAGTGGGCAGAGGGCAAAGAGGACCTCTATACACCAGCGGAGCAAAGGACCAAACTTTCATGGGCTAGAGGAAAGAAAGAGGACAACAGTAAAACACCAGCAGATTAATGCCTGTGCCTCCTGAAGGGCACCCTCTGACTTCACAAACTTTGAAAAAAGCCTCAGCTGTCCACTGATGCAGCAGAGGTTTTCCAATATGTATATTCCACTCTTCCCTCTTTACGGCTTTGGTCTAATACAAATAAAACCTAAGAGAAAACTCAAGGCTTTGGGGTTTTTTTCTTGGCAGTGATTAAGGAAAACCACACAGATAACATGAACAAAAATCCATCTTGGAGGAGTGCAGTGGAGCTCCTTAGGAAAATAATGCATGGCAAGCAGTTTCACCTCCCTTCATCCACAAAAGCAGGAAGGGGAAAAAGCATAATTTTAACACAGATTGATCTATGGCATGGCAGATAAATGAGATATCAAGGCGCACACAGGAGACAGAGAAGCAGATGCATGAAATCCACCCCTGATATAACATCACTGACGACACACCTGAGAGGCAAGTACTGACAGTGCCCTGCCTGACAGACAAATTAAAATAAGTTTTCTCTTGCTTTCCAAGAAAATGACAACACTTACCTTCCCGCGTGCACAACCAGTGCCAGGTGGGGTGTGGGGGGCTGTTTGTACAGAGGCAGATCCCCCTTTTAGAGCTCCCAGCTGAATACCCTGCTCATGCCGACAAGAACAAGCATCGCTTCATCAAGCCTGTATTTACAAGCCACCATTAAAAAACCCAAAATTAAAATACAAATGCAGCTCTCTACACTATCATTTATGATTAATCTTCTTACTAGCTGGCACTTCTACCCCATCTCTGGCTGTAACAGAGAAAATATAATGTGGTCTTACTTGTTTAATGTCCCTTCCTCTGGTTCAAATGCACCAGCCAGTTGCTAGGGCTGTGCTGTTCACTTTTCAGTAGGTGGAGATTTTTTTATTTTTATTTTTGAATGACATACAAACCCTCTGGCTACAGTGCTGGTGAAGACGTATTCCAAACAGCTTACAGAGAAAACAAAACGCTGCCCTGCAAATAAACACGAGGAAAGCTGGGGAAAAAAACTCAAAAAGAGGCTCTATGAATGGAACTGCAGTTTGTTGGATGCAAACCAGAAAGCTGCCTGGATATGGATTTCAAAATCTGGTATTTAATTAAGATGGCAGACTTCAAAAAGAAGATAAAAAGTGCTTAAGCATTTTACATATGTAGGAAATGGTAGTTTTCCCATCCAGAGGCTGCCTCTTTCCTAGATCAAACAGCACACACAGAGGCATCGAGGGCCAACATCTTCGAGCCTTTTTTTTTTTGTTATTTTGGGGGTGGTCTCATTCTGCATCTCCACCTGCAAAACACACCACACTTTAAAGCCCAGAGGTTCACAGAGTTAAAGGGAATCAGCTGCCTGCTGGCAGGTCAGGAGGCCCAGAGGACACACCATGCCCTGGATGTCACTGCAGAGCTCTGAGGAAGGGAGGGCTGGCCTTTTGTCCCACTTGCCTTCCTCTTCGTGCACATGGGCTGCAAATGCTCAGCGCAGGGAAATAAAGCATCAGCTACAGATTATTTTTATGACATGATTCAGTAAGACAGATGACTTAAGTTTCCCAGCTCTCCCATTCACACATAACACTACTTAAGCCAGGAAATTATGATACACAGAAATTAAAAACCTTGATTAGGGCTTGTTTCTGAGGGCTATTGAGAGTAAAAGAGGACCCCCAAGAGCTGGCTGTCACCCCAGAGTAGCCTACCATGAAAGTAAACTGAAAAAGCTAAGAAGCTGCAGTCATCTTTTCTGGGGAGAATGGAGGGAAAGAACCTGTTCCACAGCAAAAGTACGACGCTAAATGCCGTCAAAATCCATGTCCTGCCTTCTTAGTGCTATATGGACCAGACGACGGCAGGAGAGATCTAAAGCAACATCTGAATTCATCTCTCATGCCTCACTACACTAAAACAACACATCCTTAGCAATTAACTTTACAAAATAAAGCTCTATTTAATGAAGACAAAGGTCATTTCAGACACATCTATTTCTGCTTTTCCTGGCAGGTCAGAAGAGAAATACAAACACCCGGAGACTTATTTACAAAATACATTTCACTCACAATTGCAAACAGTTTCAAATTACTTCAATCCAAATCCCTGGCACAGTTTCTCATGGGATGTTTTGAAGAAGCTCAACTACAGTGTCATCAGTCAGTAGTAGTTTACTAATGAATATATTTTGGTAATTTATACTACGAGTCATTAACATTTCTTTTAATGTAAATGACAACTCCATTTCATTCCTTCCAGGCCTGGAAGAAGAAACTAAAAAAGAAAATGGATGCTAGCTGAATACATTGCTCTGAGATGTTTTGAAAGAAAAGAACAAATTAAATGTTAAAAGTCAAGTTAGGAAATGCTGGAAATACCTCAATGGGAATAATATAAAGAAATATCTTCATTTGAGGCAGGGATGGGAATCTAGTAAGGTCCCAGATATGCTTTTAGCCAAGTAATTCAGACATTGTCCCCCTTACCCAAGGTCATCAGGTGGAGCCAGGTGTATCCATAACATTATTATGGATAAAAACAACCCAAATGTTGGCAAAGGCTTAGTTTAAACTGATTATGTCTATTTACTTTTATAACTAAAATTATTTTTTAATTTGCTGAGCTGTAGTCAATGACATCAAAGCAACACTGCTCTCCTATATACGCAGGACTACAAACAAAGCAACAAATGTCCCTTTGTTCCCTAAGTCTAGATCCTTTGTTCCCTGAATTTCCTTATTTCTTTATTATACACAAATGCTATTTATTTCCTTTAACTGATAAAAATGAGTGGAAGCACACTAAGGATAAAAGCCCATCCCATAAGTACGCAAGAAATGTGTTGAGATAAAAGGTTTCAAGCTGTAGAAATTACTTTAAAGTACTTTAAGAGGACAAAACACAGAAGTCTTTTCAAAATAGAAATGTTTATACCTGGGAAAAACTTACATCAAATCACACAACTTTTACTACAAACCAGCTGAGTCGCATTCTGCACTTTGCCTTAACATTTGTTAAACACTCTGGTCATAAATCAAAAGCTCAGCCTCAACAAGATAAGCATCCTTGAGATCCTTTGACAGAGATGAATACAGAGCGAACAGTTTATGTAAACACCCAAAGTCTCTGAGTCAAGGTTTATGGCTTAGACGCATATCCACTTACAAAACAAACCCTTTATTTAGTTCTCCAGTACTGAAATCACTCTGGTTGCTTATCTCTGCTACCCTACTTCAGCAGCTCTTTTGTTGTTGTTGTTGTTGCAACTGAAAAGGAAATTTAGAAACCCAGGTTTTACACTGGCAGGTGATGTTGTTCTGTGGGCTCTGAGTGTTGTGACAGAGAGGCGGCTCCTCACCTGCACAGCAGCTCTGTGATGCTAATACCTGTTTGCACACCCTCGTCAGACTCACTTTTACTCTTTTTCACAAAAGCAATCCAAGGTCAAATGAAGCCTTGTTAAAAAACAAGACAAAACAAAAACCACCCTCCACAGACCACTTCAAGCTGTTCCTGTTTTACTGGTTAACTGTTTAATAGTCTTCAGCTTCTCACCTCAGAGAGCCTGAGAACCAGTACATTATTTTCTCACTTGTTTTCCTTGGGTCCACTGATTAGAAAAACAAATTAGATATGTTTCCCTGACTCCAAGACTGCTAATTCAAGCAAGAAAATGCCTAACATTCCCCAGCAACATGTTACTGACATACTGTGGCCACACAGGCTACTAAACAAAAAGGGCACTGTTGGGTGAGAGGCCAAAGGTAGTTCTCAAAAATACCTTAAAACACACCTAGTCCTGAGCACTGATCCACATTTAGATCCCATTTCATTCCTTGTGCCACTTTCTTCCAATGAGCTCCATCCAAAGGTCAAATTCACAAGCCTCCAGATTTGAAAGGATTTGACACTAGATTTTGGACCTTCATGTCTAAGAGTTTCCAGATGCACACTTTCAGAGCTGACACCCCATAAAGCAGAGGTAGAGGGCACCACCCATAAAAAGTCCATAAATAAATAAAATACATTTAGTCTGAACAGTGTTTTAATGTGTCTGCAGAAAACAACAAAAAATCCAATGCCTTGTAATTTTACAGCATCAACTGTTACAAATGGAAAATCTGTGTATGTATTGCATCTTTCCCCTTCTATCTGCCTCTGATTTTGCTGTGTTAAGATTTCCTTTTCAGGAGTGATATGTAAAACAAGAGTGTGATATCTGAAGCACATGTTTGTGTGTGAGGATACTTTTGTTTTTCAAAGACTTGTGATCTCTGAGAACTTGAGGCTGCCACTACCACCACTGCACCACTGCCACAACATGATTTACCATCTCAACTCTCCTGGCATTTTAAGAATGACGCAGGGTAAAATTCATTGTGGTTAAGGAATCTTTTTTTTGCCATGTAATAGAATGGGACTGAATTTTAATGAGTAAAAAATACGGGGAAAGTGAAAACCAATGAATTGTAGGCTAACTTTCCCTCAGATTTTCTCTTCTTCTCCTCAAAAACTTGTGGACTTCATCTTCTCCCAAACTGGAGCCCTTTGCCAAAAACTCACACTGGAGCTTTGCCAACAGCCTTTGTTTAGGTAGCACAATTGGGAGTCTGAGAGAGTCCACATCAAGACAAGCTGCTTTAGGCAGCACATGGACTTTAATCACTATTAAAAACGGACATTCTACCTTTGACATTCCTGAAATACTCAAAGGGGGTTCAAAACAGACTTTGAATTTTGCATTAGTTCTCAGCTTCGAAAAGGGACAAGTGGTTCATGGGCAAAACACTCTGAAAAGTGTGTTTATTCTCCCCAAACAGTTACCTCTGACATTTGATAACTGTGGAGTGTGTTATCCCACTGCCAGCCAGAGCTGCCACAGACCCTGCAGAGCAAGGCACTGCCCGGCTGCACTGCAGTGGGATACCTCTAGCACAGGAAGTGTGGCTCTGTGGGGATGCACTCCCTCATCTCCTTAGGACCATCCTCTCCTTGCTCTGGGACACAGCCTGTGCTGACTGCCCAGCTCCAGAGTCTCTCATTGATGTTAGGGTGACGAAGAGGCACACACAGAGAGGGCATTTTCCCACCGTGGCCCTTCCCACACTTTCTCTCAATACTTCTCTTCCCCACATCCCTTCTCCAATCCCTAGGGAAAGCACAGTTCCAGGGATTTCAGTAATGCTGAAGAAAGCAAAGTTTTTTATTATTTTTTTATTTTCAGCCAGGGAGCAGAGCACTGTTGATTTTGTCTTGCTTTTTCAACACCAAAGTCCCAGTGTCAAGAGATGGAGGACAAAAGCTGCGTGCTCTCAGCTCCAAGAGAGGGCCTTTCTCTTCTGAATGCTGCACTGGTCAGTAGCAAGCAAACAAATCCTCAAACCCCCACTACCACTACAGTGCAGCTTTAAGGAACCATGCTGCCCCCACCACTGCTTGGCTGGGGAGCTGTGTGTCCTGCCTACCCTTGTGCCAGCTTTGCACCTCAGCACAGAAGCAATTTAGCAGCCAGGAGACAGGAATCAGCTCTTCTGCTGCTCATTCCTTTCTCCTGAAAGCCTACAGATGGCTCTTGGGGGTAGAAATGTTGTCCTCTCCATCCTCCTCTTGTACAAATGACACCTCCTCACCATCTCTTGCAGAAAGATGGTTTCAGTCTTGGTGCCCTGCAGCTTCCAGCATCACCCAAGGCTAAAAAACTCAGTGAAGCAGGGGCTGAACTGTGCTTGGGGCTCAAAGTTCACAAGACAGACATCAGTGCTAGGGGAATGGAAACAATGCTGGGGTGGGCTGGAGAGTTACATGGGTAAAGATAATACATTCATGGTTGATACTGAAGGGTAGGAGGGCTTCACCAGCAAGGCAGAGGGAGGAAGCAGATCAGCAGCAAGCCAGAGCTGTGGCCTCTGCAGGAACAGAGCTTTAAACGCAACTGGGCCCAGCCCTACACTCTCCTCTTTCTCCTGCAGCAGGAAGAGGAGAGAAACTGGGGAAAAAAAAGACCAGAAGAGAAGAAAGTGTCTTGTTACTGCTGCTTCCCCTGTAAGAGAGAAAGATCTGGGAATGAAAGGGAGCAGCCACTGTCCATTCAATGGCCAAACCTCTGGGCATATGTAGGAGGGAAAAATATCCCATCCCTCACCCCATCAACAAGATGAGCAGAAAGTGGCTTTGCAGCTGTGGAAGATGCAGTCCATGGGATGAAGACAAATCATAGCACTCAGAAAATTAAGACATGCTTGCATCAAGAGATGTCTGATAGCCAGTTGGGGCAGAAATGCAGCTTCTGTGGGATAACAAGGTACTGAGACTGGAGTTATTCGCTACAGGCATTCTAAGCGTGAAACAATTTTTTTTTTTTATTACATAGAACAATGAAAAATGCCTGTTTCTTTAGATACAGCAATAAACTGTGGTTTATTACTGACCCTACAAATAGTGGGCTGCCTTTAGCAGACAGGGCTGTAACACATTAAAATGGAGAAGAAGATAACTTGTAAGAGCAGTTTACAAGAAAATTTACAGCCCAATTGCAGCAGTTCAGTGTGAATACACCTATAAATCACCTGGTATGGGTATCCAGAGCAGTCCAACTGAAGCAAGGGGCTACAAAGCTTTCTTTGTAGGCACAGGATCAGCAGCGGATGGGTTAGCACAGAGCACCAGTCGGGCCATGATCCAGGTCAACAAGTCTGAAGCAAACTTAGGTGTGACTAAATCCCACGACAACAATAATCTAAAAATACTATCAGGTGCAAGAGCTGAACTGCCCCTCTCCATTATTAAATATTTGCCACATGTTTAAGTCAGTCAGGTTTACAGACTCTTGGAAAGCCAGTTTTACCCCTCAAACTCTCTCAAAACTCAAGGTCTTCCAGAGGAGTCATTCCACCAGGATATTAGTTTTCATAAAGAAAGAAAACATTATTGAGGCACATGGTTGCTGAAGGAAGTTTTGTGATCTATGAATATCCTGAAAGTTTGAACACAGAAAGGCCCTTATTTGACATTAAATATAGCAAGGCATAGAAGGGAAGGAAGGCACGGGGAAGCAAGATCACCTGACTTTTTTTAAGTCTGTAATAAAAAAAATCTGACTGTTGAACTGTTTCCTTTCCCTCAACCTACAGATCTAATTAAAATAAACATTCAAAAACAATATTAAAAAATTAATAATATTCTAAGATGTTTTAATTAAAACACTGAATAAATTCAAAGATATTTTTATGACATAGAAAGACCAAAAGCAACCTCACTGTTGTTTCAAAGTTGTACTGTGAGAAAGTGGTTCTTGTGTAACTTCATATTTTTCTAACTTTCAACAGTTTCACTGTAAGAAATAATAGCAAGGACGGAACAATACATCTAAGACTAAAAGCTCCCAAGCCCATTATTTACACACATCTAATTAGCTCCTCCTGTGCACATACACAGACATCCCCACCTTGAGCACTGGGAACTGCTAATATAACTCCTGCAATTAAAAACTTCAATGCCAGAATCCTTGTCTGCCAAAAGGAAAAACAACAACCACTCTCCTCCAGCACAGCTGGGCATGTTTGTACAGGAGTGGATGAACCCTAAAACAAAGCTCAGCTCCAAGATCTGAACTCTCCCAAAGTTCAAGGAATTTATTAGAAACCTGTAGTCCAGCACCACAGACCACCTTGGACTCCAGCAGAGCAGCCAATGCAAATCAGAAGTTTGGGGGGTTTACACACTGTGGTTTTGTTCAGCCATACCAGAGACCTCTGCTGATCATGGGATAACAGCGCTGAACAAGTCTCACTCAGCAACAGCTTTTACTTTGGTTTCCCCCTCAGAGACCATGTTAACTTTTGTTGTGTCAGGGACACTGGCAGTGCAGACAGATGGGTGAAGAACAACTTGCCTGCCACCATGTGAAAGCAAAACTAGCACACAATAGTTCAAGGACAGCATTCATAAAGGCTTGGATATATTAATGACCCTCAGTATTTCCATACAAATCTTCCTCTCAATAATCTCAAAATAAAGCTTCAAAAACCTTGAGGCATCAGATACACTTAAAATGTTACATTTCTTTGAAGTACTTTTCCCTTTGTATTTTGACCACACTTCAAAGTTTTCCTACTTACATACAAATCAAATTAGACATCTGACGCTAAAAGAAGCAGACACTGAGTGTTTCACACTTTCCCAGCCTTTGGGGGTGGTGGGGCAAGACTCAGTCTTGTAGAAAGAAAAGTATATATTAACCATAGGCTGATTTTCACTATACTAGCTGGCCAAGGAGGAGTTCTTCCTGTATCAAAGGTCTAAGAGAACCAGGGTACACCTCCAGCCCCCACCTGTGGCTGAAGAACCTGGTCCCAAAGAACAACACAAGTTTAACCTGTAGGACTCAAACTGACTTGCTGCCATCAAGAAGGAATTTGTGATTAATAGAAGCTCCCAGTGCATGAAGGCAACAGGAGGGAGGAAGCTGGGACAAAACCAAGGTACACCAGCATTGGCAAAGCCCTTATGTGTTTTAATTGGGGTGAGCTGATTGTCTTCAATGGTTTTCTTAAGAGGCAAAGGGAAAAACTCAACCCAACTCCCAAACATTGCCAAAGTTGCCACGGAAACTGATAGGGAGTGGCTGGCAAGATGCACCAGGTTTTGTGCTTCCATCGAAGACCTTTTTGGAGCCATTGAAATAAAAGAGTGATCCTAGAACTGTCCTCTACTACCATGCCAAAAAAACCCACAGGAAACAAACCAATCAGAAAAATGCAAAACCCCACCCCAAAGAACAGAAGTACACAAATCATTGCATTTTCTCATCATGAACTACCAGCTTCCTCAGCAACCACATGAACATCTGGGGCCAAATCCTTTGCGGTATACAAGGAGACACTGGAATTACCTGGAGATAATCTTGCATGTTCTCAAGCACTAAATGAGTTTTAAAATGTTGGTTCTTGCTTCATACATAACAGATCTATACAAGTAACTATTTAAAACTATTGCCTCCTGTGCTTCCCATTTTGGGGCTGAGTATTTTCCCATGGGTTTACTGAACCATCACTGGAGAGACAGTTTCAGGCAGGTTATATTTACCTATGAAGGACTAAAGACATTTTTCCCTGGCTAAAGTTAGGAAGGGATCTTACACTAACCCTGCTGAACATAAAAAAGCACGGAGACAAGTCTAGTTTGGGCTTGCAGAAGACCCTGGGGATGCCAAGGCCTCAGCCATGATTATCTTGCTGTTTGAAATGGGAAAAGTAAATCCAAAACTGGCACAACGGTTTGCTTCACATATACAACAGAACTACAGTTACATCCCTGTTTAGGAAAATAAACATCACTTATTTCAGGGGGGAATTGTCATACATCTTCACAGAGGATATGTGTCAGTACAGCTCCTCTCAGGGACAGCTCAACGTTTATTTACCACTCCATGGAAACAGGCTGCAGCAGGGGCATTTTAGCAGCTCTGCATGCTGCCACTTCAGTCACTGGACAGAAATGGAGACAGCTCTACATCACAAGCACATTGAACTGCTCAGAGAAAAATCCATTGCTGCACCCACCACTTCAGCAGTGCTACAAAACCCCTTCAGTTGCCATCCTCCTTACAGTACAAAACTGCCACTTATCCACATGGATTCATCCACTTCAAGATTTTGCTGGTAAGACACAGCAAAACCACAGACCATGGTGGTTTACCTCAGAGAAGTTCAGGTCTTGTTGATAAACTCTGTTATTTTTGCAAATTAATTCCTATCATAGAACCAGAGAATGGTTTGGGATGGAAGGGATGTTAAAGATCATCTTGTTTCACCCCCCTGCCATGATCAGGGACAACATCCACTATCCCACGTTGTTCAGAGCCCCATCCAGCCTGGCCTTGGACGCTGCCAGGGCTGGGGCAGCCACAGTTTCTCTGGGCAACCTGTGCCAGGGCTTCCCCCACCCTCACAGGGAAGATTTTTTTTTTTCAATATCCCATTATAAACCTCCTATCTATCAGTGTGAAGCCACTCCCCCTTGTCCTGTCACTCCAGGCCCTTGTCAAGAGTCTCTCTCCATCTTTCCTGTGAGCTCTCTTCAGGCACTAGAAGGCCACACTGAGGCCACCCCAAAGCCTTCTCTTCTCCAGGCTGAACAATCCAAATTCTTTCAGCCTTTCCTCCCTGCAGAGCTGCTCCATCCCTCTGATCCTCTTGGTGTCCCTGCTCTGGCCTGGCTCCAGCAGCTCCCCGTCCTTCCTGTGCTGGGTCCAGGGCTGGATGCAGCCCTGTATTGTATCTGCAGGGTGCCCTGATGAAGGAAGGAATGATGAATCTGACTCCATGTTCTCAGAAGGCTAACTTATGATTTTATGATACTATATTATATTAGACGAATACAGAAAGGATACTTACAGAAGGCTAAAAAGATAATAATGAAAACTTGGGACTCACGCCAGAGTCCCGACATAGCTTGGCACTGATTGGCCAATGAGTGAAAACAACTCACACCAGAACTCAATGAAACAATCACTTGTGGATAAACAATCTCTAAACACATTCCATATGTGCAAAACAGAGGAGAAGCAAATGAGATAAAAAATTGTTTTCCTTTTTCTCTGAGGCTTCTCAGCTTCCCAGGAGAAAAATCCTGGGCAAACGGAATTTTCAGAAAATGTGAATGTGACAGCCCTGCAGGGGGGTCTCAGTAGAGCGAGGCAGAGGGGCATCCCTGCTGCCCTGGATGCAGCCCAGGATGCATCCCTTAACATGAATGTGCTCCCTCCTGGTACACTACAGCTTTGGAAGTACTGAAATACATTGGAAATCTTGCACTACTGAAATGTTATTTAGTGTGTTTCAGACAATGATCTCTTCTCTCTGGTGACCAGGGACAAGACCTGAGGGAGCAGTACAGACCTGTGTCATGAAGTTTAGACTGGGGCTTTTACAAGCACACACAGAAAAAGGAGGGGAAAAAATGTCAGAACAGGTATCTCTGAGTGATAACATGCAGAGATCTCTGGCAGAGGAAGTATCCAAGTCATGCTTTTGGATTTTGGGATTTGTTTTTTGCCCTTTATTAAAACTTTTGGCAGTTCTATGTTTCTGTTTCCTGCAAAAGTCTCAATGATCATAAATGCATTTAGGCCTCTCCCAGTATTTTAATGAAATATCAGTTCCTGCTCCTCTACTTGACTTGCAGGCGAAATCTGCCATTTTAAGGAGATAATCATAAGCAGCTTTCTGAGAAATGTCAAGAATTCTAGATTGCTATTTCTGTGCTCTGGTTTGGGGTGGATTTTTTTTTCCTCTCCCCTAATATTCTATTTAAATTGTCCTTAAAAAGAAAATGGAGTATTACCCAAGATGTAGCAGCATGATGTGCAGTATTTTACAGATTGCAAGATCTTAATCCATATTTTCAGCTAATTAAAAACCTTCCAAAAAGTAGGGGTTTAATTCCCTGTCACATTATTGTGTCTCAAGAATCAAGACTTAGGAAAGCAACATGAAAAAGACAATTATTTCCATGGCATCCTGTTTTTCTAAACTAAGCCTCAGTATCAATGAAACAAGAGCTGCTGTCCAGTCACACTCATAACCATTGATGAAGAGTGGAAGGAAGTGATTTAGCACAAGTGTGTGCACTTGGCAGGGAAGAAAGAGGTGTGAGTAAGGTACCTGGGATGTCTCCAAAGGCAGCCTGTTTGAGTACACAGGTAATGAAGTCAGCCTGATCTGATCATGCACCTGAGGGGCTTGAGGAGGAGACATTTACCACCGGCTTTACAGTGAGTGACCAGAGACTTGTGACCAGAGTGCAGTGCCCTGGCTTCCTGGGCTGCTCAGGGAACTTGCAGGGGGAAGGAGGAAAACAAACAGATCATGGGACAGAGGACTTCTTCAGGCCTGAAACCAATACTGAGAAGCCAGACCATGGCCAGACAGCTGCAAACCTCCTTCCAGCTAGAGGAAACAATTCCACATGGTTGCTGGTGAGTTCCCATGCCACAGGCACTCCTCAGGCTGTACTCAGCAGTGGTTCTGGCAACTGAGACCACCTGCTATGTACTCACACAGCACCTCAACCTGTGGTAACCCTGGCCAAGAGGCTCTCCTGGTACTGCAGCACTGTGGGCCAAGGTAGGAAACTTCCATCTTAGTCAATTTTTAACTTGTACACAGCAGTGTGCCAATAATATGCTGTAAAACAGCCATTATTTTCCCAATTCCAGCTGCCAAACTCAAGAGAGCTAACCTGACTGAAGACAGACATGAAGGTGAAGTAAACTGGGCATTAAATCAAAGGAAACAGCTTAGCTAAACCAGTCACCCTGAAGGGCTTAGGTTAAAAGTTGCTCACCTGAGCTGGGGCTCCTGTTTCTCTGGTCTTCATGGCTATTTTAAGGGATGAGCCTACCCAGGTAGAGCACACATTCAACTTAGTGCAAAATTCTTAACAGTGGGAACTTCTCACTTGTAGGAACTTTGCACCAGTGAGGAAAAAAGACAGCATTCCATGTAGCAATAGCATCCAGGAATCTGAAGCATGGCTCCATATTTCTGCTAAAGCCAAGCTCAGTGCAAGTGGATATTCAACTTGTGCTTGAGCAATTTTTATCTCATAGACAATCAACACTATACCCCTCTGCTGATTTTAAACCACTCATTTCAAATCCTTTACAACTGGCCATGGTACTGGGGAGAGAAGAGTCAACTGATTTCTCACTGACACTAGAACTGTAGTAGTGTTCTTTTGAAGTCAGAAAATACCAAGTAACAACAGAAACAGAGGAACACACCCAGCATGCATGTCAGAATGCACAGGGCACCACAAGGACGTCAGTGGTATCTCTGCATCAGCTGTTTGTTCCCTGGAAACCTCCTGTCCAAGAACTGTGACCCAGCCTGGTGGTCCTTTGCTTGCAAGATCTGACAAGATCCCAAGATGCCGGTGTGGCTGCAGGCCAGCAAGCTGGTGCTCCAAAGAGCCACACGCAAATGTCTACTGAGGGTAACATGACCACACATGCTCCCTCTCCTGCTGTAATGCCAGCAAGGCTCCAAACTCCTCCTGGACAACACAGGAGATAAAGCAGCTCTGTCCTAGTGCTCCCCGCGTGGATCACAGCACTCGCTACGGCTGTCACAACACTGTGAATTATACACACCCTTAACAGCACAAACCTCAGAGCTGTCTCCGTGTTCTGTGGCAGCAGAGATTAACACATGTTGACAACTGATCAGATAGAGGAAGCATTAGAGGAGATAGACACAGCCCATTACTGCTGTTTGTTGTGTACCTACACGGTTTCTCGCTGTCAGAACTGACTGCACTCATAGTTTCTCCTGATGTAGCAATGTTGTTGGGCTTCCCTTTCCCATCCTCCCAACAGGCAGCTATTTCAGTTGCTCAAAGCAGTGCTGCACCTACCTTTAGCGACAGGGGGATGGATAATCACTGGCTGACAATGTCCTGCTAACTAGAAAACACAACATCACACCCAGGCACCAGGAAACCCCTTGGCATGAGGCATCTGATCCAGGTGAGCGCTTGCATGAACTATCCGGAGGACACAGTACCACATTTGTGCTGGACTGTGCACATCACTCCTCTCAATTCCATTCTGTGAATGGCAGCACAGCTGCAAAGAAGGTCCCCAAGGGTAATTACAAGATAGGCTACAGAGGAGTGGGAACATTCAAGTTCACAGCATGCAAATGTGTTAAGTTTATAAAAGACACACTCCTTGATCAAAAAATATGAGAAGAGAAGGTTTCATACAGATCTCATAGCAGCCTTCTAGTATCTGAAGGGGGCCTACAAGGAAGCTGAAGAGGAAGTCTTCATTAGGAACTGGAGTGACAGATAAGGGGGAATGGCTTCACACTGAGAGGAGGTTTAGATTAGATATTAAGAAACAATTGTTCCCTGCAAGAGTGATGAGGCCCTGGCACAGATTGCCTAGAGAAGCTGTGGCTGCTCCTGGATCCCTGAAAGTGCCTACAACCAGGCTGGACAGGGCTCTGAGCAACCCATGATAGTGGAAGATGTCCCTGCCCATGGCAGGGGGCTGGAACTGGATGGCCTTTCATGTCTTTTCAAACCCAAACCATTCTATGATTCTAGAAATTCCATTAGTGCCCAAAATCTCAAAGGGAAGCAATAAAACACTAGGGTATTGTGGTGCTTTGAAGGACAGGGTGCAAAAGGGCAACAGCCAGGACAAGGGCAAGGGAGGAACGATGGAAATCTCTGCTGAGGTCTTGGAGCAAAATGCAACCAAATCCACAGAGATTCCTGCAAGCACTTGCAAGCTGTCAATCTGCTCTGTTGCCAGACTATTCTGGGGCTGAAACACTGACAGTCAACAAAGCTATTCCTCAGACAGGGATGCAGAGGAATAGCTATCCACCTATCAGAGCTTCATCTCCTGTTGGGAGCTGGGAACAGATACTAGGAGACAGAGCTGCTGGAAGCTCAGCTTTGGTATTCCTGGCAATGCTGCAGCACCTGATGAGATACACCACCCTATTTTCTGTCCTCACAGGAACAGACAGCTGTTCACTGCCCAGATGGCAGAACCAGGATGGCTGCTTTACTACTGCCATCCCCCAGTGTCCGTCAGGCACAGTGACACCGGGGGCACGTCAAAGCCTCGGCTGCTCAGCATCCAGCCAAGCAGGCAAACCAGCCAAAACGCTCCTGGCACTGAGCCCTGAGAGTCAAGTCAGGAATGATTGTCCAGTCCCACAGCAGAGTTGAACTTTCCAAATATTTTGAACAGCTCCTTATCAGCAAAGCAGCTTTGCACCAGCTCAGCATTTCACAGTGTTTATAACCTGGTCCGCTTAAATTGGATTGACAGCCAAGCAGAACCACAGCCTGAAACAGCAACAGTCGCTCTGTCGGCACAGGAGCTTTCCAGCAAGATCCACCCAGCCTGAGATCAGCAAGTTGCACAAGCCCACATTTGATGTCAAGCGTGTTTCTAATGCCACTGAAGTCAAAGCTGCTGAGAACATGCTTAACACTGGATTCCTGTTTGACCAAGTGACCAAAACAGGACCTCAAAATACAGATCCTGGCAGCTTTGCAATCTGTAGGTGCTATCAGTAATAAATAGCAGCCCTCTCCTCACCTTGACAGACTTCAGACCATCTGCCAGACATAGCCTCTGCCACAAACACAACATGAGCAAATTTCCACAAAGATCCTGATCATTGTTGTGACAATCTATCTTCCTTCTCCACTTAGAGACACCACCAGAGCACAGCTCTGGGGGTGTGTGTGGCTGCGTGTGTGTCTGGGACCACAAGAAGCACTGAAGTTCCAAAACTCACACCAAGTCAGCAACAAAGACATGTTCACTTCCAACACGGATCCTGCTCCACATCACTCTGGTTCAGTGTGACAGCACCATCACATAGAAAGGTAACTTCTTTACCAAGATACTTCAAGGCAAAATTTACTTAGGGTTACACAGAGCCATTGTTACTGCATACAGAACACAAACTAAAAATCACTCAACGAATCAGGGCAAACAAGTGCTGGTCTGTTGCACTGACGGAGCTCACAGGATGGGAGAACAGGCTGTGTCTGGGAAAGGCAATGAGCCACAGAAAGCCTCCACCAAACTAAGTTCACCCATCTGCCCAGTGCTCAGACAGCACCTGAGCTAAAAGTTAACAGCCTATGCCTCTCATGGTGTAGATGGGGACATCCTGCAGTATTACCACCCTTAGTGTATCAGGGACTGACTTTATTAGCCACTGATGCCTATATGACTATTGGTTACACTGGTGTTACTTAAGAACAATTGCTAAGGGCACAAGAATAACTGTTGGCTTGGAAGGTGGTCCAGACATTAGAGATCTTGGATGATGCCCACCTGCCACAGTAAGTATGATTCCACTCCCAAACTCTCATCTTATCCCAGCCAGCGCTGCTCACTGTAGGTCTTAGAAGAATAATTTCATCTACCTCAAACAGGGTGTTGGAGGGCATCAGCCTAAATCCCTACTGCTTAATGCACTTCCAGTTAGTGGGCACTGACCTCCTCAGGGTGTGGAAAGAAGGGTGTTTCCCAGCTACCCTATTATACACCTCAGAAGCGGTATACCACAGGAGGATCAGGCCTTTGGAATATGGCAATTGTTTTGCCATCCTAGGGAAACAGACAGAATTCTCTGGCCTTACCATTACACTAAATACTAGATGAGTCAACTGCCCTCATGAGGTAAGGCTATTTCCTACTTTCTTCCAGTAACTCAGATTTGTCTATGTCCTATTTTTGGTTTCTAAATTAAGAATATTGCTCATTACCAGATTATATGGCATTTATTCTGAGGAGCAAGAGATACTGATGCAGCTAGAGATTCAATATAAACACCCTGTGGATGTAAGGCATGACATTTATATACTAGATTAATAAGCACTAAGAGGAATTTCTGATGTAGGACACATGACCCTCTCCTCATTTCAAAAGCAATTATTTTAATACCACAGTTTCAAAGTGTGACGTGTCCTTGGAAACAGTGGCAGACAGAGAGCTTTAACAAAAACCTTCCAAATCCTGGAAGGACAATTTCAGATGCATCTCTGATTTTGAGATAAGAACATCTGGAGTGAGTGTGTGGGTGGGCCCAGCAGATAAGCAGGCTGAGCCAAACACCAATATAATGCAGAGTGGGTCTGAGCCTCCCTTAGAAAGAGGGGAAAGACTGGACACAGAGTTCCTGCTCCAGCCCACCTCCAGCTACATGCAGTTCCTCCCCCACTGCTGTCACTGTCAGGTTTCTGGAGTGCTCTCACTGCTTGGAGTGGCCCTTGCCTTTCACAACTTGTCACCTCTCCCTTGATATTTTCCAGATACCTCAGCCTGGAAGCCACTTCCTTGCTCATTTTAGAGGGCCAGCTTACAGCTGGAATCCCCAAAGAGAACACAGCCAGGCTCCTTAGTTATCACTTGTCAGACTTGGGCTGCACCACCTCAGCCTTTCAAACACAAGAGAAATTGGGAGCTCACCAATTTGCAGTGAGGAGAGCTGAAATTCCTCTTAGTTTTCCACTGAAGACCTTAGTGCTTTCTGACAGTAGTTTGATGCCCTAGGGGGGAAGAAAAAAAAATAGCAGCCCCATCCAACCCTCCCCAGGCAATCACTTTCCAGCCACTTGGCCCCCTCCTCTTAATTTCAAATACCTAAGGAACACCCAGAGATCCTAAAAGATCTCAACAAAATTCCTTGGGTATCAGCATGATCTGGGCAATTTGCCCTGGGCCTGTTCTTGGAGGTGCTCACCACTTTTGGATGCAATACCTCAAAAAATTTCAGAACACAAAATTAAAGCAAACACAACAGAACAACCCCAGATGCACATGCAGCTCCCCACATGCTGAGCTGCTGACATTTTTCCTAAGCAGCTGAAATCAAAATCTAGTGAGAAAAGCTACCAGACAACAAAGGAGAGACACCAAGACCCCACCACAAGTACTCATACCCTGCAGGCAAGGCATGAAAGCCTTCACCAGTTGCTCTGCACTCACTCCTGCAAAGTCCAGGTCCCAACTCAGCCCTGAGGGCTTCCCAAGCCCAACAAAGGAAAAACATCCG
The DNA here is from genome assembly GCF_014805655.1 of Passer montanus. NCBI lineage: Eukaryota > Metazoa > Chordata > Aves > Passeriformes > Passeridae > Passer > Passer montanus. The sequence continues at coordinate 3,338,255 of NW_024357170.1, read as the reverse complement.
GACTCATGAAAAGCCACATTCAGATCCTTAAAAAGTCAGCAGACAAGGAATCAGTAATTTGGGTGTCATGAGAAGCAGAGGATGAAACCAGAGGCCTGGGAGCATAGAGTGGTTCAGGACAGCTCTGCCCAGCACTGGGAAGGAGCATGCACAAATGAGGTATCAGCCATATAAGAAAGTCAAAGAAAAATTAAAATACAAATACTGTCTATGATGCCTTGGTGCTGCTGTCCATCACTGAAGGTCTCATCTAAGGCATCAGGATATCTGTCCTACCCATCAGAAACAGAAAACTAAATATGATCTTGGAACTAAATCTTGAGCTCCTAAAAAAGTTTTGCATCCCCAAAAAGAGCACATGGCTGGTGCTTTCTCCACTGCCTTCACTAGCATGGTATGCCCAGAATAAAGCTGTGTTAAGGCAAGAAAAGCTTTTTGCCAAAAAGCTTATCAAACAAGGCATCTGAAGCCAGTCAGAAGGTGGCCAGGGAACCTCTGAGAGCCTGCAGAGAAGCAGCCACGAGATTTTCCTAAGGAAGATGAAGGAATTCTTCATGTGATTTCCATGCTCCTCTGCATCTAGCAGATTATCTATTCTCCCCAAGAGGTCTAAACTGTCCTAACACTCTGCAGTGCTCCAAAGCAACTTTGTAAAAAACCAGAATTTCTGGGGGAAAAAAAAAAAAAAAAAAAAAAGAAGTTTTAACTAACTTCTGCCAAGTAGGCAACAAAATTGTTACCATGACTTCCTCTGTAACAGAGTGACTAATTCCATAGTTTACTGCCTACAGCACTCACCTTTTCTACATGCCATGCAATGCATTTGGGAATTAAGCAGCTGTAAATCAAGGCCTATAGCCTAGTGCAGTTGTATGAAATTATTTCTGCAAATGACATCATTCCAGACACCACTCTGAGCCAACAACTTCCACTACATGTTATGAATAGAAAGTTGTATTTTTTTTTAAGTTTCAGAGTTAAAAAAAAACAAGTCAAACCGGTCAGACTTCTTTGGGTGTGCTGCCAAAGAAAAAGTTCTTAATTACCTGTTAATGGCCGGTGATTAACTATTGTTCCTCTGATGCTGGCCGTTTGCCAAGAAGATACCAAGAGAAAACAAGCCAAGGACTCCACGACTCTCCCGTGAGGACAGAGTCCCCAGTTCTGTCTGCAGACCAGTGGACAAAGCTGCATCATCCTCCTTCTTCGTGCCACGCCTGGGAGCAACCGCGGTGTGGGCGCAACCCGTCGATTTCTCCCCACCTGAGCGGATTCTTCTTAATAAAGAAGAATTATATATATTAAAATAAAAAGGAGAAAGATCTCCTGCCCATTTATTTCACTACAGTTCCTGGGAGGGGGAAAAAAATGTTAGCATGGCACATGGTGGATGAAACAACAAAGATCAGCTTCTGTGTATTGACACAGTTCCCATTTTGAGGCTCACTTTTCCCGTCTTAGTCTCAGATGAAAACAAGATGGGGAAAAAATATTCCCAAATAATACAGAAAAGGTCTCCCCTGCCTCTGGTTTGAGAGGAAAGAGGAGGGGAGGAGCAGAGAGATCCCCCAAGACAGCAGTGAGTGACACCCCACAAACCTAACCCCATTAACCTGCTGCTTCACCTTTATAAAACTTCAGACAATTCCTCACACACCTCCAACCACTCACTGAGAAGGGACAACCACATCAGTCAGTGAGAAAACTTATTTAGGGATACAAAAACAAACCATAAAAAAACACCACTAGAAAATGCACTTAAGTAAGTAATGAAGAAGGCTAAGAAAGATCATAACATTTCCCTTTGTGTTTCTTTTGCTCTAGTAGAAGTCAGGAAGGTAGGAACTCAAATTGACCTTGTTTCTCTTTCCATGGCCTAAGCTCACTTGACTTTTTGTTCACTTTGTCCATCTGCAGAACACAGGAAACTCTAATGAGAAGGTACTACACAATGTTATAGGACTTATTCAACCTGTAGCCACAAAGTTCTTTGAAGATGCAAAGTGCCAAGCATTATTACTAGATAAAGAAATTATGTATTTTCTCCCCCAAGCTATACAGAGGAAGAAAAAAGCCATGCCAACAGCCAACTGTATTCCTAATGAGATGCAATACTCAAAAAGTAGGGCACTTTAAAACAGACTGGACAATCTTTTTCCAGCTCACAAAAATTATTCCCAATACATAAATCTCAGAGGATTATAAATGGAAGCAAAGAAACTTAGCTTTAGAGAAGATTTCTGCAAACAAAATAAGCTTGTCTAAATAAACAGGGAAAATGTACATTTTCGGTCTTAAAGAGAGCAAAAAGAGTTTTTCAAAGAACAAGGGAAGAACTGAAATTGGGTTTGCAAGCTTTGTGAGGGATAAATTTATGTTTTTTGAATAGAAAGCAGTTTCCAGGACTGGGAAAGTCAATAAAATAAGAACCGGATGGGAGGGAGGCAGGAAGATGCTGTGTGCAGCAGGAGGGGTCACATGCTGGACAAACAGGGCAGGCTGCTCAGTGTTTATAGATAAATACATCCCCCACTCTGCAGAGGTTCTGTATTACAGAGCCACCGTCAGAACTGTGGGTGAGCAGAACTTTAAGTTACATTAAGGTTACCCAAACCACATCACATAAAGTGTAAGGAGCAAAAGCACAATAAAATACTTATTTTCTGCAAGCAGCAATATTTCCTCTGAAAAGAAGGGGAGGAAAAAGACACCAGAAAAATCCCATCACAGTTTGCCTGGGGACCCTCCCCTGCCCCAGCCATGGGCAGTGCTGCACCTCCTATAAATATGCAGAGCAGCCACAGGCTCTGGGGAAATGTTTGAAATTATTACTATTTTGAGTACAATTTAGTTTAGCACAACTATTAAAAGCCCAAGAAAAGCTGTGTGTGGGCTGGGCCCTGCAGAACAAGCCATCAAGTGCCAATAAATGGAATACATAGAAGTAGCCTTCGCTTCTTTCCCTCCTGTATTCAATGCAACATTGAGGGCCGGAAACCCAACAAAAACTGATTTTTGCCTCTTGCACACAGGCACTGTAAGAGGGTGGACTGGATACTATTTCAGTGCTGCATGTCTCAGCTTTAGACACACCAAAAATCTGCTGCCACTGAGCACAGACCTAACTCAGAACTGGTGGAGGAGGGTGAAGACACACCTGCAAACCTGCAGGATTTTGCTAAGAAAGAGCAGGAGCTGCAGGGTGTACAACTGACTGGCTACACGAACTTAGCCAGGTTTCTGTGCCTTCATGGCACCACACTGAAGCAGCTGTTTCTGCTAAGGCTTATTTTAAAAGCCTTATTTAGTTTTTCTGGATTATTTATACATGTGGCCTTACTGCAGGGCAAGGCTGAACTGGCAGCAGTATATTTAACATGGAGCTAGCCAAGGAGGGAAGATGGAAATCCATGCTGTTATGGATAAATAGAGGCCGTGGGCAGAAACTCTACTCTGAGCACTTTGGTGTATTCTATGTGATGAGACTGGAGATCAGACATCTGTGCTGAACTTGTGGTAACCCAGCAAAGAAGCCCATGTTCCTCTCCATCTGGGAGAAGCAGCCAGCAGCCCCAAACCCATTCCCTGCCCCTGTCTGTCAGTGCTGAGTCAGGCACGGGAATTTCCTGCCACCTCGTTAGGAGAGGCTCTTATTTATCTGTTTAATGGGGAAAGCAAGCAGCAGCTGAAGAAATCAGGCTTTTCAGACTGATTGCTGAAGGCAACAGGTCTGACTCCTCCAAATGCCAGTCCTGGAGCCACAGGAATGGAGAAGGGAGGACTGAGCACCTGCTACTACAGTCCTGCATGGGCATGGATACACACACCCCCTCCCAGGGAGCAGGAGCACCAGTGACAGGGAAAACCAGGCAGATTTATGTTATGTTACCAGGCCTTCTGCTGCTCCTGGGTAGGGGGAATCAGCACAGCATCTGGGGAGCAAGGAGGGAGAGACTTCCAGCAAAGGCGAGACATTTACACAGTGATGCCAGCAGATTGAAAGTCTCCAAACACACATCCAGCAGAACATGGCTGCTAGCCAGCATCAAACTTTTAACCATGTTTTTACATGGATTCAAATGATGGATGCAAATCCAGCTGGAGTGTAATCCCATCAAGCCTGATAAGCAGTGATAAAACTGACCAAATGTGACCAGGACGGGAGACAACAGGTGGCAACCACTTCCAGCGCCAGCAGACCTCTGATTAAAAACCTGGGTACTAAAAGCTTTTGGCAGTGGAGTTTAGGGCTTCTGACAAACAAGGAGCAACAACACCCACTTCTTTCTAAGTCTAGTGCAAGACCTTGGGCAGCTGTGAATCCCAGAGAGAGCTCATACACAGTGATTTAGGGTGGGAAGCGTTGGAGAGCCACGAAGAAGCACTCCAAGGGCTATGGAAAGGGTAAGGGAGTAAAATAAGAGAAATGGTATTTTAAATGAGACACCAGTCCTCATATCCTGTAGGACTGGGAGCCCAGCTGTGGAGTTATGGGATGCGCACATCCCAGCCAAGGGTTGCACAGATCAAGTGCTCACTCAGCAATCTGACCCAGCTCTCCAGCTGGAATTTAGGAAGCTAAATCATACCATAATATCCAAAACAAAGTAGATGAGGGAAAACCATTCCCAAAACAAGACTGCCAGCTCTGACATGCACTAGGCTACTTGGATCAAATCAGTCTAGACCAAATGCAAAATGCTGCTCCTTGAAGCCAACAGAATTGGGACATTTCCAAAGGATCTCACAACACATACTCTGTTTTGCTGAATGCATTTTCTCATAAACTTGCCCCAGTAATCTGAAAGCCCTTGGTAGTTTCTCTGCACATTGCAATAGACCTGCTGAGTGAGACTCACTGCACATGCACAGCTGCATCGCTCAGTCACAGCATGTCCAGGGGGATCTTGTGCTGGAGCCGAACCCTCCAAACTGGGGTGCACTGGTACTACTTGAACCCTTCACATGCCACAGAACAGGTCATTTCAGTTTTGCTTCTTGGATAATCCAAATATACTTCATTACTCTGGCACAGTCCACACGTTAGCCCTAAATCTATTGTCATTAAAAACAGTTTCCACAATTCTCTGACAGTAAACAACAGCTTAGACTGTGTTAAGTAAGGACCATCCTTTAAAAGATGCAAAACCAATGGATATCCGCAGAAACAGACTGACATTCTTTTACAACGCTTACTGGAAGTCATATACAGCATCATTTTAATGATATTTGAAATGAAAGCCCAAAGGAGCTGTTGTGTAAGATATCAAAAAGCAAAAAAAAAAAGCAGCAGATAGTAGATAATAGATATCAGCAATGCAGTGGGTTTAGATTACCCACTCAGAAGAACAGACTTAGTGTTGATCTCCACTGTCACTCTTGAGCAAGTACCACTGATCCATATAAACATCCAACACTGAGAAAAAGAGAAATAGAGATTTGGATTAATCACTCAAAGCCTGAGATGACTTAACAGTGATATCTTGTAGAAGTTTATTACCAAGTGACACAGGATACAGGAAGCATTGTGAATTACATACATAACAGCATTTTAAAAAAGCTAATACCAAGAGATTAAAGGATGACAAATTATGTACAAAAAGGAAATTAGCTTGTTAATTCCAAATAATTCCCAGCAACATTATTTCTTAGTATCTCTACATTACACAGTTGGCCTGTGCCTGCCCTTGACCTCCCCAGCTGATCACACACATATAGCACAAAACAAAGGCGAATAATGCCTAGCAAGGCTTCCTTCTCACTACTGCGACAAAAACAGACCCCAAACAAGCACCCAAGGTTGCTGAACATTTGAAAATCATGGTGTGAAGTAAAGCCAGTGGAAGTCAGAGCAGCCTATAGCACTGAACCAACACCACAACTCACTCCCAACAACTATTCCTGAGTCTCTTTACTGTGATTATTTTGGTAAATCAAAGATGTTCTCTGTTCCTGTGGTTTGACAGGAAGTTTTAGTCTCAGATACTCCCATCTACAGACTGTGGACAAAAGAGGAGCTATTTGGTATGGGAAATCTTACAGAACTGTTACAGGAGAAGGTTCTGGGTAGGCTTTGAATCTGAAATGCAAATGGGAAGTTTGGGGAATAAAACTTCATGCTAATAACTAAAAACTTCCAAACCTATGCAGTTACATGAGTTCCCATTAGAAGAGGCTTAAGAATAAGTGACTCAAACACAAATGCTCAGTGAAATATGGTTGGTAGAAGGATGGAAACAACCAGGAACACCCCAGTGTACCCCCACCTGCAACACTTCACTGGCACACTGAGATACTGCTCTCCAAACAAAAAATCATGACAAGAGCAAGAGCAGGAGTTTAAGACAAACAAGTAACATGACTGGAAAGCAAAGAATCAGCTGAAAAATGTAAGAATAAAGTAAAGGCACACTGACTAACTAGTCGTTGACTTGTGGCAACAAACTGCAAACATCCAGAGGTTGTAAACTGGAAGAGAGAGAATTCAGCCCTTGTATGACTGGGAGGGAAAAATCCCCAAACATTTTCAGGGCTATATAGTAAAAAGCTACAATAGACTATCTCATAGCACACAAATGATTAGGTGCTTGTTACTTCTCAGAACAGTTTTTTTAGAGTAGATTGAACAAAACCACCAGGGGAAAAAAATGACAGAGAACCAAGCAGGACATAGGAGTCTGTGCAAGCAGACTCTGTCACAGGGCTGGGGCTCCAGGCTACTGCAACAGAGTAATTATGTACAGAGCCCTGTGCAACACAGCGAAAAAACATCTGCCAAATGGAAAAATACACAAAATGTGGTAGGCAGGGGGAAAAAAATATTTGATGTTTCTATAAAGGGCACTGCAGAATGTCATGTATAAAACTGCAAAGCCAGGGAAAAGAAGTTAGTTAACAGTATTATTTTAAGCCTGCCTAAAGTAATATGAAGGGCCGAAATGGAAAACCTATAATTAGATGGAGCTTCTCCCTTTCATTACAAATATCGGACTGGAGCTGAGGCTCCCAGATTGACAGGACCTTTGGGATTGCTGTTGCCTGGGCTGCCAGGACACGCAGGCAGTAGTTAGGCAGGGGGAAGGAGACGTGGAGCACAGCGGCCATAGGATTCTGCAGCTGCATCTTTGCTGTGTGGGACTGGCCACCTTTGCCCGTCACAGATGACCTGGCCCTCCTGCTGCAGTCACAGTGCTGCCCAACTGTCTCAGCATCCTCTGCAGCACAGGGAAGCCCCAGCAGAACCTGAGGCTGTTCAGAACCAAACTCCCTGCTGCAGTATTGCAATTTATTTAAATGGTATGCTCTGTCTCACCCCTCCAAGATATATGATATATCCCAAGCCTGTGGTCCTGCCCTGAACCATCATGTATCTGTAATCCAATTAGCACAAGTCTGATTGCATGCCCATTTTCATTCTCCCTCTCAACCGTACGAGAGAGACCAGTTGCTCTTAGCCTTTTCCCTTCTCTTAGCCTTCCTCCCCTCTTGCCCCTTCCCTCCCCTAGGCTCCCCCTTCTTCCCCCTCCCCCTTCACCCCTTTTCCCTCAGTAACTATGCTGTTCCTGGGGACGGGACCCCAAATAAATTCTCATCTAATTAGCACCCTCAGAAGCCTTGTGGAGTCTCCTTGCCTGCCTGCTGCTGCCAGCGAACTCACAGCCTAGGGGGCCCTCCAGGGACACCCCGAGGTGCACCCCCCCCCAAAACGAATCGCAACACCCTGCCAGGTCCGTCTCCCTCCACCATTGCAGGAGACTCACACTCCCCACGAGGGTTAATCTCCAGACTGATTTGCTACTCCCAGCACGGGTGGCAGCACTACAGCTACTCCCAAGCCTCTCCACCACCACTATTTTGGTAAATCAAAGATGTTCTTTGTTACCATGGTTTGACAGCAAGTTTAGTAATTTCCTTCTTGACACAGTCAGAGCTACACGCTCAGCCCACACCTCGGGCAAGCTGTACAGCCACTGGCTAACTGATGAGGAAGGGAATGTGTCCCTGCATTCCTCAAAAGGGATCTAATTGCCTCAGACCCTGGCAACACAAGGATTCAGTTTGTTCCCAAGGCTGCTACGGAAGTGGGCTTCATTTCCCATTGCCCCATGTCCTTCCTTCCTCAAACTCAATTTAATTTTGACTAATGAACTTCTGGTGCTGGTTTTGGCTGGGATAGAGTTAATTTTCTTCATGGCAGGTAGCATGGGCTAAATTTTGGATTTGTGCTGCAAACAGTGGGGATAAGATAGGGATGGCTTAGTTACTACCAAGCAGGGCTTGAACAGAGCCAAGGCCTTTCTGCCTCTCACCTCACCCCATTGAGGGGCTGGGGGTGCACAGGGAGTTGAGAGGGGACACAGCTGGGACTGTTGAGCCCAACTGACCAAAGGGGCACTCCAGACCTTATGGGATCATGCTCGCTATATGAAGCTGGGGAAGGATGTTCAGAGTGCTGGCATTTGCCTTTTCAAGTAACTGCTACTTGTGATGGGGCCCTGCTCTTCTGGGGATGACTGAACTCCTGCCTGCCCATGGAAAGTTGTCAATGAATTCCTTGCTTTGCTTGTGTGCACAGCTTTTGCTCTCTTGGTCCCAACCAACAACCTTTGTCACTTCTACCCTTCCAGTTCTCTCCTTGATCTCACCAGGAAAGGAGTGAATAAGTGACTTTTTGGGGTTTAGCTGCTGGTTGGGGTTAAACCCCAACACTACCCTAGCAGACATCCTCTAACCCCAAGCTAAAGAAAGCCCTCTTGCACACCCTCACCTCTGAAGACTGTTTACAAAAATATTTCCTATAGCACTGGCTGTAATGTTCATCCCAGCATTTCTCCAACCTGAACAGGGCCCATGACACACAGATCCAGGGGCTTCACCTCATGCTCTGCATTGGGATGCCAGGAAAAGTCTGGAGTTCAGGACAATGAGTGAAAACTGGGACTTGTTGGGACTTCTGGAAAAGGGTGGGGCTTTTTCTGGTTTAACTGCAAAGGTAAATTACCATCCAAGAACAAGAGCTGAGAGAATAGCCATGTCACACACAGACCTGACCTGAGAGAACACCGGTGGCCAGGGGCTCTCCAGCCTTGACAGCAAGACCAAAGCCCTCCATCAAGTTCAATCAAAGTTCACTTCCGGTATGAAGAAAACAACCTCCCAGAAAACCATACTCATAACCAAGAGGCAGTTGTTACGAATGATCATTTTACATGAGCAGGATTAGGCAAATCAGGTGAGAGTTAATTGGGTTTTAGCTTTCACAGAGAGAACATCACAAAGTATAAACACCGTGGGGGAACCTCACCAGTATCCTCAGGAAAGAAAGGTGCACGATATGGTTTTCTTTTTCTTTTCCAGACTCCAATTTCTTAACCAGGAAGAAAATGCAAATTCTAATCCCAAAATCTTGCATGTTCAGCAGTAATATTTTGCCTTGCCAATCAAATGTTTTCTGCAATAGCCACCCATTTCTTTTTTGAATCCAAGATGCACAACTGCATGCGATTAATCACACACTGTGTGAATTTAAACAGGACACAGCCTTGTGCTCAGAGACCTGAAAAAAATCACATGTTGCACTGTGTTTAGGGGCACAGCTTAACAAGAAAGGTGCAGTGAAATAAATGGGCAGGAGATCTTTCTCCTTTTTAATGCCTTTATTAAGAAGAATCAGCTCAGGTGGGGAGAAATCGACGGGTTGCGCCCTCACCGCTGTTGCTCCCAAGCGTGGCACGAAGAAGGAGGATGATGCAGTTTTGTCCGCTGGTCTGCAGACAGAACTGGGGACTCTGTCCTCCCGGGAGAGTAGTTGAGTCCTTTTTTTGTTTGTTTACAAACCCGGGGGGTCTCTTTAATCAGTTTCTTTTCAGGTTAGGGTGAGAAATAAAAAGATTCAAGCAGGTACGGGACAATGCTCCCATCCTTAAGACGTCACTTTAAGTCACTTTGTTGGCTCGTGATTTTAGGGGTTTTTCTTATAAAAACTGTAAAACTGTAAAAATCCAGGGTGCACTGCGTTTCTTATTTGCATGTTGTCTCTGGTGTCACTGCCCATTGTCTTTACCCTGGAGGGTTTCCCTTGGTATCTTCTTGGCATACGGCTAGCATCAGGGAAACAATCAGTTAATCACCCGCCATTAACTGGTGATTAAGGGCTTTTCTTCGGCAGGGAACCTAAAGGAGTCTGACTCGGTCTGGCTTGGTTTTTTTAACTCTGAAACTTAAAAAAAATTACAATTTTCTATTCATAACATGCAGCACTATTTCTTTGCTTTGTGACTCCTAGAAGCTTTGTTTCAGGAACATTTCCAGAAGAATGCAAGAGCACTGCAAGCAAATAGTCTGATTCATGTCTGTTCTTTATGAGATAAAAATAAAGATATGTTTTGCCTAATCATTTCTGATCAAGAAAAGCAGGGCTTTGAGATACAAGATCTGAAAGAGCCCCTCCTCTCTACTGACAGCCAAAAAATTACTCTAACATGGGACCCGGGTAGTCACAGCACAATTCAGATTACTGCTCCTTCCCACACACTTGCCTCATGTCCGTCTGTTTGTGCTTCAATTAAAAAGCTACTATGACATTCTTCCTACGTTTTAAAAAGAAATTTCCACAGGCAACAGGATTCAAAATTACTAAGGAAAAATTATTAACATATAGAATTCGAAGGAAGTCACTGATGCAATCTGATTTGTGTTCAACTAATCAAACAGTTGAAAAGGTGGGAGGAGGATTTAAAGCCAAGAAGCAAAGCAAGCAAGAGCAACTAACAGTTTGAATGCTCTGGAGAGTTAATGGTTTTCCATGGAAAAAGCCATTGACACGTGTCTTACACTAATGGCAATATTTTTTGTGAAAGGCCTTTGGGCAAAGGCTGGTTTGAATCTGAATGGAAGCAATCAGGACTGCAGCTTGAATGATTTCCTCACATCTGTATACAGCATCCATCCATGACAAATATCACCCACCAACACAGCCTCCTTCACCTTTAAGTCACCCTGTCCAAGGTTGCATTTTTCCGTCCCTGCAGACCATGTAGCAGACACCTTATTTATGCTGGGACGGGCTAGCTGCACTCAGACAAATTAGACAAGAACAAAAAACATATATGTTTGAGCCCTTATCTTTATTTTTGATTTCTGCAAGGCCACAGACATTTTGACACAGACAAAAATCACACAGCATCCACAGTAACCAGGCAGTCTGGTTTTGGGTCTTACTGCACCCACAGCTGAAACTCAAAGCTTATGCATTTACAAGTGCCAGCCTCGAGCTTAAACAAAAAGTTTTGATCCCAGGGGGGCTGACACAACTGAACAAAACTAACCACATAATTAACTCCAGTGACCCAACTAGCTGATAGCTCACACATTTCCTACCACATTTGAACAATGTACATGCACAGAAGTCACTGGATCCATACAGCAGCACTGGAGGATACAGACAAACAATATAGCAAATCACCACAGCAAAGAAACATTTTCTGGAAGCGTAATAAAATAGTCTGAATCCTCTCATGAGTCAGAGATGAATAACACAAGATAGACCATTCAATGAAGTACTCGTAAGACCAGCAGCAAGAACAAACTGCAGAAGGTTTAAATAAAAGCTTTCAAATCACTGATTTATCAGATATTAAGTGAAACTAGACATGATTTACACAAAGAAAAAATATGACTCATCTATGACTAATTTTATATTAATCACTGTGTCCATCTCTGGAGTGCCACTGCATGCAGTTTCTGTCAGCTAGTGCTTTGTTTTAATTCTACAAGCCAAAGCAACAAATTACACAGTTCACCATCTGTGAAAACACAGATGTTAGTTGATGGAAGATGCAGAACTGTCTGAAAAATATGGAAGACTGCTTCATTCATTTAACTGAAGATCTCATGCCCCAAAGCCTATGTTATTGAAGCAGGGTGATGATAAGTCTGTGGAATCAGATATGAGAGAATGACAGATCTGAGAGCACCAAGTGCTGGTGCTGTCAGTGTTCTCCCCTCACAGTTGTCTCACTTTTGCTGACACTGAGGTGACTAAAGCCATGGATCCTGTTAATCAGACAGCAGACCAAAGCAGCAGAGGCTGCAAGAGCTCTGTTAGAGGAGACTGCATTTTCTTTAGGCCAAGATATCACAGTGAAGCACTGCTATCACTAAATGAACACAGAAAGATTATCAGTGTTTTCTCTCTCAGGCACCAGTTTGGTTTTATTCTACTACGTATGCAAAAGAGCCAGGAAAAGCCTCCAAAAGTTGATCCCTTCAACCCTGGCACACTCCATCAAATGCAAAAGGCACTGCTCTATCAGTGGTGTTCATCTCCTAAACCTCACTGGTGTTGCCACACTGCTTTCTGTCTTACTTCTCTACTCTGCCCAAAATAAGCACAAGATATTCCTTGAAAAAAAAGGCATCAGGCTCTCACATAAGGTTTCCCATAACACTTTCCAGGAACACGCCTGCCCTTCAATTACCCTTAATTGTTCTGGGCATTCTTCACATTTGCAGCAATACTTTGATATTCCTCAAAGGAACTTAAACAGCTCCAATCACCACAAGCTTACAGGACCCTGTTACTGAAGCACACACAGCCCAATTCTGTGTTTCCAGAGCTGGGAAGTGAGGAGGAAGGGTTGCAAGAAGCAAAACCCAAAAGCGCTTACCAAGAAAAAGAACAAAATTATATCCTTTTGCTGCTGTCAAGAGGAGGCAGCCAAAGGATTAGAGTTTAAAATCCTAGAAATTAGAATCAACTTAACTAGATGTTTTGCCAACTTCACAAATAAGTTTTATTACCTGTATTTTGCTTTCTCTCCATGCAGACACCTGGGCTGTTTTGGCACTTTCAAGTTGGTTACATGCTAATACACACACACACAACAGGTTTCAGCTGTTGTGCACTGCAAATGATCCTGAAAATACCATTTCTACTAATCATATTGTTCCACACAGTTTTAAAGCTCATGATTGCAGAATAAAACCCTCAGCACATATTTCTGGCCTGAATTATTAAGGAAATTAGGCTTATGTGGTAGTGTTGTTTGCCAATCCTCACCCTATTAAATTTTCAATATGCTTGTCAGTTTTGACCACATTTGGCTGAAGACAAAGAAATCCAAACAGGTGTCACATTCCTACACCTTTGGGGAAAATTATTGTGCAGGTAGGGAAGACACATCCATATTCGCCTCTCACAGGATCAGATTCTGCTGCAGGAACTCAGCAATTCCCTCCTTTGGCTGGCCCATCAGCTGCACCATCAGCAACCTCGGGGCAAGTCCCACAGCCACCAGTGGCAAATATAGTTAGTCCCAATTACTCATTTTATTTAGGAATCTGCTTTATAACAAACCTATTACAGCACTTTAGTTAAGAAACAAACAAGGATGTTGCCACCAATATTAAAAACCGTTTCACTGTTTCATTCTCAGAGGAAAAACTTCATCAGCTTTCAGTCTGCCCTTTTTTAAACAGGTCACTGTCTTGCAACAACAGAAAAAGCAGCTTTTCACTCAGAGAAAATAGCATTGAGGCAGTTCATGAAGCAGAAAAGATGCAGGCAGAGTACAAGACTCAGGGCCTAAACAAGATGCAAAATCATGTTCCACTTCTAGACCACCACTCCAAGTGCATACCAATTACACAGCAAGTTAAAAAGTCACCAGCAGCAGCTTCCCCCCAAGCTTTCCAGGGTCATAATATGCAAAACCACATCCACCATTTGTCAGAGGGCACTTTAGCCAGCCTGCAGACAGGAAGACAGCCACAACAGCTCCACTGCTCCTGCAAACGCCTCAGGTCAGGATCAACACGTGCCCTGATGGCAGCATGAAGAAAATGCTGGTCCTGCCAGGAGCTCTTTGATGAGAGCATCTCTCTCCAGTTGGGATAGTCTGGCTCCACTTATTAATAGCAAGTGCTGGCATCCACAGCCCAGGGCTCTAAGCCAAGCACTGCACTGTGTCAGGAGCAAGGTGGTAAGGTTTATGGAAAAGAGGTTCCAAACACTGGGCCTGGGAACAAGACAGAGCCTGGGCAGAAAAGTAAAGGTACCCCACAAAAACAATCAATTAATTTCTACCAACAAAATTCATTGTACCACATTCTGAAACAGAGTCAGATGGGGATATCAAGGCCAGGCTAGGTGGGGCTCTGGGCAACCTGGGATAGTGAGAGATGTCCTTGCCCACAACAGGGGGTTGGAACTGGGTGATCTTTGAGGCCTCTTCAAACCCAAACCAGTCTATGATTGTGTATCTGACCCCAGAAAACAGCAGCTTCACCTATGAGCTTTCCACTCAGCTTAGTCCAATAAACTCTCCTACTTCATCCACTCAGTTTCCACTCTCATGGAAAAACAAGCCCTAGCCACCATAGCAGCCAAGCAGAAACCAGCTCAGTGAGAGCCACTTTCATATTTCACATGAAATGTGGATAAGTAACTATTTCATACTTAACTGGTTGGTCTGTTTTGTGGAACAGCAGTTGCTTCTTTAAGGAAAGAGGTGAACTTTAGACTCCAAAATGAAAGGTCAGATGTGAAAGAACTACTTAGAAGATGCTGAGGGTAAACAAGTGCACCATTAAGTATTTGTTGTGTTATATCTTCATTTAGACATCACCTAATAACCATCTTTCCCACAAGGAAGAGCTAATATTAGAAGCAGGATACATCTCACCCAAGGATGCTTCTATTAAACATCCCACAAACAGATGTTCCTAGAATCCAACAATTCAACCAAACAGATTTTTAACTGCTCTGTAAAATTTGGGAGACAGCAAAAAATACTTCAGTATCACCTAAACTGATTATTTTCCAAGAGGGAAACTGGGGAAGGGACCATTGTCAGGAGAGGTAGTGGAGCACAGGGAGATCCATTCCCTGTGCTGAAGGGCTGGGTGAAACCTAAGCCCCTCACTGGAAGGCTGCAGGGTCTGTCCCTTTGAGCCATACCCAGGAGTACGTGCTGCTGTCCCATGGAGGGGATGGTGGAAGTAATGGAGATGGGAGAAGGTCTTTCCAAGAGGTCTTTTCTGGGCAAAAGACTCTCACCTCCTGCAATCCAAACCCACCCTCATTACTGTACACAGTCATTTAGTCTCATTAGAGACCCCTCCACACACAACATGAGAGACTGATTCAATGATTTGGTTTCTGTCTCAGTTCCTTTTAACTTGAAATTTCCTCTAAGAATCCCACAAAACTTATGAGGGGAGGAAATAGCCTTCCATATTTGACTAAACAGTAAAACACAGCTCCTGCTTTATCTACAGGGCAAGTCATCACTTGCAAAAACACTGCAACAACTTTGATTTCTATGAAACCCCTTAGCTGCTGAGCTGCAACACAACTTTCACTTCCCACACATTCTTTGTTTACTATCCTTAGGTACCTAGCATCTCTCTAACCCAGCAAAGACAAGGTCTAGGACACATTGAACTGGCACCCTCTTCTAAATGTGGGGCTCTGCAGGTCAAGACAAGCAATAAAACAGGACTACATCAATGCAGTGTTCTACAGATAAACCAGGTCTAGATGAAGCAGGAGAACACAAGAAATGAAGTGTAGGGACGATAAGGACAAATTGGGAAGATCTGTATGAGCTGTGTGTGCAGCAGAGCACAACTTGCCACATGGAGATACCTGCTACCTCTCTTCTGCAGAGAAGGCATCTCAAGCACAAGGGTTCCCAACATGCAACACCACATTGTTTTTTAATTCAGGATTTCCCCCCCCTGCTCTTCATGCAAGCTAGGGACCTGCAGGATGAGATCACCTCCTGCAAGATGGAATTATGGAAAGAGCTTCCTGCAGGTCTCATTAAACCCGAGTAATCCTCAGAGACATGGCAGCAATGCAGCTGGTGATAATGCATTTCCCCTTTCTGCTTTCATCACTGATTATTACTCATTAGGGCACTTATAATCTTTATACAGAGCTCTTTTATGTAGCCTAATTTGCTAAGAAGTAATCACTCACCTCCTCCTCTGGTAATACAAAAGAGGGCTGTAAAGTTATTTCATTTGCTGTTTCTTCCATGGCTCTCCTTTCCAGAAGTTTCTTTCTGATGTTCAGTCTGAAGCCAGATACATTTGGTCATTAGAAAATGTCTGAGACAAGCCCTACGTTTTACCCAGTTTTGTGTGGAAAAGATGAGTAATTTAGGAAGCTTTACATCCCTGAGTTTACTTTGAGATGCTTGCCAAAAGAAATCCATGAACTTCCTTCTTAAAAAAAAAAACAAAACACCACTGCAGCACTGAAGAATTCAACTCTCCAGGCAGAGCAGGGTAAATGGAGTTTACCTAATGCTCAAAATGAGCACAGGACAGGAGAGCAGGACAGACACCAGCACCACACACCACAGGAGAGTGATGCACTTCTGTGTTTGCCCAGAGCTGTGGCTCCAGAATTACTGCCTGGTGATCACACCACAGCATGCTCTGGCTTCTGGCTTTGTGTTCAGGGCTCTGATGCCAAACAGCACATCTCTTCACCTCATTGTTCCAGGCTTCCCTCAGGGAAAGCAACAAAAGACAGCCTAAACCCAGAGCTGCTATTCTGTGTTAGATTCCAGTCCTGTGCATGCAATCCAGACTTTAAAGACCCATCTCACTATAGCTTTTCCAACAGTTCTTGGACAATAAATATGCTGGATGCTGAAAAGGTCACTGCTGAAATTGTTCTGATATAATGCACTGTGTTGCACTGACTACCACTCCCTACAAGTTTATTGAAAACAGGGAATACAGATTTCCAGCCTTCCCTGTAATCCAAGAGTGTTCACCACAGATGATTTTGCTTCTGGATGAGTCCAAGTCCTCTCTGAGCCCTCAAAATTTCCGTAAACACTCACCAAGGAAGAGAAAATGAATGACTGGATGGCAGCACCTCATGACCCACAAACCTCAAAGTTTTACCTGTTTAAAACTATGCATGCCAAGCAAAGGAATAGGCTGTAGTTACAAACTCCAAACAGCAAAAATAGTACTATTTAAGACAAAAGGGACAAAATGTTTTTTTTAAGAGTAGAACAATTCAGGCAGTTGGTATTTGCAAAAGTCTCCTTCTACACACCTCTATGCTTCTGTTTCCAGTCTTTCCATACGGCAATGAATTTTGTGTAATTACTAGCTAGATACCGAGAAATTTAATTGTACTGTATTAATAATAGAGATTTTGACTTCCTATCCAAAGGCTCTACTACTTTAATTAAACTTGTACGTTTTACCCTTGTTTAGCTTATGCAAATCCAACACTGTGAAGTTGGCTGTAATAAATCCAGAGGTAATACTAGAGCCCCCATAAAAGGATGCTGATACAGAATTCAAAACAAACTTTGTTAGTACAGACAAAACCTAACAAACACACCAGAGCATGGGATATGGTTTTGAAGACTGAATTTTGCCCAATCCATCCTCAGTGTGTTTTCAAAGGGTCAATGAACCACTATAAGTCTCCTCAACTCCTTGGTTAAACCAAACACCAAAGTTTTCCATTAGATTAGCAGCAGATGGAGGATTGCAGCTGATTTCCCACATGGCAGCCATGCAAACCACAGGAACCAAGTGAGGTATGATCCGACAGCACTGTAAAGTCAAGAAGGGAAGATAGTATTGAAAAAGATAAGGAGAGTCTGCTAATCCAGGCCATTCTCTCTGTCTGAACATAAAGGAACCAGGTTTGATTCAAAGGGCACTTTTTACAAAGTCATAGCACTGACTTAATGGAGCAGCATCTAAATATCCATTTCCTTGAGCCAAGGCTGGATTAGTCACAGAAAGCCAAGTTCTGATGTTTACACTTGCATGTCATGAAAGCAGAGGGAGAAGGCGCCAGAGTAGGGCTAAACCAATGTTTTCCAAGTTCTTTCATGTCAGTCACAGATCCTTTACAGTCAGTGTTGTGGAGATGCAGTCTAGTCCCAAACCCTGAGGGAGCATGATCCAGACATGCATGTGCCCACTGATTCAGCAGCAGGAGCTCTCTGCTCCCCCAAACAGCTGCAATTACCCCCAAGATGATGTCAAAGGGCAGGGTGGGGTGGGAAAAGGAAGGAAGTATGGCCACCTGAGAGCCCTCCCCAAGGATGCTGCCCTTAACCTGGGCTGCAAGGAGAGGTTATCCCCATGGCCCACTGCCCTCCTGCTCCAGACTGCCTGGCCAGGGGGGAAGAAGGGCTGTGCTGCGGGCAAGCACATCTGGCAGGCAGCTCCAGTGGGGTGAGATTGCTCTGGGATAGATGAGACAGCAGGGAACTCTACTGCAACCCCTCACCAGTTGTCCCTTCTGCCTTTGCTCAATCTAAATTTGATGGAACTGATCATTTGGGTGAGGGCAGATATCAAAGCAAACTTAAAGCCTCATGTGGCACTATAGTTGCACTGGCTAAGAGCCAACTTTGGCAAAGCACGGGGCTTTCTGGAAAGCGGAGCCAGGAAAACAACAAGTAAAAGGCCATGTGATTGTTGCCACTGATTCTTCTCAGTAGCCATTTCATTACCTCACTATCTTCCTAACTAATAAAGATCAAACTGTATTTTTGGTTATTTTAGATATATAGTTTCTCTTAAAGGTATTCTTAAGAAGAAGCAAAAAGGAGACTTATTTGCCTTACAGATTACCATGGCAAACTTAGTTCAGAATTAAAAAAAAAAGTAAATCATTATTTCCCCAGCCTCCTTAAAAAGGGAGAGAACTGTGAACAAGAAGCCAAGATTATTAGCAGGCAGAAGAAAAAAAAAACAAACCAAATTGAAGAACAAGATAAATAAGAGCCTTTGTTCCCAGGAAATCCTTTTAAAGAATTGAGGAGACTCCAAGCAATGCAGCTGTACTTCCTGTGACCTGCAGCACTCGTTTGCGAACACTGGGAAGGTCACAGCCTGGGGACAGCTCAGTACAGCCACGCTGCACACACCGAGAGCTCAGCACAGGAACCCCTCACACCAGCTGGAACATCCTGGGCTGCAGGGGCAGGGAACCACACAGCTTTAGAGCTGTCTTGCAAATGGGAACCTGCTCAGGTCACACGTGGTAGCAGGATTCTCTCAGGACTCAGAGCTGGGGCTGCTCAGCCCTTAGAAAAGGCAGCTCCAGGGAGACCTTAAAGCACCTTCTGGGACTACAAGAGAGTGACTTTTGACAAGGACACGGCAAGGGGGAATGGCTTTAAACTGAAAGAATATGGGGTTACATTAGAAATTAGGAGGAAATTGTTCCCTGTGAGGGGACTGAGCCCCTGGCACAGGCTGCCCATGGAAGGCTGTCCCATCCCTGAAAGTGTCCAAGGCCAGGATGGACAGGGCTTGGAGCAACCTTGGAGACAGGGATAGTGGAAGGTGTCCACTTGGCAGGAGGGTTGGAACTGGGTGTTGTTTAAGATCCCTTCTAACCTAGGCCATTCTATGACTTCTCTAGAGCAGAGTAGGCAGCAGCAGGAGACACCAAATCTCTTTAACAACAGCCAGTAAATAAAACACCAGCTGGATAGACACACACCAACCTCGCTCCCAGGGTTGGGTATTTGTAAGAGAAATATCACTATGTGATAAATTCAGTTCACTATGAACCATGCTGCATTAGCAGGCTTCTTGCAAGGAAAAGCATTTGGAAATGATACAAGCACCTATCCACACAATACACTTTATAAAGCACACACAGCCCCAGGAACATCACTTCTTGTATTATTGACCGGCAGAGTCACTACTGAGGCAAGACGGACTTTGAACAGCAGTGCAGCAGGAGGGGAGAGTACAGGCAATTGGAACGACAGAACAGGAATGCTAAACTGCTGCAGGACTTAGATAAACAGACTGATTACCAGAGAGTTTGTCTACATGAAGAACTAACTCCAGCACTGTCCCCGACTTGCCCTCCCATCCACATCTTGAATTATAGCACAACACTTAACTTCAATTGACAGGAGACACAGGCAAATGCTTGATTAAGCACATTTAAGCAGTGCCTACACACCACTGCAGGCAACCAACACTCAGGGACTCCAAAACTCTCCACGTATTCCCCCAATATTTTCAACACAACTCCATCATACCCTGTGGACAAACTCAGAAAGCAACACAACATTTGTACACATATTTTTATATATTTGTTTTAAAAGTTTAGTGCTGCATTTAATTAAAACAGAGTTCTCAGACCCCTTGGCATCCTTAAAAGCACACCTACTGCTATCCAGAGCAGCATTCTTCCTTCTAAGGATGCCCAAGATTGTTCATGTTTGATTCATTTGAGAGGGACCAGCTCCACCAGGACACACAGCTGAGAACACCTCTCCTCAGCCGCTCACTACAGGAAGAGTGGCCAGACAATCATTCAGTATTTTGGGCACACAAGCCCTTCACTGCCAGCAGGAGTCAAGTTCAATATATATGGGTGAGATCACTAGATCTTAACTCAGTTCTGAAGGACATCAGCATTAAAAAAATGGGAGGAGAGGTTGCCTGTCCCTGAGGAACAGGAGGGGGAGGCAACAGTTATGCTTGCCTATAGCAAGGAGGCATTCAACCCCAACTGAGACCCCTTGAGCTGGAACTCAGCCGAAGCCGAAATAATAGCCCTTCTGCTCACAAAACCACCCCTGAATTTTGGTTGTAAACAAGCTGTCTGGAACACAGTTTTAAACTCATTTAAAATACAGTGAGGGGGAAATTTCCTGCTTCTCAACACTCAGAGAAGATATTAAAGCAATGTTTTCTTCATTCCTGCTTTGCCTGGGTTTCATTACTCATTTTCCAGCTTTCTTCAAAACTGACAAGTTTTAAAGTGCAGGTGTTTTATGTGCAATTTTTTACTTTGTCCCTGCACAGGATGTCATTAGAAGTACGCAATATTTAAGCACTGCATATGCACAGATATGAAGATTTTGCTTTTACCTTGATTAAGTATTTGCTTTGTTTCTTTAAATCACGCAGCTTGTGTCTTTTACAGGAAATTAAATTACTTTTAATAATCATAACAGCTTTCCAGCAATTCAATTTGCAAAATGACAGACCAGCATTCTGCATCACAGAAAGCAGTCTATCAAGCTGTTTTGACAGCAGATCTTGTTCAAAGCCTTGTCCAGAAATGTAACAATACCTCCTACTATTCCAGGCCCGTAGTGACAGAAAACAGTTATGAACACACAGCCAAGCAAAGGCTCTCTCTTCACAACACTAAAATCTGGAAATCTCTCTCTCTCTCTCTCTACCAGCTATGGCCCAGCTAAGTAAGTTGCAGCCAGGATCAGCTCTGTGAAGACAAATTTATACCAACCTGCTTTATTCTGTTTTCCTGGAAACAAAGCCAGCTCTGCATTTGCCAGAGGCCCCAGCCTTGCGTAGGAGGGAGTCTGGCACTTCCACTCCCAAAACCTGCACGAGGTCTTGGCAGGGACTCCTCAGCACAGGAGGATGCACATAAGAGGAAGAGATGCAGGGAAAGACAGCATCAAGGTATGGAAAGACTTGAAACCACCAAGTAGCTCAGGGGGAAAGGTTGCTACGTGTGTGTGAGGAAATGCCCCTACCAAACCCATAAAACATGGCCAGGGCCAGCAGCCCAAACCACAGGGAAGGAGGTCTTGCTGTGACACACTGACCTCTTCACATGCCACTTGACTGGCAGTGCCTCCCCAAAAAGTGTTGCTTCTGCTCAGACACGACTTCTGTCTGCCCTCATACAGCGCAGAGGCTTCAAGAAGCCAGACAAAAGCCCTGATAGCTGGAAAGCACTGAAAATAAGGAAGGCAACTTATCCCAGCCTCAAAGGCAATGAGTGGTGGAGTTAAGAGCTCAGTCTGGCCCCATCCACACAGAAGCAGCTCCAGCATGAGCACAACTGGCTTTTCAGCAAACGCTGAAACATGAAGCATACTCCAAACAAATATTCCTCACGGCAGAAGAAAAACAAAGATGCATCAAGTGAGAATTATGGGACAACTACTTTCACTCTCGGGTTCAGGAGCTTTAGCCTATTTTTAGTAAAATGCCTTTGCAGATGCCAAAATAACATCTCTCCCCCTCTGTACATACACAGCTGAACACGAACCCCCACAGTCTGGCTGGCAGCATCTGCATTCAGCTTCACAGATGTGAACTGCAAGAGGAAGTGTAGAAGGGAAGCCTCTTCTTTGGAATTTCAAACACAAGTAGTTAATATGGTCCAAGTGCCAAGCAGGTGCCAAGTGACAGGTGGTGCTGTAAACCTTCCAGAGAAGCACAGTTCAAGGCCAGAACAAACCCATCTGCACAATTACACTAGTCCACCTCTTGTCTCTACTGCTCCTAGCACACCTTCCTGAACACTTTTTGTTCTTTGAGAGGCCTAAAAATCTCATTGGGAGAAATCTGTCCACTCCAAAGACACAAGCCAGCAAAGCCCCATGCCTCTGGGAGCTGTCTCTGGCTCCATCCAGGGAAAATCATTCCAGCCTACAATGGCTCCTTAATGCCACTACTGTTGGGATGTCCAAAACACCCTCACCACAGTGCTTGGAAAAGGGGGCTAGGGCCAGAGACAGTCCCAGCAACATGTTTTCACACTGTCCTGGGGAATGCCAAGCTTCCCATTGAGAGTCTGGTCATTAATCAACCTCCAGCATTTCCTGAGCCTCACCAGAGGCTCCGCAACAAGAACAAGGCTGTCACCCACTCACTGGAAAGCTGCCCTAACCAGACTGCTCTCCCCTGCCTTCCACATCCCAGCCACATGCTCCATGGCTGCGGAGCACCAGGAGGAAGCTGGCATACAGACTAGCATACAAAATCCCATCATGTAGGCAAAGTAGCGCCAGTTTGGCCCACACTGGCAGGACACACAGCCTAACTTCTCCCTCCTCCACAGGGAGAAGTTTGCAGGTCCACAGATTCATTTTGAGCAGCCCCACAGATTTTATTACTTTAGTTCATCTCCACTCCTCCTTCAGCACTCCTCTGCCTCCCTGTACCCACAGTTCCCTCCCAAAAATCTGCCTCATTTCCTACAAATGCCTACACAGTGAGCTTGGTGTACTGGCTTGTCTCAAAACCTCATCAGGCCTCAAACAGGGACAGCCAACTTTCAGAGGAGGATTCACGCTTTATTTTTCATAGTCTCAAAGCTATACTACATGTTGAGGCTGTGCTGTAACCTCCTGTTTAACAGAGAACTGCTAACTGTTTAATTTGGATTAATTTCATGTATGGCTTCTATCAGACCCAGCAGAACTTCTGGCTGCCCTCATGCTTCTGTATAAACACCAACAGAATCCAGGCATGAGGACCTGATACCAAAGGAAAATGTCTGCCTCAAAACTCTGCAGCACAGGCAAGACAGGAAGGATTGAAGGAAGGACACCACAAATTACAGCACTCTGAATTTCCCTGCGTGCCTGTGGGAGGGCAGGGACATGCACTGAGAAGATGGACCCTATGGCAGGTGGCACTGCCCGCTTCAAAAGCTAGCAGGGTCTCCTGCTCTGAGCAGCTCAGGTGGGGCTCTCACCACCCAACAAGCCCTGTCCAGTCCCCCTACACTCTCTGGGGGCCCTGCTTCCTTGCCCAAGGACTTCAGCAGCAGAAACCCCACCATCCCTTCGGTACCAGGGTGTCCTCCTCTCTTCCCCAGACATACTCCTAACAGCTTGCCCAGACAAAAGGGACATCAGGAAAGGCATCTCTATTTAGACCATCACTGGGTCTCCATCCCCAACCACCTCTCTCTTCCAAAAACATGTGGCAAGTAAAAGAATGCAAAGTGGAACTCTGACTAGATGCAGAAATAGTACTTTCACTGGCTCCAGGAGGTTTTTAATGGAAAGCACTCCTATTTCTCACTCTGCTTGCAGCGAGTAACACCTCACCCACAAATGGCTCCACAGCCTAGGGCAAAGAGCCCACAAAGTAAGGCTCAGAGGGAAGGTGATAAGACCCCATTCCTTCCTTTTAACACAGACAAACAGAGACATATCCCCTGTTCTGCTCCTAAATGCACGCTCTGCAGGAGCTACATGAACACAGCTGGATCTGAGAACAGAAAAGTTGTTCCTCACCATGTGCAACAGCAAAGCCAGGTCTAATTACCACAGCCATAGGAAAATTATATAGAACATTTTTTTGTAAGAAGAGAAATTAACTGCAATATCACAGCCAAATTCCAATTTAGCATCAGCAGTCCATCTGGTACACTGCCCTAAACAATGGGTGGCTAATCCCAAACTACCGCACGTGCTATAACTAAAACAGGTAGCTTCCCTACCTGTTTTAGTTATAGAATGAGCTGAGTAGGGAGGGACTCACAAGAATCACCAAAGTCCAATTCCTGGTCTGCACAGGACAGCCCCAAGAATGCCCCCCTGCACCTGAGGTTGTTGTCCAAATGCTCCTGGAGTTCTGGCAGCCTTGAGACCGTGATCACTCCCTGGAGAGCCTGTTCAGTGCCCCACTGCCCTCTGGGGGAAGAACCTTTTCCCAATATCCACCCTAACCCTCCCCTGACACAGCTCCAGCTGTTTCCTGGGTCCTGTCCCTGGTCACACAGAGCAGAGATCAGGGCCTGCCCCTCCCTTTCCCCTCGTGAGGAAGCTGCAGAACTGCTGTGAGCTGTGACCTCAGTCTGCTCTTCTCCAGCTGAACAGACCAAGTGCCCTCAGCTGCTTCTCATGTGGCTTCTCTTCCAGGCCCTTCACCATCTTCAAAACCCTACTTTGGACATTGCTTCAAATCCTTCTTATGTTGTGGCTCTCAAAACTGCAGAGTCCTTCCCCTCTGAAAGAGGCACAGAGATACACCAGCATACCAAGGCAAGCCCCTACAGAAATATCCCCTAGTTTCAACTCCTTTTGCATGTCCAGGTGCTCCACAGTCAGCTCAGCCCTGCCTAAACAGGGCAGGCCCAACTCTGCCGCCTGTTTTTCTGCTGCCATTGCCCAGAGTAAGGCATGCACACACACCGAACACAATACCTCTGTTCTGACAACAGCATGTCCACACCAGCAACAGGTCCCACCAGGAGCAAAATCACCGCCTAGGACAGCATAGGAAAGAGTGTCAGCCAGCTTCTCTGCACAGAAACACAACAGGTGTCTCTCACACCTGTTGCAAGAAAGCCAAATACACAGCAACTGCAGTTTTTGTCCATCATAACTCTGTGGTATTTTCACTGGTGAATGAATAAATCATCATTTACAGCAAAAGCAAGATTTCCAGTTGGAGGCTATTTACTTTCACCTCCATCACAGCAGCCCTGGCAAGCCAGATGATGTGCAAGCCAAGCAGCAAGTGCTCGCATGCTGGGAACTGTTCAAACAGGAATAATTCAATCTTTTTGTAGCCTCACCCTGGCTAATTTGCCAAAAGCTGTCTCTTTTCAGATGCTACATGAAACACGAGGAAAGAAAAAAGCTGGATTAAGCTGGTCCATTTACAATCAGTTAATCTACAGAGTTCAGGTCAGTTCATTTTCTATATAAAACAAATTCATTTTTTCAGCATCACAGGGTTTAAAGAACAAAAATTTATTGCAGTAACCAAACATTGCTCCCCGGACAAGCTTGCAGCAATTACTTAACTAATGCAAATGATTTGCAGTCTGTGTGCAAGGCATGCATGGGATAATTCCAGGGCACCCTCTTCCACCAGCATTTTACAAGTACTTTTTAGGTAGCTATGGAGATGTTACAGCCTTTTACATTTTGCTGTCATAACTAGACAGCTAATGATTTCTTAGCAAAATTCCTTGGAAAAGTGGGGAAGGGAGGAGGAGTTTCAAGCACCATGAGGTCTGAGAGCAACAAGAAGAAAATTTCACAACAGTTTTCAGATGGAGACATCAGCCCAGAGGCTCCGTGCAAAAGATAGCCTTGAACCTGGTCCTGCTTTGGTACTTCTGCAAAAAAGGAGGTAAACCTACCCACATGTCACAAGGATTGTCTTCCAACAAGCTCCAAAAGGATAAACATTTCCAGCTACCACTGCCATCACCCTGTAGAAAAGGAGGCCCTCCCCTAGGCCAGGCTGTGTTTTTGCTCCAACACAAATCTCTCTGGAGGCATGGAGGGCCTCTATCCTCATAGTCATGCTGGGCTACAAGATGTTTCCCTCTCCCTGTGAGCAGGTTACATGAAAGTCTTAGCAGGCACTAAGCTTTGTGATGGACAGGATGAACAACTCTGCATTTCACTCTCCTTCCAACAACAGCCCAAGAGCTTGCTGTGAGTTCAGCACTACTGGTCCTCAGCAGCTGATTCTGCCAAAATGATGCCAAGAGAAATGCCTTTCATCTTATTGACCCTTCAAGAGAAATCATTCCTGCATATGCAGATTTAAGACTGCACACCATGACAAGAGGAGACATAGAGAAGTCTGAAACATGAGATACCAACCTGAAGAACCCTGTGTCAGATAAGGATGTGCAAATAATCATGGATTTAGGTCTCACTCAGAAACTAATGAGAACAACAGATCAGGCTCTGAACAGATACTTCCCTTTGGATAAAACAGAAAGTCTGTTAAATTAAAACATTTTTCTTAAATTCACTTTAGACCCAGCCACAACAATGGCACCAGAATCTGTAGAATTATCTCTACCACAAGCTGCAGGAAGTTTACCAGCACCACCCTGAACATAAATCTCAATCTTCTCATCTCCATGCTGTGTTTACAGCCTCATGACTGCTCACCAAAAGGACACAACCTCTACTGCAAATGGAAAGAGAGCAAGATGCTGCCACTGCAGAACAAACCCATGAGTGCTCTGTCCACCTAATGGCCATCCAGAAATGCAGCAGCATCTTAAGTGCTGCTTTTTTAACTCTTGTGAAGTCTTGAAAGGCAGGAAGAATTAACCATCCTCTAAGCTACCCAAGAAGCTAACTGAGGACAGGCAATGCCATGGGGAAGCCCCAGGACTCACCCCATCTCGAAGCCAGCTGCCCCCAGATGTCTCCACCACCCCAACACTGCCAGTAGCATCCCAGAATTAGAGAAGTACCACAAATCTGGTCACACCAGCCACCAGCTGCCAGCAACAAGCCATGAGATTGCAGTGTCCCTGCACCATGGGACACAGTTCCAGCCTCAACCACTGCTGCTGGATGGCTGCATGCCCCCACCAGGGCACCGGGGAGGGAGGGGGGCACATCTGCACCCCAAACCCAGCCACAGTCCTCCCCTCAACCAAAGCAGGGCACACACCTCCCTAGGATCCTTCACCAACACAGGCTCCAGTCCTCCCAAGGAGAGGGGCAGGGAATGGTGCAACTCCCCCACAGCATCCAAATTCCTGCTGCACACCCTACAAATATTCCAGAAAATTCAGTTCTGTCCAGCACCATCAGAGATTACAGTGGCCCTGCTCAGCACAGGAGGTCCAACACCAGCTCCACCATGAGTGTGGAAACCTCTGAGAAGATGCTTCTGGTTATGAGCTGTTAGTTACATGTTTCACATCAAAGAGAAGATAGACATCAAGGTAAGTCACTCCACACTCCTTCTGGAGAAGAAAACAAACAATAAACAAAAAAAAAAGTGATATAGAAAAAAAAATCCAGCCTTTCTTTATAAAAATACAGAAACCAAATTTTTAGAACAAATTTAAGCTCAGGCAAGAAATATAAATATGCATTTCTGAACTTTGCCCTGTGATGTTTCCTTTACAAACATAACAAATTAAAAGTGTGTCACAAATTAAGCCAGCTTTGGTTAAGTGGAGGGGGAAAAATGCTGATGGCTCTGAGATCCAACTGACAAGCCTCTTCAAGTCTACTCTGATACAAAATCAACTCCCCAGGGATATAAATTAAGAGTAAAGAAATATTTTTCTTGGCTTAATCCTGGTTTGGAAGCAGGAGACAGAGGATACTACAACAAAGCCAGCACCTGAATCCACCGGGAGCTACCCAGGTGCCACAAGCCTTTCCTGAAGACCAGGTGCTCAACACACCCACCTCTTCTTCAGCAAGAGCATGGAGCACCTTGCTTTGCCTGAGGAGGATAAAATTTCTGTCTGGCTCTTCCAAAGGAAGCTCTGTGTACCATCCCTCCCCCACTCCTGAACAAAAAGTCTGCCAGAGATGCTTCCAGTGCATGAGGGAGAGCAAAAAAGTTGAGCATCAAGGCTATCAAACCACCACCTCCCACATGTTTTCCTGCTTGGAATGCAGGTCCCAGCACCAGGAATGTTCCTTACTCCCACACAACCACAGCCTCACCCTTGCCTGCCCCAGAATCCTGCACACAGCAGCTCTCAGAAACAGCACACTCCCCCTGAGGACAAAAATGAATCCATCCTACTTTTAGCACAGGTCTAGAACTTAAACCAGGAGAACAGAGGAGATGGATGCTTCGAAGACACAAGGAAATGTTCCAAAATCATGCAAAACACAACCACACAACCGACATCTTGAGTACACGCTCATCCTCACACTAGAAAATCCCAAGGTATTTGCTCCCTTTCCGTGTCTCCACAGCACTTGCTCCATAGGAGCAGCCCACCTGATCCAAGCCAGAGAACAGACTCTGACAGTCTCCATATGGCCAAAGGGATTTTTACCAACCCATAGCAGCTGTGTAAGGATATGGCAAAGCTGCACAGAAGCCAAGATCACAAGGGCTACAACCACATGAGATCATAACTATTTTTGGAAACACAACAGCAGCTCAGGGTATTTTTACAAAAAAGATACTCTTCTCACCTGCACTTCAAGACAGACATTAATTAGCAGCACTACACTCTGCAGAACCTTAATTTGATCCTACAAACATCTTCACATGCCAACCTCATGACACCCAAAAACACGGAGACCAGCCTCCAAACAGAATGCAGGTTCTTCTCCCCATTCCTTACACTATGCATGACTTGGACAAGTCTAAACAGCCAATTTCCTCCAACAGTCCTCACACCTTTCCCATGTTTCACAAAGGCTGTATTTCTGTCAAAATGTCTTATCTGGCTGTAGCTAGGGAGTACACACACTCCAGAGAGAAAATGTGAAGTCAAGATTCAGCAAAACAGCCTTTCTGGAACACTCTCAACTCTTTGGACAGACTAGCCCATAAACCACAAAGCTGTGAGAGAATCAGACCCCCATGGCTATGCCTGCTGACAGAGCAGATGGACAGTTGTGTGCACAGTTGCCACAACACCAAGGAAAGGAACTGCCCTCCCTCGTCCCCAAAACAGATCCTGGTGCTGATTGGGTAAATGCATTTGTGTTCTTGTTTCTGTCCTCCATAATAGAGCACAACAAGGGAAAGATTTGAGAACGAAGAGGTTAGGGGATTGGTTGTTTGGCAGTTTGTATACTTTTACAGTTACTTTTACAGTTATTTTTCTGTTACCAACCATAAACTGTGTGTGTTGTATCTCCCTTCACTACCACTATGAACTATCTGGGGTTAATTCTACAATGACATACATAATATATCTTGGTTTTCCCTATGCTTTTGCTTCAGAACTGATCAGTCTGAAGACAAGGCAGGGAAGACCAGACCATTATACTTTCCTCTTATTTTGCCATATCTGTAACAAAGCAAGAAAGCAAAGTTCTTCTCCCAAATCCATCACATTTGGAGCCATGTTGGATTTAAAAAATGCTGATTCACACTAGTGGTTATCCGATTTTTCCCATCTGTGACACAATTCAACAGCTGTCTGGCAGCACAGAAAACTTTGGAGTTCAGATGCTGCAGCAGCTGGCTCCAGTCTCAGCCTTCACTTCTCCACTAATATTTAGGGGAAAAGCCTATAAAGAGAGATGCAAGTGCAAACTAACTTTTGCATCAGCACACCTGACCTCGGAGCCTTTTGTGCACAGGTACCATTTGGCAAGGGGATTTTATTCATGCAAGACTTACAACACTGTGCCTGCTGGAACAGGGATTACCATCAAAATGTAAGCAAAGGGCTGCTTAAAGTCACTGGGTTTGTTATTTTTATCTCCCCTCAAACACCACAAGCCAGAAACTGTTGAAGTGGCCTCTGGTGCTGTTCCTTGACACAACTTGCACTGCTTAATGAGTCAGAGGCACAGAAGGGAACACGAGCATCCTCACCTTACCACAAACAATTCCTCCCAGGCAGCAGCTCTGTCAACACAAAGGGACCAAGCACTCCATGGCAAGAGCTCACAGGATTCACAGCCAGCAGATACATTGGTTTGGCAAGGCTGGACTACACAGCCCAACATTTCCCAAGTTCTCCACATGCCTCGTCCATTGCGTTGCTCCAGGCTGGAGCAGAGTGGCTGCAAAGTGTCCAGCAGAAAAGGACCTGGAGGTGCTGGTCAACAGCAGCTGAACATCATCCAACACCTGCTCAGGTGGGCAAGAAGGCTGCTGGGCTGGGTCAGCAATGGTGTGGCCAGGAAGACCAGGGCAGTGACTGTCCCTCTGTCATGGGCACTGGGGAGGCCTCACCCCAAGTGCTGTGTCCAGTTCTGGGCCTGGCATGCAAGATGGATTGAGGTTTGAAGTCCCCATCCAAGGAGGTATCCAAGCAAGGACTGGTTGTGGCACTCAGTACTCTGGGCTGGGTGACAAGGTGGGTATTGGTCAAAGGTTGGGCTCATTGACCTTGGAGGTCTTTTCCAACCTAACAAAAGCTGTGATTCTGTGATTAACAATAAAGATGACCCTGGCAGGGGCAGAGAATATAAAGGCTTTGCCTACAATGGGCTGCAAAACTTGTATCTAAATATAGTTCTACTGAGTAAAGACATCAGCTTTTTACACAATTGGTTTATCTTAGCCTTTTAACAGAAACAGAAGGACAGCCAATGGAAAAAGGAGACAGCTTTAACCCAGCACACTTTCCTCATGTACTGCAGGAGTCACAGAAAAACAAAGTGGTCTGGAAGCTAAAGGACACCAGAAAATTGTACGTACCCATAGCAAGAGCAATACACAGCCTGAGCAAGCAACTGTGAATCCAGTGAGATGACTGAATCATTAATTGAAAATTCCATCCTTTAAGCACAAATAAAGTACTATTTTGGCAGCAAGCACTACTAGAAAAGTAACTAACAGCCACTGTCTTCAGTATGAGCTGAGTCAATACACAGGTCAATTTGTGAGCAAGAGAAAGGGGGAATAAAAAGGAGAGAATATAAAAATGCATCATTCCCTGCATCTCAAGGTATGTTCCCAGCTAAGAACCCTACCTAGGGAGAGAGAGATCCAAAACAAAGATTCCACAACAGACCACTGAGAGGTGTCAGAACTTATCGTGATCTCTGCTGAAGTCACCTCAAAATGGAAACACACAACAAGTGCAGGTAACAAACATGGCAAGAGAAACACTGACCTCTAAGATGACCAGGTTTTCATTCTGGATTAGTTGCTAACGTTTCCAAATGCAGAGAGAGAGATGTAATCTCTGGGGAGTAGTACAGAGCCTTTTCTGCATGATGCAAAGGTTAATGGTTGCAACCCAGACATCTCCAAAGGGCTACCTGTGACTTCTGAAGCTGTCATTAAATGATCACCCTGTCTTCACTCAGCCAGGGTGGGAATTTACAGTAAATGTTAAATAAACATGTGGGCATAAACATCAGCAGTAAGCATGAGGCAAAGAAACAGTAGTTCACCTTTCCTGGGCTGGATTCAAAAGCAAAGTCACTAATGGGATCACTAATGGGATTTCACAATTACTAATGGGGGAAGGGGTTCACTATTCAGCCTAAGTATAGGAAGGTATTAAATAGTTTTACCTATGAAGATATTAAGTGGTTTTATGTATCCTCAATGCACAGCTGCATGTACATGTTCCACACAAGAGAAATGTATACAATAAAACTTGCCTGAACCTTCCAATAAACCTGTTCCTTGCTTCTGTAAGTTTAGAGATGTGGTTTGGCCAGGCAGAAATGGGTCAGATCATAATTGCACACTTTAAAGCAGCCACATAACTTCAGTTTTGCTTTGAAGCCCTGATAATCACCAAGGTAAGTACAAGAAGAAGCTATCTCAGATATACTAACCTAACTTGCACATCACCATTTAGCAGCTGAGGCAAAAGTTACTAGCACCTCCTTGAGGAAGGACATGAAAATTCAGCAGTGGGGCAGGAGCTTTACTAACCACCCCTAACACCACAGGATATTTTATCAACCACCTAAATCCTGCCTAATATTTCGTTCCTACCTTCTCTATTGAAAACAACTGCAAAACAGCAGACTCCCCAGGGATATGTTTTTGGAACATCTGTCCCAGATTTGGGATTTGGTCCCCTCTGTGCTCCCTCCACCTTCCCAGAAAAAAACACACAAAGCACAACAAAGAAAACCAGTCAGATCCTCAAAGGAGTTCACAGCAACTTCCTTGTGCTTAGCAAGCCAAAGGCCCGGTTTTATGCAATTGCAGCACTGACAAGAAAGTGACTAAACCTTTGCTGGCTTCAAAGATCTTCAGGGGAAGGATTTCCACTTCACTGGAAGTGTTTCTTTAGGTGGGGAAAGAAACATCAGAGAAGTCCCACTTGCATGGACTAAAGAGATTTAACCTCCTAAAGGACACTGCACTGAGCACCTCCTCACACACAGCTCTGCCTGTCCTCAGGCCACCCTGAGCTGGCCAGTCAGTAGTGACCAGACTTTGTCCTGCTCATCACCAGGGACCAATGGGACCAGCCAGGCCGGCAGCACCACCTGGGAACCTCAGCCTCCTGGGAATGGCTGTCATTTCAGGAATGTTAACAATTACCCTCCTGTTGCCAGGGTCACAGGCAAAGCCTCCCCATGCACCTCCACAGACATTTCCAGTGACACCCCTCTCCTTCCTGCAGTGTGTGTCACACTGCCCTGGCAGCACAACCCAGAAAGGAAATAGGACTCACATCTAAGTAGGAAAAAAGATGGAATTCACCATGGTTCCTGCCCCATGGTACAGCCCTGCCTTCAAGTCACTCCACCCTGCATGTCAGGGACAAAGCAGACCCTGGATCTGCTGCAGACACAAGTGCTCCGGACAAACCAACTTCAACATTCCTCAGCACAACTCTTACACCCAGATGCAGCAAATGGATGAAATCCCAGGGCTCAAGGCAGGAGATGGGCTGCCGAAGAGGGAACCTGCTCCTCAGGGCCCCCCTCACAGCCGGGCAAACAGGTGAGGCTCCTGTTGCCTTCAGGGAGGAGAGGAACACCAACTTCATCCTCCTGGCATGGGAACATCAATCCTCATGTGTGAGCACCATAGCACACCACTGACAGCCACTGTCACTGCCAGCAGCTGATCTCTGATACAGCTTTTCAAGAAGCTGTGCTAAATCCAAAACTCCACTGGGACGGGTATTTAGCTAAAGCAGGGAGTGCTCTTGCTCTTCATTTCTTAGTGATCTGATGAAGTTAAGAGACCAAAATCCTTGCTACACTTGAAACAGAGAGTTGAAGCAGATTTCTGTTTTTCTACTTTCTAGAACACCTCCCAAACCAACCTGCCATGCTGCCTCACTGAGAGCACCTACTCTTACATCCTTCACAAACGTAAATCCTCAACATACAGCTGCTCCCTTTAAGAGAGGCAATAAATGCCGAGCTGACATTCTGGGACATCTTCCCCAAAGCTCCACGGTGTAAGCATGGAGAATATTTCCACTCCTGACCCATTTCAGCTGTTTACTTTTTGGAATGCAGCTACACTTGTATTGCTCAATGTGCTGCTGGTGCAATCACACAGAGCCTACACACGGTACTGCTGGCAGTGGCTGTGCTCGGGCCAGAATGAGGAGAGCCTGCAGTCTCTGTAGGCTCAGGCACAGCCAAACCCAGCCTGAAACTTCCTTGTGCTCCTCACTCACACGACGGAGCACACACATGTTATAGCACAGCCAAGCATCGAACATTTCCTCCCCAGAAACAGCCAAAGAGGTGAAAAGCAGCTTTTTATAGTTCCAGCTGCAGCCAGCCACGGTGTGAGCAAGCACAGCTATTTCAGCTGGTAGAAGTCACGGCTCGAACAGAAACAGACCTCGAAAAAGTAATTACAGGATGTAAGAACTCCAGGCCTTAAATCAAACCACATTTGTTAGCTCTAGATAAAACTCATAACTGCACCTTCACAGCATCAGTGCCTGAAGCGTCCTACTAGAGCCTGAAAAGATGAAACCGGACAAGGCCAACCTCTCCCCAGAACTTCCCGAAAAGTTACGTCAGATCCAGCACAGAAAGTCGGGAGTGCTGAAAGCACTGGGAGACGGCAGGGGGACAGTGACATGCCGGGGGGACCATGGACACGCAGGAGGAGCAGGGGGCTGGGACACGGCACGGGGACAGGGACACGAAGCGGGGACAGAGGCTGGCGGGATGTGGCGGGGCACGGGGACAGGGACAGGAAGCGGGGACAGAGACTGGCGGGATGTGGAAGGGCACGGGGACAGGGACACGAAGCGGGGACAGAGACTGGCGGGATGTGGTGGCGCAGCAGCCCCCCGGCCCCCCCCGTTGTCCCTCGCTCCGGGCACACGCGGCGCTCCCGTCCACGGGCGGCCCCGGCCCCGCTGCCGGGGCCCCGGGCCTTGGCGGCGGCAGAGGAGGAGCCGCCGGAGCAGGGCACGGCGGGGCTCATCTCGCCGGGACACCAAGTTGCCGCAGTCGTTTCCGAGCGGTCTCGGAGCCGAACCCGCGAGCTTCCCTTACCTGCGGCCGAAACGCGCAGAGCCCTCCGGGGCGGCCGCGCCTCCGCCGGCTCCGGGCAGCCCCCACCGCCGTCCCGCCCGCGCCGCTCCGCTCGGTGCCCGCCCCGCTCCGCCCCACTCCGCCGGCGGCCCCGGGACCGGCCCCGAGCCGCTGCTCTGCCCCGCCCGGCCGAGGCACCGCCCGCCGCGGCTGCCGGGGCTGGCCATGAGGGAGCCGGCGGGGGGTGGTGCGAGTGTTCGAGTTGCCAGTGCCCCTCACGGGTAATCACAGCATCGCTGGGGCTGTACGAGATCTCAGAGATCATGGAGCACAGCATGTGACTGAACAGTACGGCGCGAACCTCACCCTGGTACCAAGCGACACGTCCAGGCTTAAACACCCACAGGAACCGTGACTCTGCCAGCTCCCTTGGAGCAGCCCAGGATGCTCTGCCTGGGACCCGGCCTTCCCTGCCCACCTCGGGATCCCGACGAATGTCCCCGGTCTGCGCTGCGCTGAAGCGGCCCGAGATCACTCCTCGGCAAGGGAAGGGGTCTGGCCGCAGCCCCCGAGAGCGAGCCCGGTGCTGCAGCTGGCAGGAGGCAGCACCGCAGCACTGAGTGACACCCCGGTTAAATCTGCAGTGCGCCCATGCCAGCGCTTTGCCTCAGTGCTGAGGATAAACATGGTGCAAGTTTTAATACAGTGATCCTTGCTACATTTGCACGAGCATTACTCTCATTTATACAGAGTAAGGGGCTCAGTGCACTCAATCAACAGCCTCGCAGCCACGCCAAAAACCAGCCTTGGCTTTACCAGCTCCATGGCAGAAAGGCTCCTTCAGGAGTGGAGCCATACAAGTAACAGACCAAGAGGTTCAGCCAACTAACTCTCAGTTTTGTTTGGAGTTGACTCAAAGCTCTTCCTCCCATCCCTTCTCCAAGAGCTGGGTAAGAGAAAACAAAATGTTTTGTTCATGGAAAAGACAATTTGCTTGTGCTCTGTTTCCGACCATAACATACAGAGAAGTGGAAGTTTACATTCAAAATGGGAAAAGTATTGGTGACATGTTGAAAGCATTAAACATTTTGAATTCCTAGCAAAAGTGGGAAGGTATAATTTGCTTTTTGAGCACAGTTTGCAAAGAGGACAAGACAATCCAAACCACTTTTTTTTTTCTGGCAAGTTACCAGCCTGTCACATTGTCCACACAGTTCCAGTGTGTTTCAGGTTAAACAGCAGGACTAAATTTCAGACTATGAGAAGAGAAAGGCAATTTTAAAATACCTGGGTTTCTTTGGTATCTTCTATTTCTAGTACCTCTGTTTCAAAACTTTGGTGTCTACCTATGGTTCTGATGCTCTGCAGCAGGTCTTTTGGCCCATTTTCCTCAAATTTTCATCAATTCTGCAGCAAATCTTACCAGTTTGCTGTCAGCTGATGGGTGAGTGCTGATCACACTCCAGGTCACACCAGGCTGAATCACAGGGATCCCATTCCAGCACTCCATCCTTCCTGAAATGGCTGGGCTTGGACTTGCCCAAGAACAAGCACTCAGAACAAATATGGATCTGCTATTCTTCAGCCTTTGTTTTTTTGAACTGAATTTTCTGTTGATTGCATTTTTTGCACTTTGAATTTTTAATTCAGAAAGTGAAGATGTTTATTAAAAAACCTAATGCAGAAGGGTTTTATTTGTCAGGATGGCATGAGAGAGATCTCTGAAAACAAATCTTAGCAGAGAGAACATTTCAAACAACTGTTTGGATTCTTTCATCAAAGAAAATACCTTTGCAAGTTAAGACAAATCTCTGATAAAGCTTTCTGCTGTGCTGATCTCTCATCTCCCAGAATAGCGTAGACCTTTTTGCTCCAGGCTGGTTTACAAGGAATGGTTGATTTTCTCCACCTTTGTGAAAATGCAGCAGCCTCTGAGACGGCAAACAACTTACTGGTCCCTCCTGTGCAGGCTTGGGGAGCTTACAAGGAGTAAGAGCATTTTTCAGCATTGCTCATTCCATGAGGAGGTGAAGGAAAAGAGCTTTTCCCTCACTGCACTGGGAACACACACCATCTCCATGGTAACAAATCAATAAATGGCATTAAGCCCAGAATTTTGAGAGCTGTCAGAAGCATTTTGAAGGAGCCATGTGCACTTTCTAACAGGATTTTCTTTGGGCGGTACATCCCATCTCCCACACACTCACAGCCAGGAGTAATGTCCTAGTGCAGTTAATTTTCAGGGTCAGTGGGGTGAGCAGATGAGCTCCAAGATCCCTATTACAAAACAGGTGATTTTAAGAAAAAATTCTTCACCTATTCAGGGCCAGGTGAGGCCCTGGCACAGGGTACCCAGAGAAGCTGTGGCTGCCCCATCCCTGGAAGTGTCCAAGGCCAGGCTGGCTGGGGCTCTGAGCAACCTGGGATAGTGGAAGGTGTCCCTGCCTATGGTAGGGGGTGGGAACTGGATGATCCTTGAGGTGGCTTCCAACTCAACCCATTCTATAATTCTGTGATTCTATCAGTGCTAGCTCATGAGGAAGGCACTGAAAGACAATTACAAGCCATGTACATCACAGCCAATTCTTAAGAACTTTTTGTAAATAAATTCAGCATTTTGTTGGGCCCCAAAGGTTTTCCTTTAGATCAAACCTGTTCCCCAAAATACAATAGCTGAAAGAGATGAGGGATCTCCTTCCCAAAGAACAATGGTTTCCCACCCGGGCTGTGCATGGCTTTCACTTCAGGACAGCTCAGAAAGTGGACTCAGTGACTCCTTTTTTTTTTTTTTTTTTTTTTTTTTTTTTTTTTTTTTCTCCCAGCCAGCTATTAACCCCACAGCTAAGCCAGGGTGTTTTCAGGTCAGGGCTCCACCACTGACTCTCCTGGCACAGTTGTATCGTCAGGGCTGTGCTAAGATCCTCTGAAGGCAGAGCTATGCCAGCAAAAGCACCTTGTACAGATGGAGGTATAAGCAGAGAAAATGGTGCTTTTGTCCTGAGAGCATCTTTCACATGAGGGAGCTGGAATTCACTCTCTCAGCAGCAGTACAGTTTTACTGTTAGAAGCCATTACCTTGGAAATATTTGCTCTTCTGACCAAGTATTGTAGCTGGGCTGTAGAAGTTGTCCTGGTTTTCATAATCTAGAGCAGCTGAAGTATAAAATGCTCCCAAACTGTACCCCCAAAACAGGCAAATGTCTGACCTCAGCTGTTCCATCCCTGGCTCTTCCCACAGTGTTTAAAAATATGAGGAAAAGCCCCGCACACTGAAGCTGCTGCTAAACTGATGGAAGAGATGCTGTCCTGTCTTGGCTCTGCTGCAAAGTTTCTGGTCTAAAGTTTCTCTGTCCTGAAGTTTCTGGTTTCAACTCCCCAAAAAGCAGAAAGTCGTTTAAGAAGTGACCAATCTGCCCCAGCACTTGGGACCCTTCTGGGTGCCCAGTTTCAGATGATCAGTCTTGTGTATTTGATCTGGAATGATGTGTAATTAACCCCTGAAAATCAAGAAAAAGCAAACTCCAGTTCCTTTTCCAGTAGACAAGGAAGATTTCCATAAAATTTCACATACCTATGAGGGTGAAAATGTAATTAGCTGGAGAAACCTCTCCAGCATGAACCTCAGAGATGTGTCAGTGTGGATCTGGAAATCACAAAGAGCAGTGTTACAAATCAGAAGATGCTGCATATTTTGTGTAAAATGTAAGCAAGAG
Organism: Passer montanus; assembly: GCF_014805655.1. Taxonomy (NCBI): domain Eukaryota; kingdom Metazoa; phylum Chordata; class Aves; order Passeriformes; family Passeridae; genus Passer; species Passer montanus. Next base: position 3,299,947 of record NW_024357170.1, on the reverse strand, counting down.
AAAACCTCTTGACATGAGCAGGAATCACATCAGGGTCAGTTGGAGGAATCCATACCATAGCAATAGCACAGCTGCTTGAAAAGATTGGGTGTTCCAGACCAATGTCTTCCCATTACTCTGAATCGTTGTAATCAAAAGCAGGACAGGAAAGGTTACACTTTGAGAAAGTTTTACATTCTTAAATTTCTGCAGGTCTACCAAACATTTTTTTCCTCTCCCTGGAGGTCTCCCACTCACTAATTTGGGTATAAATGCACCTTAACTGGGCTGAAATCTTCATTAGCTTCACATACGTGTACCTGTTACAGCATTCTCTCAATTTCAGTATCAGCAGATAATTGTTGCTCACACTAAGGAGAGGATTTCTGGTATAGTCAGTATTTGATGGAGCTGAAGAGAAGCCCTTTGCGTAAGTGTTTAACTTCTAACACCGGATAAAATGTTTAGCAGAGGAGTCAGGAACTGGCATAGAGGTGCCAGCAGTAACTTTTCCCACACACTGGAATGTCCCAGATAAGCACCTCTCCACTGAAATGCACACACACGGCTGCCACAGCAAGGCACATACCCGAGTCTGTGAAGCACAGCAAAGTGTTATCAGAGCAAAGCAGGCGTGCTGGATGCAGCAGGATATAACAACCCTACCAGAGACTCTCTTTGTAGCATCTGCCTAATCTGGAGGAGACCTGCCTTCTAGCCACAGCCAAACTCATCCCTTGAACAAGCACATTGTTAATCACAGCTGACCTCACTGCCACCATTCATCCATGCCTGGCTGTTGATGACATCCTACACCTAAGCTTTGCTCTCCAGCCACCAGGATAACTCTCAGTTTTCACTGCCCACTAGTTCTGAGCACATATTTCTTTCATTCCTTTCAAAACTTTCCACATCCCATTGCCTGGGGAATTGTGTGAATATTTTCCTGAATTTTCTCAGATACCCAAGCACATCTCCTGGCTTGTTCTTGGCATCAACTTTGAGCTGGTAATGAAGAACCACTTGAAGTGCTGCTCAAGGTGATCTTTGCACAATCCTGACAGAACCAGGCTGACAGGCACTCCCCAAATCGCCCCAGCACCGGGACAGCCATGAAGCACCTCTCTGAGGGGAATCTCAAACAGTGCGAGGCTGTGATGCTGCAGAGCAGCCGAAGGGTTTGTTCCCCCCGAGCATTCCCTGCAGGAGCAGCCATGCTGAGTGCAGATGTCGCATGCTGCAACAACCGCAGCCACTCTGTGCAGCTCACACAATGAAGCAGTGTCAGAGCCGGCTCGGCCAGCCAGGCCCTGGGCTCGGGCTTTAAGTGGCCTCGGGGAATGGGAAAACAACGCGCTTCAGACATTCCTAAAATATTTGGGCTGAGAGGCTGTGGAGGAAGGCGACAGCATCCTGCCCAGATGGGAGCAGGGACTGCGTTTTCTTCCCATCTCCAAGAGATGCATTCACATTGTTTGTTCCTGGACTGACCTCTCTGGAAATGCCTTTTGCTGGTGACTCACTGAGGTGGGAAGCCAAACCAGGCTCCCCAGCTGAGTCAATCAGGTGGCAGGACCCAAGAAAGTTAATCACTTGAGATTACTGGAATCTTCTGCTCTGGAGAGACAAGAAGTGATAAGGAAAGTCTTAGGGGCTGACTGGAGTAGTCACTGAGCTGTCTCACTGTAGCAGTCATCAGGGTGCTTGCCATGCTCTGAGCAAAGAGACAGCCAGCCAGAAAATAGGGATTATTTTGTCCTGAAAGAAGAGACAAACATGTAAAATACAGCTCCAAGGGAGCACAAAGAAATGGTTATCATCAATTTAGGTACTATTGGTTTTGATCTCCCCGTCTCTCTCTCTCTCTCCCCCTCTCCACAGAAGTGGAGAATAAAACTTTCATTCATGGAAGATATCTATTTTTTAGGTAGAAAAGACATAAAAATTATCTTTATTCTCCACTTCACTTGTGAGCCCTGTCTTTTTGTGTTAAGGATAAGTAGAAGAAGAAACAAAGGGATTTTGTTTAAGTGGGGAGTAAGTAATGTCTGAGTGAGTATGGCTGATAGGAATAGTTTATAACTAGAACTTTACTAAGGCTATAAAAATAAAATATTTACATTCTATACCTAAATCAAATTACTTGAGGACCATGCATGAGACAAACAACGGGGTAAAAACTAAAATTACCCTTCAGCCTTCCTGCTGGAAGGTGTGCAGGATGACTGAATTTCAGTTGTCTGCCTGTGAATTGGAGAAATAGTTGCCTCTTCCCGTTGCAAAAATGCCTGAATATCTCACTGAAGTCATTACACAGTTGAAATCTGGATGTCACCAAATCACAGAATGGTTTGGGTTGGAAGGGACCTTAAAGCCCATCCAGTTTGAGCCCCCTGCCATGGGCAGGGACACCTTCGACTATCCCAGGTTGCTCAGATCCCCATCCAGCCTGGCCTGAAACACTTCCAGGGATGGAGCATCCACAACTTCTCCAGGAAACCTGTGCCAGGGCCTCACCACCCTCACAGTGAAGAGTTTCTTCTTTTAGATTTTTTAGATTGCACTTATTCAACAATGTCCCTGTTAAAGCTGGTCAAACATTCTAACTTCCACCCCTGACAAAGAATTGATTTTAACATTTTGAGAGAAACAGAGCAATGCATTTCAGATGAAGAGATGGATATTTAGGATTTTCATGAAAGCAAATATTCCAAGAACAGTAGCTAAGCAAAATAATAAGAAAATCACAATATAAACATTGAGCTATTTCATGGGAATGCATGTGTTCATCCACAGATTAGCCTGGAAAAGGTGATGGAGACCAAGTTAGGAGTTGAAGGCTAGGACAAAGAGCACAGGAGTTCTGCCAGGCTGCAGGGTCTCTCTGTCTTGTTCAGCTGTACCTTCTGCACCCATTTAATGTGTCCTGCTGCCACTGCAGCTCCTGCACAGGGACAAGAACAGCCTGGATGCAACACATGTTGTGAGTGATAAAAGTTCAAACTCGTGCAGCAGAAAAAGGAAGGCACAGGAAGCAGGCGAGCACAACATAAGGGCAGATAAGCAAACATGCACCTCAGATGAGATTCATGCAAACATGCACCTTAGATGAGATTAATGACATCCCGAGTCTGACCTTACTGAGGATGGGAGCCACACCTCCTCTGGCAGCTTGCTTCACGGCAATGCCTGCAGCGATCACGTCTGCTTGGCTAAATGCATCCCGCCAAACTTTACAAGCCCTATCAGCTCATTAATGCCCAATTTGCTAATGCACAGGCACGAGGGATCCTGCATGAGCGGTCCTATGGTGTTTTGTCTTCCTGCCAAAAGCTCCTGAGAACTTCTTTAAAGAGACAGTGGTAAGAGTGCACCAAGCAGGTTTCACCAAGGCCTCCGGGAGCAGAAGGTCTGCTTCAGTTTCAGAGAACAGCCATGTGCATCTTCTAGTAAAGCAGCTTTGGTTCCTAAAAGAATAGTTTTCTCTTACAAAGGTTCTTTAAAGAAGTTTCAAATGTAAGTGATCAAAGTCAGTGCTGAGGGTATTTTTTTTCTAATCCTGGGTTCTGGAAATAACTATTGCAGCATTTCCAAATAATTTAGTTTCCACTTCCCCTTACTCAGATTAATTCTTGTGTACTTTCATACAGCACTGCTATATTTGTACACAAACCACCTGAAAATAATAATAAAAAAAAAAGGCGGGAAATTACTGTATGAGGCCTTTAATTTATACACAAATCACATGCAGGGGACATTAAAAGATGTTTTAGTCGATCTCAGGCATCTGAGGAATGATATTTTCCCTTTTAAGATAAAACAAGTCAGAAGTAATCATTATCTTCCGGCAAGTGTTTTTCAAACACAAATGTCCTCTTTCATGTTTGGGAATCAGGGGTTTAGACTGGATGATTTTTAAAAATCTTGTTTTCTTTTAAAGCATATGTCTATATTTTTACATATACAGAAGTAAACACTTAAGCTGGATTCATAATAATTAAATAGCATACTTAACATAACATACATAACATAACATACATAACAAATAGCCTATTTAAAATAAAGTGTGAAATTTTTACATTGAGTATAAAAGGTAAGTTTAGTATGTATATTTTAAAATTAAATTTAGGGTGAAAATAATGAGCATTTGCTACTAAAGTTTTAAAGAACATAAAATCAGCCCAGCTGATGGAATTACCATCTGAACATCTGGAAGAAGAATTGGCTGCAGTGAACCAGCTTTTGATAAAGGGATTTTTCTACACGTGCAGAAAGGATATTGGAGCTGAAAAAGCTGAATAATCTGAAACAGAAATAATTCAAAGCTGAGAACTAACTGGAGCCTACCCACGAAAAGCTTGTGTTCCTGGCTGAATGGTGAATGAAGGCAGGGAATGGAAGTGCCACCTCTCCTCAGGATTAGGTCTTGAGGGGTACTGACCAGCAGCAAGCATTTTGATTCAACACCTCTAAATGGTCTGTCTAAATCAGCTATGCTTTATGAAAAAGATACAGTGATGAGCTTTGCATGGTTTCTTCTGCAGACAGCATGCCTGTAATGGTCTGCCAGGTTAGTCAATATAATTAATAAATAAACATTTATAAACAGGCATGTCCCTGCAGGGGACAAACTGAACTCCCCCTCTCCTGCAAACACAGGAGATCATGGGAATGTTCCAGTAACACAGGACAAACTATGTTGTGTTTCTTATTGATAAAGTATGATGGATAAAGGACTTAAAAATCACAGGTCCTTCCTGTCCCCTATTGTCACTCAGCCAACAGAATCCCTATAGGCTGCAACAATCAGTGTGGGCCTCCACAGTGAGCTACCAAAGCTGCACTAAGTGTGTAGGGGCATTTTAAAATTCAACATGTCTTTTTTGGCATGTAGGAAGACATTAAGGCAAGCTGCCCTCCTTCTTCCCATAAAAATGATGCAGCTGATTGCTCCTGCATTAACAAGCTGGGAAACACACATCAAAGGAGAGCTGGAGACTGACATGGGCCCCAAGTGATTTCAACCAACATGGGTTTCAGGCAGTTTCAAATATTTGTCTCATCCAACCCAAAAGCAGCCATGGCATTCCCAAAAAGGGGGTGTCAAAAGTGAGATCTTGCTCTGCTCAGAGCTCACATCCCCTTCTCTGCCCCAGGTCTCAAGACTGATCAACCTGGAATTTGCTTTCCTTGTGAAGGCAGCTGGCACAAGTGCCGTGCAGGCCTGCCGGCAGCTTTTGGAGTGTCACAGGGGGAAGTAATATCTGTAAATAATGATCTGAACTTCCAGCATAAATACAGTGTTATTGTGAAATGGCTGAATGAGATTCCATGGGCTATTGCTGTGGGGAGGATGAGAATGAGAGGAAGGAGCTTGGAAGGAAGCCAGCAGGGGGGACAAGCATAACACACTTCCAGACTGGGAGGGGTTGTGCTCATGTGCACCTCAGATGGACACACACCCTTTCCAGGGACTCCAGGACTGTGGGAAAAGTTGGTTTACATGTCCTGATGTCCCTCACCAGGCCTGGGCCAGGGGCAGCAGCTCCTCCAGCAGGGCAGGATAAGGAGGGGGTTGAGCACACAAAGATAATGTATCTTTGAACAAAACCCAGAAAGAAGAGATGCCAAGAGACAAAATGGCAACCTCCAGTCATATTATGCTTGTCTTTCCCCTCCATCCCTTGTTGTAGGTATTTGTCTTAGATTTGAAACCTACACAAGCAGCTTCTGAAGGCAAGAACCTACAGGTGAAGGACATCAGAGTGCCTCTGTCTTGGTGAGGTAAATACCATGCTGGTGCAGGAGGAACAAGAATATCTCTGTGACAGCTGAAATTTCCATCTGCACTCTGTTTCATGAGGGCTGGTATCATTTATTTGTTGGTGCCCTGCAGCAGATCTGCCTCTCTGCTTGAATGCTCCCACTTCACAAAAAAAAAGGCCCCTCCAGCTTTCTAGACCAGCTCTGTAGCTGGCAGGAGGGGGAAATGGCAAGCTAGCACAGAATGATATTTTAAAAGAGAAGCATTACCCAGTAGAGCAGGCAGATCTGCAGGGGATATTTCTGAACTGGAGCTAGGACAAATTCTGGAATAACATTTCCCTGCATGTGCACTGGTGCCCTCACTAGGGATTTACCTGTCTCTGTGGCCATCCCTGTCTGTCACTTAAATGAGAGGTTCCCCGTGGTGACAATACCAGCCCAGATGCTGAGGAATACAATGCCACTGCTGTGATTTTTCTGGCTCTGTGGCCTGGGGAGCAGGTGCAGCCCCAGGGAGGATCTCCCTCTGAGACATTTGGATTCCTTGCATATTCCCAGTTTCTGCTACACACACCATGGTGAATCTTCTGTTCCCACTTACTTTCTGGTAATGAGGACCACCATCTGGTCTAATCTGAGCTCTGCCTGGTGGATATGTTCTGGAGGACTCTTTCAAGGGCAGCACTGCTCAGCACAGTGACTGACAAGGCACTGACAAGGCACAAACAAGGCACTGGAAGTCCCGACTTCAGAAATCTCCTTTAGTAAAAGCTGGGATTTTTGAAAGAATCCCTTAATCCAAGATATATAGTAGCTGTCTGGACAGTAATAGCTGATGAGGAAGAATGGAGAAGAGACAACTGAGATGGGATATTACCAATATGTCCAAATATTTTGAGGGTGTGTGTCAAGAAGAGGGGAACAGGCTCTTTTCAGTGGTGCCCAGTGATAAGACAAAGGGCAATGGGCACAAACTTGAACACAGAAAGTTCCATTTGAACATGAGGAAAAATTTTTTACTATGCGGGTGACAGAGCACTGGAAAAGGCTGTCCAGAGAGAGTGTAGAATCTCTTTCTCTAGAGACATTTAAAACTCATCTGGATGTGATCCTCTGCAACCTGCTCCAAGTGAACCTGCTTGAGCAGGGGGCTTGGACTGGGTGATCTCCAGAGGTCCCTTCCAGCTCCATCTGTTCTGTGATCAAGGCCAGGAGCAAAACAGAGGTTAGTTCCATCCCCCTGAGAGAAATGTGCAGAATCAGGTATTTCTACATATGACTTTCTCCAAGAGATTTCAAGCATCTCTCAGCCTGAGAGAGGTTTGAATTGATTGTTACATCAATGTACACTTTGCACACCACAGGGAACGTGCTAAAATCACTTGAAGGAACAATTACAAGTAAAAGCCCGGCAACGACCCAGGTACGCCTGCAAGAAGGGTGCTTTGACCACACAATTCTTTGTAGCGGGACGCTGAAACCTCTGTGTTCTGTACTAACATGGGGGGACAGCAAATCTACAGCTGCTATTGGCACTCTGCTGCATTACAGAATTCATCTTCTGTGCATCATTACTTGGGGATTGTTATAAGTAAAAATAAAAATTGACTCAATCGTAATGAAATAAAAACAAAAAAATTTATTCACGACTGTATTACAGTCCCGACAGCCACCAAAAAAAAAATGACAGCGCAGATCCCGGGATACAGGCTGGGTGGACGCAGATCCGGCCTCTATCGCACCGAATGCCCCTTCATCCACACTTGCTGCTTCGCAGGGACAATTCTTATACTTGCCCACGGCTGAGTCTCTTTGTCTCCTTTCGAAGTTTATCATATTCATGTTGGTTCCTTTCTTCACTCGAAGCTGCACAAAACCCTGTCTCGGAAGAGATTGATGTTCCTTCCCCGATTCCCAGAATCCTGTATTCATATGGCAGGTGCTGATGGTCCTGGTTATCTGGGATGTGTTCATCTTCATGTATCTTCATCATCACTGGGTGTCCTCTGGTACATGACACCATGAACGACCATATCCTGTGCAGCCGAGTTTCCTTCATACGTTAATGCCGCGTTTCTCCCCCACCCCCGTCAGCCAGCCGTGGTCTCGTCATCCTAGGATTACACCTTGGTCCCCCCCTTTAATACCATATTTAATACATATACCTATATTTCATAGGCACGAATTTCTATCATATCCCTAACAGGGATGAATATTCAGCTATAGAGAAGACAACTGGGTGGGCTATTGTGAGACAGGAAATCCTATAGATAGCACAAGCTCATCTCCACATGCCATTTTCTCCAAAAACCTTCAAAAGTCAAGTCACAGTAAGAACTCAGACTTACTGTCAATCTGATGAGTTTTAAATATAAACAGCAATTGATGTAACAGTGGTGCAGGGCCAATGTGTGCACAACTTCTTATTTTCTTCAGATGATCACAGATCAGTTCCATATGCTGGTTTTCTAGTCAGCAGCTGTGTCCCAGCTATTGATTAATTTTAATTAATTAAAGCTGAAAAAGGGTGTCACTGCTTGCAAGTTCAGCTTCTCAGGCTCAAGTTTGGTTCATCGTGCTTATTTTGCTTTTCAGGAAGAGCTACCAACAAAATCATTACTGTGAGGCTGCAGCAGCATTCCTTGTCAGGAAAGGAGAGCCAGCTGCAGGAAACAACTGACTTCTCCAGGCCTTGAAGTCCAGCCACTCCACTGTTCTGTGATACTGCTCATTTTTTTTTTCTCCTAATGGTACACCAATTCATTAACAAATTGACAAGAACTTTCCATCTCATACCTGGGCTACAGCACAAGCTGTGACACTGATTTCCTTATAGCATTAACTGTCTGCTCTGTACATTGCTCAGGCAGCCTCAGCTTGACTGTAATTACATCTGGCAATTATTAATTCCCCATATGTGCAGCCTTCCCAGGTAGGATAAGCCTTCCCTCAGCTTTGAGCACTTTATGATTGTTCTTACTATAACAGTGAATAGATTCTTCTCAAGGAAAGACTTTTGAAGAGTGGAGTGCTTTAGGCTGTCTTTTCACAGGTGGGAAACAGAGATAATGTATGAAGACCAAAGGTCACCCAGGATGCAAAGCTGAAGGACTAAACACAGAGATCCCAACACCAGGCTTGTTGTTTAAAATGCGCAATGGCTGAACTCAATATCCATGTATATGTGATGCAAGACAGAATAAAAATAGCAGTGGAAAGAGCTCCCTCCATTTTCCTTTTCTTTCATGGGTTTATAACAGCATCTACACCAACACCCATCCTTGAATGCATAGTGTGCCCATGGAGCCTGCTCCAGCTCCTTGTGAGGCTGAGGAACAGCTCTTAGTAGCCATTATGAGACAAATGATCTTGTAGACACTAATTTTAAAGCACTGAAGTTCATCCATCTCCCCAGCCACTGCCAAGAAGCAAAGCTAGTGCAGTCAGAACAGTTCCCTCATGGCCCATACCTAGTCATGGGACTTTATGAGAAATAGAGCTTTGCATGGTTGGTGGTTTCAGCCTTATCATGCCAATGAAAATAGCAAATAGGTTCTTGATGTTAGCTCCAGGGTCCTGGTTTTCAAACAAAAATCTGAGGAATCCCAGTCCCAAGAGTTTTCTTACCTTGTTTTGTCTCAGCTCAGCATTTTTCTTTCCTGCCTGCTCTCAGAAGCTCCAGTGGAAGGGATTACCCTTTACCTGGAGAGTCTCAGAACCAAGAATTACAAATTACTCCTCTGCACAGCACCCATTGACTACCAACCTGCTACATAAGTGAGGATCCAAACCAGCATCGTTATTTATTATTATTTCACATATATTATATATGAATATATATAATATATATATGAATACATATATATGTAATATGTTATTATTTAATATAATATTTCAGCATTAGTAACAGATTAAGAAGCAAAGACCTCCCTTTCCCAAAGTCTAGGTGAACCCCACATCACTGGGATTCAGTGAGCTCCAAATAGCAGAGACACCCATACTATCTTAGCAGGGTTTCAGATTTGATGGCCTAATTCCTGTACCCAGCACTACACTCATTTAAGTGGTGTTGTTCTGCCACAGCACTGACAAATCACCCCAAATGAAAAGCCAGATAATGAGATTTTGCAGATTCTCATTATAAAGACTAAGTAGAAACCCATTGGAATCCTCCTTATTTCAGAAGGCAGATGAGGTGAGACACTGAGGTACCACTGCTACACCACTCAGTGAAGCTGGGGGTAGGACAACACTCAGACATTAAAGTGTCAGTCTTGTTGAGTTTGTGTCTGTTTTAATTTGGACTCATCGTTACACCAAGACTTACTGCATACGGAATAACATAGGTACGTGCAAGTAGTTGGAGAGCAGATATATTTCTCAAGTGTGAGAGGGCCAGACCCTCACTTCTCATGGAATTCTGGTCAGAGGTAGCACGTCACTTCATTAAACACTGAAAATACAAGCCAAGGGATGGTACTAAACTAATCCTTTTCCACAGAAAGGCTTGAGGAATGTGTGGAGCAATCCCAGCTGGGTGACTCAAATCCCAACCCACCATTAGTCTGAATTTTCCTCACAATTCACATGTACATAGAGATGTCACCAATTTGGGAAATCCACCAACTTCAGCAGCCAGTAATCAGTTTCCATTCTGTGGAGAGCCTCATTCCTCTTCATGAACAGGAGTGTGCTGTCTTCCTCGGTCTCCTTCTAGCCCCAGGCATCTTTCCTTTATTCCTACACACAGTGACACTTTCCACAGGCAAGACTAGAAGACTTTTTTTTTTTCTTTTTTTTTTTTTTTTTTTTAGTTTGTGGGCTTTGGGAAAGTAAATTCATCACTAAATATGCCCAGCAAGGATAAGAATGGCTGTAACAAGGAGAACCAATAGGCAAAGTTAAAGATCTGGAAGCAGTATCCCAAGTTGACAGAAGAGGAGGCACATCTGCTCAGTGAAGTTTGCAGCTATTTTTGTGTGGCTTTGCTTAAGCTAAATGATGGCTGAATCCACATGTTTATTCCAGGCTTTGCTCTGCAGCTAAGTTTCCTATTTCCATAGGAGAAACTCTGCTCAGCTCACCATTAATATTTGTCCTGGAATTTCAGCAAAAAGCCCTTGAACTCCCAAGTGTTGTCTCTGATGCAGAAAGAACTCAGCAATTCATTAGTGTTTGCATGTTCTTAAGAAAATATTACGAATATTTTCCTAATGTTAACGATCCTGTGTGTTTCTTGGAGAAATATTTCATCTAAAATTGTTGTGTTAAAAATCAAAGTAGGCTTGAAGCTGAGGTGCAGATCACTGCTATTTAAGTTTTCTATAATTTTACAAATATCTCAATATAGTTAAGATGCTATAAGCATTTGCTAAAAAATGATATTTTTTTTTGCCTGTGGTTCCACCTGTTTTTCTTACTTTGTCTATATTTTAACTTTCAGTGCAGAATTAGTATGCTGCCACGAGTCTCCACTTAGCCACCAACTACTGCAGCAATTTCATTACAGAGTTTAATTTTACCATGTACATTCCAAGTATAAATATTTATTTAAACATGGGGATAACTCCAACAGAGCTAGTCCAGAATAAAAGCTACTTATGTTAAAATATCTGCCATATTAAGCTTCTAGGCGATGTTTACACCATCCTGAGAGTGCTGTGTGGAGAATCCCAAGCTGGATCTGGAGATAAGTGGTGGGAGAGAAGCCAGTTCGGTTCGTCTGGTGGGCTTTGATCCTGTAACTGGATTATTCCTGGGATTCACTGGTGTGCTGATGGTGCTGTACTGTGCCACACACAAAGAGCCTGGTTTAAACCAGACCTGGGCTTTCTCAAAACAGTGCTGCAAGGCATTATCACATCATTAGCAGCATCAGGAAAGCAGGGATCTTTCTGCAAGAAAATGCTCCATAATTTAAAAAATAAACAACATCCTTCCATTCACAGTAGGTAATTTTAAAGTACTTGTTTATAAAAAAATATTGGTTATACCATTTCCAGCTCTACGAAATAAATGATGTGAAATGTGAACTAATTTCATTGTTTTGACACAAACTTCTTGTCCAAATGCTGGTTTTGAGTCTGACTTGTTCTCTGAGCCATTACCTGTGGCACTGACCTTGAGTGCAGTATGTGAGCATTGCTACAATTTTTTTTTTTTTGCTTGTTCATTATTAACAGCTGTACATGACTTTAACCTCTCGGTTCCTAAGAAGCTTAACATTTAGAAAGTTTGGATTATTAAGAGATGCATTACTGGCCTACAAGTGACAAAGTAAGTTCTGCTACAATGATCTCATCTGCAGCCTGTGTGAATTAAATATATATTAAAATATATACAGTTGTATATGTCTAAATGCCCAAAAATCTGTGCCATGATGACTGCAAAGGAAAAACAAGGGAAAAAATACAGCCTGTCTGCAGAGACGGTTTACACCCAACCAATTTTTCTACCTTGAACTTCAGTTTTAACAGCTACCTTGCAATTATTCTTAATATTGATCTCGGCCATGCTGAAGGCAAAGACTCTCCCTGAGTGCAGTGGGGTCAAGTTTGCCCTCAGTTTTTGTTAGTATAAATTAATTACAATGTAAAAGTTCACTTGGGATGTACTGAAACTCTTGTAAATTCTGGTCTGCATTCTCAGTGAAACTCAACTTTCAGAGGAAACAAAAGCTCATCCTCCATTTGAAGTTGAAGGGTTTAAAGATGTTTCCCAGGTTTTTTAATGACAAGGAAATGTGTAATCATACATTGTATACAAGATTAAACTGGGCATTTCACAGAATTACAGATGACAGTGCCATAACATTTTTTGCCCATCAGTGACCAAATGAAATTACCTATGAAGGCCTGATCACTACGGGAAAAAGACAATCTGGCTATCCCATACCTACATCTGTAACCTATTCTTAGAATTACAGAATCATTTAGGTTAGAAAAGACCTTCAAGATTTTTCAGTCCAACTGCAAACCTAACTCCGCCAAGTCCACCACATGCGTATGTGCCACATCCAGAAACACCTGATGAACTGGTTTAGGACTACTGGAACAGGTTCGAAATTCTGTGCTGTGAAAAGCATCCTGCCATAAGACTGAAATGTCTGAACTCTGAATTTTTAAAGATGCACTCTTTAAACCTGTGAGAATCACAGAATGACCTGAGTTGGACAGGATCTTAAAGCCCATCCAGTTCCAATCCCATGCCATGGGCAGGGATACCTTCCACTACCCCAGGCTGCTCAGAGCCCCATCCAGCCTGGCCTTGGACACTTCCAGGGATGGGACAGTCACAGCAATCCTGTAATAGTAAGTAGGAAAATAATCCCTTCCAGCTGCTGTCAGGAATCCTTTTTGTAGGAGCTGCAGGGGGTCAGGACAGTCGGGACAAACGCAGACGAGCTATCTCTCAAGCTAGGTCTTGGGACTTGCGGTTTATTGCAGAGGGTGTGGGTGCAGGGGCCCTGCTTGGAGCTGCCAGCCGCAGCTCGGAGCAGGCCACAAAGAGAGAGGTAAAGAGAGTGGTAGAGAGAGAGAATGAAGAGAATGAATGCAAGAGTGTGGTAAAGAAAGGATTAAGAGAATGCAGAGAGAATGAATGAATGGTTCCTGTTACAATACAATAAATCTTCTTCTGTGTTGAATATTCTAATTCTTACTAACCAATCTAATACAAGATACAAATCCTACAGCATTTACATAAAGCCTATAAGAATCATTACATTACCATACTGTGTTACATTTTAAATCCTAAAAACTACTCTTTGGACCCCTTCTGCTAAGCTAGTGGGGTCTGCTCTGACCCTTAGACCTGTCTGCAAGCAGAGGGTATTGTTTCATGAAATGGGGATTACCTTCAGCCGGCCATACCATTGTTTTCCAGTTGTTCAGTAACTAAGGTATCTCAAAGCTTACTTTCATTTCAAGCTTGCTTATAGTTTCCATATTCTCAAAATCTTTTGCCAGGCAATCATATTTGTAAGGCTTTCCTGTTTCATCTTCCCCAACACCTTTTCACCATTTAAAAAGTTACCAACCCTTATTACCAAATCTGGAATACCAGAAAAATGCCCATGATGAAAAAGTTTACCAGAATGAGTAAATACTTCATTTAAACGCAGCACAGATGGAGAGAGAGAGAAGCATAAACAAGTCATCCCCTTTTGCTTTATCCCAAAGGAGCTGAGGGAGCAGCAATCCACACACTCATACAAGTATCTTGCTTGCTGATGGAATAGAATTGTATTTTAGATTATTTACGTAAGTAGCTGTCCTGACTTTCTGCCACCCGCCCCCCTCCCCCACTTTTTTTTGGTGGAAAACTTATGTTTCTTGCAGCTGCATCTGGAGTTTCATTCCATTTGAGCTTCCTGCTTATCTGAAAGCTCACACATCATGGGAGTGTTTCCCATGGCTATTTACCAAAGCAACTGTAAGAATCCTGTAATAATGACCTTTGATCTCTGACATACACAACACTTGTCTTTATATTGGAAACTTCACATTCCTTACAGAACTTCGATACAAAATATAGAAAAATTACCACAGGAGACTAAATACATTGTTTTGTTTTTTTTTAAAAAAACAATCCAGGAGCAGGCAGTAAATTACTGGAATAAACCACAAGCGAGGCAGCCCTGAAAATTGTTGTGATTTAAAAAGTTCTAAAGCTGGGAGTTCATAAAGGAGCACTGTCATAAAGACCTAAGTGGTCATAAGTAACAGAGAGACAGAAGATAAGAAACAACTCTTTGCTGGCTCCTCCAGCTCCACAAGCAGCAATCCGTAAATCAAACAGAAATCTGCAAATTGAACTTGCAGGAGCCCAAAAGAGGAGAGGCAACTCCTCCTCCTGCAACAATTTTCCAAGGAGTCAGCCTGTGTCCATTGCTGCCCCCAGCATAAGGGGCATCCTGAACACCAGAGGGGCTGGAACACAAATTCCATGGAGAATAAAGTGCAGGCAGCCCAGCGCTGTTCAGAGGAAACCTTTAGAAGCCAATTGTAGCTTGCTGAAACAACACTAAGCTCACCTGGCTTTTTGTTTGATAAGGGATTCATCATCTCTTCAATTATACTGAAAACAGTATCTGATACTGGAACTGCATTTGCAGATTAAAAGAAAAAAAAAAGTATTCTTAAAATTCCTGAAGACCTGGCAAATTAAATGTATACAAAGCACAAGGGAAGAGGAGGGGCAGACACTGATCTTTCCCCTCTGGTGACCAGTGACAAGACCTAAGGGAATGGAGTTGTGCATATATCTGTAGGGGACAGAATGAATATTTTGGGGGAAAAATAAGGAACTCTGTAGTGGACAGGTAGGGAAAATTTTGGAGGCAATACTCCCAGAGTAGAGAATTAACACTTCCAGAGAAAGATGAAGTATGAGTAGTGGGCATGTAGGGAAAGTTGTGGGGATAAATCTTGAGAAAAGCTCCATTAAATAAATACTTTGAAGTAAAAATGAGGGAATCAGTGGTAGAAAAGTAGGGGAACTTTTTCTTTCTAGGTTGTGGATAATCAGGGAAAATATTTGGGATAAAGAAATGAAGGGCATGAGGGAAGATTAATGTTCCCATGGGAATGCTTTATGGATGTGCAGTTTCTGAACTGCACAAATAGAGTCAGGCTCCCACAGAAATCTTCCAAAGCTGGAAGGGACAAGGAAGAAAATGCCTTTCTTCCTTGAGTGGTGTGAGAAGTGTGATTAGTGCTTTCTCCCAGATCTGGACACTGCTGGGGTTGGAATGACTTAAAAAAATGCATTGTCCCTCTCTTGTTTCCATCCCAGGACTAAGTTGGTGCTCCCTAAGTGGCTGCAGCTCTCTGGATGTGGAGGGAGAAGGTCTCTACTGGAGAGTGGGAGAAATGTCCCTGCTGGTTGATGGTTCCTCGGTGGGCAGAAAATTCTGATCTTGGCAAGATGGGTTTGAGTATTGAAGCAATCCTACCCCCCCCTTTTCAATGAGTTGTTTTAATTAGTCAGCAGCAGGGACCACTTTTAGCCAGCTTTAGTAGGGGTCTTGCCAGATTTCCAAGTCTTGTAAGGCAGGAGATTGACTTGGCTTCAGAACTAAACACTCCTGAGTAATTTTCTAGTAACATCTCCATGTTTGACAGCTGATCCCTGTGCTGAAAGGATCTCTCTTTCTTCCCTTCAGACAATTCCAAGGCTCACTGCTCCCAGTCCCTAGTCTGGATCTTTTCATGGAGTATCCCATGGGGTACAAATTTTGTAGTTAATTATTCTGAGCCCTGCCTAGTTCTAATTCCAAAGGATTTGGTGTATGCCTTACTTGACTGCAGTCTGGTTCCAGCTCTGTTCTTCCTGCTTCTGCTGCTTTCCATTTCCCAGGAATTCCACCAACAGAGTGACAGTGTTTTCCAACTCCTCCAGGATACCCTCTGTGGGGTTTGGGAAGAATATTAAAACCTGGGCCCCCAGGGCTTTACTATCAGGAACTACATCCCTGGATTTGTTCATTTTCTATTATTATCTCTTCCCAACAAAGCACTGGGCATCCCACCCAGGGATATAGAAATGGATGTTATAACCACTGGTTACCTCTCTGGAATGTCAGAGCTTGGAAAGAAGGGCAGCTGGGGCTTTTCCTGGTGGTACCCGTGAGGTGTATTTTACCTAAGAGCCCCTTCCCATGTCTTCCCCTGTATCCACCAAAAATTCACCTGTTCATTCCCCAGCTGCTTCCTCCCTCTTTTCCTTTATCCAACAGAATTTTAACAGGTGAATATTCCCCTCTGGAATAGCACTTTTCATTCCAAACCTAATAAATAATTTCCTTTGACCTTCATTATTAGGATTTCACCAAGAGCTGGTAGATGGAAAATGATCCTCTCCTGGCCCCTGCTGGATTCTTGGAGCAGGGATTCTTTCCCTCCCTCCCCTGCCCCCTTTCAGGCTTTGTTCCACAGCTTTTGCTTCCAATCCTTGGATCCTTTCCCTCACTCCAGGAGCTCCCCAGCAGTTCCACATCCTCTTTTCTCCCATTCTGATAATTTCTCCAGGAATGGATCTGTGCATTTCAATTCCCTTCTCTTTCCTCCAACAGTTCCCACCAATCCAGACCTAAAGCTGACACAAGAAATGCTTGGTGCCCACAAATCCAAATTCAGATTTTGCCATCCCGAAACCAGCAACTCTGAACACACAATCTTGGAAAATTTGCATTAATTCAAACATAACATTTAGGACACACTAAATACTTCAATATGCCCAAGAAACATCCTCTTGCCTTCAACTCCCAGAGGTTTTTGCTTTGAACTCCCATGGCTTTGGGGATCAAGGGATTTCCCTACAAAAATCTGTGCAGTGCACGCTCGAATGCCTGATCCTGTGAATCCAAGGAGTGTTAAAAGCTTAGTCCAACCATAAATTTTTGCCAAATATCCCCCAAACCCCTGGGATAACAGAACCCTCTGGTACTGCATTTTTAGCGTGGAAAGCCAGGAATTACTTTACTATCCTACCTCCTTTTTAATGAGCTGTATCAATTAGTCATCAGCAGGGACCACACTTAGCCAGCTTTAGTTAAGATTCATAGTTTTCTTGTTGTTTTGATCATGAAATTGCCAAAACCTTAAGTTTGGTAAATTAAACCTGAAAATTTAAAATGAACAAATCCTGAGGGAACTGGGGATTCGATATCTTGGATCTTATGGCCCTTCAAGGACATGTTAGATTTACCCACTGATTTTGGTGCCAAGGGAAACTCTAAGTTAAGAATAATCAAAATATGAACCAGTTCTCATGAAATTCAGCTTTTCAGAACTTTATTCAGGATAAAAAAGGATGAGAAAGACCTTGGCAAATACAATAAAATAAAAAAAATCAATGCATATCCCACAGTGATACAGCAGCAAGACCACTTCTCTCATATTTCTGCTTTTTGCCTTCCAAGAAAGGGACTAAAACTTGAAAAATTAAGTAGTATTTCAACTTTGGAGCATTATATTAAAGAACAAGTTTCAGAAACACACATCAAAAACTCAAGACTTGAGGCAAATGTCAAATTAATAAAATTAATAACAGTACGATCTAGTTGAGGTTCCTTAAGTTGACTGTAGTATCTTTGCTTTTAATTCTTGCTGAAAAATGAACCTTTTAAATACACAGTACCCACCTCTTGTAGCAGCACAAAAGAAAACACAGTGAGCTATAACCTCGAATTCCTACCCAGTTTTTAAAAATTGCTATTGTACACTGACACCTGTAGCTACCTCAGCACCCACAGTACTTCATACATGACTAAATACCCTTCCAGTCACTCTGATGTCATCACCAGAACAACGTTTTTAGTTTCCCAGACTCCTTGCAGGACACCTCTAACCTCAGCAGCATCTCTGCTGGTCAGAAGCACAAAGCTGGGCATGTAAGATGCCTGCAGTCTCCTAAAAGCTAGATAAAAGTCTGCTGCAAAAAAAGGATATTAAAAAATAAGAATTTAAGCTGTAGTAAACAGCTTCTAGGAAACACTTTTAGACTCAGTGAGACACTTGAATTTGCTGTTAGTTTGGTGATTTAAGGCTGTCCCCATGCATCCTTCCCATGCAAACCCTGGGGAGCTTTGCCTGATAAGAGACATGGAGATGATCAGGTGCTACTGCACCCAGAGCAGGGCTGCCTGCCAAAACCCCCTGGCAATGAAACCTGGACTCCCTCCAGCCCAAATCCACCTCTGAGAAACAATTAACAAGAAAATCTCATCCACTTTTCACCCAGCATTTTCTTTCACTGCACAGGGCATGCAGAAGAACTGCTTTTGTACTCCTATGTCATTGCCCAGTTCTTAGGAGTAAATACAAAATTAAGAATTTTTTTCAGTATCCCACACATTATCAAGCAAAAAATTCAAGGTACTTGTAGAACAGTACCCAAAGCCACTTTCTGTAGTTTCTTTCATTGCCCAGGGATAAGAACTGTGATCAGATGAAGACGTGTTTGCTCAACACTTAAGAGAGGCTATTCCAAAATACAAAGGAAACCAATGTTTTATCACTGCCTACTGCTCTGTTTTGATTATGAGGCAGCTGCAACACCTTCAGCCATAAACGGTTCACTGGTATCCTTCAACTCAACATGCATCTTTAAACTGATGTTGCAAAGGTTATGGATACAAGGGAAATACTTCTGGCCCTCAGATTAAGGATTACAATTTGGCATAAACAAGAATAATCCAACACTTGTCATTGTTTTTATAGTTCATACTGAATAAGATACTGGGTATGCACAGTGTTAGGAAGTAGGATATCACTGCCACTTGATTACAGAACTAAGAAAAAGCATAAGTGAGTGTATGCTGCCCTGAGCAGCTGCACTGTCCTCCCTGAACATGGAGCACACAACACAGAGCACGAGGCATCACCACCTCTCCACACACAGGTTTAGCAGTTACGTGTCTTACTTGCCAGATAGTCTGAAAATATGAAGCATTTTTAATGTAAATGTATTTTCCCAGCACTGCGCATCAGCCACCACTGTAACTTTGTCCTGTTCCCCATTAAATGTTTGGGGTTTTCTTCCTCCCTTCTACACAAGATCCCTGAATAACAGTCATCTTTAGAAGGAGAACCTCATATCCTTGTCATAGCCTAGTTTGTCCAGGTTGGGAATGCAAGCATACTGGATCATTGGAGGAGGTCCACACATGAGGATCAGAACATCATTCTGAGGTGGGGGCAGGTGGTCTCTGATCATCTCTTGGTTCACAAATCCTTGGCTGTAATCCCAATCTGTTAGAGGAAAATGAAAGTAGGGGATGGGAATGAGGTAAAAAGGAGGAAAGGAGAGATACAAATCACTTTAGAAAGAAGAAATCCTGCTGATGAAGTTGTTCCCAGTTGGAAAATTTACAGTGAGAGTCGGTTTTACTGGGATTGAGGTTAATCATCACATCCCCAGCCCCGGATACAGAACAAACTTGTGCTGCTGCTGACCCAAACTTTTGGGCATCATAAGACTGACACTTTTTTTTTTATCACAGTTTTGGTCAGACTTCACATATGACAGTGAAAGTCTGCAGAATAGTCTTGAGGAGGTCCAAGGAGGAACTTCTATCCCAACTGCTAAGATCAGTTCACAACTTCCCCAAAGAAGAATGGCAATCAAAAATTCCAGGAAAACACTCATTGCAGTGGATGACACAACAGAAACAGAGCCTTCCGTCTGTGTACCAGAGGTGTATTCTTGGTCACAAGGAAGAGGAGGCATATACGGCTTTTTGTCCTCTGCCCCAAGCTCCCACTGAATAGGAGTGTGAATCTATCCTGATGTGGGTGGGCATTACAAGGAATGGTAAGAAAGGAAAGCCACAAGAAATGACACTGTTTAGCCTTCTCTCCCTCAAGCTTGTTCAGCAAGCTCAGGCAGGCATCTGTGCTCATGAACTAGACAGTGTCTCTGGCACTGCAGCTGCCTCAGGGCAGGCTCCAAACACAAGGATAACACATTGTATTTATGTCTGTGGTAAAGGAGAAAAGAAGGTCACTCTCCACAGGAGACAATGGTAAATATGCAGGTGTAGCCATGGGAGGAACACTGCACTGCCACTGGCCTGACGTGAGCTTTGGAAACACTTCTCTGCTCACACCGGAGCCTGTGTGCATCCCTGTGTGGAGAATGATGCTACTCAGACATTCACTAAGCAATGAATTCACTACGAAATTAATCATGAAGCTCAGAAATACACCCATGATATAGCATGTCTCCTGTAAAGCACATTAATGCTCCCAAGTTTCACAAGAAGTGCCACTCCGGGTCTTACTTTCAGGCGCTGTGTCCAGCGTGTACCAACACTTGAAGCGACCAGGATTCTGAGCCTGGATCTCATCGAGCTCAGAACGCAACAGGATATCCTTCTCAGTCTGCAGGACAAGAAAAACAGTGATCACATCCTGCATGTGAGTGCAGCCCTCAGATAGCCACATAGCAGCAGCTACTTGCACAGCCCTGAGAGATGGAAGAGATGATTCCATTCCATTTTAAAGGCTGAAGAGGCCAAACCCAAGTTACTTCCACGCCTAGCCTGTGGCAGAGCTAATAGAAGGCTCATAACTTTCCCAAATCCTGACCATGCAACACCTTCCCACTAAAAATGAAACTAAGCAGAACCATCACTTAATTAGGGAATCAGAAGAATAAAGCCCCTTTTAGCACTATCATGTCATAAAACTAATCACAACTGCACAGAAATATCTCCCTACCCTGTCATACTCTGCCATCCAGACAGGGAAATGCCAGGGCTTTTTTCACCTTTGTCAATACAAGTGCCATCAGCACTGCCATACGGAGACTGCTTGGCTTTTAAAAAGCATGTGGAATAAACAACCAAAAGGATATCAAGTTCTAGTTGGAACAACAAACATTACTCAGGGTATCAAGTTTGGCTCCTCCCTGATGCAGCATCACTGAAGGCCAAAGGAAAGCCTTATTTCCCTAAGAGCAGCTGCAGTCTGGGCAGGAAGGAAAAGGGCCGGGACTGAAAGTGTTGCCAGCCCCTGCAGCCATAGCAATTTGGCACAGAGGTCACCACTAAGTCTGTAACTGTGGGGACAAGGAGGAATGTGCAGCAGCTATTCCAGAGAAGGTGCTATTCCTGCATCTGCAGCTGTAGGTGCTCCAGAAAAACTCCTGCTGGCTCTGGCCAACTCAAAGTGTGCCACCCAGAAGCACAGTAGGAGTCCATGTACATTGTTTTAAACACTAAAATATTTTTAAAAACTGCTCCCTATTTGTGGGGTTACTGTGTGCAAGGACTCTTTAAAGCCAGGGACTGATGTTTCCATAGTCTGTTGCTAACAGGCAGGGAACTGTTCCCCAGTCTCTCCCTCCCAGAGGCAGTGGGCTTCCCATGCTACTACAGCAACTCCAGCCCTGTGTTAGCCATTCTGAATCATTCCTAGCAAATCCTGCCCCTCCTGCCCTGATACCGCTGCACTTTATGCCAAATCCAAGGGCTCCAGCCAGCGGCAGAGAGTACTGGCAGGGTTCCTCAGAACAGGGAATCTCAGCACTTGGATCATAGCTCTTGGGCAGAAAAACCTCAAGTTATAATTCAGATATCACAGAACTGCCTGGGCTGGAAGGGACCTTGAAGCCCATTCAGTTCCACACCCCAGGTTGCTCAGAGCCCCTTCCAACCTGGTCTTGGACACCGCCAGGGAACTAGGGGCAGCCACAGCTTCTCTGAATAACCTGTGCCAGGACCTCACAGGGAACAATTTCTTCCTCATATCCAATCTAAACCTCCTCTCTGTCAGTGTGAAGCCATTCCCCCTTGTCCTGTCACTCCAGGCCCTTGTCAAGAGTCCCTCTCCATCTTTCTTGTAGGCATAGATACGGCACAAATGAATGAACACGCACTGAATATGAGAAGAAAAACAGAGGAGAGCCTAAAGAAGCTAAAAACCACAAGCATGAAGTGAAGCTCACCACAAACAATGACTCAATCCAAACACAAATATTCATTAGAGGGAGAAATTAAAAAGCAGAAAGTCACAGTAGAAGAACATCAGGCCAAGAAGGGGGTACTGCCCAGCAGCACACCAACAATTTGGGTTTTCCAAGAAATCTCTCTTCCAAGGATTCCATGGATGAGAGCTTCCCTCTGGCCAGCATGCAGGATGCCACGCCTCAAGGAGCAAGAGAAGCAGTCAAAAACTGACAGAAGGCTGGAAATAAAAGCAGACAGCCAAGAAGAATCATAGCTTTGGAACTGAGGGAGCTGCTGAAGACCACCGTTAGTTTTAGCCTCACCCAACATGTCTTCAGACAGAAAGATTCCACAAACACTGCTGCAAAGCTGGGGAGTTGAAATTGCTGGAGGAGACAAATGTCCACCCATTTAATGTTTCCACTAAGAAAGACAGCTCTGAAAGTCTGCCCGAAACATTACAACTTGTACAAAGGAATGCAGGGCTTTAACATTCATAAACTGGATTAGAAACAGAGCGATGAGTCACAGGAAGGCAAACATTAGCAATCCCTTCTGTAGTAATACTAAACCCTCAATTTATCACAGTATTTTTATATGGGAGGTTTCCAACACTTCAGTTCACTTCTCCCCTCAGGGTTTGTATTTGTGATTTCATTCGCTGAGTGGAGTCCTGTTAGGTAAGTAAAACTACAAACAGAAAAAAATGACAAAATTACCTGATTAGCAAACAGCAACTGGCAAGTGGTGGGGTCATCTTTGTCCTTTATGATTGCTCGAATGATCTGCAGCATAGGTGTTATCCCTGGGGGAGAGAGGCAGGCCAGTGATGTGAGGAGTAAAATAAGGGAGAAGTGGGAAAATGTAAGCAAATGCATCTACCAGTTGTCAGAAACCACAGGTGAATCCTTACAGATACCTACCAGTCCCCCCTGCAATCATCCCCACGTATTTCACTGTCTTGGTAACTGGTTCAGCTTTCTTTTCTGGCCGAATATCAAACTTGCCTGAAGAGAGAAAAAGAGATGGAAAACACTGAAGCAAGCAGGAAGCACCTCCTGTTATCCCTTTACAGCACATCCTGCTAAATTGACTTTGTTTCAGCCCTGCCACCCTTCCCTCCCAGGGAACAGAAAAGGTGAAAATGTCCTGAATTAGAGCAATCCTGAAAGAGGATTTTAAGATGTGTGGTGGTAACATCAGACACTGACATGGGTTATGATTATCCCTGATCACAGCCTGCATACACACCACCTGTATTTCAATTTGCTCACATTCCATACCCCCAGTGACATTCACAAGCCCAGATTCTGGAAACAGTTCTACACTAAGGAATTGATCTGCCCAGAGAGTTTATTTCCCCAGAGCAAATTATTTTAAATTAAAACATAAAATATGCAGCATGGGTTTTTTTTTCATTTTTCTCTTTTGGAGCCAACACAACAGAGAGTCTGAAACTCCCCAAAATGTTGGGCTGTATTCACAGCTCTCTTCATCCAGGATAACATGAATGCTACATACACAGCTCTGAAAAACTACGTGTTGGAGCTCTGCTTCACATGAAACTACCAGAAGGTTTTTATGACACATTTGTGACTGAGTTATACTAACAGAAGGTATTTTACATTGACATAAAAGCAATGCCTACTCAAAGTTCATTTTTACTTGGGAAATTAGCAGTGGACAGTGCAAATACCCAGTGTTTTTGTCATTGTATAAACTGTGCCCGTATAAGCATGGAAAAAACTCATCCCTTACTTGGGAACAGCATCAATAAAAAAGCACTTCTACAGTAATAAGACATTTTTCCTGTACTGTTTACTCTGGGTAAATTCTATATTCCAAACCAGCCTTGCCTTTTCCTTTGTACACAAGGAGGCCACTTGGTCCTCTGAAGTCAATGGTGTCCCCTATTTTCAAGCTGTCCAAGTATTGAGACATCTTCCCCCCATCAGGAAACTTGGGATGGACACCTCTGAAGTAGACCTGTTAAAAACAGTAACAAAGCAATTCAGTCTCACAGCTCAGAGAAGAGTATTTGCCCTTCAAATTTTTAGGTACAAATACTCCTCATGCAAACACAATTACTCCATAAAGAAATGCAATGTCTGAATGGCAAAGATCAAAATGCCACTCCTGCCCCAATTTTTGACAGAGACTGATGATTTCTCCACTGCAGTTCTGCAACACAGAAAATATTAATAATCAACACAATTTACACCCAAGTTCAAAAAGGGCTAGAAAAAACCATAAATATTTTGATTCCAAAGAGCAAAATTCTAAGAGGAAACCCAGTGCAGATATTAGTATTCTAAATTCCTAACAGCTTTAAATGATAGGTAGTCTAGCTACCAAGAGGCAAAACAAAGGTACATCATCACAAGAGTTAAAATCACATTCTTACCAATTAAATTCATCATTCCTACTTCCTGGATCAGTAATTATAATGATCATCACTCTCTGATTATAATGACCAAATTCCATTAGCTTCAGAAGCAGCTGCCCATTCAGGCAAGGTAAACTCCTTATTCCAGAAGGATTAAAAAGCATATGAACATCTGCAGGTCTACACAGAGGGTGGAAATGATGCAGCATCTCACAAGACACCCTCACTAATGAAGTGCCTGCAGAATGCCATGTGGACTGTAGGTAATGGCACATTCCTGAAGAGAAGCCAGCACACCAAACTTCACATAAAGGCACTGTAAAGGTGGCTCAGAAGTTGTCCAGCCTGGGAACAGAGCATGACATTCTCACCTTGACAACAAGATCCACAAAGCCCTTGTCATCATCACTGGAAACTGGAGTGTAAGGTCTGACAACCAGAGCTCCATCAATCCGTGCAGACAGGTAGATGTGCTGCCCTATTGCAGGGAAAAAAACCCAAAAACTAATTTTCTTTCAAAAGATTTTTCTTTCAGTGGATGTGCTGAAATGCAGCGTCAAAGCTCTAACTACCTTATTTTTGGGTATCACTTCTTTTCTTATTTTCCTAACACTGCCAGAATTGTTAGCCATGCACAGATCTACTTTGAAGGACAGACAACTCCACTGTTAATTCTGTGTGTCAATCATAACTTCATGCATTTGCATTTACCAAAGCCTGAACTGCACCCCAGATCTTTCAAAAGATGGGATTTGTCTCTCCTATACAGGCAAATAAAAGGGACACAGGAGGGGAGAACTGTCAAATGCTGTTCACACATCTTTTTTAATGTATTAGCTGTCAACTGCCACAGTTTAGTTAAAACTGAGTTTGTAACTGTTCTTGCTTTGACCACAGACCCCTCACATCTTCCAGGAGCTCTCCAGCTGCCTTTGCTAAGGCTGCCTAGACACAAAGCACTTTTCTAACCCAGCTATACCTCCAGCTTAACATGTGAATGCAGCAACCATGTTTCCATCTGTCACACATCCTCAAAGCTCTCTACAACAGTTTCTCTTCTCAATGTCTACATATTTTTTTCTGAAAAAAACAATAAAATAACTAACTTCTATGGAAGGTGTTCCTATAAATTTCCACTATTCTGAAGACACCTAAGTGAAGATTACCCAGGAGGGGAGGGAGAGGTTTTGAATTTTGGGGTTTTTTTCACCATTAGGTCAACAGAGCAAAGCATCTCCAATGATGGCACAGCACCTCTGCCTGTTACGGGAACATGGCAGAGGGGATTTTTACCAGGAGCTGGTTTGAAAATTATCATAATGACCATATTACATTAGCTCCAGAAGGAGCTGACCCTTCAGGCATGCTTCATTCCTTACTTCAGAAGGATTACAAAGTGCTAGGTGAAGGAAGATGTGCTACCTGGTGACCCGGGGAACAAGCAACCATAACTCACCCAAAGCTGTACATGGACATAATATTCCAGTAACCCTCCCAGCAAAGCCTACAGACATCCTGCTAGGGCAGACCTGGAGGGAGCTGCAGCAGGGAGCTCCTGTTCCTTCTCTAGGGCAGAAGTGGCTGCAGGCACAGACCCACAGAACCCTGATGACCCCTACAGACTGCCAGCCTGGACAGCGGGGCTGCTGCTGGGGCACACCTCACAAGAACTGGTACAAAGCAGAAAAGGTGCCCCTCCCAGAGAGAAAATGTGCCTTATGCTCTTGCCTGTTAGAGCTTTACCCCACCCTGACAGGACCTAAGTTGGCACCCTCTCCATGGGGCCACATATAACCCTCTCCCTCAGAATGAAGCTTTCAGTGGTTCAATGTCCATTTTGGGCAAGCCAGGGAAAGGAGCTTTGCTTTCATGGCTACTAAAAAGATCAAGAGATTTTTAACATCCCAAAGAAGATTGAACTTAACACCTGGAAAAGGTGCTGACAACAACCACAAAGCACAGGAGCCACAGATCACTGCAGTAGCTTGTTAAAGCCAAAGTTCTATTAAACACAAGTCACAACTAAATGCTCTTTATACAAGCAGGAGGAAACAATGGCACAAAGCAGTTATGGAAGGCACCACACCACGTGGCAGGGCCTTTGGAAACAGCTACCCCTGGGTGATTCACTAGTTCAATGAAATTCAGAAATTAGTAGATCATCTGGTAAACCACGTGTGTTACAGGAGAAGTGGATGAGAGTGGTGCCTCAGGGCACAGAAAGGGACTGGAGGGATTCAGCCCCATAGGAATAAGCATACTGGAAAGCTGAGACTGGAAAAGACAAGTGAAGACCTGTGTTTGTTCCTCCACTTTCCACAGAAACAAGCTGGATGTTTACTCATATACACTGCATTTCAGAGCCTGCAGATAACTCACAGCACAAGGATAATCTTGCAGACCTCTCAGTAACAGCCCCAGCCACATGAGCAGTACTCCAAATACAAAACACAGGGAAAAAAAGCCCCACAAAACCTTTATAATTAATAATTAAGTGTAATTAATACAAGCAACACTTGCATTAATCATAGACAACGTACCTAGAGGCAGACCCAGAACGTGCTCCATGGAAGGGAGAGCAAATCGAAATCTCCTTGTGTCATGACTAACTTCCTGAAAGAGGAAAATCAGAACAGTCAGTTCTGTTGTTGGGATTTAAAGTTTGTGATTCCACTTCTATAACAAGACAAGTCTGGCATCCTGCAGGATTAAGAATTAATGACACTTAAAGATACTTGTGTGCAGATTAAGACTAAGTGATAACTTTCTAAATATTATGGACATCCGCACTGCCTTCTGTGAGAAGGCCACAAGACATTAATTAATTAGTTCTTCAATTCTCATTTCAAGTTTAAATATGCAGGAGTTCAAGGTCAAAGTAGTCTGATTTTCATCTCTCAAAATCAGATTAATTAACCATTTCAATGGAAGTAGCAATCAGGTTCCTTTTGCTGTGGTAAGGTCCTTAAAATATTTTCCCTGTAAAAACTGAATTAATCCATAAATGAAGTTGAAAAGAGCACTGAATTAATCCATAAATGAAGTTGAAAAGAGCACTGTGTTTAGATATGAACAAAATTATGACAATATATCCAGTCCTGCTGGGATAATTATTCTAATCTTTACTAGGAAAGTCACACCTTTAATAAAATTTTGGCAGTAACTGAACACCATTTCTTGTATTATGTAAATTCTATGTTTCAAAAATCAGGTCATATTCATAGGAATGGAAAACAGCAAAAAAAATAAAGAGAGAAAGAAACATCATACAGCTTAGTGCCTCATCCAGTGAATTTCTGTTTTTAAGGGTTTTGTAACCCTTATTTTGTTTGCCTGTTTTTAAAGTAACCAATAGAGACAAATTTCTTCCTCACAGTTTGTCTCATCTTCCCTTGCTATGGTTATACTGACGAAATTTTCCTCACAGTACCTCATTTTAAGGCAAATTCTGAAGAAGAAAGGAATTAATCGGCAATCTCAAAAGGGCTTCTCTGTACTTATGTCTATTCAGGAGCAGTAAATGCCACTGCAAATTCCTTTAGAAAGACAACTAATGTGGACTTAACACTGCTGCTGTTTCTGTACGGAGATTTCAGCACTGTATGGAAATCACTGGATTTTGCCAATAATGCTGCATTTTTATTATGCTGTCTTTATACAGAAAGAACAAAGCTCTGAATTCTCACTTAATCACCTCACCAATTATAGTCGAGAGAGTTTAGCTGAAGGTGAATAACACAAGTATTTTGGTGCATCCTGAGGCAATTGTGAGAAACTAAGAGGCTCAGGGAATCCCCAACACCAAGATCAGCACGCCTCTGCCTCTCTCTGTCACACAACCAGGACACCCCATCACCCCGCAAGGTGTCATCAAGGCTGGATTACAGACAGCCTTGGATCAGGATGCACTTCCAGCACGAGGTCATTCCCCTTGGGCACTGCCCTAAGCACCTGGAAGCCTTTGGCCACACACTTCTGTCTCAAACTGCAGTGCACGCAAGTCTTCCACCCTTGCCAAATGCAAAGCCGGAGAACAGATTTTGCAGGCTGGTGCTTTGCAGAAGCCACTGAAAGGCAACAAATTAATTACGCACACCATTATAAAACCAACCAGCCAATCTGAAGTTGTTAGCTTTTTTTAAGGCATTAACTAAATTAGCACACCTAACTATATAAAGATTTTTCTTATGCTATGCACTAGGAAGCAGCCTCAAGACTCCTACTTCTCTGTTCAAGAGACAGGTGTGGCAGACTTAATTTGGACACATCACACAATCATAGAAGGATTTGGGTGGAAGGGACATTAAAGATCACCAAGTTTATCCCCCTGCCATGGGCAGAGATACCTTCCACTAGCCCAGCTTGCTCAGAGACCCATCTGGATTTGGACACTTCAGGGATCCAGGGACAGCCACAGCTTCTCTGGGCAACCTGTGCCAGGGCCTCAGCACTCTCACAGGGAAGAATTTCTTCCCGATATCCAATCTAAACCTGCTCTCTGCCAGTGTGAAGCCATTCCCCCTTGTCCTGTCACTCCAGGCTCTTGTCAAGAGTCTCTCTCCATCTTTCCTGTGGGTTCCCTTCAGGCACTGCAAGGCCACAATTATGTCACCCCAAAGGCTTCTCCAGGCTGACCAATCCCAATTCCCTCAGCCTTTCCTGACCTCATGAGAAATAAGGAGTCTGTAATAACAGTGTGGTTGCAGTACATCTGGGAAATAAATTCAGCAAGTACACCTGGGAAATAAATTCAGCAATGCAGCCCAACCCAAGACACAGGGAAGCTCTCAGTTCCCACAAACCCAGGATTCAAAATGACAGTATTTTTTTTGTTTCCTTTGACAGAACCAGTGAAAGCCAAGCTATCAGTGCACCCTCTAAGTCTCAAACAAAGCCCTGTTCCAGTCCAAAATCTTCTGATAAATTTCTGAATAGTCACAGCCTTAAAAAGTCAACACTAAAAATATCATCAGGTGTGACTTTACACCTGAGAAGCCAAGATTTATCCCTCACACTTTTGATGGCGGGTTTATCCAATAGTAACCTAGACTTTTCAACTTTGGTGGCTTTGTCTCACTTCCCGCAAGCTTAGCTACCAGTTTCTGATGGCAAAATGCACCCCTGAAATCATGACCTTCCTCTGGTATCCCACTTGAGCAAGCATTTAATTTTGTAACAGGAGGCTTTACTTTTAACAGAGAGTAGAGAAGCTGAGACAGCTTGGGTACTGTCAGGACTGCATGACTTAAACACACTTTTCTTCCTGTAAAACATTACAGTATATCAATCCAGCAACAGGAACCAGCATCAACATAGTTCTGGCAGCTGTTGTTGAATGCCACTGACCATGAAAAAGCTGCCTGCTCTGCCTGACAGCATGACTTGTGTCCCTTAGCCCAGTCAGTGGTGCACAGTTTGGGAATTTTTGCTGACACACGTCACTGTAAGTTTGATCATTTCCAAGCAGTATTCTCCACTCTAAGCTATTTGGAAACAAGCTGCTTGCAGAACTGCAAGTTATACCACACAAAGATCTTTTAGAAAGAAGTCCTTTCCTCAAGACAAAAGCATTCACCCTGTTGGGACATCACCCAAGACTTCAGAAGCTGTAAGCACTCATGGAGAGCGGTCATGCTCAGCACTGCATGTGCACCTACCTCCTTATCGATCAGCCTCAGTGCATACTTCACTTCTGGATCCTTGAGGGTAATTGCAGGCTGGGGATTCCTGAAGAGCCTCATGAAGGTGGTGTAGATCAGCCATATTGGGTATGTCACAACCTGATGCAACTGCAGCAGCACAGAAACAGCATTAGACACGTGAGCAGAATGAGTTATTTGGGTGACAGGGAATAGAGTACTATGCCATGGCACTACTAACCACCAAAAAGAACGTGTTTATTTGAGCAGGAAAAGGAAGTATTATTAAAAAAAATCCCAAACCCACAGATTTGCATTATGAAGACCTGGCATCACTCCTGTCTTGAGGTACTTGCACACCAGCACAGCGCTGCCCTGCTGGCAGCTGGGCACAAAGTGAGGCTGTCACAGCTCCATATCCCCAGGTGCCCTGACAGGGAGGCTGAACCCCATCTCCAGCATGCACACAGACACATGTATCACACATATCCAAATACACACAGAATATCCTGAGTTGAGAGAAGCCCATCAGGATCATCCAGTCCAACCCCACACAGGACACCCCAATAACCACTGAGAACGTTGTCCAAATGTTCCTTGTGCTGTCAGGCTTGGGGCTGAGACGATTCCCTGGGGAGTTCCACTGCCCAACCACCCTTTGGGGGAAGAACCTTTTCCTAATAGCCAGCCTAAACCTGTGGCAGACCACACTGATCAACATAGCCAGACACACACAAACAGCCCTGATGGGCTCATCCTATTCCCGTCCCCACCGATCGTGATGAAGGTCCATGACTGGGAATTCCACAACACACACCTGTATGATGTGGATCTCCCAGCAGCTGGCTTTGCCGTGGCAGAGTGGTGTGCCCACTCCCCAGCTGCTGCCATCTGGACACAGGGGCCACTGTTGCACAGACCCCTTCACAGGCCACCCCACGTGCTGCAGACACCCCATAATTTGGGGTCTCGCACTTGAGCACAGACCCTGTTCTCTTTCACGCAGCTGAGCAGTGCTTTGCCAGCCATGCCACGCTGCTGCTGGGGGCTAGCACCATGCACACACCCTCCAGCTCAGAGTTTGGGTACAGGCACTGGCATTTCCACCACCACAGACCTGTGCATGCAGAGCAGCACCCCTCCTTGGGAAAGCAGCTAAGCTGCAGGACACAGCCAAGGGACAGTCCCTCTTGTGCCTTTACCATCATTTTCCCCACCTCTGAAGCGCTATAAGACAGGAACAGATTATGCTCTGACACCACACAACCCTCTTCACATTGCGGCAGGAGAATAAACTGCACAACTACTTAGAAAAATCCTCTTTGACTCAGTAATTTATTATTCAACACTTCAACAAAGGAGAGGGGAAAAGCATGACGATAGCAAAAATAGAAAAAATTAGCTCAAAATTCTGCCTGCTTAGATTTCACTTTCATTTTATTTTCAAGGGACCTGCATAATATTTTAGAATGACATTTGTGCAAATGTGGCAGTCCCTCAGGAGGCTATGAAAACTTTCTACACTGTTAATATTAATTTCTACACTGTTAATATTAAAACTGTGGGACAGCATAAATTCCCTCTTCTTAAAGTGCTGCTGCGCAGGTTTAAAATGTATCATCACTGTGTACAGTGGGCACACCGTGCCATACACACACTGCACTTTTCACTTTTATTTGGGAATACTGAAATAGCTCCACACAGGTTGTTTCTGAAGAAGCTAAAGTTCACAGAAAAATTATTCCTTAACTCTCAAAGATCCATCAGATTACTGCACCTCTGGGAAGAAATTTTGGTATTGAGTCACAAAAAAAGGGCAGAGGGAGGGAAATTGTTCAAGGTGACAGAGCAGCAAGTAAACTCCTTAATGAGAAATTAACACGTGAGTGAGGTCTGGAAGCAATAGCAAGCTGACTGTGCAGCAGGTGTTTCAAATGAGACATTAATAAGGTAAAACAGTTTCATTTCCAAATGTAGCTAACTCAAATGAACAAAAAAATAGAACTGCTGTTGTCAGGCAACGAGAAATAATTTTAACACAGCATTAACCTCATGGAAAGCCATCTGTTATTCGTGGTCAATTAGTGCAAAAGTCTCATGGGATTTGGCCTGGAAAGGCACAGCACACCCCCTAATTCAGAAAGCTATTTTAGTCCCTTACTCAGATCTATCACTAGGTGGGCAGAAAAAAGGGGAAGAACTGAAGGCTGAATGATTACAAAACGCCATGCTTGCTAAGACAAGCATTCTCTGAGTTAAAAGCAGCCTATATACTCTCACCACAGGGCAGACCAAGATATAAAGGAAGATAACTGCGCAACATCAGGTCTCCAGCAGCAGAGAGCAACAGGCTGACCACAGGGCCTGGGAATCACCAAATGGGGACCTTGTGACTCATCACTTCCAGCTGCACAAATCTTTGTGAACAGACAAGGCAGAATGAGTAAAAGAGCAAGAATTTTTATTAATGGAGAAAGGCCTCTGTGCGATAACAAAGAGAAAAGCCATGGAGACTGCAGTGCCGGGGTGTGGTGAGCACAGCACAGTCCAACACACAAGCTCAGAGCTCGACACCCCAGCACTGCCCTGCCCTACAAACACAAAAACCAAACCCTGCTTTGGCATGAGACACATTGTACCCTCGGCTTCAAACACCCTGGTTTAGAAGGAATGGCAGCTAACAGATTCTTCTCATCTGTTTCAGAAACCAACGAGAAAATAACAGGATTTCTTCACTTCTGCAGCTGTAGCCTCATCTCCCCTGTTCAATGCACCTTATGAGCAGCTGTACCCAAACGAACACATGTTGAATCCAGCTCAATCCTGTCCTCTCACAAACCCGAAGAAAAGACTGTTTGAGCACCGGAGCAAAGAACCATAACAGGCAGCTGAGAAATGAGGGTAATGATGCGGGGCAGAGCTGACAGCGCTGCAGACCCACTCCTCAGCAAGCACGGTCATCGTGGGATGGTTTGTGTTGGAAGCGACTTTAAAAATCATCTCGTTCCAACACCGCGGGCAGGGACACCCTCCACCATGCCAAGCTGCTCAGAGCCCCAACCTGGCGCTGGACGCTGCCAGGGATGGGGCAGCAACAACTCCGGGTAATCGGTGCCAGGGCCACAACACGCTCACAGGGAAGAATTTCTTCCTCACAGCCACTCGAAACTTACAGTCTGAAATTACTCCGACGGGGAAAACACCACAAGCGTCCAGAGGCCCCAGCAATAACAACAGTAACAAGAACAGATCCGCGAAGCTGGGAGGACAAAACGCCCCGGCCAGACGGCCAGCACAGGCACCAACACCGCCCAGGGCGCGGCAGCTTCGGGACGGCCCCAGAGCCGCAGGGACACCGCGGGGCTCCCGGCACCGCGCGGCCCCCGAGCAGCGGGGAACAGCGAAAGGCAACGGAGACACGAGTGGACACCCCGGGACACCGCCCCGCCCCGGAGCGCTGCGGACGGAGCCGGGACTGTGCAGGAAAGGACCCAGCTCCCGACCGCCCCCCTGCACTCACCACGCTAAGCTGTGCCCCCATCGCTGCCCCGACACACCGCGGTCACCGCCCTGCTCCGTCCCGGAACGTCACACTCCGCGATGAACCGCGCCGGCCCCGCTCCGCCCCGTGACGACATACACAGTGCGCACCACGCGCCGCCCCGTGTCGTGACGTCATGCTCTGCGATGAGCTGCGCCTGTCCCGCTCCGCCCCGTGACGTCACACACCGCGCTGGTCTGCGCCCCGCGCCGTCTCGTGACGCCCCGCCCCGCCCCGCCCCGTTATGCCCGCGGGGTGATCTGGATCTGTGTGAGGGCAGCGCACCCCCAGCGCCCTTCTGCGCTTTGTTAACTGCCTCAATAATCACAGACTGCCATTTAAGGGATTCTCAAGATCCACCCCTTCTGCCATGGGCAGGGACACCTTTCACTATCCCAGCTTGCTCACAGCCCCATCTGGACTTGGACACTTCAGGGATCCAGGGACAGCCACAGCTTCTCTGGGCAACCTGTGCCAGGGCCCCTCCACCCTCACAGGGAACAATTTCTGCCCAATATCCAATCCAAATCTTTTCTCTGTTGGTGTGAAGCCGTTGCTCCTTGTCCTGTCACTCCAGGCTCTTGTCAAGAGTCTCTCTCCATCTTTCCTGTGGGCTCCCTTCAAGCACACGAAGGCCACCACAATGAGGTCACCCCAAAACTTCTCCAGGCTGAATAATCCCTTTTATCTCAGCTTAAAGGATTAATTAATGACTATGCTTTTCCAAAAAGCACCTGAACTGAGCTGTGCAATAAAACACGGTTTCAGCCAGGCTCCCTTAAATTTTGATTTACACCAGTGAGTGAAAATTAGTGACTAATAACCACATGTGTCTTTGTGTCTGTGCTAAACATGAAACACTTCAAATCTCTTTAATTAATACATCTTCACATATTATGTCCTCACAACATGCCTTCAATGATTCCTAGACAGTTTCTCCTTACAAAATCAAGAAAGGTGTATGCTTGGCAGTCCTAAAAACAAAATAATTTTTAAAAAATGTCCTCCCTTATCCCCTAGGCTCATGCAGAGGTGCTGAGCCCCTGTGTGCCCAAGCAGATATTTTCCTTCATCCTCATGATTTGCTGAATGTGCAGCTGGCTTATCTAGCTGTGAGAACATAAGTCCATCATAATTAATTTATTAAACTTGAGAATTAGCACTGGGAAGTGAAAGAATATTAACAGACCAACTTAATGCTAAGAAGGTCGTACCTCAGTCCAGGTATGCACATTTAACAGCAGGCATGGAGTTATTTATTCCTGTTTTTTCTATGACAAGAACATGCCTGGCTCTGTAATCCTCATAGTTTTTTCTTTCAGGATGACAGCTGCTGCACCAGAAACTCCCCGGTAAATGCAGGGACTGTAACACCACTGGCTACAGAGAAGGACTCCAGGACTGAGAGGCTGAGGCTTGGGGAAGGGAGATAACTGAGACAGGCACAGGGATCCTGGAGTTTGTTGGGAAAAAATCTGGCAGGAGAGGCTCCAACTTGAATATTAATATTTAAGGAAGGGTTGAGACCTCAGTGTACCCATGCTCTGCTTTCACTGTGCTCTGACCTGGCTGGCTTCCAAGTGACCAGCCCAGGCTGAGTCTCCACTGCTTTTCAGTGTGGATCAGCTTGTGGGGACTTGGCAGCAATAGCCAAAACTCCAAGGGAATGTCCAGCATCCTCAGTGTCTCATAAACTTTGCTCTTTCCATGTAAAATGTGACTCAAAGACCTGCTCTGCCTTTTCCTGAGAAAGGACTGAGTGTGCTGTAGATCTGCAGGATGCTTGTTCTAGCTGGCTACTTTTACTCAGTCTTCCTGAGTGAGCCTGTCCAGCCCAAATGTGCCCTTTGTGCTGGTGTGAGCCTTGCCTGCTTTGGTCTGGAAGCCTGTAAAATTCAATGTTCTCACTCACACCTCTCTAGATTAACCAAAGAGGTTTAAATAACTCTTTCTCCCCTCAGGGAAGTGTAAGAACCAGACTAGAGGTGACAAACCAACACTTATCCGTTGGCCACCTTGACTGGAAAAGTAAAATATTTAAGCCAGAAATGCACAGAGATGCCTATGTGCTTTAGAAACATGTTTTATTCCCAGGATTTCCTTGATCCTTTATGTTGGCAAAGGTCAGCATCTGATGCTTTAGGTGATGGTTTTGTCAGGCAGAACTTCTAGAAGTTTTTTGCCCCACTCCTTTGGAAATGCTGGCTACGTGTGAGTGAGACAGCACCAAACACTCCCGCCATTCCCTTAGGACAGAAAAAGAGGAACAGAGCACAGAGGCAGGATGGCCTCAACTCTTGCACAAAAACCACGTCTGCTGCTCTGTGCAATGGGTTTGACAAAGCACTGGCTGGGCTCTGCTGCAGAGGAAGCCAATACCTATAATAACACCCATGTAGACACCAATGCTGCTCTCTGCACACTCTCTTTTTCTGTGTTAGACCCGGGAATGACCCAGATTCTGTGCTGATCTAATTTGCCTTTGATCAGTGTTTAGTTTCTGTCAGCAAACACACTCTTTCACTCTCCTCAGGATCTCTGAATTTTTCTTATATCAGTGTCCAAATCAAAAGACAAAAATTTTAAAATACATACAAGTACACAGTTGTGAAATTGCTGGTGATGCTACTGAGCTGTAATTTTATTAAAGATTAACTTAAAATCATTGAGTCCAGTGATGCTGCTGCTTGAAAATGAAAATTCCTTGGGCTCTTTCTCCTAAAGTGAATAAAGAAGTTGCATTTCTTTAATAGACAGAATATGTCCACTGGCTTTTGTATTTTAAATGAAACCACAGTTGATAAACTGGTGCAGTTGACAAATCCAGGGCACTAGATTTTTGTCATTTAGCTTTTTTACCCTGAGCTGCAATAAATACTAACCAAACATGTAAAGAAAATTTCTGTTAAAATTACGGATATTCAGTTTTGAGATACTTTAATTTCCCCTACCAGTATCAGAAGGAAGCTTCACTTTTAAGTGTTTTAAGTGGGCTGCCTGTCTTGTTCCCTATGCAATTTTGTGTGTCTTCATCACCAGTGGCTTTATTTAGCCCTAAATTGATTCTTTGAAGGGGTTCATGGACCAGAGGTGCAGAACCACTTGTATGACTGTTAGCTAGCATCAAGCCATTCTGGCTTCTCTATATGCATATATCTAGTTTAGACCTAAAGTGATGCTTTTCAGAAATTAATTATAATGAAGAAGAAGATGTCACAAGTACCAACCAAACAACAATAAGCTTTAAACCATCTGAAGGCTGATTTAGGCACATAATAAATGCAAGCTTCCCAGGACAGGCACCAGCAACTGCCACCACTTGCTTCCAGTGGCACATGCAAAGTTCTGCCTTTCTAAAACATTTCCTGTTTATAACACCTCCTAATATTCACAAGATCACACTTAGCAGTTTCAGCTGTAAATAGAGATGCATTTTTTGGATTTTTTTCCTTCACCATCTTTGATTTTTTGATCTCAGTTTAATTATCATCTTCCCTTCTACTGTTAAATAATAACTGGACACAGAATAACAGGACTAGAATGTCCCATCCATTTCAAGGTTTTTAGACTTGTAGTGCTTCTTTCTGGGCTAAAACTTCATCCAGAGACATAAAATCCATTTGGCAAATAATCCATGATGCAAGATAAGGTGAGACAGGAGCCTGCTACGGGTGCCTCTGACTTCCTAGTGTGAGTGTTCCTGCACTGAGAATGGTGTGAGTTGTGGTGCTGTCCTCAGATTCTTGTAGGAATTGGCACCTCCTGCCTCTCCTGTGCCTTCCTGCCAGGCTGAATGACAGTCCTCAGCAGGCAAGAGGAGTGGAAGGAGAGCACATCTCGTGCCTTGGACTGCAGGAGGATTGCTGAGCTTCTGGCTGCCTTCTCCCTGCTCAGAGTATTTCCCAAGAGAAAAACTTCTTCCCAGCATGGCAAGTGGGTAAGAGACAATCATACTAATTCTCTTCTAACAGGCAGGGTAGGGGAGGTGGGATATATTTTTCTGTAAAAGGGTGAATATTACATGACATGCAGCACAGCAAGAACCCTCTTCCTCTTTCTGTTCTGTTTTACTGACTCACTGCAATGAAAAACATTGGTGATGCTACTGAACCACTAGCTTAAAATGAAGGTGATGCTAAAATCAGATTGTGCTTCAATATAGCTGGTAACTCAGAATGAGTTCTTCAAACATCAGCTGCCTGCCCAGGACCTTGACAGATTGTTCCACTCTCATGTTTGCCCATTGTCATTGCCTTTTCCTTTCCACATACATAACCTGCCTTATGTATCTTTTGGTATTTTAATGTACCAAATATAAATACCAGCTTTACATGAAAAAAAAAAACCACTGGACTCAAATAGAAGACATAGACACTGGCATAAGATGAAAATCTAGAGAATTGTTTCTATCTTCTGTTAGCCATAAAAGCTGTTGCATGTATTTCACAACACTTGAACCAAGTTTTTTAAATTATTGGAAACTTCTTGTAAATGGCTGCTCATCAGGTATTCCAAATCCTTTTCTTCTCTATGTAAAGGTTAAAGGCTGTATAAAATTGCATTGAAAGGATGATCTCTAAAAGTAAATTTACTTTGCAGAAAGTGTTCAGTTAGACCTTTCAATCAGGCCTGCAGGCTTCATGTGACCCATTTGAAATACCTGTTCTTGCTCTAACACTGTTGACTTATTTGCCGCATTATTTGCCACTGACCTTTAATTTTTTCCATGTCTTCAATAATTTCTGATTTATAGCAATAAAGGCTTCTTCTTGGAGCATTGTTTTGGGTAGAATGAAATGGAGATGTTAAATTCTTTGGCTTTAAACACACTGCTGGTGCATCAATTGCTATTGCAAAGAGCCTCCCCCAGGTTTTCTCAGCTCTTAAAAGTGCAGACTGAGTGTTGTTACTGGAGTGGTGCTTTGCTCACATAAGGACATCCAAGCAAGGCTTGAACTGAACAAAATCCAATTGCCAGACTTCTCGCACAGACATAATTAATTCTATGTGAAAGCATAAATCTAACAATGCAGAGCTTCCACACAGGGAAGGGATTGAGAATTGATTATAAAAATCTCTGCTTTGAGTCACCCATGCCATTATGTTGAAAACCAGGGAAAAAATACACAATACCATTTTCCAGGACAACCTTACCTACATGCTGGTATGTCATGGATTTGCATGAAGGTGTTGGGCATCTTCTCATTTAAGTTGTCTCACTTTGCCTGTGTAAGCTAAGTTTATGTCCCTTTTTAAAGAGATACCATCCAGAAAGAGTTTTTGTAAGATGACTGTATAAATTACTTGACAAGTTTCTTGCTTTGGCAAGGATATATATTTTTTAGTCTTCAGTTACAGCATTAACAACTGCTCTCTTTGTTTGGAAACTAAAGGGACAACAAAAAGGAGAGGAAAAGCCCATGATGATA
This sequence comes from Passer montanus, assembly GCF_014805655.1. Lineage (NCBI taxonomy): Eukaryota > Metazoa > Chordata > Aves > Passeriformes > Passeridae > Passer > Passer montanus. The sequence continues at coordinate 3,260,754 of NW_024357170.1, read as the reverse complement.
TTGTGGTAGAACCTAGCAGAGATAAAGGACAGTAAAGGCTTTTACTTGGTAAAATTCAGTTATTTCAGTTTTGGGACAAGTTTCCTGAATGGAGAAATATGTTTAGTAGAAGTATATTTATTGAACAAAAATAAGTTTTGAAATCTGTAGGTATACTCCTATTGTAAACCTCTCCTGAGTAGACACCTTGAGCTCATGTGATATTTCATAATATTTCTAAAGGAGGAAAGGTCAAACTGTGCTTTATAAACACAAGACAAATCTGCTAAGAGCAGACTGAGAGCAAGTGGGTATTAAAGAGATGATAGATCTGTCCATGATAGGTGACTGTTACCAAAATATACACATACTAAAAGATACATATATAAAATACTGTACCTGTGGAACAAAATATTATAATAAAACCCAAGTCACACTCTCCGTAATGTTCCACATACCTGGATGTTCAGCAGGCAGCAGACTTCTCTTCACCAGCAGTAGTTCCTTCCAAAGTAAAAACTCCATTAAATATAGTGTGATGGTTCTCAAACAGGATAAACTGATACAGAGGAGCAGACTGTAGGAGGGTCCAGAATGCAGCACAAAAGTGATCCAATAAAATTAGGGCACTCCAAGGTAAAGGCTTGAAGTTTGAAAAGCATCTCCAGTACTGTTTTATGAGTTCACCAGTCCTGTCCTTGGGCTTTCATCTGAGCTGCTGAAGTGAACAGTCTTCTGTTTGGTGTTGGTTTGTAGGCTCTTTCAAGAAGGGCTTGCTCTTTGTAAGACTCCAGAAAGAATATGGAAGCATGGCCGGCAGGAAATAAAACTGCTGCTGAGGCAGCTCCCAGGGACATTGAACAGAGGCCTCTTTTGGGCTGCCCAGTCAATGCTGACAATGCCCCACAAGCCGCACTTACTGTACAAGCAGAGGCTGGGTTTTGGGTAAAGGCTGAATGAAGCTCCTCTGTATCAGCCTCCTTCTTCTTCACTGTGAGATCCATACAAGTACCTGTTCCAAGCATAAATCTTCCTTCACATTCCTGTTTAACCCTGGAAACGAACATGTCCTTTGGCTCCTACACACTAGATTTTTTAATCTTTTCTTCAGGTATTGACATGTGTTCAAGCCCAGTTAATAATTCAAGTGATCTTTTAGATTTCCCATCCACAGCTATCCCAAAGTACCAGAGAACCAGAGGAAAAATGGACTGTGCTTCCAGTGTCACTCAGGAACACAGCGGCTCAGATCCACAGCTGCAGCAGGCTGAGGTATGGCAGCTGCCGTAGTTACAGTTATCTGCCCTGCCCTTGTGTCTTTGCCACAATCTTTGTTTGCTCTTCCTGCTAGAGAGCATGGAATTTGCCACTGGCAGGAGGATGCAGCGAGTTATCTCTATCCTGGGCAGAACAGAAGGAGAAGACGTAACACTAATCAGAGGTTCAGAGCTGGGCTTGAACGTGCCTTGGTTCAGGCTGGGAAAACCAGTTATTAAAATCATGGCAGGTTGCCCCAACAGCTTTTTGAAAGAAATATTAATTGTTGACAGATTGCTGTACTTTCTTTCTTTTCTTGCAAACCTCTCTTTTGGAGGAGAATAAAAAATTATCAAGCGGTTCTTCTCTGGGCTTTGATGCATGTGCTTGTTTGTAACTGATTTATTCTGTCAGTTAATTAAAGATTAATCCACCCCTCTTTTTCTTCACTCTGTTGTCCTGATCCCCTCTTAGTGTGGACATAATGTACTTGAAACTGGAGCTACCTCTGGGCACTTCATCACAATAACCACCTGTCATGGTTTGACACTGGCCAAATATCAGGCACCCACAAGAATCATTCCCTCACCCTCTCCTACCACAGCTGGGCAGAGGAGAGAAAAAAAATGAACAAAGGGTTCATGAGCTGAGAAAAGGACCATGAGAAAACACTCCAAGGCCAAAACAGGCTCAACTTAGAAGTGCAAAGGGAATTTATTACTAACAGAGTCAGAGGAAGATAATGAGAAGCAAAATAAGCCATTAAAACACACTTTCCCCCCAAGCCCCTCCCTCCTTCCCACCAACAGTGCAGGGAGACAGGGTATGGGGGTTTTTGGTTAGTTCATTCTTGCTTTGACTGCACCCCCTGGTGCGAGGACACGAGGCTTGACTCCATGTTGATCAGAAGGCTGATTTATTATGATATATATTATACTAAAATACTACATTACAACTATACTAAAAAGAACAGAGAGAAAGAGATCAGAAGGCTACAAAGACAAGAATAGAACAGGAATGAATAACAAAAATCCTGTGACTGCTCACAGCCTTGGCACAGGTGGCTGTGATTGGTCACTGATTGAAAACAATCCACATGGACCAATGGAAGATTCACCTGTGGCACTCCACAGCAGCAGATAGTTATTGTTTACATTTCTTTCCTGAGGCCCTCAGCTCCTCAGGACAGGAAAAATCCTAGCAGAGGCTTTTTCACTAAAAATCCTGGCAACAGTTCATCACCCAAGATCTGCTGCTCAGGAAGAGGAGTCCTTCCCCTGTGAGACTGTGGGGTTCCTTCCCGTGGGAGACAGTTCTCGGTGAACTTCTCCAGTGTGGGTCTACAATCTCACCAGCAGCAGTCCTCCCAAAACTGCTGCACTATGAGTCTCTCTTTCCATGGGGTGCACTCCTCCAAGGACAGGCTGTTCCAGCTTAGGAGCAAGGGCTCCCTGTCTCCAGTGGGTCTTCCATTGAATCACAGCCTCCTCCAGGCATCCACCAGCTTCAGTGTGGGCACCTCCCCCACAGGCTGTGGGTGAATCTCTGCATCCCTGTGGATCCCCATGCACTGCAGGGGCACAGCTGCTTCACCATGATCTCACCACGGCCTGCAGAGGAATCTCGGCTCTGGTGCCTGGAGCACCTCCTCCCCGGCTTCTGCACTGACCTTGGTGTCACCATGTTGTTTCCCTCACATATTCTCTCTTGCTCCTCTTCTTTGGCTAGGAGGAGAACTGTGCCAAATTTATGTTGATTTTCTTCTTAAATCTGTTATCACAGAGGCCTTACCATCACCTCCGAATGGCCCAGCCTTGGCCAGCAGCATGTCCATCTTCAGAGTCACCAGGAATTGGCTCTGCTGGACACAGTGGAAGATCCCAGCAGCTTCTCACAGAAGTCACATCTCTGCCCCCCCAGCTACCAAAAACCAGGCCATGCAAAACCAACACACAACCCTACCTTAATTTTGTTGATGAATAGACAAACTTCTGAAAACTGTACACTATTATGCAGGGCAAAACTCCATTAAAAATTAGGGAAGGAGAAACTTGCATAGGTATGTGCATCAGAGATCAGTGCTTGAGGGATTATTATTGTATGCAGAGCCTTACTTACCCTTTGTCACCATTACCTTTATGCTGGAATAATCCTTTCCATGGCAAAGGAAAATATTCTGTGTGGAATCTTGCTTGAAGGAAGAAGGGAAGAGTTTATAAGATTGCTGCAAGAGAAGCATCATAGAGAGAATTTTTTCCTTCCTGTTCTGTTGCAGTGTTGCTGCATTCTGGGAACAATCTCCCGCTTGCCTCTGATTTGTGCACAGAATCCTTGAGAATGAAACACCACCATCTTCCTTTTTATTTCATTGCATGGAAAACCACAGGAACTTACCAACAAGAACTTTGTTGTCTGACAATCTAAGGGAAGACTTGGGTTTCCCTACAGGTTACCTGCATTCTTTAAAAAGGAATGTGGACCATAAATAATGTGGTTTTTACAGCGGCACTGACAGGAAGGTGTGGAGAGAAAGAGAAATTTGATGCCAGGCTGATATCCAGAACATGGAGAGTCATTAGAAGACTCTAGGAGTGACGCAGAAATAACAGCATGTACTTGTTTTGTGCCTTACATGTATTCCTCTATATTTCTTGTCAGGAAGGCCTTAAATCGTGAACTTTCTAAGTTTTTCAATGAGATGTGGGATGCAGATGTTCACCACCTTAGGCCTGGGAAAGACTACACAACTGATGTGCAGGTAACCAATTGCCAAGTCAGGATTAAGGGTAGTGTGGTGCTGCAGGAAAAGGTGCCTGCAAAAGTGCCTTTTGCTTAAAAAGTTGCCTGTGCTTTGTCATGTCCAATGGGGAAAGCATCCCTTTTAGGAGAGGGAATAGTACAGAGAACACAAATGGTTCATACTTACCTGGACTTTGGTTACAAGTGGTGTCTCTCAGGTGTCTGTCTTGGGTCCTGTAATATTTCATCTCTCTTTCTGTGAGCTGGAGGAGGAACTAGCATGCAACCCTTCCAGTTTTGCAGATGACAGCAAACTGTGGTGATGAAGTTGGTATGCTCAGATGCAGGGCTTCTCTTCCACTGGACACAGGCAGGCTGGAGGAATATGCTAAGGAAGGAACATGAAATTCAACAAAGACAAAGGAACAGGATACCCAGAGAAGCTGTGAAATCTCCATCTCTGGAGATTTTCAAGACCCCAAAAGATGACACCCTGAGAAACAGTCTGAATTCAGTGTTAACCACACTTTGAGCAGCACTACAAATGTTCTGCCCCCCCCCATGTGTTTCAGTGTGTGAATGACAGCTTGTGGTATGGTCTGGGTGACTTGCAGCAAGGGAGAAAGGGAGATAGGTCCCAAGTCATTCTTAGGGGAATAAGGGGGGAATTTGAGAAATTCCTGGGTTTCTTTGGGAGAGCAGGGAGTAGCAGAGGAGGGTGGGTGAAGATTTCAGGACTTGCTTCCAGTCCCAGGGAAATGTGAGGGAGGAGTGAGAGATTTCATAAGAAGCCATTTCAGTCCTTGCTAGCTCAGTGCAGTAAAAACATGACCATGTGTTTTGGCCACAAAATTGGCCAGAATATTCACAATCCAGTTTTGTACTCACACAAGAACTCACTTTATTCTGATGTTACTCAAACACTTTATTCCAATGCTGGTTCATATTATAGCAGATAATTTCCTGTTGCTGATAAACTGGAAATAGCGGTACCTACCTCAAGCCAAAATGTGTGTGGGCAAAACTTCTCCCATATGGTTTCTCTATTTGTCAGAACAAGGCTCTAGGTACCTCTTGCCCATGTTAACAAGCTGCTACTCATCTTCTATCTTCTTTCCTTGAGAATGCCCTTTATGAAATAGAAATTTGAAAATTATCAGGAAAGCCTCCTTAAAATTGCAGAGACAGAAGGTACCCAAATCTCCTTTTTATTTATTTGTGGTGGGAGGGAGCCCTTGCTTTACATTACTTCTGTTTACCATTTGTGATTTACATAGTATAATAGCACAGCTGGTTACTGAGCAGAACTGAATTATCACATGGGCCATTACAATAATCTCTGAGGGAACAGAGTTTGCCTTTTTTCTTTATGCTGGCAGTTCTGTAATATTGTCTCTCATTTCATAGGAAGACAATTCCTAGCAAAGAATCCTGGTAGCATTATGGGGTTTGGTTTGATTATCACAAAGGCAGGCACTGTCTCCTCTAAGGACATCTTACTCCTTGTTTTCCTCCATTTTTGCTAGGGAAAAGCAGGTCCAGCACAGCAAAGTGACAGCGCTGTCCAGGACAATGCAGCCAGACATCTGTTTCACAATGTAAGCAAAGCCTGAGGAGCATAAATACTTTTGAAAGTGAGACCCGTTCTTCTGTTAATGGTAGATGTAATATTAAAAAAATCTGTGGTTTTGACATGTTTGCCTAAAATGTAACATTGTATATAATTTGGATGGTGGTGAGGATCATCAGACTGCAGGTGATTTGAAGGGAGTTTTTGTAACAGTTGCTTGGAGATTACCTGTACGTGAGCCTCAGGAGGAACATCCTTTTGTGCTCCAGGCAAAATCTGAATTATCTGTCTCTTCCACTACAAAGTAAAAGGGATGGCACTTACCAGCTGGAGAAGTGGCCCAAGGGAATCTCACAGGGTTCAACAAGACCAAGTGTTGGTGCTGCACCTGCATCAGAACAGCCCCTGGCATGAATCCAGGCTGGGACGAGCAGATGGAGCAGCCCTGGCAGAAGGACTTGGGGGTGCTGTGGGTGAGAGCTGGCCCTGCCCCAACCCAGAACCCCCCTGTGCTGGGCTGTACCCAGAGCCCCAGGGCAGCAGGGCAGGGGGGATTCTGCCTCTCTGCCCCACTCTGCTGAGTGCCCCCTGCAGGGCTGCATCCAGCCCTGGGGCCAGCACAGGAAGGACAGGGAGCTGCTGGAGCCAGGCCAGAGCAGGGACACCAAGGGGATCAGAGGGATGGAGCAGCTCTGCTGGGAGGAAAGGCTGAGGGAAGTGGGATTGTTCAGCCTGGAGAAGGGAAGGCTTTGGGGTGACCTCATTGTGGCCTTTCAGTGCCTGAAGGGAACCCACAGGAAAGATGGAGAGAGACTCTTGACAAAGGCCTGGAGTAGCAGCATGAGAGGGAATGGCTTCACACTGACAGAGAAAAGAAACAAATTCTTCTCTATGAGGGCAGTTTGGACAATGGTGAATAGTTTGTTCAGAGAAGCTGTGGCTGCCCCAGCCCTGGCAGTGTCCAAGGCCAGGCTGGATGGGGCTCTTAGCAACATGGGATAGTGGACGGTGTCCCTGACCATGACAGGGAGTTTGAACTGGATGATCTTTAAGGTCTCTTCCAATCCAAACCATTCTATGATTCTATGCATTGAAAAAGACACCAGATTCATCTTTGCTCCTTTACTCACAACTTTCAAGCCCTTTCAGAAAGTACCAGACCCACAGCTAGGTCTTGCATTTCTGTTGGGGGCTATACTTCAGCCATGTCTGTGAATGTATGTTTCCTTTCCTAATTTTTCTCAAGCTCAAGACATCTGATATAGGTTTATGCTCTATTATTCCTCTACTGAAATAATGCCCACAAAACCTTGTGCCAGCATAGCTAAAGGTCCTAAGCTTCTGTCTATAATTGTGGTGGGCAGATGTGATTTGTTTTGGTAGAAGATCATTATTACTTCAGCACTTAGCTCCATAAGGAAGCTCAGTAGCTGTTTATCTTTAAAAAGGACTATAAAAAGTACAGCAGTGATCTGGCCTTGTGTCACCTTGAGGCCTACACTTAACAGTATACCTGAGAGTAGAATCTGATACATAAAGGAATGGCTTTCTCTAAGGGCTGTCAAGGCATACTCTATGGTGACTTTTTATGGTGGCATTCTAATATCTGGATCAGGCATATGACCAGACTGAAAATTTCTCTTTTTCTGCAGCCTTTATTTCCTTATTGAACAACTATGAGGCATCAACTGGTGTAGCAGAAGTAGTGACTCCAGAAGAAATAGTTGAAAACAATTGTTTCCTTGATGCTATCTTAGCAACAGAAGTCATGAGAGTGAGTAACACAGATCTTTTTTGTCACTGAAAACACTGATTTAAAAAGTAAACTGTATATATATCTTGGTTTTCTACCCTTCAGCTAGCTCATGATCATCTGCTGAAAAAAAACCTAGCAAGGCCAAACCTTGCTGATTTCAAACATCAGCTTTATGACATCTGGTTCCAGCTCTATGCCAGGAAAGGAGGAGACAGGTATGTTTGATGGGTGTGGGCACTGATAATCTCTGTGCTATTCTGATTTAGGTAAATGTAAGCCTGAGTGCCCTCTGCTGCATATAGAGCTGGAAGACTGCTTCAGAATAGCTTCAGAATGATGGAGAGTGGGTTTAGATTGGATATGAGGAAGAAAATCTTCCCTGTGAGGGTGGTGAGGCCCTGGCACAGGTTTCAAACATCAGCTTTATGACATCTGGTTCCAGCTCTATGCCAGGAAAGGAGGAGACAGGTATGTTTGATGGGTGTGGGCACTGATAATCTCTGTGCTGCTGGAAGACTGCTTCAGAATAGCTTCAGAATGATGGGAGAGTGGGTTTAGATTGGATATGAGGAAGAAAATCTTCCCTGTGAGGGTGGTGACGCCCTGGCACAGGTTGCCCAGAGAAGCTGTGGCTGCCCCATCCCTGGACATGTTCAAGGTCAGGCTGGATGGAGCTTGGAGCAACCTGGGATAGTGGAAGGTGTCTCTGCCCATGGCAGGGGGTTGGAATGAGATGGGCTTTAACATCCCTTCCAAACCAAACCATTCTATGGCTCTATAAAACATATAAAATACCTATATATTCTTTTTTTTTCTTTTCTTCTTCGTTACATACCTGATTCTTGTGGTTTTGAACATGTTTTTGTTGGAGAAACAAGGCATGGTAAAGAGATCTTAAGTTTGCACAACTGGGTGCAATTTTACCTTCAGGAAAAGCGCAATCAGATTGACTACAAGGGATACGTATCTCAGAAGAACAAAACCAGGGTAAGAACAAGCCTTTGGGAACATTTGCAAGTAAAACAAATGGATCCAGAGATAAAAGTTGCAATGAAAGAAGTGTAATAGTGCAATCATAGGCTCAGTGTTTTGAACAGCAATAAGTATATACAGTACATAACTGTATATAAGAAGAATGAATAATGGCATGTCTTCCAGTTTCTTTTTTTGCAAAAACTATTTTAAAAAGTAGTGCTGGTGTTTACAGAATTGCAACACTGCTGAGACTTAGTTGGGATAAATGGTCATGTATGCTCCAGAGGTCAGGGAAAAGATAGTGCCCAGCTATAGCACCCAGGCACACCAAGGATGACTAAATCTTACAAAGCTCTCAAAAATCTGGAATCAGAAATTCTATCTGTCCAGTCACAGCTGTGTTGGAGATTATTCTGTTGTTTCATTTGTGCTTTCAGCCTGATAGAGATGACCAAGTTTTGAGCATCCAGTTCAGCTGGAAGGGTTCAGTCAAGCCAGTCAGAAGCACCTTTATTTGTGTCAGCCTGGAGTTTGAATTTGCCCTTTACACAGTCATTTTCCTGCTGTCTGAAGAAAGAGTCACACATGAAACAGTGAAGATAGATGAGTACAAGCTACAAATGGTTGTCTAGTGCCACGGGCACCACATTGGAACAGCATATCCAGTACTGCTCAGTTGTACCACATATTGGAACAGCATATCCAGTACTGCTCAGTTGTTCCACATATTGGAACAGCATATCCAGGACTTCTCAGCACCACTTGTGAAGATTAGTGGAGTGAGCAGGAAACTTTGTTTTTTAAATCAAGGGAAAGGAGGAGTGGTGGAGAGAGGAGGAATAGATGGGAGGTGGACAGGACCAGACAGCAAAGTTAATATGTTGTTTTATACAACTAATTTCAAGTGACTCAGTCTCTTTCGGTCTGCAATGGAGTGTTTAATAAGTAGTGTGCTGTGACACTGTCTGAGAAACTATTAAACATACTCCTGCTCACATTAAATTTACATCTAAATTAGATCAGTCTTCCCTTATGCATGATAGCACTGTAATTTTCAGCAAATAATGGCATTTAAGAAAAGGTTAAAATCTATATTAGACTTAATATTTCTCTTATTTTTTAGTCACTGCATATCTAAAAAAGCAATGACCACACTTTGCTTACACTTTACCTTCCAGACAGAAACTCTGATTTGGCACAGGCAGAACTCCAGGATGTTTTAGTCTCCTCTTCTCATTCCATAAGAGGTTAAAATGCATTATTTACAATACAATGACTTGGACACACAGAGAACACATTTAGGTGGGGAGATGTGGTCATATGTGTCCATATGTGCACAGCAGGCCTTAAAATATTTTCTGTTTCTTTGACAAAATTTTCATATACTCCCTATGTATTCCTGAAACACCTGGATGACAGCTTCATGCTACAGGTACTAAGAGGGCTGGCTTGGAAAGATTCCCTCCCTCCTTGATTTGTTGCTTGTCAACAGAGAGGATCTTGTGAACCTCTTGAGTAGAGATTGGTGGCTGTCTTGGCCACAGTGACCATGAAACCATTGAGTTTAAAATCTCTGGTGACAGGAGGAAGAGTGCCAAAAAAACTTCAACCCTGGACACGGGAAGAAGTGACTTCAGGCTGCTCAGGGAACCAGTGAGTAAAGTCCCCTGTTGTAGTGGTTTTGGTTCATCAATTTGAGATTTTTGGGATCTTGAATTTGAGATTTTGAGGAAAAAAATTGAGCGTTTTTTTCTCAAAATTTGAGATTTTGAGATTTAAGAATTGATTTGAGAACCAACACACCTGGGAAAATGCTTCTGAAGGTCCTGGGGTCCATCAGTGCTGTGGTCACATTTTAGGCACCAGCTCCTGAGGGCACAAGAACAGGTAATTCCTAAAAATTGGAAATCAAGCAGATGAGGCAGAAGGCCACTTTGGCTGAACAGGAATCTTCTTTTGGAGATAAGGTAAAAAAGGAAGGGGTATGCCCAGTGGAGGCAAGGTCAGGTGATGTGGAAGGAATATGGAGATGCTGCTTTCTGCTGTTGGGGGAGAACTTGTTTGGCCAAAGCTCCACTGCAGTTGTAGCCACCAGAAATGTGGGGGACAATAAAAAGAGGGTTTAAAAATACATTAATGGCAAAAGGCAGTGCTGAAATGACATCAGCCCATTACAGGATGAGGATGGTCACCTCACAAATAGCGCCCTGGATAAGGTAGAGATGTTTAATGCTTTCTTTGCCTCTGTCTTGAACATGGATGATGGACTAAGGAGGTCCCAGCACCCTCAGCTAGAGGACTGTGACTATGAGAATGATAAACACTGAGTTAACCCTGAAGGTGTGAGGGATCTGCTGCTACAGATGGATCCCTGTAGGTCTATGGGGTATGAAGGGATTAATGGGAGAATACATAAAGAGCTGGCTGATATCATCATGAGGCGTCTTTTGATAATTTTTGAACAGTCTTCAGAATCTGGAGAGGTCCCAGTTTTCAAAGAGGGCAAGAAGGATGACCCTGGAAGCTACAGGCCTGTCAATCTAACTCCAGTGCCTGGTAAAATTAAGGAGATGACGATGATTATTCTGGGAGGTAGTGAAAAACACCTGAAGGATGTTGGTCACACAGTCATTGGTCACAGCCAGCACATCTCCATGAGAGGAAAGTCCTGCTTTTCAAAATTAATTTCCTTTTATGCTAAGGTAACCCATCTGACATTGCATCCAAATCACAGAAGAAGCCGTGGCACCGGTCACCCATGCGCTCTGATCCCCCTTCGCTTTCAGCATGTGCACCAGGAGGGACCACGTCCCAACTCAGCTGCTGGCAGGCAGGATTGCAGTTCGGCCACTGGCTGGGATCCCGGATCGCCACAAGCAGCCGATAAATGTGGACCCATGTCTAAGGATCGAGGCAAAGGAAGAAGGAAGGGCTTTTTGCTTGTTTCTCCAAGCTGCCTTTATTCTTTCCCTCAACAGGCGCAGCGCCAGGGCTGCAGCGCCATGCAGGAGCAGGCAAGACGTGGGAGCGCTGTGGCTCAAAGGGGGACAGTGGCAAAAGACCATGAAACAGAGAAAAGCAGTGGCTTTTATGGGGGGAGGTGGAATCCCAGGAGGAGACCATCTGGCTAGTTAGGAGGGGTCTGGGGTTACAAACGTAAACGTAACTTGGAGCAGGAAAATCAGATACCAATGGCAGAAAGGAAAAATCATAACTGACAGCAAGTTCTCTGGATAAAGGGGTGTAACAAATCATGACAGACAATCCACAGGGGTAGGATTTTTGAGGATAGACGGGAAAATCTGGAATTATGATAACTGCCATGGTGAGACAGGGGGTAAACAACTTTATACAGAGACTAAACAAATTCTTCAAACCCCCACTGCTGTAGGCAGGGAGAGATCAAATATCTTCAAATCCCCACTGCCACACCCACCCAGTTAATAAAAAAAACATCAATAGATGTAATCTTTTTGGATTTCAGTAAAGCTTTGGATATAATCTCAGTGTGCAGTCCACAGCTGGATAAACACATTGTGTGATGGATGAGCAACTTGCTCACGGGTCAAGCACAAAGAATGACAGTGCCTGGGTGACAGCAGACTGGCAGCCTGTCACTTGTGGGGTACCACAGGGCACTGTCTTAGGCCCCATTGTCTTAAAAATCCTCGTAAAGAGCTTGAATACAGGACAGCAAGGGATACTAAGTAAGCTTGCAGATGATAAAAACTGGGAGGAGCTGTGGAGCTGTTGACTCCCTCTAGGGTGAAGAGGCCCTGCACAGAGGCCTGGACAAATGACAGGGCTGGACAATCACCAGTGGTGTGAAGTTAACAAAGGCAAGGGCTGAATTCTGCACCTGGGATGGGTCAGCCCTGGAAGTACAGACACACTGGGAATGAAAGACTGGAGAGCAGTGTTGTGGAAAGAGAGCTGGGGGTTAATGGCCAGTTGGGCATGGGCCAGCAGTGCCCTGGCAGCCAGGAGGGACAGCCCTGTCCTGGGGCACCAGGCCCAGCATCACCGGCCAGGCCAGGGAGGGGATTGTCCCACTCTGCTCTGGGGGGGGGGCGGCCACAGCTTGAATATTGTGTGTGGTTTTGGGTGCCACAATATAAGAAAGATCTAGAGCTGTTTGAGAGTTTCCAAAGTAGGGTTTTGGAGATGGTGAAGGGCCTGGAGGGGAAGCCACACAAGGAGCAGCTGAGGGCACTTGGTCTGTACAGCTGGAGAAGAGCAGACTGAAGTCACAGATCACAGCAGTTCTGCAGCTTCCTCACAAGGGGAAAAGGAGGGGCAGGACCTGATCTCTGCTCTGTGTGACCAAGAACAGGACCCAAGGGAACGGCTGGAGCTGTGTCAGGGGATGGTTAAAGTGGATATCAGGGAAAGGTTCTTCCCCCAGAAGGTGGTGGGGCACTGAACAGGCTCCCCGGGGAAGGCTCACAGTCCCAAGAATGACATTCTCGTGCACAGGGCAGGATTGAGGGAGTGTGCTGTCCCCAGCCAAAGCCAGGGGTTGGACACATGACGGCTGTGAGTCCCTTCCAACACAGAATATTCTCTGAAAATTTCAAATGCCACAGAGAGCAAAGCAGGGATTCCTACAGCTGTTGAAACATCACAAGGGGCTGCTCAGGCTGGGCGTCACCGGAGGAGCCATTGGAGAACACCAAGAGAGGACCAGCTGAGGGATGCTGATGAATGGGTTCAATCTTCCCTGCAGTGACAAGTCTTGTGGAGGACAGCAAGAGAGGCTGAAGTCAGGTACTGCTGTAAATTTGAAACACAAAGGATCTGAGGCAGATATCAGGAATATCAGGTACAAAACCACAGAGCTGTCACACAGAACACCTGCTCTGCGGACTAGAAACCAACTCTGGGGAAGGTCAAAGGCACTCGGTTTCCTTCAGCCTGGGGAACATCCCTGCAGCCATGGGCCCCCAGGTCACACTGCACGCTTTGACAACTCTTCAGAGTCCTGTTTCATCTTTGCATAGGTGGCAGGGCAGAACTGGGAATAGAGCTGAGCCAGCAGAGCCTGGGAGGGGATCTCTAACTTGGTCCCGTGGCTCAGTTTGTTCCATATGTGCACTGCATAGGTGTTCTTAAGGAGTTTCTGAAGCTCCGAGGCACTGACTGCCTCAAACAACTTCTTCCAGTCCTGCCAGGGAATAGGATAAACAACTTCTCGGGCAAGAGCACTCACACCTTTGCAGCTCATGCTCTTGATAGTCCGGATGGAGCACCACTTCTTGAAGACACGAGTTAGGAGCTCTGGGCCCTGGTGCCCCCAGACCCAGCCATTGTAGTCCTCCACAAAGTCCCTCATGCAAAGTTCCATGAACTTGTGCTTAGCTTTAAAGGATAGAAAGGCTCCATTCAGTACACCGTCACCCTGAATGCCAAGGGCATTGGTGAGGTTCTGCAAGTTCTTAAGCACAATGAAGTCTGTATCCAGGTAGATGCCACCAAATTTCCACATGAGGACAATTCTGCAGGCGTCAGAGAGGACCGGTAAAAAATAAGGCTCCCAGTGCCGCAGAGGCCATAAGTACCACCCTTTCAGAGGCGTTCCAGAAAAGAGCTCTGTCAAGTCCAGGGGCTGGATTTCCACGTTGGGGAAGCAGCTCAGCAAGGAGAAAGCCCAGTGCTTGGGCAAGGAGGCGTTCCTTTTGGCCACGCCTTTCATGAGCACCATGACCCTTGATGTGGGGTGTGTCCTGGCCGCTGACTCCACAGAGCACGAGAACAGGTAACCTGGGGCAGTTTGCTCCGAGGTCTCCACAAAAAACACCTTTCCTGTGGAAGGTCCACCAGCAATGTCAAGGGGAGAAGGCACGTAGTGAGCACAGCTGATCTCAGCAGACAAGCTGTAGGTGGGGCCGCTGCTCTTTGGGTCCTCCCAGCTGCCCCAGTACAACTTGTGGTAGGCAAAGGATACGAACACAAAGATGAGGATAAACAGGGCACAGAGCCTGTGGCTCAGCACCACCCTGGTCACTTTTAGGAGGCAGCTGGGCGTCCTAAGCATTCTCTCTCCAGCCAGAGCCTGCTCTCCCGAGACAGCTGTCATGATCTGAAGGGAAGGAAAAAGAGAGAAAACTTTACAGATGAGGCAGCAGAATATGAGCCTTCCTTCATAGGTGTGTGTCCCACCTTCATAGCAATGCACAACAAACTCTGGGAACACCATTAGAGAACTCATCTGTCACCCTCTAGAAATTCAGGTCACTGTCAACACGAGACACGTATGCAAAGCCCTGGCAGGAGGAAATAGGAATGGTCCTTATGACCATTCCTGGAGCTCTGTCAACAGACACTGTGTGGACCTGCTGCCCACTGACAGCTGGTTATTATGAGGGGAGTTGTTTTCTTCTGATACACAACGTGTCCTTCCCCCAAACCAAACACAAGCCTCAGTCTTCCAGTTGTTGAGCTGGCAGTTACTGCCTTTCCAAACCAATCACCTGCTCCTGCAGAGAGCCTGGCCCATTGTTCATGGCAGCATAGCCTAGCAGGATGGATGGAGGTTGGGAAAGGAATGGATGCAGGGCAGCTCTGGCAGCAGATGCAGACAATAAGGTCAAGAAATGCCGTTGTAAAGGGAGTTCCAAGGCTGCTTCCCAACCCTGCACAGGCCACTCTGGCTCTGCCTTGCTCAGTTCTCTCAGTGGATCCTGCTGGTGCACAGGCAATCCCTCCACTCTCCTGCCCTTACTTCCTTGCTTCTTCTGGCAAAAAGGAGAGATGGAGTTGAAGAGGTTATTAGCAAGGCAGCAACAAACAGATAAGTCAGTCTAGCTCCATCCTCAGCATTAGCATCAGCATTGCTGCCCTTGTCTCTCCTTAAATCGAGGGGCAGCAGAAGCAGCATCTCCTGTGCCCACCACTGGGCCCCAAAGGTCAACAGGGAAGAGCACATGAAGGAGCAGTGAGGAAGGTTGTGGCTTTTAGGACCAGGGGAAATGGTCTCAAGTTGTGCCAAGGGAGGTCAGAGTGGACATTACTCAGAATTTTACTCCCTGGAAGAGTTACCAGGCATTGGCACAGGCTGCCCAAGAAGGCAGTGGAGCCATTTAACAGACAGATAGGTGTGGCAGTTAGGGACTTGGTTTAGTGGTGGACTTGGCAGAGTGGGCTTTGGGGTGGGACTCAAGCATCTCAATGGTCTTTTCCATCCTAAAGGATTCCATCATTTCACCTGCCTCCCTGACCTCCATATCCAAAGCCCCACTCCCCAGGAAAAAAGGGTCAGGAAACAGGAAAAGCTTTAATCCAGCAGCTGTAACCAAAGTGGCAGGGAACAACGACAAAGCACCCAGGTGGCACGGTCCCATTTGTCATTGCTCCCTGATCACTGTGCCTGGGTCATACATGGAGCTTCCCCTGTGGCCAAAAACTACTTGTCAGCTACACTGGGAGGCATCCAAATGTCAGAGCATGGAGCCACCAGGGACTGGGGGACAGAGGAGAGGCAGCCAATACACAAATGATCAGCTCTGGATCCCCAGAAAGTTTTCTCCTCCTGCACAGAAATGGCAGCACATGCTGCCAGTGCTACAGGCAGCCAAAGCCAGCCCACTCTGCCTTTTACAGACCCCTTTACATTCCCCAGCCTCCACACACCACAGCTGGGTTAACCCTGTAAATACTTTTTAAAGCTGTAGACAGCAAAGAGGCACAGACTAGGCAGAAGAGAGCTGGTGCAGTAGAGAAGGCACAAAACTCACCTGTCCCTGCTGTCAAGACACCACAGAATTCCCTGCTCTGCTGAAAGGATGTTTCAGAAATTAAAGTCTGTGAGGATGACCACAACTCTATGGTCTGACACCTCCTTCTTCTGAAAAGGAACGGTAAGAGACGGAGTCCGAACATAAGGAGAAAAGAAAAGGGGAGGGTGCAACATCATTTATGTAACCAGTAACAGATGCAAAGGTCACAGATGTACCGTGAACAAACCAGTTAGTTAAAAAGTAATAAAGAAAAAGGAGGAAATTGAAAACCCATTGTTGCTAGACTTTGAGCTTTAGACTGCTGGGAAAATGGCTCGATTTGTTTTCTCCTCCTTTGCTAAGAATTCCCAGCCCTCACACTGCTGCTGGGGCTGCCATGATAACTGAGTGTCATGGTTTCACACTGGTGCATGCCAGTGCCCCCATGAAAATATATTCTCCTTAGTGACTGCTGTGAGATATAACCAGAAATAGAGCAAAGCAGGGTACAACTTAGGAATAAAGAAAAAAAAAAACTTTATTAACTATAATATATAAAAAGGAAGAGACACAGAACTCAGAATGAAAACCTTCTAAACCATTCCTCCTCCTTCCCCCAGTTTCCACCACAACATAAAATAAGACCTTAGATTTTCAATCCAGTCACCACCTCTCAGATAATCAACTCTCAATCCATCACCACCCCTCAGGTAATCAACTTTCAGTTCATCAAGGAGAGAGGAGTCTGTCTTGTACCATAGGCTTCCCCCAGAAACACAATTGAAACCTCTTGTGTTTCCATGTCACTTGTGGCACTGCTCAGAGAACATCTGCCCTCATGACTTCTTCCTTCCATGTCCAGTGCTCTCACCACTGCACATGGACCAGAACTGCTTTTAGGGTTCCCCTTTTAAGGATGCTCCACCCAATTCCAAAAAAGCAACAGTCTCTCACTTTTGGAACACCAGTCGTCCCCAAATTCACCCCCTGGGGCCAAGGTGTCTCAAGATCAGAGATCTCATTCTTCACTGAAGACACAGGGCATCACCACACCCTCCTCAGCTGTCTCTGTTCATGCTACTGCTTCCCACAGCATCACTGCACTCTCTTGGCTCCAAGGCATTGCCTCCCCCTAAATGCACTGTGTCACAGGAAAAATGGGTGTGTCCATGGCTATACAAGAAGAGTCCAGCCAAAGGCCACTCGATCATCTCCTCCCACCTAGGATTCTTCTCAACTTCTTCTGACATCTTCCACTTGCACAAACTTGCATCACACTTGGCCATTTCCTCCTGTTTCATCTATCTCTCTCTCTCTTCTAATCTAGATCCAGGAGGATCAGTATTTGTAAGGTTTGCATTATCCCAGAAAAGGGTTAAAATCTTGGGGTCTGCCTGCCCAGAACTCCCATGGCTGATAGGAAACTTCTCGTGCTGCAACCCCCTTCTTCTTGGCCTGGCCGTGCTGCCAGCACATGATAATAGATTTCAAGGTAGCACGGATCCAGAAGCGCTTTCTTGCTCTCTACCCCAGGGGGGCTGCCCGATGCCTCTCAGGGCTCCTCCACCCTTCCATCCTGCAAGGCCTTCACCTCCCTTTTCTGCCCAAGGCTCCGGCCTACCTCACCCCGGCCACATGGCTTCCCTCCCCCAGCCAGCCCCAGCTGGGCAGGGGAGCTCTGAGCTCCTTCACTGACCAGAACCAAGAGAGTTCCCCTGGGCGTTCTCTGCTTTTTAACACACTGTGTCCTCAGAGGCGGTCCATGTCTTCAGAGGCCACACAAGGTGCCAATATTCAAATGTGACCACTGATTGGTTTTGACCACAACTTCCTAAAAAACTCTGTCCTTCACAACCTAGAACACTGAGCTGAGCCTTCCATAGAGCTGCCTGCTCCCACCCCAAGCCCTAAGTACAGAATGCCCCCTTGGAAACATGCTCTTTTGACCAAATGCTTTACTTGTTCATTAGGGAATACTCCCTCATATGCCAGGGACCTCACTGAAGGACTTTGCCACATTCAGGTGTCCCTCATTCTATGACAGTTCCCCTTTGCCCCTGTGATCAAGGGTGGCTGACCTTTCCTTGCATGAGACATGGCTGGCACATTCATAAAATCCCTCCTTTGTCAGTACAGCCACTAAATTTAGGGTCTACTGCAATTCCTCTTCAGCTGCCTGAAACAAATATTGCTCTGTAGTGTCCCAGACCCCTCTCCTCTCCCCAAATCCTTCCATGCGGAGCAGCACCATGGATGGACTCATGACAACCCTTGTCCCAGCACAGGGACTCCACAACCACTCTGGGCAACCTGATCCAGTGTTTCACCACCCTTCCTTTCGTTCTAACTTGCCACACTTCAAGGAGTGCCCATTGTGACTCCTGCCATCTCTGCATTGAACAGAGGAGAGTCTCACTTGTGTCCTCCACCCACCCACCTTCAGCCAGGTGTTTGTACACCCTGACCAGACAGCCCAGCCTGCTCTAGTCCAAGAAAGGTCAGCAGAGCTCTCCCAGCCTCTCCTCCTGCACCGTGTGCTCCAGTCTCCTTCTCACCTTAGTGGCCCTTTGCTGGACTTGCCCCAGTATGGACACGCCTCCCTCATCCTGGGATTCCAGAACCAGCCCTCCAGGTGTGTCTCACCAGTGCTGAGTGGTGGGCAAGGATTTGCATTTGGGGTAGATGGATGACCCCACATCATCCACTGCCTACAACCTCAGTGACATCTTCAACTTACCAGGTGTCTGCTGGAATCCCACCCAGCAGACAGGAGACACTCCGGGAGGTTTCTGGAGCGTGTGGAAGAGAACTTGCTGACACAGCTGGCAGGCAAGCCCACCAGAGGCAGTGTCCCAGGGGATCTGCTGTTTACAAACAGGGGAGCACCGGTGGGAGATGAGGTTGCCTGAGGCCATCTTGGGTACAGTGACCATGACATGATTTGATTTCAGTTCTCAGTGAAGGGAGGGAAGAAGGAGGAAGGGGGTCAGCAAAACAACTACCTTGGATTTGTGGAGGTCAGGCTTTGGTCTGTTAAGACCACAGATTGAGAGAATCACTTAGGAGGCCATCCTGAGGGGCCAAGGAGCCCAGGAAGGTGGACGTTCCTCAGGAAGAAGGTCATAGAGGTGGAGGAGGAGCCCATTGCAATGTGCCATAAGCTGGTTCAGGGAAGGCTGGCCTGGAAGACTGGCAAGCTTCCACTGGGACTTGGGGAAGAACAGAGAGTTGAGCAGCTCTGGAAAAAGGGTCAGGCATCTCAGGAAGACTACAAGGATGTTATGTCATGATGTTAATCAGAGAGGAAACTAGAAAGGTAAAAGTCAATCTGGCCACCAGCATAAAAGTTAAGAAAAAGTGCTTTTCCAAATGCATTAATAACAAAAAGAGGCCAAGGAGATTCTCCATCCTTTATTGCATGCTGGGGTGGGAACACAACCTCCAGGGATGAGGAAAAAGGCTGAGGTACACAATGCCTTCTTGACCTCAGCCTTTAACCAAAAGCCCAGTTACCCTCTGCACATCCAGACCCCTGAGCTACAAGACAGAAACAGGGAGCAGAACAAAGTCCCCACACTGCAGGAGGAAGTTGTAAGTGAGCTGCTGTGCTGCCCAGACATGCACAAGTCTATGGAGATGCCATCCTTCTGCTGGAAGCTGGTGAAGGAGCCCACAAAGCTCCATTCTCCATCGTTTGTCAGCAGTCCTGGTGAACTAGAGAGCTCCTGGCTGACAGGAGGTTGGTCAGGGTGACACCCCTCTATGAGAAGGCTTGGAAGGACAACTGGGAGAACCAGAGGCCCGTCAGCCTGACCTCGGTGGCAGGGAAGGGTATGGAACAGATTACCTAAAGTACAATGACATGATGTGTGCTGCACTACTGGGGCATCAGGCCTAGCCAGCAGGAGTTCAAGCACATCCTACTAGACTGACCCAACCTCTTTCTATGAATACCCAATGGATGGGGAAAGGCTGTGGAGGTTGTGTACCTGGGCCTTCAGTAAAGCCTTGATCACTGCTCCCACAGCGCTCTCCTGGAGAGCATTGTCCTTGCAGCCCATGGATTTAACAGGTTCCCTGTTTGCTGGGAATAAACTGCCTGGATGGCTGGGCCCAGAGAGTAGTGGTGGAATTAATCCAGCTGGCAGCAGGTCACGGGTGCTGTGCCCCAGGGCCCAGTGTCAGAGCCAGTCCTGTTTCATATCCTTGAGGCTGAACAAGATATTAAGTGCTGGCTACTGCCCCTGGGTCACAACCCCCAGCAGCTCCAGGCTGGGGAGGAGTGGCTGGGAAGAGCCCAGCAGGAAAGGGCCTGGGCCTGCAACTCCACAGTGCATGCCCAGGTGGGCAAGAAGGCCAATGGCTGCTGGGCTGGGTCAGCAATGGTGAGGCCAGCAGGACCAGGGTAGTGACTGTCCCCCTGTCATGGGTACTGGGGAGGTGTCACCCCAGTGAGGCCACCTCCTGTCCTGGTTTTGGCACTGCAAGATGGACATTGAGGGGCTGGAGTGTGTCCAGAGGAGGGAATGGAGCTGGGCAAGGGGCTGGAGCACAAGTCTGATGAGGAGCAGCTGAGGGAGCTGGGGTGTTTAACCTGGACGAAAAGGAGGCTCAGGAGAGCCCTGTTGCTCTCCACACCTCCCAGAAAGGAGGCTGCAGCCAGGTGGGGGTCAGGCTCTGCTCCCAGGGGATCCAAGGGACAGGATGAGGGGAAATCAATAGAATGGCCTGAGCTGGAAGGGACGCTAAAGATCATCTTGTTCCACCCCTCCTGCTGTGGCGAAGGACACCTTCCACTATTCCAGGTTGCTCTGATCCCTGTCCAACCTGGTCTTGGACACTTCCAGGGATCCAGGGACAGCCACAGCTGCTAGTGGCAACCTGTGTCTGGGCCTCACCACCCTCACAGGCAAGAATTTCTTCCTCATTATCCAACCTAAACCTGCTCTCTCTGAGTGTGAAGCCATTCCCTCTCGTCCTGCCACTCCAGGCCCTTGTCAAGAGTCTCTCTGCATCTTTCCTTTAAGCTCCCTTCAGACACTGGAAGGCGACACTGAGGTCACACCCCAAAGCCTTCTCTTCTCCAGGCTGAACACTCCCACTTCCCTCAGCCTTTCCTCCCAGCAGAGCTGCTCCATCCCTCTGATGCCCTTGGTGTCCCTGCTCTGGCCTGGCTCCAGCAGCTCCCTTCCTGTGCTGGGATCCCAGAGCTGAATGCAGAACTCCCTGCACCATGGTAGGTTCAGTTGGATACAAGAATTTCAGAGTGCTTAAGAACTGTGTGCCACAGGCTCCCAAGGGAAGTGGTGGAGTCACTATGCCTGGAAGTGTTCCAAAAAATAAGTACACATGGCACTTTGGGATAAAAGGCCTGTGGGTATGGTGATACTGAATTGAAGGTTGGACTCCCTGATCTTAGAGGTCTTTTCCAAAATTCATGTACTTCTGATTTTTTATTTTTGTTCCTGGGGACACCGCTCTGAGTCCTGCATCTGGTCCTTCTGTTGATGTGGACATGTTGCCTTCTGGACTTCCACATTGTGTTCAGTATTCCAATGAAAAGGATGTAATCCTCCCCACAGAACTGCAGAAGCAGGAAATGCTGAGCCCCTTCAGAGTGTGACAATGGTTGCTTAGATGTTGGTATCCTACAAGAACTACTTCAGCAGAGCAAGGATATTCATAACTTCTGCTCCTCAAAGATCTGCTTTTGTCTATTTATTTTCCAGAGGAGTCTGAGACAAGTCATCCCACTGCTGTGGATTTAAAAACAGTAGGGAGCATCAGTGGAACTTTTCACACTGCAGAAGTTTACAACAACTTCACACTGAGACACACTGGGATCTAAACTCTTTTCTGCTTCTTAAAGTAAATTTCATATACTCATCATGTGTTTCCCCACATGTAAGGATCTTTGCCTGCCAGGGAATTCTGTTCCAAGCCCCAGCAATCTGTGCCCTTTGGCACTGCCTGGTAGTCATTCACAAATTCAAAAATGCCACAGAGAGCAAAGCAGGGATTCCTACAGCTGTTGAAACATCACAAGGGGCTGCTCAGGCTGGGCGTCACCGGAGGAGCCATTGGAGAACACCAAGAGAGGACCAGCTGAGGGATGCTGATGAATGGGTTCAATCTTCCCTGCAGTGACAAGTCTTGTGGAGGACAGCAAGAGAGGCTGAAGTCAGGTACTGCTGTAAATTTGAAACACAAAGGATCTGAGGCAGATATCAGGAATATCAGGTACAAAACCACAGAGCTGTCACACAGAACACCTGCTCTGCGGACTAGAAACCAACTCTGGGGAAGGTCAAAGGCACTCGGTTTCCTTCAGCCTGGGGAACATCCCTGCAGCCATGGGCCCCCAGGTCACACTGCACGCTTTGACAACTCTTCAGAGTCCTGTTTCATCTTTGCATAGGTGGCAGGGCAGAACTGGGAATAGAGCTGAGCCAGCAGAGCCTGGGAGGGGATCTCTAACTTGGTCCCGTGGCTCAGTTTGTTCCATATGTGCACTGCATAGGTGTTCTTAAGGAGTTTCTGAAGCTCCGAGGCACTGACTGCCTCAAACAACTTCTTCCAGTCCTGCCAGGGAATAGGATAAACAACTTCTCGGGCAAGAGCACTCACACCTTTGCAGCTCATGCTCTTGATAGTCCGGATGGAGCACCACTTCTTGAAGACACGAGTTAGGAGCTCTGGGCCCTGGTGCCCCCAGACCCAGCCATTGTAGTCCTCCACAAAGTCCCTCATGCAAAGTTCCATGAACTTGTGCTTAGCTTTAAAGGATAGAAAGGCTCCATTCAGTACACCGTCACCCTGAATGCCAAGGGCATTGGTGAGGTTCTGCAAGTTCTTAAGCACAATGAAGTCTGTATCCAGGTAGATGCCACCAAATTTCCACATGAGGACAATTCTGCAGGCGTCAGAGAGGACCGGTAAAAAATGAGGTTCCTGCTGCCGCTGAGGCTGCAGGAACCACTGTGCCAGAGGTGTTCCAGAAAAGAGCTCTGTCAAGTCCAGGGGCTGGATTTCCACGTTGGGGAAGCAGCTCAGCAAGGAGAAAGCCCAGTGCTTGGGCAAGGAGGCGTTCCTTTTGGCCACGCCTTTCATGAGCACCATGACCCTTGATGTGGGGTGTGTCCTGGCCGCTGACTCCACAGAGCACGAGAACAGGTAACCTGGGGCAGTTTGCTCCGAGGTCTCCACAAAAAACACCTTTCCTGTGGAAGGTCCACCAGCAATGTCAAGGGGAGAAGGCACGTAGTGAGCACAGCTGATCTCAGCAGACAAGCTGTAGGTGGGGCCGCTGCTCTTTGGGTCCTCCCAGCTGCCCCAGTACAACTTGTGGTAGGCAAAGGATACGAACACAAAGATGAGGATAAACAGGGCACAGAGCCTGTGGCTCAGCACCACCCTGGTCACTTTTAGGAGGCAGCTGGGCGTCCTAAGCATTCTCTCTCCAGCCAGAGCCCGCTCTCCCGAGACAGCCTGAAGGGAAGGAAAGAAAAAACCTGACAGATGAGGCAGCAGAATATGAGCCTTCCTTCATAGGTGTGTGTCCCACCTACATAGCGATGCACAACAAACTCTGGGAACACCATTCGAGAACTCATCTGTCACCCTCTAGAATTTCCAGTCATTCTGAACATGAAACATATGCAAATAACTCTGGGAGGAGGAACCCAAACAAACCATGAACAGGACAGGGAACTCAGCTGGCACAATCGCATTTGTCATTTCTCCCTTGATCACTGCACCTGGATCACATATGGAACTTCTCATGGCTTCTTAGAGGCACTGGGAGGCATCGTAATGGAAGGCACTGGGACTTGGGGGACAGAGGAGAGGCAGCCAATACACAAATGATCAGCTCTGGATTGTGGTAAAGTTTTCTCCTCCCACACAGAAATGCCAGCATGTGCTGCTAGTGCTAGAGGAAGCAAAACCCAGCTCACCCTGCCTTTTACAGACCCCTTTACATTCACCACCCTCCACACACTACAGCTGGGTTAACCCTGTAAATAATTTTTTGAACTATAGCAGACAAACAAGCACAGACATGGTGGGACAGAACTGGTGCAGTAGAGAAGGCACAAAACTCACCTGTCCCTGCTGTCAAGACACCACAGAATTCCCTGCTCTGCTGAAAGGATGTTTCAGAAATTAAAGTCTGTGAGGATGACTGCAGCTCTATGGTGTGGCACTTGCTTTTTATGAAGAGGAACAGTGAGCACAATGAGGAAAAAAAGGGTAGGATGCGACATCATTTATCCATAATGAGCAGTTGATACAAAGGTCACACAGATATACCGTGAACAAACCAGTTAGTTAAAAAGTAATTAAACAATAAAAAAAAAAAAGGAGGAAATTGAAACCCCACTGTTGCTTTGAGCTTTAGACTGGTGGGAAAATGGCTCGATTTGTTTTCTCTTGCTTTGTTAAGAATTCCCAGCCCTCACGCTGCTGCTGGGGCTGCCATGATAACTAAGCTGAGCCTTCCATAGAGCTGCCTGCTCCCACCCCAAGCCCTAAGTACAGAATGCCCCCTTGGAAACATGCTCTTTTGACCAAATGCTTTACTTGTTCATTAGGGAATACTCCCTCATATGCCAGGGACCTCACTGAAGGACTTTGCCACATTCAGGTGTCCCTCATTCTATGACAGTTCCCCTTTGCCCCTGTGATCAAGGGTGGCTGACCTTTCCTTGCATGAGACATGGCTGGCACATTCATAAAATCCCTCCTTTGTCAGTACAGCCACTAAATTTAGGGTCTACTGCAATTCCTCTTCAGCTGCCTGAAACAAATATTGCTCTGTAGTGTCCCAGACCCCTCTCCTCTCCCCAAATCCTTCCATGCGGAGCAGCACCATGGATGGACTCATGACAACCCTTGTCCCAGCACAGGGACTCCACAACCACTCTGGGCAACCTGATCCAGTGTTTCACCACCCTTCCTTTCGTTCTAACTTGCCACACTTCAAGGAGTGCCCATTGTGACTCCTGCCATCTCTGCATTGAACAGAGGAGAGTCTCACTTGTGTCCTCCACCCACCCACCTTCAGCCAGGTGTTTGTACACCCTGACCAGACAGCCCAGCCTGCTCTAGTCCAAGAAAGGTCAGCAGAGCTCTCCCAGCCTCTCCTCCTGCACCGTGTGCTCCAGTCTCCTTCTCACCTTAGTGGCCCTTTGCTGGACTTGCCCCAGTATGGACACGCCTCCCTCATCCTGGGATTCCAGAACCAGCCCTCCAGGTGTGTCTCACCAGTGCTGAGTGGTGGGCAAAGATCACCCCCCATGAACTTGCAGGCCATGCTCTATAGGCTGTGAGGGCATCTGGTTGTTGAGAGCTTTGTAACAAGCTGGCTCCGAGCTAAAGCTCACAGTGAGATTAATTTGACAAAGATAGAGAATGAGGGGAGTTGCCATTCCAATTAAACTGTGTCCTTGGCCCACGGATGAAGAAATACACAGAGACAGGTGGTGGAGCGGGACAGCCTGGGAAAGTAATAAGTAGTTATACCAAAACAGCACGTAGATAGCTGATAACTAATTAGCCAATGGTGAGCTGGGATTTTGCACTATGCATGAGCTAATTAAAAGGTGTATAATAATCGGTGATTCGGGAATAAAGACGAGACTTGTCGATCATCATATGGTGAGCAAGTCTTCCTTCTCCATCATCTGGTGGCTCCTGGTCAGCTTGGTGGTCCAGGGGACCACAGGCCCTTTTCTGCCCAGGTGCTTTCCATCAAAATGCTGCCTATGATTTTCATGGCCTTGCTTATTAAATTTACAAGCTAAGTTAACTAATACAAGGTTTGAATATGCAAACAAAAAATGTGTCCAAACAAAAATTGCAAAATGCAAAGAGACACCTCACTGCACAATGTAAACCCTAATATAAAAATATCATCAAGGATGCCTTGTTCCAAGCACAAAAGGGATAAAACAAAGGAAACAGATGCAGGACTGCCACCACAGATTATCTTGTAACTTTACCATGTAAAGACTGCCACCAGTCTGCTGCTGATGGATCTGCACATGCTCATGCCTACTTTTAGCCCATCCTGCCCTGAGGAAAGTGATTTCCTGCCCTACATGACTAACAGTGCTTCACTGACATTTCCTTGGTAGCAAAATTACAGACAGCAAAAAAGGGAAACAACCCAAACGAGATGATAATTGAACAACTGACTGATGGTACAACATCAATTGTCCATGAAGCCAACTTACATGAAGCAAAAAAAGCATCCTGCATTCCTGCAATCCTTAACTTTTCAAACAGTAGATATTCAGAAGTCCCTGAAACCTGGAAAGTCATTTCTAATAAGAAAAAAACTTCATTACTGAGTGATATTCTTATAAAACATCATATGATTTATATGACAGTTGAAATAGTGATAACAAATGGAAGAAATGAACTCTAAAAATTCTTTAGGATCATGCATTTGTGATGTCAGAGAACAAAATGTTACATTCTCACTTTTGCACTGAAAGCAATTAGGATTGTTTTTACATAATTACATTAGAATTGTGTAATTCTCAGAGTATGAATTCTGCAGAAGTTCACAAAACCTCCAGGCCTAAATCTTACTGTATCAAGTAAAACTAAGTGTTTTAGCCAGAGGTGATCAGATGATTACAGGAAAACTACAGTTGTCCATATGACAGAAGTGCAAGTGTTGTTTCAAAGACAGAATATAAATGGAGTATCTCAATAAGGACTTCACTATTGTTTCCCTTCTAGGATTCAACTGATACAGCTTATACCCAGGTAATTAGGAGATTTAGCCTATGAAGCTGGATAGGCCTGCAAATTAACAGAAAATTACAGGAAAAAGGGTGCAAAGGGATGATCTAACTATTAGCAAATATATGTGTATCTACAGATACATGATATACTATAAACTAAAATGGATTTGCAGTGTAATTCTTTGTTGTACCTTGGAACATGCAGAGAAACTATTTAGAGATGGTTTTGCATGTTGGGCAAGATGCTTTGGTTGATCCCAACAATTTCACACAATAGCTGGGCTCTCTTGTGGCCAAGTCAACCGTCATTCCGGCAGTTCTGGGCACTAAAAATATTCTTCTGGGTTTAGGGAAAGTACTGCTGGGGTAGCAAAGCAGAGTGGCAGCTCTTGCAGCAAGGGATACAGCACTGAAAGAGTCTAGCCTGGGGCTGGCTGGAGGATCTGGTAGAGATCAGCCAGAATTTGTCATGAGCATCCAGTCTTCATGGGCTAAACGAAAGTACACTGTGGTATACCTTAATTACCTTCTTTGTTTTATTACTGCTTGTTGTTGTGTATTTTTATCAAGACTTCAACTACTTCATGGCATTAAACTATAAAAGCTATGTTTAAATGTACATCCAGCACAAACACAGCAACACAGGTTAGCCTTGCAAAAAGTGTTTATGGCAGCCTCTGTTGTCTTCAGGGGAACTAACCAAATACCCTTTAGTTTAGTGATGTCCTTTCAAGCAAATGTGTGGACATAGGAACTGCAAAACACCTGAGGGGGTGTTTGTAAATTTACTACAAATTTGGTAGCAAAAAGCAGAGAGGAGGGGAAAAGGTCCAGCAGACCTTTGCATACCTAGGTAGCTGCTGAGGGTCTGGAACAATAAATATCACACATCACAAGCAGCCTGATACAAGTATTTTAGGGACCCACCAGAAAACAGCTGAAGATCTGAGTTTTCTCCAGATTTACATTACTAATGAGAGTAGAAGAAGTGAGATTTGACACTAATAGCATTTAGTAAGTAATTAATCAGGCTGCTAGGCATAAAAACACAGAGTGGTGTCCAACAGGGATGCATCCACCAGCAAATTCCCCTAGTATTTAGGGCAATTACTTTTTAGCATTTTACCAAGGGCTTTAGAGCTCCTTCTCCTGAACCCAGAGAGGACAGCAGACCAAGCACGTGTGAATGTTTGAGGTAAGAGGAGAGCACATATTGTAAATGTAGTATATTAGACCAATAAAATACTGCAGCTGAAGGCAGAGGACATTTAAGGCACCTGTCTCTTAACTGCATCTTCTGTATGTATCATGACTTCACCTTTTCAGAATGAACCCTGCAATATCCAATTCACTCAGAGTGGGTTTAGAACTATGTTTTCTCCTGACATAAAAGAAAGTGTACACACCCTCTTTTATAGCTGTAATGAAGTGCTGGATAGATACCCTGTGGGATAAGATGCATTGAAAGCAAGCCAGAGCAAAGAGCAGGAGAATGAGATTAGCAACTTTCTACAAAAAAAACCCAAAACCAAAACAACAACAACCAAAACCAAAACACAAAACCACAAAAAAAAACCCCAAAACCAAAACAACAACAACCAAAAACAAAACACAAAACCACAAAAAAAACCCCAAACAAACAAACAAAAAACCAAAAACAAAAAAACAAAACAAAAAAAAAACAAAACAAAACAAAAAAAAACCAAAACCAAACGAAAAAAAAAAAAAAACCCCAAAAAGATTGTGGAAAGTAATGACGTGGCAGTTTTGATAGCTGCTGATTCCCAGATCACTGTACACAAAGCAGCCACAGATATGATGGCATCTCACTGAGGCTGTCCAGAAAAAGTATCTACAGGCTCTGTTATTTGCAACAGAGTTATCAATGAGGTACCTAAGCAAAGGCCACAAACAGAAAATCAGATAGCCAGACATGGCAATGTCATTACATTTCAATCAGCCTCCCTGAATACAATAAGGAGTAGCCCTAGATGAAGGGAAAATGGTCAGTACTGCTGTTATACTTAAACAGTCAGAAATTTGTAGGATCAGGTTTGTTAAGCAGGACCTTCCTCTTATGAACATGTGCTGGCTGGGCCTGACCACTTGGTTGGTCACACACAGTATGATCTGTTCCACAGCCTTCCTTGGTACCAAGGTCAGGCTCATGGGCTTGCGGCTCTCCGGATCCTCCTTTCAGCCTTCTTGTAGATGGATATCACATTGGCTGACCCTCAGTCTTCTGGGACTTCCCCAGTTCACCAGGGCTGCAGTAAATTATGAAGAGCACCTCCATGAGCTTGTCCACCAGATCCTTCAGTCCCCTTGAGTGGATCCCAACTGGCTCCACAGATTGTGCAGTTTTAAGTGGAACATCAGGTCACTGTTTCCTCCTGGATTACAGGGGTGTTATCCTGTCCCTATCTCCCAGCTCAGGGGGCCTGACACCCTGATAATAACTAGCCTTTCAGTTAGACTGAAGCAAAGAAAGCATCAAGTACCTCAGCCTTTTCCTCATCCTTGGTGGCAATGTAATAAAGGATGGAGAATCACATGTAATCCCCTCACATGTAATAAAGAATGGAGAGTGTCCTTGGCTCTGTGTTATTAATATATTTGGAAAAAATAAATATGCTATCTCTTGTGACACTTGCCAAATGAAATTCTAGCTGGGCCTTTGGCCTTTCTGACTTTCTTCCTGCATAACATAATGACACTCTTGTAATCTTCCTGAGCCATTTGTCCCTTCTCCCAAACTGGTAAATATTTTTTTCCCCTTGAGTTCAAGCAAAAGCTCCCTGTTCATCCAGGCCAGTTTTCTTCCCTGCTGGCTTGTCTTATGGCACATTGGGCTGGCCTGTTCCTGTGCCTTTCAGATGTTGTTCTTGAGGAATGCCCAGTGTCCCTCAAAACTGCCTCCCAAGGGACTGCCTCAACCCTGAGCAGGCCAAAGCCTGGAAATCCAAAGAAGAAGTTTCGTGACTCCATTCCATACTTCTTCAAGAATTGAAAACTCTCATTTCAAGACCACTATGCCTAAGACAGACTCCAACCACTACATCTCCCGCCAACCCTTCTCTGTTCACAAACAGCAGGGCCCAGCATCCCCAAATTCCTCTTACCTGTAGCCAGATGCAGAAATTAATTCTGAATTGTTTCAAAGTGATCTCTGAACTCCCTTTCAGTCTCATTCCCTACCGACCTTCTGCCCCACTAGCAGGCTTCATGTTCCTTCTGCAACTGGAAAAAAAAAAGAATTAATAATATTGGTAGCTTTACTACCTTTTGGAAATTGTTTTCAAACAGTGTTTCTATAGTCTCATGGTGTTGCCATATTTAACTTGCCAGACTTCATGTGCCTACTTAATTTTCCATCTGGTGATAGATGCCATTTTGAAGAGTGCTTTATACTTCTTGTACCTCTGCCAGCATATTACAGGATGCTGTTTGGCTTCATCATTATACACAAGTTTAAATGTCAAGATCTCAGCTTGTGCTGTAATGGCAGGGTGCAGCTGAGTGACTTCCTTCTGCAGTTCTCTCTTCTGGACTCTGCCTGTTCATCTGATTTCCAGGAATGGTTATAAAGCAAAAACCAGAGACCACAAGCCAAGTGAACAAGGGAATGGTCACAATCACTTGAGAGAGATAACCCTGAAGTATCTATAAAGGGATGATGTTCATAAATGGCATGTCCAAACAAAGCATGGGGA
Source organism: Passer montanus (assembly GCF_014805655.1). NCBI lineage: Eukaryota > Metazoa > Chordata > Aves > Passeriformes > Passeridae > Passer > Passer montanus. Next base: position 3,230,296 of record NW_024357170.1, on the reverse strand, counting down.
GAGCTCTACTTCCCCTCTTCTCTCCTGATGAAGAAAAATCAGCCCTAGGCAGAGCTCAGTCCTCAGCATATATCAGATTAAGACAGTAAACAGCACTTTCCCACAAGAATCTTTGCACCATGGCTTCCAAGAGAAGGGACGACAAAACAAAGAGGAGAAGAAAAAAGGGGAAAATAACCCTATGGTGCATTACCCCTTACTGTGTGTCCTGGATGCCCCCAACACAAGAGCTCCTGGTACAGGAGAGCTCTTAGGCAGCACAGAGAAAATAACCATCCTTCAGTCACTTCCCAGGAAACCAGATTCAGGATTACCTTCCTGATCCTTCCATGCTCCTCTTCTGCTGCACTAGCCAGTTCTGCATCTCCAGCCCCACCCCTGGCTTCCCCCTTGAGGCACAGTACCCACGTATCAGCTAACCTTGATGAGCCCAAGGACAACAGACATGGCATGAAATAAGCTGTATAAACACACAGTTTCATTGAAGGGCACTGCCATCAGTGTGGCAACACTTTTCTCAGAAGTGCCTGGCTCTTAATAAAGTTAAAAATCCAGAAATAATTCATAAGGAACATATTCTTTGAAGAAAGAGATAAAGTTGTCTGAAAGATGCAGAACATTTTAGTGTCTCCTCTGCTTTAATCCCTGTTTGTCTTTTGGTAAAAGTTTGCTCAATACAATTCAACAATTAAAAAAATTCTGTCAGACAAACCAGAAATGTGCATAGTGTAACAGATTATGCCTCCTGAAGAAAGCTATGGGTTAGCTCGATAACAGAATTTTCCATTTCAGATTAATTGCTCTTCAGTTGAAAACAAGACGAAAACTCTCTGCTGAGAATTTTTTTCTCTCATTTTCTTTCCCCCTCTATTGAACAAAAGCCTTATTGTTCTACGACTTTTCCAAGACACCTTCAGCCTCTCAGACCGGCCACTTTGGAATGTTTCTACACTACTTGACACATCACCTGGCCAGCAGCCCAGGGAGCAGCCACCTCCCAGTCAGTTGCGCTTCCCTTGGGACCCTCTGTTTTCCTTGGGACTCTGAAAGGGTAACACACACTTTCTGCGCATACAGCTGCAAGAAACAGCAAGACCCCACCATCCTGTCCTTAACAGCTTCCACCCTTTCTTCAAAATCTTCAAGCAGAGGCAGAGTGTGCTGCTCTGACCAGCTGTGGTTTTGGTGTGCAATGGGCTGGGTTTGTCTAGTTTGGAGCTGGTTGGAACCAGCTGGAATCATGGCCCCTTTCCACACAGGTGAGCCCTGCAGCCCCAGCCCCCCAAACCCTGTCGGTTCTACCTCATATAGAGTACTTTGCAATGTTTAAATACAGACAAGTCCCTAGGTCATTTTTTCTTCCTGTAAGGATGAAACTTGGATTTGAATGTTGGATTTCCAGCTGGTGAGCTGCTCTTCACTACCTTGTGCAAAAAAAACCTGGTTATAAAAGAAATTAGGTGGTGAGGGTTACTGACTTCCTGAATTACTCATATAGTTATTTCCCTTCCCTTTGTGGTAACATCCGTTTCTAAAAACTACCCGTCCAATTCTTTAGAAATTTTTTAAAGAAGGAAGATGAATGCTCCTAAGTGCCCTGTCATCATTTGCTGACTTGAATGCAAAGGACTTGCTAACAATTTATTGATGGCTTGCCATCCCGTATTTTATTATTTGCTTAAACCTGGTAAGAGCTTATCCCAAGCAGCTCTTTAGCATGCACCAAAGGGCTCTCTACCAGTTACACAGGAAGATAGGGACATCCTAGCACTGCCACACACCTGTGAAGACTTCCCAGAAAGCAAAGCTTTGTGTCGCAACTAAACCAACCTAAGAAGTTGCCAACAAAGGGAGGATTACCTCAGTAATCTGAGGCAGAAAACTTTGCCTACAAAATAAATATGAAGCCTTCGTGAGCTTTTGGTTTCCACAGAACAGCTCGACTGAAGCACAGCTGTGAGGGACAGTAGTTAAGAGCACTTCTCCCTCACAAAGAGCAAGGAGATAGCGATGATCCGGTTTGGTTTTTTTAAAAGACACTCCATGGCTTAACAGGAGAGAAAGACAGAAGTATCTCAGGCAGTAAATAGGCACAGCAGGTTCCAACAGCTGTTTCAGCAACAGGGGTGAAAGCAGCAGGGAAACCACAGGGTCCTCTGGGGTACTGCAAACACCCCTGAAGCCAGAGAAAAAGCTCCATTTCTTCCCATCGTGTCTGATGAAGTCATCAGAAGCAACACAACAGCTGATGGTGGTGCACCCCTGAGATTCCACCCAGCAGTTTCGGTGGAGGAAATAACGCAAGAGGAAGGATCACAAGCCCAATGCAAACATGCATCTGTGTTTGCCTGAAATTCACTCCTGTTTTTATCTTAGCAGTGCTTTGTGACTGCCTAAAAAGTAAAGCAAACATCAACAAGAAATTTCCTGGTCCTGTCAAAAGGAGGGACTTTAGGACTTACCTGGGACAACACAGAGATGACTTGGGAACAAAGAGGTATCACAGCAACCAGAGACAAGAGACAGGTCTTCCCTTACTGAAACCAGGCTGCGCTTCCCATGGGGCCAGGGACTGGCCTGTTGAGTGCTTTTTCTGTGGCACACAGAGAAAGGAATAAACTTGTTTGGTTTTTTACAGTCCCTTTCACGTGGCACTTGCTGTGCAGGACTATGTGCCACATCCCAGCAGCAATCCCAAGAGGCACAAAGCAGTTCTCACACTGTCAGAGCTCCATCCCGTTCCAGCCCCAATGGTTGGTTACCCACAGCTACAGCAATGTGCTGTTGGCTCAGCAAGGCACAGAACATCCATCCCAGAGTTTCCAGAGGCAGACAGTGCTGCAACCCCCTCCAGGTGATACAAGACAAGTTTAGAGCATTTCCACACAGGTCAGGTGAAACACTGGCTTTAAATGCTTTGTTAAATATGGTCCTTGATATTGAGTCCAGGATATTTTCCCAGATTTACATTAGAAAAGATCCAGAGTCTTTTTCCTGTTGTTTCATGGAGAAGGTCAAATCCATGATTCCGTTCCTACCTGCCAACAGGTTTCGCCCTTGCTTTTGTTTTTCCCAGAAGGCCAAGATTTTTTCTTTTTAAAACTTTTCCTTTAAAAGCCAATGGAAACATTAAATCACAAGAAAATAAACAAAATCTTAAAAGCTCAAACTAGAATCAAAGCACAATTGTCAAGGCAGACTTTTACATAACATTCGGCACACCAAAATGAAACATACTGATCGTGTATCTAGAGCTAAGGCAATTTAGAAATAACCAGTGGGTGTAATCCCCAACAAATACATTTGGCATCAAGGCACAATTCTTCCCAAGAGTATTTCTGAGATTCACATTCTCCAAACCTCACAGAAAAGGAAAACACAATTCTTATCACTTGCTGTGCCTGTGTTGTGCCAAAATAGAATGCAATATGGAAATTGTTTATCCAAAGTGAGGATGTTTTGTTTCCTTGGGCTATTAGGGCCAAGAGTGTGTTGGACTGTCACGACAGTCACGAGAGTCCAGAGATGAGTGCAGTTCTGTGCAGTTGTCTGCAGAGTGAGTGTGTGGCAGATTCTGTATAGATGAAATGTGTATAATATAATAAAGTGATTAATTAGCCTTCAGATAAGACGGAGTGAGCTGCATCATTCTCTCCCCTTCATCGGGGGTCGCCTTTGCTTCTATAGGCACCCTTAAGTGAAATTAAAAAAAAAAGGCTGCTGAAAATTTACATAAATCAGTCCCTAGTTTTTCAGAGCAGCTACAGACAGGCATTTTCTTCCTTTTGAGCACAATGAAAAATTCAAGACTGCAAAGCTTTCATCAAGAACAAATTAGAAAAAACCCTCCTAGAACTACAGACTGCACAAATTGTCAAAGCAAAGCATGTGGGTTCTTTCCTTCCAAAGACCACAGACAAAAGTGCCCTGCACTGCACCTTCTGCTTCTACCCCCTTTGCTCTTTCCAGTCCAGCATGTTTGCCTCAAGCAGAAATAGGAACTGATACTCTGAATTGCTACCCTGCGCTCTGGAGAGCTGTGGTTCAGGCTGTTCTCTAGGAATATTCAGAATGGGGCAGTGTGCAGCAGAGAGATGGGCTCAGAACTCATGTTTGGATCTGTGCTTCTCTCCTCCTGTCCCAGTACTACAGACTGCCTGGGAACAGCTGCAGGTCAGTCTGTGTAAAACCATTGCCTCAATCACAGCCTAAGGGGGAATCATAGGGCCTTTCCCAAGGCTGCACCATGTGCTGTCCTTACCACAATTCAAATGCCTTGACTTTTTACACAGCATGCACCTCAGTTATAGTTTCCTGCTCCTTGAGGAATACCCAAACATATGGAACATGGAATACCAATATTGATATTAGGCCAATATGTATTGGCCCGATACCAATACATATGGAACACCAAGAGCTAATGCAATTGGTTCTGTTCACTTCTGCACACTCCATAAAAATATCCCATTTGCACTTAGCTCAAACAGGGCATATCAGGATCACTGGTGACCTCCCTGAATGCATCCTTTTAAAATTCCTTACTGTTCATGCTCCACATGGCACTTACACAGAGAATTCACCTGCCTGATCAAGAGCAGAGATTTCTAACACTGAAATTTTGACTGTCTGCTCAAATGAATACAGGGCTAAACTACTGGAGGGAACAGCTGGAGCTGTACCAAGACAGGGTTAAGGTGGATTTTGGGAAAGGCTTCTTCACCCAGAGGGTATAGGGGCACTGACCAGTCTCCCCAGTGATTTGGTCACAGCACAAGCCTGAGAGAGTTCAAGGAGCATTTGGACAATGCTCTCAGCCAAGGGTGGGATTGTTGGGGTGTCCTGGCCAAGGCCAGGGGTTGGACTCAATGATCCTTGTGGGTTCCTTCCTTTAGGAACTCAGCTTATTCTGTGATTCTACTCAAACAGAGAAGCCTCATTTCTGCCCTGCAGCTTTCCCAAAGCTCTCCAGGGAGTGGTGCAGGTATGAGCTGCCCCCTGGGGCCAGGCCACCAAGGTGTGGAGCTGTAGGACCCTCTGGTGACATCTACTCCTCACTATTCAGGGATACTTGGGATTACCCAAAAAGCCCCAGGAAGACTAATTTTCTTAACTTTACAAAATGCTTTTGTTAGTCTTAATATCACTTGTTGAAATGCAAGATTCTGCATGTCCTTGCAAGGATCTTATATGATCTTGACTGCTTCTTAAGTGAAGGTTCATAAACACAAAAAAAACCACCACAGCTTGATGCTTTCCTCAGACTCCTGTGCCTATTTCATGAATGGAGAAGTAAGATTTACCAGACACAACAGTATAACAGCAAAGCCCCAGCAGCAGGTACTAAACAGCCAGCCAGCCCTCCCTGTTGCAGAACACAGCATGCCAATGATGGGGGAGCTGAAACCTGCCTCCCAGCTCAAAAAGGCCTGCAGCAACCTGAAGTCCACCCCTCATTTTCTTTGTTCTGAACCTTCATCCACCCCCTTCAGGATGGGCTGTGGCGCCCTCACTTCCTCATGGTAGTTGCATAATTCCCAAACACTGTTCTGCTCAACACCTTCCTCCCCACTCTGCCACAGCCCTTGAGCTCAGAACAGGAGACACTGGGGAACAGCAGATATTGAAGGATGGTTTCAGGAATCAGAGATGACCACCAACCCACAAATCCTGAGCTGTGAGGCAGGACAGATGATGGAATTGCACAACAGGGGAGAAAGCTCTGGTATCTCGCTTTCCACCCAAAGAACACAGGATAATAATTCTCAGCACCCTGTCAAGAAAAGTTTCCCTACACCTTTTTTGAGTCTTCTTTAACTGAAAGGAGCAGCTTTGTACCTCACAGTTTTTAGTTTTCAGAAAGCAACTACCTAAACCTCTCATCAATACTTGAAGGGATGGCAGAATTTGGCTGTGTGAAGCTGTTGTAAAGGGCAAAGAGACAAAAGGAGAGATGCAAGCAGTGGGCGAGCTGGGAAACTGATAACAGCTCCATGCCACCAACAGCTTCCAAAAAGTAGTTTCCTGTTACTGGGTTTCTGTAGGAAGCCATGCAGGCTCTTGTGTGCTGGGGTATAAAATTTAAGACTAAACACTGTCTTAACCCTCACAGCTCAAGAGAATACTGGCACATGGCTGGAAAAGGAGCTGCCCTTTGGTGGCACATCTGAGGAGACCATAAGAACACAGGAGCCGGAACTCCACCTGATCAGGAATTGGAAAAAAAAATCTGTTAATTCACAGTATCACTGTTAACTACAAGGAAAGATGGTCTAACAGCGGACTACATACGGATTTAGGAGACCTCTGTTTATTTTGCTGCTCTGGAATATGTTTCTTACAGACTAAGGAGCAGGTCACTTAGAACTGAAGCAGGAAGTGTCACCTCTGATTTGAAATTATACTGAAGTCAATGTCTAAATTTCTTCAAGGATCTCAGGGGTTGTTTTTCTGTCTCACAACTTTCCTCCTATGAGTGCTGAGGAGGTACTTTCCTATCTGACGGCGCAACTGCAAGGTTGAACTTATTAAAGGTTGGGAGGCACTAACCTTGCATAGACAGGAGGTGTTATGCAATTGTACAAAGAAGAGTGTGAACATTTTTCTTTCTAGGAGAAAAAATTAAATAAACATGACTTAATTGTTTGCTGACAGGGGAGTGGTTGGTACACAATGCCATAATCTGAAGTTCCACTACACCTCATGTAACCTGTTGGGTGGAGTTCCCAGCCCCAATTTAAGATTATTATTAAAGTCAGTGAAGACAGGAAAAAAATCAATTACAAGAAGTGAGTTGGTAGAGTATCACCCGATTCCCAGTGAAAACATCACACAAAAGAAGATCTGTAAATCTGTTCTGGAACCTGAATAACCCAGCAGCTTGAGGTGTTTTAGTGTTAATTTGATCAGGCGTAAAACACACCCCCTTGATGAGAGCAGAGAAAGGAACCACAAATCCAGAAGACACGGTCCAAGTGTTTTGACAAACCTGGGAAGCATAACCCTTAGGGAGCTGAATAATAGCACAGCTACAGTGATTTACTGGGGGGCTGCCAGTGGAGACGAGTGTCCCCAGTCTCTCCTGCCATCACATACTGTAACTTGATCCAAACCACCAGGGCGCTGACAGCAAGGCACATCCAGCACATGGGTATCCTGCTCCTCTGGTCTCACCTCTACACAGGGAACAGGCATGCCTGCATGGCTTCTCATGGTGACTGTGACTGGCACAAAGGCTTCTCTCTATACTAGAGATCAAATGAAATTAAAGCAAGATGGAAGAATTACTCGTAATCACCTTGTGCCAAAATATCTGCTGATAAAAAAGCCAAGGTGAGAGCTGATTGCTGCTAAAGGAAGTGGCCCCACTCCTCTGAGCCTGCTGTGACCAGCCTTGCTAAAGTGGCAAAGGACTGCTTCTGCTGAAGGTTTGAATGTTCTTCCTTGTGGCACAGACACCAGTGAGACAGACAAAAACATTGGCACAAAAATGTTTTACAGCAGGCTTGCAGGAGGCTTCATCCTTCTGGTGTCACTGAACTTCAGTGCATGGTAACTTGGCACAATGAGGCCCCTGAACAAGAAAAACTTTGTTAGAGCCACATTTAAAAAAAACCCCAAACCAACAAAACCTTAATTAGAGCCGTAGAGTTTGGATGGAGAGAGCAAATGCCTTGAGAGTCAGTAGAAATCCCACAGGAAGGAAACCTTGAGGCGCAGGGAGAGCTGCTCCATGAACTGCACACCCAAAGCTAAACCTGGCAGGCAGACTGCTTCTCACTCAATTCCACACACTCCTGCCCTCAAGGGTAATGGCCATTTGCGTGTTGCCAAACAGGGCACACAAACAAGAGAAGGGCATTCACATGTGCCTCACCAGTCAGTGTTTCCTCCTACAGAGCCACTGACTCGAGATGCTGCTGGGATTGCTACAAAACCTAAATGCAGGAGTATTTGAGTTTCTTGAGATTACTTCCTCTGGCTTCCATTGCAACAAACTCCATGGAAAACTGCAAAACCATCGGTTTCTTCAGAGTTAAGAAACATCCAGTCTATTCTGACCATCCTCTCACGCATTAGAAGGCAATATGTTCACTTAACCAGGATGGTTCATTTTTAGCCAAAGCTTCTAAACTCGTCTTCTTTCAGCAGCATTAATAGTTTTAGGTTACTACAGTTACAAGAGTTCTGTATTTTTTCTTTTTATGCTCTCTTCTCCCTCTCCTACAGTACTATTGTGAAGCTCCATCTTTCCTCCTCAGACATTATCCCTGTCCAGACTCCGACGTTTTCCAGAGCACGTCTGCCCGGGAGCACGGCAGCCAACTGCACCCTCCCTGCCCACCAGTTCTGATGTCTTTCCACCCTTTCAGCCAAGCCAGACCTCTTAGCCACCGCTGGCAGAGAGAAATTCCGTTTTTCTTCCTCCCAGCTGACCCCTTCCTCTTCGTCCTCCCACTACTGCCATCCTCCCAGACCTTCCAGCGTCCCACCAGCGCTCCTGGGGCAGGATGGAACCCTTGCAGCCTGCGGCACAGGCGGGCACGGCGTGCAAGTTGCCGCCCTCAGTCGCCCCTTCGCCACTGCCCCCGACAGCGCTGCCCGCGCCACACAAACCTCACAGAGGCATGGGAAACCCAAGAGGGGCTGCTCTCCACACCCCACGGCCGAAACGCTGCCGTCCCTCCGAGAGGGAGCTCTGAGAGCTGCCCCGCAGAGCCCCGGCGGTCGCACGGAGCTGGCCTGGCGCTGCCGGGGTCCCGCTGCCGCTCCGGCAGCACGGCCGCTCCGATCCGCGCACCCGCCACCCTGCAAAAACGCCCCTTTCCCCGAGCGGGACACGAGGGCCAAGCCGCCCAGCCCTGGTCCAGCCGAGCCCCGCAGCCCCGGGCTCACCTCGCTGAGAGGTGCGCTCCCACCGCCGGGCGGGACCGAGATGTTCTTCCCGGGGCCGCCCCTCAGGTAAGGTCAGGTCAGGTTGGGTCGGGTCGGGAGTGACCCGTCCCCTCCCCGAGGCCCGGAGCGGCGGCGGCGCCCCGCGGAAAGGCCCCGCCCCCGGCGCTGCCTCTTTCAGCTGGGCTCTCTGGGACCTTGAATTCCCACTGTACCTTAGGACTTTAAATTGTCCTAAGGATTTTTTTTTTCCCCTCACCTCACTCTCTCCTTTCTCACTTCCAGGAGTCCGTGCTCTACCGCGCAGCCAGCGTGGTAGAGCACAAACCAAAACTACGTCCCAGCGCAGTTGTACCTGTGTTGTGTCGCTCGAGTGGCGATGCGTGGCATGATGACCCACCCTAGCCAGAGACATCCCGACACGAGGAGCCGCTAATTACGGACTGGAGGAGGAGCAATGGGAGGCGGAGACTTCCCACACCTGTTGACGCCAAGGGAGATCATATACAAAGAGGACGTGAGTCACTAAAGATGGGAAACGGAAATTTGTGGTTAAAAAAAAAAAAAAAAAAAAAAAAAAAAAAAAAAAAGGCAGCCCGTACCTGAGCTGCTGACGTGTTGCAAAGCAGGTTTCAAACGTACCCTCAAGCAGGAGGAACTTTTCTGTTAAATTCCTGGCAATGATTGTTTAACAAGTTCTTAATGAGCGTGAACAGAGAAGGGAAATTTGGCCTTTCATTTAGAAAAGCACCGTTGACTGCTAGGCTACTGTAGGGTGGAGTAAATTGCACTCGAAGGTCACCAGAGATTTTGCGAAGAAGGTTAGGTGATCTAATAAAAAATAGTTTAAACAGAGATATTCCTACCTGGAGCAAGAGTTGAACACGAGTTCTTTAGAGATGCCTTCCAGCCCCGCGTTTTGATTCCCACGACATTTATGTGTTACTAAGATGTTACAAATGTTGCAGCTGTGACCAACCTTTCCACCACAGAAATACTTATATTGCTGCAAACAAAAACGCTTTCCCAACAATCAAGTAAACTGAAATTGCTTCTCCCCACCAAGAATGTGTGGAAAAGAAATTTCTTTTATCAGAACAGGTCTTAATCAAATTTTAAGTTAAAAGATACTTCAAAATATTTTTTGTCTGTGCAGCTGAGCAGAATTTAAATTAATGAGAGAGTTGCTGCTACTGAAGGTGTCAGTGCTCATCCTCCTTGGAGCATCCTGCTTGAATACCATTCCTTGCCTGGTCCCTGGATGGGAGCAGCCCTTGGATGCAGAGGGAGGCAAGATGGGGTTTGTGAAGCCTATGGGAGCATCCAGGAGGCGGCAGGTGGATTGTGGGGGCTCGTAGGGCAAATACAGTATCTGCAGCACTGCCACAGACAGACACCCTGTGGGAAGGTGACAAAGTAGAGAAGGAGGGCCTGCAGGCTAGACCTGTCTCCATAAGAGTTCCAGAGCCAGCATTTATGTCCCCTGGGACTACTGCAGCAGGGATGGTAAAATCTTAGTTTCTGGACATGGAGATATATCCAACCAGTAGAATTCAGATCACCCGTGTGCCTCCAGGCTGTTTTACCATCAGTTCCTGAAGCTTGAAGAGGGGGGCAGTAATCCAAGGATGCCATCCACACCACTCATAGGTCTGGGCTGGGGTATGCGGGGTCTCAGGGAGCCAAGTCGGGTCGTAGGAAGCAAATAATCTACCCCAAGTCCCCATGGAGAGCATAACAAAGTGTAAATCACTCTCCCAAAGCACCCAGCAGAGCAGTAGCATCATCACCTCTAAGCTAGTTCGACAGCTGCAAATCGCCTGAATAAAATAGTTTCCAAGCTTTGGGTCCAGTTTTGGTTTGAGGAGCAGTTTCCTATGTTATCTGTCAGCCGGTGAGGCGACTCCGGTGTGACCTGGGAGAGGAAAGCTACTGGGGAGGGGTTGCTGTGACAATAGAGGTGGCTCGTTCTCGTCCCTGCCTCAAATAAGCCAACGAGCTGCTGGCCAGGGCTGAGCCCTGCGGCTGGAAAGCTCCCACAGAATTTACTCCTGTGGAAGCAGCGAAGTCCTAGCACTGCTCCCCCAGCCGGGCACAAGTGAAGGGCTCGGGGAAGGTGGGAAGGCAGAAGGGCACGGCATGGCTAGCACCCAGCGATCCTGCGACAGGAGAGAGGGCTGGGGACACGGCAGGGGGGGACATGCCAAGGGCTGCCTGCACACAGCCCAAGGGGATGGAAGGAAAGCAGGCAGGCAGCCAGCAGGGTCTCCCAGATATGACAAGTGTTGAGCTCTAGCAGGATCAGTCTCCCAGATGTTTTACCTACGATTTCCTTCGAGGACCGGTTCAGCCCAGATATTCACAGAACTGCACATTTATCAGTGTGGTAAATGGGTATAACCAAGGGCACGATCCTGCCCTTGGGGCCGTTTGCTCCTGCCTGAGGGCAGTCTCCTGCAGGCACAGGGGGTCTGGTGCAGCACTTCTCCTGCCTTTCCATCCAACAGCTCCTCACGGGGTCATGTCAGGGAGTGGCTTGTCCTGGGGTGCTGCAGGTGGTGACTCTGGCTGGGCTGAAGGACACTCACACCTCCTCTCCTCCCTCATGCTTCTCAGCCTTAGCTGTTGTCTTGTGGTCTATTGTGACTTTGCTTTTAGCCAAACAGAAGCTTTCCATCCTTTTGGAAAAGCAGATGAAACCCTGTTGTGATGCTGCCAGCAGCCCTTGTCTGGTGTTCTCCTGCCAGGAGCCAGATTGCAGACTGAGATCCTTAAAACACCACAAATTTGGAATACCACAAAAATGGCATTTTTTGTGCCATAGTATTCCCAGTCAGCCTCAATGGGATTGACACTGGAGTGTGTTCCCATTCACAGTTTTTTTTGATCAAGTTTCTGTGAAAGAAGAATAAAAGGAGTGGCTTTGCTTGCAGACACTCACACCTTGGAATGAAGTTCCTGAGCCTCTAATAAGAGGTGGGGGTTTTTTTGTTTTTCTTTTTTTTTGTTTTGTTTTGTTTTGGTTTTTTTGGTTTTGTTTGTTTGTTTGTTTGTTTGTTTTTTAAAGAAGTTGGCAGAAACAAAGAAATCTTTTTAGAGGCATTAGGACATTACAACATTTATTGACTAGTGTGCACCAACCCTGGTTTATGCACTCTGATACACTTATACACTTTGCCAGTTTAGTCAAGTGTGATAATAAACATCATGTCCAGCAAGTGGATTAATAATGGAGATGTGAGAGACATTGGAGCACTGAGGGAAATTGGAACAGCGGTACCTTCAGAGAGAAGGCAGGATGGCTGTTACATAATTTAAACCCAAAGTGAGGTGTTCTACCACAGACAAAAGGCCAGCAGCCCCCTGCTCTGCACAATAATGGCCTAGCAGGTCTCTGCTTCAGCTTTCTCCCCATGCCAAGAATCCCTAAGAGCAACTCCCCTGTAACTACAGCTGGCAGCAGGGAGACCAGGAAACATTTGAGTACATGACAATGAAGTACTTGTTTGTCCCTTTCTGTAGGAGCCTGAGATTGCAAAAGCTTTCCCTGGCCCAAGCCCAAAGTTAGAGAGTACTGAATTAATCATCACCACCAAATTGGTTGGATCATATTGTAAAATGTCATGCTGATTGTATAAAATAATTTTAATTTCTATCACATATAAATAGATTTAACCATATTCAAAATTCAAATGCCATTTCAAAAGGAGTATTTGTTTTGTGTTGGAGGGAAAATGTTTGCATAGAAAATGTCAATTTTGTAAAATTTTTGTGTATTTTTAATTCACCTCACCATATTTCCTTTTAGTGTCAATACTCACTAAAAGTCACTTCTTCCTACCAGAACCCCAGTTTGAAAGAAATACCAGAAAGCCCGGAATCACTGGAAAAATCCCAAAGTAACTCCACCAATTACAGCAATGGACGAATTTCATAGCTACTAATAAGAACCCAGATCTGTAACGCTGTGGTCAGTAAGAGCTGCCGGTTCCCATAAATCAGGTGGTTCTGATTCAGGTACCAAGATCAAGTTACAAACGCCCAGTGTTTGACTGCCCCCACCCCTCTGTTTACATTTACTTTTAAACATTTGTTTATTGTCAGACTGATGTTACCATTCATGGCTATAAAGTGCCATTTTCCTGAAGAAAGGGAAGCAACTGCAGCATTTCCCAGATCTGGTGCAGCATGAGACAAAATGCTCTGTGCTTCACACTTAACCCACCGTGGGGTGTGGAGGTGAATAAGGCAGCGAGGACACCCTAAACCCAACTGGCCACTGTGTTACACACAAATAAAGGTAATTTTAAACCTTTTTTTCCTTCTTTGGTCCTTAAGGATATTTGTTATATTACAGCACTTCATGACTCTTCAGATGTGAATCACTCTTTACTCAGAGGCCATTTGGAAGTAAAATACATTTAGGACTATAAACAGATGTGAAAATCCATTTTCAGAAAACATGCCTGGCTCGTTATTGATGCAGGGCTGCTCTTCCAAAGTGCTAATGCAAGAAAGAGGATGGTCTAGTCTGAGTGCTGGAGATTGGCAGAGCTGGACATTTTAATTTAAATGTTTTCTCTTGAAGGAGGTGAACCATTTTGATATGAAACCTGTACTAGTTTGAAAGCACTGTGTGTCCGAGATTGCAAGGTAATGTGTGTATTCTATATGCCATTTGTTAGAGGTGTGGCAGTTATCTTCTTTTAATTGAGCAGTTTTCTTTATCTCTTCCACAAACCAATCCTCCCTCCAGGAGATATTTTCTGTTAATGAGCCATTGAGTGTCACTGCATGGCCGATAAAAATTACAGCATCCTATTGTGAGATGCTCTGTCCAAAGAGAAGAGCCAAGCATTCCTAACTGGATATAATCTGATATTTTGGAACATCAGGACAGCCTTTCCCACTGGATTCCCAGAGAAAGACCAGGCCCATCTATGCCATCACTAGATCTTCAGAGGAAGACTACCCCCTTCTACAGGATCACTGCTCCAAGAGAACCACATCTGCTACTCCAGGAGGACTGCAGCCACGATTTCAATTGGACTGCTACCAACACCCTGACCCACAGGGTGTCAGGTTTGTATTCTGACTCTGTCAGTGTTGTTTTGTATTACTGCATTGTTTATTTTATTTTTATTTTCTTTCCTAATAAATAACTGTTATTCCTGCTCCCATATCTTGACTGAGAGACCTCTTAATTTCAAAATTATAACAATTCAGAGGGAGAGGGTTGACATTTTCCAGTTCAGGGGAGACTACTGCCTTCCCTAGCATTCACCTCTCTTTTCAAACCAAGACAGTGTGGCTGTCTGAGATTTCTGAGCCACCAAAACTAGCTTGTGAAACAGGCAAAAATCCTCAGGTAGAGGAATAAGAATGGGTACATTACATGCTCGTTAGCTGGATCACAACAATCATTTAACAGAGGTTTTTTTCTTACTTTCTGTGTTGCAAGGGGTTTCGTGTTTGTCTGGTTGAATTCCAGCAGACCTGTCTGGTTTTGCTGTTGGTGGCATCCCACTTAAGTCCTGCTTAGGTCCGAGCTGGTCTGGCTGGACAGAGCTCCAGAGGCCAGAGCCCAAATCTCAAGGATTAGCAGATACTTAAGCACTGACCTTGCCAGGTGCTAGAGATGCTTTATGAGCCAAAAATCCCACAACACTTATGCAAAGCAGAAACAATTCATCCCCAGGGAAATTTATTCCCCTCTGGGATGGGGCATGAGAGAAGGATCAACAAACCCACCAAAACACCAGGGAAAAACAGGTCCATGGAAGATTTTCACTCCACCTGAGACAAACCAATGCCAGCACACAGTTTGGAGTGAGTATTTAACTGGTGAAATAGAGTTCTTTTCTTCACACTCAGAACTGCCAATGATTACTGTGGTTTTCCCAGTTTCCACCAGGCTGTGGGTGGCTGAGTTAATTACGGAACAGTTTCTGCAGCTATCCTCTCCTTAAAGCTTAATGGTCTTTCAACAGCCCCAACACCCTTCCTGGGCATTGTGTCAGATTAAATGTTGTTTGATTTCCATTTGAAAAGCAGAACTGGTAGCACGGCTGTAATATTTGTAGTTACCTCTAATCATTCATCCCTAGCCACTTCTGGACTGATAAGGAAAGAGGGGCGGGTAGGAAAACCAGAGCGGTTTCCGTAGTAGCCATGGAGTCACTAAACATAGCCGGGCTCTCAGCCCTGACCAGTGTGTAAGGTGTATGTTCACTTGCCAGCAGGCAGGGCTGCCTTAAACCCACAGGAGGGAAAACACCCTGCCTACACCAGCTGGGTAATCCAGGATTAGGGATTAATCCCACTGCCATGACCAGGAAGTACAGACAGCAGAGACAGGCAGTTCGTTTTCCTGGCTGAAGAACCTGGAGCAGGTGCAGCCTTTGGGCTGGTGGAGGAGACTCCTGCTGAGGGGACCTGTGGCTGTGCCCTGCCCTGTGACACTGCAGTGACCATGTTTTCCCTGAAGCGGCTTAGGGCTTGCCCACTTCAGGCGGCTCCTCTGAGAGCTGCAGCAGTTGGGAGCTTCCATCAACGATGCACAGTTTTGCTTTCCCTGGCTCCAGAGAGAAAATAACAGCCAATCTGGAGTAGGTGAACCAAAATAAAACTGAGTTAAAATTAAGTGAAGCTAAAGGCAGCAGAGCTGTGCACAGTGGTAGTGGTGATTTGGGGGTGGTCAGTGGGCAGGCCACTCTTGTGAGTGTTGTGCGCAGGTGAAGTCCAGAGGATCTTCCCCAAGCTGTGGTTTCCATTTCCAAGGGAAGCACAGAAACCCACGCCCTCACCAGGCTTCCATCAAATGGCCCTAAGGTGGCAAATGCCAGGATGAGCAAGGGCCACAGCTCCGATTTTGTCTTAGATGCAGCACCTGGCCTTGGGAACAGTAACAGCAGAGACTTCCCTGCAGTGCATCAGCACTGACAGCCCAGATCTCCTGCCTGGAACCATCCCTTGCTAAGGGCAGTGCCCATGTGCCAGCCTCTTTCCAGGCCCTGTACTCTGTGAGAAAAGGCAGCTAAAAAAGGCAGCTCCAGCTCCTTCCAAAGTGGCTGAGCTGGGAATACTCCTGGTGTGGATAGCAGGCAGCTGCAGCATGGCCAGGTTAGTCTCTCTCAGTGCATCCTCCCCCTGTCCTCCCTGCTCACTGAACACTTCCAGGGCTGCTCTTCTCCAACCAGAAACACGACCGGCATGGTGTTTTACAGCCCTTCTGCTCTGTTCAGCTCCAGGGCCAGTGCTGTGGCCAGGCACTGCTTGCTGCCCAAGGCTGGTGCTCCTGCCCAGGCCACAGCCACCCCACTGCTTCTACAGCTGGAAATGGCCCTGCCAGCGCCCCTGGGGAGGGAAAACCATCCAAAGACCACGGTGGTGGTGCTGCTACACAGGTAACCACGAGAGCACTGGGATAAAAAATGACACAGAGACCTGCAGGGAGCGAGGCTTTGCCAAGGGCAGGGCGCAGGATCCAGAAGCTGCCCCAGCAGCTGCCCTCACACACAGGTTACCTGCTGCCAACCCCTTCTGTTTGCCCCTGGGAAGCAGCTCCCAAAAGAGCAGGGAATTAAAGCAAACAGGAACTGACCTGGGGCAGCCTCTCAACATGCCAGGCTGTGAACTATGAAGCTCCAAAGAGGCTTCCCAGTGTTCTCCCTGGAGTGGCTGCCAGCATGTCAGGAGCAGGAACCAGTGCTCTCAGCTGTCACAGTCACTGAGCCCAGAGGTGCCCTTACAGGCTCCACTAATCTGTAAAAATAACAGTGGAGACCCGCCCTGCCCTCCTAGGGCCTTGAGGACACCTGAGACATTTCAGGCACAGGGGCATCTTCAGTTCCCAGCTGTTAGCTTCCAAATTTTGGACATTGAGGATTTCTCTCAGGCACTGATGGCTCAGTAGTGAATGCAGGTTTGCGTCCCAGCTGGAGGTCTTAGAGGTGTGATCTCAGCCACCCAGAGGCATTTACTTGTTTCCCCCTATTGGCTCACCTTCTGTTTTTTCCCCCAATAAATCAAGCAATCAATGGGATAATTACAGTACAAAAGAATGTATGTTTGGGTTTGCACAATATGTTTGGTTAATCTGGCCAGGGTTTGGCCTGAGTGCCCCGAGTTCCTGTGGTTAGCACAAAGCTGCTGCACACCTGCACAGTGCATCTGGCTAATTCTGCTTGTTCTTTTCCACTCCAGAACCCAGCTTTCCTCCCTGCTCCAACAGGATTCTGTGGGGCAACACCACCCAAAGGAGTCTGCTCAGGGAGTTGATCCGGTTGCTCTGTACCCTGCTGAGCCCTGCAAGAACACCTCCTCAGCATCCCTGTGTGTCCAGAGGGTATCCCAGGTGCGGGGATAGGGCATCTCATTGCACACATCTTGGCCCTGCACAGGACACTGCCCCTCTACCCTTCCCAGAGCTCCCAGCTCCAGCTGTCCCCTCTGTCCCACCCTGCAGGAATGTCACAGGGCTGCTGGGCAAAGCAGCCAAGGAGTCCCATGGCATGCCCCAGGTGATCCTGCCTGTCCTGCCACAGGAAGCATATCACTTCACCTGCACAACTTAATGGCAGCTAATCATGGCACAGTCCACTGGCTGCCTGGTCAGGCTGCCCCTTCCAAAGGCCTTGGAAAAACACAGGGTGTTTGGAATAGTGGTGGTGACTTCAAATGCCTGCCTTGCACAGCTCTTTGTGGCAAAACAAGTGTGAGAAATTTTAAAAGAACCAAAAAGAACCCTAAAATAATAAGGAACAATAGCAAAGTTTTCAATTTCTTAATCCTCAAATCTCCACCACCACCCCCCCCCCAACTTAAAAGAAAAAGCATTTTTTGTGAAGAAAAATTAAGGAAAGGCTGAGGGGCAAAAAAGCAGAAAAGAAAAGCCACTGACTCCTGCGTGCCTGAGAGTTTTTTTGCGGGATGTGGATTTTGAGGGGTGCTGTGTCTCAACCCGGGAATCACAACAAAATGCAGGGAATTGGCTCTTTCTGCTTTGTCCTGAGAGCAGGGAGGGACATGGAATTATTTTAAGGTCACTTACACAATGGTGTGTGAGCCTGCAGATCCCATTTTCTTCCCTCTCCAAATGATGCCAGGGGATCACCTCACCCAGGAATATGAGACCATCTGGAAAATATCATCCAGTGCATTATTCCCTGTGTCAGAGGGATATTTATAGATAAAGTAAATAATGTTGTCACAATCCAGGCAAATAAGGAGAGGCTGCAAGGCAATGGAGTGTCTCCTCCCCCATCTCTGTGCAGGGCTTTGCCCCAGGAGGGGCCAGCTGGGATCTTTTAAGTCCCTTCCAACCCAAACCATTCTATGATTCCATAATCCTTCCAAATTCAGCCAGTTTTGGAGAGCAGGCAGGAGCAGTCGAACCAGTCCCTCACAGGACCAGGCTCCCTCAAATTCCCTTGCCCAAATCTGCTCCATAAAACCATATAATGCTCAGGAAGCTGTATATTTCAGAAAAAAAATAGGGTCATTTCAAAGGAGTTTCTCACAAGAAGTGAAACCCTTCCCCTCAGCTGAGCAGTTCAGGTTTTTCACTGTTTTGATCTAGCCCACTGAACAAAATACTGCCTTTGCCTTTAGAAAGGAAAAAATCCATTGAGCATGTTCGGGCCAACTCTCATTACAGGCTTCCTAAATTTATTGATGGAGAATTAAATATTCTCTTTAGATAGGCAGATAGATACATATCTGTGTCTGCAAAATGGTTTCAGGCTCTCAGTTTGTAAACCAATGGATATAATTCCCTTTGCAGCACTACCTAGCACGGCTCTGGGGTGTGATGTTATTATGGTCATAGAAAGGAAATGAAGAGCACGTGGCTGACCTTTCCCAGCTCAGGTCTGTCTTCCCAAAGGAAGTGTGTAGAATACCAACCATCTGGTTTAGCCTGTATTTCCTTCCCATTGGAGGTTTATCTCATAATTCCCAGGAGTGTAGGAAATCCTCTTTCAACACAGCCTCTTCTTGTCTGCTGGACTTGTGCTGGAATCACAGAACAGAATATTCCCAGCTGGAAGGGGCCCATATGGATCATCAAGTCCAGTTGAGGGAGGGAAGTATTGGATTTGGGGCCCTTGGGATGTGGCCCTTTGCAAATGACAGAGAAACAGCGATGAACCCCATGCTGGGGGCTATAAAGCAGGTAGCAGAGAGAAGTGGGAGAAATGTTCTCTGACAGTTTTGAAGTTAAAACAGGCATCAGAGTTCTGTAATATGGATGTCCTCACGTTTGTGTTTTGGTTTCGTTTTTTTTGTGCCCTGTATTTAGTACTGGTCTTCCAGAGTAGGGCAGTACCTTCAACCGGAGAATAACAAAATAGTTGTTATTACCTCATCTTCTAAAACCAGGCCTGCACCTTTCATGTACTTTGGGCTGACTGTTCAGATGCATCATTTTGTGGACTGAAAAAAGGAGGATGTTGGAATCGAGAAGAAAGGATTTACTCTTTGGTGTTCAGTTGTCTGCAGTTAGGGAGAGGAGAAGCAATTATGAGCAATTGCAGTGCCTGACTAGTGCACAAAGCCAGTCCATCTCCCTGGGATCCACATTCTGTTCTGCTGTAGTTAGGTGTCAGATTCAAGAAGCTGGAGTCTTTGTTCTTATTGGCAAAACACTGGACTTTCCAAAGGAACATCCAGCACCCTATGTTTCTGCTAGGTGACTTTTAAAAAGCTTGTTTCTATGAAATGTAAACTTCTACCACTGGGATTTAGCGTGCTTAATTTGTTCAGCATATGAACCATAGGTACCAGCTCAGTCAATAAACAATAAACAGTTTTCACTGTAACGTTTTCCACCTTCTTGAATCTTACTGCCTTTTAGTCTTTAATTTCAGGTAAGTCTTCTTTTTAAACAAACAAACAAACAAACATGAAGCAGGCAAAACTACATCTCCTTGTGTGGCACATTTAGATTGTATCCATGTTATCAGAGTTGTAGGAGTGTGTCAGTTTCTACAGAAGAAAAGATCCAGCTTTTGCCTCAAAAGATCACACGGATTTACTTGAATGGTGCAGAGGAAATTTTCTTTCTGAATCCCTCTTAAAAAATTTAAATGCTTTCCTGTGAAGCTGGATTAACCCAGACTGAGACACCAGGCTTCAGTTCACAGGATGGCCATAATACACAGGAATCACCAGGGTGTGTTTCACAGCTGGAGCAGGGAGAGGCTTGCATCCTTATCTTTTCTTCTTCCTTCTCCTCTTCTTTTTCCTTTGTCCTGCACCGTGATGGTATTTCTTCATCCATCTCACTGTCCTTTTGCCTATACCTGTCTGCATCTGCTGCTCAGTCCTTCTCCCTCGCTGTACTCTTCTCTTTATAGCCCCCTGTCCTGCTGCCCATCCCTCTCTTTCTCCATCCCTCTGCTGCACCTTCCCCCCACACCCACCTGCTGTGGTCATTTTCTCTCTCTGTCCTTGCTTCCCTCTTTGCCTCTGTATCCCTCTGTCCTTCCTGTGTGTTTACCACTCTGTCTTTTTATTTGCCCTTTTCGTGTTTCTTTTTATTCCCGGTTGCTCTGTCCTGTTCCCTGTGCTATTGTTTTTCACTGGATCCTTCTGTCCTGTTCCCTGTTCCTATTCTTTTTAAACCCCTCTCTGTCGTCCTCTGGGACATTGCCCATCACACTTGTTTTTATTTAATCTCCATTCTGCATCCTGTTCTTCCTTTTCTTCCCTTGTCCTTTCTGCTCCACTCCCGGTTTGTCTGTCCCTGGTGCTCCCATCCCGCTGCTGGATGGGTCCGTGAGCGCAGATTGGAATCCCGGTGCTCCCGTCCGACGGGGGCAGCAGCAGGGACGGTTAGGAGACAGCTCCTGCCCCGAGCGCAGGAAGGGAGTGGGAGCCCCCGGGCCGCGGGACGGCCACCAGCCTGTGACAGTGAAACTGCGCTTCAAGGTCCCTTCCAACGCAGGCCATTCCATGATCCATGGAAGCACTGCAATATCTCCATGTGAATGGAACAAAATTGATAAATGTAGGAAAGTTTTGATAACACTTGGGTTTTGTTGACATTTCTATTATTGTTAAATCACGTGGGGAGATAACAGGACAGATAGGAAAATGGAGTTTGTCCCCACACTTATTTTTATTTATTTTTTATGCTTATGTACATGTTTATCATGTTTATATAGAGATGTGTATTATTATATATATGTTTATGGGTGAGACACATAATCTTTATGAATCTGCCAGGCTCTGGGGAGATTTACTTCCTCAGAAAATGATGATTCAAATGCATAATCATGGTAGGTATTGGTGTAGTGTGGGGTGTTGCTGAGTATTACCTGAATGGGTGCTTAAAGTGAGATACCTGCTCTTGCACCTTGTTAAAAGAGGCCCTGATTGTAGGAAATAAAACTGTCTGTTCCACACGAGTTGCAAATTTCTCCAGTGTTGTAGTGTCATTCTTTGGTTGAATAAGAGTGAGTTTTCTTGTAATACTGACTTAAATAAAACAACTGCAAAATACTGGCATAATTTAGCTCCGCTTTACTGCATTTTAGAGTTGTCATTTTTTGATTTGGTCTCATTCTCTCAGAGCAAATTTCATAACAATTACAGTAGATGTTTTTACAGCATTGAACACTTTTTTCTTGATTCCTGTCAACAGTAACTTCTCTCCTCCTGTACCATCCCTTGTGATGATTTATGGGCTGGTTTGGCTTTTTTAAAGAAAATATTTATGGCCATTTTTGTCCACAGTGTTTCTGCCTTTTACTAACATTTTCCAATTAATTAAACCTTAAATTTATTATTTTGTATTATATATACATATTTGGGTTTTTTCTGTGCATAATTATCTTTGTTATCTGAAAATTGTATTTCATGTTAAATCCCTCTTGCTTCTCAAAATTATCATGTTTTTCACCTTCAGCCCATGACCTTTTGGTGCCTTATATTTATTTATTTTGATATATTTTGTTATTTGCCTCATTTCATATCAATACAATCTTACTAAACCTGTCCAGAATCCACTGTATTATTGTGTTTCTGAAACTCTTCTGTAGGTAATGATGGCCTCATTTTATCAGTAAAACCTTATTCCCATAGAAAGCATTTGGAACTGGCTACAAATCCAAACAGTATATTTCACATAGTAGAAATGTGCATTTGATCTGGAAAGTTTCAGTCAGTGGTTAGCTGCTGGTTTTGCCTTGCTGCATTTAAGCCTGTTCCACCTGTTGGAGAGCTCAAAAGTGTTCCTTTCTCCTCCCAGCTCTACCAAGAGAAATACAGAGAGTTCTAGCAGCCTACTACTGATGCTCCTTGTTTCTTCTCAAAGTTCAAGCCACTCATGATTATCCACCTGTTCTGTGGTGTATAAATCAGTACACCAGTGTCATTTCTGAATTCCTACACAAAGCTGGCTTTCCTCAGGATCTGTAAATGAAAGGTCACAGCCCCAAGTATCAGATGATGTGGGTAATACCCAGCATAGCAAAAATATCAGTATTTGAAGCCTAAACCAGAAAGGAGCTTCCATGACCAGTAAGTTGCTTTCACTGGTTTGTACAACAGGATAATCAGTATATGTTGTCTTCAGTAGTGGTGGAGGAGGAGGAGGTGCTTTCCCACATCACAGGAAAATGGATGAGTCCTTTTGCCCTCAGAGCAGCTTTGAAAAGAGCTGGAGTGAACATTTTCCCAGCAGAGTACTCTCCCAAGTATGTCCCTGTGCCCAGGAAGGTGAGTGCCAGAGAGGTTCCTGGTGGTTTTTCCCCGTTTTTCACTCAGGTCACCCTTTCCTGCACTGGGAGCTGCTGTGCTGCCAGCTGAGCCAGGGACTGAGTAAAGCAGGCTCTGGCACTGCTGTAACACAGGGAAATAGAGAGAGATCTGTTTGTTTGATTTGTACTTGTACTGCAGGCTGCCCTGGCAGAAGTGAAGGCCTATGAACAGATGGCTCTGCTTGCAGCTGCTTTTGCTCACAGCAAGTGGAATAGAGAAGCAGGGCCAGAGCAAGTCACGTTCAAGTTTTGTGGAGTCCTACCAAACTTCAGGGCAGACCAGAACGGATCCCTTCCCCAGTTAGAAACAATTAACTCACCTGTGGTGGCTTCAGCCAGCTCAGCTCAGCCATCCACCCATGCCCCTGGTCCTCACACTGGTTCTGAAGAGGATTCACAAAAGCTGCCTTGCAAGAGTGGCAAGAAATCTTGCTCATAGAAAGCATTGAAAGTCCTGGCCTTTTGTTTGAACCCATGTGCCCCTCCCAAACATGGCTTTAACTTGTGAAGGAACTTACATTGACTCCAGGGTCCATTTGGGTGGGTATTTTCCTTTTTCAGAGACACTTTCCTTCCTAGTTAGTTGTTCCTGTACTTTAGCAGGTGATTCCAACTGCTCATTCCTGTAAACAAGAATCAACAGCTCCAAAGCTTTGCCAAATTCACAATAGCTTGGCTTTATAGCCCTGACCAGGTGATGAATTAAAAGCTTGTTAAAAACTAAACCAGCACACCTGGGGAAGGCTCCTGCTGAACTTACTTGGTTTCAAAAGGCTCCTCTTCATACTCCGCCCAGGAATAGGTGCTGAGGAACCTCTGCAGTGAAGGACGCTTCTCATTCTGCTTCACCCCTAGTCTGCCCCTGCCATGTGTTAAACAAATTTGTCTGATTTTCCCCAGCAGATAGAGAACAGAAAATCAGAAATTTAGCAGCAGCCTAATCATTTGGTTAAGCACAGACAAATAACTTACAAATTTAATTGCTTGAAATTAGGATCATTTAAAAAAAAACAAATGAAATAAAACAAAACTACAGATCCATCCATTGTAAATATTTAGATTTTACACTTTAGTTCTAAAGCAAGAAAATTGTGGGATTTTTTTTAAAGCTCTCGATGCTCAATAAATTAAAAAGGTGAGCTCATAAAACATGATTACAGCACATAAAACTAATGTGAAAGGTGTAGCCTAAACATTATTGTATCCCAAGATGCTCCATAAACTGCTTACTACAGGCACAGTTAGAGTGGAAAAATATTTCCCCCATTCAAAGTCAAGCCCTGGTGACTTTACCAACTGCTTGATCTCCTGCTGAATGTGTCACTCCGTTCATCCCCATCAGGTTCATGGAACTGGGCCTGGAGGAGAAATTTGCCACGTTTACTGCACTGGCATTCTGACGCTTCATCCCAACCAGTTTTGGGGAGGGGAAGCACCTCAGCATCCCTCAGCAGCCCCTACTTACCAGTGGCACCCCAATCCCTGCATTCCCGGCACTCCTGGGCACTGTTGCAATGCTAACTCTCCGCAGGGCTAACGAGGGCTATGCAAATAAGAAGCATTACTGGCTCTTAGCAAGGCACAACTGAGTTATTCACTGAGCACACAAAACACCATCTGGTTTGTACAAACGATATTAAAAAAGGAGATGCTGACGCTTAGCATGAAGTGACACACAAAGAATCCAATTTCAAGCGCAGATCAAATCAGATTTTTCAACCAGCATCTTTCCACAGTAAGTGGTTTCTGCCCACCTGAGTGAGACTGGCTGCACAGCTTCCAGCAAAATACCAACATTGAAGTTAACTAAATTCCCCTAACATCACTCACAGGAATTCCTATCCTCAGTTTGAGCTGCTCACATATTTTTGTGCTAAACCCTCCTTTAATTCAAAGGGAACCACACGTGAACAGTATTTCTTAACCAGTGAGTGAGAGCCCAACGATTCCACCTTCATCTTCTAAGGAGGACCACTTAGAAGTTGGTGGGGTGCCTGAAAAGTAGACCCTCACGTTTGAGACACCAGCCTACATTTGTGACAGAAAAGCACCAAGTCAAGCATGCAGCAGAGCACCAGCTCTATATAAAACAAAGAAAAATACACGCACATTTAAAAATTTTGAAATTTCATGTAAGGACCATTACCTTAAAGTTAAAAGGACCTGGTAGCTTCTTATTCATAGATTCATCTGTGAAGAGATCAGACATCAGAGCTTTATAGGAGGAGCTTGCTGCTTAGAGGAGTGCAGTGAGTTTAATTTGCAACCGAAGGTCTGACTTTCTGCAGTGTTTGTTTAAACAAACCACTCTCAGAAAGCAAAAATGAGGTATCAGGAAAAAGCTTCGTATTTCATTAAATAAGTTCATAACATTCACACATTACCCATCCTTTGCAAGCATTAACTCCTGTCACTACCATCAAATATATTCTATTATTGAGGTAGTGTCCTGTTACAGGACTGTCTTTCACAGTCAGGACTGTAATCCAAAAGGTTCCTGCAAGGATTTTCTGGTGTGGAAGACTTTTCTTTTGGTGTTTAAAAAACACATCCTATTTTTCAGAAGAATTTAATACTTCCCTGGCAAAACTACAGGTGCACAGCACTGGCTGCAAACCTGGCTGCTTAGAAGGGAAAATAGAGGCCCGCTGCACTTAAGGGGTTGGTAATTCCCATGCAGAAAAGGGCAGGGTGCAGGCTGTAAAGAGTAGCCAAAGCTCAGCTATCTAGCAATAGCTACTGTGAACAAGCACCTAAACCTACTGCTCACAAGGAATAAGATGGCTTAAAGCCAGGACATTCCTGTGTACTTGCAGTGGTCCCACACACATACACCGTGAGATCCATGACAGTTTAGGTACAAGTTTGATTTCAGAGAGCTGCTTTTAATAGTATTAATAGACAGCTATTCCTCTCCAGCCTCCACTTTTTAGAAGGGGGGACAACACAACCATATAATTCTATCACCTAAGATGTGGAGGGATCACACAACTATTCTGCAGCTATAAGGGTCTGTCTGGCAGGTGCTAGCAAGGGGAAAGATACTTTTCCTGGTTACCTCTCTCTCCAAGGGAGCTGAAGGACCTCTCGTTCTGGAGCAGGACCTGCTTGAGCTCCTCAAGCTCAGCATGTTCTTTGGTGTACATGCGCTTCAGGTTCTCCACATGCTGGATCATCACCTCCACAGCCTTGCTCACCCGGCTCTCCTAAGGGAGCAGGGAAAGCAGCAGCTCTCAGGAACTGCCTAATGTTTGGAGATTTCCCCCTCAAGCATCTGCTATCTCACTTTTATCCTCCCTTTCAAAGCTTTACTACAAACCCTGTCCTGGCACATGGTACACAGGCTTCATTTCTCTGGGGATCACCCTTGTTGTAAAATAAGTCAGTCTTCAGTTTTCCAAGCTCTTACAACTCATTATCATCATTTCCTCTGATCTACAGTCTCAGCTGCCATCATGCATTTGCTGGTATTGCCAAGTCATATTTTCATGCTGCTCTGGGGTATGATACACAACTATATCTAACATCTGAGCAGGACTTAGTAAGTTTCCATAGATTTAGCTGATTAGCTACCCTTTCCATAAGGCACAGAACCACATTTGCAGCATCAAGGCCTTTGTTACCTCACTGCTTGGTATTTTGTACATCTCACTACTGCAAAGTCTTTATTGTTTGTTTCTTTTTTTCAACCAGAACCTTATTTCTGCTGTGGGTTGTTGCACAATTCTAGTGCAGCATAGCTGCTCACAGTGCCTGGGATTCCTTATAAGAACACAGAGAAGAAAAGGCCAGGATTAAGCTGCCCTGACCAGTCTACACTACACACACCAGATTCCCAAATGCAATCCTGGAACCATAAGCCCAGTAAAAAGATGTGGCTATCCCTTTGCAGCTAAAAGGTTTTAGCTTTGTACAAAGTACTTTCAGATGGAAAGTGTTACCTGATTAATAGCTCCCAACATCTCTGCTCTGCTGGCAACTCGAGCTGCATATTGACTAAGGAACTGCAGACTTTTCTGCAGCTTCTTAATGATCTCCTGTGCCTGGTTGTCTTCTTCACACAAAGGAGCTAATGCCTAAGAACACACAATAGTAAGAAAACTGGTTATTAACAGAGAATGAAGGGTTGAGCTGATGACACTGAGGAGCTGCATTCAGGCCCACATCAACATCCTTAATCAGTGTAACTTGGATAGAGAGCTCCAGTGGGCAGAGACTGGAGCATAAAAGCAGCTGAAGCAGGGTTCAGATGTTTCTGCAACAGAAGAATTCCCTGCCTGAGCACATAATGCACTTGGATCAATGCACCCCTCACAATCTCTCATATTTCAACTGCACTGCTCCAGAACTTCATTCATATTTGCTCATCATGTATCACATATACACACCCCCTTTAAAGAGCTGTTTTAAGAGAGACACTCACATCTACTTATCTCATCCACCCTACCAGCCCTGGCCAACACTGACCTCTAACATATTCACAGCATTTGTGATCTCCTTTTTCAAGTTTTCTTCAGCCAGGTCTCGGGACCTCTCTTCAAGTTTCACTCTTTTGTCCAAGGTAAACAAGTCACACTTAAAACCTAAAGACAGCCTCAGAAATTCAGCCTGTTGTAGAAGAAAAGACTTCAGAGGAATCCAAGTGATGCAGAAGTTTATGTAGATTTGGACACTAATATGACATTTGGGCTATACCCTGTGACCAAAGTTTAGGAGAAATACAGAAGAATAAGTGAACGTGACCCACTTCCTTAAAGCAGGTCTTCCCATCTGTAATGATGGTGGGAATGTTCTGCAGCCAGAAGAGGTGACATCCTGACAGCACACTGTGCCATCTGTGCCTTTTGACAAAACTGTCTTAAATCAGCACATTCTGCCTCGGAGGAGGTCACAGCTGTGCTCCTTGAAGCTTACAAACAAATGTCACAGTAGTGACAAGTCTTTGTTCAATTTTACAGATTTTCACCTTTCTCCATCCCATCTCTTGCAAAAATTTCCATTAGGCTTGGAAAGAGATTTCAGAAGTTAGCCTACAGAATGACCCAGCTTAAACTGGATGTCTTTCTTTGACATAGGAGGGAATATTAACCAGAGTTTATCTACAAAATCTGATATCTGAAATACTTCAGGATACAAGCAGTTGAGACTTACCTCCACTTCCTTCTCATTTGGGGAGTCACTGTAGGAGAAGAAAGAGAACCATGGAACAGACTGTGACTTTAAATTAATACCTGCAGGTGATCACTGAAAGTGAAAACTCTTACGGCTCATTTTGCTTCGTTTTATCTCCTTTAATGCCACCTGCAGTGGGTGAAGTCCCTGAGACAAAAAAAAAATTTCAGGCCAAAGTGAAAAAATAGCCTCCCCAAACCAACCTGTGAGTCTCTTGTAATCTTTCACAGAAGCCCCTGTTCAAGATTTCCAGTATTAAGCTTTTACCATTGAAAAGAACTCGTGTGCCTCAGATTCTATTCGGTGTGAGGCACCACAGCACTGCCACTTGTACAAAGCCCCAAAAGTCAGCTTTTCAGGGCACTTCAGCTGGCATCTTATTAGCACAGAAATGGTTAATTGAAGGTTTTTGCTTCAGGATGTTATGCAATTTACTACTTGAAAGCTTTTAGTGATTTCCAAAAGCAAAAGAGGAGGTGATTTGAAAAGTAGGTATGCCTAAGGAGAAACAACATCCTGCTCCTCTCTATCATGGATAGCACAGAGATGCTTCTTTTACAAATTGCTGGGGAGAGCAGGAGTGACAAAGATGTTTCAAATATCCCAACTCCTTTGCAGCTAAGAATTTTCCTCCTGTCTAGAGGAATGCGGAGCTGGTTAGATCAGTATCTATAGAAATCAGAACAGCAGATTTTGCATGATACCACTTTTGTTCTCTTAATTTTGATCTCCAACTGCAGGTACCAAGCCCTAAAAGCCTCTTATCACACTCTCTACACAACTCTGCACTCAGCTTGTGCTTCAGTAATATGAAGGTGGTCAGCAAAACCCCCTTACCTTTCCTGCTGGGAAGCACAGCTGGTGCTTCCTCACTCCACTCATTATTTTTCTGTTCCTGGTCCACTTCCTAAGGGCACATCAGAGCAGTTAGAGCAAGGGAGCAGCCACACCACCCCTGGAGGGGCCTGTCCCCTCCTTTGTCACTGCTCAGCCAACCCAGTTGGGCTTTTCACTGTCACCAGTACTCTTACTGGGTCTTGCTTCAAAACATTTTGAAACACAGGCTTGTGTTCTTCCATAGCCAGGCAGGATTCCTTCTTGATCTGACTTGGTCCTGTGGAAAACATTCCCAAATGCAAATGTAACAATTAATAATGCACACACAGCTTCCAACATCCACCATTTTAGCCATGGGCCAACTGAGCTAAAAAACTGCACCGAATGCCATGAAAGACCACTAAGAAAAAGAGGAGGCAGCAAAGAACACTATAAAGACACACAGGAAGAAGTATGATAACTACAATTGGAAAAAAACTCCCATAAGAAGTGTTATATGTCTACAGCTGAGAATATCATGTACTTCCTGTAGTTAAAGATGCAGGAGTTACAGTAATATTCCCTTGGATAAATTAATTTCATTATTTTGCTACCAGCAGGAAGATTTCTTTTTTTGTTGGCATGTTTGCTGTTTAAAGAGGCAGCTTTTAATTAATATTTATACCTTTAAAAACATCTAGAATATTTTGTTTTCTTCTCTGTTTATGCAGTCACACATAGCTGTGAGCCAAAGAAATGGCACAGGGTAAAACAAAAAAGAAAAAAAAAACACCAGAAAAACTCCAGCTTCAGGTTTGAAGCCTGCAAGGGGAGATTTATCAGTCCTAATATTAGGAACATTTGCTTTTCAGAGATGTGCAACAGATAGCTGGATTCTCAGACTTTAAAGCTATTGGGACTTCCTTAAATTTGTTCTGCATATGTGGTTCTTCTTAGCCAAAGGCACCTGGATCACATATGAAAATTAACAGTAGAGGGAAATCAGTAGAAAGAAAATGCTTTTAAATGAAGGTACAGAGGAAAGAAACAAAACCAAATAAGAAACTGTAGTCTTATATGGAGGTAAAGATTAAAAAAATATTATAAACAAGCACGCACAGGTATTCTGTGCTGCTTATTTAGATCAGCTTCACAAAACCATCTTAATTAGTGTATACAGATGCTCCAGTTTTGGTTTGGGGTTTTATAGTTTGTCAGTGGAAGAAAACCATCAGAGCTGGTAAGAATCTGGTGGGTGTTCATGGCTCTAGCAAAGACAGAACAATACTTAAATGCTTCTACCCTCATCTCTCCTCTTGACCCATCCCAGCTTCTTGTGCAACAGCCTTGAAAGAGAGTAAAGTGCTTAGTGACACTGTTGAACTAAATAACTGTTTAAACCCATAAAAACATGTTTTCTCTTGTTAAAGTGGTCTGGGATTTTGTACCTGCTCACTGTTTTGCTAGCTGAGCAAGCCCCAAGATCTCACGATGTTGTTTCATGCTCCCTTGCCTGCAGTGCTATGGTAAGAGGGGTAAAAAAACTTTACTCCTACTCAGCTTCAGGGAGGCTTGAGAGCACTGGCAGGTGAAAACACTTGCAAAAATAGAAATTCTCATGTTGTTGCTCTTACTCAGCCTGCTCACTTCAAAGATGTGCTGGAAGCAAAGTGTTTCCTGAGTGGGTGCAGCAGCCACTGTACCTGACACGGGAGCAGCTGTGTCCTTATTGCTGCTTGTCTCTGGTGCCACAGAAGCTGGCACATCTTCCCCTCTCTTGTGTAAGCCCTTGGATGATCTTTCCTCCATAACAAGGCAGCCTGCAACACCAGCCAGCAGAAAACACAGCTTTCTTTGTTCAGTAAACACACAGACTTGGGCACATCCAGGACTTCCAGTGCTCCAGGTTAAGGACTCACCCAGTACCGGTGCTATGTTTTCCACTGAGGATGCAAGAGCATCTCGGGCTGATGTTAAGTGATCACTGCCAAAACAAAGCCATTTCAGATACTCACCCAATGATACAGATCTTAATAAATGCTTTTAAAACATGCACAAGACCTGACCTGGATGCAATCAGCGTGGCTGGTGGTGTTGACGCCTCATGGTCAATCTTCAGAGAGAGAGCGAGAGAGAGAAAAGAGTATCAGAAGATTAATGACAGTATAAAAACATGTATGTCAAAAATAATTTTCCCAGCTGTGCCTAAACTATTTCAGCAGTGGAGAACTAGCTGGTAAGTTCACAGATTCACCCATTAGTCTAAAGCCATTTCAGGAATGTCATACCCAGATGTGTTTTGGTTCCTGACTCAATGGCTTGCTCCTAGCTCACATCTTCAGTGACCAACAAATGTGTTACTGCACCACCACTGCTCCATCTTAACTTTGTGCATCAGGAGAGATCCATTTTTAGAGTGTCAAAATCTACAAATGAGGTGCACAGAGCTTCATTTGGCTGTAGAGATCAGACTCATTAGGTAAATAAAAGTGCCAATCATCACAACATGAGCAAGCAGATGGTTCAGAACACTTGTGTTCTGTGTTGTACATCAATGTTATATATAACAATTACCCAAGCCCCTTTAGAGGCCTCAAGCCTCCCTGGTGTGCAAAGAGCAGAGGAACAAAGCAATTAAAAGCTGGCAGTTTTGCTCATGTTCCTCTAGTTGCCAGAGTGCGGTTTTGGACCTGAGCCTTATCACATCACAGACAAAACCAATATCCTCTTGAGGCTTTAAATTTCAAGGGAGGTGCTATATGTGCAATATCCCTCTTCTGCATTTCACCCCGGAAAGCTCCATCTCGCTTATTCAGTTTTGGGTTGGTCTCTCTTTATGGGTGAAATACAGAGGAGAACTGATGAGGTTTAAAGGGTTAAGTTGGTAATGACTTGTGCTGAATTGCACCCAGTGTTGAAGATAAGTGCTGCATAGCAAACAAAACCAGCCCAAACCCACTCCTCTCTCCAAGAAGAGAAGGAAGAAGGCTGGACAGCTCCCTACACAGCAAGCACCCAAGAGCACTGCTGAAGTGTGTGTGGAGAAACAACAGAAAAACCACATCTGCAAGTTCTGGTTCTGTGTTCTGGTGTCTTTCCTACCCCACTCCAATTCCCTCAGATGACACAGGAAACCCAGAAAATTAGAACAGGAGGTATCCAAGGGCCCTGATCACTCCTAAGAGTGACCAACTGCTCCCAGCATCAGGAAGTGCCTTTTCCCTCCTCCCTGCCCGAGCTGGGCTGCTCTTGCACAGCCCTGGCCCAGCCAGGTGGATGCTTCCCCTAATGCAAATTCAGGCTATTTTTATTATTATTTGAATTCTTTCATAAGGATGAGGAAGTGCAGCAATACATTTGCCTTGTTCAGGCCATTGGGTCTGCAGAAGTACTGGGGAGGGAGAATACGATCATGTAAAAAGAAAAGAAATCTAAAGGGCTTTTAAAACTAACACACAGTGCCCACGTAAACAGAAAAGCCATTGCATCACACAGAACTGAAATTATACATTAGGCTAAATTACCTGTACCTGCCCAGATGGGCACATGGTCAGTGATTTCTGTTTGCAATGAAGGAAAACCCTCAATTCAGTTTTTTAAAACCCTAAGCTGGCTGCCAGGATTGTACACTCCATGGATTCCATAGAAAGGGGAAAAAAAAAATCCCAATTAAAGATAAACACTACATTCTAGATTTCTTAATAAAATAGAATCGCACAATGGCTTGGGTTGGAAGGGACTTTAGAAATCAAAGTTCCAGCCACTGGAAGGGACATCTTCCACTATCCCAGGCTGCTCAGACTGACATCCAACCTGGCCTTGGATACTTCCAGGGATGAGGCAGCTACAGCTTCTCAGGGCAGCCTGTGCCAGGGCCTCACCACCCTCACAGTAAAATCTGTTTGCATGAGCACTGGAGAACAGCACAGTCCTTTAATGAAGAACAGCCAAAGAAGATCCTGAAGCCCATCCCTATTCACTTTTCCCACCTCCATCCCTCTGATTAGCATAATAACCCAAGGGTTCTCTGTCTCAGCCCATGAATTCTGGCCACAGTCTTATACAACTTCACCCAAACAATCATTAACATTTGGAAGGCCTGTCTGGTTTTCAGACTGTGGTATGACTTCCACAAAGCCAAACAAGAACAAAAAGACCCAAGTTTCTCTTGGCTCTCAAGTGGTCTTTTATTAAGTAGCTCCTGAACTTCTATAGTGACAATGATTTGGCACAAATAATTTGAGTTCCTTACAAGCTGATCTGATCAAATACATCTGCAACTGCAGAGTAATAAAACTCCAAAGAAAACTAGGGAGACACATTTTACTGAACAAGGATATGCAACTTTTCCTACATGCCAGAGTTTAGAACAGATACTTGGCACAGCCCATTTGCCTTTTCTCTGGGGCAAGATTTAACATTTTTATCTTCCCCCTTCAGAACATTCAGATACAAAGCTTATACTAAAATGTGATAACAAGGATGGAAAAGAAATTTTTGAGACCAGCTGGAATTACAGAAAGCCCCAGAGCAACAAAGCATAGATGTTTCACACACCTTGGCACAGCTGTGACTTTCCAGAAAGACTGGATAAAGTAGGAACCCTTTAGAGGATCCTCTTTAAGAGCACTTAATAGCAGCACAAGCTGGGAGCTCTTCACCTGCTCTACCCCACTGTGCTGAAATCAGAGTCCCCAGCACTCTTACTTTCTACCCACACTGCACTTTCCACTTTGATTTACCACTACAACCAGACCATCCTGTATTCACAGGTACCACACACCAGGCAGGATCACACTGAGACTGGCTGCTTTTTGGTCCCAAAAGGTTATTTCCAGGTCCACAGAAATCACTGATCAATATTCTTCCACCCTCCCCACCAATACAGGGGTTTGTAAAGCTCATTAGGAGCCTTGTGTGGTGGAGCTGAGGTCTAGACTTCAACAGTGAGGACTGAGGCACAGCTTAGGTGTGCTCAGCTGCAGTTTCTCTTGCTGCTGCCACAAAACTGCAGCTCAAGCTGTAGATGCAGGATTCAGGACAGCAGTGAAGGCATAGCTGAGTATACCAGCTAAAGGAAAGCTCCCCTATAACAAAGATGGAGTTTTTCAGCTGTTACATGGTGCCCATGGGTGAAAGTGTAAAGAAAGGCAGTACTCCCAACTGAGGTATCCTGTGGCTCCTTGCAGGTGGAAAAAAGGAGCAAAAACCACTCAGTTCTTCCCTGGAAGAACCAATTGTTACCACAGAACCAGCACTGTCTCCAGCCTGGAAACCAAATCTAAAACACTCCACAGCTAAAAGCACGACCCAGTTGCACGTGAACATGAAGACATTTAGTTTTATAACCAAGGTATTGCAGAAACATACTCAAACAGAAGGGAACACCCCCACAGCACCCTGCTGACTGATGCCAGCTCCATCCACTGTGGAGCAGTGCTAATTTATAGCTGAGCCATCTGCACCTGGGTCTGAACAACACATGAAATTCTTGGGCCTATTCAAAACCACATCTCGGGTATCAGAGCCAGCACTCACCTCAGCAAGTGAAGAATCCATCATTGTAATGGAAACAGGAAGGTCTGCATCAGTGTAGTCATCAGCAGAGCATATTTTCCACCTGGCAACACAAGCTTTATTTGCATATTACCCAAACAACAGAGAGATAGAGTGCCCATTTTCCTTAAGCACATAACAAGTGAAGTCACCATGCTGTGCAGTCAGTGAGCTGGTCTCTCGGGAAAAGAAAAATTCATCACCAACATCAATCCCTCCTCCCCCAAACATCAAGAACCACCACCAGTCCTTTTCCCAACCTCCTCCACACTGCACTATTCTACAGAAAACCAGTGGCAAAAGCTTTGAGAACTGCTGAGTCTCTTGCTGCACACTGCCTGCTTCTGCACCTTCAGGAACATCCTCATCTTTTAAAATATTCACTACAATTCACTTCAGCTTTCATAATCTCAAGCAGTTCAATCTCCATTTTAAAGATCTAAGAAGGCAGCTTGATAGGCAAGGACCTCAGAATTCCTGCTCTAAGCTCTGCAAAAGAAAAGTGACTCCTCAAAGCCAATAGGATTTTGGCACCTAATGGGAACACCAATTGTTAAATTGGTGTTAATTGTTAAATTAAACATGGAAGATAGACAAGAATGCCTAAATTATGTCTGAGTTTTCCAGCATGAAATAGAAACCCCATCATGGTATTTGGCTGGTTACCAGCAGTTCCAGTAAAGAATTCTGGTAGCTGGGAATAGAAGCAAAGTGCTGCCCTGGATCCCCAAGAGCTGATCACCAGATGTCCAGTATTCCCTCTAAGGGGTGGCCCTGCAGCTGAACCCAGCACATGAATTCTGCTAGACCCTGTTGACTCTTCCCTCCTTCACTCCAAAAGAGTTATTACATCACCTTACCTGCATTCTCCTGATGTCACATCTGAGCTGGACACATGTCCCACATCATACCTCCCCAGGGTGCAGCTGCCAGAGCTCTGCCTGCAAGGTTCGTCCCAGCTGTGCCCAGGAGGGTTATTTGGGCAGGAGGTCTCCAAGGTCAGGGCAGCTGGTAAGAAGGACAAGGATGAAGAGAGGTGGTCCTTGCCAAAGTTGGATTTAGTTACAAGTCAATTGTTTGGCTAACTCTAAAATAATCAAGAAGCAGACCAACCAAGCAGGGATTTATAATAAGGCAACTTCTATCTTAGTAAGAAAGGCTTTGGTTGTATGGCGACTTGTTCTGTAGATGGAGAGTTTGGCAAACTGAAACAGCCCTCTCAGAATAGCAGAATGCTCTTATTAAGAGCACATGTAGCAAAGAAAGATTTGCTTCCATTCCCATCAATAATGTCTGGAATTACACTTAAACACGTATGGTCTGTGTGAGAAGAGCCTTTGTGTGGTACCAGCTCACTGCTGGGAGAAATGCTTGTGCGTGAAATCCCAAATGCATCACCCTGAAACTCTGCAGCCCTGCAATGCATAGCTGTCAGTGGCTGTTTTTAATCCTCATAAGGCTTGAGAGTTGTGAGGAAGTTCAAACAACTCAGGAGTGCAGCAAAAAGCAAAAAGTACAACATGCTGGGAAAGGTGCAGTGGTTCAGCCTGGAGAAGAGAAGGCTGAGTGGACACTGGCACAGGCTGTCCCATCCCTGGAAGTGTCCAAGGCCAGTCTGGATAGAGCTCTGAGCAACCTGGGCTAGTGGAAGGTGTCCCTGCCAATGGCAGAGGGATGGAATTAGCTGATCTCTAAGGTCCCTCCCCCCAAACCATTCTCTCACTCTGTGATCTTCTTCTCAGTAGCTCTGTTACTGCTCAGGTTCCTAAACCAGGACTGCCCTCAGCGCAGCAGCCAAGGAGCAGGACATCTCAGGATATGCCAGTCAGAGGGAATGAGAAGACCAGAACTCACACCCTCTGTGTCCAGACTGACAAGCATCCTGTCAGGAATACGCTTGCACGTACAATTTACACCAATAGTTCCTGAAGATTTTGGGAACTGTCTGTCACGTTGACAGAGTGCCACCTCTTCAGGCCTTTCACTGCAAGCACTGTAATCATGGCTCAGATTCCTGGATTACACGCAGAAATAGATTTTCCACACTCTAACAGCACACTCAGCACTACTGAGACTGTTCTGTCTACTCTTTCTATAAAAGACAGAGAAATGTCCAACACCACCAGGTCTTACCTAGCAGAGGGGAGTTGTGCCAGTGTGAAGCACCTGAGGGCAGTGCCCAGGGAAAGTAAGAGTATGAGGGGGGTCCTTCATTCCATGGTCTTTTGGAGCAATGGAG
The DNA here is from genome assembly GCF_014805655.1 of Passer montanus. Taxonomy (NCBI): domain Eukaryota; kingdom Metazoa; phylum Chordata; class Aves; order Passeriformes; family Passeridae; genus Passer; species Passer montanus. The sequence goes on along the minus strand of NW_024357170.1, from coordinate 3,193,861 downwards.
CTGCTAGTTGAAAAAATAAGAAGTGCTATGTCCCATCACACTGAATACATTAATGCCACCAACTCCCCCCACACACAGGCATCTGCATAATGTAACATCAACAGTTAAACAAATACATCTTCTGTGGCTTTTTTTGTCTAGAAAAGCAGCAGAGCTCATATCTTTAATGGCCAGAACTGTTACAGGAAGAGGCAGGATAATGAAACTTTACACTTGCAATAAAATGTACTGGTTCAAGCCAAGTCTGGAAATAAATCCTACAAAGCCAAGCAAAACAAGCCTGAGAGGAGAACCAAAGTAGCCACTCAAATCCTGTGAAGGGGGTAAAAAGAAAAAAAAAAAGAAAATAATCCAAAACACACTATTTCAGCCAAGCCAAGAGGTGTCATCTAAAGATGGCATCTGAGAAACTTCTGAAACAACATGTGCACAGCTGTTTTTGACCTAATGTTGCTTCAACAATGAAAAATGGAAAGAAATTAGAAGAAGTGCCATTTTCAAACTCTGATCCTTTTCAAAAAGCAATTTATCATGTCTATGTTGTACTTCATAGGCAGTGGGAACCCAGCTTTGCAATAAAGTTCAGAATATGTTTTTGTGTGCATGTACACACTTGCATGCACATACACAGATATTGATCTCAAATTATTTTTAGTGAATATTTAACTCAGTTTCTCACAAGGAACATTATTTATTTCCCTGAGGTGATGAAGGGAAAAACCCCCACCCAAATAAATCCAGCATCCTGTTTTAGCAGGCTCAGCAATGACCACAGCAAGCACACTTACCTTCCTTTTTACATGTTCAGCTAACGTGGGCAGCAGAGCATAGTCAGATTCTAACTCTGCACAGCACTGTTGTAATAGAGAGAGAGTTTAAGGAAGGCAGGTAAGGAAAAAAAACCCAACAAAACAAAAGGAAAATGAGGACTACACCACTGATTCTGAGCAAAATGCAACTTTATCTTTCCAACTGAACTACTTGCAGCTATCAGTTGCAAAACTGCAACTGCAAAACTCTGCAGCTGTTTCCCCTTGCTACTTTCAGCCTTTAATTCTGCAGACCCTTACCTACAAAATATAAGTTTTATTCATGTGCAGATGGTCCAGCTTTGACTCTGCTCCTCTGATACCCCTGTCACAGCCTAGGGGACATTTCAGGACCTTCTGTTTGCTGTTAGATACCTTGTTGGTCTGTGTTGAATCCAGAGTGCTCAATCCTGAGCTATAGTGTTCCTTACTAGAGCCAGTTGGGAAAAAAGTCTCTCCACAATGTTTCCCCCTCCACCCCCTCCCAAAGTTGAAGCAAATAATTTTACTCAAAGCAAAGCACTCCAGAGTTATGTAATTTCTACTGTATTTCTCCACAGATGGCCACAAAGTTAATAACTGTTTCACTGCCTATTCCAGTGTCTGGATACTGAAAAAACCCTTACCTTATGAGATTTTAAACATTTGTTTTCAAGCCTGTTTGCAGAGTGGGACAAAAATCACACCAGTGTATCAGGGAAGGTTTCCCTCAGCCCTTTTTGATACGATCACCAACAATTGCTCACAGTGAAGACCAACACCACACCTGTAAGTCCTGACACATTTTTCCTAGAAGGCTGAATAAGGAAAATAATGTGCAGATCTGTACATATACGTTATGGACATGTTAGAAAAGAAGATACCAGGTGCCAAGATACCAAATTGTTTGTGGCTGGTCTCAGCTGTGCTGTTCTTCCACTAGAGCCCTTCCTGTGTAAGCCCACCTTTCCTGCTCCCAGCAAAAGGCACCATACCTGGCACAGCAATTCACAGAGATGCCTCTGCAGCAGTTCCCATCTCAGGGTATTAGCAGTTGCTATGAAGAAACATTTACATGTCTAACAGGGCTCCTAACAACTTGATAACAAGCAATCTGATGTTACAGCATCTCTAACTACTCCTTATCAGTATTTAATGTAGTTTGCATTAGTCTGGTTAAGCCTGTAACAGGAAAGAGAAAACACTGGACATCTTTACCTGCAAATCAAGTGCAATACTTCCCCACATCATTAGTGTTAGGATGCCACAGTTCCCTGTGGAAACAGATGCTTCACTTACAGCTTGGGGGAAGAGAAATATTTGGTCTTTCCACCTAACATGCTGTACAGAAGTTGTAAAATCCATGGGCTTTGTATTTAGAAGAATTTTCCCCTCTTACCATGCAGGTGGGGAGGAGACCACAGCCCAGCAGTCAGGAGAGGCACCAGACCTGCCTGCTTTTCTACAGGAGCCAACATTTTTATTCTTTTTTCAGTGCCAGCCTTGTTTGTCAGCCCTGTTCTTCATAATACTTTGCAAATTCTCCACACACCTGCCAGTTTATTTATCTACAGAAAGATTTCTGTAAAGTAACTGGAGTAATTTAGAGCCAAGGTCCTAGCTATTTTCAGGGTAGTGGTGGTTCTTTGGGGGTTAATTTTTTTTATTTTTTTTTTGGGGGGGGGCAGGGGGGGGTGTGATTTAGTCACAGTGGCACCAGTCTCACATATCTGGAGTTCTCTCTTGATCTAATCAAGCTCACTTTGCAGGACAGCTTCAGAGCTGGAAAATGACAAACTATTTCCACTGTCATGCATGTTGCTAAGAGCAAAATAAAGCAGCTGCACAGGTTGTGGGAAACATGAAAGCAACATGAGCACACACACAAACAACACCAAAACACTGGTCAGAGGGAGGCAAGACCATTTGGGGCTGTTTCTGACATATCAGTGCAAAGTTGTGCCTTAGAGCTAAAGCAAAGGGTCCCACAGGAGTTTTTCTGGTGAGACAAACTCTGGTTTCACATGGAGTTGTTTGCAATGCACACATATTTGTTGAGCATATATGGTAACTGCATGCCTGAGGGCAAAATATTCAGAGGGCTTAAATCAGTCACATCCCTTTTCTCTAAGAAAGTAATCAGACTCCAGGAAAGAAAAAGTCATGTGTTCTGGATTCAGACCTCTGCATTATTTAATTGCCCAGGTTATTGAGGTGCTGGAGGATGTCAGGAAGTGAGTACGAAAGAGGCAATATGAAGCTTCCATGGTTCTGTGGCAGAAGTTGCATGTGCACAAGGCAGTGACAGGATTGCTTTCCACTGAAGAGACCAGCCTAACACCACACAGCTAGTCAAAACACAGAGCAAGCACAACCAGCAAACAGAACACAGAACATACAAAAATCAAGTGTGTTTGGTTCAGGAAGCTTAAGAAAGAGGGATGACTTTGTTAGGTATAAGGTGGGGAACAGCACTTTTGGTAAAGGAATACCTGTGCCAGCAGTGGAATTAATAATTCCCCCTCCTAGGACAGGGTGGGGGGGTTTGTTGGGAGCTTCTGAAGCTTTGGTGGATCCCAACATCCACTCCTTAGGATCCCACCTGCTTTTCAGCTCAGATGGTGGCAGATCTCTTCAAAGAGAAGGAAAAGTAGAAAAAAAGGTGGGGAAAATCCCAAAACAACAAGCAAGACTCTGCAGAGCATTTTACTGGATGACCTGCAGATCAGTCCTATTTTCCCTTATGTAACTAAACCCTGAAATACTCGCCCATGCAAAAAGTGAATGCTGGCACATTGCCAGAAGTTACTCACTTTTGTGGTCTTCCACCTTCTCCTGAAGCAGCTGGCAAGTGCTTGCTAAAGCTGCATTTACATCCCTGAGCTTCTGCTGCTCAGAAATGGCTTCCTCCAACTTGCTTTTCAAGGATGCTGCTTCTTCACAAGCGGAGCGAAATGCTTCAACTTGATCCTCTGCCTAAGCACAAAACAATATTTAGGGAAAAAAGAAAGGAATAAAAAAAATATATATATATATAAAATAAACCAGCCTGGCTAGAACAAGAAGGCTCTACAGTTCATGTAAATGAAACCAAACTGCATCTGTTCTTTCTCAGGAAGTGATAAAGCTCCCTCTGAACTTCTGCATTTTTACGTTGGGGTGGACTGTGTATGGAAGCTATTTTTGGGTGCTTTTTTCCCCCCCTTTTCTCTTTTTTTTTTAAAGCCACCACAAATATGCAATGCTGCCTCTTTCATCAGCAAACTGTTGTCACCACCCCCTCAAATTTTACTTCCTCTGCTGGTTCCACTTTTGCAGGGAGGCACACCATTCGGAACATGCAATTCCCTTCCCCGAGGGCAGCCATGCCTCGGCCACAGCCCTTCAGCATCTCGTGGTTCCCCACACAGAGGGAACTGGGCTGCCTTACATGCTTGCTGGCATCCTCCAGCTGCTTGGTGGCTTTTTGCAGCTCTAAACACAAGGCTTCTGCCTGGCCAGCAGTTTCTTCTTGTAGCTGTTTGACAGTTTCTATCTTGTGCTGGCTGTGGAGCAAGAGAGAGCACAAACCACAACCCATTAATGACATTTTGGAGCAGGCTGGCCTGGGCTGACGCACTCTGTCTGCTGGGACATGCACCAAAAGTCAGCTGTTACACACTGCAGCTCCCCAGGATCCAGCACCAGGGAATCAGACACTTTTTTTTTTTTTTTTTTTAATTTTGTTTTGTTTTACAGCAGGAAGGGGATGAAGGCTTTCATGTAACATTTCTGGGTACCACAGGGGAATCATCAGAGAACTGTCAAGAAGCAAGAGCTCAGTGGGGCAAGCTTTTGCACTCTGGACAACAGAATGTGTTTTCTCAGGGTTTGGGAGAAATAGTGGTTGGATACAGAAGCAGTCATTCTAGAGAAAGATACCCAGGAGCTATTACTGCTTCACTGGATTGATTTCTTCATGTTTGAGAGGGAATGTCATTTGACAGCAAGCAGATGCCATCAGAACTGGTGCTAAAGGGTATGGCTTTCAATAAAACCCTTCTTTTCCACTGCAGAAACCATTGCCCATTTCCTCTCTAACTCACCTCAGGCTTTTTTGTTGTTGTTGTTGTTATTGCTTTCATCACAGACAGTTTTGATACAGAGACAGCTTTAAGGAACCAAGCCATCAGTATTTTTATCAATTATTTTCCAGGTGGAGGGAGAGCATGTAATAGGTGGTTCAGTGGAAGGTAAGTCCAGCAAAAGTATGGTACAACTGCTCTGCATCAGCTCTCAGGGCTGCCAAGTCCTAAGAACATCCCAAACCCAGGAATGGGGCTTGGAGCAATCTGGGGTAGTGGAAGGTGTCCCTGCTATGGCAGGGGCTTGGAACTGGATCATCTTTAAGGTTCTTTCCAGCCCAGGCTATTTTATCATCCTATTTCTGGGATCACAACTATAGAAGGAACCAAATGCCAAAAAAGTTACATTTTCATATTTAATGACAACTCATTGAAGCTACACCCTTGGGAAATTGAGGTATTGTCTTCCCTGAGCCTAACAACTGTATCCCAAAGAAAAATACCTGCAGACAGATATTTAACACCTGGCCTGCTTCACACAAACCCAACAGGTTTTTTTAAGGGCTGTACCTGTTCAGTAGGCAGTGCCCTCATGCTTTAACATCTCAGTCTGTGGTCTCCCTGGTATTTTCAAAGACACATTCAAGGTTGTACATCAGCTCACACACAAACCTTAACTCCCACACAGTGTAAACCTTGTGCTAAAACCAGATCCACTCTCCAAAACAAAAGATCGTTTCCCCTGTGAAAAAAATCCTTGAGAATTCAGTAGACTTTGTTCCACTAAAAAACCCACCCCAATATTAGATACTAAATTGCTAAGCAACCAGAAAAAAACCAAAACCAAATCAAACCAAAAAAACCACCAAACCAAAACCCTACCTCCTCCCCAAAAAAAGACACATGGTTTGAAGGGCTTACCTAGCAGAGAGCTCTTTCCTTAGGTGAAGATGTTCTGTCTTGGTTCTCCTCAGGTTGCCTGCCACTCGAATAAAATCCTTGTCTAACGACTCATTGCATTTTTCCAAAAGCTGCAGTTTCTGGGTCCAAAGACATCTTTTTTCTCCGAGTTCTCGCTTGAGGGCCTGTGGAATTTTGAAGTTGCCATGCGGTTACCATGTGGTTAGAGAAGGAGCAGAGCCAGGAAATTAGCCAGAGCCCTAATTTACATGGTGAGAATTGAGTTCCCTGCTCCACCAATTAATATCATCACCTACATCCACACTATAAGAGTAAAGATAAAACTCCATCAGCAAGATACCCAGATACCGCAACAAAAAACATAGCTCATAAGAGGAAGTTTTAATAAAGATCATCTTACAGGAAACTCTAAAATTGATAATTTAGGCTTCTGCAGCCCTTTCTTCAAGTACAACTGAGTCCACTGGTACCAAATTGAGTTTGCATTACAGCAAAATTTATTAAGTAAACAAGAACCAATAAAACCTGTTTGCCATACATGCTTAGCAGATGATCTGTGCCAGGGATGACTCTCACCATGAAGGTTTCTAGATTTACCTCTGGTTTGTAGGAGGGAAAAGGGTAAAAATTAAATGTTAGATAACACTGAACTCTATTTCTCTGAGCAGAAACTTGCAGTATAAAGTCCTGAGAAGAAGAATCCAGCACTCTCTCTGACCTTTCTCAACTGAACACATGAAAGAGTGTCCTCAGCTTTTAAAGAATGCTTAATGAGAGTCAAACAGAGGTCAGGAAAGAATGAAGTTTATATTCCTGGGATTTTGCAGCAATTCCAAGGGGAAAACATCAACCTTACAAATACAGGCCATGTTATCTGCTTGCAAGCTGGAGTCAGATGCTCATGAGCTGCAAATGAAAAAAATAGCACATCAAGTATCATGCTTAAAAAAAGGCAAAAAAAAAAAAGAGTTTTTGCTGATAGGTCTCCTAGGATGACATAGGATCTGACCATGTGCAACTGCCCACATCCTGCAGGTCTGTTCCTCAGCCAAGGCAGGCAGCACTCTTAGAAATACCATGGTTTTGACACTTAAGTGGCATAAGCTTATCAGGGCACATGTACCAGTCTTATCTCCCAGGAGAAGGGTGAAAAAGATTTTGCTGTCACTATATATACTTAGATACATGCATATGTGCACACTGCAATTTGGCTTTATGTCTAATATCCTTTAAAATGTTTTTGAAAACACTAAACCCCAGAAAAACATGTCCACAATAAATTTCACAGGAAATTGTGGGCAAGGCTTCTAGTGACAACTTTTATTAACCAACTACTTAAATCTTGGACCATGGATTTTCTCCGAGGCTGGAAGAAGCTACTTTGAATTTCTCTCCTTTTTTTTTGATCTACTGATGTTTAGCTGCATGCAAAAATTTCACACATGCCTGGCTTGTTCTGTCTAGGTGGAGATAATTTTTGACATGAAGTCACTTCTCATCCCCCATGGGACCCTAAAGGATGGGACCTTCTATTTATAAAGGATTTTGTTCTTTCTTGATCCTCTGTTAACTCAGTTTTCCAAATACATCACTCTTTAGGAGCCAGAATAGGATTCATTTGCCACAATCAACTCCAACTCCCACATCAAGTTTTTTAGCTTCACATGTTTAACAGGAATATGATACCAACGTGAATGTAACTTCACAAGAATTTTTCAGCTCTGACAGCTTTGCAGGAGGAGGTTTCCAGCCAAGATCAAAAAACTACAGCAATTCACAAGCCAGCAGTTTGCTAGAGTCTACCCAAAGTCATATCTGGGTGAAGAGAGTGAGATGATTGCACCTTCTCTAAGGAGAAGTTTTCAGGATTTAGTTGAAGAAAAATTATAAGAAAACCTAGCTCTGGGACTGGATGGCTTCCAGTGATTTCTCCAGCCCTGCCCAGAAAGCATCAAGAGACCCAGCTACACCATTCTGTAGCACTAGAGGAAAAAATGAAGGGCAGTTTTCTCCCCAAAGAAGCAACAACGTCATGCAGCACATTCCCTGGTGGCACCTGCTGTCACCCAAGGGAGAGGAATTGTGGGGTTTGACATCCATTAGGGAGCTGGAAAAGAACATTATTGTACAGCCTGGGGCTGTTGGAGCATTCCTAACAACAGATCAGCAGAAAGGAGTAGGTTAGAGGAAAAGCTACATCCAATAAGATGGATGGAAATTTCAGAAATTGTGCTGTTACAGAGGAGAGGAGGAAGGAACAAAAGTGTTCAATTGTGTCCACAGGCACTTGCCACTACATAGGGAAGATACTGTGCTTGCAACCTCACCAGCAGTATGAGGAGTAGAAGAAATACATTATGCAAGATTAAATTGTAAAACAAGGTTTTGCTGAAATTTTTCCTGTGGAATATACCTAGTAAAAGCAGCACTCTTTGCCTTTCACAACAAAATAGACCCTATGGAGGTTTTGATTTGGAAATTTGGTTATAAAGCCTCCTCTGCTTAACTAAGGGAGCTGTTGCACAAGAAAAGCCAGCAAGAGCACAGCATGTAAGTGAACAGCAATCATCCTTTCCTAAACCCCAGTAAAGACGATATTCTCTCCATGCAGCCATCTTTGACCCACAGATGGACTCTGATCTCCAATAATAAAGACATACAGCATGCAGTAGCAACATACCCACCTGAAGTTTTTGCACAGTCCCACTATTTCACTAAATGCTTCAGAGAAACAGTTACTTACCACAAGTTTCTTTTCCCAGGCCTGTTGCATGTCCTCATCAGGATCTTTTATCCATTCTAATGAAGCCATGACAAGCTCCTCTGCTTCAGAGGCTTCCTCTTGCTGAAAAAGAAAATAAACCCCAAAACAACCTCCCCAAACTCCATAATTTTTAGTGCTCCTCTACAACCCTGCCCAGAATTACCCAGTTTATAAATTAGGGTAAGAGTAGGTGCCAAGCGATCTTTTTAAACTATGACCCCCTCCAATCTCAAACCATGACCCCCTCCAATCTCAAACCATGACCCCCTCCAATCTCAAACCATTCTTATTTTTCCAAAAGGAGCAAACAATCTGATTATCAATGCCTAGAGAATTCCTAATTAAATTGCTCAATTGATCAAAGACAGCATCCTTATCCATGTAAGCTTTGCTACTGACCAGGTTTTTCATGATAGTCTTGAATTTTTCTCCTGCATATTCAGATCCCTGAAGCAAAAGCAGCACTTCACGGTCCAGTGTTTCATCCAGGGATGTCCATTCAGTCTTGATAATCTTTGAAGAGATAGAAGAGCCAGCTAGTTTGTTTTGACATCCCCTTATTATAAACCAGCAGCAGTGACATTTAGTCTTTCCTGAAGTACCCTTGCTCTGTATTTACCAGAAGGTCAGAGCTACCAAAACTTGAGGCTTGGAAAAGCTCTTTCAAAACCATCACATCAATGGGGATTTAAAAAAGAAAGCAAGCCAGCTAAGCTGCTGAGTGATCCAGTGTAAATATCCATGTCAGAGTAGGCAAGAGGAAATCAGTAATTAGTTATCTTTATTCAGAGGGCTCTTCACCAAGTGATGCATAAGCAGAACCCTTCCTTACAGGTGACTCTGTGGAATCATGTCTCTCTGCAGCATTTGAAGGGCAAACACGGTGACTCACTGCAGCTCTGGGAAGCTGCAATAAGATGATACCCTAACTCTTCGAAGCTGCCAAGCCAAGCCTACCTCTCCTTTCTGGGCCGAAGGTTTTTGTCTATTTGTACATTCTTTTGTTGTTGTTGCTATATGTGCTAACGCTTTGCAAATGCGCCTTGTATAAAAATAAGCAGAAATCACTCAGCAACATCTCTCTGCTGTCAGCTGTGCTGCACAGCTTGTATCTGAAAGGAAAACAGCACATATAGAAGGATAAGACTCCATGGATTGTCTGAGAAAATGGAAACAGAATAGCTCACCTTAAAATCAGAACCAAAGCCACAATTGTAGCAGGATGCTCTGCCTAAAGTGGTGTAAAACAGCTTCAGTAATATCCTTCTTGCAAAAATTATCAGTGGTGAATTTATAAGGGGTGGCAACCATGCTGCTGTCAGTGTTGGAGAATGCAAAGACTAGCCTGATTCCTTGATCCCAAAATTAAAAATTCTGAGGATGTGAAGAACAATGTTTCCTGATAAAAACTTGCACCAAGTGAGGAAGCAGCAGGAGAAGCTCCTGACAAAGGACCCAGCTGAGCTGGCACAGCTGGCCTGGAAAGATCTGACAGTCAATCACTTGATATCATAAAAACCCAGCCCCACTTTTTAAAAGTCAGGGCTTCTAACACACCCCTTCTAGCAGGATGTGTGTGGAGATCCCTCCCTCAAGTGGGGACACCTCCTCAAAGTTACTTCTCAAAGCTGAACAAAAGATTTGTCCATGATCATCAACATGGGTAAGTAATAACAAACTCTATTTAATTATTAGCTTGGAAATTACTGGTTTAATAGCTAGTGCACTGTACAAGTAGTCATAAGTAAACAATTCTGATTAAAGTATTTTAGTCCGATAATTATCTTCTATTTACATAAATAAGTTATTTTATTCATTTAAATATATTTGATTTGCCATCAGAGATGCTTATCAGATTTATTAACAGTATACGAGATTAAGACCCAACAACTTTATCAAGATGCTCACTCTAATGCTGAATTTCCTTTCTCACTACAGTCAACTTCAAAGAAAAAGAAGTCTCCACTTTCACAAATGAAAAAAATTTTTGTTCATGTCTGGTGTAGGCAGCACAAGAAGCAGACTGTCAGTTACTTTCTGCAGCATAAAAGCCTTTACATATTGGAAAACTGATATCTTCTCCCATCCATTTGTTCTTCTGCCAGCTAAATGTATGACCCAAGCTCCTCCAGATTTACTTGGTAGAGCAGAGGGGAACTGGATGATCTTTAAAGTTCCTTCCAACCCAGGCCATTCTAGGATACTATGAGCTAATATTTTATGGCTACAAGTGTTTTGTTTGCTCTTCTTTGGACTTTCTTCAAGGTGCTTGGAACAATATTGCAATCTTCTTATTCTGTACTTACTTGCTAGGATTAATGGCTTCAAAGTCCAGAGTTATCTAATCATATACAGGAAATGAGCTTTGTTCTGTCTCTGCTGATGCAAGACAACTGGGAAGAGATTAATTTAAGGTTTAATCCATACCTCAGAAGACTCTGCAAGCTCCAGTTCACAGTGCAGTGTACTCGCCCCTGCAGGAATATTGCTGTTAAATTTATACAACAATGGGAAACTCAACCCATTCCTAAAAGAAGCAGGAAAAAAAAATGTATCAGTCTATTTTGTATTTCTGATGAACTGCCTTCCCCGGGATTTGGTCACAGTACTCACGAGATCAGCTCTTGCTGCATGTGTTGGATGTTCTCCAGCAGTTTATTTTTTTCAGCCCTCAGTGTCTGAAATATCCATGGGGTTTGGTGAGAGGCTGACTTTGACATGCAGAATCAGAACAGGCCAAACCAAATCCAACCCATACCTCTATGATCGAGGAACACTCCACAATGGTTAACTTGAGTTCCTTGATGTCCTGCTCCTTCTGCAAGAGATTGTTGAGAAAAGAACAACAACAAAAAAATTATATTCCATCCTCCCTCACAGCAGTAAAATGTATAGTTTAGCTTGAGCAGCAACCTGATTATGACATAAAAATAGTTGTAAATTTAAAAGAATACAGCGAGTTACCTTGCATCAGATGACCTTTCACACCTAAATTCTGAAATTAAGGAGACCAACCCTCTTTTCCAGATGTTGTATTTTCATTTATTACTCTCCTGGTTTCAGGTCCAACAGATTAAACTAGACATAAGCACTCTAGTTTTAACTTAAAATATGACCTATATTATATGCCAGCAGGAGTTTTAATCCCAACTGATCCTTCAAACAAATTACAATGTTTCAAGATTACTTGTTTTTCATTATTTGAGTGTACTCTGTAGATTAAACACAACCTAACAGGCTGAAAAAGAGTCAGCCCTCATGGTAGGACTGAGGAATTGGTAGATGAATCACCTTTCTTAGCAACTAGCAGTTAGCTCCAGTCAAGTTATGCCATTCCAATAAAAGACACTGCACAGACAGCAAAGAATTTATAAGAAAAAATAGGAAATTAGAGTAGGAGCTCTTGTCCTCTCACACTTTTAGGAGTTCTTCCTACTCTCTCTTTGAAAATCATTGAGGTTTTTGAAAGAGATGAAGTGCACAAAGCTAGGCAGGAAAAGTGTACCAAATTATCCTAATGCCAACAAGTTTCCATGCCAGTTTCTTCAAAATTACTCCAACCATTCACATTTATCCAACATGTAATCTAGCAGTCTACTTTCAAAACTCGCATTTAGTCAATAGACTAAGAGAATCTTGTTGAAATAAAATGATACTACAGAGCTCACAAAAGCATTAAATCATTCAAGTCAGAGAAAGTGACAGCTACTTTTTAAAAAAAAGAATAAATTTGTGCCCTTAAGCCGCGTCTGGAAAAACAACCAACCAAACCTATTACAATATTCAGTACAAAGTTATCAGCTGGATCACACTGAAGTTCAGTTCTTTTTTTTTGACATTTGAATTCAGCTGCAGTTACATTGCAGGGAGCCCAATAGTAAAATATTTTATCAGGAGATTTATAGCATGTTCTGCTAAGTAGAAACTCCACTAGCATAGAAAGCTCTTCGCATAATTCATGAATACAGAGAATGCCAGCACATTTGTATGGTCTTCTAGCTTTGTTTTCTAGTATAAAATGCATGTTTAAAAACATCTGAAATGTTCACTCCTCAGTAAAGGCTAGATAATTGCACCTCGGCAACAAAAGGACAAATTTCCTTTTCCATTGGACTCCAAGTCACAATTTCTAATTTGACACAAAAAATTTCACTAAAAGACATGAAGGGAAAGGCCTTCTGTAGCTCCCTGCTGAATAAAATAGCCTTTAGAAGTTACTGGACATTTTGTCTGAAGTTTGCAAGTTTGTTTTAATAGCTTGTGATTAAAAAAAAAAAAAAAAGGCAAGCAAAATCCGGAAACCATTAATTATGCTGACTCATAGGCAGGTTCTAAAGTAGTGCTCGCCTACTTTGAAGCCATTTATAGGATCAGGTTCTACAGCATGAGAAGAGTAGAAATCAAAGTGCCACAGTGAATACTATTGCCTTGCCTTTTTACAAATCTTCTCATCAGTACAGACCAGAAACCTGGGCCAGTGGAAGCTGTCCCTGCCCATGGCAGGGGGTTGGAACAAGGTATCATTGAGGTCCATTGCAACCCAAATTATTCTGTGATTGTGTGGTTTTCAGTTAGTAATGAAGTAAAAGCAACTAACCTGGATTAGACTTGCCTCTTTATTCACCACAGTGCTCTCATAGATATGGGCTTGGATCTGAAGAATGAAAAGATCAAACATAAACCCAGCCATCATTACAGACGATAATAAAAGTCTGTTCCTATTTCCTACTAGGAAGGGAGAAAGAATATTGGTGTTTCTTTCTTAGAAAAATCAAATTCTTCTTTGAATACCTTGTTGGGTATGTTTCAAAGTAGAGATATTGTACCCAGCAAAGAGTGAAAGCATTCTTAACTTTCAGTCACTTTTGTTTCATCTTATCTGTCCAGGCCAATATTTTCAACAACCTCTCAAAGCACGACCTTAATGTATTTTCTTGACTAGTGAAGGAGAGGTATCCAAAAAAAGTTGGAGGAAATAGTGAAACTGTGGATTGTGTCCATCAGCCTAGTTTTTAGCCTCCAGACAGCAACTTCCTTGGTGAAAGCTGTCACTCTCTCCAAATTACTATTTCACTGCAGTCCTTCAACACAGAGAGGTTCAGGACTGTTTGTCTTCCAGCAGCAGAAATTCCCCCTTCACTAGACCCAAGTAAAATCCATGTTGACTTTTTAGTCCTCTCAGCTTGGAAATGCTTACTTGAAGCTGTGCTGTGTTTTTAGACAGCTCCAAAATCTTCTTTTGCAGCCCACTGGTGTCCATGCTATTCCTAATAATCTAAACAAGACAGAGTGTTTAGGCACAGCTGAATGGATTAAAAGCTTCTCCTTGAAGAAACCAGGCAAAAGTGACATCTCCACCCCCAAGCTGCTGCCTACTCTCAAGCATTACCAGCACTTTTACACATGCATTGCATGTGTTTGTCCCACCAAAATTGCTTCTGCTCCTTTTCCCACCCAGAGCACCAGTAAAAGAGAAAAGCCCTCAAAACATTATTTATAACCACTGCCAGACCTGGAAAGCTAAAGAAAAGTCAGCTGTGCAGCATGAGAATTGTTTTCAGAAAGATGTGGTTTAATAGCTATTTGGACTAAGGAGCTTTGCAGAAAGACTGATCTGAAGGTGCTGATTTTCTTTACCATTTTTGATTTAACCTGTTTCTCCATTTCCCCCTGAAAAGTCTGAAATACAGTCTGTAAGCAAGCATTAAAAACATTATCACCTGACAAAAACTGGTTTATAAAATAGTTTCTCTGATGCAGTAAAAAAAACCCCAAAAAACAAAAAAAAACAACAGAAAAAGACCACCAGAGAAAGCATGAACAGCTCTTCTCTGAATAAAAAAACAAGCTTGGGGGGTTCTCTGCCTATGGATCTGCATTCCCTAAAAAATTTCTATAGGTCCTTGGCCAGTGTCAGTGGATCCATCTGTGAGTGGAGATCCCACCCAATTGATTTTTTAAAAATTATTATTTTTGTTACTTATTTTTGGTGTTACAGCTTTATACAAGATTATGAAATGATAAAGTGTTGAATGGAGATTGTTTCAATATAGAGTTTGTCTATTTATAGCTGTGAGAACCAGAAATACATGGAATTTGCCTAAAAATCTTGGAAAAAATGTGGTGGTGGGGGAGAAGTAGTTTATCTCTGTCCCTATGCTTCCCTAACCTCATGTCCTTACTTACCTAGCAAGTGGAAAATAAAAAGCACAGTGCAACCTCAAGATATACAGTTTTGTGACAAATCAGCCTTTTAAAGTGTTAGATATTTTGATAACCTAATTAGCATGCAGGGCTTCAAAGTCTGATAAACATTTTATTTCTTAATGGCAAATTTTAGCTAGGCAAGAACATATCAAATCATGATTTATTTTACCTCTTCCTGAAGAGAAGTAACTTTGATGTTGAGAGACTGATTTTCTTTTTCCTGATCAAGTTTATAGGGGAAAAAAAAAAGGAAAAAAAATAATAGACAAAGAGAACAACAGAAGAGTTGGTTTTAGCATGTAAGCAACAGATCACACACCCCCACAGCTGTGGTATTGAATCCCTTTGTTCCAGAGAACACACAAAAAGGAGAGAGCTGAGGCTGGTGCAGCTCATGAACCTTCACTATGGCACAGAGAAGGTCTTACTTCTGATTTTTAACAGCCTGAGCAGCCACACCACTGTTACAGCAAGGTGTGAGGTGCTGTACAAGGGAAACAAGAAGGAAGAGCACCTACTAGCTGTCTGTTGTGCCAAAGAATCTGCTCTCTTTCCTCTTCTGACACATTCAGGTTGTTTCTTGCTTCCTCTAGCTGCTCTTCCAGGGATTTGGCTTTCAAGACAGAGTGCTGGATGCTGCACAGGGGGAAGCAAATCCAGAGAAACTTCAGCCAGTTAGTGCTGGTTGTTTAGATAGGCTGGAAACAGTATTTTTAGCAGCCACCATGGACTTATTTTTTGGCATGACACTTAACGGAAGAGCAACAATCAAGTTTAATCCCATAATTTCCGTCCAAGAAGCAAATCTCTTCCAGTTCTTCCAGCAAATTTCTTCCAGTAAAAAGGTTCTACTTCCTTTTTTACACCCTCTTCCAGTCAGGGATGAAACCCCACCCAAGACAGGAGGATGCAAACAAAGCTATGTTAACGATGTTAAAAATTTAGCTCATTACAGTTAAATATTGCAGGTTACCTGAGCACAAATTCATCTTTATAACAATTGATGGCTTAACATTGGAAATACCATTTCTATTCAGTATTAAAGGATGAGCTCTGCATCATTTTCTTACCCTAATCTGATAAACCCCAAACCATGTACTAAAGCAACAGGCAAGGCCCTTTCCCAAGCTAACTTGATCCTACAGAGCATCCTAGAGCAGGTGGTTCCACATAAGGACACACGTCCCATACCAGCTACCCCGCAGAACTCTTGCCTTAATCTCCCCTGAAAACCCTAGGAACAGATTGGCAGCTGACCAAACCATATCACAGTGTAATTAACTAGGCCAGATGAACACAATGAAAAATGAGCTTGTACTCATGGCACTAATATGTTCTCAGGCTACAGAAAGGCTGAACAAGTGACACAACTCACTCCAGTCCATCAAATGTGTAGCAAAATAGCTTTTAGACACTCATTTCCCCTCAGCTTGGCAAAAAAATGTGGTCTAGGATTGGAAGCCTTCCAGTGCTTAGTTCTTATCTTGGTAATATTATGCCTTTTTAAAATATATCTTGTTATATTGTTTGTTTGCTTTAGCCTGAGATTCTCCCTGTGTGCACCCACACCACCAAATGCTGCAGGAACCTGGCTCCGAGAGGAATGATTTTATAAGAACCAGGAGGGACAGAGCAGAACAACCAGGCAAGAAGGCTAAACCTTACAGATATTGCATAAAACCACTGTGATGAGGCAGTGGTGAGGAGAAGAGCATGAAAGCAAGGCTGGAAGATCCCAGCTCTGCCCATGGCAGGCCTGGCACCATCAGGGTCCCCTACCTTTTTAATTGTTGACGTAGATACTCATTATCTGCCAGGAGCTTGCTGTTGGTCTCATCCAAAGCTTCCAGGGTGAGCTTCAGCTTGTTGTTCTCTTCCTGAAGCTTCTGGTTGTTGTACTGCAGGTCCGCAAGTGAGGTTATCAAGTCAGAGGTCTCCCTGTCCCAGTAAAAAAGCCAGGGTGGAGTGAGAAAGGTGATTTAATCTACTTCAGACTTTTAAAGCATTCTACTGCACAGATTAGAGGTGAGATGAGGGCCCACAGAGGACTTGTGACACTGCAGTGTCCAGTCATTTGCTCTGCATGATGATAACGTAACAGCTCCAAGTCTGTTCTCCAGTTTTATGGGCATCAAGAACTTTTGGTTTTAAGTGTTTTTCTACTCCCTACACCTAGAGTTTGCTGTCAGAAAGTGCCACAGCCGGATGTCTGCATGAGAGTGCTTTAGGATTTTGCTAATCACCTCTTGGGCCACTAGTGATGCTTCTGTATTCACTCTGCAATTTCTGTGTCCTTTCTTCCAAGCCATCCCCCACTTTATGCTTTCAACCAGAACTTAAATAAGGATTATTCTTTTGAGATCATGAGAAATTATAGGGAAGCTTTAGAGAGCAGATATTGGATTTCTGACTCAGCATAAACTACAAATGAAACTTCAGCTCTTTGTTAAGTGCTTTGCCATTAACAGTCCAAATCACAGACTTCATTGCTACTACAACAAACAAAAAACAAACAAACAAAAAACCACAAAAAAACCCCCAACAACAACAAAAATACCCCACATCAACAAACTCCCTATCATAAGGAAAACAACCCCAAAAATGCAAGACCAGACTTTCAGGTCATAACGTCTTCTTGCCATCAAACAACTAAGAATTTGGTAGAGGGAAGGAGCCAGTTCAAACAGGGAATGACATGACAAACATGACCACTGATTAAAAAGGCAAATGGACACAGAAGCACCAAGATATAAGTAGGAAAAAATACTGGTTGTATTTTAAGCCTGAGCAGAAGAGGATGACAGAATCAAGAGCTCCTGCAGACTGAGCTGGATAGTGTTCCAAAATAAAGGCTCTTAGAATTTCTGACAAGTGGTTCAAAGCCAGGAGTACTGTATTCTGAGAAAGAACTGCTCAAATGGACTCACATGTCTCCTTTAGATACATCACCCCCAAAGGCCTCCAGGCTTCCTGATGTAACATTCATCTGAACATGTGTCTTGTAGGCTGAAAGAGGTGGGGGTTTTGGTTATAGCGCAAGAAAGTGGAGCTTTCCTGAATAGAAACAGAGTAAAATGTTCTGCACCTTCAGAGACGTTTTTAGGTACTTGAGATTCCAGGTCTTCTGTACTTGATGAGGATTTCTCAGTAGCACCTTCTTCCCTGAAAGAAGGAAGCATCAAGGGTCACAAAATCAGCAGGACACTGGGCTGCTTACCAACCTTGCAACACTTACAAAACTTTAGCCAAACCCAATGTTGTGGACATGTTGTCCCAATATCACTTTCTTTCCAGAGGCACAAGGGCAGCTTACAACATAATTTTTTTTCCACAGAAAACTTATTAAAATGCTGTTACCATTTTCTCTTACAGTTTTCAATCCACTCTCCTATGATGGCGTGATATGTTTCCAGGTCCATGGAGATATCTTTGTGCTCCGGGTCAAGCTTCTTGCACAGCTCTTCAAGACCACTGTCTTCTGATTCCCAGCTGGTCATATGTCTCAAATAATCAACTATCTTGGACACTGTCACTTTTCCTAAAGCAGGAACAGAGGTCAGATGCCAAAGCCTGGCAAGGCACCATAAAAAACTGTAAAAGGCCATGCTACTGAACTGCATTGTATCCAACTGCCCTCAAGGGCTGCAGACAAGCAACTGACTCCTGAACTGAGTTAGAGCGTGATCTGGAAAAAAAAGTAGTTTAGAGCTCTCTTTCTTGCGTCGAGATGTTGGGTGGTTTTTTTTGGGGTTTTTTTTTTTGTAGTGGTGGGTGTTTTGGTTTTTTCTGTGTAAAAATCCAGTTTACTGGTTTTGTGGACTTCAGTTTAAGAGGAAGAAAAGTTGACATGTTATACTGATCCTTGCTCTCAGGGCCAGGCTGGATGGGGCTCTGAGCAGCCTGGGATAGGGGAAGGTGTCCCTGTCCATGGCAGGGGGTTGGAATCAGATGATCTTTAAGGTCCCTTCCAACCCAAACCATTCCATGTTCTACCACTTTTAGTCACGTCTGAGGTGGAAGGATTGTCTCTTCCTCTGAAATTTCCCAAGTTTCTAACAGGATAAAGGCTGAAAGAAAGAAACACAGTCATTTGCAAAAAAGGTAACTGCTAGAAATGAGTTGCTCCTCACCTTCCCCTGTGCTAAAGCACTGCAAAGGTCAGCAAGGGAAGGATCAGGCACCATGCAAAAGAGGCACAGGCATTTACACATTTATTCTACATCTACCACAACACAGGCACCTACACATCTCAGAGCCTGGCATCCCTCAGGGACCAAAACATGATCTGAACCTTGGAAATCTGTTGAGTGGAGAACAAAAGAGCAATAAAAAAACCCTGGCAAACCTGTGTGGTGGGTGTCACATGCACAGAAGATGGTGGTCAGCAGGTTCTCTTCACAGATCAATCTCACGTTGTACATATTGTCGGCTTTGTACCCCATAATCTGCCTCCGTCCTATGAGGAATAAATCTGTTATTGCCCATCTGTATTTCCATGAAGCAACTTTCATTCCAGATGACTGAAACAACAAAACCAGCTAACCAGTTTCCCTGCAAATAAAAACAGAGCTTTTAGCACTAAACAACAGGAACTGGTCATAGCTGGAGCCTCTGAGCTGGGAAGTATTCAATGCATCTACTTTTATACATGTATTTTTGGAAAAAACTTGGTTATTTCTATGGAGTAAACATATGAAACAGGACATTTTAAGAACCCAGGTATTTCTTTCCTCCCCCTCCATATATATTGTAGAGGAATCATTAGAGCTAACTTATTATGAAAGCAATCCCTAAAACAAAAAGCTCCTCAAAACCACAAGAAAACCACCTCAAACTAAGAGCAAAACCCAAACTCCTGTATCTTCTAAATCAGTCTGATAGGCAAATCATAGGCTATAGTACTAGCCAAATAGTAGTCTCAATTAATCTCTTAAATTGTTAAAAATATCTTTATCTCTTAAACCAAAAATGACGTAGCAAACTTGAAAAAGTGTTTGTCTTATTAATTACTCACTTTTTGCACTCACATTAATATTTTTTAGAGAAAATTTAAGATTTGCCTCAACTCTTTTTACAGTCTTACAAGATTTAAACCCTACTAAGATGCGTTTTACCAGTTTAAATGGTAAATAAATGTCATCTACATAGACTGAATGATCAGATGTCTAGAATTCCAAATTAGGGGGTGTTTTCCTTCAGTATTTTTACCTCTTTCACTTGAAGGAAACACTTTTGGCACAGGAGATTGGACCACATCACTTCCTGGCTTTTTTTCAGATGTGAAAATATATAAATTCGGACTTGATGTCAGATACTTCTGCTCGGGCCACATATCTTTAGATCCAGCATTTGCTAAAGCACATGGTTTATTCTGAGCATCGGCCTCCCTGGCTTCAAAGCAGAATGGAGAAGAGCTCTGCATGGGAGAGGAAGGCACCCACGAGCTGCTGGATCTCTCACAGCTTTCCAGGATAGAACAGGTGCTGTTTGCAGTCTGGGAGTCAGAGCTGGCCCCAAGACCAGGCGAGTGCACAGAGAACACATTGTCACTGGCAGGGCTGACCAAGGGTGAGCAAGTGCTCTCCTGACTCCTGCAGCTTCTCCCTTTCAGTATTTCTTCCAGATTTTTTTTAATATTGCTCTGTGGGCTGTCAAAGTTCCGGGACTGAAATTTTGGTATCTGCAAGGCTGGATTGGAGACTTGGTCCATCATTTGGATGGACTTGATCTTCCTGCAGATGCTGTCCACTGGGTTGTGGTGCCGTTTCTTAGCTTCACATTTAAAAGACTTCATTTCCCTTCTCTTGCCAAATATCTGGAAAGAATAGGCACAAGATATGAGAGCCAGGGTGATTAACATGTATTTACCCCAATTTTCCCATTCAGCAGGCAGCTTGAAGCTTTGGTATCCAGGTGTTTGAAAACCCTTGTTCCACTTATCAGCTGTGACAGAAACCTTCAGCCAGGACATTTTGTTGTCCAACGAACTAGAAGTTGATGTGGAAATGTTGGGGATGAAAGACAGAAATACTTCCTGAAATCTCACTGCTTATTCTTAAATACCATAACTGTGGCAGGGAGGTGAGGGGGAATGAAAATAAAAATTGAAGAACACCCTGCAAATTAGCAGAGGACTTTTTAAATAAAAGGAAACACTTCAGTTGTACTGGGGTTGGCAGAGGTGAGGCAGAAAAAGTGAGACCAATAAGACTTTCAGCATTTCTGTAAGCCTACGAGACCAAAAAAACTCCAAACCCCAGTATTCCTTGTAATAATCAGCCACAGTTGTCATAGTGACACACTGGGAATTACACAAGAAATATGCCCTACACAGGAACCTCATCCTGTGTGTATTTTTATTCTCTAATCTCCCAGGCAACATTTAAAAGGTATTTCCTATAAGATAAGTGTGCTTGCATGTAAGGTTCATTTTGCAGGGATAAATCCTCATTCCCAGTGAGGTTCCTATGTCCACCCTGCACATTGCAGCCACCTGCACTGATCAGCTGGGATCTATATTATTAAATAATAACATACCCAATGAAGCTGGGTGAAGCTCTCATGAATCAAATTTTAAGTGATTTTTTTAAATGTAAAAAAATTAATTCCTTTCCCACAAAACAGCAGCAGGCGTCACTAACACTTATATAATATTTGAAGCAAGGAATAAAATTATATGTAAGTATTTATTAATCTAGATTGAAATAAACATAAATACTAAGTGTTTAATTTAAGGTGGTTTATTATAGGCTGCCTGCATGGCAGCAACTTAGTTTATGTAAGCAGAGGTAAGATCTCCAAGTTTATTTTTCTAGTATTTCTGCAGGTAGTAACACTTACTCTAATGAACATGTCCTTAGCTACAAGAATACTTCAAAAATAAGAATAACAAGAAGCTCAGAGCAATTTTAGAGAAGAGACTACTTTTTAACTATGTCTCACTTAAAATATTTGCTTCTCAAATAAATACCAGGAAGTAGAAGCCATCTTCTATATTATAGATACATTAATACAGATGTATTACCTCTATATAGATAGATTAATTACCTTTAAATTAAAATTTAAATACCCTACAATTACTTTAGGACTCTTATTTAAGCACACAAGAGCCTTCAAGAAGATATAAGTAACACTCTATTAAAGGGTATTTGATTTTTTTTCTGTAATAGACCAGTAAAAAAATAACCAAAACAAACAACAAAAAACACAGCCCAAGACCTTATACTTACATTAGCACAGAGAAAAATAATTTCTCTTCCTTCTCAGAAGAAGACAGCACAACTACTTCAGCTTTCCTCTGACGAGTAGGAGCTGACTGAACTTCAGCGTTTAAATGAGCAGAGGGCTCTTCTGCTGGAAAATCAGCTTTACAAGGTACAGTTGCTGCCACTCAGCCCTCAACTGAGAGGGACCACCAGCTGCAACCAGGTTCTAATCAAGCATCTCAGGCTCCTGCTTCCTGGCCTTTTTACTTTTTTCCTCCTCACATCTCTCCTGCAGCTGTTAAATTAATTGTCTGTAATTTCAGTGCAACTTGAATTCTCCCTGCTCTTCTAATTATTGTTTAAAACAGCAAGGAATGTTGTGATATAGGTTATTGCTGTGTCAAAACTCTGGTTCATGGGGTGTTCCTCACTTCTATTAGCAGTTCTTTCCTGCTTTTCCCACCCACAGCAAAATTTCAAGAAGGAGCAGATCTCTCCTAATTTCTGAGAGTTAGAACAGGGAATCTGGGAGCTGTAGAAACATCATCACTCTCACCACTTTTGAAAGGAAGAAAGTGTTGAAGTCTCTTGAACTGATAGTGTATTAAATAGTTGCTCTGTTAACTGTCATCTCTGCCCTTAGTTCTGTGAAAAAAGAAAAAATCATTAGGACCCTTAACTAGGCATGCAGTAGAGCCTGCATGTCTGAAGAGCTCTATGGCTCCTGCTAAATTACCATGTAAATGCTCATTGATGGCCACATCTCCTTTCCAGCCTGCAGACTGGAGAAAACTGTTTTTCAGCTGGTCTTTCCACCTGGTGTTTGTCTCAGACTTATCCATTGCTCGGAAAAAAAACTGTTGTGCCATCCTCTGATTCACTGAACTTCAGAAGTTAACACTTCTTTCTGAGGCATTTACACCTTTCAAAAATTTGTGGATTTCTACTCTTTCCTGATGCTTTCAAACACCCCTCACCCCACATAATATATTTAAATTCTACTTATAATTATCCCTTGAAGCTGCTTCTCTTTCACAAACACACTTGTGAGAACAGTAGTGTGGTGTTTGTGAGGGTCCCAGGACGAAAGAAGAGATGAATCTGACTCCATGTTTCTTAGAAGGCTGATATATATTATATTATATTATATTATATTATATTATATTATATTATATTATATTATATTATATTATATTATATTATATTATATTATATTATATTTTTTATTAAAACTATACTAAACTATAGAGAAAAGGATACATCAGAAGGCTAGAAAAGAATGAATAATAAAAACTTGTGACTACTCAGAGAGTCCAACACAGCTGGCTTTGATTGGTCATTAAGTAAAAACAATTCACATGGAACCAATCAAACATGCACCTGCCACATTCCAAAGCAGCAATCACAGGAGAAGAGAATCAGATAATTATTATTTACATTTTTCTCTGAACGTTCTCAATTTCCCAGGAGAAGAAATCCTGGTGAAGGAATTTTTCAGAAAATATCATGATGACACAGTAGAACCTGGACCTGGCTGCAGTATTGCTCACACATTAGTCCTCAGCAAAGTCCCTGTTACCTCTCTTGTGTGAGGCATTTACATGATATCTGACAGACTGGATTTTCCACACCTTGTTCTCTATCTCAAGCAGTTTTTAGCACAGTTTTTCTCATACATTCTAAAGGAAAGACAAAAAAGCTTCTCCAGCAAATCTGCAGTGCTTGAAGCTCACACACAGACATTGTGGTGCTGAATGTGCAACAGAATAGTTAAATAAATTTGGGCCAGCAAATGATGGCCTCTCTAATCGTGCACCTGACTTACACCAGAGAGTATATTTTCCCTTCAGAGGTGCACCATGAAAATTCACCTTCCCAGAGAAGTTGAAGACATCCCTAGCTATTGTAGGGGGATGGACTAGATGACTTTTAAAGGTGTCTTCCAAACCCAAATATCCCATGGTTCTGTAAATTAAGGTCTGTTATGAAAATAAATAACACTAAAAAACATGTTTGTGTGGCATGAAATGTATTGATGGATTGCAGGTTGGATTGTTTTGGTCAACAGATTTTACAGGGCAAATATGGAGCTTGTACACAAATTTCCCCTTAGTCTGAGCGGGTTAAAGTCCAGAATCAGCTTTGAAAGGTTACAGAAACACAAAAAAAACAGCCCAAAAAGAAGAGGTCATACAGTTCATAACCATGTGTCTGGGAAGGACCAGTTGGGCAATGAGTCCTAAAAAAGGATTGTCTAATCTATTCTCAGTTTCTCAGTGATAACAAATCAACATCCTTCCATGGCAATCTATATTTGACTTTGCTACTGGTAGAAAGCTTGCCTTACTATGCAACTTACTGCAAATGAAACGCAAAATGCTTTGTAGTTTCCTACTTTGCAGACTCTGCCATGTGACATTTCACAGCCTTTTATGATGCTACAGTAGCATGTAGGAGCCAGAAGTACACTGTGCTACGTGCTGCTCAGGTGCCAGACACAAGTGGGATGGATTTCCCAGAGAGTTACCAAACTAACAGGAAAAAAATCCAAAGGAAATGAGAATAAGCACAACGCAAAGGCCATAAATTCTGGGAGATTTATACCTTGACAGCACCAGTGTTTGCTGACATACCCACTGACCACCTACACACATCTCAGCTGCACCTTTTCCTCAGGAGAAAGCCATGGATCACTGCTGCCCTTACCAGGATACAATGACTGTATCCTGTATTTCCAGGCAAATATTTGGGAAGATGCATGGTTGTGATGCAAGTCAGTGAGGTAAGTTTGACCCCATTGGTTAAAACTCCAGCGCACAAGAACATTTCCCCCTCACCTCAGCACTGAACTTCAATGCCAGATATCAGCTTTTTATCACTTACAGTGTCAGGATATGCAGCCTGTGCCCTTTCAATCATCTCAAAAAATAAGAATAGGTTATGCTCTTTCTAATAAGGGGTCCTGCTGCTATAGCAAGCTTCCCTCTACTTTTCTCTCTCAGGGTATTGATTACATGCCAGAACCACTTCCTCCTCCAGGTGAATCAGCTGAGAAATGACAGCACTGACAATGAGTGTTTGGTGTACAGCTCATCATTCCAAAGTGCCACAGTTTTTTAGTGTGTTATGATCCATAACCCAATTATAGGCTGCTTCATTTTTCAAGAGTGAGAGCTCACATGTGCCCACACAGAGCCACAGTTCTTTTGTGAACGCAAACACTCTCAGTACCTGCACTGCCTTCCCAAACCGTCGCCTCCTGTCCCTGTTTACAAAAAACCTGTGTCCCATACACCATCCTAGAAGTGGTTGGATTCCTGGGAAGGGTGAGATTGCTATGTTTTCATAGAGTCATGGTAAGAAAAAGCTTTGAAGGGAGAAGCCGATTCTTCTAAATTTTGATGCCTGAAGTAGAACTGACAAACCTGGAGTTCTTTGTTCTGCATGCAGACTCCTTACAGATTTCCAAGGAGAAGGTTCTAAAATACACTTTTGTTTGAAAACCGAAGCAACTTGGAGTCGTGGGTCATAGCAAAAATAAATGGATTTAGAACTGTAAGTCATAAAAGCACAGACAGTTTAAGGGAAAAATAAAAACATTGGAAAAAAACAAAAAAAAACCCCAAAAAACAAAGAAAACCCACCACACAAACAAAAAAACCCCAAAACAAACCCAAAGCCCCAAACAATTATGGAAATGCAATTTGAGATTGGGTTCATTTCACCTGATGTGAAAGGTCAAGGTCAACTGTCTCTTGCTACAGGTTGTGACTAAACTCCTGACTTTTAAACATCATGGTGTCACTGAGGCATCTGATGGTACAGCAATAAAACTATTTAATTTAAGATGATATTGTCAAGATCCTGTTTTTGTTCTTGAACTGGTGGTCACCTGTCCCCATTACAAGGCAGTTCCAATTTTGATCTGCTCAGTTCAGCTCCCTGCTGCCCTGCAGGCAGCTTCAAACAAGCCCAAATCTCTACAAGGATTCCAATGGGACTCAGAATACAGCCAGGTTTGGAAGAGAGACTGAGACTCCAGCAACACCAAGTCAGAGTTACTCAGATTTTGCCAAATGGTCACAAGAAAAACTGAAGCTGTTTTCCTACAGTGTAGTTACATCTTTCTCTATGCCTCCCATTCTCCTCCTCTTCTCTTTGTTGCAATGGGAGGGGCTGAGCTGGTTTCCCTCACCGTTTCTTTTGTGTTATCTTGTCTCACTCCAGTAGCAGGAAAAGCAGGGTATCTTTTCAGTGCCAGACACATTTCCTACCACGAGGAGAACCAACCTGAAGAGATCATACTTCACACTGCCAATTCCAAAGGCAGGGGGTTAATTTTCATAGGCTCAGTTGAATGTTTTGATTCCAGCTCCGTGGTCTGTGCATAATACAAAAAATCTGAAGTCACTCCAGAAGGCAATAGGGAGTAGCTTTACTTTCTCCAAGTCTCTGCATGTTAAATGTCTCCTGGATGAAATGCACAGTCCCTTTCCAAGGCTAAGCATTAAGCATTATCAAGAAATGTCTCTGATCTGTCAGAGCACAGGGAAAAGAGCAGGGAAAAGAAACTTCACAGTGAAGTAGATGCAAATAGAATTCCTTCTGCTAGGATGCATCAGGGCATGGGCTTTTAAAAAGAGTAGAGCTCTGGCAGCAGCTCTCAGCCACCACAGGAGCTGCTTGAGACCAAAACCTGAACTTCCCTCTGGTTTCCTGCCTCTACACCAGCACAAGCTGCAGCTGATGGCAATTCTGTATATTCAGTGAGCAATTCTGTGTGGCATAAGCAGGGAACAGAATGATACCTCACAAAAGCTGGACAGCAATTGCACCTTCACTTAATAATGTGCTTTGGAGCAGTTCCACAGACACACAATGGCAGGGAGGAGCTCACAGTGAGCAGCAGCAGTGCCTGTCTGCACACTCCTCCTCGAACTCCACATCCATGAGCCAGTGTTTGTCACACGCATGGCCTAACCTGGATTTTTGTCACACCATGGGCTGGCCCTGTTTGTGAGGCTGCTGCAGTAAACTTTCCATTGGTCAGTCTTCCAATCAGCAAATTTCTACCTCCCTGTTTTCTTCGCTTCTCCTTCTGCTTCCATCGAGTTTACAAAGGAAAAAGTACAGGAGGAGAGATGAAAACCCTGGCTACAGGGCAAGCAAGGCCAGGCATCAAGTGTGATTAACTCTTTGCCTAAAGACCAAACCAACTCTCCATGACTGCAATGAGCCCAACAATCACCCAGAAGTAGCTCATGGAAATTATTTCCCTGATCCCTGCCTTTTTTCTGTTCACTTCTCCATTGTTTAACCTCTTCAAGCCCATGATCTGGACTTTACTCCAGCCAATCCATGGGACAGAAAAGTGTTTCTGACTATTAGGAGTTCAGGATTTATTGGGTATTTTTGGTCATTTTTGTTGTTGTTGTTGTTGAGCTTTGTACTTTTACTTGTGTGCAAGAAAACTAGATGCAAAAGATCATTAGAGAATCAAACCACAGATTACAGCCTCTGAATGTATGCAAGGAATAACTTCAAGCTAGTGACACTGGGTAAGTCACTTTTTCTTGATGCTGGCAAGTAATTTACCAGCTTTTTCAGCTCCCACAATGGATGCTAATCTGATATATTGTAGATTATCCTGGGTAAACTCTCACCATCCATATTAATACCCACTCTGGCTGTGATTATTGATCATCCAGCAGGAAGGTGATGCGTTGCAAACACACAGGGCTGATGCTGATGTATTCAGGAGGTGTTCACCTGTTTAATGGGGTGCATCTCCAAGTGCATCTATCTTTCAATCATTTCAGTCAGGACTTCCTGCAAGGCTGCAGGTTTTCCTCAGGAGTCATCAGACCTTCTGCTTTTCCATCTACAGGGCTGACAAGAAATCCCTTCAGACTCCTCCGCCCCGCCACGGAAGGGGAGGGTATTTCTATTCTGAAGACTTAAAAGGGATCCTTGGCCATGTAGGAAGGACATCTTGTGACACATCATCTCAAGGAAAGAAGACTGAAGGTTTGTAACCAAGATAAATATGAAGGTAAGTGAGAATTTTTTGGTTTGTAGCAAACATTCAGTTTGCAATTAATGCTTTCTTTTTCATGTGAGTGCAATATTTAGGGACTGCAGGGAGGCTTAAGAAATTTTCCTCAAAAATAACCTAAAAGAAATACAGACACAGATATATTATATGTATTTTAAACAACTGCATTAAAAATACACCAGTAGCAAAACCTCTCAAACCCAGGATGAAATGAACCACTGTGAAACATACAGTTAGATTCTCTGGTGCCCATCACTGTTACCAATACATGAATAATAACATGGTCTGTGTGAACAAGCAGAGGTGCAACTTGTGCATAGAGGATTCATGCTCAATGCTTCCATTTGCATGTGCTGCATCAGTGAACAAACTCCAAGAATCAAAAAAACCTGTGTTGTGACTTGTTTTAATCATGGTTGATATTGATAGGATGCTAAATTTAAAACAGTTTTTACTTTTTTTTTTTTTAACCTGAAGAAGTAGAGATTTTATCTCTTGGTTTGTTTGTTGGTTTGGAATGACAAGCCCCCTACATCTGCTTGTTGTCTACAGTTTGGTAAAATCAAGGTAGATTTTATACTATCTTTACCCATTAGTTTGTACTTTATTCTCATTTCTGGAGGATCTGATGCTCATGTAAATAGTACCGCAAAAGGTGCTAGCCTTGATGGCAGCTCTCATGAGGATGGAATGGATTTGAGTAAAAAGAATAAAGTTCAATTTAAGATTAATCCTCTGATCAGATCTGCATGCACTGAAACACCCCCTGAGCAAGAGGAGGTTTGGCAGCAAGACAGGGACAATGCAGCAGCTGGAAACACCCTCACATTTAGAGGTGAAGTTGGGAGGATGTATCTTCCTGCACCTTGTGGTTCTCTGTTGTGCACAGGAGCTGCATAAACCCACAGCATCTGCCCTGGTGTTGTTCCTGGCAGCATCCTTTGTTTCCTTCTCCTGGAGTGCCCCTCAGGTGAGCTCAGGCTGCACCTCATGAAGCTCAGAGCTTGGTGCCATTAAGTATTTGCACTAATTGGCAATGGCATGGAATGTTGACATGTCTCTTTTCCCTCTTTTTTTTTTTTTTTTTGGCATAAAGGCTCATTTCCAAAGGAGAAACTGGACTCCTCAGGCCATGCTCTATTTGAAGGGTGCACGTAAGTCCTGAGCTCTTTCCATTTTGAGGAGATAATTTTCCCCACTGCTGGATATTCCTTGGTTCCACACAAGCAGGAGATCCTGAGGATGCTGTGGGGGTAGAGGTTTTGAGGCTTGCAGGAAGGATGTGCTAATTGCATGGTGCTAATTATGTCATGGTCACATCTTTGGTCCCTGTACAGGCCATTCACTTCCCAGCTGGACTCAATAGTCCTTGTGGATCCCTCTCACTCAGAATATTGTCAGATTCTGTACTTAGAGATGTTGTCCTTTGATCCAAATCATCAAATATAACAGAAATATTCATGTGAAAAATTGTATTCTGAATTGTTGATTTAAAATTAAAAGATATCAGGGAGGGCAGGTATTAAGAGAGGAAGAAAAAAAGCTCCCTGTAAATTAAAAAAAAAGGTCATAATCCTGAGAGAAATGCAAAAGGGAAACAATATAAATAATTGCAACATAAAATAAGTACAAGCTCCATACAACTGTAAATATAACTGAAAGTTCTAGTGACACTAATACCATTATTTTTGTTAAAAGTGAAGATTTTGACCCTTTTTGTTATTTTAAAAATATTCTACCAACTGAATAATGCATTGTATTACTTCCCTAGTAAGCTTTTTATCATTCTTATTGATGCACAGGAAGCTGTGATTTTATTCTGCTAGTTTGGGATTTGGAATTTTTTTTTCTTTTTTTTCTTTTTAAAGGCAATACTTCATAGTCCAGAAAAGAGATTGAAGGCTCTTGACTATATACAAAATCGAAAAGAGTCCTTTAGGGATTATGAAGTAGGAATTACAACAACTTTGGGGGGTGTTTTCATCCTTGTCTCACTGCTTTTGTAGAGGGACGTCGCTTCATCGCAGATGAGAGCCAGAGGAAGGACCTGTATGACAGAGTGCAGCTTGGTGAGTCCATCACCACAGGGGTGTGGAGCCCATCCACCTCCCCAGCTTGTGGGAGAAATCCCAGGAAATGGGAGGGGATTTGTTTTCCTGGAATCACAGCCAAGGAAACAACTAAATCCCCTTTTTTTAGTTCCTTCTAACCAGCACATGACAAAGAGTGACTTTCCTCTCTGGTGCACCTGTGTGATTTCATTTACATAATTTCCAGACTGGCCTGGCTGCTAAGTGGGATTTTCATCAGTGCTTTTAACTTTCTTTTTGCACTGGGAAAAATAAATCAAGCTATTAATTGTGCTGAAGCGACAAATAGCAGCAGATGTCATCAATCCACAATAGGCAATGTTTCTGGAGGGAACAGGATGTTGTAAAGAAGTTAGGAACTTACAAAATAGGAAAATGTTGTTTTTACCTTCCGAGGGACTTTGAAATGACCTCCCTTTTAAAAAGATTGCTAATCTCTCATGCTAATTATCAGGCTGGTTTTGAGCAGACAATATTATAGAATGAAGGACACAATATTTTCTTGTCTTTGACTCTCTAGTTATAAAATTAATAAAAAAGCAAAGAACAAAGTTAAAAAATGCCATAAGACACTAACAAACCATGCATTTCTGATTTCTTTCATTCTAGAAACACGCAGCCATAACACAAATCCTTTATCCCTTTCTGAAGCTGCTGCACTGTTTCTTACTTCCTTACAGAAAGCACAAGAAGGTAAATTAATGTTTTGTCCTACTCTGACTTTTTTAAAGTGTTTTTTCAGTATTTAATTTACTAGCAAATTAATCTAGAAGGCCTGTTTTGAACTGAGATATTGTTCAACAGAGAGCCCTGTACTGAAGTGCACATTTACACAGCTTACAACATGATCCACAGAATGATAGCAGGTAAATATTTGTATATTCTGCTTTTAATTTCCTCTTCTGATATTTTACTGTTTTGCATTCAAGGGAATGGCTATTTTTCAATTGAATTTTTCACCCCAAATCTTTTCTGGGGTAACTTTTTATATATCATACTGTTTGCTGGTGAAAATTTTATTCCTCCACTGGATTTGGTGCAAAGGTTTAAAGGAATACATAATAATCCTAGGATAGGAGCTGTTGGTTTCACATCACCAGGCTGAGACCCTAAACGTTTGCTCTCCATGTCCTCTATCCTTAAATCTCTCACCTCTTCAGCTACCACAGACCTTTTTTTGGGTTTTTTTTGGAAATGGAGCTGGGGCTCTGTGCTCAGCCCTCTCTTCCCTGCCCTGGCAGAACTCTGAATAAAAAACAAACAAACAAAAATAAACAAACAAATCAGTGGCATTTTGGAGAGAGAAAAAGGCAGAATTAAAAATTAGCATAGTGCTTTGGACAAAATATATGAGCACTTCTAAAGTTAAATCAGTGAAAGTGTCATTTGCATGCCCACAAAATTCTCTGAAGGTAGATTTTTCCAAATTTTAGTGGTATTTTCCTGCCTGTTGTTGCTGTAGCAGGGGAGATGGACAGCAACAGAAAAAAAAGGGCGAAATATCTGAGAGAGATAAGGAGAACTGGCAGCTTGTTTGAAAAAAAAACTATGTGGAATAACATTTTCATCTCTGTGGTAGGAAATAACCAGTCAAACCTGGATAAGCCATGCACTTTCAGAACAGCTGATTTTTTACTTGACTGAGGGCAATGCATAAATGAAGAACAAATCCATTATTTTCTTCAGCATGAATTTTTTTGCTATGTGCTAACTTACCCCTATGGACAGAGTTTGTAGTTTTCTTCTACAGCAAACAGAAAAATTCCTACATTTAAAAATTAAAGAAGACATGATTGTTTTTAGAGGTGCTGCCTCTCTTAGCTGAGCAGTCACACTGCACTGAATCTGTGCCTAAGGCACATCTGAAAGCTGAAAACTTTGGCTGGCTGTACTTTTCTTCATCTACAACTTATTCTCCCATTGTGTCTTGTCTTGCAGTGGAAGAAGAAAACAGTGAACACCCTGACTACTTGACAGACAGTCTGTTAAATTGGTGAAATTATGTAAAATGTCTTTAACATTTGTACAGCTTTGAACCTGAAAGCATAACTTGTGTAAGTAAAGTGTTTAATCCATTCTCACAGAAGTTCCCAAATGGTGAGGTGTTTTCACATTGCAAAATTTTGAATGCAAAGGGATTAAAAGGTACTAGTTCAGATAAGGGAAGCATCTGTAAAGTTCCTGCTTTCTTTACAGCATTTTGTACGTCCCATCCGAAATTTAAAATACATGCCACCATCTCACCTGAAAAGACAATTAAAACTGATTTATTGTCCCAGTACGCTCCTGCAGAAATATTCTGAATAATCCTACTGAGCAAGTCCCAGCACATAAAGACTGTTTGGGGACAGGTCTTGCATTATCAGGGCCTCATTAATGACTGCATTGTGATTGTACCTTTTTGTTCTTTCTTTATGAGTCGCAAAACTGGAATTATGCATAAATCTGTTAATTATCATTCTGTGCTGATAAGGATGTGCTATTTATGTAGTTCTGTGGTCTTACTGGAAAGCCCTCTGTAGTTCTGATGTAATTAAAGAGTAGCCACATGATTTCTGTGTCCAAGCAACTGTTTTATTTTTTCAACCTTCTAGTCATACTCTTCATCTTTTAATGTTAAACTCCCCTGATCTTTCTCATAATACTGCTGATTAATTCTAACTCACACTAACTGTGATGCTGCTTTATCTCAACACAAAGAAACACAGCTGAAGGAACAGAGGATATAATTTGTTTCATGGGGTTAGAGGCACTTTCAGTCATTATTTATAAACTGTATCACTCCACAGAGGAACTGGTGAACTGAGAATTGAGTGTCCTGTTTTGTTCATTTTTAAGCACTAATATATCTTCCAATGGCAGCGTTTGTTGTATGACAGAACATTCATGATGAACTTCACCTCAGGACCAGTGGTATACACCTGAATCCTTCCATTAATTTATCTGCCCTTTGTTTCCAGCATATTTGGAATATCTCAGGCGCATCTAAGTGACTTTCCAGCATGTTTTACAGGATCATCAGTCACTGCTCAGACAAAAAGTAGAACGGAATCAGAGAGCATAATCCTAGAATGGCCTAGTTTGGAAGGGACCTAAAAGATCATCCAGTTCCAAATGTCCTGACATGAGCTGGGACACCTTCCACTAGAAAAGTGAAAAGTAGAGGGGTTATACATCCTTTGGTTTATCAGTGTCTTAAAATTTACATGCTTCTGCCTGTCCCAGTGATACAGAAACTGTACCCACCCTATTCCCAGCTGACTGATTTTTATGTGTGTTCCTGATTTAAGGTCTCAAGCTTAAACAATTCTTCACAAATATCATGAAACAGAATAGACCTTCTGCCTTGCTGGTGAGCTGTGTGTGAAACCCCAGTGATTTCCCATCTGGAAGACAATCCCTTCTGTAACAGATAGCTGCCACCATGTCTCACAGGTGTTGGGAATGTGTGGCATTTAATTTAGACAATCTGTTGCTGGGGCTGAATGAGCAGCTGTTCCTCCAATGCTATAAATCCAACATACAGGAGTGTTTTGCTGTAGATAAATTGCCTTGTTACTAATGGAATCTGTTAATCCTGGAATCAAGGCAGAGCTGACATGAGCCCAAGGCATCAGGCAGAGGTCACTTTGGCCACTGCAGGACCTGAATCTGAGAATTCAGATTAGTCCTATCTAAAAGCTGAGTACTTTCTAACACCAGGAGGGTGCTCAAAGCATGTAAGTGTGCTGAAACACACACAGCCTTCTGCTCTACAGCAGAGCTTTGAAACACAAGCAATAAATACAGATTTCTCAATTTATTTATGAAAACATCAACTTTCAATCAATATGCCCTTTTTATGTTCTTTCTTTGGGACGCTCAGCCATTACATCTTTCGACTCTGTAAGAGAACTCTGATTAGGAATACTTTGTGGAAGAAACACAAAATGCAGTTGTTCTCCACACAGTAAACTGTGTGAAAGAAAAGATTTGCAGTATCTTTGCTTTCATCACTTCTATATGAAAAATTACTCAGTGTTGAATTACCTTTTAAATGGCTAAAGAAATAGTGACTCCTTTTAATTCCACATAAGTTCTTACCATAAAAACTGGAACCTGATTTCTGAGAATATTCTTTCATATCTGAATCAGCTCAAGAATGAAAGTCCAGATTTAAAACTGATTTTAGCTGGTCAAAAATACAAATAAGCACATTGTCACTTTTATTCTAAGTGGCCTATAGTCAGAACCGTGTCATCAAGCATTGGTTAAGTGTTTGAAAGGTAGGAGCCTAAACAAAGTTGGACATCTAGGCTCCCCCTGGGATTGACAGGAAAGGTAAATACCTCCAAAGACTACATTGTCCTACCTGCTGAAGGACGGTCTGAATAAAATTCCGGAAATGTCTTTTCTTGAGCAGCATGAGAAATTTTTGATGCACAAACTTGAAAAACAAGAGATTGATCTCTAACATCTTCATGACAAAATGTGCTTCTGAAGAGCCTGTTCAGTCACTCTCTGCATTTCTAGGAGCTGAAATACTTCTAAAAGTTTTCTGTAAGGCAAATGAAATGTTTAGTTCTTGTTGTTAGGATCAGTTATTCCCCAAGAACTTTGAAGACTCAAGTGCTTTTCAAAATTATATCTTAAATTTTTTTAGCATTATTTGTTAGGATTACGTCTCTTCTAGAAGAAGTGAAATAGAGCATGGACTAATGGAAATTACTGATCCTTGAATGTTGTCACATTGGTCTGTTGGTTTTTGTCTGCAGGAGAAGGTGCCACTCAAGGAAATTTCGTCATTCCCTTTAGCCAAGTTACATTAATTTCTTCCCAAACAAGTTTGGAGTTAACACACTTAGAATCTACAACAGGGTGAAAATAAAAGAGACATACCAGAGGAATCAGAAAATAAATGGTCTGCTGTTTATTGTGGGTCTAAATGATGTCAGAAAGATGACTTTGTCTCTGAAATTCAAATGTCCACTGCACAAGACTTTATATTGTTCCACAGGAAGCATGTTTTACCATTGGATTAAGACATTTCTGTGTGCTGTAAAAGTGTTACGTAAGCTTACAATAAACAGCATCAGGAAAAAGACAGACCATTTTCTTTTCAGTGTATCTTTTTAAACTCGTCCAATATTTCTCCAGTGTAACACTTCTTTTTTCCTCTAATTTTTTGAGCTCTGGTTTAAAGTTCATGTTAGTTTAGGAGGGGAAAAGGGGAAACATAAATGAAGCATAAATTCCTTTGGGATACCCAAAATGTAGCTATTTGTCTACACTATCATTAATACAGATGATTCCACAGACAAAGGTATGATCTGCAGCTTGTATAAGCTCCTGAGGGGATTGTCTCATTCTCTAGTTTTATTAAACCTGAAAAATCTCTTCTAACTCAAAGGGGCACGGAGAAATTGTCATTTAAACTACTTTAAAGGTAAAATAATATTAGGTTTTCCAAAAGTGTAGCTCAAGTAACATTTAAGGTTCCCCTAATTACATCACACTGTCCTTAACACAAAGCTTGCCAAGCCTACAGGAGAAACTCTTGAGTGGATGGGGAGCAATGCCAGGGTGAGAGCAATGAATTCAGTTCCTGTATTCTCCATGCTGCTTCTTTTTTCCTTGTGGCAAGGCTCCAGTGGAAAAGGGGGACTTGATGTTCTGCCTATCCCTTTCAGCTTCCTTATCCTCATCGTATCTCTCATCCTCATCTTCATCCTCAGCTTCACTGTGGTGAGGGCTGGAATGCTGGGAGGCAGAGGGCGATGGTGGCACCGATGAAGGCCTGGGAAACCTGAAACCTTCCGTCTGGCAGAGACAGAAAGAAGTTGAATGTGTCAGCTGAGTTCCTCAATTGGTTTTATACAGCGATTTAAGGCTATCATCACTTCAGAAGAAGCCAGTCATCAGATGTAAGCTAGACCTGCCCTGCAATCTAAAATTAATCTTCCCTCAACCCAGATCCCCTCAGTCCTCCTCAGCCAGTAAGTACACACTTGTATGAGAGAGATGTTTATCCTGTGCCATAAACAACATCCTGCCCTTCCAGCACTGCTTTTTGCAAAACATGGCTATCTTTACTGAGCCTTAAAACAATCAGCACAGGACAAAATCCTTCTGTACTCTGTAGTCAGAATATGCTTACTGAAATTCAGGTTTCAATCTGAACATTCAAAACAGTTTTCTAGTTATAATGTCAGCATCTGCAAAACCAGCAAGGGGTTTTGGTCTGAACCTCCTCTCTCCTTACTAAAAAAATTAAAAGAGTTGCTCTTTGAGGTTTGGTATCAAGTAACACTGTTCTGAGCAGTCTCTCTTCTCAAACTGGTGCTAATCTGAACTAGGCAAGAACTGTTTGAAGGTGTGCCTTTAAAGTGACCCCTTGCACCTCCAGCCAACATACCATGTTCAGAAGAAGGCACTACCTAGCCTTCTTTTCCTAGAACATCCTTCCCCAACTCCTCTCTATTTGATTGGTGGAGAACATCTCCATGGCATTTAGCAGAAGCAAAAATGAGAAGCTGTCTCTCTTCCAAGAGGAATTTCAAGGGCTAGTTCTTCAGCTGGTCCAAAGTGTCATGTTGTCATAGGTTAAGAATGAAGTGAGTTTTTTGGGAGGTTGTGGTCAAACCAATCATTGCTTGGATTTGAATAGTGGCACCTTGCCTCCGAGAACACAGGGTGTTATGAATGAAAGTTGTATTTTTTTTGAGTTTCAGAGTTGGAAACAAGTCAGACCAGTCAGACCTCTTTGGTTTCGCTGCCAGAGAGGGGCTCCTCAATTACCTGTTAATGGCCGGTGATTAACCATTGTCCCCCTGATGCTGGCCGCTTGCCAGAAACAAACACAGGGACAGACCCTCCAAGTACGAAGAAAACAGCAGTGACATCAGAGCCAGTATGCAGATGAGAAATGCATTGCGCCCCGAATTTTTACAGTTTTACAGTTTCTACAAGAAAAACCCCTAAAATTACGAGCCAACAAGTGACGTAAGTGACATCTAAGGATGGGAGCGTAGTCCCGTAACTGCTTGGACCCTTTTTGCTTCTCACCCTAACCTGAAAAGATACTGATTAAAGAGACGCTCCGGGGTGTCAGACAAACAAATTAGGACTCTGCTACTCTCCCGTGAGGACGGAATCCTCAGCTCTGTCTGCAGACCAGTGGACAAAGCTGCATCATCCTCCTTCTCTGTGACACGCCTGGGAGCAGCAGCGGCGTGGGCGCAACCCGTCGATTTCTCCCCACCTGAGCTGATTCTTCTTAATAAAGGCATTAAAAAGGAGAAAGATCTCCTGCCCATTTATTTCACAGGGGGTTAAAATCAGAGAACTCCCAGGAGAACTCTGTCTTGGTCCTGGTCCGTGAAGGAGGTCAGAGCTGCCCTGCCCAGCTGGGGTTGGCTGGGGGAGGGAAGCCATGTGGCCGGGTGAGGTAGGCCAGAGCCTTGGGCAGAGGAGGGGGGTGAAGGCTCTGCAAGATGGAAGGGCGGAGGAGCCCTGAGAGGCATCAGGCCCACCCTCTACCCCCCTGGGAGAGAGATAGAGAGAGCCAGTGCCTGTGCTGCCTTGGAATGTGATATCGTGCTGACAGCATGTCTGGCCAGAAGGAGAGGTGGGGGATACGGCACTGAGATCCAATAACCAGTCTCTGTGGGAGTTCTGGGCAGACAGAAGCGAAGATTTTAACCCCTTTCTTGAATAGTGGAAACCTTACAAATACTCCCTGATCCTCCTGAATATGAATGAGGAGAGAGAGAGATGAAGCCAGAGGAAATGGGCAAGTGTGAGGAAAGTTGGTGCAAGTGAGAGATGTCCGAAGAGGTGGGAAGAATCCTAGGTGGGAGGAGATGATGGAGTGGCCTTGTGCTGGACTCTTTTCTTATGGCCATAGACAGACCCCAGACCCATGTTTTTCCTGTGACCCAGGGACTGCATTTAGGGGAAGGCAATGCTTTGGAGCCAAGAGTGAAGCACAATGCCTTGGTGCAGTGAAGCAGTGGCATGAACAGAGATGGCTGAGGAGGGTGTGGGATGCCCTCTGTCTTCAGTGAAGAGGAAGATCTCTGTTCATCATGCCCCTTGGCCCTAGGGGGTAAATTTGGGGGGGACTGGTGTCCCAAAGCTGAGAGACTGCTGCTTTTTTGGAACTGGGTGGAGCATCCTTAAAAGGGGAACCCTAAAAGCAGTTCTGGTCCATGTGCAGTGGTGAGAGCACGGGACATGAGGGGGAAGAAGTCACGAGGGCACATGTTCTCTGAGCAGTGCCACAAGTGACATGGAAACACAAGAGGTTTCAATTGTGTTTCCAGGGGAAGCCTGTGGTGCAAGGGGGGACTCCTCTCTCCCTGATGGGCTTGAGAGTTCATTATTTGAGGGGTGGTGATGGACTGAAAGTTGATTATCTGAAAAATGGTGACTGGGTGGAAATCTAAGGTGTTATTTCATGCTGTGAAGGAAATGGGGGGAAGAAGAGGAATGTATTTGGAGGGTTTTCATTCTTAGTTCTGTGCCTGTTCCTTTTTAACTTTTAACTACTATTGTAGTTACTAAAGCTTGTTTCCTTTATTCCTAAATTGGAGCCTGTTTTGCTCTGTTCCTGATCACATCTCACAGCAGCCACTACAGAAAGTATATTTTCATGGGGGCACTGGCATTGGGCCAGACTCAAACCATGACACATGGTCCTGTCCTATTCAGTCTAAATCATCTGAAGACCTGTTCCTGTGTCACACCTGGTAACCCCTGTGTTTGGATCTGATACCAGGAGGTTGTGGTTTAGCCCCAGTCAGCATCTCAGCCCCGCACAGCCTCAGCTCACTCCCTCCTGGAAAGGCCAAGGAGGTAATCAAAAGGGGGAAAGTGGGAAAGCTCATGGGTTAGTTTAGTAGGGAAGGCAAAAGCTATGTACATAAGCAAAGCAAATCCAGGAATTCATTCCCTACTTCCCATGGGCAAGGAGGTGTTCAGCCATCCCCAGAAGAGCAGGGCCCCATCACAGGTAGCAGTGAAGTGAAAAGACAAATGCCAGCACTCCGAACATCCCCCTTTCCTCCTTCTTCCCCCAGCTTTATATACTGAGCATGATGCCATAAGGTCTGGAGTGTCCCTTTGGCCAGTTAGGGTCACAGTCCCAACTGTGTCCCCTCCCAACTTCCTGTGCACTCCCAGCCCCTCGCTGACAGGGAGGGTGAGGAGCAGAAAAGTTCTTGGCTCTGTGCATGCCCTGCTCCGAACTAAACCATCCCTGTGTTATCAGCACTGCTTTCAGCACAAATCCAAAACACAGCCCAGCTACTGTGACGAAAATTGACTCTGTCTCAGCCCAAAACAGGATACTCTGACTGGAGACTGGGTCTATAACTTGTTAAGTTTTTAATTAGGAGTTCCTAATTCTCTTTAGTTACACCCAAACTTGCTAGCTCTCTTCTCCCTCACACTCTTCCTCTCTCTCCTTGTAAAAGCAGGTAAAATGAACTCATCTCCAAAAGCAGACTTTACCTTTGGTGGAGCACTTGGTTCCATGTCAAATTTATCTGGGAA
Organism: Passer montanus; assembly: GCF_014805655.1. Classification (NCBI taxonomy): domain Eukaryota; kingdom Metazoa; phylum Chordata; class Aves; order Passeriformes; family Passeridae; genus Passer; species Passer montanus. The sequence goes on along the minus strand of NW_024357170.1, from coordinate 3,154,233 downwards.
TGTTCTGCTGAGGGCCAAGTGTCTGGCATGCATATAATACTGCAACAAAACAGAGAACCCATTACAAGTCATAGAAATCTTGGGTAGATTTAAGCAAGGGGGAAAAAGGAACATAAAATGAGTTATCTTCTAAAAGATGGTGCTGAACCAAGGCTAAATGTGTTTTCAGATAAGCAGAATCCAGCTGATATTACTGCTTGTACTGCGAAGTGATGAGCCGTTCATGATAAATTCACACCTAAGAAGTCTGAAACAGAAGCTGAATAAGGTGTCTATAAGATGTATTAAAATGGAACCTAGGACTTGTCTTGGTCAGTGTAGCTCCTATTGAGTGACAGGTATTCATCCCTCAGAAAAGAAATGGGTGGTGCTTTTGATGAGGCAAATTTACATTTTTAAGTGTGCATAAGTATTACACATAAGTTTTAGGCTCATTCAAAGTCACTTCGGACTGCACTGAAGCATGTGTAACAGTGACAGAGAAGTAACATTTATGAGTTCACTGATACCTGGTATTTAGGAATTTGACAAAAATATTTTTAGATCCACTGTATTCCTGAGCTTGCAGCACACGCACAGAAAAAATAGCTTGTTCTATCTCATGCAGTGATGGGAACCATATAAATACTAAGGTTCATACACAGGTATCAGAGCAGGAAAAGGTCCAAAATAGTTACAAAACTCACATATGTGCATCCACTTCTTTAGTCCTGCAGAATTGAGACCAATCCTTTGCTACTGTCTTCTTAATAGGTGGCACTGTAGTGCTTTCTGTGTCAAAGTGAAAACACTACTTTGCATTTAAAGTACAGAGGTAGTTAAAGAGTCTTGAGGAGCCACAGAGCCCAGCAACATTTCATGAAGGATGGGAAGGATTTTTGAAAGTGTCCAGATGACTCTGGAACATAAATCCTCCTTAATGTAGGTGTTGCAAACAACACCATATTTTTACATTGTGTTTAGCACCAGCAAGAGCTTGGTGGTGTGACTGGATTTTGATCTAACCTATTCAGTCTCTCTTTGCCACTGCAGCATGGAAGGATTACACTGAAATGTGCAGGCTCTGCCTTTAGCCCCTTAGAGAGAGGAATTTCAGCACACGGCTGTGTCTTCGCATTGCAGCACCGTGCTGAAGGCTCTGGCCAGACCCATGAGGCCAGAATTTTTAATGCCTCTTTGCCACACACCCTGCCCAGGTACTTCCAGTCCAGGAGGTCTGAGAGGCGCTCGGTGCGGTTCCTCTGGATGATCCTCTGGCGCCGGTTCTGCTGGCAAAACCCGTACAGGAACTGGGTCAGCTGGTTGCACGACTCATCTGGTGAGCGGAACCTCCTGTCTACGATGTAGATCCCTAAGGGACACAAGAAAGGCTGAGGTGAGTGGGACTGAAGATGGGATCTGACCTCCTACACCTCCAATCTACCTTCTGTCATGTAGCCTTACAAATGTTACACGCAGTATATTCTTTTTAATGTTAAAAGGCAGCTACGACTGGAACATTTGTTACCATTCTGATGAAATGGAGAGATGGAGAGAAATATACTGTTTTTAAAAAAACTTAATTTTTTCTACTTTTCAGGCTGAAATTCAGCAGATTCTTCAAAACTCAGAGGCTCTGTTGTTAATGTGTAAGTATGTCCAAAAAGGTTTGAGTTTCTGGATAAAGACTTATTTTTATCTCACATAATTTTAAAAATATTGACTTCTTAAAGAAAACATAATCTAGTGCTTTCCTAGCTTGCTGTAGAATTAACAAGTGTGGATGGCCAGAATCAGGCTGTAGGAGAGAGGCTGTGTTTTCTGTAGAAATACAAGTGTTTCCCTAGAGACAACTAACTCACATACATCATTCAACAGACAATTCTGGCAGAGAGAGGGCAGAGGTAAACTTTGCCTCTACATTGCTGAGATTAAAACTTTATTTTTGCCACCTTCCTTAAAGCAGAGTGTTGGGAAGAAGAAGGTGCCAGACCTTGCAGCCCTCTTAGTGGACATGAGAGAAGCAAAACTACCTTAACGAAGTGCCTATAAATTCCTGTGCTTACTAAAGCACAGTAATTTATGACAACTTGCACCTATGTTTTGGCAGAGAAGAGCAAGTGACCTGTGTTCTGTGGTCTCTCTGAAGGGTCTTAAAGACATGTTCTCCCAGGCAGGTGTATCTAGATTTTGTACCTGGCTCTAACCCTTGCCTCTAGGTCAGGCAAAGGTGGCACCAGTGTGGGGCTGTCACTGCCTGATTGTGGAAACAAGCCCAGGTACTTGGAAACAGGCCCTAGTTTGGGAATATACTCAATATTCACAGAACCACAGAATTATAGAATGGTTCAGGTTGGAAGGGATGTTAAAGATCATCAAGTTCCAACCCCTGCCATGGGCAGGGACACCTGGCACTATCCCAGGCTGCTCAGAGCTATATCCAGCCTGACCTTTGACACTTCCAGAGATGGGGCATCCAGTCAGCCCTGGCTAAACCAGGAGGAAAGGACAGGGCGTGCTGTGCCGTGCTCTGTACCTCGGGGAGGCCACAGCTTTAGTGACAATTGCACCAGTTGGAAAACAGGGACCATCAACCCTAAAAGGAGGAGCTACTGAGGCAGAGGATGACTCAAGAGGCAGAATCATCCTGATATACAGGCACTGGTACTCCAGTTATGAACCATTTGTAAACCTTCTTGAGCAGATCATTATTTGAAGAAGATTCCTTGTATTTCCATGCCTTTTTTTTTTTTTTGAAGTGTACATGGTAATTCATGGTAATTTAATGTTTGTCTGGGGAGAATCATGTCACTGGTCTTGAATCCCAGACTGTTAAGAGAAGCAGATTTTCCCTGCTTCTTTGGAAGGCTTAGAGTGTTATAACCAGAGGCATTAAAGGGAAATGCTGGGAGACTCTAGACTGATATGAGCAGTGATGAATTTGAAAGAATACGGCAAACAAAAGGTTAAAAGGAAACAAAAAATCTCCCAAAACAGAAAGGGTTTGGACAAATATGAAAGCTGAAATCACTTGTCCAACTTAACAAGATATTCAGAGCCCTGAATATATTCCCCTAGTGGATTTCCTTGTCCTAGAGAAACACAAATTTGAGGAGTAACAGCATGGTTGCTGTGCTTTTTGCTTTCCTAACTCAGTGATATTTTGATATGCTGTTAAAGTCTTTACCATAAGCTTCTGGGTCAGCAACATGTTCCTGCATGAAACAGCCAAATCCAGAGAGGTTTGTGGTTACACTGGGAATGCCCATCACAGTACACTCAGCTGCAGAAAGAAACAGGAAAAAAGGGTTTCAGGACAATACACCTGCAATGGTTTCACCTTTAAGGGGGGGGGGGGGGGCCAAAAAATCATCAAACTTTATTTCATTTTCTGTTGAGTTTTTTCGAAAAACCAAGACGCACCGGGCTTGTTGGGGGGGGGGGGGGGGGGGGGGACCAAAACAGGAAGACAAGGAAGACAGAAAGTCCCGTAACAATAAAGCTGCTCTGAAAATATCTAGTGAAAACTATAATAATGTTTTGTTGTAGATTATGGGAAAAAATATAAAAAGAAATTTTAAACACCAAATTCACCCTATGCTTGCAAACATGTTTGAGTTTCAGAGTAGCTAAACTGCAAACTTTCTGGGAGTGCAGTTTTGAAACAGAGAACCCCAATACATGGTCAGGACTATCTGGATTTTAAACTGGAGCCTAATATACACCTATGTTCATTAGTTGTTCACAATTCTTTGCAAAACTGAATCTCTTAAGAGCAGGAGCATATCGAACTTTGGATTTCGATGGTTTGACAACAGGTCTCTATAGCAGGAAAAAAACCCCAAAACAACCTACAAAATAAAAATCTCACCCCAAAACAACAAACCCCATAATTTACTCAGGACTGTGTTCACAGTAGATGTGCAGCTAGTTTTATAAAATCAGAAAATGTATGGATATTTTGTACTTTTTTTCTGTCACAGCCATGAATAAGGATAATTGCTTACCCTCCTTAAAAAGTTTTTGCCAAGGAGCCTAAGCCTAACCTAAACCAGCATGCAGACTCTAGTCTTACAAAGGGCAAAGACATCTACATGGCCTTCACTCATATGACAATAAAACTGGTGTCTATAAAATAGTTATAAATACACCTTTCAAAAGCAATCTTTGTTTCTGGGAGACACAAATGGGTATTGACAAAGAAAACATTTTAATTCAGAATTTATATGCTCTCTGCATTTTTAGAAAATCTCCAGTTTATTCAATGAGATTTACTACTACTGCATGTATTTCTGTTAAATTATTTAATTATGGTATTACATAATTCTCTCAAACTTGTTATCTTGAATTAAATCCACTGAACTATGTCAGCTGGCAGCATCAGATTTCTTGCCCTGCTTTTTTTAATATTTGCATTCCTGCACACCGTTTTAAAAAAATCCTTAAACCAAGAATTAAGTTTTAAAAATTATTTCTGGTCCTAAAGCCATAGAAAATCAAAAGATTACACATTAGTATGGGAAAGAGTACACTGCAGGGACAGTTTTACCATCAGTAAGACCTTTGCATGGCAGATGAAACAGAGTTTGAAGAGTTTTTGCAGCACTTCAGAAGGAACTGGCTGCATCAACAGAATGGGTGTTCATCTTTCCATGCTAGTTTAGGGTACAAAATTCCTACCTGGTGTGTAGCCCCAGGGCTCATAGTATGATGGGAATACACCAAGGTGGCAGCCTCTAACAAACTCCTCATAGTCCAAGGGTAGCAAGGGGCTTGTTGAAGAAAGAAACTCTGGATGTAGGATCACCTGGATATTCAAAACTTATGTTAGAGGTGAAAGAAAACCATCATTGATATATTTCAATTATCTGTAAGCTTAGGCACTTTTATTCACCCTGGTCTTTTTCTAAGTATCTGGACAACACCTCCTTTGGCCATCCATCTGTTATCTACCCACTGCTCACACTACAACACATCCTGCCTGTGTGCACTCTTGTCCTGGAAATAGGACTGATGATGAACCTTTTTTTCACTGGACAGGTATTTAGCTTTATCCTTCTTCACCAAGGAGGCCCACATGCATTGAGAATTAGACCTAAAGCTGTGGTATTTATCAAGATTTGGTCTCTTGTGCAAAGGTCAGAAGATTTACAAAGGCCTGGAGTGACAGGGCAAGGGGGAGTGGCTTCACACTTTCAGAGTGCAGGTTTAGATTGGATATAAGGAAGAAATTCTCCCCTGAGGGGATGGAGAGGCCCTGGCACAGGTTGCCCAGAGAAGCTGCGGCTGCTCCTGGATCTCTGGAAGTGTCCAAGGCCAGGCTGGATGGAGCCTCTGAGCAACCTGGGCTAGTGGAAGGTGTCCCTGCCCATGGCAGGCAGATGGGATGAAATGATCTCTAAGGTCCCTCCCAACACAAACCGGTCTATGATTTTACTGGGATGTCTCTTTAGGAGGAGGCCTCAGACAGACACAGCACTTCTGAGCTTCACAGCATTCCATGAAATAAAGGAATGTTCACTGTACTCAACAGGTCTCCCAAGAATGGAGGGAATTTTGAAAGCAGACACATTATAGCCCTGTTACCACAAACCTGTGCCTAATTAATCTTGCTGAAAGACACCTCTAAGGACCAAAATTAATTTATCTGCATGAGTCTCCAGGGCTTGAGGTTACTGCCCCACATCTGCTGCTTAGTTGAGAAGTGCCTTCTATGTGGTGCCTAGTCAGCTTCAGGAGGAAGAAATGTGAGGAAATGGTTTAAACTGCTCTGGGTTTATCTTCCTGCATGAACATACCACAGCCATTATTCCATGCCCAGGATATGCTTTTATCCCTTCTTAATAAAATTGTCATGCTACTCACTTGAGTAAACGAATGTACTCAACCAGTAAATGGGTTGCAAACTCATTTTCCAAGTTTAGTTGACCCCAGTGATTTTACTGGAATTGCTGAGAGTATTTTTCACATGCCAGCTGTGTCTGCCTGGATATGTTGTACCTCTCTCAAAATTACTTTCAATTTGAAGATTATAGAGTTTTTTATTTTTTTTTAATGATATTCAGCTCATGTAGTATTAGTGCAGGAGGTTCACGCAGGAGGTAATTTTTCAGTGGTAATGACAGATTTTTACAAACTTGACATCTGCTGAGAGGCAGAAAATGATGTCTGCTGTGTTATATCCTATCTGCTCTGTAATGCCTTCAAGCAGTTAATTCTGAGGCATTTTTTTCTACATCTGCACACAGTGCTTCCTTCCCCCGCCTTTGTTACATCTTGTGTATTGTTACCATATTGTAATCCCAGAATTCATTGAAGCTAATGCTTATATGCTAGGCCAGGAAGAAGCAAGTAGGAAGTGTAAAAAAATATTTACTCATGTATAGCCATGGGTTTTAAAAAGAAACTGAGAATAAGTGGTATGTCATTGTTAGAGATACTTTGGATCTGGCTTTAAAGAAAAGGTTTGAAAGAGGAAGAATTTGCAATTTTAGGTTCAACTTTGAGTAGACAGATGTGGAGATAGTCATAGTTAGAATATCAGAGATTGCCAGATAAAAAACAACTTTGCAGACCTGTGAAAGCAGAAGCTGATAATTTCTGTGGTTCGACAAAGTAAACAAGGAAATAAGGAAAATATTTATTTGGACAAATTTAGTTTCAACAGGTGATGTAAACATGAGCATGGCATGAACAGGAATTCCTTCCGCTCAAAGCCCTGGTTAAACTTTTACAGAAAATACTGAGTATCAGGGTGTTGCTCTTAAGAGATGAATCAATACTCCAGGAATGTCTGTGCTCAAACCTTGGACCTCCAGTTTTAAGCAATTGAATCTATGTCAGAGTTTTCTATCTGACCCATGGCACTTTCTTGATTTCAGGAGTTAGCAGCTCCTCATTCAGTGCAGGAGGCAGCAATGGAAACAGCTCTGTAACCTCAGATTTCTAACTCAAAATTAGCTTGGCTAAACAGCACCTGTGGATCTTTGCACAGTGAAAAGTTGTTATTCCTGGAAAGGGAGGAAGAGAGAAGTACTCTACAGTATAATACCACCTATCAAGAATTTAACTTCACTCCCCATGCTAGCGATGCAGACTGAGAATGTTCCGAGAAATCCCATCCTGGATCTCAAATGAGGCAGCCAGAACACACCTTCACACGGTCTGTGCGGTTGTTAAACAGTCCAATGCGCCGGATGGTGTTGAGGATTGGGTCATTGCTGTCATCAATCATGTTGTGGGTGGTCACTGGAGGCAAAGAGTGTCTCTGAGCACAGAAAAGGCAATACATAAATCAGACAAACTCTTGGCAAACAGTCCTGTTGCCATTTCCTAAGGCTACAGGAAGACAGTGGCAGATTTTGTCATTGATGTAAGTAAGCTTAATTTACTTCAAAATAAACTAATTTGTACTAACTTTAAGAAAGGCTCACCATTTAATTTTGAAGATTATTAGTCAATGTTGTATCTCCTTAGCGTTTGATCTCACATATTTAATAAAACTGGAAAAATCCAGGCTCAGGAACAACTCAAAGTTCACACTTAGCTCAGAATACAAGAATTATGAATGCAGGTGACTGAAGCAATATCCATGGACTCCCCAAAAGCTCATTTGGGTCATACTCTCATTAAAAACAGAGCTGATTTTAAATGTTACTGATGAGAAGTGTATTTGCTGAAAACTTCTTCCCAATGCACACATATCTCTATATGCCACATGCAATCCTTTTACATCATCACATTCATTATTTAGATCAGATGTTTATATAAATAACATATTTTCTGACCTGAGTTGAAAAGATGGCTCTTTTCATAATGCTTATGTCATCTCGGTCAAGAATCTTGTTCAGGTCTGGGATTTCTCCTCTGCAAAGGAAACACACAACCAATTTTACAAAATAATTCATTGTCCTTTTTGTAAAGAAAATGAAGAAATGGCCAACAAGCTCTGATCTGAAGTTTGTTGATATCAATATGAACATTTCCTTTGTTTTCATGACCCTTCTATATTCCCTATATTGCATTCTCCCATATACTTGCTGATCTGCTAATTAGCTTTTGAAAAAAAGCTGAATAATTGCTTTCTTTTGTTTTTTTGGACACAACTTGTTTTTACTGAAGTTCCAGTCATGTCACCCGTGCTTTGGGTCATTCACTTCAAACTGTCCTCTGAAATGACATGACTGAATCACTAACACATTTCACTTTGTCTCTGGTGCTTTTTTAAGCGGAAGTAAACACCATTAAGTCAGGGAAACAAAGAAGACTCCAGTCTTCAGGGGGATCAGAAGGCAAAAACTTTTAATGAAAGTAGCGGGTCTTCTTATAATGTGACTCGCTAAGGTGAGACTTGATTGGTCTCAAAGTAAAAACCTCTCACACTACCAGTGAACTATGAATAGCACACTCTGGAGAACCATGTGTTACAGAAAGAGAGATAATAATGGTTTTAATGATTTCCTCTAAGATTCCCAGGCTCAGCCTGGGAGAAATTATCTCTGTTCTTTCTTCGACTGAACTGAGAATATCCACACTGAAGTAGCTAGTTTTTGAAAATGGATAAGCCTTTGTGTTACTTAGACATCCCTGTGTCTCTTATGACTCTTTCCACCACAGGCTGTTGAAACCTTTATTTTTTTTTCTCTTTGATTTGCCTGTTAAACAAGTATCCTGTTTATGGTCCCATATCTTCCTACCATGCCCTCCTATGGATGTCAAAAACCCTTACACAAAGAGCAGAAGCACAGAAACAGCACAAGTAAAGCCACCTGAACATGAGGCTCTGCAAGGCAGAGCAAAGCAACTTATTCACTCACTTCAGCAAGGCATTGTAGAGTTTCCTTCCAAACTTTTCTTTCACAGATTGTGCAGTGTCCCTAGGAAGATAAATAAATATATGTATAAAACAGGAGAATCCAGGACAAAGACACTGTAAAAAGAGATTCCTGCTGCTGGAAATTACACTGATATACTGATGGAACCTGGGACGCAGAGGCAGACAGAGGTCTGGTTCTCAAAGCTCTTTTCTCCAGCCAGCAGTTGTGTTAATGGATTCCAGCAGAGCTGAGGATTTAACCTGCACCTACAGATGAGTGCACTGGGAAAGCGAGGGACAGGCTTTTCTAGGGATTCCTTCCAGCCCTCTTTTCTGATTAGTAGACCACATGTCAGCTGTGAAAAAAAGAGCATATATATGACCCTAGGTACTGTAACATGATCATGAATAATGGACAGAGAGAGCTCCAGCTTCTCTTGACCTGGAAGAGAGATGCAAGATATAAGAATTAAACAAATAGAGATTTTCAAAGCAAGCTTCCCCCTTCACTTTCTGCCCTATTTCCAAACTCAGACTTTTGGAAACCAGTGTTAGACTAAAAGGTAGCTTATCTTAGTTTGCAGAACAAAAAACTTCCTGAAAAGCTCAGGCCAAATTTTAAGCCATTAATGAGGCCTGTGTCAGACAAATGTTATATTTTAGCTAAGGAAGAACTCCAGTGAACCCCTGTTCTGCATGCAAAAAGTCATTAATCTGCCTGTGGCACAAAGTTCTATTGTCAAAACAGCAAGTGTACTCTAAATTTGAGTAAATCTACTGTGAGTAAAGTTCTCCTTCACAGAACCTTTCCTGCCTTTCTGATTTCTAATTATACTTTAGGCTAAGATGAAACTTGTTAAGTGAAATCTTAAACTTTACCAAGCTGGGAATTCACATACCTGTTTTTAGGTGTTCTTTCCCAGCTCACATAAACACAAGAGTGGATAAGTCAATTTTGGGTGAGTTGTAAAGCAGCCAAATGTTAAGCCACACTGATGCAAACCCCAGCAGGATAGTTCCCACATGACTATACCTTCATAGATTGCCATGCACAATATCTAAAATTTAACCCAGATGGGATAGACTGCTTTTCCAGAAGCAGAGGAAAAGAAGGATTTTATACCCCAAGTCAGCCATCACATGCTGTATTCCTTTATAAGTGCCAATCTCTTCTTGTCTTTAATTTCTGTGGCACCCTGAGAATCATTGGATATTATTATGAAATACTGCTAGCAGGTGGGTTTACCCTGGAGTTCAGATTATGACCATGATAATGCTGCATACAGTGATGTAGAGGGTCTTGTGCTTTTCACAGAGAAGAACAGCTGAAAGCAGTCTTTTCCTATACAGAACCACACAGCAGCTAAAGTGAGGTGAAGGTTAATCCTCTTTCCTCCTGCTTTGCTCTTTTGTTTGAAAAGTTGCAAAATGAGTAGGGCTGTGACAATTTTCCTTTTATAACTGTAAGTTTAACTTCTTGGTTATGGCCACTGCTTGTTGTAATTGATATAGAAAACCACAGACAATTGTTATCAACTGCCAATCTGCTGGATCACACAATTTCATGCAATTTCCATATTTCTAAATAAAAGAAGATGTGTAATTAGCTTCTTTTCCCACAGAGAAGCTCACTGTGAAAAATGAGCAGGCAGTCTTTTTTTTGTGGGAGCTCTGTGGTACATCCAAAAGGAGTACCAGAAAGAGCCAGAAGACATTCAGAACTACGGATTTTCTAGAGCATTTGACTTTGTTGCTACAAAACAAGTACTACTCGCTAATAGAATAGCAACACAAGTTAACGAAAAATAACTATGGACAAAAAACACCCAAAACCTAAAAGAAGAAATATTTGACCTTATTTATCTTTCCATCTCTTTCATCCCTGAAATACATTCTAGTTACCCACAAACCTCCGTTGCAGCAAAAAGAAAGAACACTATTCTCCAGATGAGACTTTTGCATGAGTCCCCATCAGACTGTACCAGGGTGGGAATGGAAATTACCAGAGCTGCTTCCGGACTGCTTGTCCTTTCAAGGTTTCCACATTGAAATTGTTGGTTTTTGCTGGCATGATGAAGAACACGATAACTGTAACATCAGTCTTGTGAACCTATATGACAAGAAATTGAAAATTAAAAAATCTGATAGAGAGTATCACAGCCAACTTTAAGAATTAGTCACAGGAAATGCCAAATGCACTTTGGTTTTCCAGGAAGGCTCAGATTTGTAGCTCTTGCTACAAATGATGTTTTGTCAAATCAGAGATCAAGACAGAGATGTCACCCAGTTTCAATTTGGGCAATCAAATCCTCCTGAGCTCTCATGGTTTAGAGAACATGGCTTTGGCTGAGCACATAAACTGCAGAAAAACAAAAGTCCTACACACTTTCTCACCTGACACAAACTGTGCTGGCTCAAAGGAGTGAGTGTTTGGTTTACTAGCTGAGGTATGCCTAGGCATGATATGAAGGATTTCCTACTGCAGAGGGAGAACAACCATTTTCTACTTGAAACTCTGCAAAGAACCTGCCAGACACGCAAAAAGCCACCAGTAACTTCTTGCCCATCTCTCCCATCCAGCTATTATAAAGGCAGAAAGCACTTGCTGTAAATTCTGACCCTTTATTTCTAAGTGGTTTTGCTTGCTACTTTCTCCTGTGCATGAGCAAGGTTCAAAATACCAGTGCATTCATTGCTGCATGAATGAGGTTTTACTCCTCTCAGCACCTGTTTAATGAAAAGCTAAGGGCGAACTCTGCTCAGAGCTGTAAAAATTAAATTACTTTGAATTGCCTCCATTTCAAATTTTAGATACAAAGCCATTTCACTAGTGCCTTCTCTCACACTGACATAGAGGGAAATATATAGTATAAAATAACCTATAGGACTAATCTATCATGTTAATGTTAACTAATCATCTTCCCTTCCCTCTCTTCAAAGTGGGTTCCAAGTCCATTGTGCCATGATCCCAGTGTGCATTAACAATCTCTCTCAACATCCATATGTTATTTGCAAAATTTTAGTAAGGTTTTCAAGAAGCAGAAGATAATGTCTCTATAAAATAAAACAATTTCATGCAATGGCACATATTTTTTAGGTTCAGGCACAATACTGGGACTTGTTTAGGAAGTACCACCATTTCCAGATTTGTAATTAGTACAGATAGTCTGCTACTCCCAATGGAATTACCTCTTGAATTAATTACAGAGCAAGTGTTGTTAGAACAGCTAATCAGATGCTGGCATCCACACTGGAAGAATAATGCAATAAATTCAGGCTCAGCTTATGGGAGAAACAGCACTACACTGTTCTATAGAGCCTGGGAAAACTAGCCTCAGTTTCCTTTAATTTCCATTGGCCTTGTTTACCATGGATGTCATTAGGAAGAACTACTTCACAGAAAGGGTGATCAGGTGACCAGTGGAAAGGGCTGCCCAGCGAGGTGGTGGAGTCACTCTCCCTGGAAGTGTTCTATAAACAACTGCACATGGCTCTTAGTGACATGGTCTAATTGACAAATGAGTGATTGGCCAAAGGTTGGACTCAATGATCTCAGAAGTCTTTTTGAACCCTAAAGATTTTACGATTCTATGATATAAATCATTAGCTGCAGTAAGAGATTCCTGTAATAATTGCTCAGGCAATTCTTTCCCTCTTATCAAGTAAGACCTTCCACGTTACCAGCATTCACAGGTAACAGCCACATAAACGCCATTAAGTAGCTACCATCAGGTAGCTGATGTTGCACAGCACTGCCAAACAGCTGATTTCTGTTGTGGAAGAAATACTTCCATTCTGTGAGGTGATCTGTGTGAATGAAGGGATTAAGAATTTCCAGAAAATCCAGAGGCTCTAAATGGCATATTAATAAAAGGTGGTGGTAGAACAATTGTACTTATGGCTTTGAACATTAGTGACTCTCATCCCTGCTGACAGAGCAGCATCATAATTTTTATCCAGATTTTCCATACCATTCAACTGTTAAGAGTACAAAGGACAGAGTCTAGGACAACAGCTAATTGATCCTTGACAGATGATTGAAAACCAATTAGTACTATTAGCATTTTTTTCTGGGTTTTATTTTCAATATATTAGTATTTGGGACACAACTAGAGACATTTTCAATGCCCTCATTGTAGGTGGTAAGGGCTCTGCTCTGTGATTTTTAACATGACCTTGCTCCTATCTTCATTGAAGTACTCCATAAAGGCATTTAGAAACATTTCATCAATTGTGTAGCCAAGGAAACAGAACCACAGAGAACTGAGTGACTTCCTATTGCTTTGCACAACACCAACGTCACTGTGTGAACTTTTAATGCAACATTCCTATCCAATAGGGTAGCAGAGATTTAAAAGATCATAAACCAGTCCAATGAACTAAGCAATTTGCTTAAAAGGATGCTTTTAAAATGCAGCTTTAAAGGCTTACTTTCATTTCCATTATAATATGTAAGCCATCGGGGTAAACTCTAGAATACTATTTTCATTACTTCTCTCTAAAAACCAGGGAGGCAACCATGGATTAACTTCTTGAAATATGTAATCAATTATTTTCAATTATACAATCAATCTATCAATTAAAACTGTGTGAAATCATAATATATTCTGATGGTTCAGGAGGAGAACCCTATGAAAACTGTGAATATCCCCTAATTACTTTCCTCTAGACCAGAGTATTGAAAGGGAATTCTTGTGGGCGACTTCCACAGTATGGTCAGTTTGAGCATAAGCTCTATGCTTTTAACAGCTGTGTAAGCTTTCTTACCCTCAGCAAAAAGTTTAATCTTGATAAGGCTTCTAGAAACATATCAGCTCCTTTGTTGGAAAACTCATATCTCCCAGCAATGAAGAAAAATAAGGTCTTGTCAAGATCGAAGTCAAGGTGGCTGAAAGTAAGAAAACAGACAAAAACAAACTATTTCTTGAATACAATCAAATAAAACACACAACAGCCTTCTATTCTGATGGCTTATTATCTCCAGAGAAAAATGAAAGTGAGTCTTTTCTCCTGTACTTTAAATTGACTATCTTAATCTGACAAACTGTGTCTTGGGTAAATAACAAACAGATCAAGATCTGCTGTCTGATATCACAATCTGTTAAGTAGAGTCAGATCTGGTGTCTAAAATTCCCTTAGCTTCTGACTGAGAAATCCCAGACAGATATTTGAATAAGCTGGTTTCAACATTTCCACTCCTCTATGAAGTACTTGTTAGTTGTCCTGCTTTGGTTCTTGCTTTAAATAGTGTTGGACAAGCGCTGCTTATTTTTGAAAAGTAAAAGCATACCCATAGAAATGACCTCGAATGAACTCTTGGATCCTAGCCTTGTACATGGAATGCAAATTCTGAAACTCATGCATTGCTGAAAATTTCTTAATGTTCAAGCCATTTGGGGTGACAACATCTGGAAAAGCAGAGAAAAGGCAGAGGTAGACATCTTCAGAGTCAGAGAAATCTTTAAGGAAAGAACCAACATGTCTCTCAGGTTTATGTGAACAGGTTATATCTTTATGTTAGTCAGGAGGAGGGCACAGCACTGCCTCCACAAAGCTCTTGCACATGGCTCCCCACTGCCTGCAGCATCAAAGCAGCCTTCACCTGTCCTCAGCACTGGGTAGACCCTGTCCTTCTGTCCTGTCAAGACCCCCGTAATGTCTCCATTGAGCCATACATTTGTTGTGCAACTTGCCCTTTACCTCTTGATCCTTGATATCATCATTGCTGGCATTATCACTACAGATTGAGAGCCCTTGGAAGCAGAAATTGTGCTATGCCCTTGTTTACTGCATAGCACAAGAGATATCCATTTTATCAAAACTTCTGAGGATTTATCAAAAAAAGGAGCATATAAGAAACCTTTATAAAACAGCCTCTTTACAGTAATCAGTTGCATTTCCCCTAAAAACATCTACGAAATAGTACACTTTACATTTTTACTGCTGCTCTCCTCCAAGATTCTAAAGGATCTTAAAATTAAAATTTGTTCATTTCCAGCATTTTAAAGGTAGAGTTTTAGGATATACACAGAGGACAGGCACTGAAATTCAGTCACTCTTAGCCCTCCTGGTAGATTGCAGCAGTTATTCAAAGGCTTGCCCTAAATCCAGTCCAAGTAAATTGAAAGAATGCCATTTTATGTCCTTTGAGCTGGGTTATGAATGGAAATGAAAGGGAAGGCCAGTTCCTCAGCAGATGTATTTCATGACAAACACAACTGACTGAAACAGACCCATATTAATTTATGATACTTGCCTGACATTATGCAAATGTCACAGCCATTTTTAATTATTTCCTTGAAAATTACAGTCTGTTTCAGCAATATATGTATTTCCCTGGCATGTAAGTGATCTCTGGTTAAACTTTCACCTGTAAAATGTCCTGAAACACTCTAGGTTAAACTACAACAGATAAAAAATAACCTTCAGTAGTACCCATGAAATAGCAAAAGTCTTGATGGATCTGTTTCTGGAATAACACTTTTGAAACTAAAGACCAGGAAATCTTGTTGGGTGCTTAAGATTTGGTTTTCAATGACTAAACAGTCTTGGTGAACTTGGGGAGAAAACTTGTGCTTTTACCTCCTCCTGCCCAGCCCTGAAGAATTCTCTGAACAAAGACATCTGTGGGGAGGTAACAGAGCAGAAACATCCTCCATTGTCTTTATTAACACTTGCTCCATTTCTTGCTCTATGTGGGAGAACTGTTTCATTCAGGACACAGCTTTGAGACTCCAACCATTCAGTCTTCCCAATACAGGAACAATCCCTTCCCCAGGTATTTCTGGCCAGCTTCCTTCCACACTCACATTCATTTATCAGGGAGTTCTGGAGAGTCCTACCCACCATCAGCAGCCTGTATATAATCTACTCTCACGTCCTTTGGTTTAACTGTAGCTTCATTTATCCTTTCATGACGACTGGGGCTCAATCCATCTCTTGTTTAAGGCTTTGAGATGCATGACAGACATGGTGGCCCAAAGAACTTAGTTCACTATTTCTGCTCAACACACAGGAATATTTTGAACATGTGTGAGTGATGAAAGAAAGCTTGGCCCCATGCTGTTTTTTTTTGTTTGTTTGTTTTGTTTGCTTTTGTTGCTGTTGTTATTGTTTAAGGAAATAACAGTATTTTTGCTTGAAAAATTGCCCCAAGTAGGTCAAATCAGAATGTTTTGCCTTCTGTATTTATAGGAAAGAACCTGGCATTAATTTAAGTAATATTAAAACAGAATTAAATTTTCTCTTGATAGATCACTAACATTTAGAGCTGACTTTCACTTTTTTCAGAGTTTCCATCTCTGATTTTGATCAAATACATACAGATAGGAAGCCTAGACCTAGAACTCAATTGATACCTGAATCTCTTGGAATTTTGATTCAGTCTTCTCTACTGCTAATGAGAAATATGTTCCATATCTGAGTGAAAACATTAGAAATCCCATAATACCAGTTTTCAAATCACAAGAATATAACTTATGATCACTGACAAAACCCTGCTGGATACATCAAAGATATTCAAGCTTTTGACAAATATGGTTTGATAAATTGTTGATCATATAACAACTGCAGCAAGTGGGATCAGTATAATGCAAACAGTCATTCTGCCAGGTTTAGACTGGCAAATTGGCCTTTGTCCTGCTGCAAAAGTTCTCTATGCAATCAGGTTTATTAAATTTTAAAAGGACTTCTCCAAGAGATTTATAATTTAAATTATAATCCAAGTTTGATTTTAAAGAGGAGTAGCAGAGACAGCTCAAATTAGCACACTTCTGAGTTATTTTTAGCTAACAATTTATTTGAAAAAAATTTGTCTCAATAAATGCAAATAAAATTTAATTGTGCCAATTCAGCATCCTCCTTTTAAAGGTTTATTTTTAAAGTGGACAGAGAAATGCACACACGCTTTCAGTTTTCATGTTCCTTTGCAGAATTCAAGCTCTATGACCTACTGAAGGATTGCTGGGCTTTCCAAAAAATCAATGTCTATGCAGATTTCACAACTTCAAAGAGAATAAATAGTGTGAGAACCGGTTCCTGCACAGTTTATTTGTGGTCTTGGATTCAGAGAAACTATTAAAGTACTTATTTCCATCAGAACATACTTTCCACTTAGAGTCATCTCTTAGGATTTGGGGTGACAATTTCTACTGAAATTCTTTCTAGCTGTGTCAATATGAAGCATGACATGTGTCATTAGTTTTTTAACCCAAACATTAAGTATATTTACTTGGTTTCTTCAAAGTTGCAAGAATAATCACAAAAAGCTCAGGCCTGTGAATCTCTGTGCATGGAATTCTCTTCAGCTTCAACTGATGTTTTATCTGTGAGCAGTCTAGAGATTTTCTTCCCTGGATTAAACTGGATTCAGACTAATTTCAGTCTCCTAAAATCCCAAAACACAGACTATGATTTTCAGTGGTAGCTGTGGTAGGAAGAAGCCCCATGCCTATATAAAAAAAGCTTCAAAAGTCTGATTTTCAGAGTGCTCTGCACTTTGTAAAAATGAAGACCTTTCAGAGATACCCTAGTTTAAATGACTGAACTTCAGTGACTTTTAAGACATGGCTTTCGTGCTTAAAATAAAATTAAAAAGATAATCTAAGACCACCATCCTATTGACAGCTAGTCAGGAATGAGGCAAAGAATCCCATGAACAGCTCTTTTGTTTGGGTTCAGGAACCACAATGTGGCTTCAAGTATTGAAGTTAACCAGGATAACAATCCCAAACTATAATCAGCACTGCAAATCAACCAATAACTCTACAAAGAGTAAGCAAAAAGTCCCCCAAATAAACAAACAAACAAGCAAAAAACCCTAACCAAAGATCAAAAACAAAACAAAAACCCAAGCCCAAACAAAAACAATAATTTGAGCACTGTTTTATTTAAAATAACCAAGATACCAACACACCTGCTAAATAGTCTCCAAAACTGTTGTGCAGTTTTTCCCTCATGCTGCTTACCTGCAGATGGAGTATTGGGGTTTATCCCTATCAAGCACTGAGATGATTTAAAGAGAAATGTGATGACACATCAAACTGGGATCATGACCTTACTCAAAATCAATGCATGGAACAGTTCAAGGTTTCTAAGCTTCATATTTCATGAGAGTAATATCAAGGGGAAAACCAGACAAATTATTGGGCACAGAATAATTTTTCAAACTCTACTCATTGTCCTAATAGAAGATATTTTATCTATATTAAGCTTACCATGGTTCAGTTCTGAAAGCATGGAAACCCTGCCACAGACAAAATTCCTGAAGTTGAGGAGTCCTGGCAAAAAATATCCTAACATCCATGGAAAATTGGTTAATCCCAATTAACCAAGTAACATAGCCAGACACGCCTGTGCATGTGCTCTCTCTCTTCATGCTTGCATACCTGCCTCTATAATGTTCATTCAGTCTAAGGAAATGAGGGCATTCTAAGGAAATAACGGTTAAAAAAAAATTCAGGTCTTACCAGGGCTTTTTTTAAGCATATGTTCTGCTTCTGTGGCCGTGATCTGGGAGACTGTAGTGAACACATGGGCACAATGCACAGATGCCCGCTCCATACAGTACCGATGGTAAATCTGTCTCTCTCCAGCCTCCTTGTCAATGTCAAACTGTTAAATAACAAAACCAACAAAAAAGACACCTGTGTGACATGACCAACAAACTGTCTCCCTCAGGGAAGGTTTCTCCTGCTAGGCTCCTTTTCCCTAGGGAATGAGGACCCTGTGATTATGCTACTGTTTGTCATTCTGGTGTTTGAACTATTTTATCTACTTCAAGGAGTTTGAAGGAGCAAGAGAGCTCTCAGATCCTGCTTGTTCCTCAAAGAATGGCAGCTCTGCCATGGAAGGAAATCTAGATTAATGATCCCATGAAAGGTAAGGATCTGTGGAATTTGGCCTGCTGGCTGGCAGTGTATCATGTTGCAGCTTCCACGGGCTTGTTGGAAAATGGGAGAGCAGGGAGGTTGATGGTAGCTGAAGGGAAGAGAAGAAAAACGGAATGGGGATGAGGACAGATCCTGGGGACTTGGCAGAATGGTGGGAATCACAGGTAAGCAAGACAGAAGTGGAGAGGCAGGATATAAAGACTCAGTCACAAATCCCAAGGGAAAAAGAAAACAGAAATAAGATATTTTCTGACACTCAGATATTCTTCCTCCAGCTCTGCCACTGTTACTTGTGGCTTCTTACATTTCAGTTTGAACTCCCTTAATATTTAGAGGCAGATGCAAGTTAAACTGCTAGATAAGACATTCCAAACACCCAAGTATTTCTAAATCACCTTTAAATCTTTCAGCTACCTTTTTGTTAACTGAGCTTATATTATCCTGATGCAAAGAAAATGCACAATTCCCTTGAGTCCACGCTTAAAGGTTCAAATGTTCACTAACAGCATCCACTGCAAAATCGCTACAACATAGTCTAAAAAAGGTGTCAATGCTTTCAATTAAATCACAATCCTCTTAGTCTTCCATGATGTTTCACTTCTAGAAACAGAAGTCTTGAGCCCTTAAGGTCAACAGCATGGGCACCCAGTGGCCTGTGTGTTTCATGGAGGGTGACAACAACTCCCAGTGAGCTCTGTTGTGATCGCTGCCTAATGCTGGCTGCACAGTGTGATTTTGATTGCATTTGACTTTATAACTTCATTGACCATAATAGATTTAACCCTATCACAGGCAGGGCAGACAGCACTTTCTATAGTTAGGACTGTGTGACTTCTGCCATGGCCAGCTGCTTTTAGCACTTCAGAACTTGGACAGAACTAAAGCTATTTAGATTGTAACCTATACTGCAAAGCTTAATGCTGGTACAGAACATACTGTGAGAAAGTTGATGCAATGTGAACCATTACAGGGAACTACCGTGAAAAAAAAAAACTTCTTATTTTTACTTAGATAGGTGTAGACACAGACGTAGATATAGATATCTTATAACTGCTTTGCTGACAAAGTTAATTGCTTTTATCTGCTTTAATTCTGCAGCAGTGCTACACTACTAGTGGGAAAGTGACTTCTGCTGCGTTAGTTGAAAGTGCCAATATAACCGCCCTAGTGCAACCAAAAAAAAAAAGGACTCCTGAAAAATCTCAGCTGAAAACATCCAAAGAAACTACATGCTTTATTCTGGTATTGATGATCCTCTATGTCAAGTGCTTTTCTACATTTGCCAAATACAATTTACCACATATTATGACACCATTTCTCAGTTTTATCCTCATATATCATCTTTTCCACATTCCCCATGAGAATTTTAGAGCATGAAATACAAAGGATGATATTTTCTCTAGAACATTGAGCACAAACAAGAGAAAAATAAAGGGGAATTCATTTGGCTCCTTATAGTGCCACAGGTCTTAGCCTCATCCTTGGCTTACACTAAACCGATTCACAAGCAGGTCTTAACTGCATATTTGATTGCTTAAACATTCAGTGCAAAAAAAGATACAAAATGGGACAGTTCTTTAGCATGCTAGACAAACACATGAATGGGATAGGCACAACTACACAGTCAGGACCATGCAAGTCTTTTCAAACACATCTGGCTTTCTATTAAAAATACTTTTGAAATCGCTAGCAAATAAATAGCTGGTCAAACTTCAAAGGTCTTTTGCTCTCTTTTCCCTTTCTCAGCAATAATGGGTTTTAATTACAAAATGTGATTAGAAATTAAATTTGGGACATGCTCACCAACTATTGATATACACTCCCTGTAACGCTGCTGGGACAAGGTCCATAAAAAGATTGTTAAGCACTGTGACTTATTTCTAGTTAACTCATTTCTTTGGTTGTATGAAAAGACTTTACATATTTAACACATATCAGTGGTTCTTTCTTCATTGCTATTCATTTTTCCATCTTTTATAATTGGAAAAAATTTTATTTTGCATATGCTTGTGGGGCTTTTGGCATGTTTTTGCAAAGGTACACAATTTCACATCTATTAGGAAGTACAAACAGAGGTCACGGGGTTCTCACATTTCATTTGCTCTCACTCTTCAGCAGCTTCCAGCACCAATCAGTAAAGCAAGACCTTGACTTTTGACCTCAGTGTGGAGTAAGAACTGTGTACTTCTGAGCAGGCTAGACAAGCGACTTCAGAAAAGAGCCTTAGCCAAGTTGAAGGGCAGGTTAAATGAAAATTAGTTGATGAGACAGTGCAGGTGACAAATTTAACCCACCTA
This sequence comes from Passer montanus, assembly GCF_014805655.1. NCBI lineage: Eukaryota > Metazoa > Chordata > Aves > Passeriformes > Passeridae > Passer > Passer montanus. Next base: position 3,133,252 of record NW_024357170.1, on the reverse strand, counting down.
GTCCTGTGCAAAGACAGCTGAGCCTGCTCTGACAATCTCTAGAGTTAGAGGCACTGTGGGGCATGGGACAATATGCTGAAGCCGGACACCAGGGCAGCTCCTCACCCCCAACCCAATGTTCCTGCTCAACACTGAGCCCTGCTCTCTTGTCCACCCCAGCTCAGGCACCTGTGAACTCTGTTCCATATCCTTTGTGTTCAGCCAGAGCAAAGCGAGATTTCCGTCAAGTGCGTCACATCTGCTTTTGTTTGTTTGCTGTTATCAGCAAATGGGAACACTAGCTAAGCCACAGATCACAGCTGCATCAACAGAAAAAAAAAATCTAAGTCAGATGAACTGTTTACAGAACCCTTTAGTGTAGAATAGGCTCTTAAGGTCCTTTAGTCCAACCATTTCAGTGATATTTAAAGACCAACAACTTCAATATCCACTTCCCTGTAAATTTATTGGAGGGTCCTCTCCTTCCCTGACCAGTAGAAACCAAGCAGATTATTAGAATTTACAAGAAAGCAAGGATTAGAAGGGGAAATTATTACTTTATAAGGCCACTCTAATTTCAAAGCAAAAGAGGAAGATGTTCCACAGGTGCAATGCTTTGGAGTAAAATTTGCATTTGCTGCAGTGCAATTCTGAGGGAAAATTTTGGTTCATTTCTGTGGATCCATGTAATGAGCATAACATCTCACTGATCTCTTAAAATTCAACATGTTAGGGGACACAGCAGGTAATCACTGACCCTCCCAGCATGACATTCTGAACTCTGAATGAAAAATAAGAGAATATTAAGCAGTTATGTTTCTTCTGGAAACAGTCACTGAAGTAGTAAATCCAAATCAGCCATTCCTACTTCAAAATTATAAAGATGAATTGCAAAGTATTTCCAAAACACAAGAATCATTAGAGAGTGGAAAAGGAGGGCAGGACTATGTTAGCCATCTAAATTCTTGTCTGAAAGACAAATTATTTGTCACAGTCCACTAAGAATCTCTAGGTACTGATATTAGACTATGCTCTCCTAATGACAAAAAAAAATGATGGTGAAAACCAACAGAAGTTAAACCAATACAAATTCAAACTGCAATTAATATATATAATTTTCTTAAATAAAATATTACGACAACTTGGCAGAAATAACACAGACTACTCTCACCATTTAAACCTTACCTCAAGAATGGATAATATCACTGTAAATATTTTGTAATTCAAATAAAAGGTACAGGTTTAATGCTTGATGATTTTAAACAGAAAATGAAATAATCTTTCTTTGTCTTTTAAAAGAGTGGTACAGTCAAGTTCAAAGTGATTCTGCAGGACCAAGGAACAGTCAGAGACGGTTTGAAGTTCAAATTCCTTACTGACCAAAAGACAGAATGGAAACATTTTTGCTTCCAGTATAATCTCACTAGCTGCTGCTGTCTGAATTAGGTAAGAACCACTCCCTTAAAATCCAGTTTACATCAAATTTACCTCCAATTGACTGTTGCCTTGTGTAAAGAGAACTTTCATTCTCGTAAAGCTCTGCCAGGCCAAAAGATAATGAAATTTACACTTCCTGGCTTAAATCAGATTTCCATCAGCTGCCCTGGTGACAAAGTGGATTAGCTTTGTGGAACAGTGGGATCAGTGACAAACTGGACAGTACAGCACTAAGTGGAGTGAGATATTGTCAACAAAAAAGCTCTTGACTATTCATTTCCATTGGGATTTTTAGTACTTTTCCTTTTAGACTTCTTGGGACAGGATTTTCCACCACTTTGCAAAGGGGATTCATCTGCACATGCATGAGCTGAATGAAAATACTTCAAGTTCTAAACAGAAGTGTTACACATCAGCAGGGCAACCTGCTGGAAAAAGGAAAAAGACAATGAAAACTATAACTAACCTTTTTTCCTTCTCCTTTTCCCATTAAACTCAAAGTGGGTTTTTTTAGTAAGAAGCATCAGAGGCTGAACCACACAAACTTCTCCATGATGCCAAGCCAGTGGTCCCAAAAATAATTTCAGATGATGACCTCTCAGATGAAATTCCAGGTTAAATCATTTCCCAAAATGATCTGTATATTCACCTAGGAACTTGTTTGGATCATCAGTGTCTCAGTCAATTTATGAAAGGTGCTGGTCTATTTAAAACTCTAGAGGCATGAAAGGATACAAAAAAATCCCCACACAAAACAAATAAAAAAACTTAATCAGTCCCCTTAAACAATGGGGAAAAATAACATTCTCAATCTTCAGCTGAGAAGCCAATTCCTCCTGAAGAGAAAAAGGCTCCACAGCCGCGGAGATTTTTTTGCAGAAATTCCTACCTTTTAGCAATTGTGGTTCAGTTCATCTTGGCAACAAACATACCCTCACACACAAATGTAAAAGTTACACTGGACATAGAGACATGGGAAAATGCCCTGTTGGTTGGACTATTCAGACATGCAAAAGTTCTTAAACTTCTTTTGGGAATTAAACTCATAAAAAAACCTGCTTAATATTGAAATTAGGAAGTGTTGAGTTTGGAAGAGTTCAAGTAACCCATAGATTTAGTGAGCAGTCCCTGGCCCAGTCATCTACCCAGGGTTCTTCAATTAATTAAAAGTAAATAAAAATAAAGACACTGCCAGTTATTGTACATGCCACCCCAGTTTGTTCTTTACATTTCCCTCCCTTCCTTTCTCCAGGATGAGAGTGAATTAAATGTGAATCTAGGTACTAAAATATGCACTAAATAGTAACATGACAGTGTTACTTCTAGTGGCCACTGTGCTCCTGAGCACCTGCTAAGAGTTTAACACCCAGGTTCTCACTGGAGCAAGAGGCAGATAAATTCCAGCCAGCCAAGATGAACTGAGTTAAAACTGTAAGAATATAAGAATTGTATAAGCTCAAACCTTAACCACAGAATCATTAAAGCTGGAAAAGACCTCCAAGATCACTGAGTCCAACCTTTGACCAATCACCACCTGGTAAATTAAAGCAAAGCCCTGACTGCCATGTCCAGTTCTTAATCTGTATTGCTGCCTAAGAACCAGGATCCCATCTCTGACTGAGGCAAAGAACAGATGGCTCAGGAAGTGGTCAGGACTCACACAACTTTACAGTCTTACATCCATAATGCACCTTCCCATCTTCCAGCTATCCACAGCTCTCCTCTACTAGGCTGACGGGGTTTGCAACCCCCCCAGAAAATATCGTCTTACAGATTACAGGCTGACACGTGCCCTCAGCTCGTGGAACAGGGAGTTTTGGTAGCCTACAGCTCAGTATTCTACTGATCTTGCATCTTCTAGCCCTGCTTATCTATGGGGATGGCTTGACAGTGCAGTGGGAGAGTCCTGCACTGTGTGGGCAGTGCAGAACTGTCTACCAGGCATCCTAACTCAGCATTTTGTGGAGTGTGTTGAGGAACAAAGACATGAGGTTTCCTCTTTTCTCTGTATGAGCTGTACATGCCTGATTGCATCAGGCACAATAAGGCCATGCACTTTCGTTCTGTGCTGCAGCCATTTTTCTGTGACATCTGGCACAACACATCCTGGCAGCTGCATCCTTCCCTGTTGCCATGATATTTTATGAAAAATCCTTTTGCCAGGAATTTCTCCTGAGAAGCAGAGGAGCCTCAGGAAAGAAATGTAAACAATAACTATCTGCTGCTGTGGAATGCAACAGGTGCATCTTCCATTGGTCCATGTGGATTGTTTTCAATTGATGACCAGTCACAGCCACCTGTGTCGAGGCTGTGAGCAGTCACAAGATTTTGTTATTCCATTCCTGTCCTTTCCAGCCTTCTGATGGATCCTCTCTATTCTTTTCAGTATACTTTTAGTATATCATTAATATGGTATGGTATAGTATAATATGGTATGATATGAAAATGAGGAAGAGGAGGAAGAGGAAGAGAAAGGGGAAGGGGAAGGGGAAGGGGAAGGGGAAGAAAAGGAAAAGGAAAGGGAAAAGGAAAAGGAAAAATAAAAGGAAAAGAGGGAAAGGAAGAGGAAGAGGAAAAGGAAAAGGAACCTTCTGAAACATGCAGTCAAGATTCTCATCTCTTCCCTTGTCCTGGCACCCTCAAACACAACCATATGTTCCCCCATCTCAGCTGCTGCCTGTGCTCTAGCTGTGAAACACTGGTCAAACGTGAGAACTTAATCATACTTCAAAGGAAAGCATTTATGCAATAGCACTGAAACAGGAAATCCAGTTATTTTTGGGGTGGGATGGGATGAAATGCTCTAAAAAAATATTGCTTCCTCCAAAGATTAAACATTAGGACGTCCTAAAGAATCTCCTTCACAAAGAAAATTGCTTGCTTGACCTAAATAATTTGCTGCTAGAAGGCAACAACACGAATATGTCTGAAGATCTAGCTGTTACTTTATTAGGGTATTCGAGATCAAGCTCTTATGTCTTAACTGACTTTTGGGCCAAGGTGATCTTTTCACAACCAAAGAAGCCCTCACTAAGATAGTTAACTTTTCTTTCTCCAGGAAGAGTTTTAGCATCCTATAGAAATATTAAACAATCGTATAATAGCTTGACATAATTTCCTCTATTAGTACCTTTAAATGTCAACCCACAGAGGTTGTAAAGCATTATGGCCTAGAAATTTCCTTCCCTTAAATATTATTTACAGCCATTTTGAATTATATTTGAAATTGATACATTTCATTCCACATATTCTTAGAATAAAATCTGAATAGACATTTCTGTATTCGTGACAGAGTTGATGGTTACCAATGGGATTTGTGAGGCTTTGCAAGATGGCCAGTGCTTTCACACATAAAGGTGTTCATGTCATGTGTGGACAGAAAAAATTATATTAATACTGTGGCTAGTTTATAAATATATTAAAGTCTGCAGCTTTAGTCACATGTGAGATTGTCAGATTACCTTTGAGTACACAGAGAAGGGTGAGGTCCCCAAAAGTATTCATGAAGAGAAAAAAAACCCAGTTGCTTTGAGAAAAAAAAGACTACTTTCCAGACTGCTTGCAGCTCACTCAATTAACCAGAATCAAAACAAACCATTCTATATTATACACACAAAGAGATTATGAGCAAGCAGGAGTGTCCACACTTCTACACAGCAGGACTGTGATGTTCAGGCTGCCTTATTAATGCACCTAACAACCATAACTAACTTAGGAGTGTAGGAGAGATGATTTACAAGGGCTTGGAGTGAGAAGGGAGAATGGCTTCAGAATGACAGAGTGCAGGTTTAGATTGGATATGAGGAAGAAATTCTTCCCTGTGAGGGTGGTGAGGCCCTGGCACAGGTTGCCCAGAGAAGCTGTGGCTGCCCCATCCCTGTCCAGTGTCCAGCCCCTGGTCCAGGTTGGATGGGGCTTGAAGCAACCTGAGATAGTGAAAGGTGTCCCTGTCCATGCCAGGGGTCAGGATGAGATGATGTTTCAAAAAAAAAACCCAAACCATTCCATGATTCTCTGTTTCCAAGTCAGGCCAGCAGCACACAACTGCTTAGGCCTTGTCTTTGGGAGACACAGCTCCCCAACATGTCAAGCTTCAAACATCCAACTGAAAATTACCAACTATGCAATTTTCTTCACTGATTTTAGCCAAGGAAGTGCATGAACAATGTGGTTCTTTTATGTACCTCTACCTTTACTAAGTGCTGGAATGGAAAAACCTCTTGAATTCAGGTTTGTCTGTGACCATATGAGAAATCCCAGATCAGGCAAAGTACCCCAATGAGGGCAGTGCTAAAAACATTTGAGTCCTTGAAATATTGGTTTGTGTTGTGCTTTGAGTGGACAGAGAACAGTGAATATCAAAACCAACAGACAGTATACACACATTCCAAGAAACACATGTGAGTCTTTTGTACTCAGAAAGTACTTCCTACATTTGCCAGTTACAAATTAGGCCTAACCTGAAATGCTTGAATTAGGACTCACTCAGGTTTGTAAAAATTAAGAAGCAGGCTGTGGGGAAAAAACCTCAAAACAACCATGACCCACTGCAATTCTGGGGTGTTTTTCACAAGAGGAGGGCTATTGGTTATTTTTTCTACTGTGTTACATTAAGAAAGAGGCTGCACCTGAAGGGTCAGATGCTGGCTAGAGCCAAATAGGTTTTACTAGTTTCCACTGAGCTTTCAGACCTGTCAGATGAGACAAGCACACTCATGCCTAGACTTCATGTTCTTACAAATACCATTTCTCATGCTCTGGAACCAACAACCAGTTATGGGTCAGTCATAAACAATCACACAAGACAGAAAATACAATAAATTGTGTAACACCATAAACAGAAAGGGAGCCAGGAGATGATTAGCTAAAAAAAAAGAATAATAATAAACCAGAGAAGAATGCGAAAAATGTCTCTTACCTGGTCCAGATTGTTGTAAAAGTCAATACTGGCTGCACACAAGTATCTCCCAAGCAGAGTCGCATGGGTAGTAAAAATTGTGGCAACGGGAAGTTTTTGTGATCGCGACAGGATTAAACCCACTCCTGCTTGCCACTCATGGAAGTGGGCAATTATATTGGGCTTGTCATCAAACTGACAGGAAAGCTGAAAATAGAAAGAAATACATAAAACATACATTATCCTGTCCATCATCCCAGCCCCAGAGAACTTTTTTTTTTTTGGTGAAGCCTTTTGTATGCTTGCTTTCCTTCTTGTGACAAAACAGTACAATTTTAAGAGGATATGTGCCTTGATTTTCATCAGCCCTAGTCCTCAGCCCAAGAAAAACGTATGCCTCTCTAGCACCTCAGAACAGACCCCTTTCTAGAGTGTCAGAGGACTCTGGCAAGCACAGTCACTCAGACTCCACGCTGGGCAGCCCCACTGCCTTTCTTCTTGAAAAATACAGTTGAATGACCACTAAACATTTACGTTTTAAATAAAAATTTGATTTACATTAAGATCAACTTCCTAAAAATTTTGGTTTTCAAACTGGAGAATAGGGACCACATCCCAAGGTGGTTTTGGTCTGCAAATTTCTAGAATTAAAAACTGTACCTCTTTCAAAAACCAGGCTGTTAATGATCCAAAAATCACAGCATCGTTGGCTTCTCGGTCATGAAAAGGGATCCCTATGTTGCTGACTTCCCAAAATTCACCTTTCCACTTGTCCAGGTTCCAAGCTGCTGATCCTATATCAAACAGTAAGACATAAGGGCTGCCCTCTATCAGCCATCTTCCAAAAAAGACCTATGGGAAAGAGGAAGGGAAAAGAAGGATAGAAAGAAAATGTTAAAGTGAATGCAAAGGCCAGTTAGCACAACAATCTTCATCCATCAAATCTGAAGTGTTTCACACAAAGAATGTGTATTCACAGTCCTACAAGCCAGGACTTGCAGTTTTCTTTGCAAAATACATGGAGTAATACTGAAGCAAAGGAAACTATAATATTGAGGAACATTTTATTTTTAAGTCTTTCATTTTAGATTTTCATTGCAATAGTAACTTCTTTTCCATCAAAGAAAAAAAAAGGTTAGGAAGACCGCACTTGCTTGAATAATGAGGTCTTCTTATTGAAGTATCTATGCCAGTTCTGTTCTTATTTTAAAATTATTATTTTCTTTCATTCATTGTCTACAGTCTTTTGCTGTCTATGCTAGATTACTGGGGAGAGGTTTTGTAGGACTGATGCTTGGTGCCCGTATCTACCATGACACTTTCCAAGCAGCACAGAGGGGAAGGATTCCACTTCCATTTGAAAGAGTGGAAGGATCAATCTCAATACCTAAAATCACATCAGGCTAAAAATGCAGCTTTCCTGCTGCATTAGTATAGTTAAACATTTCTAAGAGTATTTACAACTTCACTGCCCTCACCGGCTTGCCCAACCCAGCTGGGCCCACACTACAGTCTGCAAAGTCAAATAATTTCACATTAAATCTGCCATCAAAACAACTGGGATCTCAGGAGTTGAACCCAGCCCTGACACTGCAACAAGCTGAAGAGAGGTCAGGTCTTGAAAACAAGTAAGATAAAAGCTTTTGGCCTGTTTTCACAAAAAGTACAAGGCATAACAAAGACTGGTTTGCTCCTTTTCATTCCTTATGTATTTATTTCAGACTGTCCAGATTTGCTATTAAGGAAAATGAGGTTAAAAAAGCAGGGAACCCAGACTTCATCTAAATACGTGGTCAGGTTGTGGCAAGGAACACACCTGACCTGAGAAGTTTGGAAGCATTTCTAGGTCCCCTGGTTTAAAACCATCCATTGTAATGCATAAGCAAAATCCAGACATAAATGTTAAGAGGATAAGTGCAGCTCCTGGAAACGAGAACGTCATTATTGGAGATCAAAGCTATATTTGACATCCTTGGGACAGATTTGCTGCTGTATATGAATACTCCAGCAGCACCATGCACATGTTGGGCTGGCAGAGGTGGCTGATCAAATTGGATGCATTGCTGGAACAACATAAAGCATTGCAATCAATCTGCCCCAGAAGTCTTTCTGTAACAGTCTGTTACACAGGAGTGTTACAGCGGCAACATTGAAAACTTGATCAATCACCTATGAAAATATGATAAAGATAAGAAATGGCAGATTGGACTTTTCAGTTTGAGTCTGTACAATTCAAGCATCATGTCAGTGTCCCCAACAGACATCCTCCCATGCTGTGGCACATACTCATCCAACAAAAGGCATCTGCACAACCGGGCATCAAGTCCTAAGAACAGCACAACTGCCCTTACAAAGGGAGACAACACATTGCCAGTGCCACAGCTAGTGGCAACCCAAGAACTTCTGCACTGAAGTGTGTCGATCCCCTCAGCAACAGCAAGAATCCCTCCCTGCTGCTGCCTCTGATGCTCTCCACATCTGTTCAGCACACAGTATGAGCAGACAATTTTTCCTCCTGCAAACTGGCATCTCTGAGGGACTCCACACTGAGTCAGAGTGTGTTCGAGTTCTACACCTCTGATAAGGACTTCCAGAAAGGAGGTCATATTTAGCATGAGTTACCTTCCACCCATTTTCAGGAAACCAAAGCTGCGTGCAGCTCAATAACTGCCCACCAACACAGCAGATAATCTTTATAGGAAGAAGTTTATTCCTACTTTATTGTTGGAGAAACTGAGCCTCAGAAAGGCTATGAGATCACACAGAAAATACTGGCTAAAAATCGTGTTGGAAAGAGAGATGAATCCACTTCTTGCATTGTGGTTTAACCTCTCTTCTCAGGAAACTGACAGCTGGTTGCACTGAAATGAGGAAGTGGATGCTTTGTCACCTCAGTGCTTTTCTTGAGTCCTTTTCTGGTTTTCATCTCACTATTTTTAGGCTACATTAGAAAAACTGAGAGCTAATGGAACACTCTTCTCATTCCTATGCAAGAATGTGAAATGTAAGGGCACAAAGTAAGGTCATATTATATGTACTAAAATCTCACCGTACTTAGAGACCAGATAAATAAGTAATTAATCCAGTTAAGCAGCCTTGCAGATAAATGACTGTTAAAACCCATAATTGGATGAACTGGTTCCTCCTCAAAAATAACCTTTAATGAATTGACTCTGCTGTTCTAACAGTGGATTCCGAGCCTTTCCCATTGTGACATTGACCAGGACTGCTGTGTCAAGTGGAACAACAAGAGCATTAACCCAAACTTTAATCTCCTCAGAGTCAGATTTGTTGCCCTGGGAAGCAGCAGCACATCTGATTTACCTGACACCCTTGGCTTTTCATGGTGTCCATTGCCTTCTTAACTGCAGGGTTTGGAGGTTCAGAGAATTCCACCTGAGTCTTCACATTCTGCTCAAAATAGGGGCCAATCAGGAAATAGTTTTCACCCCATTCATCTGCAGTAGTTTTGGATTTTGTCTGGATCACAGTGTAAATGCCTCCCACTGCAAAAGAAGATCACAAAGAACAAAAATCAGAAAGGGGCACAGGCTACAGATCTCTGCACTAAGCTCCAACCCATCTGTGGATCAGATGCACTGCTAGTTAAATCCCCTCACATATGTAGACTTTAAGTTAAATCCAGCCTCAATCAAATAAATAGGAGTTCAGTCTCTCATATGGTATCAGAGCTTCACTGTTCAATTGGGGGATTAAAATCCTGGGCCTCATACTTCCACTCTCCCATGTCTGATCGTGATTCTGCTGTATCCCAAGCACAGCCTTCTGCTTTTGTTTTTACTGCTTCAGTTATAATTTTCAAACCTATTTTTCATGACATGGCAAGAACTGAGCTTGTTTGACACAAATCACTAAGAGAAGTTGAGGAACTGAAGGATTTCATTGATTGCTAGTTATAAAAAGGGACTTAACCCAATATCCTCAAAGCATAAGGAGTCTTGTTCTATTATTTGTCTTGAAGAGTTGTTAAAGTTGGAGGGAATGTAGCCTGCACTGACTACATAAATGGCTGTAGCATCTTTCACCAAAAGATTGTCTGCTTTAAAAGCAAATATAGCATTCAAATGTGTAAGAGAATTGAGCAGCATCCCTCACCAAGTCAATACAGATCCATCTAGTCTTGCAAAGGCTGCTCCTGCTCAGAGTTTGCCATAGTCAGCCCTGGAATTCATGCACTGGCAGGGCAAACCTCCCTTTGCCACAGTCCCCAGTGTGCCAGGCAGTGGACATTGCACCACCACCAAGTCAGAAGAACACTAGGGCATGCTTGAATGCAGCAAGGGGGCAGGATGGCAAGGGAAAACCTGAAGCCAAGCAGCTGCTGCACACCAGAGACAATGAGCGTAGCTGCAGCAAGGTGGAAGAGAGGGAGCACAACAGGTACAAAGAGCAAAATAAACACTACAAAAGGGATTGGTGCTCCTACATAATATTTTTTCCCTCCACTGAATGTTGAAGCTTTGGAAAAATTTGGCAGCACTCAGGGAAGGAGATGGTGCTACAGCTTCCAGCAGTGACATCAAAATTACCTATGGAGTCAGCACTGAAAGCTGCCAGGCACTGAGAGCTGGCACTCTAGGCTTACACTTTTAAAGCTATTCAGATATCCAGAGGTGCCAGTGCACCACTTCCAACAGAATTAAAAATCTTGAGCAGTTACCTAATTTGCCTTAAAAATCTGCCACTGCTATGTACAATACGGCGGCTGAAGTTGCTCAGCACTTTGGGAGATTAGTTCACAGATTAATTAAACTGTATCCCCTAACAAACACAGAAAGCCTTCTGCAAAGTCTGGTGTCTTGCAGCCCCGAGGAGCCAAATGACAGAGCTACAGTTTTAATTATGCTCCTAGAAAAGAAATTATTCACTTAAATGCCTTTTCTCTACAAATATCCCATTTGTTTTGAATGCTGAAAGGATCCCTGGTCTCAATATTTTCATGTCTCAGGAATCTAGGTATTTACAAAGAGAAAAAAAAAAAGCAGTTCAAATCTACCAGCTTGCTAAGTAGAATTAGTACAATAAATTATTACCCTTAATAATTCAAGACCTAAGAAGACAAGAATCTTACAGATGTCCGTTCCTAAATCAAGCTGTCAGTTCAAGAGTTTCACATCATGTAGCCATGGAATTGCAGAAGGAAACCTATGCATATGACTATTGTTCTCCCCTTCAGCAGGACCAAAAATCTTAAGAAACTAATTTATAGTCATCATATTCTTCCATGGCTGCTTTGGACAGGGATTTTGAGCAATCTTAGATAAATAACACTGTATCTTCCCTCCAAGTTCCTCTGCTCACAAGCTGAAAGAGTCTATTTGAATAGCTTGGACTCAGATAAACATAAAATTTTAATTGCATGAGACAAGTCAGAACATGCAACCTATAAAGCAACAGTTATGATGATACATCTGTTTTTATGGGTTGGTAAATTCATCATAGGAGCATAAGAGGCTTCAATCCAAAATAGATAAATATGAGGCTTGTAGAAATCTTAGTCATTAAATTGGCTGGTTTGAATTGGCAGGGATACAGAGCTTAGCATGAGGAAAGATTTTAGTGCAGAGCAGCCTGGTGATCCAGGAAAAAGAGAAAACATGACTTGAAAGATGAAAGACACTAAATACGATGACAAAGCTGTATATGCCTAGAGTGAAGCAAAGCTCCTTCCCCCATCCTAGAATCGTGGATCAGCCTTTTCCATACTGGAAAGGGCTCAACACCGGGATTGGCAACATAGCTGAGTTTCCACAGCCACAGATTTGAAGAGAAATGGGGCAGCTGCAACTCAAGGCAGGGCAGAGCCTGGATCTTTGTTTCACACAACCAGCATCTGGGTGTTTCTTTCCACAAAGTTATCCTTAAGATCCCTGTGTGCCCTAAAGGGCCGAAGATGTATGGAAGGCCTCTTATGGCGTGTGTGCTGTGCTCTGTTGTCGTAATCTGTTGCACTGCAAGGTAAAAAACATTTCAGGGCACTGATTTGCCTGAAATGCAATAAAAAGTACTTATGATAAAATCCAAGGAGTACATTTTACAGGTTGTTAAAACTCCTCAGAAGGTAACTGTGATACAAGCAGTGCTACCTGGCCCCCAGACTTGCTTTTGTCTTCCCTGTTACTGTGGAAATATGACTCACAAAGCATATCTGTGCATAAGGTTTAACTGACAGCAGAGGGAAGCTGCAAGGGAAACTATGTATGTAGGAAGTGTTGGGTATAACTTAAAAGAGACATCTTGAGAAGAACACAGCAATGTCTAGAATAACGTATTTATTTTTGAAATTACACTTCTCCATAGCAAACTCAAGGAACACAATATACACTTTTAAGAGATAGTTTCTACATGCTCAGTTGCTTTGAATTCCCTGGAAATATCTGTGCCAGTAAGCAAAATATTACATATCCTACAGAATAGCAGAGCAGGGATTTACATGTTCAGCTCACAGAATTCTCAGATTGCTTCAACAATTTGGTAAGCCTTCTTTTTCTTGTCTAATACGATTTTAGGTCGTACTATAAACAGAAAACCTTTCCAAAAAAACAGGGATGTACCAAAATGTTGCAAGTTTCTCTATGCTGCCTCTCAAATTTTGTACTTTGAAACAGGGTTAAAACAAACAAGAAAAGACAAAATGAGAAACCAATAGAGAATCAGCAGAGATCAGAATAAGAGAATTGGTTTGGAATATCACAGACAAGGAGAATTAGCAGTAAAATGTTGACACAGGAATAGTTTAGTTTTCTGATGTTCAACAAAATGCTTTATTCAAATATATTAAGTTTTAGTAATTTTAAAACTTCCTTGAAATAAATATATTTCTATTATTTCTTTTAAAACAAACTTTTAACCTTTCCACCAATAAATGAAATCAACTTTAAAAGGAAATCAACAAAAAAAAAAAAAATCTTTCTCCCATCTATCTCCTTTTTTTTTAAGGGAAAAAATAAACTGGCACAAAAAGGGGAGCTCAGATATTTGAGAAAGAAGGATTTTGTTAATTTAAGGGAAGACCGTGACACAGGAGGAAGGACTTGGAGAGAGCTTCAACCTTAACACAACCAAGAAAGCATTTTAATTAACTTACCCAGAGAACCACTAAGCTACAATATCCTCCAGTAACCAGACTGTAATGTGCTCCGACGCTGACAGCATCCTCACTCTGTATGTCAAGAGGATTGCATACACACCTAAAGAGGTCTTCTTACTGACCTCTTAAAAAATAGATGAAACCAAAATACTATTTCATACTATTTCATAAAATTTCACAGAATTATTTTATTTTAAAAGTCTAAACCTTTTTATGTATGTTAACACTACTAGAATTTGTCTAAAAGAGTTCTCTGCATCACTCCAGTGTTTTCTTTTTTCCAAGTCCTGCTGCATTATTTCTTTTGTATAGTTAAAATCCAAGCAGCAGTTAGAGCTTGTCCTTCTACCCACTCCACACTGCAGAAGGACAGAAGGAAGGAGAAGCAGAAACCAAAAATGAGGGAGAGAAATAGGAAGTGAACTATGCAAGTGAGACAGAGGTAAGTGGAGATTGTCACTGATCCTTTCCCATACACCTTTGCTACACAGAGAGAGCATCAGGATCATTCCAGTGCTCTGCAGCTTCTTTGCTATGTCCTGACCAGGCCACTCTGGAGGCATTAAAGCTTCTCCGACAACCATGAGAGCCACAGGATCCATGGGAACAATGTGAGCCCAGGCTCAGGATTCAAACTGCTACAATCGCTCTCACATCAATTGTTTCACCATTCTCCTCAGAATGTGTCTTTGATCTGCACAGGTGTGATAAAAATTTGGATTGAACTTGTTTCTGACATTTGACTGGAATTTGATTGATTGATTGTGTGTTGAGGTACCCTTAATAAAACTGGGTTGTAAAATGTGTCAGGTGAAAAACAACCAGCATCTTCAGCCAACAGATATTTTTCCTGTGGTTTTTGGGCTATGTTTGTGGCCAGGACTCCTCAGAAGACAGATCTCCACATTCGCTGAAATTCTGACATTCCAAACACATTTTGAAATAATACTGAACCATTAAACTTATGACAGATGTCCACAACTGAGAAGCTATTTCTGTGTGTATCATCCCCAGCGCACAAGATTTCATTTGGAACTTATTTGACATTGATATTCCACCCCACTCTATAAATGCACAGAGCTCTGAGGCTGTGCTTATGCCAAGTTTATGCCAGCACATCCCCACTCTCCAAAGGGTGTTACTTCATCTGTGTCACAAATTACAGTAATCACCTTCTCCCAAGGAACTTTCATCATGGGAAGACACAGAGGAAGTAAAATGCTGGTCCTACTGACTTCAGTGGATTCAGGATTTAATTTCCAAAAGTCCAGTTTTTCACCAGAGAAACCAAACCAAGATCTCTGCTCCAAGGAGAGCTGAAATAAGTTCTGTTTTTAGCACAGTCTTTGTTCCAATGGGGATGGAATAAAAATATTTGAGATTCCTCTACCAGTGACTCTTGAGCTAAGCTGTTCATAGCTGAACGATGACACAAGCTGGCTGTTTGCCCAGCATTTTTAAGCATTCTTCTACTTTCTATCTGAAAGCTGTGAGTGGTACAGCAAGGGATACTAATCTCGTTATCACTGGAATTACTTTCAAGACATCTTTCTAGAGAAAAGAGCACACCTTGAACATTCTCACCCCTTTTAACCAATGTGTCAGAAATCCCACTACAGACAAACTCAATCCAGGCCCAAAGTCTTCACAGCTTGGTAGCCACTTCTTTTGTGCTCCTGTACTTAAAGCTATTAATGGTCTTCATACTACGGAGGAAAGAAACCACTCATTTTTCCACAGCTGTATGACCAGACCTTGCTTTACTAGAGCATGATGGCCAAGAGAGAAAGAAAGATGATCTCCCCCACGATTACCACCAGATTTGTGGCACTGCAGCGGACTGGGACCCTTCACTGCCTGCATTTTTCCCCTTCTGCCACAAAAACACTGTAGATCCACTTCACATGGGGTTTTGCCCATCACTGAAAAGCCAACTAAAGTGAGGGAAATCTCACAAAAAAACCTAGGCATTTCTCATTTCTTTGGCAGAGGACTTTCAAGGCCAGATGATTTCAATATTGTTTTTTGGTTTAGATGGCAAGTTCCCTCTCATGACTTGGGGGAAGGGTGAGGGAGAGTGACATCGGCAGATGAGTCTTTTTTATTTCCCTTTTTTTATTTCTCCTTCAGCTACCTTCTCTTTGCTTACTCAGACAGAGTAGAGTACAAGCTGTAACTGAGAGGCCAATGTTTTCTGTGTCAGAGGTTGTAAATTAGCACAGGCTGCAGCCAGGAAAGAAAATGCAAAAAGGAAACATGGAGAAGTAGAAACTCTGCCTTATTAGAGCACATTTTAAATTATCCATTCTTAAAACAAAAGGAGACAACTTCCCTGTTCCAGCTGCTGACAAAGAAGAGATGAGACTCTGAAAATAACAGATACCTATAGATCTCTGAGCCCTGAGTTCGTACAACCATCTTCCCTACAGCTGCACCTCATGCCTCAGTAACAACCAGCACCGTCAGAGAAATGCCATGGAATGCTTGCTTCACTTCTACAGAATCAAGTATTCTCCAATTTGCAGGATCCCCTCACCATCCCTGGCTCTGAAGAGGTTCAGCTCAGCACCTGTGAAGGTCATTGGTTACAGTGTGTGGGGATGGATATCCACCTGTCAGCTCTGTTACCACCTTCTTCACAGAAAAGAGGACAATTCAGCCTGACTGTCAGTGCCACAAGAGAAATTGAGGGATTATTAAGAAGCAGCACTGGCCAAGGAGGAAATGGATCCAATCACCTGGTAATGCACCAAAATTAACACAAAGGCTGGGACTCTCTCCTGTGGGCAGCAGCAGCTTTACACCACTTCAGAAATGCAAACCAGCAGGCTGAGCTCCTCTGACATTCCTTTGCATTGCCAGAAAGGAAGAAAGAAAGCTGCATGTTAAATGCTCAAAATTAGCTTGTCAGGCAAAAATCCAGAAAATGTTTATCTTGCCCTCTATGTTACGAACATATGCAGCAGCGCAAACACTAAAATATGCAGTAGAACTAAATCTCTGGGTGGTCAGTTCATTTCATCAAGTAAACAATTCCTCCTGCTAAAGGAGCTAGGAAATATACATTACAAGCTATTCTTTCCTAAGCCTATATATCTTCTGTGATGACTCCCTGTGTTTTGCTGTCTACTCTCTCTCACAGTGCCCTAACATTTTCCCAGAAATGTTTACAAAAGTTAGGTCACCAGGGAACAGTTCTCACCACATGACTTAGACATTCAATTGCCTGGAAGATATAGGAAAAAAAAACCCCAAACCCTCAGTATCAAGAATTTGCCAGAAAAATAGGATGACAAAGGATTATAATAGAGATTTTGCACAGATGTTTCTAGTCAAGCTTGGTTAATGGAAACTTTGCGCAAGGTCAGATTCTAATGGAGAAATTGTTTTCCATTCCATATTCCTTCATCCCTGTCTGAATATATGGGCTTGGAAAATGGTGTAAGCAAAGGCACATTACTTTTAAACACAGTGAATAAAACTGACTTTGTTAATATTAATTCTCTCATAAAATGTGTGAATAGTAAAATTTAGCTGTGTCAGTTGATTTGGCTCCGGTGAAGTCAGCCAGAGCTCTATGGATGATTAAATCATTCACTACATTTTGTACATGCTCTGGAAAAAACTAATTGGGTTGTCTTCTCTTAAATATCCTGTGTGATATCTACATCCACTGGGTCCAGATGACTCAGAAAATATGTATGCTGTGGAGCTCAGAGAATGCCTGAATTTCCTAGATTTCTGCTGCCATCTGCTTGCCAGAGCCTTACTTATCACGCACACTGCAAAAGGGAATGCTGCATGCTCCAAGTTGTGGCCTTAGTGATTTAACTCTAAAAGCTTGGCTGAAGCTACTGAAAAAAAACCACACAGGGATTCAAACTGCCAAATATACTCTGTCTCATCTCTAGGTATTGATAGGGCTCACTACCATAAAAAGAGCAATATAAAACAACATAATTTATCACAGAATAGTAATTCCAGTTTCCCCTTGGAGATAAACCCCAGTACTGCCTGTTCCTCTCACGCACATTTCCTCTTTAAAGTTAAATTCTCAACAGTTTACAGATCCCCCTTCCTGATTAAACTCAATTTATCTGCCAGGACAATAGCACACATGAGGTCAGTAATTTACTCATACTAACTCACTTTTGCAGTGAAAAAGGAAGCTTGCAGAACTACACCTACATGAAATGGGATGATTTGATGAATGAATTAGAAATGAAGGCAGGAGGATTTTTGCCTAATAAGGAGCATGACCTTTGCTTGACCAGCAGCAACCAAAGAACAAATGAGGCCCCTGTCTGGCACCACCTGTGTTTGCAAAGAGCAGTCCAGAAGAGTTTCAGCTGTCACACAAAGGCCACTGATCATTGACTCCTGGGTTTTGTTCAGTGGCTGTAACACAGCTCTATTTATTTATTCCCCTTCCAGGCCTGGCCTCTTCTCCACACTGCTCTAGAAGGCTGATGGGGGGACTGCTAAACTGCTGTGCATCTGATCTCTGTTGTACAGCTCATTTCTATGCATGACATTCCTAAGTGAATTTGCATGGAAGGCAAAATCTAAGTACAAATGTACTTGTACAAATGTAATGTACAAAGCAATTTATATATCTGCACACACAGACTTATCACTTAGATGTTCAAACCCCCCCCCACTCCCTCTCCCTGGTGGTGGAACACAAAAAGACACAGACATCCTGGCCCTGCCCATACCACACAAGCCTAGGCAGATGCAGCCCACGCTTAGCACGCAGTTACACACCTGTACTTCTGCCAATCCAGCAGTTCTGCAGCCCTCTCCAATCTCCTTGTGAATGCCTATCTTCTCCAGCCCTTCACCCCTCCCTTCACTCCTGAGAAGCCAGCAATACTAACCCCCCAGGAGAGGTACAAACCTTTGTTGGTAACTTCCCAAGAAATTTCAAAGAGCAACAAATCCTCCATGGGCAGGTCTTCATCCTCACACTGAAGAAGCCCATTCAGAGATGTCATGGACAGGGATCTCGCCAGTGGCATTTTCTTCAGCCCCTGAGTGCTCCCCACACAGGCCACAGCAGTCAGTAAAGGTCCAGGTCCCGTGGCAGTGCTCTGCAGTTCTGGTTAGAGCAGTCTGCCTGTGTGCTGGGATCCCAGGAGAAAATTATTCAGATAGCTGGGAGCTAATGGGTTTAAACTGTCTGACCACCAGCATTAAATTGGCTCAGTGAAATCCTCAAAGCTTGAGAAGCAGCTGCTGGGAGAGGTAAGAATTTAACACTGACCTGAGAAAGGCCTCAACTGTTTTGGGGCCACAGCTCTTTCTTTTTCTTCTCTCAGAAGGAGGTAAAAAATTATTTTGAGCTTCTGAACCACAGCATTCAGTATCCACCAGCACCTCAGGAACAGTTGACATTGGAGGGTTGTAAAGTCAGCACCACCCTACCACCCTAACCCAACTCCAAGAGGGAGGACACTTTGAGTTCACCACCTGATTTGAGTCCAGCCCCTGAGTCCTCCCCTCGAGACACACCCTCCCCTTACACCCGTAGAGTTTTCCTACCTGCTGGCCGTCTGCAGGAGTAAGAGTAGACTCATTTAACACAATGTTTCTCAAGTTCCTTGCCAGATTAAATGCTGTTACCTTTTCTTTTTCAGTTCAGCAGCCTATAAGTCCGAGTTTACATCATCTTCTACCTCCACAATTGTCTCCAGCTCTGCTCCCAGGACTCTGCATCATCTGTGGACTGCTTTAACAGCTCTGCAGCCCTGCCAGCTTTTACAGAGCTACACAGGCTCTACCCCTGTGTTGGCATGCTCTCTTCCCTTCCTTGCAGTCCTGTCCCTGATTTTCCACCTGTTTTTTCTAGGGTTGTTTTTTTTTTCTTTTTTTGTTTGTTTGGTTTTTGTTGTTGTTTTTATTTTTGGGGGGGTTTTCTATGCTGGCCTCTGGGCCCTTGTCCTCCACCCAGGGAGCTTAGTCAGTACTATGTCAGGGTGCAGCATGCCCCCGTCTTCTCCAGCACAGAGCTGGGATGCTGCAAGCACTAAACACACATCTGCCGAGGTGCTGGTCCCTAACTCACAGTCTGAGATCCTCACAGCTCCCCAGAGCAGCTGCCTGCTTGTTAGACGCTTATTTTACACATCTGTTTGAGAAGCCAGGTCTTCTGGGACAGCTGGATTTGATTCTGAGCTTAGAGCACAACCTGCCCAAAACCCACAGTTCAGCAGGGAGCAAATCTCCAGGTGAACTCCAGGACATTTCTAGCACTGTGGAGAATACCGCTGCACCAGCAGGCATAGAGGGAAAAGCTCTGAGCTCACCTAAGGCAAAACAAGTCCAAGACAATTGGTTTAGGAGACAGGCAACCCATCAGCATAGAAGACATAGACATATGTCTCTTAGACATAATACATAATGCATGGTACAACTGAGCCTGCCTTAAAGAACACCTACCCCCCAAAAGACTTGCTCTTCCACTTCCACACTCTGTGCCATCTCTGCATTCATGGCAGTCAGACCCATCCCTGAGCTGGTGGATACAGCTCACTGAAAAAAACCTAAGGGTGCAGAAACCCTTTTTTGCAGAGTTAAGAACCGGACTTGTCTCAGAAAAGAACCTGGAAAGACGCCAGGGAAAGGTTCAGGGGTTTATTGGCTGGGTGTCATTTTGTCTCAATGGTTTGAGTTGTCCTATTCACCAGTTTCTAAAAAAAGGCCTGGCTGAGAATCATTATTTTTGGAGCAGCTGTGGCTTTTACTACCTGGAGTAGGTAGGAAACCAGATCATCCACTAGCTAAAAAACCATGCTATTTAAAAGAAAAACCAGTAATATATTAAGGCTCACTTAATTTGTGAACATAAGATCTGTCCAAGTCACATACCTTTCCTGGGATATTGACGCTGAGGGTGGGGCCTAAAGCTGCCAGGTGCACAAAGGCCACCTCAGGTGGGGAGTGGAGAACAGAGAACAAAGCAGCCGACAGGTTCATCCCTATCCCACAGGTTCTCTTCACCCTGTGTAAATGAATACACAACCAAACTTCTCCTTTTAAAGATTATAGGGGTGCAATGAGCCCCTGGCACCCCTCACTGACCACACTGAGTGTGATCACTTCACTGTGAGTAAATACCAGGAGCTGCAGCATCCCCAAGGGAAACCTGATGGATTTGTGGGTGTGGGGGCCCCATCCCCACTGCTGGCTGGGTGCCACTGTGCTCTGCAGGTCTTCACACAGCTCTCAAGGTGCTGAAATCAAAACTGTTCACATCAGTTACCTCTCCAGGGACCACAGTATCACAGAATGGTCTGGGTTGGAAGAGACCTTGAAGATCTCATTGCACCCCCTGCCATGGGCAGGGACACCTTCCACTATCCCAGTTTGCTCCGAGCCCCATCCAGTCTGGCCTTGGACACTGCCAGGGCTGGGGCAGCCACAGCTTCTCTTGCCACCCTGTGCCAGGGTCTTCAGCTTAAAGCCATCACCCCTTTTCCTGTCACTCCAGGCCATTGTAAAAAGTCCCTTTGCAGCTCTCTTGTAGTGTCTCTTCAGTCCATAATAAAATCACCCCAGAGCCTCCTCCAGGCTGAACATTCCCAGTTCTCTCAGCCTTTCCTCATAGGAGAGGTGTTCCATCACTCTAAAAAAAGCCCTCTAGTCGTGATGCCAGATAATCAGTGCAATGGTTCACTGACATACCAATGTCCCTAAGCATTCAAAAGCCTGAAAAAACATGCAAATAATTTTACAACAATGAACTAAAGTTCAGCAGCAAATTTTTCAAGCTCCTCACATTGTTGTGTCTGATGCCCCATGTGTGGAGACGTGAGCTCTGACTCCATGTTTCAGAAGGCTGGTTTATTATATTATGATACATATTTTATTAAAATACTATATAAAAACTATACTAAAAGAATAGAGAGAAAAGATTCATCAGAAAGCTAGAAAGAACAAGAATAGAATGAATAACAAAATCTTGTGACTGTTCACAGCCTCGACACAGGTGGCTGTGATTGGTCATCAATTGAAAACAATCCATGTGGACCAATGGAAGATGCACCTGTTGCATTCCACAGCAGCAGATAGTTATTGTTTCCATTTGTCTCCTGAGCCTCCTCAGCTTCCCAGGAGGGAAAAATCCTAGCAAAGGATTTTTCATAAAATATAATGGCTACACTCACATAGTCTGTGGTTTTCAGGTTCTTGAGTGTCGTGTTTTTCCAGCTTCTCTTTGTAATAAGATGATAATTCTTTTACTATTTGTATTTGACAAAACATCATATAATTTCTGAAACCTTGGTGAAGGAGTTAGAAAGAATCGTCAGATACCATGAGACACCTTCCACTATCCCAGTTTGCTCCGAGCCCCATCCAGTCTGGCCTTGGACACTGCCAGGGCTGGGGCAGCCACAGCTTCTCTTGCCACCCTGTGCCAGGGTCTTCAGCTTAAAGCCATCACCCCTTTTCCTGTCACTCCAGGCCATTGTAAAAAGTCCCTTTGCAGCTCTCTTGTAGTGTCTCTTCAGTCCATAATAAAATCACCCCAGAGCCTCCTCCAGGCTGAACATTCCCAGTTCTCTCAGCCTTTCCTCATAGGAGAGGTGTTCCATCACTCTAAAAAAAGCCCTCTAGTCGTGATGCCAGATAATCAGTGCAATGGTTCACTGACATACCAATGTCCCTAAGCATTCAAAAGCCTGAAAAAACATGCAAATAATTTTACAACAATGAACTAAAGTTCAGCAGCAAATTTTTCAAGCTCCTCACATTGTTGTGTCTGATGCCCCATGTGTGGAGACGTGAGCTCTGACTCCATGTTTCAGAAGGCTGGTTTATTATATTATGATACATATTTTATTAAAATACTATATAAAAACTATACTAAAAGAATAGAGAGAAAAGATTCATCAGAAAGCTAGAAAGAACAAGAATAGAATGAATAACAAAATCTTGTGACTGTTCACAGCCTCGACACAGGTGGCTGTGATTGGTCATCAATTGAAAACAATCCATGTGGACCAATGGAAGATGCACCTGTTGCATTCCACAGCAGAAGATAGTTATTGTTTTCATTTGTCTCCTGAGCCTCCTCAGCTTACCAGGAGAGAAAAATCCTAGCAAAGGATTTTTCATAAAATATAATGGCTACACTCACATAGTCTGTGGTTTTCAGGTTCTTGAGTGTCGTGTTTTTCCAGCTTCTCTTTGTAATAAGATGATAATTCTTTTACTATTTGTATTTGACAAAACATCATATAATTTCTGAAACCTTGGTGAAGGAGTTAGAAAGAATCGTCAGATACCATGAGATAATTCCACAAGCACTGGCAATGCCATCCTTGAGTGAACCTGGGAGCAACTCACCTTTGGCAGTTTGGAGATTATGGAGTTTTTAACTGATATAAAGTGCTCAGTAGCACAGTGAACATCAGCATTTCTTCATATTCTGAGTATATTTCATTTTATCCAATCTGCATGTCTTAAAGAAGGAGGTTTTTTTTCACACAATGCCATCCGAAATTCCTGCTTTTCTGTTAGTGAGGGAAAAGTATTTGAAGTACCCAGAAAAAGCAAGCTCCAACAGATAGTCCAGAAACTTTCATCCCTGCAAATGCTCTTAATTGCTAGAGGGCAAAGGGCTCTATTAATTATATTTATGGACTGCAAGGATTAACTATGGGATATTTGGGGCGCAGCTGGAGTTATCTGGGTTTAGGGCCATAAAGAGGGTCATGTGTTGCTGTGCACATATAGTAAGATAAAATAGAAGCTCTTCAGAAGAAAAGCTGTATTCTGACATTAAGAAGGGCAACCTTTAGCTGTCCTCCATGTGAGGTGCAAGTGCTGAAAGGGACACTCTGCTGCCACTAGAACAATGTGTCATTTTTGTCACAGAGGCAGGGAAAGGTTGTGACTATGATCATCCAGTTTGCTCCTTTTTCACCAAACAGAGGCCAGTTGCTGAAGTGGGGAGATGGAAACATACCAGAAAGACTAGTTTTTAAAATACAACATTGATTAAAATATTTCCCAGAAATCTGGAAACCAGTGAGACTGGTTTTGAATCCAGCCTAGCTTTTCATATTGTTCTTATCACAAACTGTACAGATGCCCTTTGGTAATACATTATTCATTGTGCTGCGATTCTGCCACATAGCAGTTGTTACCTGACCAAATTCTTTTTCAGCCCACAGAAGCAAAATAATTTTCATTGCAAGAATACTGAACAATAAGAAGGCTGAGTTTGCAAGGTCTTTGAAGAGAAATATACAAAGTGTGTGTATTGTTTTCCCCAAATTTCCTAGCGTTCTAGGAGAGAGCAGTGCAGGGACGATGGTGTGCATTCTGCCCTACCTAAATCTCATTTTGAAACTGTTACTTCTAGGACTGGCTTGCTCTGAACAGAGCTGTGGTTTCCAGGTTTGCCTAAATTAACTGTGGGAGGGAAAATCAGACATGGATGTTAAAAATGCATAGACATTGAGTCAAATTAGAGAGGAGGAAAGGACAGGGGTTTGTAGCAGTCACTGATGCACACACACTGTACTTGTGACAGAGAGCAGTAGGTGGCACTGATGGTATTCACATGAGTTCTCCAGTGTCCCTGTCGTTTTGTCATTGCAAAGGTTAGGGGAGATCAAGGAGGGGCTCAGAAGTGCTCCTCATTGCCTGCTTGGCAGAAAGTTCATCTCGTTCCAGCTGAGTAGTGATGGCCGTCACTCCTGCCCTGTGTGTGCAAGGCCAAAAAATGCTCCAAATCTCCCACAAGTGGAGAATTTTTCTTCCAGGTAGAGCACAGGCATGTAGAATAATCCTGTGAAACAGCCAGGAGGCAGAAGGGGCTACAAAACATTTGATGGGACACAGTGGATTTTTCACAGTGATACCTGGTACGTGTTGTTTGAAATTAGGAATCTGGGAGTGCATGGACTTCAGAACACACCAAACCAAAGACATTCTTATCAGCTGGTCTGAGAGTGAGACCTTCACAGCTCTGCATAATATTTTGGCCTCTCATCCAGGAGTGACAATGAAAGCCATCCTGCAAATACCAGCTTGCCATACGCAAGTTTAAGGTTACTATTTTTGGAATTGGCTTTGGAAAATTATGCCAGAGTAGCTTGGCCACTAAGCTGGATCCTGCAACTTTGATATAGATCAGAACACCACCATCCTATTTAAAGTTTAAAATAAATGCTGTGATGAGCAGGTATCCCTCTGAGGGACAGAACAGCTTAATGCATAATCTATGCTATAATTCATGTGTGCCATTTTCCCATGTGAGCAGAGATTTGGAAGTGTTGCCTTTTGAAGTCACCTCATCCCAGGCACCTGAAATGACCTCCTGACCAAGGAAGGACATACAGCTCACATTTTTGGAGGGGGAGCAGTGTCCCTGTCTGTATCTCCAGGTAGGCACTAGGCATTAAAGACTAAAAAAATCCCACTAATTCTACTAGGAAATAAATGCACAGATACATGCAAACAGTTTCTGAGAGACACCAAGACTTTCTGTGTGATGTCTGACATAGCTGTGACTTGAAAAATAAAATGTAAGACTAATACATTGTTTTGCCTCTTTTCTACTGCTCAATGCCAAGCCCCCACCTATAATTCAGACTCATGTACAAAGACACAAACACTTTCAAAGACATGCACACATGTATTTGCTTTGATAATGATTAATTTCGTGAGGTCAGCACAGTGTTTGTATTATATTTAGCATAGGAATTTGTCAGTATGTTGATGTAACTTGTGGTATTTTCTCCTTAACTAAAAGTTGTAATACAGAGAGACAGAAGCCTCACTTGCTGAAATAAATGGACAGGGGATCTTTCTCCTTTTTAATGCCTTTATTAAGAAGAATTTGCTAAATATCATAAAATCACAGAATGGTTTGGGTTGGAAGGGACCTTAAGAATCACCCAGTTCCAACTCCACTGCCCTGGGCAGGGGCACCTTCCACTGTCCCAGGGTGCTCCAAGTCCCATCCAGTCTCGCCTTGGACACTTCCAGGGATGGGGCAGCCCCATTGCTTCT
Source organism: Passer montanus (assembly GCF_014805655.1). Lineage (NCBI taxonomy): Eukaryota > Metazoa > Chordata > Aves > Passeriformes > Passeridae > Passer > Passer montanus. Next base: position 3,107,801 of record NW_024357170.1, on the reverse strand, counting down.
CTGGGCAACCTGTACAAAGGCCTCAGCACCCTCACAAGGAACAATTTCTTCCCAATATCCAGTCTAAACCTCCTCTCTGTTGATGTGAAGCCATTCCCCCTTGTCCTGTCACTATTTGCTCTTGTAAACATATGCTCTGGAAGTTTCTGGTTTTCTCCTGACTCCTTTGCTTACAATAGTTCTTTTTCCTTTCTGTTACATCAAAGGCAACAGTTCCCAGGTTTGGTTTTTTGTTATTATTTTTGGGGTTATTATTTTTGTTGGGTTGGCATTTTTTTCTTGTGTTAAAATGCTCAGACTAGCATTTTATGAACTCTTATTACATCTATTATCTTGAGTGACCTTGGAGGAATTGTTGTCAGGGCTGGCAGCAAGTGGCCCCTGCACCATTTTACCTCTTTGGCGGCAAACCAAGTTTTCTATGCTTTGAAAGACTATGCTGCAAACAGAGGTGCAGTGCTGAAAGAGGCATTTCCATTCATTCAGCTGTGGAAGTATAGTGAGGACTTTATAAAAAACAGGTTATGCCTTGATAACCCTTAAAATTAAAATTTATCATACTGAAATTTAACCCCATTTGACAAACCACTTAAGCATAAATCCTACTCTCTGCAATAAAGGCACTTGAGCTAAGGTCAGTGTGGTCTTAACATCTCTTCTGCCTCCTTGAGAGCCACTCTACTGACTTGAATGCACTTGAAATATATAAAAATAAGGTATTTCTGCTTGTTCTTCTGTCTTTTATCTTTAAAAAACCCAAACAAACAAACAAAACCCTGCAACGCGCAGAATCAAACCAGTACAGAAATAACGTTAAAGTTATTTCCTTCTGCACAGCAATTTGCTACGGGAAAAACAAACTCAGAAAAATGAACAGAACTTCAACAAATACTCTTCTAGACTGATGTCCAGTCAAAGTATCAGGGACTCTGCTACTGTGGGTAGGAAAACCAAGTTTGATGTGGTTCTTAGACTGATTTCCAGTGATACTGGGAGAGTATTCCAGTATCTGGTACTGGTGGAGACTGCTGAGTGAACAGAGACTTTGGAAATCATTGCATTTCTGTCTTATTGCCCAAGATAAAGAATTAGCATCACAGAGAAAGCCATATCTCAAGCAAAAGTGGGTTTTTTTTCCATTCCTTTTGTATATTCATTTAGTGTACCTCACAGAACAAGAATTATCAATATTTCCTTCCAGAAATCAGTGTTGGAATAGCACCTTCATGCTATTTTGATAGATTTTCTGGATTTTTTACCTCAAGTATTGAATGTGTAAACATACCTAAGAATGTTGAAGAGCTATTAAAGAGAAGGCCATAAAGAAAAAGGTATTTACTCAGAAATCTTACTTTGCATAGCCACTGCCTGGTCCCTGTTACTTATGTTTGCAGGTAAATCATTCATTTCAGACATTGGGCAAATCCAGCCGTCCTGAGCCTGACCTCTCCAACAGACTATTCTAAGTTAATGATTTGCACAGCTCCCTTACTGGCACAGAATAACAACTCACACAGCAATGGTATCTCAGGAGCAGTTTATAAAAATGTAGTACACCACAGGGACTGGTATGGATTTTAGGAAGGCCCTGGCTACTGTAGTCTGAAAGGCTTTGGAAGTTTTGCCTTGCATAAGGCTGGATTCACATACATGCATTAGGGGAGAATTGTTTATAGAAGAAATAAATGCCCAAAATTAGACATTGCCCTGGGAGGCCACAGAAGCGCAATGTAAGGATCTGACTCCTAAATGTTTCTGGATTACTCACACACTGACATCAAGGAGCTCAGCATCCACATTCCAGTGAGAGTTTGTGGCTTAATTGGTCTGACTTACACCTGCAAATCAGGGGAATTCGCATTTTTTTTGCAGCACAAGGCTAACATGAAGTGTGTAAATACAAGGTAACAGGAACTCAGTGAGCAACTGAAGTCACTTAATTGCCATAAACCACAGTTCTAAGTTAGTTGGTATGAAAATCACATAAGCCCTACAAGTCTTCAAAATACATTTATAAAACATTTTCATCCCTCTGCAGTTATGTGTTCTTTTTAACACACAGTGTTTAAATGTGCCTTCAATTCCATGTCCCAATTTTATCCATCAGTGAGAAATCCTGTTTAGCCAGGTGACCTTCAAAAATCAATATATAACACCGTCAGAAGGGGAAAGGACCCATTCCCTGTTCCCTGAGATAGCTGATGCCTCTTCATCACTCAAGAATCCCTCAAGGTCCCAGAACACAACTTTGAATTACTTAATTGACTGATAACAGTGTAAGAACAAAGCCAGGAAAGAACTGTGGAAGGTTCCTGTACTAAATGTGCTCAGGTGAATTTTCCTAATGGGTGTGTCCTGAAAAGAGCAGCACCTTGTGCCATTTACCTCCTAAATCAGCTGATCACGATCAGCTTTTAGCAGGAACTTTACTCCATCCAGGTGTGGAAAGCCTTCCAGTAAGATCTCCACACCAAGCTAGGAAGGCAGAGAATATAATTTTCTCTCTCCTATTGGCAGAGAAGTCTGGAATTTAGCCTGTAACTAAGAATAAAATATCTCCCGAGGTCTTCCTGGGATACCCTTTGTAAATAATGCTGCCAGCAGCATCCCATGCATATTTCAGTAACTACATGATCCTTAGTGAATCACAGAAGATAACCTGCAATATAACAACACTTGCATGATCTTCCCTTTTAAAAGGAACTACAAAAATTAAGCTACCTGCTTGTGAAAGTGTTTTAGTCCAATATTGAGAGTATTTTAATGCAGATAGAAAAGAGCTTTAAATTCCTCCAGCATAGTCTCAGACCATTTGTTATGAAACAAAACTCACACACCCCACAAGACATGTGGATTTGATGCTGTCTGTCCCCTGGACATTTAGGTTGAGCAGTTATATTTTAAGGTTAATATTTACTCCATAATGGTGATTAAGAAATAAACTTTTTTTTTTTAATTTGCTCCCCTTCCAAGTACATAAAGCCTTTAACAATCATGCTGAAATTTAGAGATTTAAGACCCAGCTTGGCTTGTCTAATAAACAAGACCAAAACCACAACATTCCAATCTAGGTCCTGAAAAAAACCTTGAATTTTGGATAATCAAATAGAAAATGTTATGAATAAAAAGTTATCTATTTTTTTAAGGTTGCAGAGTTAAAACAAATTGGACCAGTGCTGTTAAGTTAGCTTCATTGTTAAGAGTTCTACTTAAATTACCTGTTAATGGTTGGTGATTAACCATTGTCCCCCTGATGCTTGTCAGAGATCCTGCAGGTACCAGGAGAATGGGAGTGGCATCAGAGCTAGTACACAGATGAGAAACGCATTGCACTAATTTTTGCAGTTTTCCAGGAAAACCCCTTAAAAACTTACGAGCCAACATAGAACTAAGTGACCTAAGTGATGTCTAAAGATTGGGAGCGTAGTCCAGTGCCTACTTGGATCCTTTTTGCTTCTCACCCTAACCTAAAGATGTTAACTAGAGAGACGACCCAGGGTGTTGGACCAAAAAGGTGGAATCTGCTAATCTCTCATGAGGACAGAATCCCCAGCTCTGCCTGCAGACCAGTGCACACAGCTGGTGCGACCCATCAATTTCTCCCCACCTGAGCTGATTCTTTTTAATAAAGGCATTAAAAAGGAGAAAGATCTCCGGCCCATTTATTTCAGAAAATAATATTGTTTTTTGAATTATAAGAACTAGGCACTATTAACAAGCAAAGAAATTAATCCAGAAGAGGGAAGAATCTATGGGACTCTTTCTATGCCAGTGGCATATAGGACCTTATTGCTGGCACATTTTTGGCCAGTGGCACAGAGCCAAATGCCCATTCCATTTCCTCTATCCATCAGTAAAACTATGAAGTTCTCTATCAGAAACAGGTCTGGGAATGAACTTCACTTACTCAGCACCTGGACTGAGAAAAGCCTCACAGCAAAGTGGTGCTAGTGAAATCCCACCAATTCACTCTTAACTACTTTGTTTCCAACCTTTTAGAAGGACACATCAAGCCTATGCTTCCATGCAATCTATGGCAAACACTAAAGGAAAATGCCAGAGTAAGGCAGAGAATTTACATACTTAAAAGAGTCACTAAGACAACCAAAGATGCTTGAAAATTGCTTTATTTGTTTGCAAGGTTTGTGCGTTACAGCAAGTGTAAGCTTAGCTACCATGGACAAAAGTCTGGAAGAACATTTCACGTTCACCATGGAGATATATAGTGAGTAGAGCCCTCATCTGCAAACAACATGCTGTTTTTCTATTGCTGGAACCTAACATTCATGAGTTACAGATCCTTGATATCCTTCTGGACGTTCCACAGTGTGTCTGCACTCTTCCTCAGCTGGGCCACCTCATCATCCTTCAGCTTTTGGTTGATGATACTTGTCAGGCCAGAGGCACTTAGGACAGAAGGAAGACTCAAGAAGACATCATTCTGAATGCCATACAGGCCCTGTCAAAAACAGAAGAGATCAGACACAGGCCTGTCACCATAGATCTGTGGTTGGTTTATGTTGCAGGGTACTTCCTCAGAACAGAGCTCAAAAAACTATCATTTTACAACCTGCAGAAAAATTTCAGCCACAATAAATTCAAGAAAATAAATAGTATAGAGCCGTTTCAGACCAAATGCCTGGCAATACCACACAGCTGATGGCAGAAACCCCACCTTCAAACCTCTCTCTTATTTCAGCAAGGAGCTGAAAAGATTCAGACACAGAATGAGAGGCCAACAGAGGGAGCAGTTCCCCCTGCTCAAAGCCCTTGCTGCAGCAGAGGTTGTGGAGCTGGTACAGACCACATGCAGCCAGTTATACCAGCTATAAAAGGACAGTGGCTCCTGGAGTCACAGCTGGGCCTCCAATAAGTCTTCCACTTTTACACTAGAAACTTCCTTTCAAGGAATCTCCATATGCTACACATGGCAAAGCTTCACACAAAGGTAGTTCTACACAGAGAACTAGTTTTCCAGCTCCATACTTGTGACCCATACTTGTGACAAGAGCAGGATAAGAGGTCAGCCTAGAAGAAACAGCTGCCATTTGAAATTCAAAGTAGTATTTTACAAAGCTTCCTTCATTCAGCACCTTGCTAATAGAGGCTATTTAGCTTGTCCGGAACAAAAAAGAGCCAGAGTGTCCCATCAGCCCCCAGTCCTTACCTTTACCAGAGTAGCAACTGAATGAACCCGGTACAGGTTCTTCAGGATGGTCTCACAGAGGTCAGCCACACTAAGACCAATAGCCCAGTTTGTGTATCCCTTCAGTTTGATCACCTCGTAGGCACTAAGGAAACATTGAAATATAACTTCATTGTCTTCAAGCAAGTCTTTGCAAATTACAAGTCTTAAAACCAGTGAATGTTAGCGATTTAAAAATTTTCAAACTCCTGAAACACAGTGTACATTTTGGAATTAAAATATCCAAGTTATGTGTTTCAACATTAGAGGATAAAGCATAAAATCTACATTATCCCCTCTGCATAATAAAGAATCCTGTTGTTCTCACAGGATTAGCCGAAAACAAAATTAGCTCCCATCTAAGAAGAGATCCTAGTGTTAAGTACAAAACGACAAAGTTAAGTACAAAATGCCTGATAAGCTCTCTGTTTCAGTCAGGGGCACAATGGAATAAGCAAACATTTAGAGTCAAAGCACCACTACATCCTGAGGTTTTTAGCCAACATCTGCACACAGTTTATCCCAGTGAGTGTATACTCATTTCACAAAAGACTTAGCAACATGTAGTCAGCTGTACACAAACTCTCCTGCATCCATGAACAGCATTCCAACACTCTGCTCACAGAAAGACGCTACCTTTCCCTGGACTTGTGCCCTTTGAACAGTTACCCATTGAAGAAGCTCCATGTGGGAAAACAAGCACCCACAGTTCTAGGTGCTCCAGCACTTGAGAGTAGGTTTGTTATGCAATAACCTATCTCACTGCAGGGTAACAAATCTTACCAGCAGAAATCCTGCATTTCTGTGTTTTAAAAAGCACACTCACTGAAGCAACCCTCTACTTAAGAGGGCATGAAAGCTGCACCAGAACAGACGCAGAGTGCAGACAAACTGTTGTCAGCATGGCATCCATCCACCATATCCCCCAGGTCATCATACCTTGCAACCACTTGCTTGTGGATTTCTTTCCAGTTCTCAGGATCTTTGTCAGTTCCCATGGCAGGGTTCAGCTCCTGGAGGCAGACCCCTGCCACGTTTATTCCACTCCAAACAGCCACTGCAACAGAGGCAGAACATCAGTGCCAACAGCACCTGGCAACTCCCCCTCCACCTCTCCTAGCCAAAATAATTGGAAACAAAGGAGGAACAGCAATAGTTGAGGCAGGTTTTACGTTTTTATTTAGCTACAGTTAAATCTGAGAACTCTGGGAGTCAAACATGAGACTGTTTTAGTACTGGCACTTTAACAAGTCGTTTGTAACATGTGATAGCAGTCAGAGCCTGGAAGTTTCCGAAGTCAGAAACATCAAATTCTGGTAAAAGGGCGTATTTAGCTACCTGGCTTTTTAGAACTGATTTTACTCAAAACTGCAGCATTTGCAGTTTCACTAATCAGTATCAGGATTAGCCTTCAAGAAGTCTATTCTTATTTACACAAATAAGAGGGTAGCAATATGCAAACTCAGGATATCAAGACAGGAATTTGCACCTCTCCCTGCATCCTGGAAGCTCAGAGGCAGGTTAAGTCTCTTTTTCTGGGAAGTAAGCAGGAATTTGGAGTTACTTCAAAGCAAAAGCAGCTGTGACAATGACACAGGATAAGCTCTGCATGTGCTCAGCCAAACTCTGCTTTCATTGGTATAGGGCTGGCTACAGTAACTGCTGCTGTTGATCAGACACTGTACTTTGATCAAATGCAATAGGACAATGAAGAGGTGGCTCCCTTAGAAATACACAGCATGAAAATATAAAGTAGCAATGTCCTGGCTTGTAAAATAAGCATGTATTCTATTTTGCCATCTGTTGGGGGTTAGGCAGTTTTTTCTTATCTCTTTCAGGAACAATGACACTGCCAGGAAGATAATGTCCTGCTAATGGGCTATTGAATTACTCACTGTGGCTGGTAAGATTAGTTACATCATCCCATTGGGAGATGCTCCACCCAGAGGGAGGAGCCAAGCATCCCTGCCACCATAAAACAAGCATTTCTGAGACCACAGACAGCCTTCTTCGCTGGATTTCCCAGAGGAATCAGGAACCAAGGCCCAGCTGCTCCTTCGCCGCATTTTCGGAAGGGATCTACACCCTTCTGCAGATCGCCGTTCCAGGAGGAGCAGCCACCATTTGGCTGGACTACTATCAGCACCCTGACTTCTCAGGGTGCCAGGTTTCTCTCACTCTGCCAGTGGTTGTTTTGCTTGTGCTAAATTACATTGTTATTTAGTTTTTTTTTCTTCCAGTAAAGAACTGTTATTCCCGTTCCCATATCTTTGCCCGAGAGCCTTTTTTAATTCTGAAATTGTGATAATTCGGAGGGAGGGGGTTTACCTTCTCCATTTCACAGGAGGCTTTTGCCTTCCTTCACAGGCTCCTGTCTTTTCAAACCAAGACAGCAACAATCTACATAAATGTTCTGCTGCAGCATTTCAGACTTGGAATACACAAACTGAATTCAGGCAGATAAATTTCTTTGATTTCACTTTGATTTTTAAAGCTATCTTTGCATTAAACAGCAAGGAGAAAAGTCACAAAAGGTAAGGGATAATTTTGTTACCCTGGATATGGACTGCTAGAATAACAAGCTCTGCTATTGACCTAGCAAGTGCTGATACTGCTTTCAGAGGAGAACTGTGCTACAGGCTATGGAATAGTACTCCAAAAACTCAGGATAAAGAGAAGAAGCAAGCTGTAGCCTTCACAACACAGCCTTACAAAACTGGCCTTTTCAGTTCAGGCTTTAATCATACAGCCACAATCACATTTATTAAATATGTGTGGATAGATTTCCTGTACTTCTCTCAACTCTAACCTTCATAAAAATACAGCAAAGTACCAGTTACTTGAGCTCAACTGCAGCTGTTCCTTCAGAATCCTGTAAAAAACCTCAGGCCTCAACCTCTGCTATGGTATGGCTCATTCCCAAGGAGATCAGAACTGTTCCTTACCACTGGAATCACCATGCTCTCCCAAGATCCAGCCGTGGCAGCTGCTTGGATGGATCCCAAGTCTCTCGGACATCAGATAACGGAATCTCGCTGTGTCCAGATTGCAGCCACTTCCAATCACACGGTTTTTTGGCAGCCCACTCAGCTTCCATGTGACATAGGTTAATATATCCACTGAAAGGAAGAGCATGCAGGGCAAATGAAACTCCACTCACACCAACAGTGCTCCAACAATTACCTTACTGAGTGTAGCAGGCCAATCAGGAGGACTCAAAACACTGATCAAGGAATTTTGTATCTGACTGCTTGGGGGATGAAAATGGATGTAGTGCTTGAAATTTTTAACAGTAGCTTGATGGGTCCTAACAAAATTTGAGGAAGGTCTTTAGAGATTAGATTTCTACCAGCTAAAGTTGGACTCGCTTTTTTTGGTCACATTTAAAGCCCTAGGGTATTCAGAACTGGGACTGATGTCATGTGGCCAAAACATTCCAGTAATTTCCTGAATAATGCTCCCTTCCAGTTTACCATCACAACAACAGGTTAAACAATTTACAATCAAAAGTCTGAGATATACATACTCTCTGTAGCTGGTAATTCCTTCAGTTTAATTTCTTTATTTGTGCACTAAGCACTTTCTACATCTACCACCTCTGCAGCATGAAAAGCCAGATGAGCAATGTGCTTTAGCTGCATGTGTTTCTAAAAATACAGTTTCGGGGAAAAAACCAAAGCTAGGTAGGGAAGACAAAAAAATGTGAGCAGAGAGAAAAACCTCTAATTCACAGCTCATAGCCACAACAATAACCAGGCTGCAGGAATTGACTCCAACTCTGAGGAGCCAGGCATTTCTCAGGAGGGAACACATTTGTGTACACAGATCTGAAATGCATCATTTGCTCTGCTCAGGTACTAAAGTACAGTTCACACCTCACAAGTGGCATGTTCCCTACAGCCTCAGCTGGGGCAGGGAAGGGCATCAAGGTTACACCCCACAAAGTTCCTTCTCATGGGTTCACTGTATAAGACTAGCAGACAAAACTCCACACACTGAAAAAACAAAGGATTATAAAAAGAAGTCTGAAAAAGAAACATGCAATTCTCCTCCTGCAGCTGCATTGCTGGAGAGAAGTGGACAGGTTGAATTCAGCCTTGCTAGAACAAGAACAGCCTGATCTTTGTCTCAGTTTGGTTTTCAGGTAAGTGCTTACAGCTGCTGCAAGGCTTAGAACACTGGCTGACTGTACACCAGATAATTACTTAACCCCCAACAGAGCATGCAATGGTTCCACTCTGCCAGGTTTTCTTTAAAAGCAGCACTTCATCACCACAGATCTTCAGCAGTGGTTTCAGATGTTGAATTGCAAAGACAACCTTACAGGGACACCCTACAAAGCACATCAGAGTATTTACAGTCACCTTTAGACATCCAAATATCCAAGCTGTCTCAGTGCAACGAGATACTTGCAAGTGAATATACAAATATGCATAATTAAATCTTTTTTTCTGTTTTAATTGAACTGTGGAATACAGACAGCCCTTGTTTCACCATAGGCTTCAGCATGCAAATTCTTTTTTCTGAAAATATAGCCACCACTATAGGGCAAGTTCTTCATGCTGAAAACCAGCCCTATCCTATCCAGACACAAAAGCTATCCATTAGAGATAAAAAATTTAAACTTCCTACTCCTTAAGCCAAAGTATGCAAAGAACTTAAGTATTTAGCACAAAGCATTCTTCTAAAATATGGACATCTTAGCAAGTTCTGAATAAAGAGAGTATCAGAAAGTACAGAGTATTTGTCTGTACTCTCAAATGTCCACAAAAAGCTATTAAGTTTCAGCAATTTGTATTTGAAGAGATTTTCTGAGAACTAACTAATGTTTTATCTTGTCAAACCAAATCCGTAAGTATTTAGGAGAAGACTGCATTACCTGGGTTGGAAACCACCAGGATGATGCAGTTGGGGCTGTACTTGACGACCTGAGGAACAATAAATTTGAAGACATTCACATTCCTCTGCACCAGGTTGAGTCGACTCTCCCCCTCCTGCTGACGGACTCCTGCAGTCAGTACCACGATCTTGGAGTTGGCAGTGACAGCATAGTCTAACCAGAGCACAGGGGAGAAGATACAGAGTGTGTTTAAAATAATTACACTAATTCCAGTAGCATTGTGTTAATACAGGAGTTAGAGGCAGCTTCTGCACTGTGCATTGCATTCAAACCCAAAACCCAAGACATCAGTTTGAAAGCCAGCAACATCTCCTCACACTTACCTGATATATCAATATGTGGGTGTTGAGAGTCCATTTAGCCATTCTGACTCTTATTTCCACTATGAAAATAATACTACTTCTTCTACATAAAGTTCCACTAAAATAAATTTTACTAAACAAGCCCCAAATTGTAAAGAGATGTAAGAGAGAGCCTAGCTTAAGAGCCACTCCCATTATGATGTTCATCTGAACTCACCCCAACTCACACACTTCACCTTTTTCAATGCCAAATCCTAAGAGTTCATCAGGACTGTACAACTAATTCTCCACTATTAAGCAAAGTCACAGAATATCAGTGTTAAAGAAACTGAGGTGCACCTTTGTCTGCCACGATCTTGTGAGTGTGAAGGAACACGCTCCCATGCTGCAGGTCCATCATTTCTCCTTTTAGTTTGTCTTCCATAACATCAACCAGAGCAAGCTCATCACAAAGACCCTGAAAACAACAAAATTTGGAGTCAATGAAGAAGTTCACATGCATTTTAAAGTTAACCCAGAGCAGAACTAAATTACATTTTAAAGTAACATGTTTTACCCATCTGAAAGCATCTCTTCTCTAAAGAAACCAGCACTACCTTGGTGTTCTGATGCATCTCACAAAGTCAGAGGCTACTATAGCATAGATTCATGAAACCCACTCAGACTTTCCAAAAAAGCTACCATTTGTGGAGAGTTTGAGCCAACCCTTGGCTAGGAAAGCACGTCTTAATTTAGTTATTATCTCTGGAAAAAAGTTGCATCTTTCAGAATTGCAGCAAACCCTCTAAATCTATCCAGCAAATAGGCCTGTTTTAAATATTTAAATATCTGAAAGAACACACCATCTAATTATCTAGTAAGTATTCTCTTTGCCATCAGTCAATCCATTTCACAAAAATACACAACGGGAACAGACTTCCCGAACACTGAGAGAAAAAGGATTCTTTAGCTATTTTTCTCTACAGGAGCTACTGTGAGATACTCATGTTGCAGAATAGATTTAGCTCCCATTTCTAAATCAGTATGGTAACATCAAAGACTTGTCTCTAACCGAGCAGGAGCTAAATAACCAATGTGGAAGTTTTAGAGTCATGCAAATTTATACATTTAATACCACACCAACAAGCTGAAATCAGTATTAGAGCCAAGCATCTTGCACAAGTCAAACCCACATCATACTGGTCGGCAGTGCCTGAACATGAGCCAGCCCAGCTGGCCAAGAAGGCCAAAGGCATTCCGGCTGTATCAGGAACAGAGTGGCCAGCAGGAGCACAGCAGTGGCTGTGAGGCCACACCTCAAATCCTATATTCTCTCACTACAAACCTATTGAGGGGCTGGAGCACGTCCAGAGAAGGGAACAGAGCTGGAGCATCAGGAGAGGCTGAGGGAGCTGGGGGGGGCTCAGCCTGGAGAAAAGGAGGCTCAGGGAGGACCTTCTGGCTCTCTACAACTCCCTGACAGGAGAGGGCAGACAGGTGGGGTCAGGCTCTGCTCCCAGGGAACAAGGGACATGATATACACTGTGCCAGGGGAGGTTTAGATTGGATAGAAGGAAATAATTTGTCACCAGAAGGGTAGTCAGGCTGCCCAGAGAAGCTGCTGGGTCACAATCCGTTGTTGTGTTTATACAACTTTCAGATGTGGCATTTGGGGAACATGCTGGACTTGGCAATTCTGGGTTAATGGTTGGTCTCAATGATCATAAGAGATATTTTCCAGCCCAAATGATTCTATTACATTATTACAATTCAGTTTACAAGAACCAGATGGTTTTATTATGAAAACATTTTATACTGCAGATTATAGTTGTGACAGAGTAAAAGCAGAAGCCGAACTGAAATGTCATCATCCATACTTGAAGAATTTAAAATCAGTTCTTATTCTGGGTTTGGTGCATACTGTTCATTAACACTAAAACTTTGTGCTTGGATATCTGACAACACAGTTTGACCCTGCTTAGAGAAGTGCATTGAATGAATGCTGAATTGTTGTTCAATTGGTGGTAACATCACCTGGCTCCCTCACACGTTACATCAAAAACTGATTTCAGACCATGAGAGGCAACCATGTGCTTAAAAATATAAATATAAAACCCCACAAGCAACTATCATTGTTTTTCCATTAAATTTCTTCTTATTTATTTTAAAAACAATTTGCCACTTTTGCATCAGTTTCGCACTTAAGTTTCACTGTGGCCTGTTCCTTCTGTCAGTTTTTCTTTGCTCACAGGGTTATGAATATCAGCAAGTGATATAATTTTTCTAAAAATATATATAATTAAACATGCATTAAAACATGCATCCTCAGGGTGATACATTGGTAGGTCATCTACAAACAAATTCAGATGGTTTATTTGTACAAGCAAGAATTTTCATCTGACTGTGAGCTACCCGGTTTAAGATCTGCCCCTGCAAGGGTGCAGGGCATATCTGTTGGTGCCTTCTTTTAAAAAGAAAAAAAAAAGTCTGCACTTTCTTTTCAAATTTAATGAATCTGTCTTTTCAAATTTAATGAATTTACAATATTCTCTAAAAACAAAGTGCAAAGGAGAAGATATCCTCGTTGACTAATAAGCCTTTACTTTGCTCAAAGACTGCACCATGAGATTTGACAAACATATCCCAAAAACCAGTAGCAGGAAAAGTCTTAATAACCTCCAAGTCCAACCCTCTGTTTTTAGTTATTTAAAAACTAGCTAACACCTCTCTGGAAAAAAATAATGTCATATAAACATGCAAAAAGGGCTTAAGAGAAATCAAGAAGCTGCTGAAGGGGACAGCAGTATTTTCAGCTACTAGGGCACATATTCTTTAAAAGAATAAAAAGCAAACAGTCTTGATTGCTATGTTGTATTTCACACAGATTTTTGCTCTGTCCCCATTCTTTGCCCAGGAGAGCTCCCTCACCAAGCAAACTCCAGCTTTGTTGTAGAAGAATAAAAAAATTAAGAAGAGAATGAGAAGTTTGGCAGGGGCTGCAGAGTCATTCCTAACCTACATTTTCCCAGCAGGGAAAATCATTCTGCCTAATGACACATTTACTGCTAGGCACAGACAGAAAGGTGACAGAACAAGCAGAGGCTGAATGTGGAGGTCAGGCTTGTATGTCACTGCTTGCTTACCCGAGCTGCTAATGATTCGTTCCTGTGCCAACCTCCCAAATGTCCCACCTTTTGCTAAGACAGGCAGTGCAGAGCATGCCAGTACGGAGACTTGGAGAGCACACTGTCCTTGAGCCGTACCTTTCCAAGGACGCTGATGGCAGCGGCCATCCCAACCTGGCCAACCCCCACAACCGTGATCTTGTTGTTGGGGAGCTTGGCTCCCTCTGCAATGGGGCTGATCAGCTGGTCCTTGACAGTGGCCATGGTGTTCTGTGAGGAGAGACGGAAAGATGTGGATCAGAGCAGGCCAGGGGGAGCTGAAGGCACGTTCTGAATGGAGGAGTCACCTACCACAGCCGGGTCTAGGTAAGGCAGCTCCGGACACGGTGCCCGTGCTCGCAGGGCTCCTTCCCAGCCACGAGTCACCACACACCACCCACACACTCCGTGGCCACGGGACTCTAGGTCCCTAGCCCTCATGTGCCCAGCCAGAGGCTGGCAGCACACCCCGCTAACGCCGTTCCCAGAGCTTCCCGCCGGAGAGTTCCATCAGCGCTGCCGGGCCCGGGGCATGCACCTCTCGGCACACCGGGGCTCCGGGACGGGACTCCACGAGCCAGACGGGCCGCAAGGAGCGGGGCTGGGATTTCTCCGGCTCCTCTCCACGAGTCCCCGAGGCTCCCCGAGGCCCACAGCCGCGCCAGGGCAGTCAGGAGCCGCGGCGGTACCCGGGCGTCCTGAGCACGGTCGGGGACCAGCCCGGAGCCACCGCCCGGCTCCGGCCACCCGAAACCCTCGGGAACCCAGCTCGGGCCATCCCAGACCCCAACGCTCGGAGCCCACAGCCCGCTCCGGCCACCCCAACCCCAAACCTCCGGGAACCGCAGCTCTGCTCCAGCCGTTCCAGACTCCAACATGAACCCTCGGGAGCCAGCCCGGCTCCGGCCACCCCAGGTATCACCCGTTGGCCACGCAGGGATGCTCGGCCCGCGGCAACGGCCAAACCACGGCGGGATCAAGCCGCCTGCGGGAGAAGTGACGGGCCGGCTGGTCAGTCACCCAGCACCCCTGTCCCGGAGCGGGGTCTCCCTGTACGCACCGGGCAGCGGGAGCGGCGACGGGAGCGCGGAGCTCAGGCAGTGAGCGCTCCGCAGCGGAAGGGGCGCGGGGCTCGGGCAACGAGCGCTCCGCAACAGAAGGGAAGCGGGAGAGGCTCGGAGAGTGCGGGGCTCCGGGCTCGGGCAATGACCGCTCCGCAACGGAAGGGGCGGGCCGGACGGCACGCCTGGGGGAGGCGGCGGCCGCCGCGCTCAATCCCCGCCAAGGACGGAGCCTCAAGGATGTCGCTGCTCCGCCCCGGGCCCGCAGTGGCGCAGGGCCGGTGCTTGCTTGCCCGTCTCTGGAGCTGTGTCAGTCCCTAGGACACCGCTGGGTGCGCGGCCGGGAGCAGCGATGCTGCCGGGGGTGGCCATGCGACACCGGACACGGGTGGCCTCGGCAGCTTCACTTTCACAGGGAACAACGGGCCTGTTGGTCCCTGGTGTCACAGAGCCACAGGCTTGGCCAGAATCGCTGCAATCGATTTAAAATATGGCCGAAATAAAGCATTTTACCTGATCTTTCGGGGACAATTTGCTCAAATTGGGGGGTGTCTCCTCAGTTGGGGGTATCTGATTTTTGCGCTCTCTGATTTCTGCCCTTGTCGTGACTCCGGTGGGATTGTTGGTGGTTGGACGAATCCCTCCTGGAGGCACAGAGCGATGCCTCGGCAGGAATAAGGGATGTAACTTAAGGCAGGCCAACAAAGAATGTAACCTGAGCAGGGCCACCACCACCGCGCCTCCTCCTTCTCCCTCGGTCCCGGCCAGACCGAGCACTCTCACTCTTCGCGGTAACCCAGTAGGGCATCCCTTAAAGATGCGTGAATGTAGTTTAACGCCTTGTTAAAGTAATAAGCACATCCGACACTCTAACTAACAATAAGAGATGATATTTGCCTTTTCCTCAGACCCACGGAACACACAAACTGAAAATCTGGGTGTACGGCCACTGCTGCAGAGCAGAGAAGGAAGGGATTTCTTGGAATTCCTCCAGGACAAAAACAAGGAAAATACAGGATAACAGCTAATAGAGTTTGTTTCATCTAGTGCTGTAACATTATACCTTCCTAGCTGTAAAGGAAGAAAGTAGAAGAACAACACGGAATGGTATGCAATTAGTTCCAGTGGGGAAGAAACCAGAAAGCTTTAGGTTTCCCATCACACATGATTTAGTCTCTCTCACAAGAGGGAAAACAGAACAGTGGATTCCAGAGTCCTCCCAAATAAATCGCTGGGTTAAATGGGCCTAGGCAGAGAGCCTAGCTCTGCCTGCCTATGAGCATGGCTGCCTTTTTTTTTTTTTTTTAATTTAATTCTGTTGTTGCTGCTAATTTAAAGTTGTATTGATTTTTTTATTTTTTTTTTTTTGGCCAGATATTTTGCCAGGTTTAGTAATAACTGGATTAATTCCCCATGGCTCACCAAGCAGCCAAACAAATGATGTGTGAGCATGGTGGTGAGCAAAGGATGAAACCTGCTTTTCTGGGCAGCAGATCAGTACAGATCCTTTCTGGCCTTAAATCACTGTCTAACCGTGGCCTACTTTGCTTCTACACATTTTTTGACTTTGCAAGAGGTCCCCTGCAGGGAAAGAAATGGGTTAAACCATCCACATGACACTTCAGGTAGCAGCTTTCTGTAAGAAAATCAATTTAAGATTTTGAAATTACGGCTGCCATGGGAGCTGGAGGTAATTAATAATTACACAATGAAATGTAAGGGTCAGAAAATCTGTCTTCTATAATCACAACAGGACCATGCACAGCTGAAATTTAAGGAAATAGGGAGGAAGGGAGATAAAAAGATTCTGGAGAGATTAGGGAAGGACCAGAGGAAGGTTTTCTTTAATTCCTGAGCCATAAACAAGGGTCCTTGTCCTGCCAGTGCCTGTTGTGAGGAACGTTCACCACTGCATTGTGTCTTCTTTGGACAGCATCCTTCTCTCTCCTTATGAACTTTCGACAATCAGTTATCACAGTAGCATTTAGAATTAGAGAGGGAAATGCCACATTCCTATTTGCAAGGTATTAAAACTTTAAAAGGTAGACTTCGTCCATTTACCAAAGGTTACAACTGCTCTTCTTTAGATCAGACTTCATTTTGCATGCAGTGCTAAAAGCACAGGGTATTTAATCCCCTACCTGAAGTCCTTTCAATCTAAATAGACAAGGTAGGAGCAAGACAATGGGTAGAAGAAAGAAGCTTATTCCCTTTCCCTGCTCTTAATTATTTACTTTTTGTTTCAGATGATGGAGGATTGAGGCACAGAGAGGTGAAAAGATCTCCCCAAGGTTACATGGAAAGTCTCCTGGCGACAGGTCACAGTTTCAAAGTTCAGCTCCAGTTTGGCAACACTGGCATTTTTGATGCAGTGCAGTTCTCCAGAAAAACAAACCCTAATGTTAAGGGACACAGTGTAAATAAATTTGCCTGATAACCTTCATACAATTACAACATGTATTTTGTGTATACATTTTAATCACTTCAACTTTTGGATTGTATACAAATTTGTATCATTAGATAAGTCTGAAATACTTCACTACTTGCATCTGTCCCATAATCTTCCCAAAATGAAAGTAGATAGGATTTCCCTGCTGTTTTTTTTTTTTCTTCCAAAACTATCATTAAACCTGATTAAAAAAAGAGAGATCTCAATTGAAAAACTCTATTCATGGGACTGTTTCACACAGCAAGATGCTGATGTTCTGATGGCCATAGTCTGATGACGGCTGTAGCCCTAAGTCATGCAGAGTTTAACCTAGGAAGGGAAGGAACCATTACACCACAGGATGGTAATGGCAATGTAAAGATTCTCTCCCTGCGTTAGACCTGGTGGATCTGGTCCTTGCCCTACAGGATGAATGTGTTCTAAGCATTATTGCACATGGATGTAATGGAGGGAAAAGCATCAGATGTTCAGCCTTGCAAAATACAGAGAACTGAATTAATCTGCTGGAAATTGTTAAGTGCTGTCACATGCACTCTCGCAGATGCTGAATTAAAATTCTTGTCCACCTAGTTTAATTCTGTGCTTCTTCACCTGGATTTGCCATTTGGAGGAAAAATACATCACACAATAAAGAAAAATTATCTTGGAGTGGCAGCTTTGCAAGCTTCTTTTTCCCTGGTTTTATTTGAAGGAATGGTTCCTTATTTTTGGCAGTGAGCCAACTTTCTGTTTAATTTTTGTTTAAAGATTAGACAGTACAAACAGATAACACACTCATAATTAAGTGCTTTATAATGGAGTTAGTTTAAAAAAAACAAACACATCATGAGCTTGGGGGCTATAGTGCAAAAGGAGTGAAATGTGATGATCTCATTTAATGAGTATCTTTGATGCTAGAGGAAACAAATGGTGATAATTTTTACAATTGGGTAAGTAGTAGCACTCAGTTTGTAAGAACTAAACTGCGTTGATTTAATGATTTCTGGCTCATTAAAAAGTTCAGGAGAAACTACAGCTTCTAAAAAAAGTGACAAGACAGAAATGGGGCAAACAGTGCATATGCAAGCAAAAATATATGAAACTGAAATTACAGACAGACAATGATTTTTTTTTAATCAATAGATTAATTTCCATATAATAAGGATGGGGGGATTTTTCTCTGAACTGGTTAACTGTTCAGTAAACTTAGTAGTCCTAAAATTTTTATGTATGGATTTTGTGGTTTTATTTGTATGTCTGAAGGAGTGAATATGGCCTTGTCAGACTAACACCTCTCCAGACACAGATACAAGATCGTATTCATACTGGAGGGTTTTTTACATCAATGCAATCACCCCCTGTAATCACACACAGAGTGTAGCGTATCTGGTATGTAGCACGTCAATTGATCTTTGTACAAAGATTTTTGTAGTAGTCCTGTACAGCACTATTGTAATAGCAGTGAGGTAATAAGTAAGAATTGCCTCCTGTAATACAATAATACATAATGTTACAGTAGATTTTTCAGTAGTGCTTAGTGTAGAAACACATCTTGTACCTTTAATGACTTCTGAACTATTTCCACAGCTGTAGGACTTACTACCTCTTTAGGAGCTGAATCCATGTTTCCTTGTATGTGTCTTGTACTGGGAGAAGGAACTCCAAGTTATGTTATTTGAACCCCCATGTCTAGATATTGCTTACAGTGAATTTTGCTGGAGAACAGATTCACCACTCCCACTCCCAACCTACACTTTTACTTACATGATCTCACAATCTACCTTGTTAAAAGTAATTCTGGAGACAGACCAAATACATTTTTGCCTGTTACACACAAACCTCTGTCTGTGGTTTACATAAACCTCTCCAGGGCAGTGACAGGCTTGCAGCCACTGCCTTTGAAGCAGATTGCTGATGTTAAGGGTCAAGGCTGACTGACTGCCCTCCTGCTTGGGAAGCATCCAGTGATATCTGAAGAACCTTTACCATATTACACTCTGGACCCTCAGCACTGGCATTCACAGAGCACAAGCTCCATGGAAAAAGCTGTGGACACAGCTGAGCTTCCAGAAAGCATTATTTAACATTTCCCCCTAATGAGGGAGATTTGCATCATCATCATCAGATGAGATGCGTCATCTCCATTGATGCATCTGAGTCCTCTGTCTAGAGACAAGCTTTTCACTGTACACAAAAGTGACTTATAATGGCAGGGATTTCTTGATGGAGTTTGGCAGAATTCCTTAAATCAGGTGGTGTGAGGGAACATCCTCCCCTTGATGGTGTTGGATTCCTGGGGAGGGGGAAGAGAACTGTTGGCAAATGCACTGTCAATCTCCATGGAATGCTGGGAGGCTCCTGGAGTGTCCTCAGTCACAGCTTGTTTCACCTGACCCTGCAAATCTGTTCCTCTGGTTAGAGGGACTTAGAGGGGGAAATCATTACTGGAAGTGGGGACAGGTGCATGTTCCCTTTGAAGTGATGAGAGTTATGTTTTCCAGCAGTGGTCCTAGAGGACAATGCACAAAAGATGAGGGAATATATCTGTGGACACATTTTGAATCTCCTCCTTTAAACTATAAAACATAGCTGAGTTATTCAACCAATCAAGCTTCCACTTCGCTTTATAATGCTCCAGGCAAAGCCAACTCAGACAGGAGCTTTAGGATGACTTCAACAAATATCTTTGATTTGGATCTAACAGGTGCCCACTTAAAATTCCTCTCCACAAAGAGAGAGCCAAGGGTGATGTTTCCCAGCAGAGCGGAGTCCAAAGCTGAGCTCTGCAGGATTAGGCAAGCCTCAATGGGCTGTCCTCCACCCCTGCTTATCCCTCAGACCCACAAGCTTCTCTAAGCTTTTTCTGAGCCATTTCAGCTCATTAGATCAACAGGAAACCATCAGTTTTATTTCCTTGAAGCAGTTTTTTGTTAATTAGCCAACTGACTGGGCTTGGTGAACTGCCCAGCAGATGCCAGACACAGGTCAGGAAGGTCCAGGACAAAGAAGCACAGGGAGAGTCCCTTCTCTGTGTCATGGCTGAGAAACACTAAATCAGTTCTCTGCCTCTCTGTAACTTGAGTCTAAATTAAGCTCATGTTCTGAGCTGCCTTCTAGAGAAGCTTACATTTCCACAGACTGCAGAAGGAGCTGGGGGTGTGAATTGGCTTCACTCAGCTCAGTTTAGTGTCCATGAATGCGTCTTCCTGTGCTCGATGTTGTAATTCCAACACTTCTTATTAATAGTAATCCATGCACGTAACCTGTTGTAAATTGTCTTGAATCAGCCCCAGCACTGATATGAGCTACACTGGCTAGATAAGCACCACAATTTTTTTCCTTGACATGTGCCAGAGATTTAATGTGTAAATTGTATTCCCAAAATCTCCAGGTCATTGTAAACTTGCAGGCTAATGTTGAGATACATTCAGAAGGTCACAGGCTTCCTGCAGTTTGTTGATTTGCTTTTTAGCACGTTAAGGAAAGTAGGTAGAAATTTTGCCTGCCTGGATTTTAGTTTTATTGATCGGTACTTGGACTAAAAATTAATACATTTCAAAGGATGCGTGTTAGATGGCAGGGGCTTCTAGCTTCCAGAAGTACAGCTAGAAGTGGTTTATTTTAAATGTTTTTAAAAATAGTAAAGCATTTGGCATTAAAACTATCCTCTAAGCAGATAAAAACTGCATTTTGTGTGATTAAGAATTGTCTTATTCTAACTTCACTGTGACTGCTCTGCCTGGCTGGGCTGGATCTATGCCTCAAAAATAGGGGCACATATCTGAGCTATTTTGAAAAGTTCAGAGAACTGAAGACAAACAATTAATGAACATTATGGGATAGGTGTCAAACCCCCCATTTTTTCCCAAGTCATCCCTTTACTTACAGACTGGTGCTCTTCTCATTGCTGCCTTCAGTGATCATCACACGCATCTATTTCTTCATCAGTGAGTAGATTAAAAGCCCTTTAAAATGATGAGATTTCTTAAACTTATTGTTTACTTTTCCTGATGCACCCTGTAGTCATTCACTTCTGCAAACCTATTCCTCAATGAGATTGTTGAAAGTGTGATGATGCTTAATACATTTCAAATTATATTGTGCCTGCCTACATTATATCACAAGTGATGTTCAATACCATTGCAGCTGCTGGAACTTCTTGGGGACATGGTGCTCACCTTTCAAATCAAATAAACCCACAAAAGTAATTGCATTCCACTCTCTCTCCAGTTGTTCCATTGTTGCACAAAGCATCATTAAACTGTCTTGCCCAATGATAGGAAGTACACTTAGAGGGCATCTACAGCCCCACATCCTTCATGGAATGAAGGAACTTTACATCTGTCCCTGTTTGTACAAGGTAATTTTAATAACCTTAAATAAAATAAACAAGTCTTTGCTCTCCTGGCTTCCAGAGAGCAACTGAACAAGCCGCATGAGCATGAATGATTTATCCTCATCAAGTGCTTATTCCTGTTCTCTTTGCACTCTCCCTCTCTAATTCTGCCCATAGTAAAACTCCCTCAGTGCTAGAAAGGATTTGGCAGTCCAGCTAGACTTTTCATTTCAGCCAGGAAGATTCGTCTTTTAGAGCAAGCTCATGTTTCTGGGACAGTTTATGTCACCTCTGCATAGAAAACCTGCTGAGATCAGCCCAGCCACCTTGGACACCTGACATGTGTCTAAGGGAACTGTTCCACTATGGTATCATTACGTTGCTCCATATATTAATTGCCACTGGTAACTGTGGTATTCTGACAAAATTCAAATTGATTTTAGCTGTAGTGGCAGCACTTCTAAGAATCAGCCAGAGCTCTACTTCATTTTTTTTGTAAATGAAAAAAAAGATTACAGTTGTGACTTCTGGGAAATGTCTCAACTGCCTTTTACTGTAGCATTTGTGAACTGTAATATTATCTAAATTCCCATTATAAGATGCTGGCTGTTAAAGGAATGCAGAAAGAGCCCTGCCCTCCTCTGTTTGTTTTTGCCATGAAAAATGCCTGTGAGCACTGGCCTTGGGCAGCCTTTGCTCCCATGGATGGTTCCTTGGCAAAGGAAAATACTTCATTGAATGATCTGCCAGGCATGAGGCTGTGATTCTGAAACTTGATGTGACAGAAGCCATCCAGGACTTGCTCAGCAGTGAACTGTTGATCCAGGAATGTAGCTGGAGAAAACACAGCACCTCATAGACATCTGCCATTCAGTGGCAGAATATCAGCACCTGACATGTGATCCTGAGGGCAAAATGACTAATCCTAAAATACAAGGTGAGAGAACGAAGTGCTTGCAGGGCTGCTCACCTCCCAGTAGAATTTTAGAGGGTTCTGGTCAGCTGGCTTATAAGACCTTTCAATGGGGAATTATGAAAAGGAATGATGGGGTTGATGATAGGGTTTTTCTCATCTACCTTTAGATAAACAAAGCATACATTTATAGTTGTCTAGTCATCTTAAGTGAAAGAAAAAACACAAGTTATTTCGACTCATCTGTTCTAACCCATGTGTCTGCCACAAGGGAAAAATCTGTTGATTCCTGAAAGTGCATTTTCTTTCCCTTCACTCTGAAAGTGGGCTGAATTGTTGGAGGGAAAAGAAATCTGATTGATTTTCAGTCTGATTCAGCCCGAAAAGTGAGTAGGAATGTGTTGCAGGGGGAAAAAGGAGGTGGGGGTCACTGTTTTGGGATTAGTCCTTCTTAGCTGAGCATAAGGCAGCCCCAAAGCTGCACCTTCAGGAGCAAGAGGAAGGTCATTCCTTCCAGCTGAGCAGCTGGGGCAGCAGGGCATGTGCTTCTCTTGAACCCCTGCCAGCTGCAAAGGAGAATTATTGCAGCCAAAACAACTGCCAAGGTCAAGTGACTGCTGTGTATTTATAGCTAGCCGAGCGCCCAGGCTAACAAAGGAAAGGGAGCTGGTTTAGGAGTGCCACCTCCAGCTCAGGTTCCCTCTGCTGCCCGCTCTGGTCTGCTGCTGTGATGAATTCTGTCATGATCTCCTTAGCAGATGTGAAAAATTGAATCAGGTCAGATTACCATATGAATGGGACTCAGTGGATCCTTGCAAAGACTGCTCTGTAACACTGGGGTTGGCCATCCTTAAGGAACTGATTGCACCTCAGGATGCAAAATGACACTAGTGCTACCACAGAAATAGGAAAAGAGAAATTCTAAGTGCTTCTGGCTGTTCAGGGCCTCAGACAGTGGCTCTGGGAGTTTTATTTAGACCAGGGTGCTTCTTCACTGCTGAAATGTCTTTTTTAGGTATGATTTGGTGTTGCAAAAGGTTCTGGATATTTCTATCTCAAGCGTGAAATAACAGCAACATCCCTTATAAAAGTAATTGTGAAGTACATGGACCACTGAGGCAGTTCAGTTATGTAACTAATTATGTCTGTTTCTCTGATGTTTACGTTGTGCTGCCCTCACTGGCTCTGGGATAACTCACACCTATTGCAGGTATCTGGGTCAGGAAATAAAGGGTGCTTTCCAACTGAGTTTCATATAAGCCCTTCTTTCCTGCCACTCCTCCTCAGAGCATGTAGAGCCTCCTGATTATACTTATCCCTTTCCAGCTGGTATGAAGATTGAAGACCACAGTGGAGATGCCCAGCTTGCACTTATCTATAGTTTTCTTCACGTAGAAAATGAAGATCAGAGCCATACAGTTGGATGGCTTTCTTGGAATCTTATTTTTTGAGAACTTTCATCCTCGTATTTATGCTCTGGTATGATAAATTCTTTAACTGGCCAAGGTAATGTTTATTCTCCCAACTGGTATTTTTTACTCTTTGCTTTACTTGTAGCTTCAACCTAAAAGCCAGTGGAAACTCAAACTGGAACAGGAAGTGTTACTGCTGATGAAGGTTTAAAGTTTTTTAGGTGAAATGCCTCTGAGAAATTGACATAGCATTTTATGCTGTGGGATAAAGGATCTGACTCAGGTATACAGGCACAATCATGGCACAAACAATGTTATGTCATGGTGTCTCATATGTTACATCCATCTGCACCCTGCCTATCTTATCTTCCTCCTAAGTTATTTTGCCCTGTACTCAGAGAAATCTACCCTGTCCTGAATATATAATATATATATGAATAATTTATAAATAATATCAGGGCAATATTTGTGTGCTGTGTATACCCAGCTGCAAAGTATTTGTAATGATCACAACTCAACTGATGATTTCTTTTCTGTCATCCAGTTACTCTTTTGACCATGGAGCAGATTTTTATTTCACTCAGAGTGTCAGTAATGTATATGAAAGGCCTGCCATCTTTAATGATTCCTATAGACCCCCAGATTTAAGTTCCCTTTGGTTCACCCTTCAAGCTCATCACTTCTCTGCCTGGAATAACCTTAGGAAACCTTACCTAAGCACTGACTGCTCATTATTTTCCCTCATGATCCAGCTATTTTTCTTATCTGAAAGTGTATTTTTTAAAATATTTAATTGTGTCTATCCACTAGGTGCACAAGAAGAACATAAACCTAGGATGTTTTATAGACACTATGGTTCGAAAGCACAAACTTAGAGGTGGAGCTTGAGGTTTCTTAAAAAGGGAATAGAGCATTTTACATCAAGCATATAAACCAACAGCAAATAAATTGCTCCAGATAGGCTTGGCCATCTGTGAGACAGCAGGACCAAGGATCAATATAAAAGGGGCTGTAAAGGTTGTGTCAAGGTTTCAGGGTTGATCATTTATATGTAATTGGATTTGCTGCCAAATGAGGAAGAAAGCAAGATTGTTATCAGGAAGCAGAAAACCCCTCAGGACCTCTGAAGCATTTAATGCATAATTACCATTGTGCATGACAGCCTCTGTTACTATTTATTTCCACTGAGTTTCAAGGTCTAGCAAGAGAGCTAAGTAAGGAAAGGGTGGTAATCATAGAATCAGAGCACAGATAAGCCTCCAGCAGTCAGTAGCTTAGGCATGGAGTTTAGTTCTAAATCTGTCATTTGCTGGAATTCATATGGCTGAATTCCTAAAGATTCTCTGAGAAGGAGTCCCCAAAGCAACACCAGCTGTAGGATGGGACAGTGGTTAAACCTTGGGAAGATCTGACCACAGTTGTTTCAGAATGAGCTCCAGATCTAAACCAGACACATTTGGATCACTTCAGTTCTGGCATCCCAGCATGGAAAGTGCCTGGAACATTCAATTCAAGCATATTCCTCAGAAGGAAAAATCTCATCTCATGTCCACATCTGCTTTGTAGTAATTTTACATTACAGATAAAGAAAGGTGTATAAAACAATTTGTTTCAAATTTTTTTAGCAGGGCATCTCCACTAACACACTTTTGGAAGTAACCATTAGGCAAACCCAAAAGTCCTGCTGTAATACAGTAACAGAAGAGGTGTGATCACCACAGGCATTTGGAACTGCTCACTGACACAAACAAGCAATTCCAGTGCCTGCATAACTTCCACCCCTTCTGGAAGGTAAATCCATGTTTCTTGGATCACATGACCCCACAAAGATCCCATTTCTTCAACCTTGTCTCAGGGGCTTGTAAACTTCTTTACCTTGGGTAGCACCTACCATTATTTAGGTCATTTACCTCAGTGGGAATCCTTACTGTAGTCTTTGCCTGAAATGAATACAAGAAATTCCTTTAGCAGATGAAAAGCATTTCACAGCTAGTCACTCTTGTATTTACTTCCTTAAAACAGTCATAGTGTTGTTTCTACAAATATCTGCTCGTTTTCACAGTTAAAGTAACTTGTCCCCTAATGTGTCAGGTGTTTACATTTTGACAGGAGCTATTAATTTAGATATTCTGCCAGCCAGTCAGAAATACGCTCCAAAGAATTTAAACCAGGAAATTCAAGAGGAAAAAGTAACTGCAGAAAGCAGTGCACTTCCTCTTCAGAGCCAGGATTTGATGAATCCAGAAAAGGATTTCAAAGCAGCATCTCAAAAAGGAATAGAAATTATCAACAGTGCTTAGAAGACAGCACTGTCTATTCGTGTATTGTGTTAGTAAAATAGAGTATCCAAAAGTATTAGTAATCCAGAAATCTGTAAATCTAATTATTAAGTGTTTACAACTGTCTTCTCTTTTCAACAGGTGGTTCCACATACACAGCCACATGGGGACTGTGAGTAGACTCGGTCTTTGGTAACTGCATCTTCTACAGGGCAGAATGAGAGCCTAAAGTACACATGAAATACAGCAGAGAAAAAAAAAAGAAAATGGCATGTCATCATATTTTAATTTCCCCAATCACTCAAGTCATCTTCCTGGTGTTACCTGGTGGAGTTGGATCTGTTTCTTCCCATGCAGAAAGTGAAACTTGGGTAAAAAAAATAATTAAAAATATATGTATATATGTATTTTAAATTATATATATATATATTTAAAATTTTCTTCTTGAGATTTCTTCACATAGATACACACAGAGTTTTCTATGAAAACAAAGAGCTGGAGAAAGGTTAGGTTAAAATGTTCCCAGGAGCCTTATCTCAGCACATAAACTCTGAAGAGCCTTTGTGTTTCCCAAAGTCCACAGGGGGTTTGCTTAGCTACTCCTCTCTATGAACAAGGGCTACCCAGAAATATCAGCATTCTTTTTACTGGAGATAACCTTTATCTCCCGCACTTCAGAGAATGGCTGTAATTGCTCTGCTTGTTGAAGTCAACAGAAAACCAGCACTGAAGTTGTTTGCCCCAAGCCCTATCTCTTCCTCCAAATAGAGCAGGGCACCAACCTCCTCCTTCAGCACTCTGGACTAGAGCTGGGAGAAAAAAAAAGCTCCAGTTGTTGTATCCCCCTCTCCAAGGCTGCTTGTTTTATTTTCTACCCTGCCTCCTAAAAGATATCACAGCTCCAAATAAGATCATTTTTACAGGCCCTGCCTGTAGGTGACTGTCACTCTGTTATCTCTGGAGAACTACCAGTAGCTCCTGGGCAGTTCAGTAGCAGATGAGGGAAGAGTTGGGTTCTCAAAACCACTGGCTATTTACACACTCAGTGAAAAAGAACCAGAAGAGATGGGAATTTTTCATGCTTTCTTCTTGTGTGTAAAGTTATGAGCTTGCTTTCTTCATAGTTATCCAAGAGTCCATATGATAGAGATATTTCATAAAACAGACTCTATTCCTTCTGCAGCATTTCTCAGCATGCATGGTCCTCAGAACAAGCTGGAATGAAAGAATAGGCAGAATTTGTCACTCTTGTCATCACAGCACAGCAATGGAGACATTGCAGGGATAGAACAGGGAAGGTTGGGGCTGGCACACACATACACAGGCAGAAGCACATGGTATAAACTGGGTGTGTGGGAGTACAAAGGAGGAAAATACATAGGGAAAAAGGTTTACTAGTCTGTTGATTAGTAAAAACCATTGCAGACACAGCTTGTCTGTTTGTTCTTCAGCCAGGTGACACAGGGACAGGCAGATGTGTAATGTCAGGGTGGTCGGGTAGGGATGAAACCTGGAGGATGAGAGCAGGAGGTGTGGCTGATGTGTGAGGATTTATTGCCGGTTAGCACACCAGCAGCGGTGCATGGAGACCGAGGGAGTCTGAAAGAGAAGTACGAGTGCCCTGTGCCAAGTGACGCTGAAAGAGCCAGGAACAGGGGTTGTGCCTCCACTGCTAGCACACATGCCAAGACACCCCATGTGCCAGGACAGCCCATTGCTCCCTGGCATTGGTTCCTGCTGAATTCAGCATCCCCTCCAAGGCATATTCCTCTTGGCTGCTCCCTCTGCTAGCAAATGCTTCCCACAGATTGGATCAGCACCTCTCTTTCAGACCAAGCCAAATCTTTAGTTTCTGCTTACCAAACCGATTCCCATTTTTTTCTTCATGTACTAGGTATGATGAATCCACTCAAGTACAGCCTGACAAAGGTGAAAAGCTTCTAAGGATGGCAGAATGGTTGTGAAGCAGCTTTGCAGTCTGATGGTTTTGTGTGCAAGAGGTTCACCCACCAAGGAGCACAGGCAGCTGAAGAGATGAATAACTTCAGCTAAGAGAAAATATGGGCAGATGGTAATTTACTCAATGTGCTTGGGACACGTTAGCATCACACTGAGGGGGTTCTGTTTGTATAATTTCTGCTATCATTAAGACTTGATAGACTTTTTCTTCCCCTATGCATTTAAATTTTTCTGCTCCTGTGTATTTCAAGACATAGTGACAAAAAAAGTAGAAAATGTCGTGCAGTGGAAAACACCGGGGATGATTTAATTGGTACAGTTTCTCAGGACCAGTTTAGAATAGGTTTTGATACCAGTTACTCTCCTGCTACCTTAACAAAATTATCACCCCGAGGGGGGATTTTTGGTCTTCCTGAGAAAGAAAATTTCCTCTCTGCATTTCAATGAAAAGCATCCAGCCCTTTCTCTGCCCTCAGGCTGTTTCCTGTGGAAACCCTCAGAATTTCATTTTCTTTTTGAACCAGCTATATTTGCATTTCACTGAGCCCTCTGAGGCATCTTTTTTTGTAAGGGTGTGAGAGGGCTGTGCCGAGGAGGACATGCTGGGGTGCACATCTGGAGTTGTCTGACAGATCCAGGACCTAGTCCCTTGCAGCACAAGCACAATGATAACAGCAGTGTCAGCCTTTCTCCCAGCCTGTGGTTCCTGCGGCAGCTGTCTTTCCATGCAGGCCATGTATGTGCAGGTATGGATGCAGAGGTAATCACACAGGGCTATTACCCTGGGCTGTGACAGATATGGAGAACTCAGGCTTGCAGTACCCTGCAGTTTCTGCATGGACAAGAAAACACTTGGAGCACTCTAATGTTTAAAACCCCCAATCCTGTTTAGGAGGTCAGGATGCCAGAACAACTGGAGTGCCTGATGGACCTGAGCCTGAGTGTGAGGGCCTGCAGCATGAACATATATTTAGCAAGGTGAATTCTGACCAGCATCCTTGACTCAGGTTTTCAGTCTACTGTGCCATCTGTCTGTATGCACTGGATAAACAGATTTTGTATCCCTCATGCAGCTCTAAGATGGATTGGCTTTCAGTAAATTGAAAAAAAATAGCTGCCCTTGGGCATGGTGAGATTTAGTGAGGTAAAATCATATCCATGATTGTTTGTGCTGAAGGAAATCCCTAAGTGACACAGGGGCGGAAGGAGCAGAATCAACCTGAGCTTTTTCTTTAATATATCTGGCTGGCACATGCTGGCATTGTGAAAAGCCAATTTATAATATTAGTTAGTAATTTATATTTGCCTCTAGAGGCTTTATCTTTACTCCATGAGATTTTGATGTTGCTATGCCAGTTGCAGGTGGATGGTGAGGCCTGCCAAGTGTACAAAAATAATTGGGAGGATCAGCACCATAGCAACCTGGTTTGCATCATGGCAGCCACAGGTGTGCATTTCATTTAACACCATTAGGAATCATCCTGCCATGAGGGGAGGTGATTTTAGACACTGACCTGGAAGCAGCACCCATGCCAGGGGAATGAGGGAGAGCCTGTTTCAGAGGTAGATGTGGGCTGAGATAAGTGGTAAAGCTGCAAGTTAAGATGTGGGCTGAGCCAAGTGAGGAGCTGGGATTCCATGTGTAGGATTCTGGTGTGGCCAGCCAGAGTCAGATTTACCTTGGTTACATATGAGGTAAGGATCGTGGCGATGTCCGTCCTCAGTTCCCTCTCCACAGCATCTGAAGCTGGCTGGCTCTGCAGTGGGCCAACTGGGCTTGTTCTGGGAGCAGGTGCTGTGTAAGGCAGGGCTGTGCACCTGGCAGTCTGGGCTTAATGGAGATGAACTCAGCAAAGCCCTTGTGCTCACATGGCTCTGCAAACCTCCTGAGCTGCCCTGGGCACAGCCACACCTCTGCTCTGACCCATATGCACAGCAGCTCATGAGCCAGGACCAGAAAATTCCCAGGAGGAAAAATCCTGGCATCATCTGTGTGACACCCACCTTTAACACAGAAGAAGGAGTATCGGGTTGGGAGCCAGCATTTGTCCAAAGAAGGGGATCCTAAAAAAGATGATGCAAGACAAGCCCCAAAGATGCAACTGTGCCTGGGGATGGATGAAAAGTTCCTTAATCAGGGGGTGATAATTGATAACCTGTTGCTGTGGCTTGAATGTGCCTTTTTATTGTCTGTCAGGGCTTTCCTTCTTCACAGCATCTGTTTTCATGTGGGATCCACATGCTCATGCAAAAGTGCAGGAATCCTCCTTCTCTTCTGCAGAAGGATATGACTCTTTAAATTGTGTTATTCCAGCCGGGCTGTTGTCCAGCCTCCCTTAGCAGAAAATGTTTGATGTTACAAAGTGGGAAAAAAATCAGGAAAGTAACCACGCAGTATTACTGAGGCCAGACATTTTGGAGAGGAATGTTTTTTTCTAGTCCCTGGCAGGCAGTGGATTGGTACTCAGCCTGAAGTCACAGCTGGGCTGGGAACAGCATGAGGTTTGAATGCCGGAGCAATGCTGGGTGTATTGCCCAGACCTTGTTTGCATTTGGCCACTAAGCGTGACTTAGTTCTTTTCAAAATATTTGTTAGACACACTGCAAGTAATGTCCTTTCATTTCACATCAGGCATGAAAGTTTTCATATTCACTCATTTTAACTCAACCAAACTTAAAGACTCCAGCTTCTCCATCATCACTGGTGAGGAGCTGCCTGAGCTGAGCAGTGTGAATCTCAGGATGCAAGGCTCCTTATCCCTGGAGAGGTGGCTGCTTTCTCTTGCAGATGCTAATAGCAGCTTCTCCTCTTACAGAGATCCTCTCTCAGAAGGGAATCAGAGTTTCCACAGCATGCAGAACAAAGCCAAACTGCTTAATAGTCTCATTGTCCTGTCGAATTCAGCCCAAGGACAACTCCAGCCAAGCAAAGCTGGGGTAGAAATACCAGAGGAAAGGTTAATCTTTGGCAGCTTTCCCTTTGTTAACAGCTTTGTTGCTGTGTGAGGCATGGTTATTTCAAATTACAGAGTTAACTCCAGGCCCAGACTTGGGAAATGAACCTCAAATTTTAACTCTGCTTTGTAGGAACCTGCAATGGCACAGCATAAGCTGGGATGATAGCAGGTCCACGACTTCTACTGGTGGCTTTGAAAAAAATGTTCCACTGAAACAGTTGTGGATGCTTATTCCACCACCTGTTTTCGTGCTCTGATGCTGTGCAGAGCCAAAGAGCAAAAGAGCAGCACTTTGGTAGGATATCTGAGGGTTTATTTTCCCACCTGCTGATATCGGGTATCTGAGCTGAAAAGAAGAGATGTGTTGTTATTTGGGAGCAAAACAGGCTGTTTGAGAAGCAAAAGCAGTGCTTGTGTTTTGCAAACTTTGGCAAGAAATGTAACATTTCCATACCAAGACACACATCAGGTGACTAAACTGAAGAAAAAACCCAGTCATGTTTTGTGGTTGAAGTGTGTAATTTTCACAGTCAAGATCTATGATACTTAGAAATCATTTCAGAGAGAAGGTTGGAAAGCACCCATGTGAGTTTCCTGTACAATTACTGTATGTTCTTTCCTGTCAATAACCTGAATTGTTATTGCACATGTAATTAACAGAGTGAAAGTCCTATTCTACAAATAAATGTGATTGATACGGTTAATAGGAGAAGAGTCTCGTTCCACCTAGCACCTTTTTTTTTCTCTGTGCAGAATTAGTTTAGCACTTCAATTGCCTATTCATGCATGAAAAAGGATGGAATCATTGATGTACAAAAAAGAAGTAAACAGTTAAGGCCTACAGCACAAACATGTCTGTACTGCCTCTTGATGAAGTTTCCTAGAAATGATTTACCTTCATAGGGCTTTATTTTGGTTCCTATTGCTGCAGCTTTCTAATTTCTATCATCAATAAATAGTTTTTAATACATCTTGGAAAATCCTCCTGAAAATTCTCCTTGTGACTGTAATTATTTGACAGAGGTTGCAGCTTGCTTTGATCACTGACTATGCAGAAACCTTTGTTCCAGTGCAGGCAATGAAATGTGGACTAAGTCAGTGCTCTGGTGGCTTTAATACTTGACATTTGTTGGGTGGAAGTAAAAGAAACTCTGAGTTGGGAGACAATCCATGGGACATCCTGATCTCTAAGAACTGTGTGGATAAAGAACTCCAGGAGTCCTTTACTCTCTTGGACAATATTTTATGTTTTGTTTCTAGTTTAAGAAGGGTTTTGTATGTTACTTATAAACTGGAATTTAAATCATATCTTAGGCACATATGAAATAATGTGGGTTTGAAAGAAAATAGAGTTCTATCTCATATTAACTGTCTGATGCCACACAAACAAAGCAGTTCAGTGTTGGTCATGGCTTGCATTAATGCCTGTAACCTCAGCTGTTTTGTGAAATACTGATGGGGAAGCTCCCTTTCCTGCCTTTGGAATCGAAAAGGGAACTAGCAAAGCAATAGGGAGCACATGGGGGAATGAAGCCTTGGCAAAACCAGCCTGTTTTCCTAGCAATGCCCCAAACACAATCCTACCATCACTCTGCATGTCCTCCTGCGAAAGTTAGAGGAAAGGGGAATGAGCTGTTTATCAAAGCCTCTCCTATCTGTGTTACATTGCTTTGCCCTGCAGAAACTGATCATTAAGGCACCGTTGACCTGGGGCTGTTTAGTGCCTTGGACCACCCAAGTGGTGGGTGTGGGAGGCATTTTGTTAAGGAAGATACACAAATGCACCCATCTCACAACCCTAAAGCAGCTTCACAGGTAAGAGAGGCCTTGGAAAGACAGACACTTGCTCATGAGTCTCTCAGCAAATAAAAACCTCTACCAGTCCCATGGCTTTGTGCAGTTTTTGAATATTATCTAAATTACAGATAGGAGAGGGTGACTGGCTAGAGCAGCAATCTTTTGTTCAAATTCTTGTCTCCCTTGAGCCCTCCCTCTGCTCCAGGCAGCCAGGAAATCCTGGCAACAATTTCACCCCACCATCACTTTGAGTGGTGTCAGGGGAGGAAACCTGAAGCTGCTCCAAAGTGGGAAGACTGCTGAGGATGCACTGGGAGAGGGGACCCCTGGTACATTTAGGGGCCTGTTCATGCAGAGCAAAGTGACTACTTTTGACAGATGTGTTGTAAGACTTCAGATCCCAGTGTTAGCAGTATGGCATGGGGTGAAGAACAGTTGTCTCTTGCCTCACCAGGTTTATTTTCCATTTACTTGTAGGGTTATGCCTTACCTTGCCTCTTCCTTTACCTCCAGTTTCTTAGTAGAGGACATAGCAATCAGTCAATTTAGTTTTAGTTGTGTGAAGGAGGGGTAGAAGCAGAGGACTGAACACTCCAGACCACAGAGAACATTTTTTTCCTCATATTACTTATTGTTGGTAATTACTGACCCTTTACATTGAACGGCTTTCCAGTCACCTGAATGATTTGCATTCATTAAAACAGTGTAACATTCCTATTCTCTATGAGTGGCTATTTTCTGCTATTTTCTGCACTCATATGAACAATCTCTGGAGTATTCCAGGTGACCTAAGGAAAAAAAAACAACACGAAAATGAAAAGTGTTCTGATTTCCTCATATGCCTTAAATTGCACTGCTGCTAAGTCACTGAGAGCTGAGTTAGAAACAAAGGAGTCAGAGGGGCTCACTAGCAACACACGGCTAGTCCCTTTAACTTCAAAGGCATTTGCACCAGAATTTGACCTCCTCCTGAAGGCAAGGGAGGACAGAGGTACCTCTTTCGCAGTCTCTTGGCTCTGCTTCTTTTATTTACTGCAGAGTTACTGCTGCTGGGTGGTTTATGTCACGGCTGTGCACACACAAATCACTCTCAACTTTCACTTTACACTGCTCAGATAGACACCAGAGGTCCTGCCAAGCATTTGGAGATCTGTCATGGATGTGGTAGAGTAGAAATCTTCATTCAGAGCCCCCCAAGTCTCTCCAGAGGTCTGGGGTCTCCTGCTGTGCTGCATTCATGGCTGTGGAGCCAGAAAAGTGACTGGCCCTCACTTCAGCTTGTCACTTCCCCTGCCTGAAATGAGCACCATGGGAGTCATTCATCTAAGATTTCCCTTCTTGCAGATTTTTCTTTCACATTGATGCCTGGTCTCAGAGGTGTGATCAGTTCTGCCCAGGCTCCTGTTTCACTTGTGGTTAAACTTGTAATTTCCGTGTATTTTTCTGAAAACTTTGTTCCATATAATCTCCACTTTATATTCCAGTAGTTGCTGTATTTTAATCATCATATTATTTTTTCCCCAACAGTGTCCTAATGACACTTATAAAATACAAAATAATTGATCACAATAATGATGCTGTTGGGACTGAAGGGAGTGTTGCTCCTATTTCTGCCTTTGCTACCAGCAGTTATGGTAACCTTGTCCTTGGAAGCTTCTCTGTGCATTTCCTCCTCTGTGATGTGTTGGTCTTGATAAGATAAATTGCAAGGAAGTAATTCCAGTGGCCTGTCACAGCCAACCCAGCCCAGGCTTCCTGCCAGGGTGTTGTGTATTTCATTATGTCATGGTTTAACCCCAGATGGCAGCTCAGCACCATGCAACAGCTCCCTCATTCCTTCCCAATACTAGGACGAGGAGGAGAATTGGGGAAAAAAGGAAGTAAAGTGTGTTGTTTTCCATTACCAGTTTAGTAATGGAAATAAATTAAAATATAATAATAATATTACTATTAATGAAAAGAGGTAGTAAAAAGAGGCAAGGAAGGAATCAAAGGTAAGAAAAACAAGGGATGTTCAATGCAATTGCTCTACACCTGCTGACCGATGCTCAACCTGCTCCTGAGCAGGGATTGGCAGCTCCCAGCCAGCTCCCCTCAGTTTCTATACTGAGCATGATGTACTATGGTATGGAATACCCCTTTGGCCAGCTTTGGTCAACTGTTCTGTTTCCTACCCCCCCCCACCCAGCTTTTTGTCCACCTGATGGCTGACAGAGCCTGGGAAACTGAAAAGTCCTTGATTTAAAATAAGCACTGCTCAGCAGCAACTAAAACATCAGAATGTTATCAGTATTATTCTCATCCTAAATCCCAAACACAGCGCTGTACCAGCTGTTAACAAGAAAGTTAACTCCATCCCAGACGAAACCAGGCCTCCTTGTCAATGCTTTCCAAGCAGATTCAGGAGGTGTGTTAGCTGTGGGCTGCCCTTGGCTGCTGGGAGAATTTCTCCCTCTCTTTCTGCGAGCTGCTGGAGCAGGGGAGGTGCAAGCTTGGCCTTTCTGGCTCAGTGGGAACAATTTTGGATGTGACCATCCTCATTTCTGCAGGAGTTTTAACAGCACTCAGCAAAGCACTTTTTCTTCCATAAAGTGCTTTAGCTCCAGTTATGAAATCAGCTCCAGCTATAAAATCAGCTCCAGAAGAGATTTGCATCAAGAGTTGTCATGAAAATATCAGCACAGTGTTACCCACACCAGCAAAAGTAAAATGGGACAAGTGCAAAGAACTATAAAGGTTGAAAACAGGAACAGTTATTTTATTTATTTTAAGTCCATTTACAGTCATTTTTGTCTCCCTCTATCACCATCTAACATATCAGACATTGCTTTGGCAGGATTTCCTTAGGGAGACACATCCATCCAAATAACTCTAAATGGAGAGCTGAGGTTGCTGAGTAGCTGAGTCTGTAAAGTGCATGGAAGGTTGAAGCACCTCTATAAAGGTGTGACTGCAAGGATTTTAACTGAGTTGGTCCCATCTGAGTTGTCATTTGTTCCACAGATGAGCTTCTCTCTCCTTTGCCTGTGCTCCTAATTCACATCTTAGTTGTGTAGGCACAGCTCTGCCTTTTTTCCCTCAACCTGTCTTCTAATCTTTGATGTGCCTTGATACTCTGCTACCAACAAGGACCTTTTTGATTCTTCTAAGGGAACAGTAGCTCTTGTGATTTTCTGGGTGACTCTCATAGGCTTTTGTCTTTAGCTATTTTGTGATTCATGTGATTCATATAGCTATTTCATTAGTTCTCAAAGGCTCTGTTCTGATGCTCCTAATGGCATTTGTGATGGAAAATGCACACTGCAATCCCAAGGATGATGAGATCTGACAGCTGGTATCCAGATATAACCAGAGCAGAGGTCTCCAGCCTTGCCAATTCTTTTCCCCATGACACAGACTGTATTTAAGCTTTTGGTGAACTGATTGTAAGAGGCAAAATCTTATTTGTGAACAGACTCTGCCCTGAAAATTAAAATAAAGGACATGCTGAACTTTGTGGAGCTGTAGTTATTTAGTTCTGTGACCAACAAAGGAGGAATTGCGTTTGGAGTGAAATAAAAGATGAAGGCCATAAAGCTTTGCCCTCACATGAAAAAGAGTCCAGGTTCTCTAAATGACAATGATGCCAACACAATTTTCAGGAGAAACACAGAGATAGGTAGACAAACACAGAGTTAGATAGATAGATAGATAGATAGATAGATTGATAGATAGATAGATAGATAGAAAGAAAGAATTTTTCTTAAAGTCCATGGCATCTCAGATTGTGTGACTGTATGGGAAAATAACCTCACT
Source organism: Passer montanus (assembly GCF_014805655.1). Taxonomy (NCBI): domain Eukaryota; kingdom Metazoa; phylum Chordata; class Aves; order Passeriformes; family Passeridae; genus Passer; species Passer montanus. The sequence continues at coordinate 3,071,334 of NW_024357170.1, read as the reverse complement.
TAAAGTTTAGGGAAAGCAAATTCTCCTACTGTGTTTTGAAAAAGACAGTCTGGAAGGCTAAAAGGGGTCAGCAGTTAAAATGAAGAGACAAAGACTTACTGATTTTTTTCATGTCAGAGTGAGAATGGAGAACCCCACCCAAATTTCCATCCTGGGTCACAGTGGTGGCAATGGCTGCTATTCCTGTAAGGGAGTCATTGATTTTGCTATTGCTATTTGCTGTAGCCCTGGGTACATCCCAGGCTAGCAGAGACACCTTGCACCTTGCAGTGGTTCTTTCCCACTTGTCGAGCTGGGACCTGCATCTTCCTCATGTGCAGAGAAGATTTAAGACAGAAGAAATATTTCAGAACTTTGTTCTTGGTCCTCAAGGAGTTCAGTGTACATAGGGGATTTCCAGCAGTGCCTCCAGGCATTTTGGATATCTTCAGTCTGTGGAGTGGATTCAGCTCTGCCTGGTCCTGCTCCCTGTCTCCTCCCTCTTTTCCTCTGAAATACTGGGGGACACAGCAGGACACAAATTTCATTTAAAGTAGTGTAATGTAACACATGTGCTCCCTACTCTAAATATTTTGGTAAATATGTAGCTGGCATTTTTATCAAACACAAAGCAGAGCTTAGATATTTTCCTGTCTGAGGCATAGGAAGCTTCAACTTAAACTGGAACATTGATTTACTCACATACTGTTTGTGGCAGAACAGTTCAGACCATCTAAGTCACAAAGTTTTCATAGTAATTAGTCACTTTATGAAGCAGAATTATGGATTTTTGTCTTCTTAATTAATATGTTCTAACCCACCACAGATGAACTGGTCTATTACGAAACCAACACACTAAACTATGAGTAGCTTTATTAATTTACCCAAAAATACTCTTTTGGGACAGGGCAAGTTTGCTTCCCCTTCCACCCACATACATATATATATATGTGTGATAGATGTGTGTGCGTGTGTGTGTGTGTGTGTTTATGTGAAGCGTGTGAAGTGTTTACACACATACAACAAGTTTAAAGAGCACAGAAAACAGTGGATGCACAGAAATGCAGTGAATTGTCTCCTGTCTGTTATGTTTTCATCCTATGCAGAACTCATCTGAGTCCCACTGGGTTTTATCATCATTTTATCATATGAAGAAAGACTAATTCTGATCCATATGCAGCAAGGCTAGGGGCAGTGAGTTTGATTTCTTGAAGGAGTCTTGATGTCAGTTTGGGTGGGCTTTGTGCCTACTCGAAGATCTTCTTTGTGGAGGAGAAAAAATCGGGAGGAGGCACAAAGTGCTGGGATAAACTGAAGAGCTCTTTCTAAAGAGTTGTTCTGGTGCGAGGTGTGTGATACTTTTCAAAAGATGCTTCTGCTCTCAGGGGTTGTGCTCAGCAGGACATAAAGACATGACACATGCCTGGCATGTGAGATAGCAGCCCTGAGATGTAATAAATTACTCCTGCTATAACATCATGCAGAAACTACTGCTACCAGAGGCAGGCTGCTGTGGAGATCCTGACCCTGCTGGTAGCCAGATGTGACACTTTCCTACCTGCTTTCAGTCCAAGTGCCTTGGAGTACTTTACAAACACACATTATTTGTGCCTCATAGCACCTCTTGAGCCACTTCATATCACCTATTGCAAGATAAGCAGTGCCACAAACAGGAAGGGAAAAAAATAGCTGGTGCTGCCAGCAAAATTAGCTTCCCAACACAGAGTAGCCTCACTTTACCTGAAGTCAAATACCTGCCAAAAAAAGCCCCAAGCCCTTGCTCAGCTTCCAGCCCCCACAAAACCTCTGGAGTGTGCCTGGATGTGATGCTCACATAGCTTCATGTGGGTGCTGAGACATCTGTTACAATTTATTTTTGCGGCAGCAAAGCTTGGGCCAATTTTCAGCAAACAAAAAAGGAAAAAAAAAACCAAACCAAACCAAACCATCTCTTTGTGGCACTTTTAAGATGACTGTCAAAAGAGAGTAAGATGCTTATAAATTACATTCTTTTACAGGATTTCTTTTGTTAAGATTTCAAGTGACAGCAATAGATAAAGAAGGGCTTAGATGACAAAGGCTGAAAGCTCATCTGGAAATTGGAATGGACAGTGGAGTAAGTGAACACCAGATATTTCTATTGTTACATGAAATATTGTGGATAAACTAAAGCTGGACAACCTTCCTCTCATACAGCAGGATCTGATGTTTCCATCAGCCTGGACTCCAGGAAGTCATTTTACCTTGATGCCATTTCATGTTTGGGTTGGTATCTGGGCAAGCCTTGTTTAGAGCAGATTTTGTAGCTGGGATGGAGCAGGACAACTTTCCCAGAGAAGGCAACTTCACCTGTGGTCATGCCAGAGGCTCCTGCCCTTTCAGCATCCTCCTTTCCCTGTGGGACACTGGAGTGTGGAGAGCTGTATTGGATTAGCACAACTCCAGCTGTTGGCAACACAATCTCCTTTGTAGGGAATGCAAGGAAAATCTTACCTAGAGCCAGCCAGCAGTGGAACTGGCTGCCAGAGTCTCATCTGAATATTGTCTTGCAGAGCCTTATGCCACCTTCCAAAACTCCCTCCTCCGAAGTCAGTCAGTAGCAAAGATTTCCCTCCCTTTCACAATCTAGCCATCCCCAGATGGCAAGATAAACCTACTAAGAAAAGAGAGAACCTGCAGATTTATTTTCTTGTTGCTTGTTCTTTTTTTTTCCTCTTCTTTTTCTTTCTTTTTTTGGTGGCAAAAACAAAGCAAAACAAAGCAACACCACAGAAGACAACATAATATTTCTAAACTGCTTTCAATTGGCCTCTGCTCGGTCCATTAGTCCTTCACACAACCTGATAGTGGTTCCTGTGAACATGGGGCCTGGCTCTGCTTGGTGGGAATGCCATAACCACAAATGGAGTGGGGAATTCACAGAAAATGTAGCTGCTCAAGCCCAAGGAGTTTTATAACAATTCAGTTTTCCATGTGCAGAAAGAAAAAAATTCTTATCCACATGTCTGATGGCCCAGCATAAATAGAAAAGGGCAAATTCTGTAAAAACATAAAAATTCTGAAATATATAGACCATTGATATGGTAGTATCAGCATATAAATACTTACAAAGTTGGTTTGCTGACAGACTTAAAGATAAAATATTTTGATTAATTGCTCTGTAATTAGCTGCAGCAGGCAAATGCATCATTATCATAAAGATAAAGAACTGCAAGATTCAAATAGTTTTGGGGGAAAATGAAAGCTGTACCTTTTATCTTGATGGATCTATGGTACTTAGCTGCAATGGTCCTGATTCCTTTTGGATCTTCTGTTTATCACTGTACAATTGATATGGAATATCTGCAAAAGATACTCAAGAGAGGTAGAAAATACATAGTAATAGAATTAGCACTACAATAACCTGGGAGGGCTAAGCAGGAATATAAACCCACACAGAATCACAGACTCCCAGAATGTTTGGGTTGGAAAGGACCTTAAAAATATTCTCATCCCACTCCCTGCCACGGGCAGGGATACCTTCCACTAGTCCAGGTTGCTCTGAGCCCCATCCAACCTGGCCTTGGACCAGGGATGAGGCAGCCACAACTTCTCTGGGCAACCTGTGCCACAGCCTTACCACCCTCACAGAAAAGCCTGACGTGAAAGTCAGTTTGCTGTCCTGGAGTTATAAAATGACAGAGAAGGAAGAGAAAATGGGAATCTGTTCCAAATGAAGCCATTCCCAAATTCCCAATCCAGGTAAGTATTTTTTTTTTCCTTATCCAGCTACACAAGACAGCCACAGCTTTATTTTGAAGAGGTAGTTTCTAGCCTCAGAGTCCCTCCCTCCTTCTGCAAGGGAAAGGAATCAAAACTGCTAAATGCCCAGGTAAATTTTAGCAAGTGTCAAACTAAGGGAAACAACTGAAAACAGTCTTAATAAAATTGCACTATTTCTAGAGCTGTGGACTGCTTAATGACTTGAAACACCAGGAGCTCATGATCAAGACTGAAAATAATAATTCCTGCTGGGATGTTTTACTCTGACTTACAGCATCTTCCATGCTCAGATACCATTTGTTCTACAACCCTACTGGAAGCACTCCATATCCCTATATTCCCTAAATAAAAACCCCTTCTTTTTATACCATCTTGGAGTGATTTATTATGATAGTGTCATATACCAAGCCTGAGCATTCTCCAGGGTGATTTATCTGGCTGCAGTTCTGCTGCTGTGTAAATGTGGGTGTCAAAAGAAGAAATCCCGTTAAAAAGGAAAAATTTGTATGAAACAGTTAGGAAAAAAAGGCAAGGGTATAAAAGTCTGACTCATAAGTGTTCCATCTTATTGGTCTGTGCTATAGCTAGAAAGGAGGTTTTAGAGAGGCTGGTTTTAAAAATAGGCAGGAGAGTGGGCTGAACACTGACAGCACAGCTCTGCGGAGAGCTTACAGCATGAGACTTCCAAATGCACTTCCTTGTTCCCCATCCCTGTATACTCCTCTCTCAGTTTAACAGGTTTGTCCTCCAGAAAACATTTCCAAGGTGTTCTCAAATTAAGTGCACAAATTAAAAATGAGACAAATGAAAACTCACAGCAAGTCCCCCTGTTGGGCCTGTGCTGAGTTAGCCTGCTTTTTGATACTACAATGTCTAAAAACAAGGCCAAGATGCAAGAGAAGGCCAAAAAAATAGAAAAATACTTGGTATACCTGACGAATATCAACATTTACTCTAACAGATAGAGGGATATGAGAAATATATATTCTTTGTAAGAATAAGTCATTTTCAAATTGCCTCAGATTAGTAAGAAACTTTCTTGATGGATGTGTGACATCAAAGTCACCTTTTTTTTGATACTTCTGAAATGTTTGGCAATGACTGCCTTCAGAAAAAGCCTTCAGGAAAATCTGTTTTCAAACTGGGGTCTCTGGCACTACATCTGGATGTGCACATATGTATGTGGATGTACCAAGAACTAAGAAAAGCAAGCATGGGGACATTGTTTTGTTGGCTAATTAATAGAAAATTCAATACTTTCACTGACTCTTTATGCTGGTTTGCATATTGAAAAAGTTTGGAAGTTGCAAGGGCTCTAAACCAATCTGAGCTTCTTTTAGTGTTCCCAGGTAGGCCAGGATTTTAGAAAAAATAATTGGCAAGGCAATTAATTTGTGGAATGGTTCCAAGGGATAAAGCCAGGGCAGCAGGAGCTAATGGAGATGTACGCAGACAGCTGTCAACAAAGCGGCTTCATGTTCTGCCTGTCAGAGATTCAGTGCTGAACTCCAGGGGTTTAAATTCCTTTTGTTCCAAGCCAGGTATCCCAGACTTGCAAAGTGCCAAATCATAATCATGTTTTCCCTCTGAATCCAATTTCTCCAATGGTCCCAATCCATAAGCACACACACATCCTCTGAGGGGAACTCAGGCTGTTGAGGAATTTTGGGAAGAGAGTGAAGCATTCATAAAAGATGAAACACAAAACAAGTATGACATTTACATAGCAAGTTTGCATCAACATTTTGTTTTTGATTAGAGTATTGAGAGTTTGAAAGTATTCAGTGCAAAGGAATCACTAGTGATGCCCTCCATATTGTGGAAAGCCTGGTGTATATTTTAATGCTGGTACCAGAAATACTCTGGGAAGCACCACTTTGCACACTAGACTTGCAGGAAATGCTACTCTTTTACTAAATTACTTGGGGAAAAAATAGGAAATTTTCAGGCATCAGGGTTTCAACAACAGGTGCTGGGTTAAATGAATGTTAGAAACGCTCTCCCTGGGGTTTGTGTTCCTTGTATAATTAAGAGACAGAGTTACCTGAAATACAGGCAGCCAAGGCAGTCATGTAGTAAAGATGTGAAACATTTCCTAAAGCAAATTTATCAATGATCATGATAAAATACTCACTTCTACCACTAGCAAATTGTGCTGTTTCATTTACGTAGGACACAGGAATCTCCAATGTTTCTCAGGAACATTTTCCCTCTAAAATACATTCACTTCTCCCCTTTTCCACCAGCTTCATCTTGACACCAAAGAGAAAAAAAGAGCGCTGCCGTTTTTTCTGAGGCATTCTGGTTTCAGGACCTGTCCATGTGTGGTTTTCTGTGTGTAGCACTGACATCTACTGACCGAGGTAAAAATCACAGCCTTAAGATGTGGGAGCCGCTTCAGCTCTGCCTCTATTTTAATGATAAAAAGCAAAATTTGGAGCTTCCTCTTGTTCAGCGACCCTGAATCCAGACTCATAGTGTGACATTAGGGCCGTTTTCTCAAAAAAGCCAAGCAGAAACTCCACTGGCAGCATCATCCAGGCATTACTGCTCAGTTCACTGTACATCTGGACTTTATTATCCAGACCTTTGGTACTGTAGATCATTTTAGATGAGCTGTGCTCTCAGCAGGGGTGCAATTTCATGTCAGGAACAGCATGGAAATCCATGCTTTATTCCCAAGGTTGCACTGGAAAAACTGGCACAAGCAAAATTTACTTGAGCTGACACCAGCAGATTAAGGATCTGATTCAGTTCTAGCAAATATTTGTCTCATTGTTGTGTTTGCAAATAAATAGGTGGAAGGAAATAAACGGAGGAAGCGGAGACTGCAGATAGCAAAACTGTGTCAGGTTTTCTGGTTAAAGATTCAGAGGAACAATTAAGAGAACATGTAGTGAAAATGTGCCTGTATGGGCCTGCAATGTTAATGAGTCTCACCTCTTCCAAAGCACAGATGTAGAAGTTTTTACTTTCAAAGCCCCTCTGGATGCTGTGAATGTTTCACCAGGTGTCTCACATCTTGTTTAATTATCTACTGAGCCTATGATAATTAAACAAGATATGAGACACCTGGAGGCACATTATTTTAAAAAATAATTTAAAGTGCCTTTTCTCTTTACTGCTTTGTAAGAAATAAGAAAAATGAGCACTCAACCCACCTTTGTTATATTCTATTACTTTGTACAGCCTGAATTTATTTTGAAATTAACAAGGAACATACCAGTAACTCCCATGATACTTTTTTTTGACTTCTTTTAATATTTAGAGAGAAGATCATCAGATCAAAAATATCTGGAAAGATGAGGAAAAAGTTTATGAAACTATTTATGAAACATAAGTGGTAATATTTAAAAAACTATTTCTATCCTCACTCAGTATAATTTAGTTTTGCATTTTACAGCTATTAGTGCCCAGTGCTTTGAGGTTGGGTTGGAATTTTCTCGGGAAAGAGAACTGGGCAATGCTCATGGGGTGGGATTCCTGGGGTGTCCTGCACAAGGCCAGGAGTTGGACTTGATGATCTGGATATCTCCCCAAGTGCTCCCTGCAAGCCTACTAAGGCCACCAGTAGATGGTGGTAACAACACAGTTTCTTGGTTGGTAGGGTTTTTATTGGTTGGTTGCTGTTTATTTGGTGTTTTTCTTTTAGGGTTTTTGGGGGGTGTTGGGGTTTGGTTTTTTGTCTGTTTGGTTGGGGGGGGGTTTGGTTTTTGTTTTTGGTTTGTTTGTTTGTTTGTTTTTGTTGGTTTTGGGGTTTTTTTTTCTGTTGTTATTTGAGGAAAGGATTGACAATTTTGTGTGCTCCCCATCAAGCTCCAGATGTGATAATGAACCACAGTTTCATCACCCAGCAGTAGGAAAGAACCTGGCTCCACTTGAAGCAGCACAAACGGCTTAGAAACCCTGTAGATGTAGGTCAAATTTCAGAGCAGCTAGCTGCAGAGGAAAGGGGTTGTTTTCCTTGCTTGCTACAGATTTTATTTGATTTTCTTCTGTATTTAAAGGCTGGAAGTTTAAATTTGTGGTTCAATTCCCACTTTATCAGTAATGCCCACATATTGCAAGGGTGATGCTGCAGCAACTTTGCTTGGTATAAGTTTTGAAACCTGGTATAAGTTTTTTATAAGGCCCAACCAAATTCCTTTTTGAAATGAAATTTTAGAAAATAGTATAGAGGACAAAATAAAGATATTTCTTCCTGTTGCTTGAGTATTTCTTTGTCTGCAGCATTGGTTTGGTTCCAGTGGAACAAAATTTAAGCTAATGAATGTTTAAATGTATTTTGACGGCTTCCCTGTTCTTGCATACCCCAAATAGTAATTTCAAACAGAAAACTCATCAAAACAAATAACTGAATCTGTGTCTATTGGACCAATGTCCAGACATTGTTATGCATATGTGCTTTCTTCACTTTTGTAGCCAAGTCCTTGCACAGGCAGCCCACTACCAACCAAGGTTTACCCCAAGGATTACATAAGGGAATGTAAAATTCGAATTCCCTTTGTGTCTAAATTAGCACACATATTTGCAGATAAAAGCATTTCAGCTGGTGTAACTACTTAAGGTGTTAATTCCACTTAACAATAAATTTGATGGTTTTGTAGCTAAAAGTGTAAGAATATGAAGGAAGTCACACTGATATATGATTAATTGCAATCTGAGATGAAGACTTACTGGATTATTGCACTCACCTTGATTAAAGAACCATATTCTACAATGTTCCCTGCTAGTTTGAACATTTATGAAGCCTTTTGAGATTCAGTTGGTAAAGTGAGTGCATTTCTCCCAGAACATGAAAGCTACTTTATATAAAATATAAAATTCTATCTTATGCTATCAAATAAAAATATTTAACAAATAAATAACCTTATATAACACATACAGTTGTGAAAAATAAAAGAAGGCTTTTATTCCTAGTTTGAGGCAAATTGTTCTGCGCATTTAATATTTTTGGAATTGCAGGATGTGCCACATTAGCATTCAGTTGGTTTATTTTCATGAATCTTACACCACTGCGTGTGGAATGATTAGCCAATGTTGTGATTTATTGGAGCCAGGTGGCCTGCCACCACAACTAAACACCAACTAGGGAGAGTTATACACCAGGAAAACAGCTCTCTTCTCAGGTGTTCCCTTCGTGCCCTTTTCCTCCCTTTTTTTCATCAGTCTGGTTCCAGAGCTTCCAAAAAACAAGCATAAATCAGGACTGAGTTTGAGACCCAGAAAACCTGAGCTACTGGACAAGAGCTGAGTTGAAAGAGCAGTGAGTCGGGCCCTTTTTGTGTGCTTTACAGCACAAGCTAAGGAGCCCCACTGCTGAAAAACATGACTGAGAGCAGCTGTGCACATTGGTCACTGTGCTGCGCTGGGACCCCAGGATATTCCCTCTAATCCTCCGCATTAGTAAAAAAATCCAGCCAGAAGAGGTCAAGAAGTTGTAAAAGACACAAAGCCTCTTGTCTCCAATGCATTCTTTGTGGTCTATTTTTACAGATATCTGTATTGGTTCAAGCTGTCCCGAGATTAATGGTTCAGGGAGGATTAGTCAGCCTTCCCGGCCATCGAAAAGTAATCACGCCACTCAGGCAGCACAACAAATTGAGAAGGTGCTGTGGGAAGTGCTCTTTTATATTCCGGCAGCCTGGACCCCCAGCCTGTATCAAGTGCGCTCAGAAGATGGCACAGCCACTCGGTCTAGTGTAAATATCTGCCACAAAACCTCTCCCAATAATGTCAAGGAAAACTCACTAGAGGGAAATGAGCCCTTCCTGTAAACAGCCGTGAAAGAGCCGCTTTGTTGGCTGATGAGGGTATTAAACACTGTTTTCCTGGAACATTTACACCATGGCTAATAACAAATAAGCCAGAGTACACTGAAGCTTTTATCAGTTGTCATTGCATTTGGCAGGTAAATTAGGGTTTTGCTCAACAACAGCAGCTCTACAAGCTCAGAGAGACTTTGCAGGTTCAACAACCAGCGAGGACCATCTTGATGCTGCAAGTCTGTAAGAGATAAGAGGCTGTGGGGGGGACAACCCCTGGACATGACACTTTAGCAGTGTTCCTGCACCCCTTTGGGGGTGAAGTCAGGTGTCGCAGCTGGACTGGTGCCTGCTCGCTTGCACTGAACCTGCTCTGCAGTGCTTATCCCATAGCTGCTCAGGGTTATAAACTGGGTGATAAACATCTCTGCTCTTTTATAGAAAGTCTTCTTTCTCTTTTAGCTAACCAGGCTGTCAGAGGAGCTGATGCAGAAAGCAATTTATTCAGCTCTAACCACAGTGTGGCACTTTGCCCTGACTAAGTAGGATGGCAAATGGAAATAATGGGTTTCATTATCCTGTTGCTGTAGATTTTATTCAATCAGATCCAGGATTTAACTCTTTGAGTACCTAATGATGCTGGTTGGCAAGTAGTGGTGGTTTGAAAATCACTACATCTGTTTTGCTGTTTTACAAGGGAACCTGAACCTGAACTCGTGGTTTCAAACTCTGTCAGGCCTGGTGATCTCTTCCCTGGGGAGGCTATTCTGGTGCTCAGCCATGCTCTGAGTGAACAATTTTTTCCTGATGTCCAAGGTAAACCTTCCCTGTCACAGCTTCATACTATTCCCTCAGGTCCTGTCACTGGTCAGCAGGGAGAAGAATGGCACACTTAAAACATACCACAAAAATTCTTTGTATCAAGTTGAATGATCTTTTTTTGCATGTCTCTCTCCTACCCTGGGCTGCTCCACAGCAGACTGCTCACCAATTTCCGCTCAGGAAGGTTTTAATCTGGTGGTTTACCCCCTCCGAACCCTGTTTCCTGGTGTTACATAAAAGAACTGGACCCTCAGAGGTGGCGAGAACAGCTCCAGAGAGCCACCTCCCTCAGCCTTATCCATCATACAGAGCCATTTTTCCTGGTGTGGTACAGCCTTGGAAGAAAGTATTTGTGTGGATATTATAATTAGTTACAATTGGCACAGAAATTGTTTTTGGAATATTAGCTGTGATTATGTTTGATTTTAAAATTTCCTTCCTTCCTTCCTTCCTTCCTTCTTAGCAAAGTTATCTCCTTGTTGTTTGGAAAAACTTCTGCCTCCATCCTGAAAAGATGTAAAGCCATATTTTATGTTTTCCCTGTGTCCACTGCTCTTTGAACAACCTTCGATCAAGTGATCATGCTAGTGAAGTCTTTGATAGCAAGACAGAGGCTTTCTTTCCTTTGTCAAGCATTGGAAAGGGCTGCCCAGGGAGGTAGTGGAGTCCCCATCCCTGGAAATGTTCAGGAAATGACTGGATGTGGCACTCAGTGCTCTGGGCTGGTGACAAGGTGGTCAAAGGTTGGACTCCATGATCTTGGAGGTCCTTTCCAGCCTAAATGATTCTGTGATTTTTTTTTCACACACTGTTGCCTATTTCTTGGTCAACCTGTGAGAAATCTGCTTATTTTATTTCTTTTGGAACCAGATTGAGCCTCTATTACCAACTGACTTCACACCTCCAGTACCAGGAATATGAGTAGCCATAAAAAATAACACAGATTTCTGCTGGTCAGTTTTAGGGCAAGTACTATAAAACTGCTTAATTTTCAGACAGATTTTTCCCTTTTCTATCTATTTTTTTAAAGTTCACTGGTTTCCATCTAGAACAAATGACCATCAGATCTGGTTAGCAAGACAAGTCATCCAAAAACCAGACTTTAGCTATGATGCAATTAATCTGTTCTGATCAAGGCAAAGTTCTGCATTATTTATATAAGGAGGATGAAAATAAATAGAATGTTTATTTAATTGGTGTTTTGATTACAGTGGCTTTAGAGTGCAGACAGTAATTTTTGTTAACAGATTAAAAAAACCTTGAAGCTTTAGCACTGCAACAGAAAGGGAGATGTGGCAAGAAGATGAGGTTATAGGGTTCAGCTCTAAATATTCTTAAATATAGGGAGGCTCTATTGTTGTGGAATTTCTGTACCTTGATTTTAAAGCCTCAGTATGATCATTAATTAACATGAGTATGAGCTTTGGGACTCAGACCCAAAATTATTGCTGGCTGCTTATGATCAATGGCTCCAGCTTTAATTTGCTGAAACAAGGACAACTGGGGCCTTTATCTCTGTTTTCTTGCCCTTCCTCTTCCCATTTTCTTCTGCTTCCTCTTTCCATTTCCTTTTGCTTTTTAATTTTCTTTTTTTTCTCCTTCTCCATCACATTCTCCTCCTGTCTTCTTTGTTTTATGCTTTCTCCTTTTTCTCTTTCTTCTAGAGGCAATTTTTGTATTATTATTTTTTAAAAAACAGATTAACACTTCATAGAATCATAGGATCACAGATTTATTTGGAAGGGATTTTACAAATCATCTTATTCCAACCCCCTGACATGGGCAGGGACACCTTCCACTGTCCCAGGTTGCTCAGAACTCCATCCAGGCTGGCCTTGAACACTCCCAGGGATGACAAATCCACAACTTTTATGGGCAGACACACTTGGTCTTGTCACTGTGTGCTTTGTGAAATTTTTGCGTATGAATTTACCTCACCACACTATGAGAAAAACAAGCTTCAGCACCTGTCGTGACTTATGATTTTTCTTTCTCCCAGTCCTGTTTTCCTGCTGATTCCTAGATAAGTTTTAAAACTCTCAGGGATGCAGCTGTTGAAATGCATGTTAGCGTAATCAAAAAACAAATAAACAGCCAAGATCTGTGGGAAAGGAACCAACCGTACTCACTGTGAACAAAGCAGTGTGCAGGATGGATATCTTTTCCCTTTAGTTCCTCTTGTGATTCAAAGTTGGGGTTTTTTTCACCCATGAACCAGAGAGTAACATTTGATCTCAGTTTGATTTCTGAAATAGGTCATTGTCTGGTTGGGGAGCAGAGATATGCAGAGATGATGCATCTGCTTGGAGATCAGTTTCTTGTGTCTAAGACAGAGCAGATAGGAAAGCATAAATCAAAATAAATATCTTTGTCCCTGCTGTGGTTGAAATGGGCTCCTGTGGTATCCAGGGACAGTGGAGGATTTGGAAAGAAAGGTTGCAGTGTGATAGTATTTTTCCCTTTGTGGTTTACTCAGAGTCTTGCATGGGAAGATGGGGAATGGCTCTGAGCGCAGATAATTGGGATTAATCAGTGTTTCTAATTCCACCCAGGATAGGCTCTGTGAGAACTGGAGAGGTTAGCCCCAAAACATAGCACTGGTTTGGAAACACTGCTGCTTGTTTCAAGGGGAGCCAGAGTAAATAATGTGCACAGACATGGCTCTGGACTCTCATTACAGAGAACAACATTAAAATTATTTAATCTCTTTTTTGTTCTATAAACTAGATTACCTTGTGGTATGAAGCAAATAGTAAAGACTGCAGTGTGGGAGAAGTCTCTAACTTCTGACTCTGTTAATGGGATGGTGCATGGACTTAAAACTTGCAGACTGTGAGATGACAAGTTCAGCACCACTGTCTCTCGAACTAGAGAAATTAGTCTAAAAATTATTAAAACAACTGAACAAATATCAAAACAAACAAATTGGGCATATACAAGCCCATAGGTCCTGATGGGTTGCTCCCAAAAGTGTTGACTGATGTCATTGCAAGGCCACTTACAACTATTTTTGAAAAGTCATGTCAGTCAGCAGATTCCTGCTGATTACAAGAAGCAAATGTCACCTTTATCTTCAGGAAGGGCAAGAAGGCCCTTTTGGTGAACTACAGGCCAGCCAGCCTCACCTTAATCCCTGAGAAGGTGATGATTAGTTTCAGGAACTAATCCTGAAAATTATTTCCAAACATATAAAGGACAAGAAGGTGATTAGCAATAGTCAGGTACAGATATACAAATCATGCCTGACCAAGCTCATAACCTCACAGACAGATTGGCAAAATGGAGTTTAGATAGGTGGGCAGTGAGGTGACCTGAAAACTGGCTGACTTGCAGGATCAAACACTTGTCATCTATGACATGAAGTCCAATGACCAGTGGTATGCACCAGGAATTCATACTAGGGCCAACACTCTTTTAAAATTCTATTAATGATGTATGAAAGTGATGATAGTTTGATTTCTTTCTCTTATTGCAAAGAAAAATTATCATGGATCCTGTTTTACTTCCAGTTGCAAAAAGTTCCCACGAAGTTTCACTGGATCAAAGACTGAACTGAAAATATGCAACTAAATCCATATTGCAGTAATTATTACACTCCAGATGAAAATTTTCACCTCAGCATTGAAAAGTAGTGGGAAATTCTTGCATTTTCATAAACCAGAGAGGGTTATATGTGCTTCAACTGTTTTGTTCCTTCTTACTACTGCAAAAAACACCCCTAGAAAAGTTGAAACAAAACTAATGTATGGAAAATTACTCTGTAACACAACACTGTGAGATTTTTTTTTCTCCCAGTGTAAACTATACCAAGCTCACAGGAGAAGAAAAATATTCTTCAGTAATTGTAAATATAGCCTGCAGTAATCAGACTGACATATTATTCCTATCCTACCATGAGAAACAATATCAGATAATCTTGAATTGCAGTGTGGTTTGTTTGGGGTTTTAGCAGTAATTTCAAATGTTTATTAGGTATTGGCAGCTTTCCAGCTGGGGTATGCCTGGTGGGCTGCCTTGGTCTGGATGGCGCAGTCCTGTTCAGCACAGCCTGTCCGAGCTCCCAAGCAGCTGCTAGCCGCTGGCAGCCTTAGCAAGTTCAAGTGATATCAGCTCTTAATGATTATCAGCTCATTTGCGATTTCAGCTCTTTAGCTTGCTAGGTGTCAGGCAGACACAGGGGGAGAGAGGAGAAGGTCGTGTGAGGTTGTGAAGAATTCTTTTTTGGGGTCTTCCACAAAGGTTCTCAGTGACAGCTCTTCTGGTGAACTGGGCAGAAGTAGGGGTTTATATACCTTTCAGGGGTTTTGGAAATTGTCCAATAGTAAGGGTCAAGGGAAAGTGACCTATAGGCTTGCAGAGAGGTAAGCAAGGGTCCGAAGGTGGAGGAGAGGGGCTTCTAAGGTCCAGTCACCATGACTTGGCATTTCCTAGCTTAGGCTTCTGACCTCCAAGGAGCCATTGCAGGCGCTGGGCCTGCTACAATTAGGTGCTCCATTTCTGGGGTACTCATAGTCCCCTGCTCCTCAATGGCCTCACCAGCTGCAGGGTGACTGTCCCCAGCTCAGGAATTCCACTTGTTGGGAAGGTCCAAGCCGGTCTGTCCTGGGAGAATAGGACTATATCAGCCTGGACCCATATCTCTGGGATATCCAAAGGATATCCTGCCTTCTCCATGCCTGGGAGAAAGCTGGGTAGCTCTGGAATACAGTGAGCTGGAAGGTCATCTGTGAAATCAGGGGCTTAAGGAAGAATAGAAAGTGAGGCAAACCAAGAGTGGAGGTGCACCCCTATTTTTGTGCTTGTGTGAATGCCTGCCCAGCCTTCTGTCCTGGTTTAGGGCAATTTTTGAAGAAAAACAGGCCAGGGACAACTGGAAACCTGCTGCAGCACCCTCAGGATTTGGAAGAACTTGGACTTCACTGATGGTGGTCAGTCAGTCTCTCACACACCTGTGGTGATCTGACAGCTGTAGCATTTTCATTGGGAAACTCTGAAGGGAAGGGAGTCTCATCCCCAGCTAGTGTTCTGTGGCCTCACTCCTCTTCCTAAAGCATTAAGGGTACTTCTTTCAGAAAGAAGAAGAAGAAACAAGGGATTTTTTTCCTAGTTCCTGTTGTGTCAGTGAGCGTCCTGGCACACCTGAACATTAAATGTCCATTTAACACTTGGAAGAATCAGTACTCTCTGCTGGATGTCTCTCAGAAGGCTCTGAGGGAGGGCATCCCTCTGGCAGATGGGCGACCCAAGGAGCTGAAGTGTGACAGGAAAGCTCCTGGCCATGCACATGGGTGAGGAGATGCTGCTGTGATGCTCCACCTATGTCTGCTGGAGGGAGCAGAAGCTGAGGTGCAGGCAGAGGCTGTGAGCCAGGCAGCAGGTGGTCAGTGAGCCCACAGCTGTGCAAACATCACCCATGCTCCCAGCTCCCACAGGGTGAGCAGGTACACAAACCCTTGGATTCAAGGCTTCAGGCCAGCCAGGATGGGGAACTCTTTGCATTTGGCTGGGAGCATGATCAGAACTGCTGAGAGCAGAGAGGACCCATGGGCTTAGACAGCCCAGATGTTATGCAGAACTTAAGTTAGCTCAGGTGGTCAGAACCTGGTGCTCGTAACACCAAAGAGGGTTGATCCCATGGGCCATGCACTGAAGAGTTGGACTCAATGATCCTTGTGGGTCCCTTGCAACTTGGAATATTCTCCAATTCTGTGATCTGAAGGCCCTGGTAAATAAAAACTGAATCTGCTCTTGTGATGATTCTTTGTCATTTTTCTGGCTTTCCATCTCAAAATAGCCTACAAATTCTGTGCTAAGCTCCATGATTTAGGCTATACAGCTGAAGCTGGGTCCATCTGATAGGGACAGAGATTTTTCCACACCTGCATCAGAACGTGGCACGTACTTCTGAAGTATAGTACTTCCCTGAGCCTTTCCTGGCACTAATTGTATTAATCCCATTGACACAGGGTTGTTTGTCTGTGTGTCAGATCAGCCATCTGCTCAGCTCTGGTGGTACAAATCCAGAATTCTGGGTAGCTTCAGCAGAGCTGCTCAGAAGAGACACATGCAGCTGAGGTCAGGATCTGTTCCGCTTAATAAAATAAATAAAGGTTAAGAAGAGCCATTTTCCAGTGTCCTTAACCTTCTCTTTGCTGGTGACCTCTTATTTATTTATTTACTTATTTTCCAACTGAGCTTTTCATGGCCATTTCATTGACATAAATTTTCCAGCTTTTTTAATACAGAACATCTGTGGTCCCTATGCAGTGTCCTCTATAGGTCATGGGAAAGCTTTATCTTACTAATAAGCTCCATTCCTCTATATATTCAAGCCAAATTGATAGGGCCAAGTGTGTTTATAAATAAATATTGTCTTGTAATGACCATTTCCATATGTCCCAGAGGAATAGAGATTTTGTCCTTTTGAGCTGGCCAGATGCCTCCTTTGTAACAGTGAGAACAGTTTTTCCATGTCTGGTTAACATTTGATTTATGTGGAAATGAACTCCCCAAGGTGACAGGCCAGTGACACTGAAGAATGCAATGCTCCCAACTACCCTTTAACAGTCAGAGAACTCTGTTCATCCACCCACCCTTCATTTTTCATCACCCACTCTTTCATTCCTCTTCATCAAACTAAATTATAATTGTATGTATTGAACCTCTCTATTTGTCCCTGACCACCTCTGTCTTCCTCAGCCAAAACAGGGACAAAAGCATGGGGAAGGAAGCAAGTTCCACTGGAGCTCTGTCACATATCTGTCACTGAGAGAATTACAGAAGAATGTGTTTCCTGGGAAATGCAGAACATGGATTGCAAATATATATAGTGAATGATTGGCTCTTCTTTACTGATGAGTGCAGCAAGAAATATACTGCCATATGGCTTCTCCTCTGCACAAAGTGTGATCCAATAGCTGCTTATCGCTGAAGGATGAAGCCCAGAGCTTATTTCTTAACACTGCCCCACCAGACAGAATATGTACTTCTTACACAAGCCTTCATCTGCTTTGCATCCTCTTCCAACTAGGCAGCAGGGCAGAAGAGGTCAGAATCCATCTTTTAAAGGCTTTCAGAAGAAATCCATTGGGGGCTTCAGAAGAGCAACACACAAGACTTACGTAGGATATCTGTTAATCTTCACTTCTGAAATTTTTCCTTGAGCTATGTATACATGTGTTTATGTGGAGACATACACACAGAGTAAAGAATGTTTATTCTGATTTTTTACTCTCCCAAAACATTGTACTATATGGAAGGGAATGAATGCCTGGGGATTTCTAGGCTTTGGTTTCTGGTAAAGCCAGTCTGATAAACTATCTCATTATCTCAATAATGAGAATACATTCCTATGGCTGTAAAATCCTACCCTGTAGTCTGTCAGAAAGGTAATGAGGAAAGAAAGGTAATTTTCAAGAACTCCATTTTACTATGCAAAAAAATAATCAAAGTATCCTTCTCCCTTAGCATGCTGGCATTTAGCCCTTAGTAAAGAAAGGTTATATCAAAATAGGACATATATTTTGGGTATTTAGGTGTTTCTCCATTTTTGTGAGAAATCCAGTGTTGACTGGTGCATGAGGGACTAGACAGAGCCTCTCTTTCCTGTACTATGGGACATGTTCCATGGGAGAATTCAGCAGAAAACCAATTCCTGTAAATTAAGTTATGACATCCTTATCATGTTTTCCAACTCCTCTCATATAGCACAGCAATGTATGTCAGAAGGGGATGTCTGTACTGTGGTCTGGTTTTGATGCCAGTGAGATTTTGTATTGCAGTCCTGGCTCTTCTGTTTCAAATGGCAAAGGGAAAGCCGTACCACCAGGAAAACGATATAAAATACTGTTTGTGGATATTTAATTTCAGGTTTATGAAGTAGGAAAAACCCAAATTCAATCACATGCCAAACTAGCACAATTGTTCTTTTACTGCTGGGATCTGTACTTTTTTTTGTTGTTGTTATGTAAACTGCATGACGGCCTGGCTTTCCGACGGTGGGAAAATCTCCTGCAAAGAAACGTGTCCCTAACTTCCTCTGGGAATGCTCAGTACCATGGAGATTCTTCTTGCTTGACATTTTGTTTCTCAAGTGACTACTGGACTTTTGCTCAGATGAGATAAGTAATTTTTCTTTCCCTGAAGTACATGTAATTATATAGTTGTAAGGCTTAAGGCTAAACTGGTTTATGACAGTGAACAAACAGTAGTCCTCCCAGAGCTTTTCTGACCCAGACTGAGCTGAGATGTGTTATTTTCGCCATGTTTTGGTGGCAGGTAGCACAGCAAGCTCAGGAAATCCCTGTTCAGTGGTGGGCCATTGCCCACCCCTGCTCTCATACATTTTCCCACAGCAAATTTGGGGACCAACATGCTTGAATGCAAACTAGGGTGTGTTTCTTATGTTTTTGAGCCAGAAGCAAACCCTGCTTATAAAATTAAAACAGATATTTGTTCTATCTCCTGGAAATACAGCAGAGTTAGTGTGAATAAAGGTTGTAAAATATGATGAGGTTGCATCTGGAAAACTTGAAATCCTCCACAAAACACCAGATTCAGATTATGATCAGATTATGTCAAACAAATTTTAGCTAACCTGAACCTCTTCTTTGCACTTGATAGTGTTTTCAGATAGGAGCTGCTCACATTCACAGCATTTGGAAGGCACTTTGCAGGATCACAGGAAGGACAAATCTAATAAATGCACACAAGTAATCCAAACAGTCTCCTTAAATTTATGTTCATGGTACAGTGTTCGGATCTGGCATTTCAAACAGCACCAGTGTCTGCAAGTCTGTCTCCAAAAGGAGACAATTCTCTCAAAACCAATACTGAATAGTGAGATATTATGTTAGGGAACATCAAATCTTGTTTTCTTACTGGATTACTGATGTATCTGTTTTCATTATTAAGTGAGGTTCCGTTGCTACATAATCTTCTTCTCTTTTTTTTTTCTTTTTGCCAGAAAACCTATGGAAGAAAAGTAGCCTGCTGCCATATGGAAAGCATATGAGCTTTAAGGTTCTAAGCTAGAACCTTACTGCTGTTTCCTTTTCATCAGAGGTTGCACTGAAATGTCTAAACAAAGATATTTGTGTTTGTATGGCAGTTTAGGATTCAAGATCTCCCTGGGACTGGAAGGCATATACCCACTCTGCCTGGGAAGAGATACTTCAGGATTAGGAAAACTCTCCTGCTAGACAGATATATGCTTGGGAGATCCTGCCACTTTTCCCTTTGAATGCTCTTCCTGCCTGGACTCTTTTAAGTAGATATTTAACTTTAGGATCCTTAAGAATTCTCCTAATTTGGAGGGAGCTTCACACAAGTGTATAGGGATTGTTGACCTGTTTAGGATTTCAGAGGTGCTCAGGTATTTTACAGAATCACAGAATGGAATGCTTTGGGCTAGAAGAGACTCAAAGCTCATCCAGTTCCATCCCCCTGCCATGGGGACACCTTCCACTAGACCAGGTTACTGAGATTCCCATCCAGCCTGGCCTTGAACACTTTTATCTCAGTAGGTAACAGCATCCCCAGTGTTTTAATTTTGTTCTATTTATTCATATTAGCAGACAGAACTCTGCAATTCAGAATTTATTAGGTACCTATGTCTTAGCAACTGATTCCCAAAACAACAACTGGAATCCAACACTCAAAGGTCTCCCCTTTAGAAGCCTTTGATCTGAAATAAACCAAAACCACATTTACTTTACCAGAAAGAATAGTACATCTACTAAGAAATGTTTTTTAAACTGTGACCAGCTGACATTCACTTCTGCTTTCTTAAAAACAACATCCCTTGACTTCTTCAGAGCATTCCCACATTAGCCCGGTTCCCTAGAGAAGCTGTCTTCTCCCTTGGATGACAAATTTCTTCAAGTCTGCTGTCTCTGATATCCCTGTTTTCTATCTTGCCTGGTCATTGTCTCACTATAATACTCCATGTGTGCTGGAGATGGCTTGTCTTACCATTCCTGGGATTTATTCTTCCTTTTGCCCAGCAGCCCTTTGTTGAGCTGGTTCACTGGAATGGCCCAGCCAAATTGTTTCAGCATTCACACTCCTCTGTTTACCACAGAAAATCCATGCTGTCAGTGCTCAGAGTGTGAGCAAGATCCTCACATGCCATAATCAGTGGCTTAGCAGGACAAAAAGCAAAAGCCATGGAATGGAAGCCGGAATCTGGTTTGCCTCTGACAGCCCCTTGAACTGTGCTTTGGCAGCTCCAAGCAAGCCTTCCCTGGGGGCACATCAAGCACATGTGCTTTGCAGAGCAACAGCATCCAGTGCTGATCCTTGCCGCTGCTGCTGGGAGTTCACAAGGTCACGGCGTTGTGACCCAGCTGGGAGCAAGTCCCTGCCCGGCTGAAGCAGCTGCACGTAGCTCTGTGCTGGCTGCTGATTTCCATGACCAAATTCCATGTCCTGCACGGCATGTGCATCTCCCCTGTGGCATAACTCATGGCTGGGGAGTTCCCCAGGGACACAAATGGGTGCTGAGAATAAATGCTACACTTTTAAAAGCTTTCATCTCTGAGGGAAACCATTTAGTAAGCTCTCTGTGTCATTGCTAATGAACATTTCACGTCTTGAAAGGCATTTTTACCCTCTTCTGTGTGCATGGTGCTGATGGGTCCATATTTCTGGCAATTTTACTAAGCTGAAATGCCTGTTGATGATTTCAGGTACTAAATTATTGTGGGCAATTTTTTCAAAGGGAGGTCTGGAATCTGTTGCTACTAAGGAAACCTCTCCCCTTTTCACAGCAGGAACAAAACATAACAAACTTTGGATGTGTATTTGCACACAAACATTTGTACATGCACACATTTTTCCTCTGCAGTTTATTTCCCCAGTGTCATATATCCCAAATGACATATTCTCAAAGTGCCCATATGACATGCCTGGAAATCCTAATGGGGGTAAGAGTTCCCAGCCTTTCTCCACCACTGCACGCAAATGCAAGTCAAGTTGAAAATTGCCAAGAGAAAAGTGACCATGAGAAACTCACTGAGACACTTGACAGAAATCTAAACCAACACATTGGAAAGAGTTACAAACAAAAACCGGTCTCAAAACCAGCACTACTCCTGTGACATCATGTCACATTAATCACTGCTAGGTTGACCTAATAAGGATTAAAATTCCCACTTCAGAGCCTGCTCTCCCAAACCAAAAAAATGCATTTTCTGCTGTGTCGGACCTTCCTTAATGTCAGCTGATGAGGATTGATTATATATATATAAAATGGAATCTTTTGGCTGGAAAACCAAAGTAAAAGTAACTTGGAGAATCTCTACTGTCAAATCTGGCAGTGCTTCTTTAAATATAAATGCGTGTGTATATATATATAAAGGTAAACAAGCTTTTCTCCTTTGAGTTGATAATGTGCCCAAGGAGAACTTAAATTGAAGGATTTTACTGATGAATTAATAGTTCTGTGCTTGAAGTGGAATAGGAAAGAATGTGTTGATGTACACAGATGCATGGTTTTGGAAAGACTAAGGAGTTATCACCACTTGCTGGCTGAGTAATCTGCAGTGGATTGCAAACACTGTGCCAGGTGTAACTATGTAATTAAAATTATATTTTTATTTTGTGGACACCACTAAGAGCCTCTCAATGAGTGAGTGCTCAGATGTTGGCATCTGAAATTACAAAGATATGATTGATTACATATTTCCATGCTAAATTATTGTGCTTGTATGTGTCTTGTGCATAATTTCAGATTAAACATTGTCACCTGTAAAGTCTCTGGCATCTCTGTTTTGAAGACTGTTCCACCTACCATTCAGAATATGGTGAAGAAGTCTTTATTTCAGTCTCCCAAACTTCAAACTTCTTATTTCTCTGGTTTTATGCCTTTCCTTTGATATGACTGAATTAGGACTCATTGACTGCTGTTTTTTATCTTTAACCAGAGTATTGAATTGATATTTGAACAGATTATTGTCCCTTAAGGAAAACACTCATGACTGATAACAATACTTGCTTCTAATATAAACTGATGGATATTCACATCTTTAAAATTAGGTTAAATTTAATATTTTATGGAGCACATTCAGTCTTGCATTCCATTTTTCATGTGGATGTTGATAGTGTAAAGGAGCTGACTATAAGGAAAGCTTCAGTCCAGAAATTTTATTACTCTCTTAATTTAGCTCAAAATATTTAAAGAATTGTAAGACTCTGTCCGAAGTTTCTCTCATGTGCCTCATGATTGTCGTGAAAAGGACAGAAACTGGGACCACAGAAAAGTCCTTGGTTGGAATTCAGGCTTTGCTTGAACTGGTTGCCCACCAAGATCCTGAAGCCTGAACAGAGCCTCTGGCTTGCCAAGCTATTTTTTGCAGGTGTGTTTGCTGCCATGGACCACTAAACCTAATGAAAAGGAGAAGGGGCACTGTGTCCTTCTTCGCCTGCACCCATTTCTCAACAATAGCCCTGGAATTTCCCCACCTCTCGGCTTGGCTGGACTTTTCTGGGGTAACTTTTGGTGGTCCCCACAGAAGACCCTTCATCTGTTTTACCACCACTGTGATTGATGGACTGAGATGGGAGAAGCCTCTCCCTCAAGGACTGAGACATGAAAGCCCTATATGGAGGAGCCCACCTTCCTCCCAAGGACTGAGACTGAAATCCTTAACACTGGGGAGGTATGTGGGGGAGGCAAGCTGACCAAAGTGAGATGTTTGCTTGCAGGTGTGACCATTGGACCAAGAAGACAATGGTTCTCACCTACTGCTGAGAATATAGACAATTTGTACCCTTCTTCAATGCCTTCGTTGTTTTTTTTTCCTTTTCCATCAGCAATTACAATAGCTATTCTTTATTACATTTGATTTGATTTCAAGACTTGTCCCCTTCCCCCACCACAAAGGACTATAATAGAAGCTTGAGTTGACCAGTATCTCTGAGATCTCCCCTGACGTGACCAGGCAAACTCCATTGACTGAAGACTTTGACGGACTTCCTCTATCTATGTTTGGTAGCAATCAATATACCTTCCTTTCTCTTCCTCCCTGTCTTTTCTCTATTCTTCCCTTTTTCCCCAATCCCCTCTAACGCATTTTGCTGTGGTCATTCAATAAAGGTGCATTTGATTTTGATTATTACTGCAAATCCCCTTGCCATGTCAGTTTTTTGCTCTCTGAGATCAATTAATGAACCATCACGAAACCTGTTCATAAGGACGGATCATGTCAAGAATGCAATGAGATTTTGTATATGGAAAAAAATAGCACATGCCAAACAATTTAATCTGATCAGCCAAGAATAGTATCTGTTTATAATATGACTTAAAACGCCAGCTAAGGCTGAGCAGACAACATTTATTAGTACTTGATATATTTTTGAAAAGCTGTGAGATGGAAAGCTGACCACCCAAGGGGAAAACAATTGTCACCTGCTCTCACTCAAACTCAGCAGAGTTTCTTTCAATGTTTGTCGCATCCCTTCTGTTTTGCTTCATGTCCTGCCCTTGACTGAATTTGGAAACCGTGACAGTCAGCAGAAGCATCCCCTTTCTGACAGACCAACTCAGATGACCCAGAATGAAAGACCTAATATCAGAAAATACACCCTGAAGGATAACAAGGGTGGGTTATTGGAGGATGCAATCAATTTTCATGGCTGTTGTGGTATCAAAAGAAAAAAAAGCACTTGAGGAAAGCAGTGATGTTCCCTGGATGAGGAAGATGCTGAGCCCCAAACCACAATAGCTTTTTGGAGTCACTCCAGTGCCATTCCTCAGTTTTATGGTCTTTATAATAGACCTCAGGCCATAAAATCAAGAAAGATAATTTCACTTTGGCCCACACAGAAGCTGGCTTTCGCATCCTTGCTACTGAGCAACAGCAGGAATCCAAGTAAACTCCTGTAACAATGAGATACCCTAATTTTTACAAGTTGTCCCCAGGGACATTTGTCAATGCTGTTTGAAGAATCCATAATTAGCACTGAAATGCATTCATCAAAATAAATCAACCATTTGGGGAAGCCTAACTCTGCTGGGGTTTCTGTTCCCCCATGTTTGTTTGTTTTCTCTGTGGGAGATTAATTTAAGACTCAGAGGAAAGCTGTCTCTTGACCAAAATTCATTAAACTCTCCCTATCCATAAATTTGGTGTGCAGCAGGGACCATTAGATCATCACATCTGACATACTGAGCAATATAGGCCATGACATCATGCACAGCTACTCCTGCACTGGGCCCAGAAAAGTGTGTAGAGATTTAACAAGTATCCTCCAGAAAATTACAGTATGTTTGTGCTGGGAGTGATGTCTTCAGATAGATCAACTGTTCCTCAGGGTACAAAAAAAAGCTGTTAAACTTTTGTTAAAGGTGAAGAAGGAATCCAACATGGATTTTTAAAATTTTTAATAACCTAAAGGTTAAAATAATTGGCAGCAATAACTAAAGTATGGACAACATTTTCCTTGAATGGACATTTTTTGTCTTCCTTGTATTGAAGCGTGTCTTGATGATCCTAGAACATTCCTTTCACTGCTAGCTAATAGCATATCAGTGTTCTGAGAGTTCTCAGCCAGAAACCTCCTGAATAGTTTCTATTTTTAAATATTTATTTTAATCCATGCCCTTGGTGATGTGTCCTGACTATGAGTGCCTCAGTCCCAGTGGCTGTTTCTCTTGGACAGCACTGATCTTGTCTCTGCAGGCTAAATTTCTCTTCAGCATCCAATAAGGGAATATGGGAACGTATTTTATCTTTACTGTCCAGTTATCACATGAGAAATCTCTTTTTTTTTTTTTTATGTTCAAAGAATTCTTAAGGGAAAATAGAAAACACAATTCAGGGAGATAGGGCAGAGAATCATTATTAATATGTTAAGGGTATTAGAAAATTTCTGTCTATCATCTTAGATTAATCTGGATGTCATGTAAACACAAATATAGGAAAAAATATTTTAATATAAGCATGTGGGGGAGAAAAAGTTAACTCTCACCTGGCTATTCAAGCAACACCTACCAGTGTTTTGAAAACAGCAGGCCCAGCAGCAGAGTTTATATTTTGTGAAAATAATGAAAGCTTTGTTCATTATATAATATCTAATGGTTTTTCTCCTGTCAAAGCTCCTGTCTGGTCTTGGACTAACTACTTTTGCAGCTTACAGCAAAAAACATTTGCTAATAATAACCACTGGAGTGCTTGGAAACTGGTTTTACAAAATGTCCTCAGTCTCTAGTTTGTGAAGAAAATCAACCATCTTTTTTTTTAATCAGAAAAAATAGTGTGTCCATTCTGCTATCCAGACTGCAAAGTAAAAGCATGATTCCCAAACTTTTTATAAAGTGTAAATAAAGGCTCAGACTTCTATGAAATTAATTCACAATGCCTGTGAGGCAAAACCTCCTGTCATGGATTGACCCTGGCACAGTGCCAGTGCCCCCATGAAAGGTACATTTCCAACATGGTTACTGTGAGATGTGACCCGGAAACAGAACAAAGCAAGCTCCAACTTGGGAATGGAAGGGAAAAACAACACTTTATTAATCTACAACATAAAGACAGGAGGGAAATAAAAAGGAAAAAAAACACACACACAAGAATCCACAATGGAACACCTCCAAAACACTCCTCCTCCCCCCACCCCTCTAAGACTCAATTCTCAGTCCAATACCATCCTCCACACAACCTCCCCCCAGTTCATCAGGAGAGAGGAGTCTCCCTCTTGCACCATGGGCCTCCCCAGGAAACACAGCTGGAACCTCCTGTGCTTCCATGTCACCCGTGGCAGCCGCCCGGAGAGAATCTGCCGTGGTAACCATCTTCCTTCCATGTCCAGTGATCTCACCACTGTCCATGGATCCAAACTGCTTCTTAGGTCCTTTTAAGAATGCCTTGCCCAGTTCCAAGAAGTGGCAGCTTCTCACCATTTGGGACACCTGTCCCCCCCATATTTACTCCCCTGGGGGCCTGGGGGTCTCAGGAACGGAGATCCTTCTCTGCTGAAGGCAGAGGGCTTCACCACACCCTCCCCATCAGTCTCTGTTCCCTCTACTTCTTCTCACAACAGCTTTGTCACTCCTGGCTTCTGGCCAACTGCCTCCCCCAAGGTGCAGTCTCTACATTACAGGAAGATTTGGTTCCGTCCTGTGGCCATGTAAGAGAAAAGTCCAGCCAAAAGGCCACTCCAAATCATCTCCTCCATCTAGGGTGCTTCTCATCTGCTGGCATTTCTTCACCCACTCAAGCCTTCTTCTCATTTGCCCATCCTCCGTCCCCTCTCAATTCTCAGCTAGGGAGGATCAGTGTGTTTTACATCTTCCATTGTCTCAGCACCAAAGGGATTAAAACCTCAGCCACGGTCTGCCAGCGGCTGGGCACCTTGCCCCCCCACCTCTTCTCCTGGCCATGGTGCCAGCACGAGATGTCAAATTTCAAGCCAGCACAGACTCTCTATCATTCTCTCCCTGAGGGGGCTGCCTGAAACATCCCAGCTCTCCTCCACCCCAGCACCTTGCAGGGCTCCGGCCTCCTTTCCCACAGGCTGCATGGCCTCCCCACCCAGACGCAGCTGGGCAGGGGAGAGGTCAGATCGACTCACCAACCGGACTCAAAAGAGAAAGGCCCTCTGGGAATCCTCTGCTTTTAACCCCTGTGTGTTCTCAGAGGCATATCCATGACCACAGTGGCCACACCAGGTGCCAATTTTCAAATCTGGCCACTGATTGGTTTGACCACAACTTTCCCAGAAACTCACTTCCTGGTCAAACCACGACACCTCTGAAATGACCCTTTGGCCTGGAGTGACACATGGCTTTAGGGCAAAGGGCTATGGCACACATGAGGTGTTAACTAAATCTGAATGTTCCTCTGGCTCTCACTTTACAATGTCCTGAGCACCCCAGAAAGCCCAGAAGGAAGTAACCCTTCTCTGGAAAGAGCCAGGCAGCTGTATAGGCCAGGGCAGATCACTGTGGGACAACGTGCTCATAAAGACATGCTCAAGGGGCAGAACTGTTTTACAAGGCCAGAATTGTTTTACAAGGCCAGAGCAATGCCAGGGGGAGCAGAAAGGTTCAAAGCGTGGCCTGCAGTGGGGCCTTGCCAGTGCTGAGCTCCAACTTCTGTCCCTGGCTTGCACCAGATTTTGCAAAATAGAGCGCAAGAAGTCCTGAAGATGACAGCCATAGAATCAGCTGCCAACAGGGAAAGTTTTCTCCAAATCCTATTACTCACATCTTGGCCTCAACCCTGGAGCATTAATCTTTATATCCCCTGCAAGCACTGTCTGTGTTTGTTTGCTGTGTCCCCACCACGGTAACTCTTAATATTCTGGGTGTCCCAAACAAGGACAAAGGCTCTCAATGCCATCTTTCTGTTTAAAACAGAGAATCTCTTTAGATGAAAGCTAGGAGAAAAAATAAAGTGTAATCCCAGACATCATACTTGTCTTGGAAGGACTTTATAATTACTTTTCTAAACTTAGAAAACAGTTTTGCTCTTCTGATAGGATCCACAAAGAGCCAAAGCATATTAATTCCACACAATAAGCGATGCAAAGTAAGTTCTAGTTACACCACGTTGCAGAGGGATAGGAATGGTAGGAACACAAATAAGTGTGAAGGGATGATGTTGATACCTTATTGAATCTAATTTACTAAATTATTATCAATGAGATGGACAGTTAACTGCTAACATGAATTGTCAGCACTATTTGGTAGAAATCTCACCATCACCCTTAACTTGTCAAGCTGTATGACAAACAGAAGGCTTCAAATTTAAAATAAAACTCCTTTCTGATAAAGTTGCCAGGGAGAATAAATAATTAAATGTACTGAGCTGTGGTGCTGCCAGCTGATCCCCTCCCAGTGGGCAAAGCTGCGTCTGAAAGGACATGAAATGATATCACAAAGCTGTGTCTGAAATCTGTCCTTTCAGCCAGGGAAGCAGCTCCTAGGCCAAAGACCTCTCTCCTGCTCCACCACTGGCTGCCTCTGTCCCTGACCTCTTCCAGGACTTCAAATCTTGCTGAAGAAAGGAGCTTTGCACAAAAGGATTTACTGCACAGAGCAGGAGCACAGCACATATGAACATGACATTCATGGTACAAAGCTCTGCCTTGTTTATCTGTTCAGCATCTCAGCATATGACTGAGGTTTCTTAGTTGTGGTAGTTTCTGAGGTCCCCAGGACAAAGGAGGAATGATTGAATCTGACTCAATTTTTTTAGAAGGCTAATTTATTATATTATGATATGATATTGTATTATATTATATTAAAGAATGCTATACTAAACTATACTAAAGGTAGAGAAAGGATACAGACAGAAGGCTTAACAAGAATGATAAAGAAAACTCATGACTGACTCCTCAGAGTCTGACACAGCAGGACAGTGATTGGTTACTAAGTAAAAACAATTCACATGAAACTAATCAAACAACCACCTCTTGGACAATTTCCAGACCACATTCTAAAGCAGCAAAACAGGGAGAAGCAACCAGATATTATTTTCATTCCTCTCCAAGGCCTCTCAGCTTCCCAGGAGAAGAAATCCTGGAGAAGGGATTTTTCAGAAAATATCACGGTGACACTTAGTGTTACCTCAAAATACCAATACCCCTGCAGTAGTGTTCCAAGAAACAGAGTGTATTAGGTATGAAGCAGAGAGAGCCATGAAGATGAAATAAAATTTGGAAGGAGAAAATGAGAAAATGGTTCTGGGCAAAAAAAAAAAAAAAAAAAGCTCATTTGAAATACTGAGAGAATAATGAGGTAATATAGGTAACATAAAATTATTATTCAAAAGGACCATGGAAAAGGCCGGGATACAGGAAGGACCAAGAGTATACAAGAATGAATGAAGATACAAAGAGACAAGAAGGAAAGGCATAGGGAAAAATCGGAGATGGAAGAAATCATTATTTGTTGGGGGTTAGGATTTTTCCTTTTCTTTCTCTCACGGAATTTGTCCCATCTGTGGCTAAGAGACAATAATGACCACTACTTAAGAGAGGCAAAAAGGTAGGGGAAGCATGCAGCTGGCTACTCTCTTACCTCGGAGGTTTTCTCTTTGCAAGGGCAAAGATACCATGAGATTTTGGCTGTGTGGTGAGGGGCTGGGCTGGGCTCCTCTCACTTGGTATTGAAGTAGGCTCAGCCAGTCTGCAGTCACTGCTCAGAGGATTTGCTGCCACGATGGAGCTTTTGTCCTTCCATTCCTTCTCCTGCTGTGAGTGAGCCTTTGCTCGTAAGAGCAGCTGTTGGACTGGGACATTATTATCACCCAATCTGACTGGAAGGGACCCTTACCATCTATTTTGGGTGCATCAGGGGAGAAACCCAGGACCCCAGCCCTCCTCCCCTTCCCGGCTGCGTGCAGCAGCTGTTACAGGAGGAGCCTGGCTGCCGCTGCCCAGTCCCACTGCTTTCTCCACTACACTCTAACCCAGCACCTCCTACCTGCCATGACACCTGCTACAGCTGTGGAGTTTCTGATACATTTCCTTGGCTACTCTGGTGTCTGCGTATCCCTGCTGTCCCAGCCACTGCTCCGCAGTTCCTGCTAATGGGCTTTGGCCCATTTTCACCACCCAGCCCACCCGCCATTATCATGTGAGGGACACACGGCCGAGCTTGCACCACAGCGCCCCCTGCGGGAATCATCGTGCCTGCCCTGCCCAGCCGGGAGCCAACAGCGCCCCTGCTGGCCATGACTGGAACTGCACGGAAGGGGACAGTGCCGCGTCCAAGAGCAGGCTGCAGGTGGGTTCCTGGTTCTATTTGCGTTGCTGCTGTTGTTGTTTGTTTGTTTGTTTGCCTTGCTATAGAGACTAGTAAAGAACTGTTATTCCTTTTCACATATCTTTGCCTGAAAGTCCCTTAATTTCAGAGCTGTAATAATTCAGAGGGAAGGGAGATGATATTTTTTTTCTATTCCAAGGGAGGTTCCCACCTTCCTTGGCAGACACCTGCATTATTATACCTTTTTAAATGACTATTTTGTATAAAACCTGCTTTTACACAGCATCTGACTTAACCATGTATCCAACAGAGAGCCTCAGAGAAGTTCACAGTCCTGGAAATGGAGGACAGAGACAAATTGTATATGCTTCACTCTGACTCATCTTGGAAGCTGCAGCGGATCATTGTTTGGACACACAACGGACAAATTAATTTCTCCAGATGTTCACCATCCACCCTTCCAGAACATTAATGGGCAGGCCAGGGAATGAATGCTTTCAGCAGAAACTTCAATTTCCTCTGCTGATTCAGATGAAGTCAGAGTTTTCGTTTTGCAGAGCACCTGTTCCAAATGCAAGGAGTCCACACCTCAAAGCAGGGAAGGGAGATCATTTTTTTTTTCTATTCCAAGGGAGGTTCCCACCTTCCTTGGCAGACACCTGCATTATTATACCTTTTTAAATGACTATTTTGTATAAAACCTGCTTTTACACAGCATCTGACTTAACCATGTATCCAACAGAGAGCCTCAGAGAAGTTCACAGTCCTGGAAATGGAGGACAGAGACAAATTGTATATGCTTCACTCTGACTCATCTTGGAAGCTGCAGCGGATCATTGTTTGGACACACAACGGACAAATTAATTTCTCCAGATGTTCACCATCCACCCTTCCAGAACATTAATGGGCAGGCCAGGGAATGAATGCTTTCAGCAGAAACTTCAATTTCCTCTGCTGATTCAGATGAAGTCAGAGTTTTCGTTTTGCAGAGCACCTGTTCCAAATGCAAGGAGTCCACACCTCAAAGCAGTGTCCCTCCATGCCACCATCCAACACCTTGTGAAGCCTGAAACCATCCATCCAACAACTGCTGATGAGCTCCTTCAAAGAGAATGAGAATACAGCTTTGACTTTGGACTGTTTCACCATAGAGAAAAAAGCAAACATTTAAATATTTGAGTGGTTTGGAGGGTCAGAACAAGGATAGTACTTCTCTTTAGCCACAGACATAAGACAATTTCTTCAAGATATTTGAACAGGAACTTGTCCATAGTTATGCTTACTCACACAGGAAAAAAACATGTATCAATTTAGGCTACCAAATGTGACAGAATTAGTTGTCTTACTTTTACATATTCCTGTAGAAAAACTTGTGATGATGTTTTTGGGAAGGCTCCAGGTAACAAATGCCTATTTTAATTTGAAGGGGAAAGCTTCTTCCCACCAATTCTCAATGCCAGATTATATAAAAACACAGGTGAGGCACTGCTAAAAACCCAGGAATTCAGCAGTAGCATCCAAGTCCTCCTGAAAAGCATTCCGATAGTTTTGAAAATACTATCTCTAATATTATTGGCAGGCTTCCCTCTCATTCTCATTCATTAGTTCCCTCTGGCAAAAAATAACCTTCTTCTGGAGGATGCAGACTTAATCCTATGAAAAGTAAGTGAAAAAAATACACATTTCCTTACAGGTATGAATCTGTCAGAGGGAACAAAACAGGATTTGGTCTTCCATCATTATGAGAATGTTAAAGAGGCATCTGCTTTTTCCAGCTTGAATAATTTCAGTGAAACAGATGCCCAGGTGGTAGCCAGGAGAACTGGGATTTCTCAGCTTGGCCTACAGCTAATCTAAGATGCGTGTTGTCCTGCAACCAAGTATTTCACCCTGAGAAGAAGAGCAGCACTCTGTCATTTTGCTGGTTTTCCTGCTCGGAGTGGCACCGGCTTTCCTGTGGGATGGACACGTCACTCCACCTGACCTGAGTTTGCTCTCAAAATGCCCTTCCTACAAAGCAACAAAATAAAAAAGCCTGGGAAACCAAAGGTGAAATGGTGGCTTTTCTCTAGTGAAATCCTTGAGGAATTTAGTTACTCCCTTTAAGAGAACAAGGAAGTCACACAAAAAGATCAATATCCAAATGTCATGCACAAAATCCGTGGGAGCCGTTGAATACAGAAGTTTTGTGAAGCACTCGCTTGCATAGGAAAGCCCTACATTTTGTGCCAGCCAGCAGAAGATAAGAAAGACACCCTTGATAGGAAAAATATGGTTAAAAAAATCAGCATGCCATTACAAGTATAAATACACATTATATTGCATGAGTGAAGTGTGTTTTCTTTAATGTACATGCCATTTATTATTAATTCATACACTAAGTGCTAAGGTGTTTTGTAATGCCATTAGGTGGTGCTTTCAGTAAGTAATGGAATAAATAGTTCTTGCACGGTTCTCTTCTGCATTGTGTTCTTGTTTTTCTTAAGTAACAGGAAATTGAAGCAAAATACCACAGGTGCCTCCTTCCGAAGCCCAGTGCCCTAGCACAAAGCTGTGCATCACGTTTCTGAGGCACTCTGGCTCCCCTCAGGTGTGATAAACTGCACTTTGGGCACAATGAGCGAGGAGTTGGTTCTCCGCATGGAGTTGCTCCTCCGAATTGAGTTGTTTCTTCTCATGGAGTTGCGCTTCCTCAGGGAGTTTTGGTGGGACAGCTCACTCTTCTGCAGGGTCTGGATGAGGATGGAGGGCTTCTCATCGAGCTCTCGGGCACTGCAGCGTGGTGCAGCCACTTTGACGGTGTTGCCGAACTTGGAGTAGTCGACAGCGTACACGCCTTCCTCCTCAGTGACAATGGGCACAAAGCGGTGACCCCACAGGATCTCCTCTGCCACGTAGGAGGTTCTCGCCTGTGTCGTGATGCCTGTGGTTTCTACAACCCCCTCCAGTATCACTATGAGCTCCAGGTCCTGGAGCGCCAGGTCAGAAGCAGAGATATCATAAAGAGGACTCCGCTTGTCAATGACATGACAAATGATCAAGGGAGCCACCAGGAAAATGTTGTTGCTTTCAATGGGGTTATCCACAGGGATATCCACCTGGTGAATGGGTATGATTTCTCCTTCAGGGGTCATGGTTTTCTTCACGACCTGGATTCTGACTGAGGCACTGATGATCATGCTCTTCCTCAGGTCCCCGACCCGGAACATGAAGCAGAGCTTGCCATTGCGAACGGCAATGACTGCCTGCCGGCTGAAGATCAGTGTCTCAGCCCGCCGGTGAGCCTGTGCCGTCTTCATGAATATGCAACCCAGCATGACAGCATTGATGATCAGCCCCACAATGTTCTGCAGGATCAGGACTGTGATGGCCAGGGGGCACTCCTCGGTCATCATCCTCCCCCCAAAGCCAATGGTCACCTGGACTTCGATGGAGAAGAGGAAAGCGGAGGTGAAAGACCTGTAGCGGAAGATTGCACCCAGTTAACTCTCAGGACACAGAGCACAGACTGAGAAGCTGTTAACATGTACTTCCAGAAACAAACTTAAGCACCTGTTTGTATACTCTAGTACACATAAGCCTTCTGTTAACACCAGACAAAGCATTGCATGCTTGGTGGCTCAGATTTGTGTGGTTGGCGTAGTGTCTAATGGTAGCAGGGAAGACCTCTGAGCCTGAGCTCCTCAAAGACCATCTGGGTGACCCTGAGCAGCTCAGGGAATCTCTGTCCAGGAGCACGGGCTGCCCACTGGCGTAGTGAACAGCTCTGGAACAGCTGGGCTTTCCACCTTCTCCATTCCATTGAAGCCCTTGGTGGAGAGAGGTGGTTTTGGCAAGCATGGGCAATCAGCTGGAACACTGAGATCTTTCCACCACAGGAAACAGGAAAAACTGCAGCACTTCACTCATGCTACCTGAATCGTGACCCAGAATTTTCTGGTGGGGGAAAAGGGGCTTTCCTAGATTTGTGATGCTTCCCAAATTCTTGCTCACCTTGTGAATGGGCAGGATGAGGCTGCAGAGAGAGGCCAGTGGCCCCCAGGTGCCCCCTGCACACCCTGGGAGCAGGACTGTGTTGTGACCCAGGGCTTGGGTTCACCTCATTGCCAGGGCAAGACCAGCTGGAAAATTTCAACGAAGAAGTGGGATGTAGAAGTGTGGGTTAATTTAAATACCCTAAAATGCTATGATGCTGGACATCAGCAAATGCTGTCCACAAATGTTCCAAAATACATTATTTATAGTAGCCACAAAATCATATCCCCTGTATATATCAGGGTCCTTAACTTCCTTTTATATTTATTTATTCCTTTATTCCTTCCAGATACATCCTTCCAGTGCAATCCAATAAATCTGAAGCATCCCAATGCTTAACAGGGCTATACCAGTGGAAAATATATCCTGCCCATCAAGATGGATCTAAACTATTAGTTGGCTTTGCTTTGCTTTTCAATTAATCTGCTTTAATTTTTTTTCTTTTCTAGCCATATTTTCATTGGGGTATCAAAGACATATTTAAATACCATAGGCAACATCAAGGATAATTTTCTGTGCAATGAGAAAGTCCATCTTCGAGACAATAACACAGTCTCTGCACAGGTATCTTTGAAATAACTTTCTTATTTTGCCTTTTCTATTATTCTTAATCATTAACATATTTCTTTGTATTGAGGGGGTTTATTTTGTATTTCACTCTGAAGAAATCAAGGACGAAGGAGTTACTTAATAAAATCCATGGAATGATTTCTTATAATCATAAATATTCAGTTATATGCAGAACGAAGCTTCTGGATTCAATTTCAGTCAGCTTAATTCAGCTTAAAAATCTGTCCAGAAGTAGTCTGACTTCCCTTAGCAATACCCTTCTTTAAAAAAAAAAGAAAAAAACATCCATCTTTTTAACAGTGGAAGTAAATGAAAGAGCAAGTTTGGAAAGCATTTTAACCATGTGAAATGGGAGACAGAAACTACAAATCACACTGTTCCCAGGTCCTTCCCCTCAGAGCTGTGTAGCAGCTTTCCTTTTTGGATATTTCCTGTCTGTGGCAAAGAGATGTGAGGCTTAGAAATTTCTGCAGTACTTCATAAAATGAAAAGGCTGTGCAAGCTCTAGGCACTGGTTAAAATTTTCAAAGCCAGGTTTTCCTGTAAATAGGTAATCACACCCACCCAAGAAGCTCTCCTGAAATATCTGTGTGCCTAAACCTCAGGGGAGTAGGCTAAAAATTTTTTGTCATGATTTTGGCATTCTAATACTAAAGGTATTTTATATCCAAAACCTCAGCATGCTTAAAGATGTCAACAATCACATCATTACTTCATTACTTTGACCAAAGTGGTAGCCAGATTTCCCTAGGAAAGGAAAAGATTTCTCATGGCTTAGACATGGGCACTGGAGCAGCTGTAGCCTGAACACCGCATGAGGGGTGTGTGTTCTCTGGAATGGGGTAAACCTGAAATTATATTGATTCATTCATTTTGCTTCCTAGCAGACATCCTGGAAGAGTCACAGGCAGCTATGGAGAAGGAACAGGGGCAGAGTCCTGGCTGTGGATGTTCCCAGTGGCATGAAGCCCTTGGCCCCCAGCTCAGGATCTGTGGGGTGACACAGCAGCCACGCCGAGGGAGCCACCAGCCATGTCCAGGGATGTCCCCTCAGCTGACCCTGGAGAGCTGCAGAGTTGTAGCTGTTCACTAATTCTGGCTGGACAGATCCCACAAATCCCAGAAATGCCAGGGGTAATGCTCTTGTGGGTGCAAGCTGGATTATGACATCTCATTTCAGAGGAAATGTCTTGTGGCCAGACATTGGAAAAGAAACAAGACAGCAACCGCTGCTCAATTCCCCCTAACCTGGTGAAAGGTAGCTTGGGAAAATCCCCTCTTCTTTTACCTTGGAAAATCCCCACTTAGCAAAAAAACCTGTCAAAACAAAGGAAGAATTAAATCTCTGCTACCTCATGAGCCAGATGCAAAGGCCCTTCAAACTTGGTGAGGTACCTCAAAACTTTGTGAGAGAATGAGAAAAGGGAAGTGGATTCACAATATCTCAGAGCACCTTGCAGCCCCCAAACCCTCACAGCATTGCAATGTGTAGAGGCAGATGATCTGGGGCAGACTGGTGGTACAGAACTAGGACTTTTCTTCTAAAAAACTAGTGCTAAAAAAGCAGATTTAATTTATGAGATCCTTAAATTATCTTACAGCTTACCCCACCTCTAATTCACAGTCTTCTCTTCCATGTATGTTTGTGTCAGCTTATCAGTGCTCTGAAAATTGTCATGGCTTTGGGGACAGAGAGTAAAATACTTCAACAGGTGATATTTAATCCAGTCATCCCTTAAGCTTTCACTGTCTGACACAAATGCACAGTGTGGAAACTGTTCCTGTCTAACTGCTGGCGTATGGCTTCACCAAGGTATTTTGAAGCCCCGCATATTTAACGCTCTCAGGAGAGTCATCTTGAAATACACTTAGTTTTGTTCTAAGTGACACATTTCCTGGCACCTCTGACTGGTGCCCTGCCTGACACCCAGGGCTGGTTCCCTGCCTCTCAGACACTACTCTGGAGGGAGCACCTCTGGCCAACGTGGCGCTGGGGATGCTCCCACTGTCGTAGACAACGTTACAATACGTATAACACATACCCACTCTTGCAGCAGGCTCTTATCTCGACAGGCAATCGAGTTACCCACAGAGTGTGGAGACACATGAAAAGCAGCAGGTCTCCCTCTCTTTCAGATCCTGTAAGGAATCAAAGACATCTACAGTACAGTATTTTCCAAGCCCAGGCGGCTTGCTGAATTTATGCAATCTAGAGGAAAACACTGCACTTTTCAACTGTCTCAACCAAACCCAACAGTTCATGTAAACCAAAAGCTGCACTTCAGACAATGCCAGGACAGCTGGCAGCTCTGCCCCCGCCCTTCCTTCATCCCACCAAACTCTACTTTACCTGACACATGTCACGCACGGTGTCCACTTCGTGCTGTTTGAAGGGTTTTCCATGCTTGGGTCCATGTCGCCATGGGCAAAGGCCACCAGCCACCACATCATGGCAAAGAGCAGCCAGCTGCACAGGAAGGACATGGTAAAGATGACCAGTGTGTGACGCCACTTCAGGTCCACCAGGGTGGTGAAGATGTCCTGTAGGAATCGCCCCTGCTCACGGATGTTCTTGTGGGCCAGGTTGCAGGCGCCATTCTTGGCAATGAAGCGAGCTTTGCGCGGGCGATCACGGATGCGCGGCTTGCGCAGGTTCTCGGCAGCAATCCGCGCCAGCACATACTCTTCAGGGATGATACTCTTGCGAGCCAACATCTTCCTGCCACCATAGTCCACTCAGCAAGATGCAAAATGGAGGTGGTCCCTCTAGCAAGTATCTGCAGGGCTTGCTTTACCCTGCAAAAAAGAGTGAACCTGATTAGAATGGTCACCTGTGCAAGAAGCTGCGATACCCTCTGCCAAACCCTACTACATTAAATGCTGGCTCTACAGTGCCCTCTCTCTCAGGCCATCATTTTTATATGAGCAGCCGGCATCAGCTCGTAGCAGATATGAAAGATGCTATTTGGAAATTCCTTGCAGGAAGGGAGGCTGCAGAGCAGTCGGTGTAAAGTACCGTGACAGACACCAGCTCGGTTCCTCAGGCTGTTTCTCCGGGAGACAGCAGTGCTCAGATGGGGACCGGAACACGAAGCACTAAGTTATTCGGCATCCTTCAGGACCTGAAGAATCAGACGTCTGTGGTTTGAGCCGCAGTTTGCGGAGAGGCAAGGAGACTCCCTCCTTACGGCTGCAGCCCCGCAGCTCATCCAGCAGCCTGTTGGGAGCCCCTGCCTCGTCTCTCTAGATCATCACAAGAAGGAGCTGAGCTGGAAGTGCTGCAAGCAGGGAACGGGACTCCTCGGAGCAAGCGGTCGCATTTTCCCTCGCAGCTCTCCTTCCCTTCCGGGATCAAGCGGGGAAATCCTACCTTTATTCCCAAACTTTGTCCCCAAACGGGTGACAGAACAAACCCATGGAAAGCCCGATGGGCGGCTGGCCCGTCCCACCGGGGGAGGGCAGGGCTGCCTCACCCCTCAGGCCTCGCAGGGTCCCCTCCGCCCCCGCCGCCGCCGCCACTCACCGCCGAACGGGGCGGGACGCGGCCGGGCCGGACGGAGAGTGGGGGGGCCGGGCGGAGCGGGACTCGGGCTCGGGGGAATAAGCGGAGGGGCCGGGGCGGGGCTCGGACTGAGGATGCGGGACTCGGGGTGGGGATGCGGGGCCGGGGCGGAGCTCGGGCTCGAGATGCGGCGCCAGGGCTGTGCGGTGCCTGTGGACGATGGGTTGAGGGGGTTTTAGGCAGGTTCCAGCCCATTTAACAGCGGGACGAAGTGCTAACGCTGCTGGTCTGTGCTAGTTACACAAAGTTGCCCGCCTGCCTGCTTCCCCTGGCGAGCCAAGAGTTGCGCCTTCCTAACTTTATCTTCCCTCGAATCTGGCTGAGACAGAGGAAGCGAGGCTTGTGTGTAAGTGTTTTGGGGGCCAAAGCCAGAATCTCATAACCTTTGCAGTTTTGGATAAACTTAATTACCTGTCTCTGCAAGAAAGGAAGGAAAGACATTTCTTTTCACGGGTCTTGCTGAGCAGCATCAGGCCCGTTGTAAGGTTCATCTGGGAAATGAGCACTGGTAGATGAGGATTTGTATTTGAGATGGGTGTAGGAAGAATTATGTACAATGACAACCTCTCCTCCACCTTCCCAGTGAAATCCCTGAAGTTCTTTCTCTTTCCCACTGGTTGAGGTTAACAATTTTGGCCCTTGTGTTTAATGGAAACTTGCATTCTTGGAAATTGCAGCTTGGTGGGTTTTTTTTTTTTGTTTTGTTTTGTTTTTTGTTTTTTGTTTTGTTTTGTTTTGTTTTCTCCCTGAAGTCTTAGGGTTTGTAATGGGGAGAATAAACAGTACATCAAATTTATTAAAATATCTAAATTCAGATTTTAATGAAGGAAAGTGCAGCAATTGTGTCAGATTAACTCCCTTGTATCCAAGGAGTGTAAGAGAGACGGTGTCTATGTGCAGTAGGGAGGTTCCAAACTTTTCTGTATATCACTCAAGTGAATCATCTCTAGGGTATAAAATTTCTATAGAACAAAATGCCTCACTCCTCTTTGTAAGCTAGGGAAAAGCTTGATAGGCCTGGTGCAATCTGGAAGGTTTTGAGTATACTCAGGCTTGGAAAAACTGAGAAGGCACATTTGACAGGCAGTGTAATCCTCAGCTTGAAGATACCCACTCTGCTGAACACATGCACATGCTTAACTTTAAATAGATGAGTGGTTTCTGGAAACTTTTCCAGCACTGGCCTTTGCTAATACCACATACGCAGTAGCCAGAGGAGAGATAGACACAAAGCCCCAGTCATATTAGGCAATTAGCTAAATATTTATGCATGAAATTAACTTTAGGCAGATGGGAAGCTGAAAAATCAGGGTCTAAGTCACATGCCTTTAGATTCTAACCAGCCTCTGAGTACAAACACATAAAATCACTTGGAAAGCAATCTGCAGGGTCAGCATTGTTGGTGTGTGGCACTTCATGGGCCGGGCTTGGAGAACTTGGGAAATTATCCTTCTACAAATGAGGTGGCAGAGACAGGTCTAGAGGAGCTGACTCATTTGTTTCATACAGCCCCAAAAGTGCATCTTACTTTGATGTAACTATTGGAAATAACTGGTTTAATATCAGTTCCCTTTCCCTTTTTCCCTTTTCCTTAATCTCTTCCTCTGCCCTTCTCCCATTTAGCTCCTTGGTTAGTGAAGTATTTGTTCTGTTCTAGAGCTAGAAACATGATTGGTGTTCCCCAGTACAGCTGCTAGGTGCAACTCAAAAGATAACTGTCTGGGAACTGCATGGAACACTTCCCACACCTCACTTCTTCATGAAATCCTTGAATTGTATGACATTGCTTCTGAAACAAATTAGCTCATGCTACATGCCCAATTGCACAGTTTCCTCTGAAGTTCTTGAAATCCACAGCTTTATAATCGGGGACACAGAAACATCAAGAAATGTTTTATTTACTTGCCACTTCAGAGCATAAACCTGCATGTGTGGCTGCTTTCAGCCTCATCCCTTCTCACTCAGCCCCTCAAGCTGCTGCT
This sequence comes from Passer montanus, assembly GCF_014805655.1. Taxonomy (NCBI): domain Eukaryota; kingdom Metazoa; phylum Chordata; class Aves; order Passeriformes; family Passeridae; genus Passer; species Passer montanus. The sequence goes on along the minus strand of NW_024357170.1, from coordinate 3,031,146 downwards.
GTGCTCCCCACCCCATCTCTGTTGGTAGTGAGTGCAACTGTGTGACATATAGTTAGTGTGTGGATTAGCAGCTAGTTTGGAAAAATGGATCAAGCCCATCTTTAAGGGCAGGTGGGAGCAAGGAGCAACATTCTTTGAGCTACTCAAGTGGAACAGAAACTGCTGCCAGCACTGGCACTGTCAGGAGTTCCCTGTGAGCTCTCAGGCCCACATGTTCCCCACTAACCTGCTTGAGGTTTCCTCCCCCTTAACTTGGCACCATGCAGAGGCTGAAATTCTTGTAGCTGAGATAGGAGAAGATCCATCAAACACGCACAAATAGTCCTGGCACAGCCCAAGTGTGGCTGAACAAAAGTTACTGATCCTTTCACCCACCATCACATGTTGCAGGAAAAGTGCTCACAAGATCCCATCTTTTCCTCTCTGCCTGTTTGATACTGAAAGAGATGCCTTCCTCCTCACTTCTACTGGAGATGAGTTTTGAGGAAGCCTGCTGGGCCATGATTACAGGGATGTGAGGATCAGGAGCTCCAGCCATGATTCTGAGCACAGCGTGCATTTTTCCAAGTTCCAGTCTATGAATATACTCTGGAGAGTGACAGCTACTAAAACCCTTGCCCTCTGACCTTTTAAATTCTTGCTTGGTTGCCACATGCACACTTGAGTCTGAGATTTAAGTAGTAGCTGGGAAAATCTCCTAAAACATCTCCTAACCCATTTGGTAAGGAACAGAGTGTCTGAGTGTTGTGAACACAGCCTTTTCAGGAAAAAAATGATCAGAATTGATGGCAGTTTTACGTCCAGTTTTCTTACGGCCCTTCTTGCTGTTTCATTCCCCTCCGCCCACAAGCATTACTGATATTATGGTAAATATCACTTTACAATTATGCCTATCTAAAAATCAGGATTAAATAATGCGCTTTGACATGAATCTGAAATTTCCATATTATAGCCCTGTCCAGCCCTTTCAGAAAATCCTGCTTTGTAATAAGTTTTGTTTGAAATTCTAATCTTAACTTAGAGATAGGATGACTTTACAGGCGTCCAGAGATGTCATGCACTTAAAGCGAGGCTTCCACAGAGACACAAAGCTGATAAGGCATATTCGGATAGCCTGGGTGATCTCTTCCTTACATGAGCTGGCAGGACATCCATCAAACATGAAAGAACAGAAACTGCAAACTAAGGGCATCTGTTACCCTCAACCAGCTCTTTCCCCACCCTGCTCCCCCGCAGTTTTATGAAAGAGCAGCAGGACAAAAATTGTTTTTATCATCAAAATACATGTAACTAGTGCCCCTTGTCCAGTGTAAGTTGCATAGTGACGTTTGTTGTTCATTACGTGCCTTTTCCTGGAGTTTATCCTAAGGCTCTGGGAAGAGCAACCCCAGTTTGGGACTGTTTCCTTGCCTCCCCATGCCATAATTTATGGGAAGGCTGTAAACCAGTTTCTAAGTGGGTTGAACATGGTTCCAGTGAGTCTCTAGCTGTGTTCCTAGAGTGTGGTGTCCCTTAGGTGCTTCCCCTCCCTGGCTCGCTGGCTGTTCCAGGGTTAAATTAAGATTATGCCAGTGACAGAAGAGAGATGCCATGTCTCACATTCATATCTTATCACACAATATCTGACAACTCCAAGCCCTCAAATCTCAGATGCTCTGGTGGGACCTGAAGAAATAGATGGACCCAAATCTGAATGATTCAGCCATGAAAATCTGCAGTACTCAGAGATTCTTAGGCTCCCACCTTCATGCCTCTGATGGAGAAGTCATGTTGTTGAAAGAGTAAGGGCCTAATGTAGCTGGTAGAATAAAAACACATGTAGCCATTAAATATGGAAGAATATGCTGCCTTGGGGCATCTGTAGCTGTGCTCTTGAAGGGTGGAGGTTCTGGACCATGTCATTTACACGGAGCTGCATTAGTTCCTTAGTTACATGGTTAAATATTTTACTGCACATTGAAGTGATATTTATGGATATAGCCTGAAAATCCTGAAATAAATTAAAGGGAGAGTTAAGAAATATCATGGTAATAGCTATGAGGAACTCTTCTGGGCAGTCCTAGCTGGGACTCTTCATTATTTACTTATACCTTTAAACCAGAGGTTGTATAACCATGTAATGTATTTATGTATAAAGCAGACTAATATGCATACATGGGAATGAATTGCAGTGGCCACTGAAATATGCAGTGTCCTGGATGCTCTATTGTTATATAACAGATCATGGGATGAAAATCCCCATGTTCCATGGAAGTGAAAGGAGGCATCTTGCACATGATGAATGACAATTACACCTAATAGAAACCAATTAAAATTATATTTTAAATAACTGCTTGTTTATAGTGTTCCGAATGTGGTATATTATATTAGAGAAATGAGTAGTGCCTGCCAGCAGTATCTGTTCTGTTTCCATGGATAGTATCTATCAGTAGACACATGCTATCAATAGTGAATAATTAATAGTAACTGTAGTAAAAAGATTTTCTAAAAGTCTCTCTTCTCTTGACAGACTACACTTGGATGTTCTTGGCTTCATTCAAGACAATGCTTTAATACTGTGCTGCCAAAACAAAACAGCATCAGCAAGTTGCTAATTTGTACGAGTCAGCAAACTTCTGCCTCACAACAATTTTTTCATCATTTGAATACCTGATAGTCTTTCCCCACAGTTCTGCAGAGAGGTCAGTTCTAGTGGAGAAAAAACAGGGCAGTAAAAAAACAGTGTGGAAATGATTGGGATATTTGCATGGCCACAAATAATTTGATTTACAGTTTTGTTTTCAGACTTTTCTTAGTAGTCTCTTAGTTTTGCCTCTGAAAGAATTTAGTTTCCAAAGAAACTGAGGAGTTCTTCACATGCCACTATGGAATTCATATCAGAGACTTTACATAACATATTTTGATTTTAAATAAGGCTTTCAGAAGATGCTACTTGAGGATGCAAATATGCTGAGTTAATTGTTGCTTTTAATCACATTTAGAGGGAGAATTCATTGCTCCAAAGAGGTTTTTACAAGTGTCACTGTGGTTTCAGTGGATATTTTAGAGTTGATTTTGACTGCCAGTATCACACTGAGGACACAGGGTTATAGTGCTTCCAAAGGGAACATACTCCAATTTCTGACAGTGGATAATGGAAACATGATAATGAAGACATGGCCCCTGTCAACAGCTTTTTTTATAAAGGCTATAACACTTTGACTCAAGTGTGTTATAGCTCCTTTTTTATTTTGCTAAAATATCTACAAGCATTTGTGTAAAATGCTTGTGTGAGATTTCCTTCAGTTTTTCATGCTGCATTAACCAAATTGCCTTTGAATGTATTGACATCTTTACACAATAAAGCACAGCAGTCCATTGCTTTGGGAAGCAAAAAGAACACAATTAAATGAAACAACTTATTGTACAAGGAGTTTTTACTACTTGACCACATTTGAAATTGTATTTCTATTTTAAGAAAACACAATTCAATATTATTGTTTTTTGCAGAGGTTTTATACATAATGAGTTGCAGACTTCTTTGGGCTATGTTCCTGTTGGTACTGAGTTCCATAGAGGTGTATGAATTTATAGCAGAGATGTTCTGTTATAACAAACCTAAAAGGGGCTTGTCCAAGTGCTTGAAAGTGTTGGAGAACATACTCTTTCAGCTGAATGATACAGTTGGGAAAAACAGGCACACTCTTGCAAAAAAAGAGCTTTTTCAGGTCTGCAGTGTGACTGGAACTTATAAACACTTGAGATACCTCTTGTACATATCACTTGGCCTAACAAAGCAGAGATCTTTCCCTGCAGACTTTGCCTTGCTTATGCCCCTGGCTTAACCGAGCTAATCCAAACTGCTCAGGGGAAGTTCCAGTGTTTCCTAGCACAATTAAGTTTGGGTTCAGTAGGGGTTTTATGTGATATTTCTAGTTTATAAGAAGCAGGGATGAGCTGTCATGAGCTGTAATGAGTTTGACGAAAGGCCACATACAGGAAAGGAGCAGTTTGATCTGTGCCAGCCCTTAGGCCTGGCTCAAGGAGTGGGAAAGATACCCATGGGTAAGCCAAAGGTTAAGAAACACTGTTGTGGCTCCACAAGCAGTTGCACAACCAATTTCTGTACTTAAAGAGGACCTGCAGGGAAGATGGAAAGGGACTCTGTGAGGGAGTGCAGTGGTAGGAGGAGGGGGAATGGCTTCAAATTGGAAGAATGTAGGTTTAGATTGGCTATTGGAAAGAAATTCTTCCCTGTGAGGGTGGTGACACCCTGAAACAGATTGCCCAGAGAAGCTGGGGCTGTCCCATCCATGGTAGTGTCCAACCCAGGCTGGATTTCCACTATTCCACTGGGATAGTGGAAAGTGTCCCTGTCCATGGCAGGGGGTGGAACAAGAGGAGCTTTAAGGTTCCTCCCAACCCAAACCATTTTGTGATTCTATGATCAGCAACGACTTTGCTGTTTCTCTCCCAGAAGCAGTTAAGAGAAAAGGAATGCAGATTGAATGAGAAATATTATTTAGAATCTATCAGAGATGTCTTTCCTCTGTCCATAGTTAAAGTTACACATAGCCTGTGCTCACATTTAAAGCTCCTTTGAAGAAAGAAGAACTTCATAGTTTTGAAGCACAGTATCACAATACTGAAAGCTTGCTTGGTTTAATGCTTAGAAAAACAAACCAACCCCAAAACATGATGTCACTAGAGTAAGTGTCCCCCTGAAGAGCAGGGGTGTTATGAAAGACAGACAGGAAAGAGGAAAGGAGAGTGAGTGTAGAGCTGTGTGAGAGAAGAAATGGGGCAAAGGGCATGGAGCTCACCTGGGAAGGAGTGGGAGGGCATAGGCAGAAAAAGGAGCATCCAGAGATAAAAGCAAGAGCCTCAGAGGTCTATGACACAAGGAGATGGTGAAGAAAAAAGAGCAAGGGGGCTGTGGAAGAGAAGAAGGGCCTACCAGCAGAAGAGGCAGTGTGACAAGAATCAAAGAGTCTCCAGGCTGATGTTTCCTTTACTGTGCATGTGACAGCCTTAGAAAACTGCTCCCAAATGGGACACACTTCAGACCTTTACATGACATCAAAAGAAATTTTTTTCAAAGATTTCATCCCTTCTGCACCCTTTTCAGTAACAAAACAGCTGTGCAACCATTGGCAACACCCTCCTCCTTCGGAGGAAAACACAAAAAACGTTCAGCCTAAGCATTCAGGGAATCTGTAATCGTGGACAGCAGCTATAACAGGAGATCTCCCATGTCTGCAGCAGGTGGTTTATGTTTGTTGTCTTGTAAGATTTGTGTATGTTGAATAGGATTCATGTTATAGAAATGGGATTGTGCTTTTAAACCTGCTGGGCGGCAGTGGGACATGCTGCAGCAGTCACCCAATGCTTCAGCCATGGTGAATCTAACACTGGGGCCAATATTCCTGCACTCCTCCCTCCAAACAAATGGAACATGATGAGGTTCTCTCACCCCATCATGTGTTCCTTTTCTCACATATCTATTTTCTGCATGTTCAAGCAGCAGAGTTCACTTCTAAAGCCGGGGGTGAGCAAAGAAGGTGCTTCTCACACTTGCAATGGCTCTGGGACAAACCTAATAGAAAAGAGGTGCTGATTATTGGCCCCTCTTAAGTATTACAAGACACAGACCCAGGCCCATGGCAACCTTTAATGTAGTGGGAACATGGATCTCCCATTGAACTGGCTGGCACCACTTAAAATAAATCAGGATTGCATTGCTATCAAAGACACACAGATCAACAAAACTTTTTGTACTTCATCTTTATACCCAGTCTGACAGCAGGGAATCCAATTATCTTTTCACTGAAGACAATTAAATCAAGAATAATCTTGGCCTTTTGGCCATGAAATTTGGATAACAATATGTGCTTCTGCTGCAGACATCTGCTTTTTTAAAATGTATTTTATTTGAATGACAAAGGTCAGCATGGGCAATTAATCCAGAAAAGAACAAAAATGCTTTCACAGCAGCAGACAGGGAAATCACGGAAGTACTTCCCCTCATAAAATGTTCAAGACCGAGCTCTTTTGTTTAGTTGTGTCACAGTTTTTATTTTCAATAATTCAGAGAAAATAAAAGTTTCCAAAAATCAATTTAAAAAGATAAACAACTTTATATTTTTTTTTACACTGTGAGACTAAATGGAAGCCAAATTTCAAGTCCTACAACTTCTCCGAAATTATTGATTTTTTTTGGGGGGGGGGGAGGAATGCTGTGCCTTATGTTATTTTAATGCACTATAAATAGGCTTAAGTGCACATAGTGGTCTTCCTAAATGTTGTAGCAGCAGGTGAATAAGAAACACCTTGAAAGCTGTACCTTTGAAAATATGCCTGTGAAACTCCTTCTGGGTGTTTACTGCCCATGGGTCAGGATCAAACTATGTGTGAAAGTCAGGTGCAGGCAACCTTTGCAAAAGCTGCCTGATGTAAATATGTGTCTAACTTCATCTACATTCTTGAGGATATAGCAATAATTTGAAAATCACACCTCCTTGCACTAGATCTGATTTAGAGGTAGGCCACAAATATATAAAGAAAAATAAAGGCTGTCCCCAAATAGAACTTGAAGGACTAAAGACACATAAAACAATTAGGGGTTTGCTAATTACATGCCATTTTAAGCAGAATATTTTAGTAGACATTATTAAAGGATTGGCTACTATCAAGTTTATAATTTCAGATAACTTAATGAAAAGTTTTGAGATACTGTACAAAATTCCTCTATAAGCCTATCAAAGCATGCATGATGATTTGAATCTTTAGTGAAAGTTAGAAGAATGAATATGGATTTAGGAACTGATTGTAGGAATAAACCATCATTGCACTGAAAATAGTTCTGTCATGACTGAAGTGTGCTTACTAGAGTGAAGGACAGGAAGAATATTCTTATTCCTGATGAAATTCCTTTCCCTCATTCACTGCTCCTCTGCTACAACTTGGAGAGCAAAGTTTATGCCTTTGGAATGCAGCAGATTGCCCCAAGTGTTATGGGCTTGGATGTTTTTCCTAATTTTTCCCTCTGGGGACAGAATGCATCTGGAGAACCTCTTGCTTCCTTGACAAACTGCACTCTTTAATTGCTGGTTCCAGCATAACATATGCAGTTTATAAGATCAGTGCATTCTTTTTCTCTCTTTAAACAAAAATAAAGTCAATAAAAAGTCTAAGGAAAATGCCAAATTCTCAGGAAGTAAAAGCTTCTCCCTCCGTGTGCGTGCGTGTGTGCGTGTGTGCGAAGTTTAATAGCTTTGAATAAAGTGACATTTTTATTGTTTCAAGGCATACATGTATTGCAATAGGCTTTATTATTTTGGAAGATGGAAGTGTGAAGAAAGAAGCTCTAAAAAACAAAACAAAACAAAAAAGGTAAAAGTGACATTACACTGAGTAGAAAATATTTGCATTTAAAAATAAGCTGTTAAAATGCATTTTCTGGCTGTTCACATGTCAGCCCGGACAAAGGAAGCGAAGATGCCATCTTCCTGGGAAAGCAGGTTCTCAGGAGTATCATATTCCAGAATGTTCCCTCGCTTCATGACGATGACCAGGTCTGCAGTGAGGATGGTGTGAACCCGGTGCTGCCACAAAGGAAAGCAAACAGGTTTTCATTTGGATAATTCTCACTAATGGGCCTCATGCAAGGCAAACCCCATTTGGGAAAGGCTGTCCTTGTTTACAGCAATATTTGGACTATATCCTTCTACTTTAACCTGAAGAGATCTTCAGTTACTTTACAGTCTCTGCCACCAAGCCTGAAAATACTTAAGTATGAACTTCACTTTTTGCCATTATGGATAGCACAGCTGTTGGAATAAATCCTATGGCCCCACTGAAATACATCTTCCCCTGTGGGAAATAGGGATGAGAAGCATCCTGTGTCAGGTGGTTTAGCATCCTGCTCTGCTCCTTGTTCTCTGCACCCCAGCAGACTGCTCTCCATCTGTCTCAGTGCACTCTTGGACTATTGCCTTCTGTAAATCCCTCTGAGATTCAATTTGAGTGTGCTCCAGACAACAGTTTCATGCCATAGGTTACAGGTTTGAAACCAGTTTGAGCTTAATTTCAAGGCCATATGAATAGAGCCAGTCAGGTAAAGATAGGATGAACTCTTAAAAGTGTGATATTTCACTAAAAAGGCTGAAAGTCAGAGATCACTTAATGGGTTGGATTCCCTTGACATGGTAGTTTCAGTGTCAGCTGCATGTCTAAGATTTACATATGATCCTCATAAATAGTCATGAAATTAAAAAAAGCCAGGAACCACACAACAAACACCTTTTTGCACTCTCCTATCAGCAGTTATGCAGGAGAAAGAAAGCAGAATGAAAGGAAACTAAAGAGGTAAAAATAACTACCAAAGAGCCAGAAGCCTTGTGAACAGTGTGGATTGAGGGAGTCTACTTGTGAGACTTCACCAAAGTGGTGAACAGGCCGTCCTCTTTGAGAAGTAAGTTTGAGGCAGTGTCACATTCAACTAGAAAGCCCTCAGAAAGGACTAGGACAATACTGGCATCCAAGATGTGAGACACACGATGCTGGAAAAAAGAACAGAAAAACAGGTGGGTGAAGGAGAGTCAGCTGTGAATGAGGAAAGGAAGGAATGAAGCCAGCTCCGTGAGGAAAGCTAAATATTAATGTATGCTGTTACACTTGAGACACTGACTTTGGAAAGGCAAAGCCAAAGAAAAGTGAGATTCCAGCTAGAAAGACAATAAGCATGGAACTGAAGGACAATAATCTCACCATCAGAATCTTCAGCATTTACACAGCCAAGAACCTTGGAGTACATTGTAAATGAGCTGGGTTAAGTGGCTTGCCTGACACAAACTACTCGGTGACAGGCTTGAAACCAGAGTCCAGGAGACCTGACTGTAATCTCTAACCTCAGGACTGGATTCCAGACAAGGCAAATGAAACAGCTGTTGAAACATGTATTTATCTGTTTGTTGACTAATGCTGCTGTCACAGGTGGAAATATTCTTAATGGTATCCACCACGTCTATGCACACGTATGTATGAACATGCATGGATATATGGAACTTTTAGGCACTAGAAGTGGCAAGAAAATGGGAAAGAATATCATAATCCCCTAGCTGAAAATATATTATTTTAGGGGGTAATTCCCATTGATTCTGATGACTTAAGTTTTAGCTTTCATATATTCCAGATTCTGTACTGCTTTAGTCTGTAACTCTGAACTTCATATAAAGTGTTAGCAAGTTCTCTTCACAGTTGAATTAGACAAAATAATCCTTTTCCAGCCTGAGAAGCAAGGACACCATTGTAGCTTCAGGTCTAAAAAGTACAAACAACAGCGAATTGAGAAGAGCGATGTGGGAGGATGGGATTACCTGAAGCTGTAATTGGACAATTAACCCCAATATGTAAATGGACCAAAACTTATAAAAGTGTGAAAACTCGGGACCTGGAGTCCATCTTGGGAGGAACCATGGCCAGGCTCTTGTACTGCTCAAGGTGTATCCTTTGAAGGCCTTTTTAATAAATATCTCTCTTATTCTTTAACACTGTCTAGTCTCTGGTATCCTCTTCAGGCATTAATTCCAGTTTTTAAGACCCTTATTGTAAACCCAGCTTTTTACTCCAAAAGAGACAAAAGATAACCCAGCTTGAGAAACCACACCAAGAATATTATGAAATCTCAACTCATACATTTGTGCCATGTTTGTAGGTACTACAAACATAGCCTTCAGAGGCAAAATTCAAACATAGATTTTCATGCAACTTTAGGTAATGGTTCAAACTATGCATTTGGTTTCAATTTTTTAGTGAGAATTACTTAAAAATTTGTTGGAGACAGTGCAGATGCTGAAGTTACCTGTAAAGTGTTTGCTGAGATCGAAATATTTTAGTTTGATAGCAAAACAGCATTTACTGCAAAATTTCAGCTTGAAATAGTAGGTGTCTGACTTGTTCTGGTAACATGGGAATATTCTGGCCTCGTGGCTTAGTTCTATTTTGTGATGCTTTTAGTTTTATGTAGTGGTGTTTGACTGGTGGGGGACAAGGTTAGCTGCCTGAGGAATGAGGAGAAAAGAGCTTTTTCTGGCTTAATACTTACCGCTATTGTTACAACAGTGCGGTCAGCAAAGGCAGTCATCACAACCTTCTGCAAGATGTTTTCCTGTCAGAGGAAAAGGAGGCTCACTCAAGTTACTTCATCCTGTTACATTCTAATCCACATGTTTTCAAGCATATTCCACACTATATCTTTCCTAGCAGGGAAGTGTCACACCTGTGAAAGTCGGGGCTCTCTAAAGTGTTTCATTTCTTCCTGAGAGAAACAAAAACACTGCCAGCTTTTTCTGCTACAGAGATCTCACACTTCATGGCTGACACTTAGGGAAGATGCCTTTCTCCTGGTAGATCCTTTTAATTAGCTAATTGCTGTACTCACTGTGGCCATGTCAATAGATGCTGTGGCTTCATCCATGATGAGGATGCTGCTCTTGCGGACAAAGGCTCGGGCCAGACAGAAGAGCTGCCTTTGCCCCACACTGAAGTTTTCCCCTCCTTCTGTGACCATGGCATCTGTAACAAAACCAGTTCCTGTGAACAGTGCACCCCTGAAATGCTGCCCCTGAGAGCTCTGCTTGTGCACTATTCCAGGGCCAAGCAAAATCCCTATAAAGGCCAATAACCATAACCTTGACTGACCAGTGGGATGGAGGGATACCAAGAAAAATGAGCACAGCCTCTTGGGAAAGGAGAAGTATATCACTAAACAAACAGTTGGCACAAATCGTTAGAAAATCTGGTAGGCTGCAGGGTAATATCTTAATAATATGAAATGTACTTGACATGGAAATAAATATGTGAATTTCCTTCATTAAACAGATCTGAAATGGTAAGAAAAATGCTCTGTCAGTGTTTACAGCTCTGCTTAGAGAGCCAGATTCTGCTAAAGGAGGTAAAATTGTTCTTTTTTCTCCTTACTAATTATCATACAGTGATCATAGAATCATAGAATATCCTGAGTTGGAAGGAGCCCACAGGATCACCAAAATCCAACTCCTGGACCTGCACAGGACAGCCTCAAGAATCACACCATGCTGCTGAAGTATTGCAGGATTTTTCCACACTGCATGGGAAACCAGACTTTTCTTCAGCTTTTTAATACAAATATTCTCATATGAAGAGATGATCTTCATTATGTGCCTGTCACTCCGACATGATGCTCCAGAGTGTCAGATGGGATGGATCTGTTTATCTGTGTGCATGCATGATTCCATTATTGGCCCATGTTCCCAGAGATTGGTTCAGACATACCAAGGCCTCCTGGCAATGACTTGACCATGTTCTTCAACTGAGCAATCTCCAGAGCTTCCCAGAGTCTGTCATCAGTGCACTTGCATTCGGGATCCAAATTAAAGCTGCAAAGAAAACCATAACAGGAATTTTGTTACTGCAATTACTTTCAGGTTTCTTCAAATGTACACCTTGGCATTGTGTGTTGCTCAGCAGGCTGTGCAGATAGATTGGACTGATCTAGGAAGGTTCCTCGCCTGTCCCCCAGCTCCCATGACAGGCAGGCTGTGCAATGCTGGCTGCCACCCCCTGATGGCATATGCCTACCGGATGGAGCCACTGAACAGGATTGGGTCCTGGAGAATGATGGAGAGCCGGGACCGGAGTGTGTGAAGAGGCAATTTGCTGATGTCTATCCCATCAATCACTATCCTCCCTGTGTCAAACAACACAAAGAACACATGAGGGAATTGCACAAAGCATGTGATCCACAGGTAGCAGGTGGAAAGGTGGAACAGCCCCTCTGGGCTGGTCTCTAGATGATGGGACGCTGTCTCTGCAAGCTCTCAGCACTGTCATACACACAGGGAAGGTGAATGTATCTATCACACAAGCCAGGGATGTCCCAGTTTGTTAGTGACACTGCCACCTTGTTCTTTTCCTTTTTCTTCCCTCCACCCTCCCTAAAAGGAAATTACATGTCTTCCTTTCTGTGTGACTAATGATAGCACCAGAAGGATAATTTATTATGGGTCAATTACAGCCAAACAGACCAAGAACAAGAGCAGCTTATGTTGCTGTGCCTTTCTTTGTTCCCCTTGAATTCAACAGTTGCTGAAGATATTTCCTTTGAGAAGGAGCACAATTTCTTTTGCAGAATACATTTATGTATACTGGGGGTTGGAGGTGACAGGAAAGGGATGGGCCAAGGCAAACTGAATGAGGATATGGTAAAGGCTATTTCCATCAGGCACTTCTGCAGTTTTTATGTGGATTGCTTCACTAGGCAACTGCACTCCTTGCTGGGATGCACCTAACATTCATTTCATCAGTTCTCTCTCCCAAGAGTGAGAACTTAATCGTGAACTGGCAGGCACATGGTTATTCAGAGCTTTGTACATGTGTCACTTCTGTCATTCCCATTGTCATGATACTGCATTTTGTAGGTTGTTCTCTGTGACCCTGTTCCAGTGGAAGATTTCATTGCCCTCCTAGCTGGACTACTTCTATTATTATAATTTTATGCTTTTACTATATGGCTAGAATAATCAAGTTTTTATCTGTAAGGTGCAAAGTCCAATTATTTTCACTCTTCAAGAAAATCCAAATCAGGTTATAGGACTTCTGCTTGGGACATTGGTAGTTGCATAAACTTAAGCAATTCCTTTTCTTCACAAACAAGGACGTTAGGGTGGGTTAGAAGAAGATGAGGTAGAATAAGGAGGGAAAAATTAATATGGCACGCCTGAAGAATAGGGAAATGCATATTTGGTAGAAGCCAGAGTGCTCAAGGAAAAGAGGAGATGAGAGGATCTAAGGGAAAAGTAAATTTGAGAGGAGTTGGGAAATTGGGAAAGGATTGAGGGCTGGTCAAGCGAGACACAAGAGAAATGAGAAGTTGTTTGAACATTGGGCAAGAGACGGGAAACACTGAAGAACAAAGCAGAAGTAGGAAAATGAAATAGGACAAATAAAAATTTAAGGAGATAATGAAGACCTAAGGAACAGCAGAAATGAATTTTTGGCTCTAGTAAAGTTACTCAAAATCTTATTATGTAACTTTCATTAGAGTCAGGACCCCACCCAGAAGTAGACCAGCATGGAGGCCAAATATGGGTCCAGCTGGGACAGGGATGTGCACAAAGGATAAACAGCTTGATTAGAAAAGGCTTAGATGTTCCCACTGGGAAAACTCAGGGATACAGGAGAAGAAGACAAAGAAAATATACAGAAAGAAGAATTAAGTAGAAGGAAACTTCAAGCTGGACGTAAGCATGGTTATTATTTCTTTGCAATATTTATATATCCAGGAATCATGGTCATGAATCAGAAGCCTGTGACCATAGACAGGTATAGGCACAGAACCACAACAAAAGCAAGTATTAGCTGCATCAGATTCACTTATCCTCCCACATCCTACTGGGCTTTCCCTGGCAAACATTCCGTGCACAAAGGCTAAATTAGAAACGTGGAAATCTTTGAAACAAAAAGATGTATTTCTAGTGGTTTTCTATAATCCCTCAACAGCACACATGTATCTGTATTACAAAGGCTGAAAAGCAGTCCATGCCAATTAGCTGAGACAGGTAAATGCTGCAGGAGTGAAAACATGGCATTATCTTTCCAATCCTTGAGTCAGATTCTGCTGCAGATGCACGAAAGCACAATAAAATAAAATTAAAAAATCAAGGGAATGGACTTGTTGAGTTCTAGTTTCTATTCTGCTAATATTTTGACAGCTATAATAAGTTAATGCAGTTATTCTTTAGGCAAACACTTAGACACTCCAGAGAGTTACATATTTTTTTTGTCTTGTCACAAAAATTGCATCTTGTTTTGTCAGACCATATGCAATTTTCTTTTTTTTAATTAGAAATATAATCTGTGCATAACATTTCCTGGGAGAACCAAGTACTATTCACAATAGGGCACTTTGTACTTTGAGGGATTAGGCATAATACTTCTAATCAAATATCTTCTGAGACAGAGAACCAGGTTATAAACTATCAAAAATGCTCCTTGGTTCTTCTGAAGAAATAAGGGGGGAGCAGTTGAGGAGTGACAACATATTCCAGGGAAAACTGACCATCAAAAATGTCCACCATTCTGAAGAACGCCAAGGACAGGGAGGACTTGCCACTACCAGTGCGACCACAGATCCCAACCTGCAAAAAATGGAGGACATCACTTACTCACAGAATACTTACTCACTTACTCCTTATTTACACCTGTGGTTCTTTTGGGAAAGCTGCACTGGATTGTGCTACTGGTGAGTAAATAGGTCCTTCACAATGGCAGGTGGCACACCAGGGAAAACACAAAACAGCACAGAGAGCACATTCCCTTTTTCTGCCCCTTATCACAAGGACTTGTCCCATGAGCATTTCAGCATTTTGACATGGATGCCAATGACACTGTATGCTGAAATGTGAGATACTCTTGTGTTTTTACCCAGTTCAGTCTGATGTCTTTCTAATATATCTGCAATTTAGACTTACTTTTATACAAGGAAAATGGACTTGGAAAGACATGGGATAGTCAGAAGAAAAATTGCTCCCAGCCAAGAACAAGCTTTTATCAGTGTAAGTTCTTGATCTGTGCCCAGGGACCTCAGAGAGGACTGTAAGTATATGTATCTGCCAATGCAAGTTGTTAATCTTTTTCTTCTGGCACTTTAGAAAGGAAGGCTCAGTAATGAAGGATCTGCACCACATTTAGGATGATGGGCAATTGCTGGACGTGGTACCTTTTGTCCTGGCTTGATATAGGCTTTCACATGCTTCAGAACAGGCTTCAGGTTGTTTTCATAGCGAACACACAAATTTTCAATTTTGATTTCCCCCTCCTGGGGCCAGTCTTTGGGGACTTGAGAGGGATCTGAAATAGTTACAAAAAAACAAACTGAAATGAGTGCTGCCAAAGGGTCACCCTTTACAACAGTCACCCTTCCCCCCCTCTCCTGCCTGGGCACCTTCCTTTAAGTCACTGGAGATACAGCTCTCCAGTTCCCTGTCAAGGGGAGGCTGAGGTGGGAACTGCCTGGCAGGCACTTGGCTTCCAGATCTCCACACGTAGGGAGAGAGGGCAGATACTAAAGTGTCTCTTGGTACTGCAAGAGGGAGAAGCCAAAGGATCAGAGAATGCGGTGTCAGGGCAGTGTTAGTGTGGCTTTGGGTCAGTGACCAGCACAGGAAGGGCAGCTTGAGGAAGGAAGTTGTTACTGCCACACAGTGTGAGCTGTTGACATTATCACAGCTCTTGTTTTCATCCTGATTTGTGAATACACAGCAGGTTTTGTCTCTGGACTAAGGAGCTTGGCTTTCCACGGAAGCTTCTTGACCTATGAGCCATTTCTTGCACTTCAACCACTTGTGAAATAGCAATCAAGGCCAATTTGAAGTTTATGGAGCACAAATTCCAATGTGCAACTCAGAGAAGAGTTGCTGAGGTCTGCTTGCCAATGTGGCCCTATCTTTAGTCCCCGTCTGCTAGAAAAATCAGAGATTTTGAAACATGTGACATTTCTAATTTTTATCCTTATTTTTGTTTTCTAAATGACTTACATGGATGTTTTGCTCATCTCATCTATAACTGTGGTCATTTTGATTGTAGTACAGAGTCCTGCTGTGTCTCCCTGGCATTTGATGGGATTTTTTTTCATGTTGACTAGCATGAACAACATATTTTCATGGCTTCTTTTAGCTATCCTTGTCACTCACACCAGGGGCAGTTCCTACAACTCAGTGAGAACAGATTTTGACCAGAGAGGTGTGAACATTTTGCACTACCAAGTCTACCATTCTTTCACATGACCATATAAAGCCCCAAAAAGATTAAGAGCAATACCCAGGTAGCCTTCGTAGTTCTCTGACTCCATGTTCAGGAAGCTGTGTACTTTTTTTACTGCACCCATCTGCACTTCCAGATCAGCCAGATTCCTCACTACCCAGTTCAAGTAGTTGGTTATCTGCATCACAAAATGAAAAGGACAGGGTTCAGCCCTCTTTGTGTTCATGTACCCATCTGGAAATACAGGTTGGAAACATTTATGAAAATCCTTGGCCTGATTCAACAAAGTGGGTCTCTTTAACATAACAGCAGTTCAAGACTCAATGCAACAGCATCAAATCCATAAGAAGCCAGTCATACTCCAACACAATTAGCCCTAAGCCCAATTTGGTACTTGGTATTCTCATCCTTGTTTTTTGAAGGAGAAGTGTGGAAAAGTTTTACCTAAACTCTGACTGATTGAGGGAATCTCTTGTTTTCAACATCGAATAATAAGCACTGAAAGGTGTCTTCTTTAAGCACACAAACACAGAAAATAATCAAAATTGAAAATGCTGTTTGGAAATATTTTATATTTTGTATATTCTAATCTTTCAAAAACTGCAGCTAAAGATTAAGAAAGTTCACAATTTGCAAATATATTGAAAAGACTTTATGATAATTTCATTTCTACATATTTAGAAAATCCATTTCTCTCTGTGGAAAGTATGAGAAGATTTTAGCATAGAAATATATGAGGGGAAAAAAGTGTTATCAGTTCAGCAATATTTCCTTCTTGGTTTTTATTCTCATTTGTAATGAAAAGGATTTGATCAATAGTTAAATCAATAGTAAAGGTATTATTTTTAGTAGATAATAGTTGATTATTAGTTCTCTAACAATACTCAGTAGCTTAGAAAAACTCTTTTCTAGGCAGGACTTACTGTTTAAGGCTGAAAATTGTAAATATGTTTCCTAAGTCTGTATTTGGATGCTTCTGTAAAAAAGAAGAACTAATCTTATTAGGAAGAGCTGACTGCCAAGAACCTTTAAAACTTGAGATATTTTATGTACCTGAATGAAGTTTTAGAAACTTAAAAATAAACACACCCTATGCACAAACATATTCAGAGAAAGGCTTTGCCATTTTTTCTGGTGAGTGCCAAATATGGATTTTATAAAGAATAAATCACCTAGTCTCACTTCTTTACCACTAACCTAATACTGATGCAGTAAGCAAACAGTAAATAATTTTCAATGAGATTTAGTAAAAACTGTGATTAATTTAGAGGACTTGGCTGCTTGCTTTGTTCTTAAAATAGAGTTCTTGATGGGGTATTCTCACCTTTATGTTCAGATACTTGCTTATTTGGTGTCCAGCTTTTAAGTTAGGAAGTTACAGAAATGGGAAAGTTTGCAGACAAGCAAAATGCTGCAGAACTACTGCTTGCAGTGGCAGGCTGCTATCCTAGATCTGGCAGATTTGATAACACAGCCTGATACCCAAAAACTCTGCCCATTACCTCAGGCTTCATCACAGTTATGCAAAGGAGTTAGCAGTGTTTATAAAAGAGGAGAGAATAAATTCAGAATGTCCACTGTAAACACAACCTCAGTACAAACAGTGTCCTCTCATCTAGGTCCAAAAATCAGCCCTCTCTCAGCTGCAAAGTGTAATTATTAAAAAAAAAACCAAACTATGCCAGGCTAGACATAGCTTACCAGGATGTGCCTATAGACATAGCTTACCACATAGTTTACCACAATCCAGATTACCAGGATGTGCCTATTTCACACCAATGAACTGTTTGCAAACACAGGCTAAAAACAAAGAAACCAAGGATGATGCAGACATCCTAGTACTTCCAGATCCCTGCTAATGAAGCAGCATTACCAGGAACGTTTTCAGAGTGAAGCTGAAGTGCTGGGACTGATTCTTAGTTGTTGGCAGACACTGTTGCAACAGCAGCACCGAGAGGATCTAAGGTCACCCTAAGGCAGCTGCTGAAAACTTCGTGTTGTAGCCATGGGCTCACCAGCATTTACATGCAAAGCCAGATCTCAGGGTTACACCCACACCTTTATCCCTTCCTCAAACCAGTGCTTCAAAGCAGACAGATTTTTGCCATGCCAGTCATGGTTTCAAAAGTTCTTCCAGCCACTATCACCATGCCTTTGTCCCCACTCTCATGGTTCATTCAGTAATATTTTGTCCCAACTCTTGGGCTTAATTCATGAATACTTCTACTCTCTGTGGTGATTGTCATTCACTCTGTGCTCATGATGAATACTTAGCCTCTCTTGCAGCCAGGTACACTAAAATACTGTTCCTTCTCCTCACTACTAATGACAGGGGCAGAATGAACCAGCTACTGGACTACCACAACCTTGTCATCCCTAAATTCATCTCCTCTGCATTCCTACTGCTACCTAGCATGATGAACCATGGCACAAATGTCCCAATCCCCAAATCCATTCATAATTGCATGGACAATCTTGGGCATCTCAGTAATTTCCCTCCAAGGGCAAAACCGGTAATTCTGTTTCTTCAGCAATTTTTTTGTTTCATCTTTGGTTAAAGATTACCCAGATGATGGCAATCTGTATTTCCTGGCAGGTTTTACCATGTAGAGGTGGAAACAGCACTGTGTTGTACAAAACAGTGCACAGCAGGTCCTCTTACGCATTTTTAATTTTCCTGCTCCACTTGGGAGCACGCAGGGCCTGGGAATGGTTATGTTTTTTTAATTGGCTCATAAAACCTGAAGCAAGTCCAAGTTGCCCTGAACTCTCTCAACTTTGGCTCAAGTCCATTATTTGCAGGTTTCTTTTTTTTCAAGATTAAGAAAGCCAGGAGATGACAGTGTACACATAAAAATATTATAAAATTAACGTGTTGGTCTGGATGTTCTTATACTTGGCCTTGGCACGTACCGTCAGGGCATACAGGAGACCCAGCCCCACGAACCCTGAGTGTGGCCCTTCGGTGATGGAAGTGACAGCAGCAGTCAGGACAATACAAGCACCCAGATAATCCTGGAAGGAGAGACAGGGCGACAAAAAGGAAAAAATGCAACAACCAGATCATTTCTTTACCTGTAGAGCAGTTCTGCTTTACCAAGAATTATTTATATAATGACACCTAGCCCTTAATCTTGGTTTGTTTTTTTTCCCCTGGAAGAGGTCGTGGTTGTGATGCCCAAACTGAAATACTCAAAGCAACTTGCTGAACACTAATGAAATAGGCCAGTAATTGCTGCAAATTCATTTGGGCTAGAGCATTCCATGGTGTCAATCTCAAAAGGAGCAGGGATCAAAAAATCTAATGAGCATATTAAAAAAAAAAATCATGAGAAGGATATAACAATGACCCCACTGTGTAATTCCCACCATTAAAACAAATAAATTCCACTCTCTCCACTCTCCTTCAGGTCTTCTCAACTATGGGTCTGCCTCCTCAAAAAAGGAAGCATCACTGACTTCACAAAGTCCAGGAAGGCTTTTGGTAGAATTTGTAGAGGTTATGCCCATGTTTTATTGGCAGAAGCTTTGCAGGACCTGGAACCCATTTTCTTGATGTTTACCTCAGCTTTGAAGTATATGCCACATGTCATCGCATGGAGTCAAAGTGCTGTTTAATGAGATATAGTTAGTATTCCCACTCTGCCACTGCTGCCTCATTCATTTACTTTGGATCATATTTCCCATTCATTTTTCTCCTTCTGTCTGATAATACCATGTCAGGAATCTCTCCTTCTGAGATTTGAAATGAGGACTGCCTTGTTCATCTGTCTAAAAAATGATCAGCAGAATACAGACTCAAATTTTAGGGTAGAATGGATTCAAACTGACAGAGGGGGGAGTTAGATTGGCTATGAGGAAGAAATTCTTCCCTGTGAGGATGGTGAGGCCCTGACACAGGTTGACCAGAGAAGCTGTGGCTGCGTCATCTCTAAAAGGCCAGGCTGGATGGGGATCTGAGAAACCTGGGCTAGTGGAAGGTGTCCCTGCCCATGGCAGGGGTTGGAACTGAATGGGCTTTAAGGTTCCTCCCAACCCAAATCATTCTGTCATTCTGGGATTCTGTGACTCACACCTATGCAGCATAATGGTCTTGAGTCTCCATCATCTGCTACGACAGGACTTAATAGCTGCTATTAAATCCCACAAAATTTTTGGTGATCTTAGTCCACTGTGCCATTAGGCAGAGCTGGATCAACTATTCCTTGGCAAGACCACATTATTTCTAATGCTCTGATGAGGCAAGTGTATTCTTGGACCAAATTCATTCTCCATGTAAGCAAGTCTAAGACTGTGAGACATTAATAGGCTTATTCCAGGATTGGCTGTTGCTGTGTTTATCTGTCTTAGATATGGAAGCAATTTCAGCTGATCTTGGATGCTGTAAGAAGCTGACAGCTTCAAGCACAAAGGAAAGCTTTGCCATCATAAAAAATGGAGAATAACTTCATTGCTCCAACAGGAAAAGAAGGTGAGTATACAGCCTTTGATGTGAGGATTAACCATGCCTGTTGCTATTTATGTCCAGCAGAATCAGGCCACTGTTCTTTCTGTTTCAGATGAATAAAGGGAATCACAGTTACTTTGCTTGCCTCTTCTTGCTTCACAGATCAGGAAAGTCCCTCACAGAGAGCCCCCACAAAACCCAGGAACCTATGTAACCATCAGTGGCTGCATTGTGCCCTGGTGTAATTTTCTTTCTGGAGTCTAGTTCTTCTATCTTTCATGATATCAAACAATAAAACTACAAACAGTATGGCCCTGCAAGGGTTTAGCTTACAGCTGTGGGACTAACCCTGCTTCTGGAGAGATACTTCAAGACCTGGGAGATCAGTGTGCCTAAAACAGCCCTGGCAGAAGGATGGCACAGTTCATAAAGCCACTGAAAAGCCACATTCTGCCTTGAAAGCAGTTCCTGCAGTAGCAGGTCTGTGGATGCTGCACAGTAGTAGAGAAAGTCTTGTTTCAAGTTATGTAAATGTTTGTTCTTGCACTCCCTTCAGATGCTAGACAGCACAGCAGCAGAAGATGAGGCAGACTTGTATTTTCTTACTTCTGGCCAAGAAAGCTGAAAAAACCCTCTGGGTTTAACATAACAATCCTGATCTATTTTAAGGAACTGTGTATATAATCTCCTCATGATATTAATACTCATTATTATCTTCTCTGCATCAGGCAAAGTCTCTGTTTGCTTCCAAGGTTTCAAAACCATGCCTGGGACAAAACTGAACATACCGTCCTGACCTCCAGCCATCTGTTGGCAGCTGACAGAAATAAGTAGGCAATGTTGTTCGTGTCCGTCAGCTCCAGCATACGTTGTTTAAATCTGGCTTCGTGCCTGCCGAGACCAAAGTTGTTATGTTACAATACATTACGCACTCACACACAAAAGGGTGAAGCATTAACTTTGCTCTGCCTTCCCTCCCCCCAGTGCAAAACTTTTTGCTCTTTCCTAAGAACGCACATCTGTTGCCACAGCTCCCCATAGCCAGAGCGACACATGGAGTTGGGAATTTGTTTAACAAGCAATTCTGTTGGACTAGGGTTTGGACCAGAGAGTGTCCCCTCAAAGAGATTGCAATGCCAGGGTGCTGGGATGGCTTTTGTTTCCCTGAGCTGATCCAATTTTATAGCTGTGGATTGTAGTCCACTCCTCCCACAGGTGAGTGCTGCTGTGGCCTCTCAGCAACTCCTCACAGGACACTAGCAAGGGCAGAGGGCTCACCTGTCAGCTTAAATCTGATTTCAGAAGTTACCTGGCCAGCTGCAGGGCTCTTCAATAGGGGTGACACCCCTAAAGTTTCAACTAATATGGATGTAGAGCAATCTGTAAATCAAACGTTTCAGCCACTCAGCCTAGCTGTTTTCACAGCCAGTCACATGTTGCCTAAACAACTGGGGATATCCAATCAGGGAGAGCTTTAGATCACCTCTAAATTAAAAAATGAGTGGTGTTACCTCCACTGCCATTGTTCCCCTCTCCTCCACACAATGCCCATCACATTTAAAAAACAGTGCAAGGATGGCATAGTGCTGAAAAGCCGAGGTACATTTGGGAGGGCAGGCGGAAATCTCTATTGGTGCTAGTGTATTAAATTCATGGTGCCTTGCACGGTCATCTGGAAACCATTTTGTTGGAAACCATATTCTATTGTCTGGTGAATACCCTCACTTGATTAAACCAGCTATACTTCAGTCAGCAGCTCAGTGTCTGTTTTATCTTCCATTCCAAATTCTCAGGGCCCTGCTGTAAAGCACCTCTAATGCCTGTTCTTCCAGAAACTTCCTTTTTTCCCTGCTATTTCCTGCAGATATTTTATTTCCCTCTGCACATCTTGTAAACATGACAAGCAACCTCTCCACAACAACTGGCAACAGTAACGATGTGGGGAGGAACAAGGCTGCACTAACTACTCTGCTCATCTGCTTTCCTGGCAGGAAAACTCCTGCTCTCCTAATGGAAAATCTGACATGCTCAATCTGTATTTTCATCCACATTCAGCTCATTTTCTGGGCACTTTCAGACTTTATCCTGTCAGATGACGAGCAGCAAAGGTCACTGAGATTGCTCTCTGATCCAACTGTACTGCTTTCCGGTAAGTTATGTGAGGAGCTGCTCAGTTTTATCCTGGAACATACTGAACCCAAACTGCAGAGAATGACTAACAGGACCAGCAGTAAATAGAAACTTGCAGACAATAAATGCAGGAGACGTCAGGTTTGGTGGTCTGTGGAGCACAGGCAGGGAAATGAAATGGCTTCTATTAGCACCAGAAATCCTGAAAAACTCAATTGTTGTGGTACCCTTGGTTGCCTTTTGCTCTCTGCCATCCAATACCACATTACTTTTTTGTGATGCAAAAAAGAACCGAACCACTTAGAAAGTGCTAAGCTCCTTCATGGTCCTCAGGAGATAACTGCAGGTTCCTAACCTTCCTCAGGTGATAAAAGGCCCCTCTGAACCTCTTGAGAAGTACTCAGCATACATCAGCATCAGGCCCCAGTCATGACTTCCTGTTTCAATACATCATTCTGTTGATAAAGCTAGTTAAAGCATTTCCTGTTGACCACTGGGTCACACCTCTACAACACAACAGTATTTTTGCTTGTACTTCCACAGGCCTACAACACTGTGCTAATAGCTGAGGTCCTAAAGCTTAGCTTGATGTGAAGAAACAGCCTTAAGCTGATCAAATAGGCGTAGAAATGTTATTGCAGTGGAATCTGCTCTGGTTTGGAATTCTACACAGTGCAGAATGGGTGAAAGGTGCACTTACTGGGAAAAAAACCCAAACTGGCACTTTGACAGTCATCACCATAATGGAGTGAACATAGGAGAGTTTGGCCTATATTTCAGGTAGTAGAGAGAAAATGTATGCATGGAAAGCTTGCAAAACTTTTTGGATCCTACAGAATTGATTTTTCAGTTTTGATTAACAAAGGGAGGTTTTACAATATTAAAATCAAGTTCTGTTCTGCTGCACTTTTCTTGGAAACTCTCTCAAGTTGCACTCTGCCTTTCAGTTGGAGAGTGCCATAATGATGTCTCCTTGCTTGGGTAGTGGGTTAAACACAGAACTGATTCAGGGACACTTGGATATTTCAGGGGGTTTGAAGGGGAAATGCCTCTGCCTGCTTGACAAAATAGAGCTGCCTGCTGTCCGAGTTAAAGGCATAGTTAAAATAGACTCATTAAAAGTTTAAATAGCATATCCTAAAAATGTAATCATCTTTAATTCAGTGGAACACCAATACATGTGTTACTGAAAATATGCAAAATGTTTAAGAGGCATAGCAACAGGAAAAAAATCCATTTTTTTTTTCTAAATAGCTTAATAAAGTTCTTCAAATTCAACAGTTTGCCCTCAGACATGCTTCAAGGAAGCTGAACAGGCCAGCTTGACCCTCAAGCCTCCCTCTAATAATTTATTTTCCAAATTTTACCCGAATGCTCTGATGGTGGTAAGGCCTTCAGCTGTCTCCGAGAAGTGACACAGCAGAGGGAGCTGGGTGCTGTCATCAAGTTCCTGGAGGTCCCTGGGAGTACAAAAAACATGCCCATTACAATGCAAACATTTCTGTCTGTAGAAATTTTGCTGCATAGATGACAAGAACAGACACTTTATGTATTGCACATATTCTTTTCAGGATCACACAAAATT
Organism: Passer montanus; assembly: GCF_014805655.1. Lineage (NCBI taxonomy): Eukaryota > Metazoa > Chordata > Aves > Passeriformes > Passeridae > Passer > Passer montanus. Next base: position 3,007,204 of record NW_024357170.1, on the reverse strand, counting down.
TCTATAGTACAGAAAGACACTGGCATGGGAATATAGCATTCCTTTTTTAGCCACAGAAGCCTTTGAATCATCTCCCTGCTGCCCTCTCCATCTACATTTGGTCACTTAAGCTTCTATTTGCCTCCCAGGAATAATGACATTATCATGTCTCTGTTGGATAAAAACCTGCTGTCCATTTTAGACAGATCCTCATTATGTTTTATTCTCACACATTCTGCTATATTAATAAAATAAAATTAAATTCAAAACCATTGATTTTAAACTTTATAGCATGTTATTTGTGACTCTTAGGTCAGGTATATAATAGGGTCTGTGTATCAGGAAGTTTATATATTTTATGACAACAGCTGGCCTAACAAAAAAAAGCTGTATTTCCACATAAACCTGGCCTCATTTTTCATATCTGGAAGTACCACAACATGCTGAAAGTAAAACATTTCAGATGATAGCAGATCTTCTCTTTGCGCTGTTAACATTGGTTGTAGCAAAGACAGCACTGACACAGAAATAATATGAGTGATAAATTTCCCTAATTACTCAGCAATGGCACTTCCAAGACCTGCATGGAGCAACAATATTTAAGTCCAAAAAGTTCCAGTCTTTTAAAAGAGGAACATTTTCCAAACCACAGGAAAAAAAATACATCTTTCTGTAACACTCTGCCATTGGCATAGCAGCCAGTTGTACAAACAGAAGAAAGTCCAGCTCATTAGAGATTAAAACTTGTTATCAAAATCCTACAAATTTTGCACACTCTATTAGATAGGCTAGGAGAAACAACTGCTTAATGTTGCTGAAAGTTGCAGCATGTAGAACTGAATTTGCTGCTGATGGTTTGATGATAAATATCTTTCAAATTTATGATGGAAAATACACAGAAGTTTTTGAAAGATGTAATGGAAAATACAACAAAGAGTCAAAGTGCTACAAGAAATACTGTAAATATTTGCATTTCTAAAAATTGTGAGGCTTATACGCCTGCAAAGGACTGCATGCAAGTGAGTTACAAACATTGGCTGAAGCTATTCCTTTATCCTAAATTTCCCAAAACTAATTTTTAGGGAAATAAATGGGATGTTTTCATTTCTCTTGTCCATCAAAAGAACACAAGTCACATCTCAAGTGATTTAAAAGAGTTTAATTTAACAGAATAATTTGAGAGTGAAAACCAGGTCTCCTGATTTGTCAGCCACCTTGAGATCTGGTGTACTGCCACACACAGCTTCATTTTGGAGGTTTGGTGGGCAAGAACAAGGTTTCTGAAAAATCTCAGAGAAGTTAAGCAACTTATTTCAGATTTAAACATTTCTGAATTTGTGAATTCTGATTATAGAGTTTTCTTCTAAAAAAATCTTGGAAGATTCTGGCTGATAACAAAAGACTAAGGGATTGAATTTAAGAAAAAAACTTCAAATGGCTTCCTGTAGATGTTTTATGAAATTCTACAATAAAATTAGCACCAGAAGCATGACTGTCATTTTTGCTGAAAAAACTGCACTCTTTACACCCAGCCAAACCACCCTGAATATGGAACACTTTACAGTGGAAATTACTTCCTGTGGAGCTTTTTTCCCCAATATGAAGGAAAGGCCATGATTGATGTTAATCCAGGGAATTATTTTCTATTCTCTACTAATGCTCAAATGTCAAGGCGGAGTTTTAATCAGATGCAAGCTCAGCTGATTAACAGACTTCACAATCATCTCACTCTAGAGCCAAAAAAAAAATGCATTCAGTTGTTGTTACTTCCCCAAATACCCCATTTATAGCCAGGTCAGTTGGAAATATTCCCCAGTGCATGTCTCAAACTCATGCCTCAGGATCAAAAGCAGGATGCCATGGCCATTTCCCCCTTTTTTAGCTCCTACAATCTCACATTCCACCGCAGTTCTTATGCACAATATTTCATGGAGGAAACTTTCAAGACGGTTCTTTAATACGTACTTGGAAGCAACCCTGAAGTATTTCTGGATGAAATAAAATGCTATGCCCAGGGGCACGAGAGCCACAAGGAACCATGGAGTGGCATAGGAGATCATCCCAATGGCTGACAGGCACAGCAAGGTGGATCTGGTCAGAGACTCCAGTGTGGGAGGGATGTGCTAGAGGGAAATGAAAAATATCCATTAGGAAAATTCCCTGGTATCACCACTATACACCTTTTCCTATAAGAAAAGTGAAATAATACCACTCATTGATATTATCCTAATATCAGGAGTCTTTCTGTTTCTGTGGGTCTCATAGCCAGATGTGCAGGAGTTAAAAAATGAGTCAGTAGTTTTTTGTTTTCTAAACGTCAGAGTTTCAAAGATCATGAGGAAATAGGAGCCATTTCCACATCATTTATATAGCAGGCAAGGAAGAGAAAATAGTTTTTGGTATGTCAGATATTCAGAGAAGTAGTGCTCTGTCTCAGAGTCTCATAATTTTTTATTCCATATTCCCATCAACCTTACATTCAGGATTATTGTTCATCCAAAAATTTTAATGCACATAGTGAAAGCTCTTCCTCTCCCTGAATGCTCTAGATTCATAAGTTCTGCCAGCCATGGTGGAACATTTATTTGTCACACCTACTCCCATACATTCAAAGTTGTTATATTCTACTATGTTTCCTGTTTCGAGTCCAAAATCTGATGTTTTCTTAATCCAGATCTTCCAACAGAATCAATCACTCTGCATATGAAGAAATTAAGAGCCACCACCTCCCACTATATTTATTTTAAAGGTTACTTGCCCTCATTACTACAAACATGTACTTTTTGAGAGTCCCTATCGTCATTCTCAGAGCCTGGTTTTGCTATGCCTTTCTCTACTGAATATTTTACTACATCAACTTATTCAGGATCTACATGAAAATTTGCAGAGTCAGGACAATAGAACAGAACATATTGATACATCTACCTGATCAATGATATTTGTATCAGCAGAGAAGCGATTCAGAATTAGCCCCAGCGGAGTCATGTCAAAGAACCTGTTGGACAAATTAAAACCAAAAAGTAACCTGTAGAGGAATTCCAGGTTTGGATTTAAAGTCCAGTCAGACAGAACACAGAGCTGTGTACAGCCATTGTCTAAAACCAAGCAATAAATATGAATAACATACCAGATCATCTTATCTGCATCCTGACTGTCTAAATGCTTCTTTTGGCACTTTCCCCTGAAAAAAAAAAATTGTCTCCTCTTCCAAAACCCTGCTGTCTTGTGTCCTGATCTTTCCTTCTTGCTCCATCAGGATTTAAGATCCCTTCCAAAGATCACAGCCTGTTCCTGGATGCTGCTCAGCCTCCTTCTAATGGGCACCAACCCCAGATGTTTCATGGAAGCACTGTGATAAATTTATTTGTTAATCAGGCATCCTTTGGCCATTCTGCTGCCTGTGAGACCCTGGGTATTGTGCACAGAAGAAGCTTTGGTGTCCACATGGTTTGACACCATGGCCACTGCTCAGAGCTGGAGCTGGGTGCCCTGGAGCCTGAACTGCCCTCAGAGCTGTCCTTGAGCCCCCAGCCCTGAAAGGGTTGCCAGCTTTCTGAAACCTTTCAGCCAGATAAAAAACAGGGGCAAAATTTCATATGTTCTCTCATGGAATGTTTTCCCCCCATTGTTAGCTCACTAATTATTTTCCCTTTTTGAGGGCATGAACGAAACAGATCAAATTCAAGAGCTTTTCCTGGGAGTACCCTTGCAGCTATGAAGAGGACAGGTTTTGACCATATAGCTTTTCAGGGACATAATTTTTGCTGTACCTGATTGGTCCAAGAATGATCTTGTTGAGGAGATTGTGATGTAGGTTCTTGGCTGCTGTGAGGCCCATCCACTCCACAGTCAGGGATGTGATGAGGCAAAGGACAATCCCAGCTCCAGAAAGAATGCTGAAGACAGCTACATGATAAGTCTAATGGAATGACAAATACATCAATGCTAGAAATAAACATCCATTTTTCTTTTCTTCTAGGAATTTCCCAAGGTACCTGGTGCCCATCAGCTACTGTATCATATCTCTTGTATTACATAATTGTATATCACCTTTGGGAAATACAAGATATATGATGGAACTGCAGTGATGGAACTGCAATTCATTAAGTCCACATAATTAGAAGTTCTGGCAGGTCTAAGATCCCTCACACTATTGTACCCCTCAAGACCTTGAAATGTAACTGTGAAGACTGATTATGTGGACAAAAAGAAAGGATTGCTAGCCAAGAAACTTAGGGAAACTGAGTAGAACCTCTCAAGAATTAAGGCATTTGAGAGATGTTGGAAAGTTCCACTTTAGTAAGTTCAAGCATTATGAAATTCACAGAGGAAACACTGAACTGATCTGCCAGGGTTATAGCACATTTAAGCCTTCTGAAAACCTAGTAAGTGGATTCCATGAGATATTGTACTTGAGTCAAATTTACAGATATAAGCATATTGTACTTAAGCAGAACAATTGAAGACTTCAATTTTTATTTTTTTTCCTGGCAGGACACTACTTGATAGTCAGTACTTAGGAAAGTGGGTCATTGACTTAGAAGACCAGTTGTAAAATCCAGAAAAGTTTAGTATAAGGCTCCTTACTTGGAAAGGTCAATTATTTTTCTACCCTCAAATATTATTCTGTTTCAGTGCTGAGTGGTCAAAAATATTGATAAAATTTGAATTGCCTTATATTAACATAAAGAATCCATCCATCCTGTATAATAATCTACCTGCCATTTCAATCCAACCGGCTTCTAGATGAACAGCAAAAAATTACTCGAGAACATGTTTTCTTTCATTTTTTTCCCTGTCAGGCTCCAATATCTGGCTCACCTTCTCTGTGCTCTTATCCTCATCAGCATTCCTGTCTTTGTTTGTATTGTCCATGGATGTCCACGTAGCAAGCCAGTAATCTATGGCCACAATAACTGAGTGTTTCAACAGCTTGGAGAAAATCATCAGAAAGAGCAAGAAAAATCCTCCAGAGGTTAGATATCTCCAACAGGTTTTCCATGGCATCTTTGTCCTGAGCCTCAAGACAGTTGACATGTTATCATCTTCATCTTCTTCCTCTTCCTCTTCTGTGACTCAGACATTTGATCAAGTTAGCATGGATTCAATAATAACTATACCTTGTTTTACCAGATTTGTTTGGCTTTTTTTCCTTCTGCTTTGAATTTAAATTTTAAAGTCAAAATTTAATTTGTCATTTAAGAACAGCAAACACTTCAGACATATTTTCATAAGACTTCCCCTGTGCTCTTTAAGCTACTCTATAGTTTGCCAGTCTTTGACTTGTCACACTTTTGATATGAAAAGGTTTCTATAAACCAAGTCTTCACTACTTATTATTTAGAGTCTTTCCCAACCTGTTCATCAGCTTTTATTATACACTCAGCAGAGCAATTTGGAAGATTTTAGAAAACCCTCCAAACCTTTCCATCCAGACTCTTCATCATCTGTTTGTATGAAAAAGTTCAATTTTCCCTTCAGTCAAGAGTACTAAATTGATAATTGATCACATGCTATTGAAACACAAATGGTAGAAGACTCCTGCTATGGAAAATACATATTTCAGAGGTGTATAAACATGAAATTTAATTTTTTTTATCCCAGATAATAAGAATATATATCTCACAGCCCTGCAGAAGGGAAATTTCCCCAAGAAGGGAAATGTTCACATGTTCTTGACAACTACCTCATTTCGTTTTCTTTACAATTTTTTATGTTTTTGTACTTCTATCTCATCCCTCAATAACTCCAGGCACTGTGAGTTAGTAAAGATATTAACTTGTTTTGATACACCCTTATCTCTGCATGATGTTTAGGGAAATATATGGATAATGTTTTGAATGTGTCTTATTGTAAATCCTGCAAAATATTGGGCTTTCCACTATTTGTAAGCCCTGCAAAATTTTGGGCTTTCCACTATTATTACCAAGTGTCATCAACAGCGTCACACTTTGCTGCTAAGAACTGCCAGCTATTAAAGTGGAAAGGCAATGAAAAATAGTATTAAATAAAATGAAATTGTAAAACAAACCTTCATCTTCATCTTCCAGTTGTGACTTGGATTCTCTGGGGTACATGGCCCTTCTAAGGGTTTTTCTCTCAAGAGTTGTCTGGTCAGCTTCCATATCCTGAAATAATTAGGTTATCATTATTATTATTATTAACTAGTAATATATTTTATTCATTTGAGAGATAGTTTATTAATTTTAGAGCTTAGCTGTGAACCAATTATAGTAGTACTTGCAGTAATCTCAAAGCGACTTTATATGGATCATTTAACTTACAGAATGGAAAAACAGTATTTTTCAATTTAAATTTCAGAGAATTCAGCTTTGCCCACTTCTTTCCCTCTCTCTGCCATTCTTTTATTCCCTCTCTTCTGGAATGGTAAAAACTTCAAAAATAGTCTTTAGAGAATCCTAAATGTTCATGGCAATAACAGAATAAAAGGATAAGAGACACCATAGGAAGTTTCTGGGTCCAATCCTTGCCCCACCAAAGGATCAGTTGTGCACCACATTTCCAAGGGTTTCTTGGCTAAGATGTGCTTACAAACCATCCATGATGGACATAACACACACTTCCTGGACAGTCTATTCCAGCCCCTAAAACTCCTTATAGATCTTGTGGTTTTGCCATAAAGTCAAGTTGAAAACGTGCTTTAGGCAAGGTTTGGGTTTTTTTCAAATTGAATGACAAATATTTCTTTGCAGAAAAGTCATCCTTGCCTAAATGCTCTGTTTACCTTTTCCAACTCTTGATCTTGGCGATTCATCAGAGTTTTCCAGTGTTCATATAGCTCAACATCCTTGTTTTGGATATCCTTTAGGGTCCCTTCTCTAAGCACCATTCCATCCTTCATTGCTATGATCTAGGGCAGAAAGTACCCAGCAATTAACAACACAGATACCATAATCACTGACCTGGATCCTACAAGATATGTCTCACCATTAGTGACAATACCATTATGCAAATTTCTGTCTTCATTCAATTTTTTATTCAATATTTTATTAATATCTTTGTAAGTTTGCTGGCACAGCTCATAAACTGAAACTTGTATAAGTCATGCATTCCTGCACATGTAAAAAGCATTGAAAAGAAGGGATAGACAGTTGCAATTAAAACAAAATTCTCCAGGCTTTTTAATGAACAAAAAAACCCTCTACTTAAATAATGAAAAAATAAAACAGTTATTCCACTATAAAATCTGCGTTAGTTAAAGTGGCAGTTAGCCATATGGCATATGGAATTAAGGAGGGACTCTATTGCAGAGAAAAGCAATAATCCCATTAAATGTTATGGTTAACTTCAGGAATTGCCAAGACTGCTTGGAGTAGCAAGCCTCTGAATAAAACTTCAACTCTGCTGGGAATTTTTCAATTTCTCAATAACATCCTGATGCCTGCTTCAGGCAATTATCCTTAGCAAAATTTTCCCTGGTACCTCTTCTCTTACCCAGTCAGCATGTGGCAGATATTGTAATTTATGTGTCACCAGAACAAGAGTCCTCTTATCTTCTTGCAGAAACTTCAAAATTCCCTCCTGCATTAAGTGATCACTTAAGTGAATGTCCAGTGCAGAGAATGGGTCATCCTGCAACCACATCAAATTGAAAAAATGTTAGAACAGGATACAAAAGCGAAGTTTTTTCCTAAAATAGTATTTTTAAAATAGGAAGCACCTGTCTTTACTGATGTTTCATCTCTCTCTAGTGACTAGGACCCAGTCAGAGGGCTGTGCTCCAGTGAACTGGAATCCACTGCTTTTCAGTTCACAGCAATGGACTCAGTATCATTTCTTGTGTCTGGCTATGTGGTAGTGCTGGTGCCTCACTGGCAGAGTGCAGGAACACCAGAACTGAAATTTCCCATCCAAATTTGAAAATGCCAGGATCCAAAGCCAAACTTGGGCCCAATTTTGGTGTGAAACTGGCACAGGAAAATTAAAGCAGAGTTAGCAACTCTTCTGATTTCCTCCAAACTAAACTACAGACATGCTTGGTACTGTGAGTGTAGCTGGAAATAAGGCACCATTCACATAAGGATATCAATATGTAAGAACTTTTTCTTCGAGAAGTCTCTCCTTAATTTTGAAGAGGCTCAAACAGCCCCTTTATGAACCTCCTGAAATTCCTAATATGCCTTGAAAGTAATATCAGAGAAGGGAAAGGCTGTCCAACTCCACAGCACTCTGCAGGAGAATGCTGAGCCCTCAGACTGTTCATTACAGCTCCTTATCAGAAATCCTGCTGATTTCTGTGGGACTGTGCTGACAGTAGGCCACCAATGAGAGCAAGAAGGAGTTAAGACAATCTGTTCCACTCTTCCAGTGTAAATCTGTGCAGGACTTCCCAAGTTCATCAGTCTCCCAGGATGTTTTGATGCTGCCTTTTTGTAGTTTGGTTTTGGAGTTGAATTCAAGTCCCCATAGGTCTTCTAAATATAAACTAAATATATGGAATCACAGTTTTATTACTAACTTTGTACGCTCCATGCGAAAAAGAAAAATCTTACCAAGAAGACAATGTTGGTATTCTGGTAGAGTGCTCGAGCTACACAGATTCTCTGTCGTTGGCCTCCACTTAAATTAATCCCCTAATGATTCAAATGGATCAGAAATAGGCATCTTTGAATACACATTATGACAGGCCTTTGGAAATGTGATTTTTTTTTTTACAATTATAGGATTTATAGTAAATAAAAAACACCATTAAAATGCTAATTATATTGATAAACAAGCACAGTCCTTGTATAAGGAAAGGTTTTATTCATGGGTAAGTGTAAATTATGAGGAGCTGCTCTGAGCACACTAGGCTTTTTCAATTGAAAGTATAACCAATACCAATATCAAATTCTGCAAGCAAAATATGGGAGACTTTGGTCAAGAAATCCCATTTGAGAAATAGCTGAAGAAGCAGAAGAGATTTTAACTTTTTTGGGTAGTAACCCTTCATGAATTACAATTATTTACCAGTCTGGCAGCCCAATACAGACTAGAACTGTCTGAGTGACATCAGGGAGTGTCTTCTTAATACAAAGGCCAAGCAGAGATTAAAGCATTCACATTATTTACCCTTTCTCCAATTTCTGTCTGGTCACCAAATGGCAGTAAGTCAATATCAGGCTGCAGAGAACAGGCATCTGTAACAGCCTTGTATCTGGAAAAACAACATGGTCATTGCAATTGTTTACCCAGCCACTCACTCTGCTAACACAAAAACCTCCAGGTAGACAACACCACAAAGTTTTTAGTGCTCTGTGATGGATGGATAATTGCAAAAATAAGTTGGGCAAAATGATTATTGAGAAATAATCCTAGAGCATTCTAAATGAAGCATTGTAAAAAAATTACATCTTTATTAGAAGCTTCTATTGGCAAGACTACTTTTAAATTATGTAAATTATTGAGTACATTCCTCCCTATCATGGAGTTGTTTTGTTAGACTCCAGAGTGTTTGAAGGCATTTTCCATTGAGTTTTTAGTCTTCCCCCTTTAAGTGCCTCTTCATTTTCTTTGGAGTGATGTTATAGGATAAAGGGTCATTACAGTGCTTCTGGTCTTACCAGAACCAGCAAACCACTTGTAAAATGCTGAAATTTTTTTGGTGAGATTTCTGGGTCTGTAGCAGTGATCTGCTGATGAGAAGCTAGGATCAGATGATGAAACTCAGCCTTGCCCCTTTGAAGCTAGTGAAACAATCTGATGGATACAGTGACTGTATCCATCAATACAGAATCTGGTCCCTGAAATTTTGGTGCTTTTCTGGATTTCAAGGCATGTGGTCATGGTTAGGCTTTATCAAGTCAGACGGGAGTCATACATCTTAACACAGCACAGACTGAGAGGAACTGGGTGTATTTTCAGTACTGAAAACAGAGAGAGTGTTGCCTTTGAAAACATCAGCAATTTGTTTTCATTAAGTCCAGTCACTTTTCACTTTTGTTAATTGCCCTTTCAGAAGGATGGAAGAAGCAGGTGCTGGGTAGGCACAAAAGAAGCTGTGCACCTCAGCTTTCGTACTTCCTTCTCCTGTATTTCCAAACAAAGAATTAAGGCCATTCCCTGGAGGCATCCCATGTTCATAAATGCTGTTTTTGGAAAGTGGCTGCTCCAATAACTGATCACAGCAGGATTAGCACATAAACTCAGTGGAAACATGCCGAGAATCCCTGTTTCCAGAGTCCTTTTGCAACCTTGGGCTCCATTAAACAAAAGAAATAGTCTCCAGAGATGGGATTCATCTTACCTTGGAAATGACACATATGGGTTCAGCTGTATTCTATGGAGACCCACTTCCGCTGTGGGATTTCTCACAAACATTTTAGACACGTGTTCTGGTTAGAGGAGCATCCTGGCTTAAACCAGAAACCTTCCTCTGAGATGAACTAAGTCAGGTCAGCTAAATCCACCACAGGTTTAGCATGCACTGATTGATATTTTCCAGAATCTACAAACTTCCTCCAGAAGATGCCAAAACCCCCTCTTTAAAAGGAGCTGCCAGGTGTTTTTGCAAGGAGATGGATATTTACCTCTGCTTATTAAAAGGGCTGCCAAAGATGATGTTCTCCTCCACGGTGGCATTGAGCAGCCATGGCTTCTGAGCTGCGTAAGCCACAGAGTACCTGTTCCTACTGCAGACAGACAGTTTTAGTAAGAAACAAAGCCCTCACTATAAAATGTTTGATAATCAGTTTTTTTAAAGTTAATTTCATGAATGTACATTCAGAAAAACACAGGGGAACACATAAGTAAAACAAAAAGAAGGGAAGAGTTTTAAATTCTATGCTTTTGTTAGAACAGCACCCACTGTCTCCCCTGATGGCAAAATCGACACTCCAGGTTGCATTCCATTCTACTATAAAAGGCTGGTACCTACTTCAATCTAGTAATTGCAATTCAAATCCAAATGGAAATTATAAATGATACTAGAAATATTAAATTCTCACAGGAATAGTTATTTGGCATTATGTTCTTTAACATGAAAACACAGAGAGAAAAGGCACTGTTCAAATGGCACTGGCATATTTGACTTGCTGCTTTCTGAAGTGTGAGATTCTTTTATGTGGCCACACATATAAAATACTTGTTTCTCAATGAATACTTTTTTTCCTTTCAGTTTATTAGATCCTCAATTATATTGGAAAAGAGGGCAGTTTAATACAGACTGAGAAGAAATCACAGTAGCCTCCCAAGGATTTATTAGACATAATTTAAATGTGTCTGAATGCCTAATGACATTTGTCAATAGGGGCATGAATGTTCTTTACTTCTGTCTGTTTTGCCAAGGTACAGGAGCAAAAATGGTCATGTAATTTCAGAAATTTTTCTGAGATGCCCAAGGCGATGTGAGGAAGGAGGTGTGAATTGGTACCAGCTCATGGATCTGAACACTTATCATAGAATCATGGAATGGCCTGGGTTGGAAGGGACCTTAAAGATCATCTTGTTCCAACCCCATTCATGAGCAGGAACACCTTCTACTAGCTCAGCTTGCTCAAAGCCCCATCCAACCTGGCCTTGAACACTTCCAGGGATGGGGCAGCCACAGCTTCCAGGGATAGGACAGCCACAGCTTCTGAGCAGACTGTGCCAGGGCCTCACTACACATACAATAAAGAATTTTTTTCTAATATCCAATCTAAACCTGTTCTCTGTGAGTGTGAAGCCATTCCCCTTGTTCTATCACTCCAGGCCTTTGTAAAGAGTTTCTCTCCATCTTTTCTTTAGGCTCCATACTGGTTCTGGAAGGCCACAATGAGGTTCCTTCTCAGTCTCTTTGATGGTATTGCTTCCACAAAACATTTGCTGAGCTTCATTTGTAAGCATGTAGGATTTACTACTGAGAGAGGGGGTGCTAAGGCAGGAGAAACAGCTGGTTAGAAGCTGTCAGCAATATCCCAAAACTTCCAGGAGTTTCAGCTGTTTCATATGCACTCATGAAATACGTTCTCAAGATTATGGGGCAGCGAATCATGGTGTGGCTCCCAACCACAGCTCTGTGTGCCACTACCTCTCTGTCATTTATGACATACTTTTAGTGGAGCTTGTCCTTCTTTTAAACATGGAGCCAGGGGTGGAGTCCCTGCTTGGCTTCAGCTGGAGCTGAGCTGGCTCCCTCTGTGCCCTGCTCCATCCCATCCCAGGTTAGGCACCACAGGGAACCCAGTACTGGGCAGAAAACTCAATAACACGTGGGCAGAGATACCTAATGATGCTTCATACCCAGAGATTCTGCCTTGCATAGCAAAGAGCACACTGAACTCTACTGAGGTCAGATGGGAGCTGAGCATCTTTCAGACAAGAGACAGAGGTAGTGGTTCACTGGCTGGAGAAGTGTGGGATCCACTGGATTTGCACAGTCTATCAATCCCACAGTAAACAATTATCAACATGGTAAGGAAACACAGAGATGGCTTAAGAGCACAAAGATGAGGATTTGGGGAAATTCTGAAGAAATTAATGAGGGTTTATGATACACTAGAAAAGAAATAATACCTTCTGGATGCCTCAACAGAAGGTTCCGTTTCATTTACACTGTAAATTATGGTAAATGACATTTAGTAAGCAGCAAATATAAAGAATAACATTTTGTGCTAGTTTTACACACAGTGAGCCTGGAGTTAATTACATACTTTAGGAACTCAACACAAGTTTGGGTTTTTATGTTCTTGAAGGGAAAACAAACAAGGTCTAAGCAAAACCATAATACTTCTCGAAATGTGACAGTTTCATATCTACAAGGCATAGTGGATAAACAGGCAAAATATGTTGTTATAAAATGTATTTAAAATGAAAATTGTATCATAAAACCTGTTAAAAATTAAAATATTAATATTGCCTGGCAAGCAATAAGTTAGCTTCTCCACACAGTTCTGCCAGTGACCTGCAGAAGTTGATAACTGATGTAAAATTTCTCCTGGAGTAAAGATGAGCTGTGCAGCTACACTGTAGGATCAGAACAGATTTTGATCTGTTTTGAATCTCTTTGTAGCACTAAGACTGCATAAAACTGCAAAGCCCTACAACATGTAGGTTTTCCTTGTCATCCTCCACTTCTTAAGGATCATATTCTTAAGAAATACATTCTGAAAAGCATTCAAATATTAGCCATTACATGAATAATTTTGCAGCTTCCTCTGTTTGTTAATTGACTTTTTAACAGTCTCAAGAGCCTGGAATGGCAGGGAAAGCAGTTTTGGACCAGCAATGGTGCTCATTCCAGACATGGGGATGAATCACTTCAAAGTGCAAAACCTAAAAGAGATTATACCAGGTAGATAGAAACAGGCATTGGAAGGGGGTAGAAAACTCATGCTAAAACATTATTTTCCTGACTTTATAAAAAAGCCATGAGCAAACAAATTCTCTTCTCTCAAGCCTATGAACACTCCAGATGAAACACTTTCATGTTGAGACAGAAATGGCTGCTTGACTGCTGGGATACCATTAAGTGCAGCTGCAATCATTAGCAGGCTCTCCAAGCCTAGAAAGAACATAAAAATTCTAATAGCAAGCAGAGTCCTTGGAATGCCAGACTCATGGATTAAGCATTTTTCCAAAACACCAGAACTGAGACATGTTGTTTTCTGTACTGCACATCAGCTCTCTGAGGACTTGGATAATTCAGGCCTCCTAAAATGCACAGTTTGCATTTTCTTCATGCACCAATTGCCAGAGAAGGTGCTGCATCAGAAGGGAATAAGTTTCAGAAGTGTCAGAGAGCCATACACTGAGGCTCAAAACAGACAGCCCCTCACTAAAACTTGGTCTCTTATTCAGCAGAGGTTTCCAGTCTCCTCTACAATGGAAAAAAGTCACAAGAAAGCAAAAGATGAAATCTAAGAAGAGATTGAAAAGGGACTGGGAATTAGATGACAGTAAACAAGAAGAAGAAACCCTAAACTTGCTCTATTCAAGACCTCCAAGCTTTTATTAGGAGAGCACTGCAGTGGTAAAGAGAAAATGCTTTCAGGTATAAATTTAGGAGCACCTTCTGAACTACAAGTCAAGAAAAACTGGGCACAAGCCTTGCAAGACTCCTTGCAATTCCATGCCAGATTTAATCTGGTTGCCATGATAACCAAACAGACTTTCTCAATGGGTAAGGACTAATTTTAACAGCACTATTTCTTAAACACTTTTTCCTTGGTTAGAAATTTCATTTGTGGATTAGCTTGATAAATACACTTTGATTATCACAAATTATGAATGAGATTTCTATGAGAACCTACATTCGCCAATAATCCCATGAATAAACACAGAGAAGACAAGACCTTTAGTGAGCTAGGACCTTCACAAACAAGGGGATTAAGTATTTGGTTTTATACTTTATTATCCTGCTGAATCTGAGAGAGTGATGTGATTGCAGGGCATGGGAGTGGGCTGAAATTGAAGCTCCTGAGATTTCTAAAAAGGGTATTTTATTTGCCTGAGGGCATTAGCATTTATTTCCTCTAGTTTATTTATTTATTGAAATGTGGCTATTTATACTGATTTTTAGCTGTACTATAAAATATACATATTGCCCATAAGGGGGTGTGGTAAGTTCAAGTCTGAGACTGTAGGAAGGGCCAAACTAATCAGTCATTTTTATAGGATTTTGAATATAAGATGAAAAAACAAACAAAAAAAAATAAATCTATTGAAATCAAGGTTTTAGGAAAAGTAAAAAAGACCTCTTGTTGAGGTTTAAACACTTTTATGGTAACCCATAATATTTTAAAATAGACTAAAGCATGTCTGAGCAGGCCCTGATTCCCTCATCCTACAAAGTAATGAGGGAGAAGAAAGGTGTACAAAATCTCTGGGGTACTCCTGTAGCCACAGAATGAACCATTTCCTCTGCTAATATAGGCAGGAAATTGAGGCAAGTTGAGGACCAAGCATCTACACAAATTCCACACAGGTATTTGGAGGAATTTAGGCCTGTCCCTGCAACCAGAACTGGTAGTTCTGCTGGTTTTGGCCACTGTCATTTATGTGGATGATTTTTTATCCCTCCAGTGCTCATTATGCCCTTCAGTGCTTTCTGTGAGCTCCTGTGGTTTTTAATCTTTGGATGAGTATTGCACTTGGCAATCTTTCTGAGGGGAGCACTGACTTTTCCTAATATCTGTCACATCCTTCTGGATAATTGAGGCCATTTTTGAGGATCTATTTAACAGTTCTTTTGTTTCCTGAGCTTTTCACTTAGTATACAACAAGCTGTCTGTACAGAATCCATTTCAACGTAGAAAAAAAACACATGGCAAGTGAAAGTTTCCACTTAGCCCCTCTGTGCTTGGCAGTCTGAGAAGATGGTCCTGATTGTTCGGCTTGATGTGCATGAGGGAAATACATGTCTCTGCATGATTCCCACAAATTATTAAGAAATAATAATAAAAACTCTTATCTGAAACAGGCTTGGCTGAATGACTACATCCAGACAGCCCCATGCACCAGTGCCTAATAAGCCTCTCAAGCTGATTGCTCACTGGGAAAACAAAAACCCAGGTTTATGTCAAAGGACGTCATGTTTCTGGGCCGTGTCTCATAGAAGTGGGAAAAACTGAGACCCAGCCCATAAGATTTCCCCATACCAAGATCTTTTACAGAAAGATACATGGCCATGCTTTATTTCCCTGAGATGCCAAAGCAGTGACAACCCTGGCAGCAGGACACACAGCTCACACTGCAGTCAGCCTCCACAGCAACAGGGCATTTGAATCGCAGTGATGCTTTGCAGGATTGTCCCAATACAAGTGGGGCTGCAATCTTATCCATGCTTACAATTATTGTGTTGTTACAGCTGAATTTGCAAAGGAATTCATCTAGCCTGTGTTTTATCCCTGAATCAGTAGCTGTGTTAGTCATGCATGGAGAATCACATGGAAAGGAACTTAAAAGAGTAAATAGGACCTTTATTATGGTTTTACAAAATACAGGAGCCACTTAGTTAAATACCTGAAGTCTCCTTCTGCATTCATCTGTCTGCCAGGCAGTCTGAAATTACCAGCAAAACATAACCATGTTTGCATCAGCTATATCACAATTATAGTGTGCAATGAAAAGCATCTGAGGTGGTGGCTGAAACCTGAGTTTCTTGGTGCTGTGGTGATGTACAGACTGCTAATCAACTGACAGCATGATTCTCTCTCTTGAACTGACAGCATTATTCTCTCTCTTGAAAATCTTCTAGATTTTTTTCACAATTCATCATCACAAAACATTTCATAAGCTACATCTATTATGTTTCTATGATTTCCCATTTTTCTAATCTTTCCAAGGTTCCATATCCTTATCTAGGAAAAATCTGAGTCTTTCTCAAATACTTCTTTCAAGACAATTGTGAGAATCATTTCAAGGTACATTCTACTTATTCCTTTTATTTTTTTTTTAACTACTAAGAAAAACTTGCCTGATTGTGGTATAAAAACCTTCATTACATGTCTCAAAGAAATTAACTGTGGTAGGTCACATATTTTTCTTCCTTCAAAGCCTAAATTAATATATAATTAAACTAAATTTAGTATAGCCTTGGCTTCAACTGTACCTGCTACTCCAGTGAGATCATATGTTTAGAATAGCAGAAAGTGAAGTATAGTTAGAGAGCACAAATGCCATGGATACTATCACAGGAAAAGCAAAAAACATCCAGTTTATGACATTGCTGTAACAAAAATATGACAAAGGAGGTTACAAGTCAAGAGATAGGGCAACAAAATATTGGTCTCTGTGACAAAATTCCCTCTTCGCTCAGCAAAAAGATAATTGAGAGGAGTTTGGCTTAATAGTTTTAAAGAAACGGAACTTATCTTTAAAACCAAAGAACAAGTCTTGGGGTTACAGCACATGACTTCCACTGTCTCTGCCCTGCCTAGGCTTGAAGAGTGCTTGCTGCCCCACTTCATTTTGTGGGAAGTTCTCATTCACTGGTTCTGACTCCAAGGCCTGACCTCATGGGCAATTCTCCTTTCAGAAACAGCTTCTGCCCAGCCTTTACTTTTAAGGTGTATGGTGTGCTCATGCTGCTTTTTGAGTGTATTACTGTAAAGAGTGACACTGTTCTATAGGTGAGGCCTGGGTGGGTACCAGGGGAGGAGAAAAACATTGCTTATATGTAATTTTTTTTTCCTGCCATCAGTAGCAGCAGCTCTGAGTGGAAATACATTCTTTCCTTTAGGCTGGCACCCCACAGATCCCACTGGGCTGTAGAAGCTCCACACTTTCACTGGTGGGTACAGGAACAACGTCACAATGCTGCCTTCAATTATAGTGAGTATTGAAGCCTATTTGATAAAAGGAATAGCCTATGTTTTCTATTCAGGTCATTTGCCAGGCCAATATATTAGATATTAATCACCAGACTAGCCTCTTTCCCTTCCTGGGGCACCCTGCTCTGCACATGATGAAACAGTGAAAAATCCCTTCTGAGTTTGCAGGTGATACATTCCAGAGAGGATTTGGATGATGGTAATCACTCAATGTGCAGTTCTGAGGCATGAAGAAGAATGAGGCATTTCTCACAGCAAATCTCAGCCTCCTCCTTACATGAATACAGCAGTTAATAGATATATAAACATACTTGCTCCAGTGAACTTTTCCCTCCAGGGTCTGCATCTCTCCCAAAATAGCAAGGAGAAGTGAAGACTTGCCACAGCCAACTTGGCCCACAATCATTGTCATCTGACCTATGATAACAGTAAAAACAACAAAACACTTTTATAAAAGAAAAAAAACCCAGTTATACTCTAGTTCATAAGGCCCAGATAGATTCAGCTCTAGAGAACTTGAAGTGATTAAATAATTTTTTTAACATCCACTACTTAACAAGCAATATCGCATGCATTCATCTGTGGAAACATTAATGGACTGTTGGACTGTAGTACCACACTGATCTCCAAAGGAATGAGACTTTTGCTCTTACCTATATTAGCATTTGTTTTATGGAACTTAAGAAAGTTATTTAGGGTCAAACGATATATGACGGGGAGTGATTATTCAGCCTGGAGTTCCATGAAAATTTGGATCAATCTAATGAATGAACTGAGATTAATTTGGACCAATCTAATAAATAAACAAAAGAAGATCCATTACTCTTTGCTTTGCTGTACTTCCCCTTCCCTCCCACAGACATTTTCCTACCTCCAGTCCCACTCTGCAGTGACAACGGTGCTTTCAGATCTTCCCGTAAACTGATTGAACTCAATAATTGTGCTGGCCAGTGCATTTCATAGACTCACAGAATGTTTGTGTTGGAAGGGACTTTACAGATCACCTCATTCCATCCCCCTGCCATGGGCAGGGACACCTTCTACTAGCCCAGCTTGCTCAGAGCCCTATCCAACCTGGTCTGGAACACTTTAAGGGCTGGGGCAGTCACAGCTTCTCTGGGCAACCTGTGCCAGGGCCTCACAGGGAACAATTTCTTCCTCATATCCAATCTAAACCTTTTCTCTGTCACTGTGAAGCCATTGCCCCTCATCATGTTGCTCCAGGCCCTTGTCAATAGTCTCTCTCTATCCTTCTTGTAGCCCCCCTTTAGGTACCGGAAAATTTCCAGTTAAGCTTCTCTCCATCTGGGAGCCAAGGGTCCTATTCCTTCCAAAGGAGGCAAACTCTACCTCACCCAGCCTGTGAACCCATGGCCTCAGACTGTAAACTCCTGGAGCACAGACATTCTGCTGGTGACACTTAAGGCTACATGGAAACAAATCATCCAGGATTGGGCATTACTAAATCACCATGTGACAGCAACCTAAAGTAATACTCTATTTTAAAACAAAGCTCTTGATAGAAGATCAAAATAAAGCGTAAGACTATTTAATAACATGAAATTCCAGAAGATGGTGTTATGACTATTACAGCATTATCAACAACAAAAATTATTGTGGTTATTAATAATAACAATAAAAAATAATAGTTGCTACTTTTCATACCTGCTATGCAAGTATTCTAAAACCAGCATTTTGTAAACCTGTGGAATCCTTAGCCAAAGACATTGAGGATGCAGGGAATTACAGGAACTCAGCTTGATAAAGAGAAATTCATTAGGTAACAAAATAATTAAGGATTTCTTGACAGAAAAACTCCATCTTCTGGATGAAAATAGTTGTGAACTGGAAGACTGTAATGTTCATAAATGGCAAGAAAAGTATAATACATGAGTGTTGCTGAAATAACATAGTTAGATGGACCCTTGGTTTGAATGAGTCTGGAGTTCTCTTCTTTCCTTTTTTTCAATTTCTCTATTAAAAATAATAATGATATTTTTTCAACAATTTTTTCATGTTTACGCTAACTCTTGACTTAGTTTGTGCTATTATAAAACTATATAAACTATATAGATATATAAAAGTCACATAATTTATCTAATGATATTACTATATGAACAATACAGCTCATGACCTTGTATAAACTTTTAAACTCTATTTTTTTCTTATAAAATTCTAAGTGTATACCTTTGTGCATTTCAAAACATCAAGGAGTAGAATTAATAACAATTTGACATTATATATTTAATATTTAAGGTGTGCTTTCATCCTACCTGTTGGGATTCTAATGTTTATGTTGGACAGTGTAGCTAAACCACTTCCCCATGAAAAGTATCCATTGGTCACCTACAAAACAATTACCACAAATCAGATATTTAAAAACAGCAGGGAAAAAATTGAAATTATTAATTTAGATTTAAAATGCCTTCATAAAATAAATCTGTGATTAATGAACACAGTGTAGTTGTACACACAGAGATAAAAGCAAGCAAAGTTTGTAAAGATTGCCAAACCCCAACAAATTGTGAGCTAGAAAAGATAAATACACAAATGTATAAAATGTATGTAAGGCAAGAAAGGGAGGATCTTGAGCTGAGCTCTATTTACCAAATACTTTCATTCTGTCAAATATGAGACTATTGGACATCAGATTAATGATGCCTCTTTGTTTCCTGAGAAGACACAAAATAGCTGTAAAAACTGGACTGAAGCTCATGCTTCTCACTGTAAATTTGGCTAGAGTGCTAACTTATTTAAGAGCTTGCTCTTGCCATGAAAAATTTGAAATAACAGCAGCACTTGGGCACCATCAGGTGCTGTTGCAGGAGGACCTGTGCCCTATTTTCATGAGGGAAAATATTTTCCAAACCACCTTAATGGCCACATCATCGATCTCCACAGGCCGTGTCTGCTTCCTTGCTGGCTGCTCATAGCTTTCAAGCTGATACCTCAGGGGCTGCCTCCTGTTGATGGCCTTGGTGTGCTACAGAGAGAGAAGTGAAAACAGGAGAGAAGTTGGAATCCTCATGAGAAGACAGCATTTGGTGCCCTGTAAAGCAAACAATCCATTCCCTTTCCTACCACCATTCCAGCTCAGGAAAAGCAGCCAGTTTTTTCAATATGTGATAATACAGATACAACACTGTCATGCACACATTTTAAATGTTTTAAACACCCTTAGTTGGAGCAGAGAAAATATTGGGATGTTTATCTTCCCATGCATAACCATGCCAAATTTAATCTCTACCATCCCTCTCAAACCCTCTCCCCATCATCTGCAGTTTCTGTAGGACTAAGAAAAAGGTGGACAGGACAAATAAAATAAAAGCTGAAACAATCTCATTTTTGTTTATTTTGTTATCATTGTTAGCCCAGAAAAACAAGAAAGGTGTTGTTTCAGGTTGGCAAGCTAAAATAAAAATTATTTTGTGCTAATCCTTTCTTTCTGTTTCTGTCTTCAAGTTTCAGTCACATTTCAAGTTGTACAGTCAGTTTGAAACTGTTTAAATATATAGAAAAATGTCAAAATGAATAAAACACCTTTTCCCAAATCATCTTCATTGTAGTTTTTTGTCTTCAAATTTTACTCAAATTAACTCTATGTTTAGTACTCCAGAAACAGCATTTTGGAATTAATTCCTATTTCATAAAGTTTGGTGTTGTTTTTTTCCATCTTTAATTCTGAAGTTCCCAAAGCAGGAATTGTTCCTCCCTAAGGATGCCCAGTATAAGATGGACTGTACAGGCAACATACAGTACAAACCCCATAACCACAACATATCCACCTGGGCCTTCTATAAAAACAAAGAAGGTTGAATTTTAGTAATTAAATATGTTGGCACATCATGGTTGGTTTAGGTTGCTTTTTTTTTTTTTTACTATTGACACTTCAGCAATGCTTAAGTGTGTTTGGGAACCCTTCATATCATAACAACACAGAGATTAGGATATAAAAGAGGCAAAACTGGTCAATATTAGAGTCAGGCTAGGAATAAAACCTCCCAGGTCCTGTCAGCTTGGCCACTGGCCTTGTATGGGCTATATGGCCTCTCTGCTTTGAAATTCAATGTCATAAAGCACAACTTACAAGTCCTATGTGCTTCTTACAGGATTCATAAGGTACAAAGCTGTCCCCCCCTCTCCAGCTGTCATCTCCAATCTCATCACTCAGGAGAAACTCATTCAGCTTCTGTACACTTGAAAGAAAACAGAGGACAGTGAGTTACATAAACCCAGGTTTCCACAAATACATTTCCTTTTTTGTGCAGTCACACCAGCAGGACTTATCAGAAATGTTCCAAAAGAAGTTCATGGGATACTTTCATCTGCCACCCTGATGGCAAATGAAGATTTATGTGTGTGGAAGGACAGATGAAAATAACTAAGCATTGTACTGGTAGCTGGGAATGAAGAGCAGAGCAAGTCATGAGGGTGCCAAGGAGCTCTGTGGGAATGGTTTCCCTCTTGGCAGGCTTATCTCTTCTGTGCCTTTCTCAGGCAATTGCAGTCAGGGTGCAGAAATAAGTCAGTCACCCACCTCCATCCTCTGGAAATGCCAGGGCAGTGGGTGCATCCTGACACATCTTTTGCATCTTATAAAAAAAGACACTAAAGCTATTGGAGACTGTCCAAAGCAGGTCATGAGGATGGTGAAGGGTCTGGAGGGAAAACCATATGAGGAACAGTTGAGATCACCTGGCTTGTTCAGCCTGAAGAAGAGGACACTGAGGAGAGACCTCACAGCAGTTCTGCAGCTTTCTCACCAGGGGAAGTGAAGGGGAAAGTTCTGCAGCTTCTTCATGATAGGAAGTGAAGAGGCAACTACCAATCTCTGCTCTCTGTGACCAGTGACAGGACTCCAGGAAACAGCATGAAGCTGTGTCAGGGAGTTTTAGGTTGGATATCAGGAAAAAGTTCTTCATCCAGAGGGTGGTCAGGCACTGGAACAGGCTCCCCAGGGAAGTGGTCACAGCTGCAAGGCTGACAGAGTGCAAGCATTTGGATCCCATTCTGAGGCACAGGGTGGGATTCCTAGGGTGTTGTGTGCAGGGCCAGGAGCTGGACTCAATGATCCTGATGTGTCCCTTCCATCTCAGCATACTCTGGGATTCCATGGTTCTATGCACAGCATGCACATGGGGGCTGGGTACTGCACACCTCAGCACAGCCATGGCCAGCCCTGGAGACACACAGCAACTCTTTGCTTAGTTCTTAAAATCATCTACTGGGAAACACAGCACACAAGTTCAATTCATTCTTCATCACAGGAGAATTTGATCCTCTTTCTGTCCCACTTCCTTTCAGAGTGCTGTAAGCACCTGGGTCTTTATGATTCCAGGGAAGGGATGAATAAAATCATACACCAGTCATGGTGAAGTTATTACCTTGCCAAAACTAAAATCAAGGTGCATTGGGCCAGAGACTGGGAAAGCAGAAGGACATATGCCTTCAGATCAGGGATTTGAACATTAATCTGCAAATAAGAAAGTAGTCCATTTCAAAGCCTGTCTGTGTATTTTGTATTAAACTATCAATACATCTTCAAGCCACAAAGAGACAGGTTAGCAAGAAAGCACTGCTATTGTCATTATTTCTCCTACCAGCATGCCTATTCCTGTCTCCTCTCTTGAACAGAAAATTTATGTGCCCCATAAACTCTGATATGCTTCCATATCAGAATTTCAGTCTTACATAAGGGGATAAGCAAGAATTTATTTTCTTTTAGACAACACAAGACCTTGTTTTGATTGTGCACCTAAAATGACATTGACCCTCACTTTGCATTTGAATGAGGTGCCCTCAGAAGTTTTAGTAGCACTAGAACTACTGTTGAACAGAAAATTGAGATTCTGACCAAAGTATAAGCTCTTAATCACAAAAATAACAAGCCCATATTCATGTATGTATTTGATTGGGGATAGGGCCAAACACACATTCTTTATCCTTCAGTTGGGGGACATGATTTTCATGGGAGAAGGATGTTATGAAATGAGTTTGACAAAGAATGAAGTTTGTTTTGCCAAATCTGGTCTTAAATATTGCCCTGGGGGTGGCCAGCAGTGTTAAGGAAAATGTACAGACCATTTTGATATTAGGGCTATGCTAAACACAGTTCAGAGATGTAGAGGCTTGGATGATTTATAGAGGAGCCTGGAGATTTTCCACTACTCAGAAATCATTTTCAACATAGGGAAAACATCTCATGTGGCCCTGCTCCTGCTGCTGCTTTGATAAAAATAAACTCTGTTAATTTTTTTTATTTGTTTTTTAAAGTCAGTGTGGCACTGGCAAAGGACAGCTGTGGAACCTGAAGTCCCCTTGACTGCTGTTTGATATTACCACTACCCACTAAAAACAGGCAGTGACAGCAGCAATGCCATATCTTGCCAATGTGCCTCAGCCTTGGCATGAAGGAATGATGTTTCTGGGTGGGAAGGTTAGTTCTGTCTTCACGTCCTGCTAGTGCTTGGCATCTGACATTTTACTGCCAGCCAGGTGTCATTTTGCACCTCTTGGGACATCTTGGTGATTGCAGGTCTGCATAACCACACTATGATTGTGACTCTGTCCATACAGGCCATAAACACAACACCCAAAAGGCTGAAATTCAACTTATACCCATCTTCTCCTTCAAGATTAAGTGCCCTACAGCCCATCATAAAGGAAGCTGCTCTGTTGGGTTGTTTTACAGAAATAAATACCTGGAACAGGATGCAGGACATCATTAAATTCTCACTTATAGCCCAATGTACTTTACGTGGAGATAGCGTTTAGCCAGTTACTCTTTCTTGCTTCAGCAGGGCTGGTCTTGCTAGAGAGCTTCACACCAGGCTCTCTCACCCCCTCAGTGCTGACAAGAGCCCAGAAGGTGCTAGGGTAGAGTGGTTTTGGGTGGTGAGAGTGTGAGAGTAGGAGCATCTCCCAAGGAAGGACAGTGCAGCTCTGAATCCCAACTGCCAAAGTTAGTGAAATTGTAAAAAGAATGGAACATTAGGAATCACAGAATGGCCTAGGTTGGAAGGAATCTTAAAGACCACCTCATTCTAACCTCTCTGACATGGGCAGGGACACCATCCCAGCTTGCTCAGAGCCCTATCCAACCTGGTCTGGAACACTTTAAGGGCTGGGGCAGTCACAGCTTCTCTGGGCAACCTGTGCCAGGGCCTCAGCACCCTCACAGGGAACAATTTCTTCCTCATATCCAATCTAAACCTTTTCTCTGCCACTGTGAAGCGATTCCCCCTTGTTCTGTCACTCCAGGCCCTTGTCAAGAGTCTCTCTCCATCTTTCCTGTGGGTTCCCTTCAGGCACTGGAAGACCACAATGAGGTCACTCCAAAACTTCTCTTCTCCAGGATGAACAATCCCAATGAACAATTCCCTCAGCCATTCCTCACAGCAAAGCTGCTCCATCCCTCTGATCCCCTTGGTGACCCTGCTCTGGACTGGCTTTAGCAGCTCCCTGTCCTTCCTGTGCTGTGTTTCTTTGCCTCTGTGTCATGCAGTAAAAAGGAAGGGTTACTCTGATTTTTGTCACATCTTTAGCATCAGAGTCCCACCTCACAACACTCTTCTACATAAGCTGGTAAAAACAACTTATGTGGAAGAACTTTTTCTGGTACTGAATGTGAGGGTTCAGGAGTTGGAGGAAGGAGAAGAACCACTTACCTCACAATGGCCTTGACTGCAAAACGAACCACGGTGGAGAGCAGGAACAGAGGTGTGACCAGGATGTGGAACAGTGACAGGGATGCAAATGCCTGGGCAGGCTGCAGTGGCTTGTCATTGGTGTATGCAAAAGTCACAAAGGTCTGTCATATCAGGGAAAGAGCATGTCAGGACAAGGACTCTTGAACAAGACGGACAAGGACAGCAAGCAAAATATTTTGCTCAGCTAAGGCTAATAACTACCTAAGTTCACTGGGAATCAGGATAAACTGAAGACAAAGGTGAGTTCTGTTAAAGCGAAATAGATTTTAAAATCTTGCCAGTGACTTCAAGAGGTTTACATGTTGAAGAATGAAAATTTTCAATTTTTACAATTTTCATTTTTAAATCTAGCATTTGATTACAGCTTTATAATTGACTTTAGGGTTTACAGGAAACACACAACCCAGAATAAAAACTATTAAGAATCTAACAAATCTTAGGGTTTTTTTCACAGATGCAGAATTATGGTCATACATGTTCCAATTCTTCTACACACTCAGCATACTCTGCCCCCAAAATTTGGTCTATAGGAGCTCCTTACTGATCAGCATGGCATAGTTCCTCTAGTGTATGAGGCTGAGACTTAAACCTGGAGGACAAGCAAAATTTATTCCTCTTTAAACTGCAGAGTACCTTTTCTTGAAAACTTTAAAATGGTGCCTCATAATGCATTTTGAAACAGGAATGAATTTTGCTGCTAAAGAAAAAGAAAAGACACTCAAAACCCCTTTCAAAAAGAGCTTTTTAAAATGGGTCTTTCAAGTTGCAATGATCTTTCTTTCTTTCTTTCTTGTCTTTCACAATGTAATGATTTTTCTTTCCTATAGTAAAAAATTATTTTTCTTTTTGGTTTTACCAATCCACCTTCTGGGAATGAAAACTTCCAGTGACATTTTCTCCTACAGTTAGCAGGGGCACCTTAATTCATCTGTTGGTTTTATGAAGAATAGGTCCTACAATAACAATGGTCCTTTCTTCCTTTTTACACCCCCTTCCCCACATTCCTCTCCCTTTTTAATAAGGAAAACAGAAAAAAAATCATATCTTACTGCAAGAACAGCTGCGATTGGTATGGCTGCATTCATAAAAACTGGGAAAGACAAATAAAATAAGCATCAAATTATAGGAAATAAGATAAAACAATTTTACAGTAACTGTATGACATGAAAATAATCCAGTTATTTCCAATTCAAGTAATTAAAACTTCCTAAAGAAAATTAGTCTGCAGGAAGAAATTTGCTTCCCTGATAGTCAGAGATCTTAAACACACCAACAAGCCATGGAATTCTCTCATTTGTCTACTCTACTAAGCTGGGATAAAAATCATTATGTGCACAATTAATATGAAACACAACTAAAACATTACTCAACCCTTCTACGTTGCAGAAATCACAATTTACATGCAGAAAATATAAGCTATCTTTGCCGCTGTCAGAGCTGCCAATATTACTTGGAGCCTCCTTACTATAAAGCAGCTCCTAACTGAAATGTCACAATGAAGGTAACAGAAAACTTACTGCAAAAAACCCCCAACAATATGTATTTTATTCTTTCGAACTTCTGTGTTATGTATTTATCATGCCTTTTTATTTTAATGACATTACATACAGAAAAAACTGTCACAGGCATAACTCTATCTCTCTTTAGCTGAAGTTGGGAGGAATGTTGACATGAAAAACAGGATAATTTTCCAAGCACTAAAAACACAGTTACTTACTGGAAAGAGATGTATGAAGTGCAAAGGTTTTGAGACTGGTGAGCTCTTTCATTCTTGTTTCTTCCACACTTGTACAAAATATGTGCTCCCAGGCATACAGCTTTAATAGCTTAATGCCCTTGAGTATCTCATTGGTTTTCTTTAATCTCTCAGTAGAATAGTCCTTCATTTCAAGAGAAAACCAGGAGAAAAAAATTTATAACTGTTTGTAGTCTTAATAACAACCCTCTTTTCTCCTCACTTACTGTTGTTAAATTAATTTTAAAAAATAATTTTGTTCATTTGTGATTTTGTACAGGTGCCATACTGAGAGGAAGAATATAAAATTTCATTTTCTTTGGACGTATTAAAATATTTACAACCACTAGGGGAAAGTAAGTCACCCTTTTCTGCAAAGAAAAATAACTCAAAACATCCCAACCCTTCAAAGAGAGGGCGAAACTCTGGGAGGTGGGTGAGCAGGTCCATGGTGTCCATAACAATAGCCAGAAATCTAAATGGGTGTATTTGCAGATGCAAGAATCATTCAGGGATCTAGTTGTGAAAATAAGCGAGATATCAATGTTTTTAGCTAAATTCCCCTCAACAGAAAACAGTAATCATAAGTTTTGGTAAAATCATAATCCAAAAGATGTTATGAGTCAGAGGAAGGCAGAATAGAGCAGTAGAAAAGATTGAGATTATTTCCAAAACTATGCTAAGCCCTCTGTACAATTTTTACAGGTTACAAAAACTTTCACAACTCAGCAGGATTGAAGTGTGCTGACAATTAGATCAATAATTTGCTTACTGAATATTAAGATAAAAAGAACTCTAAATATTTGGCAATTTAAACATCAAAGGCTTATTTAAAAAGTTCAATGGTCACAGCAATAAAGTTAAAAATTAGACAAAGGAGCAGAAAACATTTCTAATTGGTAAATGAAATGAGGCAGAAAAATAAACATACAGCACTGAAGAATTTAGATATGAATATATAATAATCCAACAGTGCTAACTGACTTTTAGAAAATA
This sequence comes from Passer montanus, assembly GCF_014805655.1. NCBI lineage: Eukaryota > Metazoa > Chordata > Aves > Passeriformes > Passeridae > Passer > Passer montanus. Next base: position 2,979,533 of record NW_024357170.1, on the reverse strand, counting down.
CCAAAGCTTAGGCAGAGAGTAAAAAGTCTCTAGAATTTACAGAGGGAGGTTGTGCACATTCTTTAATATTTTCCTGCTGTAATTTATCAGTCATTTGCACTGTTTGCTAACATTCCATGAAATACAACCTCTGCATGTGGGAATAACACCGTTTAATGAAGTGGAATTCAGATAAAATTGTACTAGTTGCATAATACTCTTTTAATTAAAAATACTCTTTGCAGAGAAGGCAGACCAAGGCCCACATACTATTCTGAGATTCTCTTCTGACAAATTGTGAGGAAGGAAGAGACACTGAGCCATTAGAAAAAACAGACAGGGAGGGACAGTACAACTGATGGATGGCCTGCCCAAATGCACACAGTGGTTTTCACTAACTAGAAGAACAGAACCCAGAAACCCTGTTCTCATTTCTGGATCACAAATGTCACTGAAATAATTCACTTACAAGAGTGCTCTTCTGAGCCTCAGCCAGCTTGGTGGCTATGAAGTACTGGATGGGAGCTAAGAGCACGATTACAGAGGCCCCAACCAAGGCACTTACTCCCAGCAGGTTATAGAGGAGGATCACACCCATTATTATCTGTGAAAAGAAAAGTAACACAAAAAAAAAAAAAAAAAGAAGAAGAAGATTTCAATATGCCAGAACCACACCAAGAGAAAAATGTTTGTTCTTCTAATAAACACTTAAATGGTTCATAGGAATCAGCTAAGCCCATGCTTCAGGAGGTCACATTTGAAAGTGTGGGAAATAAACCCAGAAGCCTTTATTTTTGACATTAACTAAATAGTTTGTTTTAGTGCTTGGTAGTTCTAATTCCAGACTGGGTTTCCACAAAACTAAAGGAGAACTAAAATGATGGTGCTTGCCCCAAGGCATTTTACAGAGCTCCTGGCCTGAAGTCCTGTTTACACTAGAGCTCCTTACCTCACTCTGGAAGCATTCAGAGGTCTTAGAGCTGTCATGGATCACAGTTGCATTGTGTTGTACTGTCCCTGTGCAACTGTAGGCAGAGGGACATCGAAGACAGACACTGAAGCACAAAGCAGATGTGCTGGGACTGACACAAACTGAGCTTGAGCATCAGTACCATGCAGCTCTGGAGGAAAATGCTGCCTTAGCCCTGCAAAGGGTTTGGGAACACTTCCTACAGAAGGTTACCTGGGAATGGCTGTGATGTGACTGTTGTGATTCTGGTTCCTGAGTTAATTCAAGCCCTGCTATATAAATATTTCTATTAAAGCTCCATTTTGTGATAGAGTGATGTCCTCAGTGATAAGAGGGCATACAGAATTAGTTGCATATCTCATATTTTTATCTCTTAAACAAGTCTGTCTTTAAATCTCCCTTCTTATTATACAACATCAGAAGTAAAAATCAGCAGTGTTTAAGATTTTTAAAGCAATATTTAGCTTTTCAGGCTCCTGTACTGCAAAGGACCATACCTAGCCACAGCAACCAGATCACCTGTTCATTTAAATTACTTTCAAAGTATTGATAGCAACACTTTCATCCACTTCACAGGATGTGAAACAGTGAAATGAAACCATATATATTATTTCTAATTTCTGTTTCTATGTAGCCTTTTTTGCCTTTTTTTATAAGCTATTTCATTACACTCTAAACCCTACCCAACCCCTTAGTAGGAGTAATTACTGACTCATAAAATAGATTACTGATGCAGTTTCAGGAAATTCAGCAAAACAGATCTACTATAAGAGTTGGTTCTATCACTTTAAAAAATTCTTTAATTTCAGTGGGATCACTGACAGGTAAGGACCATGGCAAACACACCCTGAGCTCAAATTCTAAAGAGGCAACAGGAGTCCAAGTTTCATGGAAAATCAGTATGTCTCAGGTCATTAAGTCATTGGCATTTTTGAAGATTTCTTTTGAGCTAAATTGTCTCAACCTTTTCTTCCCACAGATTGTCTCCATTTCTTTCCCAGCATTGTTAAGAAGCAGATATGTTCAGTGACTAAGTTGCTTAGATGAGAGCTCCTCTGAGCATTGTCAGTGTTCATGTCAGTCATGGAGCAGGATTCAATTGCTGTTGGTCCTGCCACAAAACCCAGTTACAAGTGGACACTGCAGAAGCAATGCTTAGGGCTGATGCTAGGTGGCAAAACAAAGGCAATGGATTTGTGTCAGCAGTGGAAGAAATATGAGCAGGAAAAAGGATTGCAGGTCCTCATTCTTCAAGTCACAGACATGGAAATCCTGCTAAAAAAACCTTCTCTCTTCACTGGCCTTTGGAAAGACATCTTTCCAGCCCTAGGGCCACCTTTCTGCTTGCTAATCTTAGTGGGAAGTGCATGTTCCCCTCTGGATTTTGTAGCAGTGTCCCAGACACGCACTCTCCTCAGCCAGGCTGGAGGATCTCTGATATCAGGCCCTTACTTGGATGCTCTACCTGAACAGGCATTGCCCACAGATTGGGGCACAGGAACAAGAACCACATTAATTGGTTGGTTTCTATGGCAACCAAATTATTGATTTGTCCCAGTGTCATCTCTCCCATGGACAAGTTGGATGTAGAAAGCCTCAGGATCTTGTTATATATCATTGCCTGTAAGAAAGAGGGAAAAAGGAAGTTACTAAAATGATGTAAGTATAAAAGAACAGTAGTAGTGGGATGTTTCAAACTGCATCAACAGCCTTTACCTAGGACAGCACTTCTCCCAGTCTTTCACCTGAGACAAAGAGAGATGGAGACAGTGAGAGAAAACACAAGAGAGAGAACTGATTAAAAAACCTCCAATTCCTCTTAAAAGGTTTGTTGCTTAACGCAGACCTAAAATAGAACAAAGAATGACAACAAAATATCAAAATTTAAGGAATTAGCCAAAGAACATTTTTAACAAGCATTTGGTGACCCTGCTTTCCTGTGACACTGTCTGTCAAAGAGATCCTTGTTTCTGATAAGATAGGTAAATTCATGATGTGAAATTTGATCAGAGTGGGTATGTATTCCTTTGGGTTCCTCTCCATTACCTGGCCATTCCTTTCCGTAAAATTTGTAGGAGTTTAACAGGGTTTAAAATTAATCATGGCTTACATCTACTGAATTTTAATTGTGAGCCCAAATATTGAGTTTGCAGTTATGATCAAACACCAAATGCTGCAGCTCTAAGGATGTTTTTAAAATAATATGTCTTTTTTGACCCATTTTCTTCATGAATAAAGTATATCCTGTAGAATTAATCAGAAATGCATGGTGAATTATATCATCTGCATATGCTCCTAAGAGTCCTAACTTTGGTAAGTGGGAATCACAAAAAGTAGTCACAAAAAGAAACAACCAGGAGCTTTTTCATCCCCAAGTCTGTACCAGTTATCCTGGGAGAAGGCAGAAAACGTTTGAAGCAGCTCCATCAATCAGAGCAAGTACAAAAGAAAAAAAAAAAAAAGAAGCTTCCACGCTGAGATGATATTCCCATGGTTATTTACATCTGGCAAAATATCAGTTCCAGCTTCTGGATTGCTACTGCTGCCTGTGGAGTTTGGTCTCTGCAGAGCCCTGCTACACCCCACCACGTGCTGGGTCATGCTGGCTACAGTCCACAAACAAGGCTCTCACAGAGGGTTAAGGGATCCTGGGGTTACAGACAGCCCTGCAGATGAATCACTCCCATCCCTTCCCACAGGGTTCTGTGCTAAAGGGCATAATTATCCAGAGTCACCACTCCCAACATATGCACAGCGTTCCCATAAAACAAGGACACTCTGCAGATGGCTGTCCACAGTCAGCAGAAGCAAACTCATAAGCAAATGAAACAAAGCAGATGGAGAGCAAAAATGACACTGCTGATCTTCATCTATCTCTCACTGTCTGCAAAGATGTGTTTTCATATGCATGGGGTTTTATGGGTGTTAAACTTCCAACAGGTTAGAATGATGGGATTAATTTTTAGCCAAAGGAACGGGTGCCAGCAGTTTGCCAGCATTAATTTGTCCAGTTTTCTGTATAAAAATACAGCACATATCTTCTCTGAAACCATCATTTCAAGCTCAGTCTTCAGATGAAGAACGAGACAAATGAAAGGACAAAGCTGGAGCTGTTACTACTGAATCTCCTGGCAGATCTTTTCTCACCAGTAAGGCACCCCGGAGGTTGATGCCAGTCTCTGTAGTCACATAATAGGAGGCCTGCAGGAATGTCCTCTGCAGGATAAGAGCCAGGAAGAGAAGGACTGCCAAGACATAAACATTCCTGAGGAATTCCTCTGATGAAAGGTAGGAGTTTGATGGATCCTTCACCTGAAAAGAAAGGAAAAAATTATGCTAGTGCTGTAGGAGGGATTGTATATTCCCAAGAAGCTGGAAACAAGCAAATTTAATCATTGCATTAGAATAAAATATATTGCTGGTATTATGGTAAAGTTATAGAAATCAGATTTCTCACTGACCTCTATATCAAAATCATTTGCATACAAATTTAAAACTCCTCTCCTGTTCCAAAGACTGAGGATTGAGACGTTTTAGCAGTCCTAAAATGATTTAGTTTTAGCAGGAAAGGAGAAATAAGATCACCGTGTCTGCCCTGTCTTTAGTATCCCTATCAAATTGTGGTGATTTGCAGGATAGAAATGCTACTCAGTAGAAAATAAAGCTCATTCCACCTGCCCACAGAGAAGCTGCAAGAAAATATTTTTTATTATATGGGATTAGTTATATATGTTGCATTTGCATATTATGGAAACATTTCCTTCCATAAGTACAGTCTATGACAGCCATAAATTCTGAATAACATTAGACTATACATGCCAGTATTCCACATAAAATTAAATTTAAATGCCTCAATATGGAAGAGAAAAAAAGTCTTCTTTAAAGCCCTTTGTTTTAATTTTCTAGTTTTTGTGTTCACTGTTCTGCTCTGTTTCAGGCAGCAGAGGAAACAAATGTATCAAAATACTCCAAGGAAGACTATTCCTTTGGTATTTCCGACCCAGCTGGAAGCAGGATGTACTGGAATTCTTACAGGGAAAAAAAAAAAAAAAAAAAGAGAAGGAAAAAGCCTGTCCTACTGAAATATCCAGCATGATTCTGAGATTAAGGATATGGGCAATATAAGAAAGAAAGCAATCTCCCCAAGATTCCTTGAAAAAAGAGTTGCTTAAGTGCATGAATGGTGAGATAAATATATTGGAAAACTTCCCTTTTAGTATTTTGCTGCATCTAACTTCCCCTTGTTTTCATAGTAGGGATATCATTAAGAAAATAACATTTCTTGATAACTTTTTACAATATATATGGAGTTCTCAGGAATTATGGCAGAATAAACATAAGATTAAATGTATTCACATTAATTGGAACTACAGAGAATTTAAAAGAGAAATGTTTAATAGCAAGAACAACCAAGATAAAGTTTATCAAAATCCATAAATTAAAGGCACATGCATTCTGAAATGTATCCAAGAGAAACAGTGACTGTCACCAAGTGCTTTCAAGATTTCCAATTATTTCAATCTTCCCTTTAGCCAATGTTCATTGAAACTTTAAAAAGCCACAACTGAAGCCACCACACTGAAGAGGACAAAAGATAAAGGAAGAAGACAAGGTACAGATTCCTAAATCTGAGATCCAGAAATTATTTTCAAGCTTAAAAACTTTGTTTGTTCACCATGCAAAAAACCCCAACATTTTTGAAGGCACAAAAACATGCACTTTGCCTTGTAACTCTGTGGCTTAAATCCTGCATGTGCAGGTTCAAGGATGATAAAAAGCTTTATTTGATAAGCTGTACAATTAAATTCTCCTTCAGTGCAGGAAAGTCTCAAGCCAAATTGAGTCCATCAGTGAAGAAAATTAATGTCAGGAGTGAGCAGCCAAGAAAAAGATATGTGGATAGTGATGATACTTTATCTGGAGAGAAAAATGCTATTCTATTACATACCTATCTGCTCATTCAGAGAAAAAACACTCCAAAAACTGTATGGAGATGTTTCTCTGTCACAAGACAAATGCAGAAAAATGTCTTCGTCATTTCTTCTCTGCTGTCAGTAAAATAATTTTACCTGTATCATTTCATTAGTTACTCATAAATCCTTTTTTTTGTGATAGAAAATGTTCTGTATCAGAGACTTGCTCAGCATTTAGATGTGATCCCTGAAAGTTCAGTTGCAGTGAAACTTGAAATGAGCACTGATATGGCATCTCTTGTGCATCTCTAGTATCAAGAACACCATTAAGTAAAGTGGATACTTTTCAATTTCTCAGTATGTGCCAACACAGTTCATCACAGCAGCAATCAATACAATCAGCCACAAACAGGGACTGGCTACTGTCAGCTTCCCAGTATAAAAAACAGATTTGAGAGAACTCAAAACTGTCAGTGAAGTATAAACTGACAAATGGACAGGAATTAAGCAAAATACCCAGGCTGGATGCATCACTGAGGTACCACCAGTGTGTGTCCTTACTGAAACAAACAGGCACAGTTGAAGAGGAGCAGAAAAAATGGTTCCTTATTCCCAGAACTCCTGGGATGACTCCATAAAGACAGACAGCTGGGGAGCTGGGAGGAGCCTCCACGACCTCTGTTCCATTCCTACCCAAGCCTCTCACTGCTCAGGTTTATAACTTGATTGTCTCTCACAACAGAAATATTTAATTTGCTTGAGAGAAACAATGAAATAATGCAGTGATGACCACAGACCTATCAAAGCATGCAGCCAGCTATCTTAAATACCTGATATGACTCTAAAACTACTACCAGAGCCTTTCAATGCACATTGTCAGGTTACCTTTTCTGTGGTGTTTGTATTATTGGTTGTATTCTGGAAGCCCTGGACAATGCCAGAAATGCAGAGTGGACCAGCAAAGCCCAGCAGGTCAGCCAGGTAGCGGAAGGTGCTGCTGAGCAGGATTGGCCGTCCAAAAGCGCTGTACATGGCCAACCAAATGGAGGGACTCCGGTTGGGATGGTCCTCCACCTTTTTCTGGAAAACAGAAACAGGCACCCAGTGGAATAAGAGAAACCTCCCAGGCTTTATATGGCACTATTCCTGTCTGGATGCCCAAAAGGTTCCTGAAAGGTGGTTTGGACCCAGTGATGCAGTAATCTTGCTGTAATTATCGACAGATTTCCGACATTTTCCACAGCAAATTCCAATTCTGCCTCCCCTTGGTAATTGTGGTTCCTCACCTCTATATCCCACCACTTTCCTCAATCTGCGAACACAGGAATGTAAACACAGATTATCATCCTGGCAGGCAGCCATTGTCCCTTGTCACATGTGTGCTCAGGGAAAGGTCTGACCTTTCAGCCCTTTGTTCACACGGGTAATCCTGGTTTCACAAGCTGTAAAGCTTCTGATTGCAGGAAAAATACATGACAATTATAAGAATGTTGTTTAATTTAATTTATCTGGAATTTTTTCCAACTCTTGGATGCATTCCAGGATGACACACTTCAACCAATCAATGATAACTGCTCAAAAAATGAAAGCAGCAGACCAGGATGGGAGGTAAGATTAAATCAACCAAGGGTCCTTTCTAGCCTTCAGATCTGTGAATTTACACAGTATCACAGCTCTTGGCTAAAACACCAACCAGCAGATATAGTTTTGTGTAATCAGAAGAGTTCTGATATCCCTGAGGTCCTTTCAGTTTAACAAAGGAAGAGTTTTACCGACCAGAGCCGTGCTCTGCAGCATGCTTCCTTGCACTTCAAGCAGCAGATTTTGACACTTTAAACAAGCATCTGTAATTTCTCAAGTAGCACAGATGCCTGCAAGCTGCAAGCCAAGCCAAGCTCTCTTGAGCATTCACAGAGACATTTTAAGCACATGCCAAGCAACAACCACCCCCTGCCCCAACGAGTTCACCAAAGAAAAAGCAAACATGCCTATAACCTGCCTGGCTGCCTCATGCCTTTCCCTCCCCTCTTTTCTCAGTTCTTCCTTTTTATGCCATTTCCATAGTGAGACGAGTTATATGCATGGTGCCAAAAATGTTCAGATGGATCAGGCGGCTGCCAGACACGGTGCCAGACCAGTGCCAAGGAGCTCAGGAAGAAGAAATAAGCACCATGGGGTAAAATTAGAGCTACCATTTCAAAAGGGGTGAGAAGGAAACTGCTTCCTCTGAGGAGGGAAAACAGTACAAGGGCCTCGTGTGAGTTGCCCAGACAAAAGGGACTGAATGTATGGTGTAATGGGTTTTGAGTTTGAGTGCCCTAAAAGGATTAATCACCATCCTCAATAAATTATTAATAACTTTAAGAGCTTGAGAGGAGCTAAGCTAGTTTATTAGGCAAATGGCTGCCATCTTTTGGGAAAAAATTGTTATACTGTTCTGGGCATTCAATTAATAGTAAATTTGTTAAAAATCAATGGTTAATCCTTATTTCTCTAACAATTTAATAGCCATTTTCACTGTTACTGTAATTCACACATTGACCATCATTATATGAAATCTGTTTCCTTTTCATTGGAAAAAAATGTTATTAAATTATCTAATTTATTGCTAAACACTGTTTTTTCTCCTTTTTTTTAAATAAGGACCTCATCTTAGCTGAAGCATGTAACAGGATGAGGGGAGAAAGACCTTTTTCTAATCATAATTTCTTTTCCTGAATGGTCCTTGAGTTTTACGGGCTTACATAGAATGTTGCCATATTAATTAACCAGTCTGGGCTGCTGTTCTCAGCTGTGCCACTTGATTTGGTTGTCCTTGTCTTTGTCAACTTCCTTTCAAATTCCTGTAATTTTCTCTACCTTGGGCACTCCACAGTTGGAATAAAGGGCAGTAAACAGTGCTTTGTGACAAATCAAGTCACCCATAAAGTTTGCCTCCATAAATATGGAAATCTGACTGTTTCCATTGTTCTGGAGCCGGCAGTATAAGCCTGGTGCTGAAGGGCAATGCCCTGTCCCTGTGATTGATACTTAACACAATTTCATTCCTCCTTTTCTTGGCCCTAACAGCTAAGAACCATAGTGGCACATGAATAGCAGACATAGGAAACTAATGGTCCCTGACTTTAAAATTAATTTTTTTATTAAGCGCCCAAAAGAAAAGGTTGTATTGACCATCAGGACAAATTATACAGAATTCAGGCTAGTGGGGTAAGTCAAATGTAATATCAATGTGCTAAACCTATTTTTGGATATGTGATATACGATGCACTGATATGTGGTGTGAAACATGTAGCCTGCTTCTGTAGAAAGTGAAACAACAGCCAAACAACAACCGAAAGAGGATCACTTTTTTTTTTTTTCACGGAGGGGTGAGGGATGTAAATGGAATTATGTGAGAATTGATACTATTATTTCCATTTTCATTGCATGCAGAAAAGATAGCAAGACAATGTCATGTGAGCTATCTCAAAGGCATTTCACAATACAGAGTATTCAAGGTAGTCTTCAGCATCTTTCATTAAGGTGTGAGAAGAAAGGTTGGGGAAGGAACAGGAGTTTTCTCTGCAGGGCCATGGAGCACAGCCAAGAGCAGCTATCTGCAGGCACAGGCTGGGGTAGCCCCACTTAATCCAGAGGAGGCTGTGAGGCTCCCCTCACCAGCAGGAGATTAGTGTAAAATACACACTTGAAAGCAAAGACAGTGGCATATCACCTCCTCCAGACTGCAGACCACACTCCAGTCCGAAGAATTTTCCCAATTCTGCATCTGCTTTCTGGCCCACCCAGGCACAAGCAAATGCATTTCTCCACAGGAATGAACGGCAGTGAGTCCCACTGCCTGGCTCCTTGCATTTGCTGTACTACTATTTGGTTTACTTTATCTACAAAGTACCAGTTTACTTCAAGGTTGCAGCCTGTTTTTGAATAGTAGCACAAATGTGCTAGAGGCTGTGGTAATTTTAAGGTTTAAACAACTACAGAACACAAAACATCTGATGTAAGGCAGCATCAGAAATGTAGATGAGTGTAACTGCATACATACCATTTATGCAAGCGTCTATATGTGCACAACATGCACTGAGGGAAGCTACACACTGAACGTTTGTGCTCATGCACATGAAAAATACACATTTTCTTTGCCTTTTGGCATCTGAACTGCATTTTTGTGCAGACACAGACAGTAACTACAGATGCGAATGAGCTACAGAAAAATGCTGGCACCCAGCTGTCACGCCTGTCAAGAATGGCAAACTCAGGTCCTTGGGCCACATAGCTGGATATCGTTCTGTTGCCTCTTCAAGTAGGGCTCAGGCACCTTAAGGAGCTGGTCTAAGGGATGCACCTCTCCCAGGCCGCTGTGAAAAGCTCAATTCCAAAAACTCAGTAGCTTTCTGCCTAAAGCAGAAAGATCTTGATCTCTGGTCTCTGTAATCCTCAGTTGCAGAAGGAAAGAGAAGCAATCTATATCTATTAAGATATAAACAATTATACTGATAATTGTTCCATCTCAGAAGGCACAGAAAGGAGCCTGCAGCTCCATTAGCTGCTGGGAGCAAAGAGCTGACTAAATGCATCCAGAAGTTTCCCTGGAAAATCCTGCCCTACCCAGTGAGTTTTCCCAACCATGCTTTCCGTAGTGGTTCAGGCTGGGATGGAGTTAATTTTCTTCATCACAGCCTCTATGGTTCTGTGTTTGGGATTGGTGACTAAATCACTGCTAAGACACCAGTGTTTTGGCTATACTTGATGTGTGGTTTTGGCTATTTTTCTGTCTGGAGAAAAAAAAAAGGTGAAGATGAGTGTTTCCAGCTGGAACTCTGGACAGAATGGCTTCCAGTTTCAAAAGTAGCTAAGATTTGTTTAAATCTTTCACTGTTAAAATCTAGCAAGTGATCAGTCTGTCGTGGTTTTAGTTTCCAGTTGCACTCAGTTTGGCAACTCTCTCCTGTTATAAATTCACTTAAAACCAAACAGTAACTATTAGATTGGAACTTCCTATGCCAATGTTTCACCTTGGAACAAACAGTTCTAAGTTAAAAATTCCTAAAATGAGGATTTCATGAAAGCTGAAGAAATTCAAAGTGACACTTTGGCTTTCTAAGGCTGAACAGTGACATGGACACCTGTTATTACCTTTTGTTCCTCATAGGCTTCTTTGAGACAGACATAATTTGTCAGTGCTCTCATTGCAATTGGGAGCTTTCCAATGGCCTTCAAGTCCACAGGTTTCTTGTGAGCAGAAATAATGAGAGTGTTCATCCACCAATAAGTTGCCTTTGAGAGCAAATTGACAAATGGCTGCAGGAACCGCACCCCCAGATCCTGCAGATCCTCTGGAGGCTTTACTTTCTGAGGGTTCATGAAAAACACATACTTCTGCAGAGGAGAAAACAGACAATCATGGGCTCAGAAATTACATTATTAATAGTAATTTTTTAGGAAAAACTATGTGTGAGACAACCACAGTCTCAAAATTGCTTTTAAAGGTAATTATATGTGCAATTTGTGTGGAAATAGGAGCATTTCCATTTTGACAGATAACTGGCAAACAATTGAGCAACATGGGATGTGGATACTGTTTTGAACCCTATCAGTACCACCTATCTCAAGCTGAACAACAGTAAAAATGAATTATTGGGAAATAATTTTATTTTAAATTCTCATGGGTAAGAACATATACTAACTTAAAGATTCACTGCATAAATAGTTCATGAGCACTAACAGAGCACGTATTTTACAGATTATATCCACCTATACCCTCCTCATGTGCACAAATATGCATCTATCTACACAAATACGTGTGCACTTTGTGTGGATAGATGCACACAGGCACACATACACACCAAGCCCAGGGGATACGTCAAGGACATACATATTAAAGAGATTTAAATCACCACTGATATCCACAGAATTAGCCAAATCTTTATGGCTAAGCTAAACTTGGGCCTAAACTTGACACAAGCCAGAGTTCCTGGGACTAAGGAGTCAACCCCCATGATGACACTGATATTTTTCTAGATCCTGAGGAAGAAGGTACATACCCTGACTCGGATGACATTGATCTCCACAGCCATCAGCAGCCCATAGAGGATGACCATGATTCCAGTGATGCAGAAACGCAGCTGAGAAAAAGGCACCCCGTCCTGGCAGTATCTGACAAGCTTGATGGTTTTGGTGACGAAGGCCATTATCCAGTAAAGGAACAGGGCTGTAGAACAGATGCATGTGCATAATTTAAAAATAAATTAATAAACAAGTGTAACTGCAGCAATTTAGCTTCCATGGCTTGATACGGTGAAGGCACAGTGATCTTCTATGTCACCAGCCACTTTTCTTTCCTGGGCCACAACCCTTCAAACAGATCCACAATGGCAGATCTTCACACAGGTACAAAAGTCCACTGAAGAGGACTTAATCTGAAGGGGAACTTTGTTCTCATAGTGAAGGAAAAGGCACACAGCTTGACAAAAGTCACATTGCCTCTTTAAAAAAGCAGGGTGTATCCCAAGTGAGACTACAGATATGTGCTCATTTGGAAAAAGAGTTTATGGAATTTAGTGTTAGCCTGCATCCTGGCTGGTATCTGTCAGGGTCTTGTTCAGGTGGTTGAGTTACAGGCAGTTTGGACAATGTACTTGTATGGAACAATACTCTGCCACATCTGGTGCAACCATCTCCTGACTGAGAGCAGATGGAATAATCTTGGAATCAGCTGCAAAAGATGTTGAGAAAGAACAGCATCTGCACAGGAGTTTGTGGTCAGATCATTATTCAAAGTGGCCTTTTGAAATTGCCCTTTTGAATGCAGACAAGTTTTTCCTCAAAATTATCCACAGTGTTAAAAATACCTAAAAGCTTGTGATAGAAATGACACAGGCATGCAAGACTTTCTCTTTTGTAATAATTTTAAAAGTTTTCAGTGTGTACCTTTTGAAAGGTGCAATAACTCCTATGATACTACCACAGTTGCAAGAGCAGAGAGTTATTCCTCTCTGTTTTAATATTCTCACACATTCTACTATCCTCCTCAACTTACACAAGCTGAGTTTGGCTAAAATACTGGGATTTGTAAGAGCACATAAATATCAGACGTAGACTTACCTAGCAGTAACTTTGGAAAGTTGGATGTTTCAATATTATGGTAATAGACTATGGATACAGTGGCAGCCACAAAACCCATTATAGCTGGTAGAAAGAGATGCAGGTGGCGAGATTTCATTTGTCTGAAAATAAATACGGTATAAATTAGTGAATTTGGTGCCTTTTTCACCATTGTGTGAAACCATAGATGTTCTGCTAATCTGTTAAAGAGGACAAACATGAATTTCCTAGAGACAAAAACATTTTTATCCTCATGAGTGCTTAACTTTGATCAATACTTGCTTGCCATTATAGCTTGAGAGAAGAATAAATCTTAACAATGGCTTCACCTTCATCCCATTAAAACCTAGAGAGTTCATGAAAGGATTGTGTGAACTTTGTGGGGGCAAACCTCCTCATGCCTTACTAGCCAGCCCATCAGACATTAACACTCTTCATTAACAAATGCAATTAGCATGGTTATCCACCAAACTCTGCCACTTACGTGTCGGAAACAATCCCCTCTGCTATTTCACACACGTGCATAAACAGTAGGGTGAACGTCAGGATCCACCGCAGGTTGTGCCCAGGGAAGTGCAGCCAAGTATTGTGGTGAATCTGCACTTTGGAGCTCTGGCTTCCCCAGCCTGGGAAATGATAGCAAGGAAAGAGAAAGGTTATCTCACAGCAAGTCAGTCACTGATCTGCTTATCAGTTTTCTGGGCCACACTTACATGCAATCAATACAAACCCCCTACAGGCTATAGGGCTGTTGTTACTAAAAAGATGATCCAGGAGGGTCTCAGTTGGCCCATAATTTAAATAAAACTCTGAAGACAATGAGACAACACTTTTTCCAAATTTGAAGCAAAGAACAGTCTTTGATAAGAAAACAAATGATAAGAAAACAATGATAAGAAAACAACAACAAAAGAAAGCACCCCAAGTGGCACCCTCAGACATCAGGGACTGACAGAGTCAAAGCAATGGCATCCTCACAGTCTTTCACAGTCACAGAAAGAGTGGGAAAAAAATTCCAACTGATATAAAAGTTACATCCTCAAATGTGGCCTCAAAGAGATGCATTTACTTGAAAAAAGTAACATTTATTATCTGTTTCAGGCCTGGCTGGGAGTACAGTCTGAATGGAAGCAGAACAGTGATTTCACAGCTTCTCTCCCTCAAGTGCAGCCCAGCCTCGTAGGCTTCTCCATTCCTGGCCCCTCAGAGCTCCCAACACAGAGCCAGCACTCAAATTAATCAACAAATTCAACCTGAAGCCTATTTCTCTGTCATCACCTCAGATGCCACCTGCCCTTTACAGGCAAGATCCTCTCTGAGGCCAGCAACGCAGCAAGAGGTGGGACACAGAGGAGCTGAGGGAGGTGACAGGGCTGGGGAAGCCAAGGCCTGACCAAAGGCTGGCCTCTCTGTGGCGAGCCTCGGCCTCTGTCTCTTCCCACACATGTACAGAGCTGTCCTGAGTCAGTGGGCCCAAAAGTCCGTCTTACTGTAAAGCAACTCCTGGAATTCCCTGATAGGCTTCCCAAAGCCTGCAGAGAATCCAAACAACAGCACATTTTGGGAAGTAAAGAAACCAAACAAAAGGAAACAAAACTAACTCAGTTTAAAATCCAGGATGTGCTTTTGCTACACAAGGATGTAGTGCCTAATTGCGCTTGGATGCTCATCAGGGGACTCAGAAACACATAAACCAAAATCTAAGTGTATTCATTCTTGGAAACTGTCAGCATTTCACCCTTTCATCCTTGGTTAAGACACAAAATTCTGCAATAACAAATTATTCTCTCTTCTCCATAGCTATCTCAAGCATTTTCTATAGTTCTCTAAGAATTTCCTAATCTAATGTGGTTTTCTTTGACCTTGCTCCTGTCTTTGTCTCTCTCACGATACTTTTTATTTTTTCTTTGCCCACACATCTGCACAAACACAGCTTATCACCAAATTTCTGGTTTGGACGCAGTTTATACCATGGACTGCAGCTGGCTTTTAATGCTCTGTTCAACAACTACTTGTCCTGATAATTAGCATACAAAATAGAAAACAAAGAATTACATACTTACATAAACAGCATGCAATTTAAAATGCTATATTTTTTCCTAACATTGTTACGAAATTGAGGGAATTTTCAGCAGCTGCAATACTATTTCAAAATTAATTGGCTAATACCTCTACAAAAATTGAAGCAGCATTTTATGTTAGAGTGTTCTAAAATATTATCTCTCAGACCCTGCAATGTACTTTCATCAAACACTTCTGCAAAAAGCTTTGTGCTTCAAGGATGACCTGCATCTCACCTCAAAGGAAGAGCCAGCACTGAGGTAAAAATCCAGCACTGTTGGAGAGAGTTTCCATAATCCTGGGGTTTCTTTCTAGTCTTTATAATTTGTTAGAATTAGTTTCTTATTCTCTTGCTTAATTATTTAATTAGTTTTTAGTCACTGGATCATGTCACAGTTAGGTACAGAGCGTCTTAGCCCACAGGTTCCTGTAGCATTTTATTCAACCACTTTGGAGTCTTTTTGCATGATGGAAGGCCTTAAATCTCATGTCCAAATACAGCCACAAATTCAAATCTTCCTTGGGGAAGAAATGCATTACCATCTACACATGCAATACCAGGAAGGTAACATGAAAGAACTGACATGGCATTTCTCATGCAGTTGTCAGGAGAATATTTATTTTCACTAATACTTTTGATGGTTATTCAAGTCTCATAATTTCCTATAATCAGTTAGAACACCGCTGTTTGACCTCTCAGTAAAAGTATTAAATTATATTTATTTGACCACTGCAAATTAACTGGGATAAAAAGACAACTGTAGAAAAAATATCATTAAACTACTAGCTTAGATGGGGTTTTTTACAAGACTATGTGAGTTAGAGCCCCTCCACTCTCCAACATTCCTCAAGAGAGATTTATCATTTCTTATTCTTTTATTTCTGTTGGGGGAAAAAAAAAATCTCTATTTCTCTACTTTTGTTTACAAATGTTGGCAAAAGAAGCAATTGTTCTATATTAAATATTTCCTACACCTGTCCTAGCCTTAGATCCAATCTGAACATTTTGGATATTCTCTGTAATTCATGTAACTTCAAGGAAATTCAGACCCACTGCCCTAAGTCTTCTAATATCTAAAAATAACAAAGGCTGCAAGTTGCCAATTTCAAATCTGAAGAAAACTTCTGCAGAGAGAAGTTTCACAGCAAATTTGGATCTGATCTCTCTGGTTCTTATACATCTCTTCATGCTAATTAGCTCAGATCTATATCTAAAATTCCCACATTTCAGCGGGTTGGCCTCACACCTCTGGGTGAAGCCATTCTTCCTCTCTTTTTTCTGAATTCATAAATACAAAACATCCAATGGTTTCACCAAGCCCATGCAAACATGACTGAATATAAACACATGCTTGAGTGTTTGTGGAATGGCAGAACTCCATGGAACAACTCACCAATGAACAAAATTGGGAAGGTGATAAACAGCAGGAAAACATGAGGGACCAAGTTGAGGGCATCCACAAAGCAGACGTTCCTGAGGACACCAGCACTGATGTTGTAGGCAGAGGCATTATCATTACCACAAAATGCAAGTCTCATCTCTCCAAGGGGGTCTGGCTACTACAGAAATGAGAGAAATGCTGACTACCAAGAGTGCCAGTATTCCTTTTGGCTAAAGACAAAATAAATATAATAATTACACAGGGAAAGAGCACACTGAAGAATCCATACAGAATAATACAACTGTATTTTTAAAATTATTTTGGGCTATGTCAAATACAAGTACATTAGAAGGCTGTGTTTATATGACATTAGTATTGTTTATATTTTGATAATATTGTTTATATTTAGCCACATTCATTATTTAAGTGCTATTTTTAAATACGTTATGCTATAACTTCTAGTGTTCACTATAGGCACAAACATTATGCTGCAATAGCTCTGTGAGAATATAAAGACAGAAAGTAGAAGATTTGAAAAATAAGTGTTTCCATTTCTCATAACAAAACTCAAATGAACGTAAGTTGACCTGTGTGTTGCTGTTTCTTTGGTGAGCCAAGACTGTCTATGCAATATCTCCAAAAATTTGTTGCACTGCATTCCCAGGGCAAGCTCCGAACCTTTGGTATTTGTGATCTGGCAGCTTTGCCTTCACTGATATTTTGTATTTCTTCATTGTCACATAGAACAATGGCCAAACACAGGAGACATTACAGAAAAATCATGAAATCTTAAACAAACTAGGTGGTACTGAAGATTGCCTAGACAGTAAATCAACACTTACGTTTGATCCTGAAAACCCTTAAACATGTGCTTAGACTCATCCCAGCAGACTCTGACTTCCATTACTTCTTGTGAGATTGTCTTTGTACATCATGATAAGCTCCTGTGTTCGTGCTTGCAGAGCATGGGCCATAGAGTGACTCAGAGTTATGTCCAGGTTCTGGCTTAAATCAACTTGTGCATCATTTATATTTTTAGTCTTCTTTACAAGAAGATGAAACAGGACTTCAAACAAAGTCTTTCCTTGCTCATTTCTTTGCCTGAGACTTACACAGAGCAACATAGTGTTGTAGAGTAAGTTGTGGAAAGTCATTTATCCACACCCTTTCCTCAAATTTTACATGCTAAAATAGAAGGAATGTATTTAATCAGCAAAGCATCTGTCTGCAAGAACGTTGGCATTAATTAACGTTTTGCAGAATCAGAACAAGATAGGGATGCAGAAAATGCATAAGTGCAGTTTAAAAACAACAAAAAAAAGTCAGGGACACTAGGGAGAAAAAGATTTCCTTCTTTCCTCATATAGTTATTAGTTCTGTACGTTGTTTAAACAAGATAATCATAACAAGGTAAGCATAAACTACACAGGTAGTCCCTTAGAGACAGAACAAACATGCAGATCATCACAAAAATATAGAATTCAAAGAAGCCTTTTGAATCTCTGCTAAACCCTCTGTTAGCTTTTAAGCAAGTTCTTTTTGGATCTGAAAATCACAACCCATATCAAAACACATCAGAGAAGAGGAGTTTCTTCGAAAGGAGTGTGATAAATGCCCTCCCTTTCCCAAATATATCTGCAGTTTATGGCTGAGATTTACCAAAAGTTAAGAAGAACTCTCATTCAGGTACTGAGGCAAAAGCTGAGGGTCAACCAATTCAAACTTCAGTAACCACTATCTGCTAACAGTCCACATGCTGTAACACAATTTGATGGAGATTTTGGCCCATTCTCTATCATGAATACAGTGATATGACCACTATCATTCTATAATTTTATTTTTATACCAAAATAGATTCATGAATACATAAGGCTAGTAACAAAAAATAAACATTCTGTTAATGCAGGAGCTGTCTGAATATAACAAGGAGTTATTAGCAAAACAAATAAGGAACTTAAAAAAAAACTACACAGAGGTTGTTTGGGTTTAATTTGTGAAAGCTTGACATGTCTTCTTTAAGGGAAACATAATCATAATAGTAATCTCTTGAAAATCAGAAGTGCTGTTTCCTCGTTTTTATCGAGGGTCAGAAGTCCAAAGCAGTTTTGCTAGGAATTTTCCTCCCTTTCCCACAAGGATGACTCTCTTCTGAAGCAGCATAAGATGCTGTTGTGGTCTAGTGGCTGGAGTGGTACTGAAAGGCAGGAGAATTCTGGGTTCAGATGAGCACTGAATCATTGACTCCTTGTGTTGATTTTTGACTAGAAGCCAAAAGCTATCTGGGAAAAGGATGAAAACCACATCCAAGGGAAGCTAAGGGAACTGTTGGTTTTTTCCCATTTGTCTGGAAGGGAAATAGAATAGAGGGCAGCAAATGTTCAAGTGAATGACTATTAACTCCAGGGAGAGTGTTTTCTCCTAACTAGAGACCACCATCAGTTTGCAGTGGTTTCCCATCACACCTCAAACAATAGTCACTAAAAGCTCTTGTGCAAGATGCATCTTTGAAGAATCACATCTGAATCTTCACAAGAATCTATGCTGGGCCTAGTTTTGTGATGGAGTATCACAAACAGTATAGTATGGAGTACCCAGTAACACTTAAAACCAATTGTCTTTTGCACATTGCCAGGGCTGAAAAAAGAACCTGGTCCTATTAATTAATACTGATATCTAGAGACAGTGCCCATCATACTGGTGATCTTTTCCAAGAGAGGGTAAGGGCAGTCTATTCACAATTCTTTTGTTCATTCGAAAAAAAAAAAAAAAGAGAAGTAGAATTTAATTGCCTTCACTTAAAAACAAGAGAGAAAATCAAGCCTAGGTTGGTTAGTTTGTAAAAATTCCCAGAAAAAAAACCAAAAAACATGGCAAATGAAATGAGATAGGGTAGTTGATACTAAATTCCTAAGGTTTTTTGATCAGAAAACCTCATAATGAATCAGTTTATCTAGTGACCATGTTCATTAAACTTCCATAGGCTTAAAATCTATCATAATATTCTGGTCAGCCTTGTGATGCTGTGCTGCCCCAATGCAGCTTTGGCCTCATAAAATGCTAAATCATAAAATGTACAATTTCCCTGTTTAGCAGCGCTCAGCTCAGGACACACATCCAGTACAGTTTGTCACTGATAGGGAATAGAGGAGATAAGAACTGTGGCAGCATTAGCAGTACAGTGATGCTTCCTTCCTTCCACCCATTTTTCCATTTCCACTGTGCTGGGAACAAGCTGTGGCTGGAAGTGCAGGAGTCATATTCTACATCTGTTGGCACGTCCCAAATTTCATAACACCTGCTGCTGGCAGTTCTCTGGATCTTCAAGAATGATGTATGAAAACACCCTGTACTACCTTAGAGCTCTGAGAAATTAGATCATCTCCTTGTGGGGAGAGAGGAACAACTCCATGCTTCCCTTCCCATCCATTTCTGGTTCAGAAGGCAGATCCCACACACCCTCCACAGTTTTGTGACTCAAACTGCTGGACCTTGCTCTGTTTTTTGGAAAACTTAGATACAGAGGAGACTCTGGAGGTGGAGACATGCACAGAACCATCATCCCCTGGAATAAAGCATGCAATGTAGTTCCTGCCTCTTGGCTCAAGTTTCCTAGATAAGGGAAATAAACTGGATGAAGTTTTGCTGATATCAAAGGGAGGATGCTTTGCCTTTACAGTCAATGCCCTTTGGTTTGAGGCTGAAATTAGCCATTGCTTTCTGCAGCATCAGGGCATGCCTCCAGAAGCTCATTTTCATTATCCTCAAAGTTTAACAAGCTGTGCTCTTCTCCAAAGAAGGACAGAAAGAAAGCCCCTGAGGCAGAAGAACAAATCCTTGATTTCTCTAGACAGTACAGGGTATTTTTCAACAATGCTTTTGCAGCTCCACTAAACAGGAGTTGGACCATGACAAGTTTTCATATGCAATCACTCATCCAAGAAAACAGTGCAGCCTTCAGTCTTTTTCAAATAAAAATTTCATAATATAATGGCAAAATTTCTTATGCCCATGCTCAGATCCCATGCTTGGATAGTTCAGTGTAGCTGAAGAAGGACAAATTTTTATGGCTGCAAACAGAGTAAGCTTCAGACTAATTAAAGAGTCAAAGTTACACTTTTAAACAGCATTTGAGTGTTGCACATTAAAGAGATCTTTAATAATTCTAAGAATTTTAAAGAGTTTTAAAAGGCATCAGCTACACTGGCTTTTAATGAGTCCTAGTTTTGAAAGCTTTCACTCAAAAAACTGAGCCTGGAAATTAAGACAGTTTGAAGATCTTGATTGCAGTTACCCAGTGAAAGAGTGAAAAAGCACCATTCCCTTCTTTCTGTACAATCAGAAGATTATATGAAATGAAAATGTGAAAATTAATAACAATAAATTTAAAAAAAAAAAAAGAAAAAGAAAAAGAAAAAGCCAAAACATGAAGAAAAGAAAAATTGCAGTTGTGCTTAGTATTATAACTCATTGAAAACAGCAGCAGGAAAGGAAGATGGAACATTTCTATGACTGACCACTGAACAAATTTGGTTTCCTGAATAAAAATTAAACTATTAAACTATTCTTCACTTGGCTTTTACTCTACTAGTAAGCAAATGCTGGGCTTCAGTTAGAAGCCCAGCATTTGCTTACTAGTAGAGTAAAAGCCCTCCACATCTGTAGAGAGGGAAAAAGAGATGCCTTGCTCACATGAGGAAGTGTTGTTTGTTTCTCGCCACGCTGAGCTTTATGCAAGTACATAACTAAATACACTGAATACTTATTCTGTATTTCCCACCAAAAAAATGAGAGAATGCTAATCACACAGAACAGCAAAACCCATAATGCTGAAGGTCTTTGAATTAGACCTAAGCAAATCAGAATACAGAGCTCACTCAAGTTTTCCCACCTTGTGGTCAAAGGTGATTTTCTCCTTCCCGAAGATGAGGAGGCAGACTTTTTAGGCCGCAGTAAGTATGTGGTGAGAGATCAAATGGTAAATGAGGTAAAACTCATCTGTAGAGCCACAGGAGAAATTTGAAGAGATTTCTGTTGTAACAGGGATGGAAGAGATTAAAGCCTTTAATGCTAGACTCAATGCATTCCACAGCAGCAGCTACCCTCCTACACCTGCCAGGACCCTTCCTTGGGAACACTGGAAACAGCACCACCTGGAAGGGTACACAGGTGAATTAAATAGCAAAGCCAGGTGGGTTTATCAGCCTCTGCAGTCTGCCTGCATTGCTGTGGGCTCACAGTTCAGCAGAGAGCCACACATAGTTTAGTCTCACAATTAACAGTCCTAATCACTCGCTGTTCCCAAGATAAGAAGCCCTGTTCACATCAAGCTCGACATCAGATCTGAGCTGCTGCAGCTGTACTACTTCAATTCCCAAGCTGGCTCATGCAGGACTGTCTCAAGGACATAACACTGGAGAAATGTCCACCAGCCTCTTAGCAAAACTTTATCTGCGGGTCCCAAAGGAAGGGAGAGGCACTGGAAAACAAAGGTCTCTTCTTCTCATATGCATTGACCTTTTCTCTAAGCTCATGCACAGGTTGGAATCTTTGGAGCTGAAAGCTTCTCTGCAGGAAGATGGCTTTGACTGGCCAATAGCAATGTCTGAACAAAATGGGAGCAGTCTAACTACCACATTGAAAAAAGAAACCATGTAACCTAAAAGTGAATATTCTGGAGAAAACAGATGAAGGGGTAGAAAGTTATTTTGAAATTTGTTGGTCATCTGCAGTTATGAACCGCTATTTCTCATCAGGTAGTAGCAGCCATTCAGAACAACTGTTGAGGGGCTCATAAACTAATTTTAAAAGACAATGTTATCTATAGTCATTGCAAAAAAATGGCTTTCCCAGAGAAAGTTTCACTTGCTGTTGAATACAGTAGGCCAACAAGTTATGCTGGGGTAATTGCAGCAATGTGGGTACATCACAATTTGCTTCACTCCTAATTATAGCAGGAATGTTACACTTTATAATAATGTTGCCAAGCATGCTGGGTTTAATCTATCATTTCAGACATGTAAATGTAGTAACGGACTGAGATCATCTGATAACAAGCATGTGCCATCTGAGGACATCAGCTACATTCAGCAACCCAGCAGGAGTGCCAAGTGCCAGGTAATTTTTGTTTTAACATTTGTAGGCTGGAAGGCCTTCGTCTTTCTAGGTTACTGCCAAATTACTCACTTTAACTTCTGTCTTTATGAACTCTACAACTCATCAGATATTCTCAGAGGTGTTTTTTCCTTCTCCCTTTGAGAATGACCTGTGCTGAATAGTCAGTATGAGCTAAAGCCATCAACCAAACTTCACCGAAGAGGAGAATGGAAAGAACAATCAGGAGGATGGGCCCATGTTGGTACCAGTGGAAGGCAAGTTTCAGCTCTCCTTTACATCATTTGGGAATCTGCTTCCCTGTTGGTTTACTTTAATGAGGATGTGAACTATCTGAACAGCAGTTCACCCTTCAATGAAATAGCTAAAAAATCCTTCTCGTCTTTTAAGCATTTAAATTTTTATGCTAGGGTCCCCACTACTGGCAACTTAAGACCTCCTGGTTTTAGGCTAAGGTGGACAGACATAGTCATAAGAGAATAAACAGAAAACAGAACAAAAGTGATTAATGAACAAATATTCACTGTGAAGAAGAGAGAAGTTTTGGGAAGAAAGAAAATAGGTCAAAGTCGTAAACAAGGAAATGACAAAACATTGAACCCTAAACACTCACAAATCTCATTTTAACAAGCATAAATGGGGATTCTCAGGGCACTAAGCCAGTTCATGAGATATATTTTCCATAAGCAATTCCGAAGAAGACAGTGGAAAAATGATAGATAATCTAAATTTCCATCAAAATTATGAGAACATCCTCACCAAGTACAAAACTATAACACTCCTTAATTAGGATTATTTTAAAATGTTAAAAAGACATTTTAACTAACTTAAGGGTCTTTTAAAGTGGACTTAAAAATCTTCATATTCAAGAGTTTCATCTTACCTGAATTATCACTCTGATCGTCATGCTCTGCAAGGTACTTATGACTACAAAAAAAAATATATAAGTACACTCCTCAGGTGGAGCTTGTTTGGGGGAATAAGAATATTTTGAAAACATTTATTGAAGTAGTTCTCTTGTCCACACTTTAAAAAAAATTGATAGTTGCACTTCCTAATTAAAATATATCTGTTTACAGAGCATACTTGTGTCTCAGTTCAGATCAAATTTCATGTTGGTCTTAGATATAATGTGCATTATATGCCCATATATACATAAAAACATGTATGTATATACATATGTGTATGCATATAGGTGCAGGGTGAAGAAAATACTCAGAGTTATACAAAAGTACTTAGTTCCTATCTTCTACAAAAAAGTAAAAATTGTCTTTCTTTCTGGAATTTCCTGTAGTAAATTTTAACTAAGGACAAATGGTTAATTTATAGCTTTGAATGGAAGGCCTAACTGAGATTTCCCACAGATTTTAGGTTAGTGCTCTGAATCTTTTTCCTTTCTATGTTGAACCCTTCTAGTTTGGTCTTCTTACCTTCCTAAAAACACTCTAACCCAATTCATTGTGATCTATAGTCTTGCAAAGAGTGCTGCTGAGGTAACGGCAGAAAGCACTGTCCCTTTAAAATCTACTTAATCAAAAATGACCCAATACAAAATACAATTTTCTTTTATTCCTTATTTAAGCTGTGACCACCTAAGCTCCACAGACCCCTCTTCCTTGCTAAGCTCTGTCCCAGCTCCTCTGGGCCTCAGGATGATGAATTACCTCTGGTGCTTCTCAGCATTCGCAGAGCTAACTGCCGTGTGCCACAGCCTGATCCAAACGGTGCTGAAGTCAATGCAAAGAATCTCATTGACTTCGGGCGCCTTCTGGATCAGGCTCCAAACACAGGCTAAATCGCAACGGCAGTGGTGCTAAACAGCCTATTGGCAATGCAAAGCATTTCACAAAAACATCTGCACACATCTAAATGCGTCGCCTTTTTTTTTTTTTTTTCTTCTTTCTTTTTTGGAAAGCTTCTCCACACAATGCGATCCCCAACACCAGCGTGCTACGCTGCCTGCTGTAAAACCATCGACTTCACATTGCCAAGACAGGACAGTTTAAAAAAAGAAACATAACCCTGTGAACAGCAGCAAAGAAAACATCAGCAGGAGGGGAAGGTAAAGGCTGAGAACGCCTGTGAATGGAAAAGCAAAAAGAGATTGGAGTTGAAGTCCCAGGAAAGAACGAGGAGCAGCCCTGTCCCACAGATATAAAGGGAAGGAGGAAGAGGAGGTGGTTAGTGGGAGATAATGGGGGGAGGGTCATCGCATGCCCCGTTTGGTTACTGAATGTTAGATCAAACACTGCAGCTTACCTTTGTAAACACAACCCCAAAATACCAACCTAAAGTGTCACTCGGTTGTGCTATGTGATCAATATCATCCCGATGGCAGGATTTTCCTCCACTTAGTGAAGCCGCTCCAAGCCCTGGAGTGGATTATTTTTAGTCTGGTGATGGGAAGATCAGCTGCTGCCTCCTATCGGGTTTCCAAAATGCACAAACTCTTCTTGCCTTTCTTACTCGCTGAAGGGGGCAGGAAACTGGGAAGAGATAGGCAAGCAAAAAGAACCAATTTTTCGCCTCCTGAAGCTACAGTCCCCTGGGATTTTTTTTCTGCTTGCTTTTATTTTAATTTTTCCCTCTCTGGAGCAGTAAGATTCCAAGAAGCTGCACTGCAGTACATTGCAGACTATTAGCAGATGGCTATTCTGAAGTAATTAATTTAGACAAGGTAGTCTAACTTTTGGCAAGCTTGCAGAGATTCAGCTTTTGATTTCTATGTAATTAATCTTGGATTATTTGAATTTGACAACATAATTTTGCATGTTTTTCACCATATTAAGCAGAAAAGTCTACTCAGATATTTTACTTTACTCACTTACCTAAGTCCCTCCAGCTCTTCTGCTTAAAATATAGACCAAACCTCACTTTTTGATCACACAGGTCTGCTTCTTGTGAAATGGCTTTTTAAATACTTGAAATAAAATTCCAGACTAATTCAATGCTCATACCAGGAATACAGTTTTGAACACAATAGCCCTTATTAACATGGGATAACATTTTTTAGTTGCAAAATCCATGATATATGTTTAGTTAGAGGTAAAGAAGTCCCAAGAGAGCCCACATGTGGTCAGTTGGTTTGTTTGCACATTTTCTCACAGGGCAATCAAACAAAGGTGAACCAAGATTTGGATTTTTCCATTGTGACAGTTTCACTTGAGCCTTACAACTTGAGGCCATAAATTGCAAAGATCTAGGACGTGTGGTGCAGCACCAGACATGTGGCAGGTGGTTTTGAGTACAGCTGTTGGAATCACAGAATAGACTGAGTTGGAAGGGAGACACAAGGATCACCCAGACCAATTCCTATTCCATCATTCAGTACTGAAGCTGGAGGCCCTTGGGACAGAATTCTGCCTAGACCTCGCAGAATCCAGGGATTGCATCTAGATCATTAGAGAGCAAATGGTTTCCAACGGATTGAAGTCAAAGGTGTTTCGATGCTTCCATGGATGGTATTACAGAGAATGCTGAGCTGAGAATGGACTTGGATGGCTGAGGCCAAACACTGCAGGATTTATCAAAACCTTGGTAAACCCAGGCTGCTCCTTTTTCTCTGATGTTTCAAACCTGACTGTTGTAGGGATAAGAAATCAGAAACCTCAGAGCTAATTAGTACATTTTCTTAGCTCCCATTGATTTGAAATACCAACACAGCTTTACACTTCAATAGACCTCAACAGTTCTCCAACACACTTTAAAATCTTTGAGTTTACTTTTTTTTCCCCCCTTTATTTCATCCCTTTTCATGTATGAAGTGCTTTAGAAAAAAGATTATGGATTGAAAGTCTGAGTTCTGCTATATATCTATGTTTATTAAAGATTTTTTTTTAAATAAAAAAGTTTTATCCCATCTAATCATCTGAAATAGCATTGTAATGTAATATTTTTGAAAATACATTTAATTTCTGACAGAAGTGAGTAATATTTATGGTCACAATTGTCTTCACCAAAATACGAATATTTAGTTCACTGTTATTCAGTTCTGTCTTTTCTACAAAATTGTTTAAACAGGAAGAAAAAAATAAGGCAGAATGAACATGGAATCAGCCAGCATGTTTCATTTTGCTGTTTCTAAATGGGATGCTATCATTTCTCTACATGACAAGCTAAAGTGTTTTGAAATGCATTTTTAAAGGATTAAGAAAAATTAAAAGCTCTGAAATGTCAGAACACTCAGCCCTGATCTGGCATTTTGTATCAGGGCTTTTCGATTTGTCAGGGGGAAGGAGGGGGGAAGGAGAGGGAAAAAATGGCAATTACAGGAATTCAAAATGTTTCAGGGAATGTTTGGACGTTTAAATGAATGGAAACAACCACAGGCGGAACCTCAGGTACCCCCACGTCCAGGACGTCACCGGTTTTCCCAGTCAGCCTCCACAAGACGAAATCTGGTACCGACATCTCTCCAAGCCGAGGGTGATTCAGCTGCAGAGGTGCCAGCAGTGCGGGACCGAACCGGGCACGGCACTGCCGCCCTGGCAGCGGATGCGGTGGCGGAAGGAGGCATTGCGGGGGGGGGGTGGGGGGAGGAATGTAGGGAGGATGCGGAGTGGGATGCAAGGAAGGCTGCGGGGAAGTATGCGGGAAGGGATACGGGGAAGAATGCAGGGAGGAATGTGAAGAAGGATGCGCCACCCTCTCGGGCTCCCGCGGCCGCTACCGGGGCACTCACTGGCGGCGGGAGTCCCTCCGCGGGCTGGTGGCCGCGGCCCCGGAGCGGGGGCAGTGCCTGACCATGGCGGATGGGCAGATTAAAGGCAGGAGCTGCTTCACCTGATGGCTTTAGGGAGGGAGAGGCAGAATGCAAAATATTCTAAGTGGATCTTAACAAAACCGCCGAATTTTGGCTTCTTCGTTCTGTTCTATGGCCTGGCCGGCTCTGATTTCCACACCCTGCTGGGCTTCCATCAGCTTGGCCAGCTGAAACCAAAAGAACCAAAATGGTGGAAGAATAACATGTGTGGGGAAAGGTTTTCATAAATTAGGACTCACCAATGTGAGGAAAATTACCCAACAGGCACTGCAGTGTGGATTTATTTGCCACAGGTCCTGGCTGAGCACTTTCCACCTGAATTGTCTTGGTTTAATATTTAACTCACTAACCAGGAAAGGAAGGTGGCTGCACTCTGGACTCTGCTCACATAACAAGCTGTTCTGGTTTCAGCTGCCAGCAGCTTTCTCTGCCATTTCCCATATTGTGGGCCAATTCATACGTGCCCTTCTACAGCATTTATGGCAGTCAAAGCACTGGGCCATAATGAGTTTCCACTTATTAGCCAGACTCAGGGAGATGCCTGCAGGCTCCTTGTCTTTTCCATTTCTTAGGTGAAGAGCTGAAATCGTCGTCATTTCATCCACTAAAGTGGCTGTTTTGGAGAAAACTTCTCATTGTGCTGAACTGGATAAATTCCTTGACTGATTTTAAACCAACGTAAATAATTTATACCAGGACTTTATGCTAATAAAAAAATCAGAGTCAATTATATAAGTTATGGACTATTTTGCTTCTAAAATTGTCACAGTGACAGAATCCCCACAGTGCTGTGTCAGAACTTGTGCCACCGTATAAAAAGATCAGACTGACACAGCTTTCAAGATTAGTTTTACTTACAGTTACAACCCTACTTAAAAAAAAAAGCTTGCAGTTTTCTTATTTCTTATTTTAATTACACATTGCTCATTTTAGCTAAAGAAAAATTAATGGATCTAACAAGACAATTGTAATGAAGTAGCAAAGAAATTTTTTTTAATGTCAGAAAATTCAGTCTGTTCTTTGCATAAATTCTCTGTCTGTTTAAAATATTTATTGTTATTAAGGGGAGAGGGGGGAGGCAGTAGAAGCTTAGTATTATTTGAAATATTTTCCACAGCTTTTCTTAAAAGTCATCATTCCTGATTTCTATGGAGAAAAATGTTGTGGAAAATATATACAGCAAAATTTCAACAGAGCAATCTAAGTAGTGAACAACTCTATATGGAGAAGGATGAGAAAATCTCAGACCTCAGAGTTCATCTCTATAAAAGGTGTAGAAAGCTACAGACCTTGAACATGGATTTACAAAGCTTCTGATCTTTGAGGGACAACGGCGCCATGGTGGAGGCAGACACACCAAATACAATACTACCATTTCGTGGGATCTCCTCTGGTCAAGGTGACCCCGAGGAGTGTTAAAAAGTCTCTTTTCCCCAACCCAGCTGTCGAAGAAGAAATCAGAAGTCTTCAGCTGTTGTTCTCATGGTTGCTTGTTATTTCTTATCTAAAACATTTTCTGTTTGGCCTGTCGGGGTCTGTTCTGCAGATCAGTCTGAGGCATACTCTGCCCACCCCCAGGCTGGTGTTGTCTTTTATACTATAAACTATGTATTTGCTATTTACAGTCATGTTCCAATACCTATGACCTGTGTTAGACAGTGACTTTCTACTCTAAATCAATCCCAAAGTGCCACCATCACCAAGAAGATGAAGGCTAGGAAGAAGAAGGGAGAAGAACAGGACAATGCCCAAATCCCTCCATCTTGTCTCCTAGACCCCCATAGTAAAATTCTTCAAAATTCCACCTTTCACCCTGTGACAACTACTGTTATGCTACTTAAACTTTTGTGACTTGTAATTCTTCATATAAAGTTGGTAATTTGCTCCATGGGTTGAGATAGAATTCCCAGGTGTCTTTTGGCTTCCTGCCAGGGTCTCCGAACCCCTGCCAGGGCTTTGAGCCATCCAGGGCATCCAGAGAGATGTCCTGGGTTCTGACAACTATTTGCCTTGGTAGCTCTTGATCTTGGCAAGACCCTGCACACAACACAATTTTTCAAATCTCCAGGTTTACTTGTTCTGTTTGACAAAGGCTGTTTTACTAAAACAAAACAAAACAAAAGAAACAAAAAAAACCAAAACCAAAACAACCCCACAACAAACCACCAACACAGGCAACCAAACACATGTGGTTTGCATTACACTATTTTTTTTCCTTAAAAACCCAAAGTCTGAGAGCTATTCCTTTCGTATTGAAGGGCTTTTCAAGGCTGTCAAAGATAATGCAAGATCTCCACATCCTCTGAGAGTAAAGGAGTTGCATCATAAATATCATAAAGCAAACCTTATGTACTACAATTTAGATTCTACCAAACCCATAGACCCACTTGTACTATAAATTACAATGATATTGCAGATTTTACATGTATGTCTGTGTGTGAGGAACTGGGGAAAAGGGGATTATTTTTGTTTTTAAATAATCACAGAATCATTAAGGTTGGAAAAGACCGCCAGGGTCATCAGGTCCAACCTGTGACCAATCCCTACCTTGTCACCCAGCCCAGAGCACTGAGTGCCAGCCACATCCAGCTGTTTCTTGGATACCTCCAAGGATGGGGACTCCCTCCTCTGGGCTATATTGGATTTGAGGCTGACAGTGGACAATCCAGACCATCCTTTTGCACTGCCCAGAAAATCTTCATTATTTCTAACCCAGTAAATCCACCAGTCAGATTTTAAACCCTCTGCAACCAAATCAGAACTAACGTGGGATCAGGTTCATTTTCTCCCATTAAACTCAACAAGGCATCTACATTGTTAAGTCCCATTTACAAATGCTGGCTTTTAGACATGCAGTAGTCAGAAATAATTTTGGGTGTTTAATTTCACAGTGAATGCCTGAAAGGGGCATTAGATACTAAACACAGAACTTGCCTCATGGAGCATTAAATGGCAGATGCTTGATTGCTTATGTGTCTGCCTGCTACTAGACTCTCTAGATAGCATTTTGAGAGAAAAATACATTTTCAGATGATTATTCTTTTCATTCTAAAGCAGATACAGAAGACAGTGGGAACTAATTCCACCCTGGATATGATTATTTCATCCCCTGGAGAATGACAGTGTCTATATGATTAAAGTTTTGAAAACTTTACCTGTATCTTCCTAGTTTTTTCTTATTTTGGGGTATGGAAATAAATTTTTAGTCTGATATATTTTTGCATTTATATTTTAAAAGGGCAATAACCATGACAAGTGTCTGGTAGAGGCCATCCCTACCATTCTTACTACACCTGGTAGAACGCACACAGAATGTCTCCCACATACCTTTCCATCTCTCATTGTAATTCCAGAAGTTTTCCTACTTAAGACCTGCCACATTCTACGCCGGGAAAAATGTATAGCATAAGGAAAAACAAATAATCAAAACTATTAGAAATCTCTTTGATAGGAAAAGATGACATTCATTTGCCTATACTGACCCTAAAATCTGACATCTGTTGCATGCAAAATACAGTTTGCTCTTTTTTCCTGTTATTTGTTCCATATAGAATACATTCTTTAAAATCCACTACCTTAAGAGGATGTATTTATCTTTAAGAAGATTCATATCTTTTTTTGCAGTCAAGATATGCCTTGCTTTCAGAGAAACATTCAACCATAAATGGTCCCACATCTGCCTTTTATCTAAATCCTCATCCTCTAGTCTCTGAAGCTGCACATTGTAAGCTGGAAACTTCTTAACAAATCTCTGTTCAGACTTCTGGGAACAGAAAAGAACTTCTGTTCAAATTCATTTCCATAAAAAGAACAAATCTCAAATACATTTCAAATCATTGTGATATCACACTTTATGTTGTATTTCAGTTAATGACTGGTCATCCAGGTAATTCAACTGCTGCAGATTAAGTTCAGGATTAAGTTGAGGATTTAGTACATTCTGCCATGTCCTTTGTATTATTTGCTACCCCTGTACTTAGCACAAAATACTATGTCCTGGATCTCAGATCTTTTCTCATTCTCTTCTACCTAATGTCATCCGTTACCCTTGCTGGAAATCAGGGAATGGTAATGTAAATCTAAAGTCCATTTCATAGTGCACAGAACTTTATCAAATCTCACTTTACATGGATTGAAATTGGGAATAGAAATTAATCAAAATATCAAGATTAAATTAAAATTACTCTACTCCTTTACAGTAGGACGTGTCAATGGCCCAGCAGTGGAAGACAGTGTCATAGCAGAAAACAAATTTGAAAAAAAATTAAAGTTTCCTAAATTATCCAGCTATCAGCATACTGCAGAAACTTTATGTCACAAGGAATATTGCAGCCACAGATTCACCCAAAACACTTTCTGAAGCTCCTGGGTAAGGTGTATCTGAGGTACTTGTGTAATACTTCATCACAGGCCTGTGACACCAGTCTAACAGCATGGTCAAAGGGTTCATATAAGTAAATTAAAAATGGGATAAATTCTTACAACACAATTGGTTCAGGTCCAAGACAGCCACAATACCATATGGTACAGAAATTCAACAGCCTTTGTGGTGAAAACAGCAGTTCCTGGGGAACAGCAATAGCAAAACACCTCCCTGAAGTGCACAATGATTCCAGGCAGACTCTTGGCAGACAGCATTAAGATTTATTAATGTGACTTCAGGGACATTTACATCAAATTTGCTGTAATAAAGCAAAAGGTCTGAAAAATGTAAAAGGGAATTAAACAAACTTTCATTATTGTTCACTGTCTGTTTTACATCTTGTCCTTGTAGTAGTGAAGAGCAGCACCATCTCATTTCAAGTGGCCCAATGGGTTCTTTTTCATTTTTGCCTAAGAAATGTTGGCCCACTGAGGCAATCTGGACACCATCAAAATAATAATATGACCAAAACCACTCTAGCCAAATCTTCATTTTGTGAATTGGTATGTAAATGGACTGCACTCAGCTATTCTGATTAACTGATTCTTCGCTGCTCCCAGTTATCTCAGGAAGCCCCTGCTGGTCTATGTGCAATGCTGTGTGTAACATGTTAAGCATTCTCACTCTAGCGGCAATTAAAAATTAACCCCATCTGTACAATCCAGACCCAAATCTGGTCTGCAGATGCATCATCATCGAGCAGTTGCTTCAAATTACAGGGTTTTATCTACAATGAGATTTTTTGAGCCAGTTTACAGCAACTGACTGCAAGACAGGGCTGAAGGATGTCTGTGAGAAGTTGCGTTTAAATTTGAACCATAAGGCAACAGCCACTAGTGGTAAGAATCATAGACATAGGACGTGTTGTGCCTGAACAGATTAAATGACATCCCCAGGAGGTCTAACTCCCATTTCCCTCTTCAGAAAATTCTAGATGGAAATATGAGTTCATATGTACAATACTCATTCTATACATTGTAGGGTGTCCTGAGCAGCTGATGTGCATGTGAACTCTTTTATTTAGACTAAAGCGCCACAACAAACTCACTTTATCTGTTGCTATGGCAATACTATGTTGTTGGAAAAAAGTAGCTAATGCTATTGTGATTCATGTCATTCCACAGAACTGAGAAAGAAACTGAGAAAAAGTGAGGGGAAAAGAAAGGAGAGACAGGATGTCTCTGGGAATATTTGTGTCTTTCAGGGAAAATACAGCTGCACATCCTTCTTCATTGAGCAGACCCTTTGGAGGTACTTTCGTCTGAACTGGATATTTCGCTAAATCATTACTCAGCCCAGGTGGCTGGTGTTTAATTAAACTGGTTCAATGCTAGTTGATAGGAAAACCACAACTAGCATAATTGGTTGGAATTTTATTTTGAAAAGTTTTTGTTACTCTTACTCATTAAAAAAAGAAATAAGAAGTATTTATGTTATGTATTTACTTTTTACTTACAAAAATACAATAATTGTTCATACTTTTACTTTTTTCTCCCTCTTTTATTTCTTCCCTCCTTTTAGAAGCAAAACACAGAGGAAGAAACGGGAAAATCTTATTTTTCTGATATTTTTAGTGTCCATAGTACCTTGTATTTGTAGAGATGACAATTATAATAACATTGTGGAAACTCTTATGTGTGAAAAGTTTATCTTTCTTTTTCCTATGACATTTCTTTCAGCATTTTCAAAATGCAAAATCCGAGGCTCCATATTTTGAAAGTTTTCTTTCTTAAGAAGCAGTGTTAACAGTGTTCCTACTGAAGCTGGGAGAAGATGCAGATTCCTGAATGCCTAAGGAAACTTCCAGAGCTAAAAAGAGAGACCTTAATTGAAGTAACAGAAGATGGGGAAATATGGAGCGATGCAGTTATTCAATGTATTAAACATTTTATTATGTTTGGGGAACCCAATAAAGTGGGATCCTGATAAATAAGCTGAAATGCTATTTTCCAGTGGATAATTTACCACAGTTTCTGGACACAATTTGAACAGTAAAAACCAAGATTCTTGTTTAGAAAATTTTCTCTCCTACAAAAATGCATTTCAGCTTTCACCAAGAAAATTTCCAAGGGTGGAATACTTCTTATCAAACTATTCTGTGTTTTGATATCAGGTATCACCAGTAAAAGTACCACTATAATTTTGAAACAACCTTCTTTTCACTCTCAGTTTGAAGCATTCAACTCCGGTATCTGAACAAGATGTACTAGTATCCAGGCATCTTTCATCTACATATGGAGCTGTGAGAAGAGTGACAGAAGAGTGACACAGAGGGAAGTTCCTCCTCCCTACTACAAACTCTTGTTTTCAGACTAACAGGTGTCGTTCCCCGAGCTCTAAGAAACACACCAATAACAACAGAAAGTTACTGGTTGGAGCTTGTGGCATACTTTATATGGGGAAATGGGAACACACACAGGAGGCAAATCAGCCTGAAATTTAACCAGGAGACAAAAAATAATTGATGGAGTCATTGTGTGCTTGTGGTGAACGTGGGTGTGGTCAGTGCCACAAGGAGCTCTGGCTCCAGAACAGCATCCCCTTGAAGCTACCTGCACTTTCTGCCTCAGTATAACTAAGCCAGCCTAAGAAAAATATTTCCATGTCAAAGATACATACTTTAGGTAGTTTGCACAGTTGGTGAGGGCTAAAGGAGATGTAATGCATTTCAAGCACTCTAACAGGTAAGAGATCTAATTGGCACCATTCACAGCACTGTTCTTTGCAAATGCTGTGCTGTCAATAGTTACTAAAGTTTTCCAGGAGTCCTTTCCTTAGAGACAAGGCAGAGGTGTGATGTCTGATTGTGGTTTAGAGTATGATTCGAGGTTACATAGTAGTACAAATTGAGATTTGAGTCCCCCATTACCAAAATTTCTGGACTGGTTTCATTTTGAAAAAATTACAAAAAAAAACTTGCAAAGGCAAGGATAAGGGTATCATATGAGGGAAGATGATAAAATTACTAGAGTTGCCTGTCTCTAAAATGTAGAGCTTTCTGTGTCCCACTCTTTTGCAAGAAGTAGCAAGGAAAAAGTCCAGGGTACGTGAGTTACTCAATGTCGTCTTAGTCACCTCTTGGCCCAAATGGTCACCTCAGCCCCGTTTCCCCTCAGAAGTCATTTCAATCAAAATTGCATGACTGAAACTCCTTAAAACCAAAACCAACTACAAAATCCTTTTATAGTGAATGTCCAGTGTCTTCATTAAATAGTAATCCAATTACTTACTCCACAATCAGCACAGCACTGCTTTTGGGTAGGGTTAATTTAATGAAAAATAAGAATTTATCACAGATGCCCTATGGCCTCTACTTAGGGCATATTCAATTATTTGCTTTCCCAGCAGCAATTACAAGTGAAATGGGGTGCCTGGATAGTCCAAAATATGCATTTGCTGGCTGCTGAGTTGAACTGTGAGAAAACCATCTTCTAAAACTTTCTGTGGTAGCGACACAGGAAGATTGTACATGCAGACCTGAGTACTGCACTCTGCAATGCTCTCAGCAGCTGCCTTGAGGCAAGTGAGCCTAAGGAAATGTGACACAAAATATCTGAGAAGACAGCCAGGCCCAGGGGAGCACAGAGCTCCGGGAACTCTGCGGCTCTACCAGCCATTGCGCAAGCCATGGGGAACGGGAAGTGCATTTCCCAACAGCCTGAATTACAAAGGTGGGATCAGGAGCTCCTGATCTCTGCCTGATCTTTTGTACAGCCTTCTGCGATTCACATGCTCATAGAGAAATTATGAAGAGGATTATTTATCCAGCCCTGCAAATTCCTGCTTGGCCTGCACTCGTGATTCCATCCTGGACCTGCTCTGTGGGTCCCAGCCAGCCATGAGCCTGCACACAGGAGCTGGCCCAAACAACTCTTCACTTCTTTGTTTCCCATCCAGCTTGAGGCCTAGGCACAGGGAGGATGTTTACTTTGAAAGGAAGAGGAGTAACATGCGTGCACAAAGGATTCATCTCACTTAAAGGGAAACCACCACTGCTCTAGACCTGTAAGAACAGGAATTCTGACTCAACATAGCCATAAAAGAAGCAAAAAATATAGTAATTAGAAACTTTATGCAAGCTGTAATAGCTTGCATAATTATGCAAGCTGTAATAGCATAAAGACAACAGCAGAAGCCATTCCTTGTGCAACAGCCTTAGATAACTGCCTGGAAATCTGTATACAGTAAAATAGTGATTTTGCTGAGTTCTCCGTGGACACATTTTAACATCACTGTTATAGTAAGAAAGGTAATTCATTGCACCTCTGATGATGATTCTCTCAGTTGATTATTACTTGTTGTTGTGCCACATGGTGTTCATGCTGCTCTAATAATAGCACTAGATAGTACTGGTCCCACCAGCTGCCAAAATGACATGTGAACACTCCTTTGGGTTGCTAATTTTGAGTTGCTCAGGGTTACACCAGGCTGTGCTACAGCAGCAGTTTCAGAAGCCATAGCAGACTATAAGCTGTGTGAATCTATAATTAAACCTACTGCTTTAGACAGACATATAAATTGCTCTAGACTAAGCCAAAATAAAGCTCTGTCAGGCAAAAAGGAGGCACTATATACACATTCCTGTGCTTCGAGTGAAATAATTTGTTAATATGTAAAATAAACATGCATTTCATAAATAGTTTTGACATATATTGTGGGCAAACTGCTGCAGATTGAGGATGTTTATGCTCTCAGCCAGTTTAATGACCCAGTGCACAGATAAAATGAGTGAGCTGGCTGCTAAAGTGGCAGAGATTTCTTACAAAAAATATATTAAGAGTGTTATGAACACAGGATGAATGGAAACACATGTATGTGACAGCAGCAGATGAGAAAGTAGAACAAGGGGTAAAAGAATAGCCTGTACTGGTAATGAAGAATACCATTCCCTTGACACTGTTCTTAGAACAACATTGTTCTCAGCAGTAAAATTGTGTCATGTGATATTTAGGGCAAGCTCAAAAGGCTTGCACTGAAGCTTACAGCACAAGATGCTCCAGCATCCTCACAACAGGATGGCAACAAGGCTGCAGCCATTTCCAACATTGGCCTGTTGGAAAAACAGATAAATTTCAAGCAAACAAGTTAAAATGGACAAAATCAGCAACTTTTCAAAGGTTTATGGAGGCTGAAGTAAGCAAGAACCCTAAACAGACTGCCCTATAACAAACACTGACTCCTAAAGGTTTTCAAAGATCCATCAAATCCCCAATTGTTGTCAATCAGGAATAACACCAGAGAAATGATGAGCACACGACAGACAGTGAGTGTCCTTTGCTATCTGTGTTGTACACAAGTGATCCTTGCTGGGGAGACAAACATGGGGGCTTGCAGGTGTGATGTGGGACTGTGAGTGAGTGAAATATTTGAGGGAATGTTAGTGCATAAGATCAACTTACACAGAGATTTTATAATTAGGTAAAAAGTTCTCTTTCTCTAAATCGAAGATTTTGTTACATTGAATTTTCCTCTTTTTTTAGTATTTCCATGTCTTTTAATATTTCCTTGATGTCTTAACCTTTAGCATTTCTAACAGCTGGCCTGAATATGCCATGATGTAACTCATGCTTGTAACTTGTCCAAAACAAGCCATTGACACAACAAGGATTTTTTTTTCTTTAGAAGTATTTTACTTGTGTGACAATAAATATCAGTCCCCCTCTCCGTTTTTACTTAAGGAGCTCCATTTCCCCCACTAGTTTTTCACAGTTTCATTATAAGAAGGAAAACCAGGCAGGATTTTTGGTCTTTTGCTTTACCAGCTGCTAAAAAAATTCTTTACCAGAATTTTTTGGGGTTGATTTAGAATACCATAGGCTGGTTGATAGAGAAAATATATAAGAACAGTAGGCTACAAAAAAATCATTTGCTCATGCATGGGGTAGAGATTTACTTTAAAAAAAAAAACAAAACACCCACAAAATGCTGAACCATTAAATTCCCCAACACTGCAAGAATATACATACAAATAGGAAGAAAAAGAGTGAAAAGCCATGAACTACTGAAAGAAAATATAACTCCTGTATTAAGACACTTAAGTAGGATGGAATTTTTGAGGATTTTAGGGAGGATCAAGATTAAATCGCACTGCTAAATAATTCTTTTTAAAAAACAATCAAGGTAACAAAAGATATTTGCAAGTCTGAATTCAGGGAAAAACTTTTCCTGTTTATAGATCTGGCTAAAAGCTTAACCATGCCCATGCAATTAGGACAAACTAACCTGGCATCTAAAAAAGCTGAGTATTTGGGGATACCTAGCACTAGGTATCTTTAACTAGTGAGTTAAAACTGGGGAAAACTGCTGATGTGCACTCTCTGAGGGTAAACCAAAGCTAAGTTGCTTTCAAATGTTGTCTACAGGTACTTTCTGAAGGATATTTGAATTGTAAACTTTGACTGTACAAAGAACCTGAGGTATTCAGGCTTCCAGCTGATTGCTCATTTGGACACCTGGATTTATGCAGTCACAGTATCAAAAATGATGTGTACATGTAAGTGTCTGCAACACTGACTTGATTTGCCAAGGTGTTTGGATCCTTTTATAGTAAAAGTAAATCAATGTTGTTACTGCAAAAATCGTTAACTTTTGCAGTATTTTATATCCAGACAGGTAATGTCTACACCAGCTGTCAAACAGTATTGGTGGTAATAAAGAATAATACCAATAACAATAACAATAATAATTCATAAGTTTGAAATTACTCTTTAATATTCATATTTCAATTCTGATTCCTTCTGTGTCCATGAGTTTGCCAAAAGGAACACAGTCCATCCAGCAGGCACTGAATTAAATACCGTGCATTTCAATCTGCTGCAGCAAAGTAGTTTGCTCCAATTCATTTCTGCAGAAAGTCCAAGAAATACACCAGCTCAAGCATAAACTCTGAGCAATCCTATTCCTTCCTGCCTGCTTCTCAGAAATTTCCAATCCTTGAACAGTTTCTTGGCCTTTTTTATAAACATGGTAACATTTATTCACCTAACTCATGTATGGACAAGCTGTGTCAGCCCAAGAACTGCATGAAGCTTCCAATAACAGGAATGGGTAATTTCATAGATTTTACCAGGCCCATTCCTTGTTTCCCTTACACTGGTTTGACTTCAGAACTGCAGGGTTTTCACCAGAGCTATCCATAGTTCAGGAAAGAAGATTTGGAATTCTGAACTTTCTGTTGTTGCAGAGAGGCCTAAAAAGAGCATATCCCAGTTTACCCAGAAAGTGCAACCCAGAACTTCCCACTACACTCTTCCATTGAGCCTTCCTTACCTGTTTCCATAGCATACATTAAATCAGGTATGTCCTAGGAAAAGACATGGCCCTGCAGCTGGGCCTACCTGCACTGCTGCTTATGGAGCCTGAATTAGACTGCATGCACACCTAATTAAATCTCAGACCCAGCTGGGCCAACAGCAGTTTGGCCATTGTTTTTTTTAATGCATTTGGCTTTGGCCCACACTCCACAAGGCTGCAGTATGAGCTTCAGAGAACCACTGTGACATGCTTTTCCTGTCTTTTGACAATACAAGGTGTGGATGTCAGAAAGGGCAGAACAGATCTCAAGACTGGCAATTTGGAAGGGCAGGGCTAATCCCATGCCAGGCAGTTCAGAGAGTGTTGGTGAGAAAGCAGATCCCAGTGAGAGGTTTCTTGTCCAGCCATGCCTTGTCCAGCCATACACATTAATAGCAGCTCCAGCTGCAGAAAATTTCCCTAATTAATCAGCTAAGTTCCATGACATGCTTCCTGATAGGTTACAACCTCTAAGCATTAACAGCTCAGTACACACCTACTGAACACCTCGGAGTTTG
The DNA here is from genome assembly GCF_014805655.1 of Passer montanus. Classification (NCBI taxonomy): domain Eukaryota; kingdom Metazoa; phylum Chordata; class Aves; order Passeriformes; family Passeridae; genus Passer; species Passer montanus. Next base: position 2,940,017 of record NW_024357170.1, on the reverse strand, counting down.
TCCATTTGCTCTAACACATGGACATGAACAAATGGACTTCTCTCTTCAGAAAAACAATAATCTGATAGCTTATAGCAATTGGGTGGTGGCCAGAAAGGAAACTCACAGATTTTATTATTCCCAATGGAGTCATATGGCATGGAACATATTTTTAAAATAGCTTTATTCCCACTAATTTTACTTCCATACCAGCATTTCCTTGAAATTATCCAGATTGGCTCTTCTTGTTCAGGGACAACTGGGAATGACAGGATGGGGATATTAGTGAGGGGAAGGGAACATATGCAGTTCCAAGACCTTGCCCACACCATGGGATGTGGGAATGAGTTCTGCACTAGCTGGTGGTGATGGAGGAGCTGAAACCCCTTCCTCCACACTGGGAAACCTGTTCTTGCATGCCACTTTCATGATGCCCTAAACCAGGGTACATGTCCCAAAGATGTAGAAAGCATTATATTCTTTGTTCTGTTCTCCACTTGTCTATTATTTGAATAGCAAATGTACTTATCTCCCGGAGTGCTGTGACTCACACAGTCCCTCCCGGAGCAAGATGCCAGTACAAACACAGAGAAAGGAGCTGGGATGTATTTAAGCTGAGTAATGTATGCTCAGAGCTGTTTCATCCTTGGATGCTGGAGCAGGCGGCTGATGAACCCTCTGAAGCAGGCAGAGTTACTGAGACGAGAAAGCATAAAATGTTCCCTGGGTTAAAAACAGGGAGAAAGGAAGGGCATGGGGACTATCCCCTCTGTCTGTTCTGGCAAATACTGCCACACAGCAACAGTTTAGGTAGCTGGAGACTCAATTCAGGAATGCACTCTTGATCTTGATCTAAAATATTCATATAGATGCATTAGAACCATTAGTCAAACATTTGATCCTGGAAAAAAAAAGCTGGAATAAATAATCAAGACATTTTGGTGACAACATAAAATAAATTAACAGTCAATAAAAATTTACAGAGAATGAGTCAAATCAATAGAACTTCAATCTACAAACCCAGACCTGTGACTAGGAGGAGATAGAGTAGATGCCCTCTATTATAAGCTCAGTGAAACTCTCAACAGCTTTCACATAAATAAACTACAGGACTGTGGTTTTCATAAAATTATTTAAATGTGGGGACAGGGCTGGTTGCTGTAGGAATGACTGCAGAAAACTTCCTTAAGGCACACACAGCCAGAGGCAAAGCCAGAGGGTTGGAAGTCTCTGGCTGTGCCCCAGCTCTTGCAGAAAAAAACCATAGGTCAAAGCAAGCCAGTGGATGAATTATGTCAATGTTGCGCAAGAAAAGGTAAATAATAGAGGTGTACAAAGGAGGAACGTGAAGCAGTAGTCCTGCTTCACTCCCTTGCAATATTCTGTTTAATTCTGAGCACTACATTATAAGCAGCCCGGAGGAGAGCAACAGTGATGATGGGAAGTCTGGAAGATCTTAACCAGAAGAGTGAACCCACGGGTCTGATCCTGAAAAGTCCAAGCTGAGACAGGGCCTGTTTTCAAATAGGCACATGCCTGCTGAATCTAATCTCCAGATGTGTTTTGGATAAGACAGGAATGAATGGACTTATATTACAGAAAAAAAGATTTAGTAAAGATTAGGAAAATCTTTGCTATCATACAAATCTCTCTATTGCTTGGACTGGTTATCCAGTTAACATCACTGATAGTCTTTAGAACTGGGTTACATACATGTCTATGAAAAAGGACAGAAGTATTTAAGATGCTTGTTTGAGGACTGTTTCAGCCTTGTGAGTGAAAGATTTGTTTTTGACATGAAGAGAAAAAAAAAATAATCAGTTTTAATTATTCACAGACCTGTAAAAATATTCCTACTAGCTGAACCCCATCTAGTATGGCGTCTAAGATATGTGCCAGATGCCCTAATGTAATTTATTTTCTCTGTACATGAAAGTTGAACCCAGACTCAGCTCCCTGCTTAAGATATTGCTAGACTGTGGGAAGAGAATTGAACTGTATTATGTAGCTGTATTATTGATAAATCATAACATTTTCACAATGTGGTGAACCAAATTACAGATAGTTTTAATTTCCTCACTGTGATCAAGAATGGGCTGTCCAGCCAGGTGGTGGGGTCAAGAAACCACTGGATATGGTACTTAGTGTCATGGTCCCATTGATGTGGTGGTGTTCAGTCAAAGTCTGGACTCAATAATCTTGGATGTTTTTTCCAGCTTGGTCTGTTCTGGGCACAGAAAACCCTAACAGAAGCATAGAGCTAAATGTATGGGAGCTTGAATATGGCAAAGGTTTAAAATACTGGAGTTAAAAAAAAAATAATTAAAAATAAGTACTTGGAAAGTGACCTGCAGGAATCACACTCCTCAGAACCTTACAGCTACAAATACCATCTTATCAAAAAATAGAGGCCTGAAAGGTGCTGCCTTGATCTGCAGAGTTGAAGAGCAAGCTCTCTATCTCTGCTGGGTCTCTTGGAACACCTCAGAAAGAACAAACGAGCCCCCAGTATGAATATTCTTCTTAAATGCCTGCCTACTGATAAATGTAATGGGAAAGTTTAGTTTGGCAGTGATAGATAAGGTCCTTCTGCTTTACAACACACCTTGAATAAACAGAGGACATCAGTCACCCACTTGTACGTTTTCACCATGGACCGACGGGACTGCGATCATGAGTCTCCAGGAGTGACTTTGTGACTTCTTCAACAGCCTCCACTTTCCACTTTCTAAACTATATTAAACGCCAAATTCCCCTGCAGCCTTATGTCAGCAGTGGATTACCTTATTTTGGCTATTCGGTTTCTATAAGACAGTTGGAATAGCAACTCCGTGTGTTGTTATGCTTTAATACATTTTTAGGAACTGGAAAAGAAGAGCAAGGAGAGCTTTCCAGCTCCCCTTCCCACCACGATGCTTCGTGTGGCTGGTCTGCCCTCTGCCGGGGCTGCTCAACAGGGAAGGCAATGAGGCTGGAGAAACCCCTGGAATTTGGGGACGGAAAAAAAGCACGGAATTGCCACGGTGCCAGGGCTCCGCCGAGCTCCCTTACAGCCACGTCCTGTGTGCCCGCAGGATATCAGCCACGTCCTGCGAACGTCTGCAAAGAGCTGCAGAACCACAGGATTATCATATAATTATTATTATTATTGTGACCTCTAGAGATCACCCTGTCCAAGCCCCCGCCCAGGCACGGCCGCCTGGAGCAGGTGACACAAGAGCGTGTCCCGGTGGGTCGGAATGTCCCCGCAGAGGGAGGCTCCAGGCCCTCCCTGGGCAGCTGTTCCAGGGCTCTGCCACCCTCAGTGTGCAGAAATTCTTCCTCCTGCTGAGCTGCTTGTGTTTAGTTTATGGCCAGTGCTCCTCGTCCTGTAACTGGAGAGTCTGGCACCATCTTCTTGGCAACCTTTGAGATATTTACATGCATTAATAAGATTCCCTCGCAATCTTCTCTAGACTAAAGATATACACACCGTAGAAGTCGGTCCGTCCGTCCATCCATCCATCTATCTATCCATCCTGCCGTGAAAGCAGGCACGAAGACCGGGCTTTGCGGGGCACCTTGTGCCAAAAGACCACCCTCTCCCCCCTAAAGACTGGATGTTTCCCCGAACCCCCCCCTCGAGCCCCCCACAAGGCGTGTCCCTCACTGCCCCCCGGCGTCTCCCCGCCGCTCTCCCCACACGCATGCACTGTAGAGTAGGACTACATTTCCCGGCATGCCGCAGGGGGCGATATGCGTGCGTGGCAGGGCGCGGCGCAAGAGGAGCAGAGCGGGACAGGGACACGACCATGTATGCGGGCGAGGGGCGGCCGCAGCCCCACCTGGCCGCGCTGGTGCTGGCGCGAGGCGGTAGCAAAGGGATCCCGCTGAAGAACATCAAGCTGCTGGCGGGGGTGCCACTCATCGGCTGGGTGCTGCGCGCCGCCATCGATGCCGGCGTCTTCCACAGGTGCGCATGCGTCGCCCCCCCTGTCCCTCCCCTTCCCCTGGCGGCTTCTGGTTCGGGATGGACGGGCCAGGGGACCCTGGCCCAGGGAGGGGTTGAGGGAAGCTGTCGCTTCGTCAAGAGGGTCTTAGGGATGACTGTCAGTGTCTGCAGGGAGGGCTCAGAGCAGGGACCAGGCTCTGCTCCGTGGGGCCCAGCAATGGGACAGAAGAAGCGTCAGGAACTAATGCCCAGGAAGTTCCATCTGGACAGGAGAAGGAGCTTCTTTACTGGAACAGGCTGCCGTGGGAGGGTGTGGAGTCTCCCTCGGTGGAGATACTCAAAAGCTGCCTGGATGGAATCCTGTGCATCCTGCTCCAGGTGACCCTGCTAGAGCAGGGAGGTGGGACCAGCTGACCTGCTGTGGTCCCTTCCAGCCTGACCCATGCTGTGACTCTGCCAGTGAGGCAGGATTGATCCTTACTTAAGACAAGGGGGTGCAGTCACTGTGGCACCAGATTAAGGGTCAGGCAGGGCAAGCACCCTGTCAAGAGCTCAGCTGTCCCTTCCTGCTGAGGGTGAGCAGCAGAGGAATGAAGAAATTGAAGTCTTACACAGTAAATTGAAATTAAAGTTTTTGTGATGGGTGGCCACTAGCTGGTGATGTTGTAAATATTGATGGGTTTAGTTCATTAAGACATCTTTATTAAATGGGACTGCCAGGCTGAAGGTGATCTCCTGTGAACTGCTGAAGCGCAGGATGACTTTGGTTCGTGGTCATCTGGGTAGTCAGGACAGTGTGCACTGAGCTTGGCATCTCCAAGGATGGAGACCCCACAGCCTTTCTGTTCCTTTCACTGAGCTTACCCAGAAAAATCTTATTTTCTCTCTACCTGCCCAGCTTTGAAATCACCTCCTTGCTGCGATGTCTCTTTCAGCATCTCCTGGCACATGTGTGCTCCCAGACCCAGTCATCATGCTGGCTCCTGCTGAGCTTGGTCCCATTTTCCTTTTTGGTATCGGGGAGCCCACAGCTGGACCCAGCACATCAGAAGCAGTCTCACTCAAATGTCAGGTTGCAGGGGATGGTCTTTTGTGCCCATGTGACACAGAAGAGAAGCTCAGTTTGTGGCCACGTGTCTGAAACTGGAAGCAATAATTAGAGCTAGATAGAAACGCATGTGTTGGTGGTGTTGAGAATAGAGCCATTACAGATTTTTCTGCAGGAACAAGACTGAGGATATTCTACACATTTGCTGGTAATTAAAGCCATGGTCAGGATGTGCTCGGTGTGTAGCACACTTAGGAGCAGGTTCCCTGTGCGAACCTGCTGCATAATGCTCAGAGCAAGTCAAGGAGAAAGGTAGCCCAGCTAGATCCAGAGCACTCTGTCATTATCTGGCCTGGAGAACCTTTCTTGCTGTATCTGGAAAGTAGAGGATGCAGCGCTATGTTTTATTTTTAATGAAGAAACAGACAAGAACACTTCTGGTTACTGAGGTTACTGATAATTTCTTAATGACTGTGACTCTGTATTGCTGAATGACCTGCTGTGGCTTCTGTTTGGCACCTGAATTTTCCCAACAGGAAGCCAGTCAGGGTTGTGCAGCCTGACTTTGAGGCATGGCAGGTGCAGTAGGTGGACATGCACCAGGTTTGCCTTGTCACCTTTGGAACAGCTGTGCACAGTACCTGTTACACAGCAAAACTGGTGGTTGAATGGCGAATGTGTATTTAAGTTCACCATCCCAAAGCAGTGTCTGGAAAACACCTCTTGTGTGTTTGTTCTCATGGGTGTGACCTGACGTTGCAGTCGCTGTCACATATATTTTTCTTTTGATGATCCCACAGATCCCATAATGTCTTTGGGGGAAGAAAAGTAACTGCAGCACCATTTCGTGTGGACAGTGCATTCAGAATGCCAGCTGTGAGAGGAAGGGTGACTTCTCATAGTTTTTGTTTTTACACCTCTCATGCTTTTTTGTCGCCACGATGACAGGAGTGGCTTCACATGTGTTCAGTGTTTGTCATCACATGATACTCAGAATTAGCCCTTCCTTTTTAAAATATTTATTTTCCCTGAATGATGGCAATCTTGCTTTACCAGTAGTGGAAGTTTTCTGTGCCAAAACACATAGAACTTGAACAGCTGGGAGTGTATGGAGCCCAATTAACACATTTTAACACGCAGCATAAGCTAATCTTTTAACTTTGTGGCAGTTTTACTTGTTGTAAACTAAACTCTTACATGATTCTGAATGCCACATCCAACGCATTCACAATTCATTGATTTGTTAACATGCCTAACAAATTCTTTGTGCTGACACTGGATTTTTCTGGTAACACTTCTAAGTTTTATGTTGCTTAAGTTTCCTGCATGGAATGCAACTCAAGCGTCAGGTTTTGCATTCTGTTTTTTTATCCCCATTGTTAAAAGCTGGTTGTTGGACTGACTGGGATAGTTTTATTAATACAAATACAATAACTAGTTCCTTTTATTGCAAGGTGTAGTACAGACATAAACAAGCTGAGTTTTATTCAGGTTAAATTACAACAGGCAAGTCAATAATGGTGGGATTTATTCTTTATATTAATTTCTGTCACTGTCTGCCAACAGCATATGGGTTTCCACAGACCATGATGAGATTGAGAAGGTTGCGAAGCAGTTTGGTGCTCAGGTCCATCGCAGAAGCCCTGAAGTCTCTCAAGACTCCTCAACTTCCCTGGAAGCCATCACAGAGTTTCTCAATCATCATCATGGTAAATCAGGGATGAAATATGCTGAGCTTTTATACTGTAGCCCCAGAGGGATAATGCACTTATTATTTAGAAAAATAAGTAAAGCATTGACTAAATAAAACCCAGAAAGATTCAGATTCTCCTTTTTTTTTTGTGTGTGTGTGTGTGGTACTTATACCACATTTTGCAGTTGTGTTACTAAAGATGTGAATTGTTTCATAAATGTCTCTTTGTTTTTCTTTAGAGGTTGATATTGTAGGAAATATTCAAGCAACATCTCCCTGTTTACATCCCAGTGACCTTATAAAAGTGGCAGATCTGATCCAGAAGGAGGGCTTTGATTCTGTCTTCTCTGTTGTGAGGAGGCATCAATTCAGATGGAGTGAGGTAAAGAAAGGAGGTAATATTTAGATGTTTCTGGTTACAGTTATACTTAACTTTTTTTTTTTTTTCAAATTCTTGCTTTTCATATCTATGCTGTTTTAGGAAGTGATGTCTGAGAGAAATTCCTTCCAAGCACTGGTGTCTTGATATTACTGAGCATTGTGCAGCCTTTCGGTAACTGTTTTGTAGAAATTAAAATTATATTAGCTTGTCTAGGCTGAAGATACAGTTCCAAAAAAACCTTTGCATGTTAACTTTTTCCTGGTGGGTATTCATGTGTACTCAGACATGACACTAAGGTCCTAACTAGAAAACTGTTCTTGCTATGCAGTAGCTGACAAATGACTAGTAATGTGAGATAAAATCTTGGTGAGGATGGGATGACAATCTCTTGGCCTGGAGACTTAGGTTTTGTTTCATCCTGATAATTTGGCTGCTGACGTATGTCATGTTGCAAAATGCCTTTGAATCATGAGGGCTAAACTCATGTTGGTTAGCACATCCAGAAAAATGTGACTGGTTTTTCCCAGAGAAAGTATGCCTCTTAGCTACAGTGGCCAAGATGATCAAAGTCTGAAATTTTACAAATAAAGATTGCAACTTGGTTTAGCTATAAACCAAGTTGTCCTGGTACAAAGAGCTATTCCACACATTTTGTGTGTTGGCTTTGTTTCTGTGGTTAAAGCAGAATTTTTTTTTTTCATTTTTTAAAAATGGTTATTTCAGGTACTCTCACACTGGAGTTTTGGTGTTTTTTTCTAGGTTTTTAAAAAATTAAAATTACTCAAGCATTACAGTTATTTTGTTGAGATATAAATTGCTTCAGATTAAATTTTTTTGTGAGTTTCAAAAGCATCATGCTGTAAAAGAGCATGTGTAATAAATGAGGCTTGATCTGAGAGATAAGTTGAAATAAAATTTAAGCCTTTGTTTAGAATAAACACTTGAATATTGTAATTGTTCCCCATAAGAGGAGAAATAAGTCATATGGTCGGGTCATTACCCTCAGGGCAGGAGCCCAGCATGGAATGCCGGCCGGCCAGGATAGCTCAGCAGGGGACTCAGGCAACCTAGGCAAGCTATAGTGATTTGCAGCTCTTAGTGATAATCAGCTCTTAGTGATTTCAGCTCGTAGCTTGCTAGGTGCCGCAGCAGCAGACGCAGGGGAGAGAGAGATGAGAAGCGCTGTATGGGTTCCGCAGGATTCTTTTATTTGGGTCTCCGCGAAGGGTCCAGTGACAGCTCTTCTGCCGAACCGGGAAGAATTAGGGGTTTTTATACCCTACAGGGGTTTTGAAAACTGTCCAATAGTAAGGGTCAGGGGAAAGTGACCTATGGATTTACAGGGAGATAAGCAGGGTCCGTAAGGCAGAAGAGAGGGGCTTCTAAAGCTCAGTCATGTTGACTCGGCATTTCCTAGCTCTCAGGCCTCTGATCGCCAAGGAGGCCGTGCAGGCCTTGTGCCTGCTACAAAGTCATGCTTTTTGTTTGTGCAGTATAAGAGGAGTATCAAAAGCATGGGGGGCAATTTCAGGATTCTGTGGATTCCAGTTTAGCAAGCCACATGCACATCTTCAGATGCTGGAAGGGACAAATGTGAAAGAATGAATCTCATGTGGATCTGCCATATGGCTTCCTGAAGTGGTTGCGTCCCATAGGCAGATTGTTAAATAAGAAAGCCTCGAGGCCTACCTAAAAAAAGAAGTAATTCTTCTGCACAAAATGACATCCAAACTTTTTTAAATGTGGTGAGAGATAAGGAATTATTCAGCTGCAAAGACTGAGGAGAGCTGGAAACACATTGTGCCAACATGAGCAGCTTAAGGCTAAATGCAAATGGCATTTCAGGTGTGTGGTATTTCAGGTGACAGTGATTCACAGCAGAATTATACAATGGTTTTTCTTCATTATATTTTTCCATCAGCTTTAGAGTACTGATTATGCTAAAATAATTTCATGGTTTGTTTTGGTTTTTTTTTGGTGTAGCTCTGTTGCTCCTTCTGCATTAAGGCTTAATATTGATAGACCCTGAAAGAGAAAGGTGTCTCTCTCTGACTGGAAATATTTACTTCAGTGAGTACAAAGCTTTAGCTGGTTATGAAACACCAGACGTGTGTATATCTACTAAAGCCTCAGGATGTTTTGGGTGTTTGAGAATGCCTTCTAACTTTCTCATGGTTACTGGATCATGACACCTGGTGAATTTTTACCTGCTTTGTACATCTGGATTGAAGTGGCTTAAGGACAAAAGTCTTTGGTCCTTGATTTGGTTTCTGCTACATATACAATTTTCATTGGTAATAATATGAAATCTTTTGGGATGGTGTTTGTGCAGACAGCTGTTTGTTTATTTGTGGACACTGATTAAAGCACTTATGAAGAGTTAATGCATAGCCTTAAATAAGATGTGTTTTGGGGAGGTCCCAAGATGTTTTCGCAGGCAAAAATTTTTCACATGTGCTCTTTTTTCACATTCTAGATTTCAGGCTGGTCCTTTCAGGTATCAGAGTGCATTCAGGCATTCCCATGTGCACTAGGAATTGTAGTACAGGAATAGTATTTCTTTCATGTTGGCAAGGACAGTCTGGTAGAACGTGCCTCCTACTCCTTGTGGGAACGAGTTTTGAAGCAAATAACTTCTTGTGTTTTTGTTGTTGTTTCTGTTTGGTTGGTTTGGTTTTTTTTCCTAAAGTGGTAATTAAAAGTTCCCTTTTTCACTGCTAGGCTTACAGAGTAGTCCTCCACTTTATGCACAATTCCAAGAAAGAGAGGCAATTCAGTGATTCCCTGGAGAAGTTGTGGATTCTGCATCCCTAGATGTGTTCCAGGCCAAGTTGAATGGGGTTCTGAGCAACCTGGAACAGTGAAAGGTGTCCCTGCCCATGGCAAGGGGTAGGAACTGGATCATCTTTAACGCCCCTTCCAACCCAAACCAGTCTGTGATTCATTATAAAGCTAAGCAGAAAGAGACAATAATGAGAGTAGTTGGTGACTGAATTATACCCTTAATTTTTCAACAGAAGGTTATTTAGGTTGTTAAGTGACTCTGAACAGGAATTATTTAAAGCTTTTTTTGTCATTTTTTTCCTCTGTTAACAGAAAACAAGATGACAGAACCCCAAAACCTGAATCCAGCAAAGCGGTACCGTAGGCAAGACTGGCCTGGGGAGCTCTATGAAAATGGCTCGTTTTATTTTGCCAAGAGGCATCTGATTGAGAAAGGCTACTTGCAGGTTAGTGCTTCTGGTTTTTTATGCTCTTCAGAATAATACATCTACTCTTGCTGTAGAGGGTTCTGAATTCAATACTCTGTTTTGATTTCTGATGCAGTTAGTGTGAAATAACAGCACTCTGACCTCAGAACAGTTTGCTAATTATTTATAACTTAGCAGGGCTAGTTATAGCTAGGGCAGTTCCAGTAAGATCATCCTCCATAGCAAATAAATTTATGCAAATAAATGTCTTACATAGCTTTAACCCTAAACCAATACAATACTGAGTTGAGTTTTGCAGGAGTTCATCAGTGTATCTTAGAATTCATTTTAGTGCCACTAAAGATGTGAAACTGAGCTTCATGCACTGTCAGAGCCTTGTCATAATCTGTAAATTTCTATGTTCAGCCAATTTCATCTTATGCCAATTTTTGTACTGTAACTTTAACAGTCTTTTCCCTTTCTTGATGTTTACATCCCAGTGTAGTGGTGCAGAACAACACTGGGGTGTGGTGGAATATATTTCCCTTGGAAATTAAGTAACAGTAAGAAAATAATAAAATAGTCTTCCTAAGCAAATGCTGAAGGTATTACTATTTTGCTGATTAAAAGAGCTAGTGAAATTAGTTTGATATAATTGCTGTAATGCATAACATCTTGCACACTTTCTCTAGTTGTAAAATGGAAATAATTATTAACTATTAACTATTCATAGTTATTAACTGTTCCTTCAAATGGTTCTGTGTCACTGGCAAAAACATAATTGATGGTTCATTTTTATATAAGCCATGGTGGCCACTGTGTAACCAGGCACTTGGCTTTCATTGCATGGTGCTAAATTGTAGAGTTTTGTATTTGTGTTGACCCAAGCATAAAATTTGAGTGGATTTTATTTCCTCCAGGGTGGTAAAATGGCCTACTATGAAATGCGTGCAGAGCACAGTGTGGATATTGATATAGACATTGACTGGCCTATTGCAGAGCAGAGAGTGTTGAGGTAAAAGCACTTTTTATTCCCTTATTTCGTTGATGCTGCTTGTTTCAAAGTGTGGTCATGTGAATTCATAACGCATAGAATGTAAGCAATGGAGATCAAAGATAATTGGGCAGCTTTATTTCTGCCCAGGATTTTTTCCTATCTCTGTTGAAATCAACGGAATTACCTTTGTTACATGGTGGCATTTTGGTAGTTTGATTTTTTACTTGAAGTTCAGCTTGGTGAAGAGTGTAAGCCTCAGCAATGTGTTAGCATCCTCTCTGGCTTTCCCAGCTGAGGTGTCCCAGATTTCCATGCTCCAGACCACTATAACTGATGCCCAGGAATGGGAATGTCTGTGTAGAGGGCATGAGCTGATTGTACCTCACCAGCTACCTTTTCTTTGCAGCTGTTCTAAGGAAATAATGGGTGGGAAGGGAGTATATTTTCTGTGCCTTTTTCATCCTAATTTTTAAATGGATGACATAAATGGGCTGTCTTTTGGATGGTTATGTTCATTTCTTTGAAGAAATAGTTGGAGAGTGATGATGATGAGAAAAAACATTAGAAAAGAAGAATTTCAAAGCTGGTTCTTCTGTCTGAAGGCTACAGTTGTATGGGAAATACTTGGGGTTTTGAACTGTGCAAAAACTTCCATCCTAAAAAGATAATTTCTTTGTCTAGCTTTGGATATTTTGGCAAAGAGCCGCTAAAAGAGGTGAAGCTCTTGGTTTGCAGTATTGATGGATGCCTGACCAATGGTCGCATTTATGTGACAGAAGATCACAAGGAAATGGTCTCCTATGATTACAGAGATATTGTAGGCATTGATCTGTTAAAGAAAAGAGGAATCCAGGTAAGTGCTGTTCTGAAGAGTGAGCCATCATACCTCACATAACCTGCACATTAAAAGATTCTAAACAATACATTCTTGCAGCATAGAAGTTGAAGTTTTTTCACAGTACTTGTGGTCAAGCAGCATAATATATTGGTTGGGACAAATGTTATCCTCAGAACCCTAAGAGGAAAATGAGTGTTTTGAGAAAGTTCTCAGTCACAGTAATTACAGCAACTTTCTGCATTTCACAGAATCAGAGAATCGCCTGGGTGGGATCATCTTGTTCCATCCCCCTGCCATGGGCAGGGACACCTTCTACTATCCCAGGTTGCCCCATCGAGCCTGGCCTTGGTTACTGCCAGGGATCCAGGAGCAGCCACAGCTGCTCTGGGCAACCTATGCCAGGGCCTCACCATCCTCACAGGGCACAATGTCTTCCTCATATCCAATCTAAACCTCCCCTCTGACACTTTGGAGCCATTCCCCCTTGTCCGGTCACTCCAGGCTCTTGTCAGTAGTCTTTCCCCGTCTTTCCTGTGGGCTCCTTTCAGGCACTGGAAGGCCACAATGAGGTCACCCCAGAGCCCACTCCTGTGAAATGGAGTAGATGTTTTGTCAGCAGTCCCTCAGCTTCATTTTCTAGGAAGCCAGAGGGGTAGGAAGCTTGTAATCACTGTTTTGTTGCCTGTGGGAGCCCATTTCCATACCTTCTTTGACTTGGAATGTTTAATTGAAAACCTCTAGGTCTTTGTGCTGCACTTTATTTCTAGTATATGTTGCTGTTACAATCCCGCCTTTTGCTCCTCTTCTCTTCATTCTGTACTTAAAATCAGTGTCAAGCATTTGTTTGTATTTAAAAGCAATTAGGGAAGATAAGCTTGTCTACATCTTTGACAGAAAACCTGAAGGGTTTGCATCTGAGATTTCTAAAAATCCTGCTACAATTATCTTCTAGTTTTAACTTACCTTGTGCACCATTCCTGAAATTTCAAATTTGGAATGAACTTCCAGAGATAAATGTGCTGTGCTGCTTTCATCTGTATAGTGTTGTTTTGATGCTCTGAAATGGTGCTATAAATAAAGTTATGTTATTAAGTAGAGGGGCCAAAGAAAAAACTTCATCTTCTACTTCAGCAAATATTTCAGAAATCTTTCTTGATCATTCTCTCATTCCACATTTTGACTTAATTAGATCATACTGCACTAGATAGTCACCATGCCACCATACTGTGATATTTAGTATTTTAATTAGTACATGTTGCATTTAAACAGACAAATGTAAATCATTTTTGAACATCAGGGAGGGCTGCAGAAAGGTATTTCACCTTCCTAAAGGAACCTCAAGACTCTGGTTTTGGCTGCTAATCACTTCTGCTCTGAGTTTTGAAAATTAATCATTCAGTGGATTTCCAGAGAGAGCTTCTACAAACAAAATTTGTGCTTTTTTTTTGTAATAGTAAATCAACTTGTATGTCATATTTCTTTGGTGTAGAACTTACTCTAATTTTATTTCAATAGGTTCGACTCATCTCTGACAGAGATTGTTCAAAAATACTGTCAGCCATGCAGCTGGGATGTGCAGCAAAAGTCAGCGTAACAAATAAACTACAGGTTCTGAAGGACTGGCAGGAGGACATGGGTTTGAGCTGGAAAGAGGTGGCTTACTTAGGTCAGTTCCTTTTCTTTTGGTTTATTTAATTTAAATAGCATAGACAAATAGAATCATGCTGCTGCTGAGCTTTAAACCACTTTTCTCTTTGTAAATACACTGAATTTAATGGGATTGCTGTGCACATTGCAACACACAATCATCAAAAGTGGGTATTTTATGGCCTGTTATGGTAAAATCTAAATGTTACAGACATTGATGAATCTGTGTAATTCGGTAAGGGAAGTCTTCACTGTTTTTCCAATGGGATATAGGAAAGCTTTTGATTTTAGGAAACATTTTGATATCAAAATATTGATAAGCATTCACTTAGAGCTGACAATTTTAAACTCATCCTAGTTCATTTCAGAGGGATATTGTATAGATTGTGTTCTGAAATGGTAATCAGAAATAGACAGAATTAGAACTGAAAGCCATGTGCTTCTGTGCTAAACTGTATTTCAGTGACAGGCTAAGTGAGGAGTCCTGCCAAACTTTATTCAGCTGCTCACATAATTTTACTGCTCTTAAAAGTAGCATTCTCTTGCCTGAAGATTGTGAAGTGTGATCATCATTTACATGTATCACCAAGATTTTCCAACACCTGACTTGATTGTGCAAAGTGCTGTTGAGCTGCTGAGATGAATATTGTGACAAAAAAAAATTTCAAAAATCAGATCAATGCATACCCAGAAAAACTGAGAAAAATACTGATTCTTTTCCTTCTGTGATATTTGGCCTTGTCTGTCATCTTCCTCCCTAGGAAATGAGGAGTCTGACATGGAGTGTCTGAAGCAGGCAGGCATGAGTGGTGTGCCTGCTGATGCCTGTGCCGCTGCTCAGAAGGCTGCTGGTTACATCTGTAAGAGCAGAGGTGGCTGTGGAGCTGTGCGGGAGTTTGCAGAACACCTATTCCTGCTCTTAGAGAAAGTGAACTCTGCAAGGAAGCAGTTGGAAGAAATCAGCTCAGCAGAAAAGGAAATGGGGAGAAATGAGAGCTGCAGGAAAGGAAATAAGGAATTGATGGAAAAAGAGTAACGCCATTGGTCAGCCCTCCTTTTCTTCCTCAGTACATCCATATCCCAAAGGAATGCTTACCTTTCAAATTTTACAGCACAGTAGAGTTAAAAAGGTGTCTCCCCCTAATTCCAGGTCCCACATTCATGATTGTATGCTGAAAATATGATCATATCCATGATGATTTTAAAAGCCATTTAAGTGCAATGGGAGGAATGCTACAAAAGAGAGTACCCTGTAAATCTGCTCTTAATCATCACACCTGTCCTACAGGAATGATGCTTCTCTATTTCATAATCTGAATGTTTTCAGGGATCAATGATTTTGTATGACTTGAAGATTTGTAATTTGGGCTTAAAAACCCCAAAACTTCTGTCAGTTTTTCTCAGGTGGTTTGCATTTCCTTTATCAAATGCATGGTATTGTGGTTGTGTGATTGCATTTTACAAGCTTTGTCCTTAGCAAGGAAGAGTTTTAACATATGTTGGAGAGGTCAGGTGTAAAATACTTATCAATAAAACTTCCTCCTCTATTTTGAAAATACAACACAGTTGCTCTAAAACAAGTTAATACTCGTTTAAAAAAGCACTTTAACATGTGTTCAGTTTGAAGCTCATAAATAATTAAATCACATTTGGAATTGTCGATCCTGGAATCTGTTTATTTTTGATTTTATTGAAGTGCCTAAATTAATGTTTTGCCAAATTTGGAGTTAAATTTCCCATTGTCTTTGAGATCATTGCAGAAACTCACTTTCTTTCTATGAAGACTGTATTGCAACCTCAAAAGAGTTAAAGCCAAATAAAAGCCTTTAAGTTTATTGTATGGAAAAGTAGCTGCTGTTAAAAAAAACGAAACAAAACTATAGTTCATGTGGGTTTATATAAAATATATATATACAGACTACTTTTAGCATGTTAAAACTGGTTTACATGCTTGTATTTATTGAAAATAGGATTTGTAATGTACATTACAAATACAATAGTATATATCAGAGTTAAGTTCTGGTTTGGGTTATGCTAAAAAATAAAAATACCCATGGTACACTGGCAGTTACAAGTAAGGTGAATGATAATGGCTTGTATATTTTATTTTGTTTCTCTGCTAAATATTGCATTGTATAAATAGTTATACTCCCAGTATATCACCTGGTATAGTGGCCTCTGATAAACTTTGTGTTTACTTCCTTTCACAAAGCAAGATGTTGAACTGAAATTATTTACTGCCTATCTACAGTTAACAGATAAATTGTTTATTGTAGTAACCAGCTCTAAGTCACCTAAATTTACGTGTCTCAGTTACATTTTAAGGTTCTGTGCTGGATACATCCCATGGACTTTGACAAAGAGGAGAGCCATATTTTGGACATCAGTGTTTTCACCTTGATGAATTCTTGTTTAGAAGAACATGGTATAATCTTACATTGGAAAGAATATGAAGGATAAAAGAGCTCTAGAGACTTTACCAAAAAAAGATATGGGATATGCAGGGTCTGCTTCCTGAAAGGTTCAGATTTGTATTGCCCACACTGTAGTGGAAAGTCTAATTATAGGGTAGGAAGAGGGATGCCTTAATTACTTTTGATTTTATAGAAGAGCCTCAATCATATGAAGGATTTAGGGGTCAGAGAGGCAGAGACAGTGAGGGTAACTGTGTCACCTTAGAGGTGAAATCCCAAGTCCCAGGAAAGTTTAAATGTGTTGAATATTTTTCCAAGGCCTATTCCAGTACATGTGACACCACATTGCCTTTCATTAGAGGGGTATTACTCATTCAGAGTAGATTTCAATGGTCAGTTTTGTTAGTCTGGGGTAATTTTGAGATCATCTTTTGGCCATGTGAGCTTTTGGTTTTTTTGCTTCAATTAACCTAGGGTATTTCAAAGAAGATCTTAGGTAATGTGGGCTGTTCTGTCATGATTATGTGAAATGGAAAAACAGGAAACTATGTAAATATTTGTAATAAGCTGTTAGGAAAAAGTAGCTGATTACTTCAAATTTTAAATAAACAGCTTTCTTTAGTCTTTTAAGTAGAGAACAGTTATGGGCTGACTTGTGGTGAGTTTCGGTACTCCAAATCATACTCACAAGTTCATGCGCCACACAAATAATTTGTGATGGCAAAGGTGGACAGATTTAATGCCCAAATTAATTCTTCACACCTTCACCCACTTCTGACTCTCATTCTTTATTTTTATCTGCTTTTTCTCCTATTCAGTTTATCTTCCTCTCCAGTTCCTGTTCAGTGATGCAACAAGTTCTGACCTTAAGTTATTTCAAATCAATATGAATCACATATATCTCAGCCTTTTGAAGTCAGAGATATGTTTTAATACTTGCTGATTTCAAGTGTCTAAGACTTTTAAACCTTGATCACACATTTTAGGTTACTAGTTTTTCCAGAGCCTATGTGGGGGAAGGATTTTGATTTTAATTTTTTTTTCTGTTAGTCTGGTCTTAAAACACTACTTACTTTTTGCAGCAATAAGTCTAAATTAGTCTAATTCCACCCAGCAGGACCAATCATCCTAATTGTTATCTAATTGCTCTTGTTAATTACAAGAGCAGTAATGCTGTACAGAAGAAAAACACCATTATGTGTGAACCTGATGCATAAAGGGGTTAGAAAATCTTACCAGTAATACACTTGTCTGAAAAAATCTTTGGATGGTGGGTTTGTTTTTCTCTCTGTTGTTCTGGGACAGGTTGGTGTATCCCCCTTTTCTGATTCAAGATATGTTTATGGATGTGGCTCTGGTTTAATAGAGCATTCCCCCTTCTGTGGGGGAGGCATGAAAGAGAATGAGCAGTGAGCAATATGAAGGTAATGGTACCAAATTATTCAGGCTAGTAAAGAGAGGGTCTGGTGAAACTGAGGAGGTGTATATATAAAATAAGCTGAGCTAAACTGAAAAACAATCCTAACATAAGTGTTAAAATATCCATTTTCACAGAGCAATTATAATTAAAAAATATATCTAGTGGTTTGAAGTGTGTGCTAGCAGTTGAAAAAGGAGAAATTTTTAGAAAGAATATTTAACAAGTTAAAAATAATTAATCCATTGTATAATTCAGTGGTTTGTGAGTATCTTGAATACTGCATGTTTTGTTTATTTTGTGTTGAAAAGGCTGTAGCATTCCAAAGGGAATAAATGTGGAGGATAAATTGGATGATGTAAGACAGGAATCATGTTCAGTTGCAGCAGTAGCCAAACCAGATTTCTTCACTTTGGAAGGAGCATTCTCCACTTTGGATTGAAGGGAGTTGTGTTAAAATATTTGTAAAATTAAGGATGGGAAGCCATGGAAAGGCCACTGAAGAAGCTAGCAGTGACCAAAGTCAAGTGTCTGAGGAATATAAATTTATCATGTTGCATTTAGTGGTGCTTTCCAGTTTTCCTGTGGCCTCAGCACATTTGCAGCTCGTGGATTTCCAAAGCTGGACATGGGTTACAGACATTTAATGAACCTTAGAATACTTAAAACAGGCTTGGGCCATGTGTTTCATGAATCTGACACTTTAGATACAGTTCTGGTTCTGAACCTTGGATTCTTCCTCCTGTTTCTTGTGTAAGAAATACCCAACTGTATTTTATTTTTATTTCACAATGTATGTTAGTGGTTCATTCCACGTCAGTGTGTAGCTCTGACACAGTGAGCAGAAGGACATGACATTACTATTATCAATAGGAGTAATCTAATCTTTAAAAATTAAGGAAAATAGGGCAAAAGTACATGCAGAATTATGTAAGAGTACAGGTACCTTGGATGAATCAATGGTCATTATTATCTGTAGTCAGAGATACTGTAAATTGCTGTGAAAGTTCTTGGCCAAAAAGTACTCGGGTTTGGAGAACATTCTGGAACATGCCACATTTTTCCTGATTGTTCACATATTTTGCTGACAAGTTTCTGGCCTAAATTGAAATATATCTGGACTAGATGTGGCTATCTTGTATTAAACATGGAAATAGTCTCTCAAGGGGTGTAACTTTTAACTGAAGGTATAGTTGCACACCTCTTTATGGCTAGTACAGTAGGTACAGTAGCCTGTTTATGGCTAGTACAGTAGTAGTAATCCATGTAGGATTTGTTTTTACTGTCCCACCTTTTCTTTCCTGGTTGCACTTTGTCCACAGCAATTCAGACTCAAGTTGGAAGGGGATTGGTCACCACCCGCTGATCTTTCTGAACAGCGAGGCCCAGCAGAAGTGTTTCTATTCAGGTAAAGCTTAGTCTAAAAAGCTTGAAAATGGGATGAAGTACCACAGAATCACAGAATAAGCTGAGTTAGAAGGGACCCCTCAGGATCAGGAGTGCAGCTCCTGGCCGTGCACAGACCCCCGAACAATCCCACCCTGTGCATCCCTGAGAGCGCTGTCCAAATGCTTCTGGACCTCTGGCAGCCTTAGGGTCATGACCATCTCTGGGGAGCCCGTTCAGTGCCCCAGCACCCTCTGGGGGAAGAACCTTTTCTGATATCCACCCTAACCCTCCCCTGACACAGCTCCAGCCATTCCCTTGGGTCCTGTCCCTGGTCACACAGAGCAGAGATCAGGGCCTGCCCCTCCTCTTCCTTCACGAGGGTCCTGTAACTGCAGTGAGGTCTCCCCTTAGTCTCCTCCAGCCAAACAGACCCAAGTGGCCTCAGCTTCTCCTCATTCCCCTCATGGCCCTTTACCCAATTTAGACAAATATAAAACACTCCCATTCATGTCACTTAATGAACTTTAAGTTTTCCTGAATATATTTATCATGATCTACCTTTGGATCAATTCCATTCTCTGAATGTTGCCTCTTAAAGGACCTTAAGGGGCTACACTTATCTCTGCCTGGAGTCTGAACAGATTTTATGGGCAGTAATTCTGATAACTCACAGACAGGCCCTGGTCTTGGCTTGCCACATCGGTATATCAACACTTGGAGCACTTTGTTCAAACAAAACACATATTTGATTTATTATGGAAGTCAAGAGGTTTTAAGGGGATTTTGGGGTAAACTTGCAGGCAGTGCTGGCAATGTGGAGAGCAAACTGGACCACTGCCCTGCAGTGCCTCTGTACTGCTGCCCCTGCTGAGCAGCAAGGGAGCTTGGGCTACTCCAGCCAGGCTGCTGTCATTGGTGTCAGAGCTTGGATAGCACAGACATACATGGCCTAGCTTTGATTAAGCCCTGCTGAACCTTTTTTTTTTTTTTTGGTTAATTTTAATCTATGTAAATCTTTTATTTAGTCAGTAGGCCATGCTGTAAACTGATCCATTCCTCATCCCCCTGAAGCAGCTAGGGAGCTAATTGAACTTTGAGCAGCACACTGTTACCTCCCTCACTGATAGGTAGGTTTAAGTAGTTTACTAAGCTTACTTTGGTCCACAAGGCAAGTCCTCATCCTGTCCCTTCACACACAGTTCCATGTTGTAAGTAGGATGTGATATAAACAATCCTATTTGTGTGTGCATACATGTGGTGCAAATGCTGCTCTTACAGCAGTCTTAGTGCAGCTAAACTCACTTGCAAACCTCATTTCCCCAAGGACCCTCTGGCTTTTTTCCCATACTCAAAGGGCCAGAAAAAAATAAGTCTCTAAGTAAAATGTTCAGTGATTTTCATTAGCTGATTTCTTGCCACTTATTAATAGTGGAAGAATGACACCTCAAAGGAGGGCAACAGTGGCATTTTGGGGGAAGAGTGAGTGATATAATGTCAGAAGAGCAAAGTAACACATCAAATGGTTATTTGTATAGAGCAGGACATCATCTCCCTCAGGTTGTGTTGAAATGGTAAATGGCAAAGGACTGCACACAGGCTTTTCTCCCACTCTCAGCACCATAACTTCTGTGTCTTTGTGCAGGTGCAAAATCAGTAGGTGTTGATGCCAGCTTACACAAAGCAGGCATGAAATGAAATGGCTGCCTGGCAATTGTGAAGTGTATGGCTAGAGGGAGATGAGTGTTGATGAAACCAGGTTGTTTCTGTACCTCAGAAAAAACACAGAAGAGGAGCTTCTCTCACACACAGGATCTGTGTTCTGCCTTGGAACTGTGTGGTGGGGTAGAACACTCCCTGCAATGTGGACACCGATAGTTGATTCTTGGAAAATCTGTTTTATCAGGGCAGAGTAAATAAATAAGTGCTGTTTGGATTAAGCTGTCTCTGAGTGGTGGTTTGGTTTTGTTGCTCAAGGAGTGGGAAATAAAATAGTTCTCATCAAAACACTGGAAACGGGAATTTTGCAAGAAGAAAATCAAATGGAAAATAAACATTTACGGTTGCTCAACATGAGGTGCTGAAGTTTATTTGGATTTGTATCAGTTGCATTTAAAACACAAAGACTCTCTGGTACCTAATCCAGAAATAAGTTACATCAAAGAACTAGACACTGTTAGAAAAGAAAAAAAAAGGAAACACGTTTGTAAAGAGACTTCAGATCTTCAAATGCTGCAGTTTTCAACTTAATTATCAATAGCAATGTCCAATAAGATAGGCACTTCCAAATCATGGTGTATCACAGGAGGAACAAGTCTGGGATCAAATTTTGGTAATTTTCTTATGACATGTTTTTAGATTTCTTATACATTCAGTTCCTTGCAAGTTTCTTTTTTGTTTTTCTCTTCATATTATCTTGGGTAAAATTCCTTATTCAGGTTTATGAAGTCTGTTCATATCCCCTTGGAGCAAAGAAAATAAATAAATGATGAAGTAGATTTGGTTGTCAAGCCAAGGTCTGACACCTGACTGTGAAACCATGTACACCTGCCCTCTGAGAAGTTAGTTGAGCTCTGGCACTGGGTCAGAACTTTCCTGTTCTCAAGAACCCATGTTTATAATCCTTCCTCTTGGAAGCATTATAAACTGATGGGAGCATCCATTCAGAACTTCCCACCAACTGGTCTGTGCATGCTTGTTGATAACTGGATATTGTTCTTCACAGAGACTCAGCACTCATAGATGAAACTATCTGCCATTTTGCTGAGTTTCATTTTCTCATTAAATATCTCCTGAAACCTAATATTCTGCTTTGGAGTGAAATAGTTCTTCCAATCACCAACAGCACCTAGGAAAGCAAGAACAGAACGAAGAGTGAAGTGAGCAATATGTGGAGCAGAAAATTATTTTAAAACAGCCTGGTTTTGTTAATGTTGCAGTTGGCACAGATATATTAATATTCTTAACCATGGTCACCGTGATAGGTCAGGATCAGAATTGTTCTGATGAGACTCTGGTGGAAAGATCTGGATCATCATCTGTAGCAGGCCTAGGGCCTGCATGGCCTCCTTGGCAGTCAGAGGCCTGAGCTAGGAAATGCCAAGTCAGCATGACTGGACCCTAGCAGCCCCTCTCTTCCTCCTTCGGACCCTGCTTATCTCTCTGTAAGCCCATAGGTCACTTTCCCCTGACCCTTACTATTGGACAGTTTTCAAAACCCCTGTACGGTATAAAAACCCCTGATTCTGCCTGGTTCAGCAGAAGAGCTGTCACTGGGAACCTTCGTGGAACATCTGAAGAATAAAGAATCCTGCAGAACCCCACACGGCCTTCTCCTCTCTCTCCCTGCGTCTGCTGCTGCAGCAGCACCTAGCAAGTTAACGAGCTGAAATCACTGAGCTGATAATCACTAAGAGCTGAAAATCACTATAGCTTGCTTAGGTGGCCTGAGCTCCCGCTGAGTTATCCTGGCTCCGGCACCCCCCACTGGGCACAGCCCGGTAGGGAGCTACCGTGATAATCATCCATGAAGGTGGATGAACCCTATCCTCAGAGTTGATTAGTGCCAGCAACACAAGTGGTGGAGGAAGGACCGCAGCTTTTCCAAGGTGGAATTAGAGCTCATGGTGATCTGGGCAGGGGGACATCTTACCATGCCTTAGTTGAATGCAATTAAATGTCTCTGCCTGGGTTTTTTCACAGTCAGTAGAAGAAATTGTAGAACCACAGAGTGGTTTGGGTTGGAAGGGACCTTACAGGTCATCCAGTTCCATCCCCCTGCTGTAGGCAGAGATGCCTCCCATTATCCCAGGTTGCTCAGAGCCCCATCCAACCTGTCCTTGGACACTGCCAGGGATCATGGGGCAGCCACAGCTTCTCTGAGCAACCTGTGCCAGGGCCTCCCCACCCTCACAAGGAGGAATTTCTTCCTTATATCCAATCTAAACCTCCTCTCTGTCAGTGTGAAGCCATTCCCCCTTGTCCTGTCACCCCAGGCCCTTGTAAAGACTCTCTCTACTAGATGGTCTTGTAAATAGTCTGAAAATTCATAGATTCATAAAACAGTTTGGGTGAAAAGGGACCTTTACAGGAAATTTTAGTCACCATCTAAACTTATTAAATGAGTGGTAGCCCAAAAGGCACTGACAAAAAAAAGATTCCTAGAAAAGGAGCCCAGAATGGACTGACAAATTAATCTCACCCTTACATCTGCTCCTAAACTCTAGAATTTTTATGGATGAGGTGTCCAGCTACTTAAGTGGCTAGTTGAATACTTCTGAGTGGTCATGGACACTGGTGGTCAGAAAAGTGTTTCAACTGTTACCCAGTTGAAGCAAAAAGGAAATTGTTCTGTAAACTGATACATTTTTATGAGACAATGCTTACAGTTCCCCCCATGTGCATGCTCTAAAGACTCTGCATGCCAAACCTAACATAATAATCTTGTTTTCTGACTAAAATAGCATTCAGTCCTAAACGACAAGAAAAGAGAGCCCAAAGCATAATATATACATATAACTCTTCTGTAAACTGGTTGAAACTAGCTAAATGTCTGGGATTAGCATAGGAACTTACTACTTGGAAGTGAAAATGTTGGGATTTTTCAACATTTTTATCATATCTATCAAAGTTCACTGACTGAGAAAAATGCATCTCTCTTTTTTGTTGTTGTTTCTTCTTTATTGACAGATTGTATGTTTTCATTTGTTTCTGCTGACTGGTAAAACCGTTGTGAATTAACGAAAGGTACCATTTCTCTGTTTATTAACTGAAACAACTCTTAGCTTTAAACTGTCAATTGTTGTTCAAAAATTAACTAAATCAAAATAATTTTTAAAAATTGTGGGTTTGATTGACTTGTTATCCAAACCTGTGGAAGCTTCAGAAATGCCAGGAGCAAGAAAACAGCTCCTGAGGGTATTTTAAAATCACATCTGAGCTAAGAACTGTGGAAAATTTTCCAAGGTCTGGAAGTTACCTATGACCATTCTTTTGTTGTTGTCAGCATATTCCTTCTTCAGGAATATTTCAGTAAGATAAGGGGTGATAAGAGCAGCCTCATTCAGAAGGAATGTGTCTGGCTCTTTCTTATTCTAGTCAACTAAGTGACCTTGGCAGGTAATATCAGAGAGACCTGTTGTAAAACACTGAGGTGGTCAACTTTTAGATTTAAAAAAAGACAGATAAAGAGTATTGCTGGGTAAGCTTGCCTTTTGGTTCAACAGCTCCCACAGAGCAATATTAGTCAGGCTATAGTTCAGACTCCTCTGTGCTTCTCTAGTACAAGTCTGATTTTGCAGCCAGGAAGTGATTTTTAAGAGGGCTTCAGATCAAAGAATCCTGTCATCACTTCCCAGGGCTGACCCAAAGACTCCAGGAAAGACCTGCACTGCAGTCTTTACTGGATTCCCACTGCTTCTCCTGTGTTAGGCACAAAGGAATTTACCTTTTCGGAAAATCAGCTTCCTGTTGGATGTCAGAGCACACACGGTGTGACTGGGATCGCTGTTCTCCTTTTCTGTGTCATTCTTCATCTCTGAGAACGAGGACTTCTTGCAGATGTCTTGGATATCATTGTCACTGACATTTAAATTCAGGAACATCGTAATTTCCTTTACAACCTTAGGGAGATCCTGAGGTATAAGAAAAATACAGCTTTTATGTTTCTGAGCTGATTACCAGACTTTTAGCTGATTTGAAAATGATCCCTTTTATTACATAATGAGTTGGTCGCACATTTATTTGCTTTCAAGCAAAGCATTGGATTGTGCAGATGACAGGTACAGTAAACCTGATTCCCCTCTTAGCCATACTCACAGAAATTAATAAATACAGAGTATGTCATATCACACACAGTCACATTGTCAATTTTATCTCTCAATTCAGATAAAATGTTCTCCTGTCTTTCAGAATTATTTCCCTGGAAATAGAAGAATACTCAGAGCCCAGCTCCAAGTAGTTTATTTCATTGGACATGATGTATCTAGAGATCTAACAAGTGACTCAGCATCCAAAATGGCTTGTTTATATGCCTAGTAGTTGATTCCCGCCCCCCCCCCCAAAAAAAAATGAACAAACCTATTTTCAAAAAGACACTAGAAAATGTTTTCTATCCACCTAAAAATTCATTCTCTGAAAGCTAAAGTATGTTGATATTTTACTTTCTCTTTTTTAAGAATAGTGAAGTTTTTCCCTAACCCTCCAGCCTCTAATTTTCTTTTTTATTGGGAACACAAGTCCCAGATGTGAGTAGTTCTGTTGTCTTACATCACTTTTTGAAAATTGCATCTGAAATGTCAAACATAGCAAGTTAATGTGTGATCCTCAATAGATGTCCTTGGTTGGTCTTTCCATAGGACAAAAAACGGGAACTTAAAACTCTGCCTGAGCCTGAGGAAAAGTGTCTGAGTCCCATTCCTGCATCTAAGAAATGCAACTCTCACAAGAGTTCATATTTATATAGCTTGTGTAGTCAGAATTATTTAGTTAATACTAAATTCCATGCAAATAAAAAACATGCCCAAAGATACATATTCACATTTTCCTTCTTTCTCCTTTTTCCTTATAACTTCCTCTTTGATGTTTTAATGATGCTAATTTGCAAGTAATGCCTTTTGCACCAAGAGCAGAGAGCATATTTACCTTCTTCATGTCTTCATAGAACAAAAAGAGGATGTTTTTCTCATCTTCATGTTCTTCCCAGCTTAGGAAATGATCAAACCAGGATCCACAGACAACTGAAAGGAAAACCCATGTAAAAGAGATCCAGAAAAACTTTATTCATAAATAACTGTGATGCTACCTCACATATTTAGGGGAATAATTTGTGTCTGTAATGCACTAAAACACAGGCAGTTCTTTGTGTCAAGTGATGCAAATTTACAAAAGTAACTTCCAAAGAGGTTTCCATTCTTGTTGGAATTTGTTTTCACACCAGATACTATTCTGATACTATTTCACACCAGATACTATGATTCTGTAGTGGAAGCAGGCTCCAGGTCTAAGGAAAGCCCTCTAATGAAGTAAAATGTACCGGCCTAACAAGATGTGAACATCTCAGATGACTGATGATTGCATGTCTGTGGTCACAGAGACTTGATCACCTCAGCAGGAGATTAAAAGAACAGGCTGGCAAACAGAGCACACATTTGTTACCTCTCTTACATCCCAGCAGAAGGGAATCTGTATAATTTTTAAAAGCTGAAGAAGAGTTACTTAAAGAACTCATGCAAATGCCTCATTCAGCCAGTGACACAGATAGAAGGGTTTGTAGCTGATTTGTTTTGTCTGAATGCTCCATTTGCTGAACCCTGGGAACACAGCTAAATTTCAGCTTTTTTTTAAAAACCAAAATTCTGACCTCTCAATTTCAAAGGCAAGATGAAAACCTCTTGCAGGGCAATGAGAAGAGGCCAAAACAGAGAAAGCTCAGCAAGCATTCTCCAGAACTGTGACTTTGCTTTATAACCACCACGACCATAAAATTTTAATCTTGTAATGGGCATAATTTTTGTCACAAACTGTGAGTTGTAATTAAGTATCAATTATAATTAATAGTTATAATTAAGCTGAATGCTCCAGTCTGCAGACATCTCCAGCACATAAAGCAGTTTCTAAGTGCAAGGCATGTGTGCTCCACAGTGTGCAATTAAACCCTGCTCCCCTGGCCACCTACTCTGGGGATGTGGCCAGTGATAGCACAGTCCTGGTGGCTTCAGAAGAGACTTGGAGACTCCAGGGAATTCATTACAGCTGTCCCGGTGTGTCCTAACCCTTGTTTTGAACTGATATTTGCAAGAGTACCGCAGGGTTTGGATCAAGCAGCACACCCTTGAAATGTTTCTACTAGGAGCAAAATATTACCACCTTCCCCTCTACATCACCTCTTACCTAAATTTCTCTTTAACCAACATAGTTCTTTATTTATGCCACACATAGGCACTCAGAAAATAGAAGGTGGCTAATAATTTATAGGAAATAGGAGATGCTTTTAAAATATAATCATTGAAGCATAGAATGCTTCAGATTGGAAGGGACCTTAAAAATAATTTAGTTCCAACTCCTCTGCCATGGGCAGGGACACCTTCCACCAGAGCAGGTTGCTCAGAGCCCCATCCAGCCTGGCCTTGAATAGAAGCCTCTTTCCTTTTTTTTCACTATTGTATGTTCAGAGTTCATACCAAACAAGCCAAGATCCTGCAAATCACTGAAACATGTGCCTTAGGGCTGCTCTGGACTCAGAACACCACATCTGAGCCAAAGCCTGGAGGAGACAGTAAACAAATTGACTCCTGGAGTTCTGATGCGAGTCCGTGATGACTGCAACAACACTTTTCTTTCGGGGTTTTCAAGGTGATCAATCATTATTGCTGTTATCATCACTGTGGTGACACATGTCCTCAAAGGAGTAATAAAACACTAAATGTGGGAGAGGACAACATGAACAAGGTCCTGTTGCCAGCTGCCATCCCACCACTCCTAAAAAATCTCCCTCTTGTCCTTGGTCTTTGGACCCCATTTCTGAGACAGCACATCAGGGAGAGTGTGTGCAGAAGGGCTTTAGGAACATGTCCAGACTCCGTTGTTGGGCTGCCCAGGGCTGTCTCCCAGCCTGGAGAAGACACCAGAACTGCAGTTGCAGCTGTCCCTGCAGGCTGGTGACAGTCCCCTCACATGCTCTGTCATCAGCCACGGCCCTGCTTGCCCAGGGCAACAAAGAGCAGCAAAAACTTGCAGAGAGCTGTGCTGGAATGATGCAGCTGCCTCTCAGAATGACTCCTTGCAGGGCTGAAGTGAGCATCCTATTATTTGCTCTTGTTTAGCTTGGCATTAGGATTTATCCCCACCACCCCCATATAAATAAGGAGTTCAATAAGGAGTTTTCACACAGTTCAAATTTCTTAAGTCTTTCTGTGCATAACAAACTAATGTGAACTGCAAATAGAAAACATTTATCCTTACCATTGCCTTTTAAGAACATGTCAAAGAAAGCAGTCCAGCTGTCTACAGTGGGAAGGTTTGGGTTATCTCTGTAGTAATGAAACATGGAAACTGCAGTGTCTTTTGGATTTCTGCTGATGTAGATCATCTGTAAGTGAAGCAGATTTAGTTATTAATGATAATATCCTCCCTTTATTTTAGAGGAGCTCTGGCTGTAAATAGAGCATTGTCATAGGCAGTTTGCAGTGTCAAAACCCTTTCCTTTAGGATTTCTCCTTTGGTGACCATGCCATTAAATTAGAAATGTCTTCTTAGTAAGGAGCCCATAGTGATTAGTAAACAAATCCATGTGTACAGAGGTGTGTTTGCCCTGGCTGGGTAATGTTTATGTTTTACGGAAGAGCCTGTCCCAACTTTAACCTTGAGTCAGTATATTATCTCATATATCTCACATATGAAAGCATTACTAATTAACATTCAAAGGACAGCTGCAAACATAAAATTTGGCCTTTCATTCAAATCAGCTTTGTCCCAAAAGTCTGCATCTGAGCGATCCTGAATTTTTTGACTTTGAATATAAAATCTGAGACCTTGAGCTTATTTTTTAAATCTCCCACATTAGCATGGGAGGAACTGGTTTAGTCGGCGTCCCTGCTCATGTTAGAACAAGATGATCTTTAAGGTCTCTTCCAATCGGTGATTCTGTGAACTCAAAACTGTGTTCTGAATCTACCTCCCTCATCTCATTTCTCCTTTGTTTGCCCAATACCTTTATGGGCTCTTCAGAAAGCTCCAGCAGGAGGGTCAGAGTACCTTTAATCCCAGAGGAGCCTGTAAGTAGCCAGGATTTTCTGAGAGTTGGAAATGAGGTCATGAGAACACCCCACTTACTAATGAAAGACTTCTGATCTAAAGATATTGATGTCCTATTTTGTGTGGTGCCTGGTGTAAAAATCACCCCATGGGAGCAGTGGGGCAGGAGCAGAACCCAGTCCCCAGTCCAAGTCTCTGTTGCTGCCTTCAGCTGGTGGTCCGCTGTGTCTCCAATATTCACAGCAAAACAATTCTAAAAACTGTGAATAATTCAAAAATTATTAAGGATCAACAGGACAAAATAGATTCCTAGTAGACTTTCTACATATTTTACTGCTTTGATATAATTTTGTCTTACCTTGCATTTCTTATTCTTAAAATTTGGAGGCAACATGTTGTAGTCTAAGTGTGTTGGGATGATTCTCTTTGATGAGAGTTTATCCAGCTCCTCCAGTCGGGAAATGTCTCCAAATTCAATGGGAGATGTTATTGTGACTTGAGTATTGTAAAGCTTTGTTATAACTCCTGCAAGCCAGTGAGTGCCTACAGAAGAGGAATTTTAAGTAAACAAAACAAACAATAAAAAAAGGATAAACATTTGTTACTGAAACATGCATTTTTCATACGGAAACCCCTTGCTAGTGAGCAAGTTATATTTCTAATCCTACAGATTCAAGAAATTTTGCATGACTAAATAATCCCATTGGCTCCAAATATATAAACACTGAAAAAAAAAGGGCTATATATGAATTACAATGTAACTCTGAGACAAGCATTAATTTTGGTACCAAAACCATCCCATTATACAAACTGCTATCTCTATAGCTGAGAGGTGGCTATATTGTGTTTATAATTTATTTTAGAATAACATGTTCATTTGGTTGGGTTTTTTTCTTACAATAATGTGAGTCTGTATATTTCTGAAAGTATTGATTGAGCTCCCCCTGTGTGTATGCTCCTCTGTCCAAGAGAGGTGAGTGGAGAGAGGATAAGAAATTAACAAATCTACAGCCAAGAGGCACTCAACTTCATACAAGTCCTCAAGAAAATCCTTCAAGTACAGATTTTGCTTACAGGTAAGGAATATATATTTGTTTTCCATGAAAACACGTGAGACTGTTTTCTACAGAATCAAAATGTTGGGAAATAACCCATATTTCTTGTAATATGAACATTTACTGACAGAATAATACATTCACATACTTAAACATCCTTTCCTGTTTCTTTCACACAGATATTTCCCAAGTAGTTTAAGCAGAGAACATCAAAAACAAAATCAAAACTTCTTGCAGTTAACATTGAAAACTAGAACTTACCAGATTTGGGATAGGAAACCAAAAGAACATCATCTTCTCTAGCATCAAAACTATCCAAGGATTTTAAAAGCTCTGGAGAAGACCTGGTGGTAAAGGGAATCCCCTTAAATGTGTGTAGGAGCTCTACCTCGCTGGAGCTGGACATGGTTGCTTAAGTCTTGGATTCCTGCAAATCAGATAACAGGGACAGGAGAAAGATTTAAATGTCACTTCTTAGTCAGGTGGCTGGAAGTGACAAACTGAGACTGAGCAGCACAAACCTCATGCTTATATACTTTACTGCAATGCTCTATCAGATATTGATTTTTTTTTTCAGGTAGTTGATAAAGGCAACTGAAATATTAGAGCTAACTTAATAAATAATCAAAATGCTGAGTCATGAAAAATGCATTCCATTTGTCATTTACTGGCTCTCCAGATAAAGAAATGAAGTAATGGTCAAAATGGAATTGTGAAAAATAATGACAATTAACATTACATTAGAATAGGCTTGATATGATTAGTCTATAAGTTATATTTTGTCGGAAAATATTCTTACCTTCCAAAGAAAAAGCTGCATCTTAAAATAATGTTTATTATTAGAGAAACAATGTCTTATTTTTGTGAATGATTTTTTTGTTTGTTTCATTTTATACAACAGCTTGAAATTTCAAAAATGCAAATTGATTCAAAGTGCTTGAATCTTGTGAGGCACAATCATTTTTTAAGATGTTATATGTCTCTATAAGAAGAGTATAAGCAACAAAAATCCCAAAATGAAAACAGATATTTAAATAGATGTATTATATAAATATTTAATGTTGCTTTTAATCCCGTGTGTTTTGTGACTATAAGTGGTTGAAGATTTTTAAACCTTTCCACAGAACATGCAGATTTATCAATACAAAAGTCACTTTCAGGAAAGAGCCAGTTCTCCATTAATTATCTGTTTTCAAATGTTTGGGTTTGGTTTTTTTTATTTGAATCTGTGGAAATTATCATTAATATTTTTCAAACAGAAAACTTGACTTTTGTTTAATGTGACCTTAAGTAAAGTGAATGTATTACTGTAAAATAAATAGCTCAGTTATGAACTAAAATATTTTAGAATGTTTAGTATTTTCAATTTTCCTTTCAATGGCCACAAATTAATTTACTCTTTTTTTACATTATTTTCTTCAAAAATCCTGTGGCTTCACTATTCCTATTGAAAGATTCCTCCAATATATTCAGCCAAGGCCCTTCAATATCTTCAACTCAAAAACCTCCTTGGAAATCATGGTTAAAATTAAGCAATGCTCGGGGAATTTTCCAGCTTTAGCAATGTTCTTTTTTTATCATAAATAACAACTTGGGTTTCGTCAGAGGAGCCAATTCCCAGATGTACTCCCATGAGCCCTGGTAAGAAGTTAATAAATAGACATATCCTTCCCATAAACACCTGAGCAGCCAGAATTGCTCACAAGAAGTAAGGACCACTTACCAGCTTCTGTGCTTGCTTATTTCTAATCCAATCTCCACAAAAGCCAGCGATGTAAAGTTGATTTACCCACAACCCCACCACCCCTTTCCTTTCTCAACCTCAAAGAGAAGAGATCTTCTCACTTGTAAAGTTGTCCTTAAACATTTATCACCTGCAAAACATGACCTGTGCCATCAGTAAACTATGAATTCCACTCCAACAGGGCCAGGTGGGGTTGAAAATCATGGAAAATACACTCTGGAAAGATGTTCCCTATTGCTAAGGATGAGAGGTGATGGGGAATCTTTCCAGGGAGTCAGTGGGGTTACAAGAAACACTTGTATACTGGTGCTCAGATAGGGAATCTCCCAGAGGAGCTCAACCCTCAACATTTTCCGTCTGCCCCCAGGCTGAACACCTAAGCCACTACTTCATACCTTACGGTGTGAATACTCAAAAATCTTTCTCTGTCGGCAGATTTCACTTTAGTTACTTCAGGTATACAAATTATGTCCAAAGGCATAAAAAACCCTGTTCCTGTGTTATTCTGAATGTGCATATTAATCTGAATATGCAGAGAGATTTCCAACATTGATTTTGCAAGTCATCGTTCCAGTTACAGGCACATAACACAAGCTAGTAAAACTTTACTGCCTTGACCTGGCAGAAGTAATCTCATTGTAAAATGTTTTGCATATTTACCATGCTTATTCTCTTTCATTTCCTCCTGCATTCCTGCTATGTTTTGAATCAGCGCATTTGCCTCATCTAATGACTTGGACCTGAATTAATCATTCACAACAGAAACTGCTAAGGTGTAAAACAGAAGCAATACAGTAGCCAGGAAAATTCCAGTTCTTTTAGCTCATTTCAGTTGCTTTTTGTAGTAGCTTATCTTTTAAGTGTGTGTAATGACAATCTAGGAGAAATTAAAATGAAATTTTTCCTACCCAACTGCTACCTCTACTTGGAAAATAAGGCCTATCCCTGCAAGGAACAGTATCCTGAACTGCAACTACTTAAGGAACAAGAGAATATTTGGCACCTTGCAGGAAAAAGCTATTATTAAAGCCATGCTAACTACATTGCCATAAAATACGTTTATTATAGATACATTATTCAAAGGAGCACAGGTTTAAAGAAGACCGTGCCCTCCATCCAAGTTTGATTTTCTTCTTTATTAATGTATATGTGTGTGTATATATATATATATATATATATATGTAAACATGTATATATAGACACACCAGAACTGCAGTACCTATTGCCTGATTGATCTCTGCACCAGGCTCTGAGGAGCTTTTCCCAGTGCCAAGTTCTTCTTGTTCTGGTCTCTGCTGTCCATACTGATGGAGTGCACATGTTACCAGCAGGTTTCACAGGTATTTTCTTTCTGGGGAGCAGTGCCAAACTTGGATTTTGGGGATTCTTCATGATTTGAGACAAATGTAGCTAGGCAGCTGGACACTGCTTCAGTCCAGCTCCTTCTGTCTCCATGTCTGACTTACCTTCTCCCATCTAGATCCTTGTCAGGTGAGAAATTTCTTTTTTAATTACTTTAAAGTTTTGACTGTTCTGTTTCTGCCTCTGCCCTGCAAGTTCCAATTCAAACCCCCCCATCCTCTTCTCTGCTTGATAAAAGGCAGTACCATGTATATCTCCTTCAGCTGAAGATTTCTCAGCTGAGACCAGTCTGTTCCCCTCCAAACCCCTCTCAGGCAGCATGTACTAAAAAGATATTGTGATATTGTGGAAATATGCAAGCAAAGTCCCGTGTTGTTTGCACAGGTGAAAATTTGGGTGTACATTCACAGGGTTCTGAGTGGTTTTAGCTAGCACTTTCAATCATCAGGTTCCTCGTGTTTTTTGGTTTTTTTTTTTTTTTTTTTTTGAGATGTCCTAAAGCTGTGAAACATTTCAGTGTTGTGGTAATGAATGAGTGGTAAAACTGATGCAGCCAAGAACTGAAATGCCTCCAGTTCATCACTGCTGCAGGTCTCATGAACCCACATGTCCCTAAAAGTCAAAAGATTTAACTTCACCTGATGCACCTGGGAGTAGAATTTCCCTTGAAGTGTTACAGTGAAATCCCTATTTATTTTAATGTTACAAATGAAGTGTCTTGTCTAAGTTTATGGCTATTTAATAGAGACAGCCAGCAAAATGTTGGAGGCAGCACAAGTGCTCAGAGTGTTTGGGAAGTTAGGGCACCTCAGTGTCTGGATGCTGAGAATTTAGGAACCTCATCCTGGGCTTCTGTATAGTTCTAATGAAACTCAGTTGCAGGATGGGTGTACAGCTGCCTACAACACATCAAGACTCTGCCTTAGTGTACTCTGAGCTGGTCCCAGCTATCAGGGTGTGTGACTTAATCAAGGCTGCTTTACTGGAATGGGCTGTACCGGATCCTTGTACAACTTCCAATTTCCAACAGCAGTTCTCTTCCTGGTAGAGCTTCCCTGCAGCACCTGAGTGCTCTCAGAGAAGCCTTCCCTCATCAACCTGTATCTCAGCCCTAATCAAGAGCTATGAGTTGACAATTCTGATTTCAAGTCTCTGACTCCACAGGTACTGCTATCTGAGGCAGCTGTGCCTGTGCTTAGCTAATGCTTGGTTGTGTTTATGGCATGGCAGATGATAAAGTTCCCTGACCTCCCTACATCCCTCTTAGCAAATCACTGCCCATAGACATTTCGTGCCTCATGCACAGCTGATAGAGCTAGTTAAAACTAATCACAAGTGTGCCACTGCTGCCAACAGAGCCCTGCCCTGGCAGAGGGTGGCAGGTCAGTGCCACCTCTGAGCTCACCACTATCTCCCCAGGTCCTGCCGTGCAGTTGCACGTAAGGAGACCTCTGGGGCGTTAACACACAGAACATGAAGAGGACATGAAGGGGAAGCAGGGGGACAAGAGGGCAGAAAAGGAAATCAGATGAGGTTTTTAACCTACACTGGTCCAGAAAATGATGATGCTGCTGTGTGCATGCAATGGGGCTAAGCCAGGTAAGCCCTCTCCCTTGTCTGTCAGGGTGGGGTTGCCTAGGGGCATTCCTGGGAATCCAGGGAGAGAGGACAGGCCATGGAGGCCTTATTAATTTTCTGCTTATCTTTATTGGCTAATTGGCACAGGAATGAATTACAAAAACTAATGAGTCACCCTGTAATTGCTGGTGCACAAGCACTTCAAATGGCTCTAGGAACTTCATTGGTGACTTGAAATGGTTTCAACTTCTTTTGATTTGTCAGTGTAACTGGATATAAATATTTTGAAGTACATATGCAATAATAGGCTAAAGTATTCTATGGGGAGCCAGAAAAATTCCAGAAAGAAAAGCCTTTTGATGTGTGTGTTTTTCAGAGATCAACACCATGTGGACCATCACTGCATACAGCAAAAAGCATTTGCTATCAGACCTATCTATCTTGATGGTCCACACACTGCCTTTAAATCTAGCTGGACACAGCTACATCTTAAGATTATTCCTGATTTCAAGGTTCTTTAAGATCTCTCTTAAAGAGAGTTCCAAGTTATTAGACATGAACTGTAAAATGCTACAGGAACATAAGGAAGTGAGAGAGAGCAGCTAGGAAGCACTGGGAAGGAAGTTGACATTTTCCCAGCCAGCACCAGTACAGCTCAATCTTGCCCAAAACTGTCACTCCTGGACTGACAAATTAATTCTAAAGTCCAAAGGGAAGTTCTTTCACCGGCATTTATAACAGCTTTCTGTGATTTGTGATGGGAACAGCAATCAAAACTCAGGCCAGATCCAGACTGGATAGGTGAAACACAAGTTTCCTGTCAATTTTCTGCATTTGTGTCATTCAGTGGCTGGGTAATATTCTGCAAAGTTTATATTTCTTCTCTTGTTATGAGTTGGGGTTTCTCTTATACATTCTTGTGTCACATGAAGTCTTTAGGCATAGATGTCTTAAACAGGAAAGAGAATTCCTACTGCACACTTGTCCTCTCTGGCAGAGTTGGGATGTAGCTCAGAACAAGGCAAGAACAAATCGGGATTCTCTGCCACACAGTATTTTAGTCTTAATATTGGACAACATGAAAAAAAATCCCAGCTTTTTATGGTTCTAAAGGAGGCTTTCAAACAGATGTTATACAGCTGTCTAGCCCTTTTCCTGGGATGGAGCACAGCTCATAACTCCTCCCATCATTAGAGACAGCATTTTGGTTGACTAAAAGGTACAAATGGCTCCACTCCTGGAGTGGAACCACAAGTCTAACACACAGTGTAATTTCATCCAGTTGCACCTGATCAGATACAACAGCCTGTTGCACAGAGCTGTATTTTCCATCTAGTCATGTTTGAAGTCTTCATTTGAAAGGACAAGGAAGTCACTTGGGCCATTCCCTTCCTGGTAGTTAATTATTGTCAGTTATACTCTGTGTCTCACTGCTAATTTAGAAAGAGATTTTTCCAAATGGGAACAGTCGTGAATCAACCTACCTTGTTTTTTCTATGCCTTTCTGGGAGGTGCTGAAATGTAAATGGCTTAAAAGACATCATTTGTCTTACAATTTTCTGTGCACACTCTCATCCTAAGAGAAAATATGACAAGACTTACAACATACAGTGCAGAAGACTCAATGGTTCCCAGTCTCTTTGGCATTTATTTCCACCATAACTCTTGCAACAAGGGACAAAGAGGGAGGATGACTGTGGGTTTGGGCAGCAGAATACCACGAGAAGTGGGCTGCTGGCTGTCCAGCTCCAGGGGCTAAATACCTGCTGCTTTCAGAGACATCAGGTGTGATCAGGATCCTGCTGGGCTAACAGAGCACACAAACCAGGACTGGCACAATCTGCCTGTGCATTGTCCATGACAGAATTACCCTGGGAATTGCTACCTGGAGTGTGTCCAAAGAGGCTGGAACATGTCCAAAGAAGGACAATGAAGCTGGTAAAGAGCACAAGTCCCATGAGAAGGGGGGAGTAGCCTTTTTTAGTCTGGAGAAAAGGAAGCTCAGGGCAATCTTGGTGCTCTCTGAATACTTGTGAAAGGAAGTTGTAACCAGGTGGGGATCAGTCTCTTCTCCCAGGTAGGAAGTGGCAGGACAAGAGGAAGTGGCCTCAATTTGCAGCAGGGGTGATTTAGATTAGACAATAGGAATATTTTTTTCATGGAACAGCTTGTCAAGTACTAGAAGAGGAACAGACTGCCAAAGGAGATGGTGGAGTCAAAGTCAGCATCCCTGGAATGCTCAAAAAACACATGGATGCGGCGCTTGAGGACATGGTTACTGACAAACACAGTGGTGTTGCTGGGTTGATGGTTGGATTTGATGATGTTAGAGGTCCTTTCCATTAGTCTAGGAACCAGATTGATTTTTAGGCCAGCTCAGCTCCTCTCTGAGTTGACATGCTCATGGTTGTAATCTGCAGGTTTAACAGCCTTTTTTCTCTGACAGGTGTCTGAAATTGGGAAGGAACATTAAGTTGAATCCAACCAATTAACCCCTTCTGTCTGCTTATTAGATACTGTTTCCATTTATGAGTCTATATTTATAGAATATAAATTCATTTAAACACCAAGTCCGGTAGTTATTTCATGCATTTGAGTTTTTCCCTCAAAAGAGACACCCCAACAAACCCACCCTGTTCACCTTCTGGAGCTCTGGCAGCCTTGGGGCCATGATCATTCCCTAGGGAGCCTGTTCAGTGCCCCAGCACCCTCAAGGGGAAGAACCTTTTCCTGATATCCCCCCTTACCCTCCCCTGACACAGCTCCAGCCATTCCCTCAGGTCCTATTCCTGGTCACTAGAGAGAAGAAATCGGTGCCAACTTCAGTAAAATAAATAGAGTTAAGATATTGGTGGGGTAACTGCCAGTGCAAGATCTTTCTGAGTGGGTGTTAAGTGCAAAATTTCCACTTAAATAAGAAATGAGAACAATCACCCCCAAACCAATCACTGCCCCACCTAGGTCAGTTTTTGTTTTGATTAGCAATTCCATTTTTTTTCCTGCAGAGTATACAAGAAAATGTCAAAAGTTCACTGACTGTGGACTGTATGCTGTGTCACCACTAATTATATTCAGCACTAAAAGTCTTGAGTAAGGTCTGCCACACTTTTGTAACTTTTTAGATTATAATTGAGGAGTAATGTGTTGTATGCAACCACATCACAAATGCAATAATGTAACTTAGCTGAAATAATAATCCTTGTTTTACATTATTGAGAAATCAGGATCCAATCCAGTTTAACAAGGCTAAAAACCTTTAAAGGCTGCTGAGCCAACATCCACATCAACCTTTAAATTCATGGATCTACGTTAGGACCTTCTAGATGTCATCCAGGTCCCCAGGATTAATATTTCACATTGGCTGTCTCTCTTTTTCCAGAGTTATCTTGCCATAATAAATTGTGTGATTAAGGTGTAATATAGGGTTATCTGTGATTTTTCTTTATTATTCAACTTGTTGACTCACTGGCTTTCATGCAGCCAGCTCCAGAAACTTCCATTCACAACAAAAATGCCTTATTTACCTGCCTGAATGGATAATTTCTTCAGATGCACAACCAGCAAACTTCTGCAAAATTCTCTTTTGCTGTCAACTCAGTAACAACTTCATGAGTTTGGTGTTTGGGGGTTTATTTCTGAAGAAATTAAAATGCTTTTGAAGACCAAACAGGTTTAATGCAAAATTGAGCTAGTTAGTGCCAGCATTACAAATCTGGAATTCTGGCTGCTTTTCACAAAATTGTCCTCAATTTTCTGCATTTTCAGATCCTTATTTCT
Organism: Passer montanus; assembly: GCF_014805655.1. NCBI lineage: Eukaryota > Metazoa > Chordata > Aves > Passeriformes > Passeridae > Passer > Passer montanus. The sequence continues at coordinate 2,901,825 of NW_024357170.1, read as the reverse complement.
TATGCTTGTACAATTCTGTTATCATCGTTATACAGAGAGAAAGAAGCTGGCTGAGGGATAAAAAGAAAAGTTAATGGAAGAGAAAGGACATGCAGTTCATTTCTGCATATTGGATTATAGTCAGATTCCTAAAATTATCTTTATAATAAAATAAAATACAGACATCTCAAAATACATATCAATATATAAAATATCGATATATAAATATCAAAATACAGCCTCATATTTCTTTACAGTTTCAAGTGTAACCAGCATTTTCCCTCTAATCTTTACACCTAATCAAAAAAGGTTTCTTCCCTTCTTGCATGAATGTAACTCTAGGCTTGTGGTGATATTATTGCAAAAGTTCCATGTTGTTGTCTCCTTATTGCAAAAGTTTCATACCTTCTTGGTGTGATTTCATGGGCAGGTCTTCAGAGCACAGACTCTTTCTTCCTCACAGTGACCACCCAACTCCAGTTCCTCACAAAGTACTTCTCTGACTCCAGTTCCCAATCAACCTACTCATTTATAACACTCTTCTCATGGCTTATAGCTGTGGCCAGTTAAAGTCAGGCCTGCTCCTAATCTTTGATAATTGCCCCAGCTGCAACTCTTTATGGGTGAGATTACTTTCTGCACTATCTTTATTTTCTTATATTCTATCCCCCCCACATAGGCTCAGTCCTGTGTTTTGTCCTTAGAAAATTGGAAATAATACTGAAATTATTTGGAGCAGTATGTTTAGTGTGGATGGCAGGATGTGGATTTTTCCTTGCTATGTCTGACTGATGGGAAAATAGGTGGGTTTTACGATACTAATAAAAATATTAAATGTTACCAGTTGCGGTAACGTCACTTTGCAACAATAGTTGATGGCTGAATATAAAATGAAATAATTATATGCAAGACATCTTTAAATGTGTATGCAGAAGTCACACACATCTATGAAAGACATGACTTTAGAATGGGGAAATCAGTATATGAATATATGAAATGAAGCTATGTAAATGTAATCTGGATTTTCTTTTATTCCAAAAATCAGAGCAATGGTCAAATAAATATTTACGATTTGTGCAAATATCTTACAGAGTTAGTAGATCTATTTCCTTTATTTAAGCTTGTAAAGTGATTTATCCTGATTACAGTGAAGGATCTAGCAGAACGGGTCTGTCCCATTATCTGGCAGCACAAGCACTGGCTACATCACTGTCATCTGATGAAGATGGATTCAAATCTCCAAGCTATTTTTCAATTCTTTTTGATGAAATGTGAAAGAGAAGTGCAGCAGAAAAATGGTGAAGCCAGCCAGTATCATGCACCTTAATGCAAAATTAATGCTTATTAATTTTTGAGATATAAATTGAGAGGTGTACCTTTTGTGCTGGGCATTTTGCCACCATTTGGCTTTAAGTGAGTAGATAACACTTTGATTGATTTGAATTAATTTCTAAATAGCCCCTAAGTTATATGTATTGTATTTATTTGCTTAGTGAACAGAGGCCAGTTCTATCGCAAAGGCAGATTTCTGCTGACCAGCAACAAACAGTATAACAGACATTCCTTCTTTAATAAATGTATAAAATGTGGTATGGCAAATAATAGGGTTGAATGCAATTCCTAATCTCTCCATTTCAAGCTCTGGAATGTGATGGGTCTGGTTTTAGATAACAATAGAAATACTAAGTAATATGAATAAGAAAGTAAATTTAAATTTCTAAATATGTGTTTGTCTTCTGAAGGTGAGGAAGTGAAGTTCTGCCTCTGACTGACACTTCTTGCTGTTCTAGAGGCAGAGCAGAGCCAGAGGGTTGTTAGAGGATGTAAAATCAGGCACTTCATAGCTGCTACGTCTCCTTCACTCAGCACCTCTGAAAGTCCTTGTGCTCTTTCTCATGTGAGGGAAGGAACGAGAGCTGCAAGCTCCAGGAATGTACAAGACTATTACAACTTGTCTGGAGGTCTTGGAGAAGTGTCCAAGGCCCCAAGGCTAAGTTCCTTTGTCTGTTTATAAATGAGCCAGTGCAGAGTCAGTGAGATCTCCGTGGACATCCACAGCACAAGCAGGCTGAGTTTCTCCAGAGAGCAGCTCATGTGCTGTGGGCAGTGAAAGTAGATCGGCCCATCCTCTTGTTAGCCAGGAGAACTTCAGATTTCTGATCAGCAGAGAGAGGCAGAAGGATGGTTAAGCCATAGCCCTACTTTGGAAAGATGCTTCCATTCCCTTTCTTACACCTGAGACCTTCCCCACCAGCGCATGCAGGATTCCTGTATCAGTAGCTTTCCCCTGTCACTCTCCTGTCCACACCAACCTCAGCCACACCTCTGCTATTCTGCCCTCTCTTTCTGGTTAGCTGCAGTCCTCATAATCCTCAGCTCTTCTTTTTCCTGTATCCTGTCCAATAAAAGTACACCAGTATGAATTTCATTATTTAAAAGTGTATTTGTTTTGGTTTAGGGCAAGTTTGGGAGATAACTTCCAAAGGGCTTTTCTATAAAAGCAGATTCAATTGCTTCTTTCTTCTCTAACTGGTTTGGGAGAAAATATCTCTTTGGAGAAAAAGTGGAAAGAAACTTGGTTATTAAACAATAGAAACCAAACAATATTAAACAATAAAACTTCTCACTGTTCCAAAAAAAAGCAAACTCAGAACAGTCCCTTCCTCGGGTTGTAGCTGGGCTTACTCAGTTTTTGATTAGTCTCTGGTGTTGGAAGCGCCGTGGCCTAGGCCCAGCCAGGGGGGCCACAGGTGGAGCTGCCGGTGCTCCTCTGGGTGTTCAGTCCAGAGCAGGCTTGAACAGGTCTAAGCAAAAAGGAAAAGAAAAAAATAAATCACAGTCCAGGGAACTCCTTTGCCTCAGCTTGCTAAAACTAACTAAAAGCAAAAAAAAAAGGGCAAAAGGAGCTCTGTCTGGCTGTCTGTCCATCTGCAGACAACACAGTCCAGGAGCAGGAATGTGGAGGAGTGAGAGCAGTCTGAAAACAAACTGCGCGCTTCTTCCCGCCCCTCTTCACTGTCTGGAAGAGAGTCTTAAAGGTGTAAAACTTATTATTCAGTATAAACGAACAAGACGATTGGGGATAAAAGCATCATATAGTCAACCCAGGACATTCCATCCCTTATCCCCATATCGTCAGCTTAGTACTAAAATTAATATATATTTTAACTCTACAAACGCATACATTATACATCTAATATACAGCTATACACCGACAATGGTGGTAACATTCAGCAAACTGTGGTATTTATACATAGTTGTCACTTAACAATCAGATCTTCTTGAGGTATACATCGTGTTTTTCCATCTTTTTGCATTATTCACTATGTGCAACTTGGTTCTTGAGCAAAAACAACTCTGCGAATGGGTTTGTCTGTACTTAAGGCAGGATTAATCTAAACTGTCTTCCTTAATAAACTCCTGACATGTACTACTGGGACTTTGTCTCTATCTACTCTATGCAAAGGCTCAGATTGGGCAGGGCCCACTCAGTTAGTAGAGCTTCGGGTATTAACTAACCAGGTGGCCTTTGCCAGATGCTGCTCTCAATTTTTGAAAGATCCCCCACTTAAGGCTTTTAAGGTGGTTTTTAGCAGCCTATTGTATCTTTCTACTTTGCTCGCAGCTGGTGCATGGTAGGGGATATGGTACACTTACTCAATGCTATGTTCTCTGGTTCAGGTGCTGATAAGGCTGTTCTTGAAATGGGTTCCGTTGTTTGACTCAATCCTTTCAGGGGTACCATGTCTCTACAGGACTTGCTTTTCAAGGCCCAGGATGGTGTTATGGGTAGTAGCATGAGGCACAGGGTAGGTCTCTAACTACCCTGTGGTGGCTTCTACTATTGTGAGCATGTAGCGCTTGCCTTGGCGTGTCTGGGGTAGTGTGATGTAGTCAATCTGCCAGGCCTCCTTATACTTGTACTTGGACCACCGCTCACTACACTATAGGGGCTTCACTCTCTTGGCCTGTTTGATGGCAACACACGTCTCACAGTCGTGGATAACCTGAGAAATACTGTCTATGGTTAAATCTACTCTTCGGTCTCGTGCTCACTTATAGGTGGTATCTCTACCCTGATGACTTGAGGCATCATGGGCCTATCGAGTTAGGAATAACTCTTCTTTGTGCTCTCAATCTAGGTCTATTTTGGACACTCCTATCTTTGCAGCCTGGTCTACCTGCTCATTGTTTTGGTGCTCTTCATTGGCTTTACTCTTGGGGACATGGGCATCTACATGGCGGACTCTCACAGGTAGCCTCTCTACCCTGGTAGCAATGTCTTTCCACTCTTCAACAGCCCAAATTGGTTTTCTTCTACACTGCCAATTAGCCTTCTTCCATCTCTCCAGCCATCTCTACAGAGCGTTAGCTACTATCCATGAATCAGTGTAGAGGTAGAGCTTTGGCTACTTCTTTCTTTCAGCAATGTTTAAGGCCAGTTGAACAGCTTTGAGTTCAGCAAGTTGGCTTGATTTACTTTTTCTTTCAGTGGCTTCTGCAACTTGTCGTGTGGGGCTCCATACGGCTGCTTTCCACTTCTGATTCATTCCTACCATGCAACAGGAACTATCAGTAAAAAGAGCGTATTGTGTTTCTTCCGCTGGCAGTTGGTTATATGGAGGAGCTTCTTTAGCACATGTCATTTTTTGTTCTTCTTCATCAGTGAGACTGAAGTTTTTACCTTCTGGCTAGTTTGTAATTATTTCCAGAATCCCAGGGCGATTCAGCTTTCCAATACGGGCGCGCTGTGTTATGAGAGCAATCCACTTACTCCATGCAGTATTGGTGGCATGGTGGGTAGAGGGAACCTTTGGTTTGAACATCCACCCTAGTACTGGTAGTTGGGGTGCCAGGAGGAGTTGTACTTTAGTGCCTATTACTTCTGAGGCAGCTTGGACTCTTTTATAGGCTGCTAAAATTTCCTTCTCTGTTGGAGTATAGTTGGCTTCAGACCTTCTGTAGCTTTGACTCCAAAATCCTAGTGGTCGGCCTCGAGTTTTCCCAGGCACTTTCTGCCACAGGCTCTAGGACAAACCATGGTTCCCGGCTGCAGAGTAGAGCACATTCTTCACATTTGGTCCTGTCCTGACTGGGCTAAGGGCTACCGCATGAGCGATCTTTTGCTTAATCTGGACGAAGGCTTGTTGCTGTTCAAGGCTCCAGTGGAAAGTGTTTTTCTTATGGGTGACTAGATAGACAGGGCTCACGATCTGACTGTACTCAGGAATGTGCATTCTCTAAAAACTTAGTCTACCGTCAATCTCCATTCTTCCTCAGATTTACGCATAGGTTAGATGGGGCTGTTGAAGGGTGAGTGGGTCTTGCTGACCACCCCTTGGCTCTCCAGCTCTCGGATCATCTTATGGATGGGAATCACAGCATAGGCTCCAGTGGAAAGTGTTTTTCTTATGGGTGACTAGATAGACAGGGCTCACGATCTGACTGTACTCAGGAATGTGCATTCTCTAAAAACTTATGGCGCTTAGGAAAGCTTGTGTTTCTTTCTTGTTGGATGGTGGAGACATTGCTGTGATCTTGTTGATGACATCAGTGGGAATCTGATGGCGTCCGTCTTGCCACTTCACTCCCAGAAACTGGATCTCTTGAGCAGGTCCCTTGACTTTGCTCTTCTTGATGGCAAAGCCTTCAACAGTCTAAATTGGTTTTCTTCTACGCTGCTAATTAGCCTCTTTTCATCTCTCTAGCCATCTTTATAGAGCATTGGTTACTATCTATGAATCAGTGTAGAGGTAGAGCTTTGGCTACCTTTCTCTTTCAGCAATGTTTAAGGTCAGTTGAACAGCTTTGAGTTCAGCAAGTTGGTTTGATTTACTTTCTCTTTCAGATATTTCCCCACCTCAGCTGGGTTCTGAATTTGTTCATGGGGAAAGTCCCAGACTATAGGGTCAGAGAATTCTTTCAGGATTTGGCCCATATTTTCCCATTTTCCACCCCACTCCGGATTCTCTACACGTGGGTCTACTTCTGGGTCAGGGGTCTCATCAGCTCTTCTAGACATCTCAGCCCTCATTTTAGAGAAGCTGCAGACCATATAGAGGAAGCTTACCAGATTAAATATCAGAAAGATGGTCTCTTTAACATTCAGGGGAAACTGAACATTCTCTAAAAGTGACAGAAAAGATTTAAAGGAGAAGAAGGAAAGGAAAGGCTGGAAAGCCTCATTCCCTGCTCCTCCTCTAATCAGCTGGGTGCAATTACTAATAAATTCCCAAAACATACTGCTAGAACTGGGATGCAGGGTAGGACGAAGAAACCATAAACCATACATATTGTAAACAGACGCCAGTATCTTTGTAAACGCTCTATAAATCATTATCACCAAGGTCAACACAATAGCTAATCCAATCTGTGCCCTTTTACTACAAAAACTATGTGATAGGGACAATAATCCTAGTGACCAGAAAGGTATTGAAACCTCAAAAAGGTCTAGAGACCAGAGCCACATAAAGGCCTCCCCACGAGACATTACAAATTCAAACAACATGGCTACTGGGTACTTTAACCTACTACGCAGCAAGCACAACCAACCTGCAATCAATAAAGATTTTTTTTCCCACTTTCTCAAGCCCCACTTTGAGCGCCACTAACTGTATTTGTTTTGGTTTAGGGCAAGTTTGGGAGATAACCCCCAAAGGGCTACTCTACAAAAGCAGATTCAATTGCCTCTTTCCCCTCTAACTGGTTCAGGAGAAAATATCTCCTTGGAGAAAAAGTGGAAAGAAACCTGTTTATTAAACAATAGAAACCAAACAATATTAAACAATAAAACTTCTCACTGTTCCAAAAAAACGCAAATTCAGAACAGTCCCTTCCTCGGGTTGTAGCTGGGCTCACTCAGTCTTTGATCAGTCTCTGGTGTTGGAAGCACCGCAGCCCAGGCCTGGCCAGGGGAGCCACAGGTGGAGCTGCCGGTGCTCCTCTGGGTGTTCAGTCCAGAGCAGGCTTGAACAGGTCTAAGCAAAAAGGAAAAGAAAAAAAAAAATAAATCACAGTCCAGGGAACTTCTTTGCCTCAGCTTGCTAAAACTAACTAAAAGCAAAAAAAAAGGGGGAAAGGAGCTCTGTCTGGCTGTCTGTCCATCTGCAGACAACACAGTCCAGGAGCAGGAATGTGGAGGAGTGAGAGCAGTCTGAAAACAAACTGCGCGCTTCTTCCCTCCCCTCTTCACTGTCTGGAAGAGAGTCTTAAAGGTGTAAAACTTATTATTCAGTATAAACAGAGCAAGACGATTGGGGATAAAAGCATCATACAGTCAACCCAGGACATTAAGCTACTTCAAGTTTTGCATAATTGAAGGCATCTGGACCTGACAGCATTTATGACCCTCTCAAACAATACTGACAGAGGCAGCCTGTGGCTTCCTTTATCTGGTTCCTACCTATCACCTCAGTGTTACCCATGTGCAATTTAGATTTGATAACACAACGTAGCCCTTTGGACTATTCAAATCATAGGAAAAAAAGCCTTACAAAAAGCACCTTAAAATATCTTCCTGCACATATTCAGTGTGGGCATTTTGCACTGAATATGTCCAGACAGCTTCAGTCTTTTTCAGTGTCACTGTGTTGGTACTGCCCTGAATGTGTAGTGTTAACTATGCAGCAAATGAGAAAATTGTGAATGTCTTAGATTTGGGGATCATTATTAAAATTCTAGAGAATGAGAAACATTGACAAATGCTTTGTTTCATTTTTCAACCCAGAAAAAACCCTAATTTAAATGACAGCATTTTTAGCTTTACTCTATAATCCATAATTATGCAAGCAAACTTCAAGAGAACGAAGGATTTAAAACACTTGGAATTTTTGTCATACACTGAAAATGTAAATGATGGTGCTCTGTAGTACAGCTTCATAGGCAGGATGATTTTGTGCTTGAAAAGAACAAGAAGCTTTTAGGACCTAAGTTGTTATAGGTAAAAATGAAATATGCCCAATTCTAATAAAATAAAAAGGAATTTATTCACTACCGTGATACAGTCCCGACAGCCAACAATCACACTGACAGCACAACACCCCCGGGAGATAGGCTGGGTGGACGTGGATCTGGCCTCTATCGCACCAAATCCCCCTGCATTCACACTGACAGCTCCGAGGAAGCAGTTCTTATACTCTTTATTTTGCCCGTGGCAGAGTCCCTTTGTCTCCTTTTTGAGTTCTTCATATTCAAGTTGGTTCTTTTCTTCAGTCTGAGCTGCACAAAGGCTTCCTCCGGGAATTGATCAATGCATTTCCTTGATTCCCAGAATCCTGTATTCAGGTGGCAGGTGCGGATGGCTCCGGTTATCTCAGATGGGTATCTTTCCCGGGCCATCATCTTTTGGGCGTCACTGGATACATGCCTCCATGAACGACCATGTCCTGTGCAGCCCAGGTTTCCTTCACATGTAAATGTCATGGTGTCTCCTTGCCGGTCTGCCGTGGTTTTGCCATCCTGAGAATGAAATTCCTACCCTCCCCCACCTCTGTACAGCCGGTTTGGTTAATATAATATATAGAAATCTATATATATATTCTATCTGCACGAATTACTAACTATATCCCTAACATAAGTCCTGTAAGATCTTCTGGAGGATGATGCAGCTGCTAGCTAGAAGATCAATCACTTGACTTGTATTAGATTGACAGCTATGAATGCTTTTCAAAGCAGAGTCGGGTGGGCTTAGATTGGTATGCTTAAAAGTGAAACATCACACATCAATGTAAGCTTAGGATAATTGCACAAGTCAGAACTCACAGGGAACTAAGAGAAAAACGTTTCATACTGGGTAAGTGGGTTTATTTGAAAAATAAGAAAAAAACAAAGTTAAATACTGAAGAGTAGAAATACCAATATCTGAGTTACTACTTCTTTCATATTAGAGCAAAAGGTTCACCACCATGGTGAGATCAGACTCAGCAATCCAGATGCCTTGCTCTGGAGGGTTGTTTTGCTATTAATATTTGTTTGTTTGTTTGTTTGTTTGTTTTCAGGGGGCTCCATTTGTTTTCTTGCTTGTCTGGAATGTAACAAAAGCTTTTTGAAAAGCTGACTAGTGACCTGCACTGGGCAGGTCTTCAAAGCAGAAGCATCTTCCAAAGCCTACTGAAATGAAAAAAAAACAAACCCAAACTGAAACCAGCCCTCATGTTCATTTGATCCAATGGAAATATAGAGCTGTTCTTCCTTTATTTGGAGACCATCCCCTATAATTCACTGACTCAGGCTGACCAGTCCTTTAAGTTCTCAGTCCAAATAACTTAATTCTCTTCCCACATAATCTGAATAGTGGTCTCCCTTCATCCATCCGGGGAAGGCCTATCTCTGCCTCCAGAAAAAAACTAAATCTCCTTTTTACTGACATCAGTTCAGGCAACAAGAGATGTCCAGCCAGTCACCAGTGTAACTGAGAGAGCTGTCTGACAGATTATTGACATAACAAATATTTTAGTCATCAGTTATCTTGATTTATTTCTACCTGAATGTCAAATTTCAGACATATCTTGTGCAAAGCTTCTTTCTGAAATAACTTGCATTGGGCTGATGGCATTGACTGATGCCATTAGCAAATGAGCCAAATGAGCACCAGGCCAGTTGAATTATTCAGCCTGGCATCCAAAGGCATATGCATGGATAAAACAGGCTGCTAGCTGCCCAGTGGTCTACCTGGCATCATTGTTTCCCGAGGTACCTGTCTCTGAGAAGTGCTTCTCAGAATGCAGGAGCTCGGCTGAAGGGATTAGGTGACAATGACAATCAGTTTTCTCCCACTTGAGCCCATTGGGAGAAATCATGGAGGCTGGGCCTTTGCAAACACTTTGTTTGCCATGGTTACTCCCTGCACTAAAGCTTATAGATTTTCTGAGATATCTGCTTTATCTCTTCAAAATATTCCCTGGCTGCCCACACAGCAGATTGTGCTTTGAGGCATCCAATGAGTGCCAGAGAAGCTGAGGAAATTTCTATTTCCCATCTATCCATCTCCTGGAGAAACAAAGATTTTAGCAGGAAAAGCATTCAGCATTTGAAGTATTAATTCAGATTCTCTCCTGTGTGAGCCTGAAGCATTTTGCAGGCTGTGGATTTTACTGGACCCATGTTCAGGGCTCTCAGGTTCAGTCCTTAATGTGGGAGAAGCTGGATGTTTGTGACCTTTCCTCTGTTTGCACAGCAGAGGCGACACAGGGATATCAGCACAGAATTCTCAGTCAAAAGATCTCTAGTCAGAAGGATCAGGTGTTACTCACTTCAAAGCAGTGGTTCATAGCACCTTGTTATGGCCTTTCACAGGCAAAGTTGAATTTGGGGAGTTAATTTGGCAGGTGGATGTTTATTTCCGTAACACTAGTCAGAGAGCTTTGAAATCCTAGCTCTCTTCCCCTTTCCCTATTCCTACTTTTAGAAGGCTGTGTGTATTTTAACTAGATGTAGTATTGATCTGGTAAGACACAGAATAAAACCCTAACAAAATAACTATGTGGAGAGAAGAAAAAGGAAAAAAAAAAAAAGAAGTGGCCTGAAATTGCGTATAAGTGCTTGTGATATTTCTAATGCTTTACAGAGATCAGGCTTCAGTAACCCAAAGAACAATTTTGTCCTTTGTTCTCTTGCAATTTTTTTCAATGTGCAGGAAAGGATGCATGTATTTGGCATAAATCAGTTACCCAGATGTCATTTTTAGCTAAAGCCAGACCAAGGTGAGAAGAAGCCAAAGTATTTCTGAAAAGCAAACAAGACAATTTGCAAACACTTCTTAAAAAACAGGAACAAACAGCCAGACACACCAAGTTCATCTTGCCCAACTTCAGTGTCCAAGGAGACACTAAAGCTCACTCTGTGATAACTGGGAACAGCCTGCAAGATATGTACAGAGGAGATCCAGCAAGCGCACTCTCAGCTGGCTTTGCCCAGAAATGACACAGGCTTTAAGGATATGAAATAAATGGGCAGGAGATCTTTCTCCTTTTTTAATGCCTTTATTAAGAAGATCAGCTCAGGTGGGGAGAAATCGACGGGTTGTGCCCACGCCGCCGCTGCTCTCAGGCGTGTCACGGAGAAGGAGGGTGATGCAGCTTTGTCCACTGGTCTGCAGACAGAGCTGGGGATTCCGTCCTCACGGGACATTAGCAGATTCCTGGCTTGTTTGTTTAACACCCCGGGGTGTCTCTTTAATAGTATCTTTTCAGGTTAGGGTGAGAAACAAAAAGGGTCCAAGCAGGTACGGGACTACGCTCCCATCCTTAGACGTCACTTAAGTCACTTGTTGGCTCGTGATTTTAGGGGTTTTTCTTGTAAAAACTGTAAAAATTCGGGGTGCAATGCATTTCTCATCTGCATACTGGCTCTGGTGTCACTGCCTATTCTCTTTACCTTGGAGGGTCTGTCCTGGTGTCTTCTTGGCAAGCGGCCAGCATCAGGGAAACAATGGTTAATCACCGCCATTAACGGGTAATTGAGGAGCTTTTCTTTGGCAGCGAAACCAAAGAGGTCTGACTGGTCTGACTTGTTTTTAACTCTGAAACTCAAAAAAATACAACTTTCTATTCATAACAGGATACAGCTCACTTAATTTAGAAATCGACAACAGACTGAGATATATTGTGCTCTAGAAATGCTAATTTCTTTTTGCTGACCACAACAGAAACTCTGGGAATAGTTCAGATAAGGACTGGGTTTAGATTAGATACTTGCAAGAAATTATTCGGTTTAAAGAGTGCTGAGGCCCTGGCACAGGTTGCACATAGAAGCTGTGGCTGCCTCATCCCTGGAAGTGTCCAAGACCAGGCTGGATGGGGCTCTGAGCATTCCCCACTCCATCTGCTCCACATTTTCAGTAAAATATGGTATATCTATCATAAAGACAGGTGAGTCCTGTACTCCATAGTCTCTGATTCCCCATCTGGTAACATACTTGTATACACAGATTTTCCGGTCATCAAACTTCTTGCACATCCTTGTTCCCAGAAGGGACAGGACTACCTGTGTAGCTGAGGAGATAGATTATTTTAATCTATAGGTGTAAATACAGAGTCTGAAGTTTGTGCTGTCCAAGAGTCTCAGCTATTGTTTGCCCAAAAACTCCAAGCCCTCCCCCTGTGGAATCACATAGGATGCCAGCTATTTGCCTCCTACTCTTCCCCTGCAGAGGAGGGAGGGGTAAATTGGAATCTGCATCTATATAAGGACATGGGAAAACCAAACTGGAGTCTGGTTTTCGATATTACAAAAGTCCCAAACAGGGTAGTCACCTCAGACAAGAAAGTTGCTAATTTTCCTCTGTGCTTAGAAATCTCTGGGAGCAGTTTCCCTGAAGAAGCAAGATCAGCTTCCTGTTATCAGCAGAGGGAACCTTGACCACTGCATGAAACAACCACATCACAACCCAGATAGGCAAGATAGTGCATTTTCAGCCAATTCCTTTCTTTCAGGAGGCCCTTTTCTTTTTGTGTTGCACACCTTGGACAAACAAAATTAAGCAAAACCCTGTGTCCTAAATAGGGGTGGACTTCAGAGGCATCAAGTTTGCTGAAACTAGAAAGGGGGATCTCAAATCAAGGGGTGCTGTGCTGACCTGTGGGTGCTCTATAGTTATGAAAGCATTATCCTTGCATTACCACAGAAATGAACTGTGCTTTTACCTGTTGCCATCTGACACATATAGCTCAACCATAAATAACTAGCTGATGCACCCACTGAACTGCTGTTTTCAAGTCGGAGTTTCTTTCTGTGCCCCCAAGAAAAGCAACATCAGCATAATTTCCCAGACTCAAGGAAAAAGTTAAGCAACTGCATCCTATAGTTTTTCCCTGTATCTTTATTTCTTCATTCCACTAGGTGTGTGGCCCTCCTTCAAGTCTGAACTGCAGTAGAAAGCACAGGAGTGACACAACTGAAGCTGTAACATGGGCCTGGATATGTTCAGTATATTTTTCCCCTTGTGATGGCCCTCATGGAATCTCAGTGAATTTGTTTCATCCTGAGCTCTGAATTTTCAGGATTCATGGACACTGGCATATGCAGTCATTTCAAATTGGCTGGTGGGCTTAAGGCTCACTTCATTAGTCTCTAGCTATATAAAACTGCACTTCTTTTTTTCATTATTTTGCACTAGCTGCTGTCTTGCTTTTTTGGGACTATGCCAGGCAACTCTAGTTCTTGCTTTCCTTTGTGTTATGTGGCTGAATCAAGGGAATTAGCACAACATATGGCACTGCTTCAGTATCAGTCACTGAAGGGAAAAGCTTGATTTCTTCAACAGCCTGTGTTCTCTGCAGCTTTTAGGAGGAGCATTTAAATACAGGGTTTGCCAAAGCCTTTCTGGTCTCACTTCACAGGATAATTTCACGCACCATTTGTCTTCAAGGTTGGCTGGGAGGTAATTCTATTAAAAAGTTCAAGCTAAAGCAGTGGAGAAAGAGAAAGAAGGCAGAAAGCCAGGGACTGCCCTTATCCTGACATGTGGAAAAATCTAAAAGCAATTTGGTGAGGTTGGAGTGGAAGGAACTGTCCAGGGAGGTGGTGGAGTCACTGTCTCAGGACTAGTTTAAAGAAAGACTGGACATGGTGCTTACTGCCATGGTCCGGTTGATAGGGTCATGATCAGTCACAGGTTGGACTGGATGGTCTCAGAGGCCTTTTCCAACACAAATGATCCTGTGATCCTGTAACTGCTAAACCAGGGCTGACCCAAACAGCTGGAATTACACCAGGAACCATAAGAAGTACTCAAGACCCTGACTGAAAAGTGATGATTTATTAGTTAACCTCGTTGGTTAGTACAGAAAAAAAGATGGTGTAGAAATCAGGTGGAGGAAGCACATGCTCATGGAGACTTAGAAGCAACTGTAGATCAAAATTTCCTCCAACAGACTCAAGGTGGGACCCTAATTTACCTGGGCTGGAGAGCATTTAGCAAGGTATCACAGATGGGTATTATTTGGTGTAAAGCATGCTAGACTGAAAGCCATGAACTGGTCAAAACTATGTGAGGTAAAGCAGGACAGGACTGCAACTTTCATTGAATGATTGACGGTGACTGCCAGAAAATACACTATTCTGGATCCTGAGAACCTAGAGGAGGCTGTGCAGTTCAAAACTATCTTTTTATAGTTTTTATAAAGATAGAAATATTTTCTATATATAGAAATATGGTTTCCTTATAGGACGGCCCCAGATATTAGAAGCAAACTCCAGAAAATGGAAGGACTGGAGTGCTGTGACTCAGGAAAGTTGTTAGATGAAGCTTGGAAAGCATATCAAAACAGGGATAGGTCGGGAAAAGGAAATGTGACAGGCTGGAAAGGAAAACTAGAGTCACGAAAACCTACTTGGAACTCTAGAGGGTGCTAAGGGACCGCGCAACAGGGCAGGAGAAAGGGGAAGAAGAGACCGAACAAGGGGAAAGGGAGGCGGGGGGCTCCCGTCGTTTCCCGGAGAACGATTGGAGGAAAACCAGAGCGCACTTGGTAAGGAAAAGGGGCCTTGGGAGCGGGAATGGCCGTAGGCTGGGAAGCTGGACCTTGCTTTATAGGCTGTTACACAAGAAGATGAAGATTGAAGGGAAACGGGGGATTCTACCACAGCTGAACCCCTGAGGCTGGGGAAAGAAGTGGGATTTTTGGTAAGCACACGGCCAGCTTATTCTGTATTGAATACACTGAATGCAAACTTAGTAAGGATGAGGTAAATATAAATTGGTAAATTATAAATTGCAAATTGCTAATAGTTAAGTGTAAATTGATACATGTGGTAAATGTACACTGTGGTAAATATAACTGGTGCTACAAAGAAAAGTGAAACTTGGTTATTTTTACAGCCCATGAAATTTAAATTAGGAAAGAACTGCACTACTCATCAGTTTCTATATATGTTTAATGCCCAGTCCCCTTGTTGGGGAGAGACTTATGGGGAAAATTGGATGCGCAGATAAGCTGAGCAGGCCTGGGGGTCCTGATGCAGAAGTCAGGAACCTGGAGGAGACCTGTGGGCTATTTCTCCAAACAGCTAGACAACATGAGCAGAGGATGGCTGGGATGCTTGCAAGCAATTGCTGCAACTGTTCTCCTGATCCAAGGGGCCAGGAAGCTCAGGGTTGGGCAGCACATCACTGCTTTTGTCCCTCACATGGTGACATCCATATTAGAGCAAAAGTTGGAATGTTGGCTGTCCCAGCAGTATGCTCAGATACCAAGTTGTGCTCTTGGAACAGGATGATGTGGAGTTGAAGATGACAGTAGCCATGAATCCAGCAGTTTTCCTTGATCCAAAGGCAATGGATGAGGGAGCCCTGACACATGATTGTCTCCAAACCATGGAACAGGTATATTCCAGCAGAACCCATGTGGAGGATGAACCAATAGAGAGTCCTGATTTAGAATTGTTTACAGATGGCAGGCGTTTCATGAAAGTTGGGAAATGGATGGCAAGATAGGCAGTGGTGACTGCCACTGAGGTATTAGAAGCTCAGTCTTTACCAATTAATACATCAGACAAAAAGCAGAGATAATAGCACTAAAATAAGCATTGAACTTGGCAGTGGGCAAAAGAGTGAATATCTGTATTGATCCTAGATATGCATTTGTTGTGATTCATGCCCATATGGAAGGGAAGAGGACTGCTATCGGCTCAAGGATCACCTATTCAACACAGAGAAGAAATTTTACAACTTCTGAAAGTTAAAAAACCAAAGGAGGTGGCAGTGATGCATTGTAAAGCACTTCAATCTGGGCAAACTAATGTTAGAGTGGGAAACCGACTGGCAGACAAAGCAGCTTCAAAAGCAGCTGCAAAAGGCATCCCAACCTTCTGTTTGTGTTAGTGCCACAAAAATAAATTGACATAATTGAAGGCTAATTCTGACAGTGAAGATCAATATTTAGAAAATATATTAAAAGCCACTAAGTTCCAAGAGGGATGGTGAGTAACAAACAGCCAACAGGTTCCACTTCCTATAAGGAGGAAAGTAATAGGAAAAGAACACAACAAATCCCTCAGGGGAATTGAGTCCCAGACATCTAGTCTCCAAAACTCTGTACTTAGTGTGGAAATGACTGAAATAGAAAAATTTGTAACAATGCAATGTCCAATTTGTTTAAAAAACAATCCCATAGCAAGAAAAGGCCACCTCCTGGAACAGTTAAAGACAAGATTCACAAGCCTTAAGGGGAGAATGTTGCCAGATAAAGAATTGTTTGCACCTGGTGGGTCAAGACAATGATCACTGCTGAAAAACCACTGGCCTATGGAACTGCACTATGCCCATTCTGTAGGAAGAAGAACTGAAGAGGAGCCAGCCCAGTTGTGCCAACTTTTATCAGTTCACCAGGCAGTCAGGTTTGACTTTGGGATCACCAGCCACCAGGGACCACCAAAAAGACCCCCAGGACAGAAAAACACATCTGCAGAGAGAAGGGAAAATATGTTAATGATTTTGGGGAAATGATTATTAAATGTATGTATGCTTATCATGAAAATCAATGAATGTGTGTAAAATAAAGCCTCTAAATAGGAGCTTTTTCTGTACTCAGCATGCACAATATTCCAGAGGATATCCCCACATGCATCCAGCCAAATAAAGAATGCCTGCTTCTTAATGCTACATTGGTTAAAGAGTTTGCATTTTTACCTATTTTTGGTGACAGTGGAAGCAGAGTGTTAATAGCAATGCCATAGAAATTGGAGAAGATTAATCAATGAGTTTCAGTAAGAATTAATTATTATATCCTTTTGGAGGGGTCATTGTTTCATGTCACGTGTAGCTTTTTCTTTAGGGAATTTTTTTGTCACTTTTCCTGCTATTTCTGCATTTGGATCATCCTGGAATTTGAGATTAATGTATGACTGAATTTCAGATAAAATCAAATTATGATCTATTGAATTATCATACTGATAATAAAAAGCCCTGGCAACATTGGTGATATGTACTTCTTTTCCACCAGTTTCAAAAGCCATGCATACAAGAAAAGCTATTTTACAGTTCTGCTGTGACTTTTCTTCTAAGACTTCTATAATACACCAAAGAATTTAGGAGAAGGAGACCGAAAGACTGTTGGTCAATTCCTATAGAAATACAATGTCAGTAGGACATGTTTCTTTCTTTCTTTGTTATTTGTACATCAGAAACCTCCTTCCAGCAGATAGGGATGGATGGATGGATGGATGGATGGATGGATGGATGGATGGATGGATGGATAAACTACTGCTAAGGCATGTTTATAATGCACCACTACTTTTATAATTAGAGAATGGCAAATGGGTTTTAGCCTGCCTTGGGAGAAAACATGTTCATGAATCCATTGGTTCTGCTCTGCAACTCTAAAATGCACCACCAGGGCTAATGATTCACCAGTTTAATGTGAAAGGGCTGTGATTGCAACAAGGGGCAACAAGTCTCACTGGCTGCTATCCTGCCTTCAACAAACATTTATGCACCAGTCCCAGGTGGTTCCCAAACAGAAATAGTTACACATTACTGCAGAGCATTTTTTCCTGTCCCAGGTATTCAAAAGAGAAAGATTAGGAGAACCCAATTACATGACTGTAATAACTGTGCATAGCCATGAGCACTAACAGAAATTTTAAGCAATTCTACAAGACAGAGAAAATTAATGGGTCATTGAATGAAGCCTGTGAATATAACCAGCTGTAGGACTAATAGTATACAGGACAGGAGAATCAACATGTAATCCCTCTGCTGCAAGGGGTTGAGGGGGATTTAGCTGGCCTTGCAGGAAGTTTAGGAGTGGAACCTGTGAGTGAACAGACTCTCAGCTGCAAGAGTGACATAGCACGACATGAACAGGTAAGAGGGATGATGATGGCAGAGCCTTAAAATGGGAGGTACAAGAGTTGCTGCATTGAATATATATATATATATATATATATTCATATATATATATGTCTATGCATACATATATGTTGCATATATATACACACACATATGTTTACATATACATATAATGGTATATATATGTGTGTGTATATATATATATACACACATACACATACACATATATATATAAAATGCAGGATATAGTCATTATATGTCATTCTTTCACTTCCAAGTCAGTAGATTGGATGGTCAGAGGTAGGACAATGTGAGTGCAGGAGCAGAAAAGGTACTGGAGGATGGAGAGGTATCTGAACTCCATTTAAACAGGTCAGTAACATGACTTTCAACCCACTCCCCTCAGGGCAGGGGCGGGGAGAGAAATAATCAGGAATGAACAAACTCAGAGACCCTTTCTGCTCATAGAAGGGAAGGGTCAGGCCTGCAGAGATCTCATGATGCCTTTCACTGAACTAGTTAAACATCTAAAGTTAGAACCTGTAGCCACTGCTCTTCTCCTGATCTGACTGGAAGGTTTTAGAAACCCCTTCAAAAGAGGAAGAGAAGTGGGCCAATAGAATAACAAAAAAGAGACAGGCAGAAAAAATCAGGAAATGCCAGTGATAAAAAGGAAAAGAGGGAAAGCAAAAACTGAAGGGCAGAAAGAAGCAGAGTAGGAGGAAGAGAGTGGATTCAATACACAGCACAGAAGCTGCTCCTTCTCCTGGCCACTGGACTGGTGAGGATGAACTGAAAGTAGATAGGACAAGAAGACTCCAAGCAGCTTGAAACACCAAGAGGCCACAGAACCACCTTACAGGGATGCACAACTCAGACATGATCTGCTTTGTTGTAGGAAGTTTCTTATGGGTAAGTCATCTTTGACTTTCCTCTTCATGGAGTCTCTGCTTGGCTATGGAGTTACATTGGAAAGATGAAAAGCCATTAGGAATAATAACTTCCTAGATATTAGAAAGAGCTGGACATTTAAAAGGCACACACAGAGAAGATAATATTTGCTGTTATTCCAGGGATGGTAACTCAGACATCAAGGAACCCAAGGGAAAGGAATGAAAGGATAGGAGTGCTGTAGGGACAGAGCAGTTTTCAAGCCAGGGTAGGTATAATAGGAAGCAGGGTTTTTAAATGTTCTTAATATTTGAGCATGAAGAAGGATTTACAGCTGGGGAATGACATGGCTTTTAGTGGAGAAAGGGAAGGTTGTAGTGACGATGAAGTTCAGAACAGTACTAAATAACATTTTAAGGACTAGAGAAAGTTAATATATGAAACAATGCTGTTGGTAAGAGTAACTTCAAATCTACAGCAAAATATACAATAGAAACAATGGAAGATAGGTAACTATACGTCCTTACCATAGGAGATCCAGACTCATAATATGAAAGATATACAAGATGTATTTGACAAAAATTTCATTCACTCTAGCTGTGTCTCTGCTGCTTTTCTCCTTCTAGCTCCCCCATGTGAGAGGTGAGGAAGGCTGCCTTAACAATGAACAGTTAAGTATTTCTCAATCTTGCTCTTCTTTAGAGAAAACAGTGAACAACAAAGGCAATACTGGACATGGGTGTTATGACCTGATGGTTGACATTTTCCAGAAAATCTTATTTAGTTGTATTAAAAATTCATGTGAAATCACCATTACTTTCAATATGACCTCTATCAATTACTATTTTTATTGATCAAGATACTGATTGTGTGGTACAGCTCCTGCTGCCTATTTGCATTACTTCAATAGTTAAGAGCTTTCTGCTGTAATTTCAGTTGACTGGGATTATAATTTAGAATCAAACTTTCCTTGAAAAAATTGTTTGAAATACACTGCTTTGGTGAATATTACTATCAGTGATATCATTTTTAAGAATAACCAAAATGATATATTGACAAAAAAGAAAAAAACCAAACATGAATGCAGATCTCTAAGGTTTGAAAAGGGAATTGGGCAAGGATAAATATCAGGAAAACAATCAAAATATAAAGCCAACAGAAGGGAAATTCACCTGACAGGGATATTGCTGAGGTTGGACAACTGTGTCCTTCACAAAGCACAATGAGTATTTCGTCATTGTGGCATCTGGAATATGGACAGTAAGTGAGGAGCATGAGGGGAGAGGGAGGAGGGTACCATAGGGATCTTTGCCTTTATTTGGTGTTCTATGGATAACTATTTCTTGTACCCTCTTCTCTTCAGCTGTTCAGGTACAGAATGGGACCGTCTGTGGTATATCTGGTAAGATAACATGTTTACTCTAAATATCTGCATCTCTAGACAATTCCAGTAGAAAAGGGTGGGATTAAATGTGACTTGCTCAAGAGTGATGCCATCCCCTCCTTTTCCCTGGGATTCTCTAAAGCTCTGCAAGAGCAAGGCAACCCCTCAGATATCTCATTGTCTTTAACAAAAGTTGACCCACCAGCCTCCTTTTTTATTCCACATATTTAGACATATGAACACTATTAATAAAGCATTCGTGGTACAATATGCCTTTTAAAAGACTGATTTTTAAAGTAAGTTCTGTCTGATTTCTTAGTTATTCCCACCATGATGAGATTAAGAAGGATGGTAGTTGTTGAACATCTGGAAGGCTGAATTGATAAGGGTATGCCAGTAGATTTCAAGATCCAATTTTTCCTCTCTGCTTGTCACTTATGACGAGATGTCTGGAATTCCTAGTTTTGGTCCCCTAGTACAAAACAGATGTTGGCAAACTGAAGCCAGATAAAGCAAATAAAAAGAAACAGGTTTCTTCAGCCTGGAGGAAGCTAAGGGGACAAAGTAATTGCAGTTTTCCACTACCCATGGGGGATCTTGAGAGAAGATAAAGGCAGAGACTTCTCAGAGGTGCTCAGTAGAAGGACATAAGGTGGCTGACCAAACTGCAGACAGGAAAATTCTGATTAGACAGGAGAAAAAGTGCTTCCCCTGACAATGGTGCAGCTCTTGAACAGGTGCCTGGAGGGAATGATGGATCTGCATCCCTGGATAGTGTCCAAACTCAGCTGGACAAAGCCCCAGGTGACTTTGTTTAGCTTTGAGGTTAGCCATGCTGTAAGCAATCAGAGACATTAAGAGGTGTCCTGTAAACAAAATCTTTCTGTCCTAATTCTTTGTGCCCTCCCATTGCAGGCTGGTGCTGGTGGTCGGGGGGCTCCTGCTCCTGTGTGGCCTGGTCTTTGTCTGCATGAGGTGCTGCTTCCAGTGCCATCAGACAGGGGATGAGGCGGGCCCCCAGCCCTATGAGGTCACCGTCATTGCGTTTGACCATGACAGCACCCTCCAGAGCACCATCACTTGTGAGTTGGCCTTGCCCCATCCTGGGGACTTCAACAGCCTGTGAAGCGAGGGGCTTTACTGTAAAGCCCAGCTGGTGACATCCCGAGGCTGACAGAGGGAAGTTCATGGCAGGACGCAGGGAAAGTGACCTCTGTGTATCCTACAAACTAAGGTGCTCAGCTGTGAGACATGTTTGGGTGGAATAAGGGTTCAGTGGCATTTTAGGAGAGAGGAATTGTGGGATGCTGCTAGCAGGATTTCGTATACATATTCTTTTAGGGAAGTCTGAAGGAGCAGGAAAAGGAAAACATTCTGGGTGTGCGAAGAGCCTATGCCCTGTGGATATCCTTGCCCTCTTCTAACAACATGATGCTTTCTGGATGAGGCAAACAGCTTTGGTCTCCTTTCTTCCAGCTCTCCACTCAGTGTTTGGGCCTGCTGCCAGGAGGATATTAGCCGTGGCACACTCCCACAACGCTGCCCAGGGAACCCCTCCCCTCTCTGCATCAGACACCCCTCCAGTCTACGAAGAAGCTCTGCACATGAGCAGGTTCACCGTGGCCAAGGCGGGGCAGAAGGTGCCAGACCTGGATCCAGTGCCAGAGGAAAAGCCACAGGTGCCCACCGAGTGCAAGGACACCCAGCCAGACCTCCCAGGACACTGATGGATGTCTGGTTTTACTGATACCAAAAAATACAGGATAGTTGCATGCAGAGACTAATTCAGGTGGGGAGGGATTTAAGAATTTGAGATTAACTTCCTTAGTCAATTGAGAAAGGGGGGTAGGGCAGGGGAAACAACTAAAATTCCAAATATTTTCAGATCTAGCATAGTCTAATGGCTCTTTTTGACACCTCCTTCAGATAATTTGCATTCTCCAAGCCCATTCATTACATGCACACAACACTAGAATCACACTTTGCACAAATAAGCAGGCAGCAGGATCAAGGTGCTGAGCCATTTTGTAGGCTAGTGATCTGCAGGGTGCCTGCAGATGGAGTCTCATTCCTCTTGCCTTTAGCCTAAGTTTCCTCAGGATGGCAAGAGATCTTCAAAGCAGGGGGAGAAAATAAAATAAAAAAAGAAAAACAAACAAACAAAAAAAGACATTTTCAAGAGTCTATTACAACCCAATATTAACACCAAACTTCTGGAAATTGCCAATCATTTATAGTAAATTTTAAAAAAATTGAAACAATCTGCATGTAAATGAAAGACAGCATACGTATAGACAGTATGTACACAGTGGACCCTTAATGCCCTGCAGGATACATAGAATGAACAGAGTCTGGTTCTGAATGGGGTATATAAGAATTCTGAAATGGTAGTCACAAGCTCTTATATTTGAATTAAAAGAATATTACATATGTACCAACAGATCAAATAACAGGAGGAGCAAGAACACTACCTCTGAAATAAAGCTCAATCATATTTTCAATGCATTCATATAGTATCATTTATTAATTCCTAATGTTGCTGTCAAAACCAGATCAATTGAAGTAACACCATTTAAAATATGCAAGCCATTTCTCAGATTGAATAATTTGTGAGTCAGTCCTGGTCAATACAAATATGCTGAACCATCCAGAAATATTAATGAAACTGGATGAACACAGGTATGGCCCATCTGTAAAACCTTGGACTAAGCTGTCAGGAGAAGGTGAGTGTTGAACCACATCAGTGTTGTCTCTACCCTGGATTCAACATCTGAAAGCATTAAAGCAGCACAGCATTAAATATCACATGATGATTCATTCAGCCATGAATTGCATGTATATGTTCATGTTGATATGAAGACACAAGTCACATCTTTTTGAAATGCCTGCATGGCTCTTCCTGCTGAAGTACCCAAATTCCAGCTTTAGTTAATATGCTGGTCTCCTTTCCTGTATTTCCTGTGAAATACAGAAAAAACAGTTATTTTGTAGATAAGAAGGACAAGGACAATGTTGGACAAGGTCCAACTACTAGGACTAGGTCCCAAACATATTTAGGAACCTAACTGCTGTTGAGATCACAACCATAGAAAATTTTAGAGAAGGTTGATAAAATAGTTTCAGGGATAGAATAAAGCTAAATTGAACAACTAAAACATCTTCAGTGATGCCCCAGATGTTGACCAGTCACAGGAATTTTGTATTTAAAGGAATTTAATGAGGGGCTTGATTTTCAGGTCACAAACTTCTTCCTAAATTGTCTAGTCATTATTAACTGTATCATTAGCAAGTTATAAACTGGAATGGAATAAGTAAAGAAGAGATATGTAAGTTTATGTCTCTTCTGCTTTCTTCAGTCTTAGAATTGTAGAATGGTACAGATTACAGGGAACCTTAAAAATCATGGGGTTCCAACCTCCCTGCCATGGGCAGTGACACCTTTGGCTAGACCAGGTTGCTCAGAGCCCCATCCAGCCTGGCCTTTCAAATAATAATAACTGCTTGTGGAACACCTATTAGAATGATCTCTTATCAGCTGCTCTCTGAAGTGCTGTTCAGGCCTGGCTCCACCAAGCTGCAGAACATTTGCTGGAAGGCTCTTGTTTACTCCACAGTAAAAGCCTGAAGCAAGCAGAAACATTTGAGTCTGCTGAACATATGTCAAGTACTGTCAAGCCCAGAAACTCCCTGGAAATCTTCACGGTGCTTTCCAGGGGGAACATCCAGCTCATCCTGCCTGCAAACCTGGAGCTGTCATTTAACATGTGATGGTTACTCTGCTCTACAGGGCAGCAATTCTGCCTAGAAAGCCCAGTAGTCCCAGTGCAGGAGCAGTCATTAAAGCATCTTTCAGTTCCTGAAAGCCCTTCCTGCAGTCAGGCTCAACTCTCTCTTAGAAGGGGGATCAGGATTGGACAGACAGCCTCTTTTCCTTCCTGGACCAAACTCCTTTGTCCTTGTGAAATAGTAAATATCCTAAAGCACAAGTCCAGCTCCAAGGTGAAGCCTTTCCACATGATGTTCCCCGAGCAGCCCCAGTGCTGAGCTGCACTAGTCCCCTGGCTGCAGGACAAACTCACCCAGCTCATTGTGCCACAGGAACCCGCAGCCACATGCTTGACACTGGGGATTCAGCCTGGACTGCAGCCAGAGCAGCATCTTTTGGGTGGTTTCCCATCCCTTCTCTTCTAATGCTAACACCATCAGATCTCTAGGCACATGCATACATTACTTCCACTAATCAGAATTATTCCACTAATGAAAAAATTAAAAAAAAAAAAAAAAAGAAGCATATGGGGGGTGGTCCATTGCATTCCTTTTAAAAAACAGCATTGTTTGCAAAATGGTATTTGTAATTTGCAATCCCATTAACTGCTCACTTTTCACAACCATTAAGTTTATATATTGGCCACCAGTGACTACAATATTCAACAAGTTGTTTTTGTGTCAGGGGGTCACCCTCCCAAACCCCCAACTTTTTCCAGTTCCTCAGGACAGAATCCAAAAGAGAACCCTTTGGGATCTCTTCTCATGGGAGCTATGAGGATAGCCTCACTCCCATATTTACCATGTTAGGAAAAAAACTTTTAACACCTTTAAAACCTTTTACAAGCTTTCCATAACTTCTTACAATCTTTTACAACTTTTCACAACATTTCCTAAAACCCAAGCCGGTTTGAAAAACCTCTGAGCCTCACACCGCAAACTTTCTATTAGGGCAACTTATGGGCAGGAAAAATACCTTCAAATAAAGTACCTTAAGTAATAGTGTATTCTTTTTTCCACAAAGGGCAGAGTGATCTACTCATCAGACAAAGAAACAAGAAGATCTCCCTGGAAATATTTTGGTGTGCACTGGAGTGCTGATGATTCCTCTGGTCCACTGAGTTGGCACCTCTTTGTCCCATCTGGGGTACCAGAAACTGGCACCAAAAGCTGGGAAATAAACTGTTTAACCAGTTTGTTAGGGTAGAAAGTCAACATAACTTTATTCAGTGGTAGGGTATATGGGGATAGCTCCACAGAACATGCCAGTTATCAAACCTTTAACTATTTATACATTTAAGCAAAAAAAGAAATTAGTGTTCATTGACTTACAAGCTACATAGTTATCTTCATTAAATAGTATTCTACCACCTATTGTTATTTATTTATTGCTTCTAATGCAAATTAATCCACATTTTAGTACTTTTATAATTTATTTCTTTTTCCCAGATAAAGAAAATCTCAGTAATCGTCTTTGTTAGTTTCTCCTTCATCTCCTGTTTCTGTGTCATTGGTTATAAATTCTGCATTCTTTGTGTCCAGGTCTCAAAAACAAATTTCTCTCTCTGGTCGAAGAGCACGTCAGTCCCTAAATTTGTAGTTTGTTTTTCTAACACATGGGCATTACCCATAGGTTGCTTGCAATCTGTTACCCAATTCAATGATTAAATATCCTTAAAGCAATTACCCTCCCCACTCCTTTTAAAAGAAATATTAACTTGTTTGGTAACAGTGCCGCCCTTAGGTTCCCCTAAAACAGAGTACTTGAGAAAAAACGGTTTTCAGAAACATCCCACTGGCCCCACTGTTGCTTCTTTGTTTTCACAGGAACAATGATGCCCCTCTCCAACAGGCCACTCCCAATCACTGGCTGGAACAAATGGATCTCAAACTCTGCTTTGCAAGTCTGGGCTGTTGTCCTTTGCTGCTGCTTTTGATCATGCACCAATTGTGATTGTATTCCTTAATCTCCTCAGAGCATCATTTGTATGCCTTTAAGCAACTTTAGCTGAAGCTGGGCCATACAAGAAGTATGGTAAGAAAGAGCAGGTGGTTTTTTGGGGTTTTTTTGTTTTGTTTTTTTTTTTTTTTTTTTGGGTTGTGGGGTTTTTTTTTTGTTTTGTTTTGTTTTTGTTTTTGTTTTTTTTTTTTTTGGTAAAAAAATAAATAAGAAATTGTAGAAAATAGAGCAGCCCAGCATGGACAATACAGAGTGCTTTCCTAGAGGAAAGGAAAACATTTACACAGTTAGACATTGTTTACTGGGAGTGACTAACCCTGTGCCCTCATCCAAGACCAATGTGCCCATACTGGCTCTGAAGGTACTACAGATCCAGTGCCAAGAAAAACTGATGACCAGTCACGAGGGATATAGCAGAGACACCAGGAAAGGACTGTGCCATGGGTGGCAGCGAGCAGATCAGAAGCATGAGTGCCTTCAGGTATGCCATCTGTGGTTTAATCACCATTCAGACCACAAAGCACAAATTTTCTGACAAAAGAGACTTGGATATGCAGAGTCCACAATTAGGATTTTAAAAAAATTTAAAAATCAGTCTGTAGAGGCATAAATTACCCACTGGGAGGTAATAAAGAAATAAGTATGCTAGGGACTCCAGACTTATAAGCAGGAGGACTGTATAGTACAGCACAGACTGCAAAACATGCCCCCAGGTTCTGTGCAAATATTTTTGTCTCCTGCTCCAATGATTGCAGCATTGCCAATGCTTGGGAAATCCCTTGTAGAATGTACCCACATGACCTGCAGACACAGCAGTACAGTATGTGCTCAGAGCTGTTCTGACACTCTAAATGAAGAAGAAATATATTGTTTTGACAGTCCTTGAAGGAGCACTTGTGCTGGCAGCCCAGGGTAGGAAAATTAGCCAACACCATTTCCAGTTCCTCCCTCTGGCAAACAAATCCAGAACATAGGGTTTGTCACATGCACATGGGCTGACATTTTAACAACCCTGAGTCACATGTTTAGGTGTTTGTCACTGCTTCTGCATGTATCATCTTCCTGCCTGCTTGGCCAGTGATGTTATTGTTATTATTGAAGCTGAAGGAGAGAGCTGGGAATTCAGTGCCTGACAAAGAGGGGAAGCAGGAAGAGCGAGTCTTGGGGCTGCACATCCAGGGCTGCACCATCAGGGCAGGGAGAGACTTCAGTCAGGGGAGTTGCTGAGAAGTCACCTAGCAATCTGCTCACAGGGTCATGTCTTTGCATCAGAACAGGAAAAAAACCTGTCACTTCTCTCTGATTTGACATGAGAAATTAAAACCAGGTGTTACCTTAGCTGCCTTGGGAGCAGTCCTGAGAATAAAAACAGCAATTCACAGGGTAAGAGGAGTTTGAGATCAGTCTGTTTAAATTGTCAGAATATGTTGGTGGCTTAAGTGAAACAGGCTAGAAACCTTCCTCTCTTTTGTGCTTGTGGAAGAGGCATCACTACAGACCTTCAGTACACCTCAGCACTGCTGTGCTGCAGGCAATTAGGAAGCAAGGAGGCCAAACACAGGCTTCATATAAAAGTTTAATGCCATGAAACCAAAATTTTCCTTGGGTCTAAACCCTGGGGTTCCTTCAATCCAAGCTATTTGCTATGGGACTGCAAAAAACAGTTCCTTCCTTCTGACTCACCCCTCTGACCTGGCAACCATGGGAGAATGTTTACATGCCCTAGGACAGACATGTTGATGGTGCTTCCTGTACAAACCTGATGCACACAAACTAGTGAAGGCTGGGACATATTGGCTGGTGACATTCCCACTGTGGGCTGCTTGATCCTTAGGAGATTTGGGCATGCACCTGCTGGAGCTGACTATTAGCAGGAGGTCACAATACCCCATACTAATAAAAGTATTTGGTATAAAAAAAGTACCAGTAATAAAAGCTTAGAAAGTAAAGGACCTGCCAGAGTTTTTTGTAGACACACTTCAGCTATCCAAAAGTAGGTGTCATGATTCAAGTGAGAAAAATCACACCCCAACACACCTTTTCCTACCCCTGCTCATCCTCAGTCAAGACATGGGGTTGAATTAGGAAATCTGTCTTTTACCTCTGCCTTTGGTGTGGACATGGAGAATCACCTTATGCATCTGGCTGTTCCACATACATTCTGCTACAGCTAAAACACCTGCACCGATAAAAGATCAGCCTTGGCAAAATTCTGCTTCCTCTAGGTAAAGTATGCAAAGAAAAAGTAATTTAACACAATCCAACTCATTGTCCCTAGGGTAGCAGCAATTGATTTTTATCCTGATTTGAGCATGCTGAGCCATTCATTAATAGCTGCTCTTCCGCTGATCAGTGAATAATTGTGAGTTTATCTACTCCTAAGGGAAAAAAAACCCAGATATTGTATGTGCCAGCTGAGTAACTGGGCTGAAATTGGCTCGCTGTTTTGGCTTGTTTGCAGACCTTTAGCTGTCTGCTGTTTGCAACATGCATCTGGTGTGACACATTACATGGCATGCTTTCTGCCGCCGACATGCTACTAATAAGGCAACAGCCCAGATCCAGCAGTCACGGGGACGGTCCGAGAACAAACAACTATTTTTGTGTGTACATGTTACATCTCGCAGCCACAGAGAGCGCAGGTCACATTCATTTGGACCAGCGGGGGCATTCAGGCCTCACCCGGGGAGCCCCAAGCCATGTCCCCCCAGGGCGGGTGCTGTGCCCCAGCACGGCTGGGGCCGTGTTTATAACCCTGAGTCACGCTGCGGAGGGCGGGTGGCGCTCTGCTGCCTTTAAGATTAAAAAAAAAAAAAAAAAAAAAAAAAAAAAGAAAAGAAAGAAAAAAGCGGCTTTTAAGTATTTATTTGTTTGTTTGTTTATGTTCTACCGGGCAATAAATCGGTGCACGAACAGACGAACAGGACGCGCCCTTCTTTGTCCCCTCACCGCTCCCCGAACACCGCGGCGCCTCCCCATGACGTCAGAGCGCGGCTCGGCTCGGCTCGGCTCGGCTCGGCTCGGCTCGGGGGGCACCTCCCCGTGACATTACGGCTCGGCTGGGCGGAGGGGTCTCCTCCGAGCAGCGTCCCCCTGCCGCTGGGTCGGGGCGACGCCTGGCCGTGACGTCACAGCGGCGCTGTGTCGGGGCGGCTCCCGGAGCTCGGCGGGCGGAGCTGTGTGCGCAGCGCCGGCCGGGTCGCAGGCAGCTGCAGCCGCAGCCGCGAGCGGTGGGACAGCCCGGCGCCATGAAGTTCCAGTACAAGGAAGACCACCCGTTCGAGTACAGGAAAAAAGAAGGGGAGAAGATCCGGAAGAAATACCCCGACAGAGTCCCCGTGAGTGCGCGCTGCCAGGGCGGCTATGGCTGCGAGCCCGGGCTCGGCCGCCTTTGTTTTCCGTGCCGGCCGTCGGCTGCTGCTTGTCTTATTTTGAAGGCGAAAGAAATGAGTTTAGTGCAGATGATCGTGATCTCGCTGCTCTGATTCAAATCCCCGGCTGCTTTCCTCCTTAGTGCGAAGCTGGGTCTATTTATGGTGCGCGAAGGGCTGCATTGTGGGTGGGGGGTGAAACACACCTTTTTCCCTGGGATCCGCAGTAATTCCATAATGCGAACCCTGCTGATCGTTTTCTGGCATGGATGGGGGTGAGTGGGCAAGAAGCTCACCCTTGTTTCTGTGAAAATGGAGATCAGTGAATGGGTTAACTGGGTACTCTTCATACTAAACATGGTCTGCATCCGGGTCATCTCATATGTCCTTGTTATTTTTATTTTGCTTCAGTTTGTTTTGTCTTTTCGATATAGCCTTTCTCTTTTCCTTTGCGAGCAAAAAAATGATACTTCTCAATCCTTTTGCTCTCCTGTTTAAGCATCCTGTGGAGAAAATGTCTTTTGGAATGCAAGGTCATCTAGCTAAATTTTGCTTCCTCATTCTTAGGCCCCTTTGGAGTGCCAGTGGAAAACTTCTGACTTCGT
This sequence comes from Passer montanus, assembly GCF_014805655.1. NCBI lineage: Eukaryota > Metazoa > Chordata > Aves > Passeriformes > Passeridae > Passer > Passer montanus. The sequence continues at coordinate 2,872,082 of NW_024357170.1, read as the reverse complement.
AATTCCAAATAATTATTGGGACCAAAAAAAAAGACAAAAAGAAGAAAATCTATTAAGTGTAGGGTTTTTGTTTTTTTTTCCTTTTTAATAAACATTTTGCAAGTATTACTTTTTTCCATCCCCACTGGAGAGGTCTGCCCTAGATTTACTGCACAGGTGTACTGCTTTCAAAAAAACTAGGACCCCCCCCCTATAAAACTAATGACAGAGGGGGAACAGTTACACCCCATGTTTTCCTGCAGGCTAGCAGCATGTTTGTCTTGGGGGTGACCCTCAAATAGACCTGAAAAAGTTTTTGGAAGTCAGTATTTGGGTGCCTTTGTTTTCTCTGTGTTTGGGAGGCCTGGCATAGCATAGGTTGAGCATGCAGCAGGGCAGCTTGAAGTGTGTGGGGTTGGGTATTTATGATGGGGGCTCTCTAGGTCGGTGGAGAGAGAAGGTGTAAATTTAGGATTAATGTGGCAGATTGCACAGCAGGCCATGACAAATGTGTCAGGAAGAACCCTGTGGGGAGCACAGGACAAGGCCTAGTCTGGCAGGACGCAATGGAGGTCAGGATAGGGGGCATCAGCAGAACTTTGTGAAGAAAACCAGGACCAGAATTACAGGGTGTGCTGAAGTTAAGGATTATTGGAATGATGCACAGCAAGGCCCAGAGTTCATGCAGCACTCTGTTCTTCACATCGCTTCTGTGTCTGCCTTTCCTGACAGCAGGATCCTTGAAGATATCATCCTTTTGGCAGCCTACGCTGCAGTGCCATGATACATCTCAGCATTTTGATGAGATTTCACTGCCCTGCATTACCACAGTCACTACTCAGCAGCAGCTCAAATGTGGATAGTCTGTATTCTGCCCTTAGGATTTTCCTTGTAGGTTTTGTCTAGATATGTGAAGGGTTTAGTGCTTCAGAAGAGATAACCTGCATTATCCAGCAAACTGACTACAGTTGCCAGTCAGCTTAGCACAGCACCTCCATTCCTTCTGTGCATCTTTGCACGAGGGAGATGTTTCTTAACATTTCTTAAATCAGTGGTGATCTGATTTAAACCTTTCCAAGGGGTTTATAAGCCCTAACACTCACCTCATTCACATAGGCATGACTTCTTTTCCTTTGCTATCTAATGATCAATCTACAAGCCACTCCTTCCCCTTCCCGCCCCAGTTAGGGTAGTCACAGCAAGCAGTTTGGCTTGTCAGTAGGTTTTTTTAATTGGAGGCAAGAACTCCCCACTGCAGTTAATTGTGTTAGATACTGCCTTGTTTGGCTGTGCTGGTAATAAATGTGAGAAGTGCTGTTGCTGTTCAGTGAGATTGGGGTAGTGTCCTTTCCTCAGCATTTACCAACTGCATCTTGTACAGAAATGTATGTCCTACCTCAAACTGCCTGAAGGAGCTTGAGTGCCTTGTGCTAACGAAGGTACTTGGAAATCTTGAAGTAGCTGAGGCAACCCTGTTTCTATTTTAAAATCAAACACGGAAATTTCAGGGGGTTTGGCTGTGCTGGCCACATTCAAATGGAGCACAGAGAAAAAATGTCCTAGTTCGGACCTCTCTGGTGTGAGATATTTTGCAGACACTCACTTGGCTCTAGAAGGATTGAGGTTAGCACAGCACCATGTCCAGGATAAATACACCAAGCTCATGATAACTTTTTGTTCTGGTGTGGTGTCTCACTGGTGGGGCAACATTGTTTTGCTTCCAAAGAATGCTTAGTCCACAGCAGTTCAATCTTTTTTCTTAGACAGCAGCTGTATTTGCTGATTTGGGTTGCCAAAGAGCAATGGGAGCATGGAACCCTTAGAAATTAGTCCCACAGTGTTTCAGTTGGAGTATTCACTATTATGGGACCTAAGGAAATTTAAAAGTTTAGGAAGTTCAGAAAATCCAGAGATTTAGTTTGGGTGGTAAGAATGGCTTCTGCAGAACAGCAAGCCGCATAGATTGAAACATGATGTATCTTTTACCAGTTCAAAAATACATATAACAAAAAAAAAAAAAAGCCCTGCAGCTTTTTTCTGCACAAACGCAGTAGTTCCAAAGGTTTCAATGGAAAAGGAGATCAGGTCACTTTGGAATAATTCCTGTTTCTGAGGTAAATATTTTGCCTAACTCTGCTAACAAAAATTACGTTTTTTAGCAAAAGACCTCTTGGTCTGTTTGATCTTAAAGCTGCTGAGCTTTGTATTTTTCTGCGTTAGAATATAAACAAATTAGTATTTTTGTCAAGAGATCTCAATGGATCCAGTTGCCCAGATGGTAGGCTGGTTTTAATTATTGTATGTTTGTTTACTTGACTGAGGAAATGTCCATAGTTATGTGAACTATGGATAATAAACTTAAAGGATATGAATTTCAGAGTAGATAATAACTCCTGAAGAATTGGAGATTTAAAAAAAAATCCCCAGTGAGCTGTAGTTTCTCTTTAAGTCTTTGCTTCGTTCTAGAGCACTTGGTGTTGGTGAAAGTAGAAATTAGGATGCGGGACTACTGGGAGTAGGGCTGATTTTGTGCAGGGCAGTTTGGAACTGTAACCTGGAAACCGTTTTACTTGCTTGTGTTCATGTATTAGCCTCCTGACAGCTGCTTCTCACAAAATTAACCTGAACTGGGAACATCAAGGTGTCCTATTTTTTTTTTTTCTCAGCCATTATGGTTTATTTTTATGTCTGTTCTGGACTCTTTTTTTTCACTCCCCATGCTTACAGCTGCAGGCCTGGGCTCCCTGCACAGCTATTGAGAGTGATTTTAGATTGTCTTCTGTTCTTCTTTAAGTCATCTCACCTATGTATTCTTTAATGTTGTGTATTTGTTACAGATTATATACCTAAAGGCCTAGTAACACCATCAGAGGGTAATGTCCTTATCCACTGTTGCTTTTTGGACTGTTTTGGTTTATGATACTCATCTGTTTCTTGCTTTCTCTCTCTCTCTTTACAGGTAATCGTGGAAAAAGCACCCAAAGCCAGAGTACCTGACTTGGACAAAAGAAAGTATCTTGTACCTTCCGACCTCACAGGTAACAATGTCTACCTCCTTTCCTCCTGATCTTCAGCGAGAGGGTCTCAGAAGTGCTTTTTACTCTGTGATCAGCACAAAGAAAATATCCAGATAGGCTCAACATCTTGTTTGTCTGCTGTCCTTGTTATATTTCTACCTTATAGCCTGGATTTCAACAGGCAGAATTCTCTCAGATCTTTTGAGGTATCTCACTGGCTTAGGTAGCGTGTCACAACTGAGTTCTAACCATGACAACAGTGACTAACTAAATTATGTATCATGGACAATGTCATGGCCAGTCAATGATGACTTAGCTGCGGAGTTGCCAGAGGCTGTGCTCTTGTTGCAGGAAGAGACAAGTTCTTGCAATAGTCCCCACGTTTTCCACCCCTGTAGCTGTAGTCATAGTTACAAGGTTCTTTTTCTGAATGGTCATGGTGATCTTGATTGTGTTTTTACATCTGTTTTTATTTAAGAACATTAATGAGTTAAAGGAACAGCGTTTCTTCTTCCTCTTGCAGTATTTAATGGACTGAAAAACTTTCTTGTGCAAAGTAGTAAATAATAAGGATTTTTTTTTCAGGAATGATTATAACCATATATACCAAGGCTAAATTCTCTTAAGGTGTTTTTGATCTGTAGAATCTAAAGGTTAAGCTAGTTAAAGGTCTTCCCACCAATTACCCTCAGTATAGCATTTCATACCATAGTAGGTGGAGTGTGGATTTAGAGGGGACATGGCATGGGATGTGTACCTGACAAACTGCCAGCTCAGACTGGATTGGCTGCTCATGTGGTTACAGTCATGAAGTTACTGCTTTCTTCTCTTGCTTTTTGTCCTGCATTGTTCATTTTCCCCTACTTTTTATATACAATATGTGACTTCCACCACTAAAAGAAAACAGCCATGGTTAGGGTTAAAATATAGAAATAAACAGCAACAACATCAAAAAAAACCCCTCCAACATTCCTTCTGCATCTTAAGGCATACTTTGTTCCTCTTCAGTTGGTCAATTCTACTTCTTAATCCGAAAGCGGATCCACCTGAGGCCGGAAGATGCTTTGTTCTTCTTCGTCAATAACACCATCCCTCCCACCAGTGCTACCATGGGCCAGCTGTATGAGGTAAGCCTGGCCCTTTTCTCTTGCCTTTCACTGCCAAGAGCAATGTCCAGAAGTGTCAGTGGTTTCAGCTTGGTCACAGATGCCTGAACATGGGCACCCTCTTGCCTGAGCTGTATCCCATCATCTGGTGTGGGGAATTCCATCCCCCAGTCAGGAATCTGGGGAGCCTTATCAATTCAACTGGTTGTTTGCTAGTTGAAAGGGTTGTGGCAAATACTTGCCCCAGCAATGATATATTGCTCCTACTACTTTAACAAAGTATTGAAATAAACCACTTCCTTTTCAGAGATTGGGGCTGGGGAGGGTGGTGAGCATAGGTTTGGCTGTGTATACAAAAGAGATTTCCTTTTAGCCAGTAAAAATAAGTAAAAAGCTAGTAAAAGGGCCAGTATCACTGAGCATCCATCTGTCTAGAAATACTTTCTTATGGAACACTTATTCTTTGTCTAGAATTACTCTTTCGTCACTTGCACTGTGTAAGTGAGGATTATGTAGGATGCTATGAGCATTGCTGCCCACTATTTCTACTTAGCAGTGTTATTTGAACAACCTTAAAGACATATTGGATGCCCATATTTCTCAGTTCCATAGCCATTATATCATGGGTGATTTGCAGCCTGGATTGATTTCTCCTTTATTCCTCCTTTAGCTGGGTGTTTTAATAAAAGAGCTCCAGCATGGTGCTGTGAGCCTAGTTTGGATTGTCACTTTTTGGCAGTAACTGGACACTTCATCAGTCTGTATACTAATGAAGATAATAAAAGAAAACACAGGCAGGATGCTTTCCAAATCTGAACACGCTGAAGGAAAGTGTCTGATGTCTAGAGCTGAGGTCAGATCTCTGTTGCTGGCACAGCACAGAATTTTTGTGTCAGTGTAATCACTTAACATATCAGCTCTACTGCTCGTATGTAAAACAGGACTTAGAAATACAGCCACTTGTCAAAGTGTTCTGAAAAAAATACCATCTAGAGGTGATTTTTGACTTGCTAAATCCTTCCAAGTCTCTCTCTCAATCTTAAGACCATACCACTGCTGAGATACTGGTGAACAGTCAGAGCTGTTTCTGTTGCATGCTTGCAACTCAGCCTGGCTGTGGCTCTTCAAGTAAATTCCCTATGTACAGAAATGCGTCCTGCCTGTGTGTAGAAGCAGAGCTGTGACCAGAGTTCTCTTTGGTCTTAGGAAGCGAAGCCTTCGATGTAAACAGAGAGGAGCAGTGAAAAAGAAGTTACCTGCTCATGTTACAATGATCTCTGGGTTGAGCTTTCTCACATGCAGTGAGTTTCCAGCTTTGGCTCCTCACTTTGTCTCTTTGTCCCCTGGCAGGATAACCATGAGGAGGATTATTTTCTCTATGTGGCCTACAGCGATGAGAGTGTCTATGGCAAGTGAGCAGCAGCCCCCCAGGCATGCAGGCTGGATGGACTGATGGAATGGATTGGCGGGGATGAGGGTTGCTGGAGAGGCAGGAGGAGGATGCATGAGAAGAGAAAAAGAGAACTGGAAGTGAACCACATGCACAATGTCACCAGCTTCCACACATTATCACCATTATTTTTTAAATTGAGGGGAGTCAGGGTAGGGGGACAGGGTGAGCTTGAAGATTAAGGAGAGGTTCCACACTGGGGGGGTTGGGGAAACTCCACTGTTCACAATTCTTCTCTTGCCACAGCTGGAAGTAGTTAGTGCTGGAGGCTGCTAGACAAGCCAGTGTAGTGAAGCTCAAGGAGAGTGACTGGGCAGGATGGCCATTTTCATGTAATCCTTTCATTGGATGAAGAAGGCATGCCATGTATTGTACACTGACCTTGTCCTGTCTTGTCCATGGCTCCCATTCAGTGAACTGTGAAATACTTCACTCTGCCCACACAAGGCTGTCCTGTGCTGACAGTCATCACTCCAGCTACTACCTGTGAATTGTTCCAAGGGTATTGTGTTTCCCATCATTTCCATCAGTATTAGAAGGGCTAGTAGCTCTGTTCATCAGTATTAGAAGGGCTTACACTGAGGGCCAGGAACTCCTCAGCTATAAGACATGAAGGTTGGGGAAAGGAAGGAAAAATTCTGCAATTTTTTTCCTTTGTTGCTTTAATTGCAACTGCTGGACAGAAAAATTACCCTTTTGTTCTTTTCAGTGTAGTCAACTGATAAACTTGTAAGCGCAGGGCTAGAAAGGACCTCAAGAGCCCACACCAGCTCTGAGACGACTGAGTATCCCAAACATGTCCACCATGGCTTCTCATCAAACTTGTTCTTTACTGAACTTCACTGAGGAAGATCCTGGAGGCTGCTGAGATTGTCTGTTCAGTTCCTAGCTAGCCTACAAGTGAGATTGCTTTTCCTGATACCTAACTTTAGTCACCCTTGCTGTGCATTAAGGTAACTAACTACTAGTGGTCTTGTTTTTGGTGAACACAGAAAATTATCTATCAGTGTTGTCTTTGTACCAGTCTTCTGCAGATTTGAGGATGGCAGAGTTCCTGTGGGTTTAGCCTTCCCTTCCATGTCTCATCCCTGTACAGCCCTTGCACCATGTGCACAAGCGTAGGAAATCAGTCACTGCCGCATGTGTTTTGCTGGCTTTTTGTGATTGGGTAACAGTGCCTCTCTGTGCCACAAGAGAGGTTCTTTTAGACTTGAAGGGAAAAGGGAATAGGTTATCTTTAGATTTTTTTCTTACTTTGTTTTGAGCCGGTGTTGTTCTTAGAAGGGTGTCAGATGCTGTGCAAGCCTTACGTTGTCATGCCAAAGCAGTTTCTTCTCAGTGGCACAAACAGCACATTTTCCCATGACTGCTGTAACTATGATGGAATAGGTCTTGGAGAGTGAGCTGACTTCCAGGAAAATTCTGGGGTCTTATGTAAAAATCAGGCCTGAATTACTGTAAACATTCCTACATTTAAAAGAGAGGGACCAAGAGGGAGGAAATGAGAAGGATGGAGAATACAGGTAAATTCCAAATTAAGTTGGAGGAGTTTACTCAATTTACTTACTTGTAAAGTTAGATCACCATTCCCTATGTTCCTCAGGAATGAGAAATCAAGATGAGTGCTCCTCTGAGTGTGGGGAACAGGAAATGACGTTTCAGCTTTCTCTTAGTGTTGTTACATGGAGGTGCATGAAGCAGGAGAGCTGATGGGAGTGTCAAGTGGGAGATGCGGGCATGACTGTGTGAAGGTCAGGGAGGGAGGTGGGGTGGGAGGGTTACTGCCTGTGTGGGTGGGAAGTACCAGAAGAATGGGAAAGAAGGGAAGAATCACAAAGGATGCAGACAGAGTAGTCAGAATGGGCAGACAGAAAATGAGGGCACAGATGATGTGATGGTTGGCATAATATCCCCAGTATTACATCCTGAACTTCAGGTTTGCTGTTCCATCCTGTGTTCATCTGGAATAAATGTGTTTGGATGCATTGTACCTACTGCCAACTTGGATAACTTCAGTTTCTGCCTGCACTGCTCAGTCCTCTCTTTTAGACTCACTCTCCTTCAGCTACCAGGCTTTCTTCACATCCTTTGGGTGCAAATCTGCATCAATCTCTTGTTTTAGTGAGCTCTGAATATTCTGAAGCAGAGGACAGACCCAGGAGGCTTTCTAGCATAAAAGAGAAGACACAGGCAGATGGTGTGCATCTCTCTGCTGCTGTCCCACTTGTTCATGCCAAGCTCGTGGTTAAGCACACTCAGGGGAGAAAGAGTTGGCACTTGGGGTGCTTGGTTTTGTGTTCAGTCCTCCTCTCCTGCTGCTGGGTTTAAATGACATGTGGGACTAATGGCAACTGTTTGTTACGTGTAGAGTTTGTGATTTAATTTAGTTCTTTTCCAGTCCTTTCAACTGAATTGTGGCATTTCTGTTTTTGCGCTAGTATTTTACGAGGTGGTGATGGTAATTTTTTTGTGCTGATTAGCTGCAGGTTCCTGTAAAATAAAGTTCAGACTAGAGCTTAATCAACTGATCAATAAAGATGCATTTGAAAATCACAGATAGGTCCAAAATGGGTGACTAGCATTTCTTCCTGATATGGGCTTATAAATAAAGGGACAGCTTTGCCAGAACTTTTACTGCTACTTTTTCCCACAACCCCAGGTTTATTCTCTCCTGTCTACCAGGACAAGTCCCATCTCTCCTATTTTTGGTGGTACTGTCACATACACACCTAGCTGTGTCTTGCTATGCCACTAGTGGGATCTTCAATTACACCTGGATGATGTAAGAGTCTTAAGATGCATAATGAATACACTGATGCATTTTCTGCCATTTTAAGGCCTTGAACAGTAATGGGGTGTTGGACATCACCAGCCCTGCCTCTCCCTGCCAGGCACCTTGGGCCACTTGTCCTGATGCCCATGGCCCAGGACTGTTCATATCTGTCCTGGCACTGTCCCTGTCAGCCCCTCAGGAGTGTGGTGCTGCTCCAGCAGGGCTGGCCTGCAGCTGCCCTCAGCCCTGCACAGCCATGGGCCCACTGAGGCTCTGCCCTCAGCCCTGCCTTTGCCAGGCCCTGGCAGGCTGGCAGGATTCCTGCCTTGTCACCTATGGATGGGGCTGGTCACCTCCTCTGGCTATGCCCCACTGCCTCGGGTGGGTGCAGTAGGACAAGTCCCATGTGCTGTGCCAGCCAAGTCCCTCACGAAGCCATGCATCCATCCTGTGTCACTGCAGCCCAGCCTGAGGTGGAACTCCCCATGGGAAGAAGTGGGAGAGGCCCAGGGTGCCTGCCATGCCACAAGGTCCTTTAAAGGTAGGAGAGCAAAGATAAGGAAATCTGGGATTCCTTGAAAAAGAAGCCTGCAGTAGTGACAAATGAGACTGCTTTTCCTTGTGAATATTTGTGCACTGAGGGGGAAGAAGTCCTGCTGGGAGCTGGCAAAACCAGGGGGTGCCATTTGTTCAGCACCAAGCTGACTCCAAGCCAGGCCGTAGCAGTGTGTGAAGAGGAAAGGGATGCATGCTGTCACCTGCAGAAGCAGTGACAGACATGCCACTTCCTGCCCCTCCCTCCTTCCATATCACCTGTGGTTTGTGTGGGTCCCTCTGGCTGAGGGGGCAGGAATGGGCCATGGCAATGCTTCAGGGGGACCATTGGCTCCAGCCCTGAGCACTGAGCGAGGGAGTTGCTTGGAGTGATAAAGTCAAGATTACAACACTGAAATCCACAGGCATAAAACTTGCTATGCTTAATAGGACTTTCTCTTCCCACTGCATACAGAGGGGAGCCACTGTGAGAGCTTCTGTTGCTACTACTGAGGAGGAGAGTAATTCATCCTGCATTGGAGCCTGTCCATTGGAGCAGCCATTTCTGAGCTCATATCTACCACTGTGACTGAAACAAGCTGTCCCTGTGTGGCAGAAGGGTGCTGTGACTACAGCCAGATGGGCACAGATGCACCATACACTATTAGCTGGAATAATTTGAATTTTAGTTTCGAAGATTTTTTTGTGTGGATTGTGTGGATTGTGGTATCATTTGCTGGCTCAGGTAGAAAAGTGGTATAAAGTATATCTAAGTAGTCATCTCCCACTCCTCCTCTCATCCCCCCTCTCACCCCTTTCCTAAGAAAATGGTGCCACAGAGTTTGTACCTGCCATGCTGCTTTGCATGTTTGTATCAGTTCCACTGCTGAGAGGCACTAACACAAAATGTGCAGGCCAGTACATTGCTGAATGTAATTTACCTGATCCAAATGTGGAATATTAGCTTGTGCTCCAAGGCTGTTTTATTTATAACCTTTGTTTTGTGGGCTATAGAAATGGTATTAAAGCAAGACCCGGGGGAAATGATGAGCTCAGCTGGTTTAGAGAGGTTAAATAATTAATACTCTCCCTTGGTCACTATTGCTCCACCTGGGATCCTTTCTCCAGTCATCCTGATGCTTTCCTTTGAAGAAAATATTTTCCTGGAGCAGAGACTACCCAAGTTAAGAGATCACTTATTTTGGGGCCTTACAACATCACTATGAAGGACATATCTGGACTAATATAAAAAGTCCCAAGTCAGCTGAATACTGATGTTTTCACTTCCATAAAACAGTCATGTCTGAGATTAAAGAAACACCAATTAAAACAGAAATAAGACTGCCAAAGGGAGAAAGTCCAGCTCAGTGTTGTCACTCAGATGAATGCTTCCCCAGGGTGAGGCACAGAGAGTGACTGGAGAGCTCATTGTTGGCATGGCGCTTGCAGGACTGACCCAAGCAGAGCACAGCTGACCATGCAAAACAGCTGCCCCAGCTCTTGTTGCCAGTCTTTAGGACGTGTTTATGTTCCTGGAAGCTTACAGCCATCCCAAAGCACAGCCCAGGCCTGGATATAGATGTGTTACAGGAATTAGTTAATATTCTACTGAAAAAGCTGGATCTTGCAGCACCTTTCCCTAAAGGAAGGGTCTGATTCTCCCTGATTTTGCACTCTGGCTAATGCTATCTGCGTGTTGTACTGTTCTCTGGGAATTAAAAGATTGTTAATGAATGCTAAAAACAGTGCTACATGGAAGCAGGGGAAGAACATAAAGATCCTAACTTTCAAGGGAGGACATTGCTAGAACTGCAATAAGGTTGAATGTACTGAATTATCAGCTGAAGGAAAAACTGATCTGATTCATTTCCTGACCACTCTTTATTCCCCCCATATCTGGGAGGAGTCTTTGTCAGAGCTCAGGACCCTGTTTTGGCTTTTTGTCATAACCCTCTCTTTATCACTTGAGCTACCTCCTGCAGTGTCCACACACCATTCAGAAACCTAGAGAGCTTTCAGGAGGCAGCATTTTTTGTGCCTCACTATCCTTGAGCCAGCTGATATAACCTTTTCAGGCTGATAAAACCTTGGGTTTGCTAGCTTGCTACTTGACCCCTTTACCATTTTCCATGTAGCAGCAGACCTTGAGGTCAGTGAATGTAAATCCCTACGTTAATAAATCTCTACTGTTTGCAGAGGATTTAACTCTCTGCTGTTTACTAGAGCAAAAGCATTCCCACTCAGTGTTTCCAGCACATGTGGCAAGTGTCACAGCTGCCACCAAATTTGAAGACTGTATCGTTGCTGCTGAAAATCTGGCTTTGCTCTCCCAAATAGGATCCCTTCTGCTAGTGCTCAGCAGATTATGGATGCTGTTGCCAAGGGACTGATGGAGCACAGGGGGTGACAAGAGGATGGCAACTGCCTGCAAAACTTGAGAGTGTTTCCTGATGTGTCAGGGAAATCAGGAGTTCATGGTGTATACACTTGTACAAAGAGAGTTCTTCATAGTGTAAACCCTTTACCTTTTCTTTGCCTCTTGTGTCCTCTGGTATCCTGCTATTACTCGACTAGCACCTGCCCTTTTCCCAGCAAAATCAGCAGGAACAGGAAACTTTCCCCACCCTCTGGCAACCCTACAGCCACCTTCTCTCTCAGAGATGACAGAGATGTTTTCTCACACAGCAGCCGTCCTCTATCTCCATGACCTGGGGTTCAAAGACATTTTGCAACCATTGAGCAGGGCTGAAAATGCCTCACATCCCACATCATTCCCACAGTGAACACACACCTTGCCCACACACCCAGAAGTGTGGCTACTTTCTGTACCTTATTTCCTGTACACCACACCATGCTAATCCCAAACACACCTGGAACACAAGCACATCCACCTTTTCTGCCACACCTCCCACCATAGAGTGGAAATGAACAGTGAAATACAGGGTGGAAAAAAATGCATGGAATAATACACAGTCATTTAGGTGCTTGGATGGAGTATGTAGGTAGTCAGAACGCAGGTGTTTTAGTTGGAGGCAATTAGCCCATCTGAATATTTCCACAATGTTGTAGAAGTTTTTCAAAACACTGCTAATCCCAGGAAGGTATTTTTGTTTCAAGACATCTAGGCATGAGGATGGCTATTCTCTGAACTAAAAATAAAAGCAAAGAAACAGCTCATGTCCTTTATCCAACTAATTCACATATGGAAACACAAAGAAGAATCATGTTCATAACTGTCCTGGCTTGTAAAATAAGCATGTATTCTATTTTTGCCATCTGTTGGGGGTTAGGCAGTTTTTCTTATCTCTTTCAAGAACAATGACACTGCCAGGAAGATAATCTCCTGCTAATGGGCTATTGAATTACCCGCTGTGGTTGGTAAGATTAGTTACATCATCCCATTGGGAGATGCTTCACCCAGAGGGAGGAGCCAAGCATCCCTGCCACCATAAAACAAGCATTTCTGAGACCACAGACAGCCTTCTTCGCTGGATTTCCCAGAGGAATCAGGAACCGAGGCCCAGCTGCTCCTTTGCCACATTTTCAGAAAGGATCTACACCCTTCTGCAGATCGCCGCTCCAGGAGGAGCAGCCACCATCTGGCTGGACTACTATCAACACCCTGACTTCTCAGGGTGTCAGGTTTTTCTCACTCTGCCAGTGGTTTTTTTGCTTGTGCTAAATTACATTGTTATTTAGTTTTTTTTTCTTCCTAGTAAAGAACTGTTATTCCCGTTCCCATATCTTTGCCTGAGAGCCCTTTTAATTCTGAAATTGTGATAATTCGGAAGGAGGGGGTTTACCTTTTCCATTTCACAGGAGGCTTTTGCCTTCCTTCACAGACTCCTGTCTTTTCAAACCAAGACAATAACTACTGCAGATTATTTAACAGAAGGATCAATGTATCTTTTAAAGGTATGAAGTAATATTTTTAATCTCTAAAACTTTAAGCCCAGACAAGCAAAAATAAGTGAGTAGAAGTTCATATTCATCTCTCTTTTGTAGCCCTGAATTCTTCATACCTCTTCATACCTGTTGGTGCCTAAAGGGACCAAAACCCTTAATTGTGCAAATCCCTATCAGGTAAAGTAGTGAGCCAGAGAAAGCTTACAGGAGGAGAGCCAGGAATCTGTTCTTCTAATCTGGGCATTCCCTGGCTCTGTAGCCTTTTTATGTAGTTCAGGTAATTACAGAAAAACTTGCAAGTGAAAAAGGAGGGGAAAAAGAACCTGTAGCCTTCAGAAAAGTCTACAGCTACTCAAGTGCCTTTCATCTATGGAGTGCAAAGGATGCCAAGAAAGCATTGTGTCACAGGAAACCCTGAAAGAAGGAAGCCCACTACACACAGCCATTTTTCAGAGGCAAAGAACTATGAAATCCCCCTCTTTCTCTTCCAACTGAAGGTGAAAATTGGAGTCTGAAAAAGCAGGACCCTTCTGACTAGGACTGGATTGTGTTGGGATGAAAAGAGGGAGGCAAAGCTGGTGTATTTTCAGTTTGTGGAGTGCAGATGGAGGTACTAGCATGGAGGAACAAGGTGTGGGAGGGGAGTGAGGACAGATGAGTGAGGAGACTGCAGGATATAGATGAACCTGGCAGAATTGCATGGGAAGCCCAGCACTGAAGTAACATATTGATTTCCAAGGCAGGAGTGAAAAGGATTTAAACTAATGCCAAAGTTATTGAAGAAAAAGCTCCTCTGGATTAGGTAGGTGGTTGCTCCTACAGACATTCAGGCTGCAGGTACAGGACATCCTAAATGCTTTTGCCTGTTGTCACATAGAAAACTCATGGCAGGGCAAGGGAGGGAACAGCTCACACAGGGAAAACCCTTCTTTTTCTTTAGAGGTGTTCTGAGCCCAAGAGCAAAATTAGCATATGATTGGAGGAATGGTATCATTATGCAGATATGCTGGCAATCTAATAAAGTATTTAGGAAAGGGAAGTAGAAAACAATGGGTAAAACAAGCCTTTTAGAATGGGAGCCAAGAAAAGGCAGGTGTGAAGCTGCAATTCACTATGCAAAAATGTATATAATAATGATGGAGAAGGTGGTAATGCAAATTAGAATCTGAAATAAGTATTGCTCCACTTTACAGTGGTTGTTCAGATGTAACATTGAAATATTTCAGATCTCACTCACTCAGTACATATTTTCCAAGGAGAATACAGCAGAAAATGAGCAGTGACAGGTCTGATCATATTTCATTAGTTTGCATGCTATTACTTCACACTTATATACAAAGTTCCATATGCCAGTCTCAGTTCTTTCAGAAGTGATCTATTCAGACTCTCAGTGGCCCTATGGGGTAGCTCTTACTGTCTCCAGCCTCTGCTGGGGAAATGGAGGTGCAGACTTGTGGACTGGCTTGCCTCAAGGCCATACAATGAAAAAGAGTCAGAAAAAAAGCCTTATCTCTCTAGTCTCTAGAACTTCTAATACCACCCTCTGCTCTTTACACAGCATAATTTGAAATGTGGATTCTGTATTTTCATAGATCTTTAATTAATGAAAGAACCCCCTCATTAGCTCTAGGAATGCAGTGTTGTAACATTTTGATGTTCTGCCATTTGTGGACTGGAAAAGCTCTGATTTCTTTGCCAGAAGCAGCAACAATAAGGTAGTTCCTCCTCTTGACATACTGCCAAGGAAATACTGCTGAATTGTCTTTGAGCAACAGCTCTCTGCAAAGCTCATTGATACATTTATCTGTGACTTCTTTCACTGGAACAAAATAGAAATCACAGTGCGGGCCTGGAAAAAAAAAGTCTCATTTTTTTCTTGTCATTTAAATTTTGTTGGATTTTTGGCAACTTAAAATTATTTAAAGGATTTAAAAGGTATCTGGTCTTCTATTTTACTATGAACATGTTTCACAAACTTTGCAAATTTTGACTGTTCCAGAAGGCAGAATGAAGTGGGTATTTGGGCCAGTTTCTGAGCTCTTGAAAAATCACAAAGCTGCTGAGGCAGGTCATATTTCAGTATCTTCTTTTATTATAATAATTTCCTGTTTTTCCAGAAAGCAGAAAACACACACAAGTAGGGCATCCCCATGTAGAAAGAGCTGTAATTTGACGTGGTGCACTCACACTTCTCTTGACTCAGTTGTTGTAGGCCAGTTGCTCCCGTAGTTTGGACATTTTCTCTGCTTTCTGCAATTGGTGTTGGGTTGTCCAAACTACAAAATTACAAAAATCTCCTTTGCAAAGAATTCTAGGTCAGAGCCTGCTCCCCAGGGAGGATCTGAACATGCCACCTGGTCTAGCAGCATATGCTTGAACAAGATAATAAAGAAACAATTTGAAAAGGAAGGTAAGCTGTGCTGGGCAATTAAGATTGAGGTAGCAACAAGAAAAGAACACCACTCAGTGTGGTGACTTAAAATCTAAGCTTTGGTTGCTGAAGGGCATGATTTAGTGAGCAGCTGGCAATTTCTAGCTGTGGCACACAAACACACACACAAATAACCCAACTGAAAACTCCATTTGTGTCTGTGAGGGGTAACAGGAACAAGTCTGTATTGAGCAGGGTTTCTATAGCAAGGCTGCCAGGCTACCATGTGCAGGAGCCACCTCACAGCTGCTTCCAGATCACTTTGATATGGATGTGAACAGCCCAGGATGCTTCAAAAACCTCAGCCTGTCAAAGCCAGTCAGAAAATACCCAACAGAGAGTGTGACACCCCTGCTCAAACATATTTAAGAAAGAGCAACACCCGTAGCAGGTACACACCTGAGGTACCGTGGTTTGTGGAAAACCCATATCAGAGCAGAAGAAAATAAGCCAGATGCATGGATTGGCAGAGAGAAATCACTGCATTCCAACCTCAGCCTCCTGCACTGCCCACCACATTGAAAGGAGTGGGAGAGATTGAGTGTAATCCATGGGAAAAACAAGGTAAGCTGGGACCAAGAAGGTCTCAACCTTCTTGGGAGTGGTGTTGGACTGAAATTGAGTTAGAAGAAAAAAAGAGGTGTTTACCTAAGTATTTATTTAATAATTTAGTTTTACTTTTTTTTTTTTCCTCAAAGGCCAAGTCAATAATCAAAAATTTGCTCTAGTTGGTGATAAATTAAATTAAATTCTCCAAGTCAAGACTACTTTGGCCATGACACGTGCCCTTACTCCACTGGTAAAACTGCTCAAGAGCAAACTGTCGGCAGAGCTTGTTCATGTAACAGTTCCAACTCAAGTTTGGCCTTCTGTGTGATGGGGTTCCTGTCCTCAGCAACAATTGTTTTACTGCCTAATGTAGGTGGCCAGAAAGTCACCAATTTCATCATTTTCAGGCAAGGCTGCTTTAGATTTCTCCACATGTTAATTAATGGTCATTTCTGGTGTCACTAATATGTCACAGTGATGTAAGGTTGTTACCAGTTCCTTCATGTTTCTTTCTGATCTGTACCTGAATTATTTGGAACAGCAAGGGTGTAGTTCAGAGCCTTAGCTGAGCTTTCCTGCCACAGCTGTTTGTGGTTTCCTTATTTTCCCTAGGACTTACCAGATTCACGTCTCATTTTTTCTGAGTGATAGTTCTGGGCAAGTTGCATCACATGTCAAGCCTAACTCCCATTGCCAAAGGATCTCAAAGCAATCTACAGAGATTGATACTAAAATGATCGTCCTGGTTATGGAAAGGCAGCTGTTCTTCAAGCTACAGAAAACAATCACAGATCAGCTACCTACAGGGTAGGAAAAACATTAAAACCTCGGGGCTCTGAAGCAGGAGAGGGGGAATACTGTCTGCTGGAACTGGATCAATACTTGGAGAAATACTGAAGATCATTCATGAGCATAGTTTGAAAATAATATTCTGTTTCCACATTGCATGGTTTTGATTGGAAAAATGAAAGATGTAAGCCATGTGGAAGTTTTAAAAGCTGGAAAATCAAATACTAACTTACATAAGGAAATAGCAGAGAAAAAAATATATAGGGTGGCTACAATTTGGTGATTGTGTGTTTTCTGTGAAGTTTTGTACTGCCTCTTAAAAAGATATGGGTTGAACTAGTCTAACCCAGTGTGAGACAGATAAACCCCAGTTATTCTCATTTTCCACTCTCACCAACTATCATAAGCTTTTTCTATTAAGAACTCATGCCTTAGTCAAAGGACTCAAAGAACCACTGCTTATGTAAGATATTTATTTGTCTGCCTGGTGGGGTGTAGGAGATGTGAATCTCCAAAGTGTGGAGCAGAGATTAAAAAGTCATCAGATGGGACAGATTCAATAATGTTAGTGCAGGACCCAAGACCATAACATTAAGTAGGATTCACTGCTATGAAATTTGGATAAAAGCTTGTCAATCCTGTCAATTCTGTGAAAGTATTTACAGTATAAAGGAGAATAACCATATCCTTCCAGCTGGATAACAATGACAAAATAACTATACATTTCTCTGGAGCAAGAAATACCAAGAGAGTTTAAAGGTTAGGAAAGAGCATCAAAGGAGCCTTAAGAATTTACACTAAAAGAAAAATATTAGCTGCTTGTTTCTGCTTTCACTGGCAGTACAGAACAGATTCAGTTTGGATTTTATCAGAGCATGCTCTGCATCTAAAATCTGAAACAAATTCTGCTCTAGGCTACATTCCTGGCACTGAGATTGGCAGAGTTGCACAGTAACATTTTGCCTACTCTATAAGCACCAGCTTAAAATCTCTCTCCTTCCCTGAGATAAAAGCTTGTCAATTCTGTGAAAGTATTTACAGTATAAAGGAGAATAACCATATCCTTCCAGCTGGATAACAATGACAAAATAACTATACATTTCTCTGGAGCAAGAAATACCAAGAGAGTTTAAAGGTTAGGAAAGAGCATCAAAGGAGCCTTAAGAATTTACACTAAAAGAAAAATATTAGCTGCTTGTTTCTGCTTTCACTGGCAGTACAGAACAGATTCAGTTTGGATTTTATCAGAGCATGCTCTGCATCTAAAATCTGAAACAAATTCTGCTCTAGGCTACATTCCTGGCACTGAGATTGGCAGAGTTGCACAGTAACATTTTGCCTACTCTATAAGCACCAGCTTAAAATCTCTCTCCTTCCCTGGCATCAAAACAACTAATTTGATAAAATCAGTTTTCCTTCAAGCAAATTTTTTTCCTGACAAATGTAACACTAATCAAATGCATTTCATCAAAATACTTGGGAATTTGAAAGAAAAAACAAACAACAAACAGAGCAACAAAATTAATTAGCAGGTCTGACTCACCTACATGCTTTATTTGATGTCAACTGGCAAGAAGTAATGAAGTCCAGTCCAGAAGTAATGAAAGAAAAATTTTAAAGAAATTTAAATTAATTGAAAATATTAAAATGCATGTCTGCAGAAACATTACATATAATTGGAAGTTTATTTCAAACATATTACTTGCTGCTACTTAATTACTGTTGAAAAGCATATTTTAAAGGTTCAAAGTGCTAAGAACTGCCAGATCTGGCAGCATCTGCTCCTGTAGGAAGTCGGTAAGACAGTTTTTTTTTTACACACATGATATTTTTTCTGCTTTCCAAACTAACTACATAAAATAGGAACTATTCTTAGAAGTTCTCAGCTGAAAATCAGCTGAAAGTTCCATCCCAAACCACAATAGTGGAATTAATGAATATTTCACGCCACTAATACCCAAAATGCTGGCAATACAAAAGAAGTCATATCACAGAGAAAAATTCCCTTATTCCTCTGTAATTAATATTACTAAACAAAATAGACTAGAGATACAAATTCTTTAAAAATGCTGATTATCTAAACTTGGCTTTTCTCCATTATTATCTGACACTGTGTACACAGCAGAACTGCTTTCAAATTGTATAAAATGCCATAAGAAAAAGCTCAGTCATTTAACACCCTGAAGGCAGCATAGAACAGAAAGCTAACAGGGTTTTCACCAAGACAAAAAGCAAGGCAGATATATTTAATATTCTTCCTCGGTTTTCCTGATGAGCAGCTCAGCAGTGTACAGCACCTTTAAAATTTAAAATACTACAATACAGCTTTAAAAGAAAGCTGTATTGTAGTATTTTTTTTCCTTAAAATGTGTATATACTGGTTTCATTCCATAGCCCACACAATTTCCCTCACCTCCAGTGCTGTCAGTATAGTTTATAAATCTAATATTGATTATGGAAAAGTCACAAACTTGCAGAAGAAACACAATCCTATTTCTTTCATGCCCCAAACTCTATAGGGAGACCAGACAAAAATTCGATATGCAGAGAAAAGACTTGTATATTCATGAGGAGCTATCATACATATTAAACAGGAGAGTGCTCCTCAGAGGCTGAAACAATACCCCAGGTGAGAGGAATTTAAAAGCCAAGGATCCTGCCTGGTTTACTTTACATTTTGCTAGAAGAAATACAGAAAACAACAGAATTTATTGAAGTATTTGGAGCACCTCTCCTGTTTTTCTCACATGCTCTGTTGGGTTTTGTAATTCAAAGTGAATAGCTCTTATAGAAAACTAAAGAACATAAAGAAGTAACTTTTCAAATTGCTTCTGAACAGGTAACAATTTTAAAATAACTAAGGTATTATGAGAATTAAACATTCTTTAATAATTCTTTTGACGAATGCAGGAAAATAATAAGCTACTATTGTATAACTTTAATTAACCTTACAATTTTTTTAATACTAAAGGAGTACTAAAGAAATGTTCTTTAGGCAACAACTGTTTTGTCATCTCAAACCTTCTGGGTGTTACACTAGCATCTCAATTTTCTTGGTAAAAACCAGCTTTATTTCTGTAACAAACATACTTCTTCCAGCTAATTCTAATAACTTATTTTGTGACTGCTTAGGGCAATGAACCTAACAACATAATCATCGGTATTTTAAGAAATACTGCTGTAACAGACCACCAGATTGTCCCTAAAAAGTCATCACAGTCATCCTATCTTGTAGTCTAGGTGCTGTTGCACAGCACAGGACATTTTGTGATTGAAATAAATGGGCAGGAAATCTTTCTCCTTTTTAATGCTTTTATTAAGAAGAATCAGCTCAGGTGGGGAGAAATCGACGGGTTGTGCCCACGCTGCTGCTGCTCCCAGGCGTGGCACGGAGAAGGAGGGTGATGCAGCTTTGTCCACTGGTCTGCAGACAGAGCTGGGGATTCCGTCCTCACGGGAGATTAACAGATTCCTGGCTTGTTTGTCTAACACCCCGGGGCGTCTCTTTAATAGTATCTTTTCAGGTTAGGGTGAGAAGCAAAAAGGGTCTAAGCAGGTACGGGACTACGCTCCCATCCTTAGACGTCACTTAAGTCACTTGTTGGCTCGTGATTTTAGGGGTTTTTCTTGTAAAAACTGTAAAAATTCGGGGCGGGTGCAATGCATTTCTCATCTGCATACTGGCTCTGGTGTCACTGCCTATTCTCTTTACCTTGGAGGGTCTGTCCTGGTGTCTTCTTGGCAAGCGGCCAGCATCAGGGAAACAATGGTTAATCACCGGCCATTAATGGGTAATTGCGGAGCTTTTCTTTTGCAGCGAAACCAAAGAGGTCTGACTGGTCTGACTTGTTTTTAACTCTGAAACTCAAAAAAATACAACTTTCTATTCATAACAGTGATTATGGCCTACTTGTCTCAAAAATTAAAACTATATTTATCTGTCTGCTGTGTCCCCTGAGAAGAAGTGCTGGATGAGGGGTCTGGCACGACTTCTTTAGGGAGAGATCTGTTCTGGAGGAAACTCTGAGCAGAGGGCAAACAGACACCTCAGGGGTGGTGCAGGTCACTTGAACCATGGCCAAGGTGGGCCTTTGGACAAAGGGACTGGAAGATGAAGGGCTGCACTCATTTGGCTACAGTAAAAAAGTAAATTTGTCAGTCCTTAATCCCTTGGGGTAGGAAACTCTTCAGTGGCTGTACTTCTGCTGCAGTGTTATTGCAAAGTATTTTATCCCCTGCTCTCCTGACTTTGTTCCTGCCACCAGCTTCATTTTGCCTTTTTATAAATCAACAAATGCACTAAGCAATAATACTGGGGAGGAAAACAGAAAAAGTGACTACTGAAGAAATTGTTAGAAGCAATTCATGTTTATTTTCAGCTCAGCAGGGTAGCGGGTTCACTCCTTGGCAGCTATTTACACAGCAACATAACACTAGGAGTCGTGCTCCAGTTTTTTCCAGGTACAAACATAAACCACAGAAGAATTTAGGTTAGAAAGGTCCTGTGGACATCATCTGATCACTTGCAAAAATAGGCCAGCTTCAAACTTCAGGCTAGCTTTCAGCTTTGGTGCGTGTCACCAGTGTCACAAAAGAGGGAAATAAACTCAAACCTTGCGTGAGCTCAGAGATTACAAGCTTACCTCCCCCTAGGACTTCAAAACAGCAGTGACAGTGCTCAAGTACCTCTGAAAATGACTGAGAGACTCAGAGAAATCTCTCCTCCCCTTTCTCTACCACTTTGAAAACTGTCTGTCACTAAGGGAGGGCTATGAATGTGAACATCACCACAGTGATCCTGAACAGAGCCAGGAGCTCAGACCTCCTCTGGCAGCTGCATTCATTCCTTGCAGTGTGGCAGGCGGCACAGGCCCAAGGAGCACAACTCTTCTGAAAGAAACCTCACAGGAATCAGGCCTTAGGACAGCTCTCCAAAGAATACTTCCTCAGACAAGGTCCACAGAGCTCACTGAGCAGATTTCTCTCAGACCCTTGCTTATCTCTCTGCAAGCCTGTAGGTCACTTTCCCTTGACCCTTACTATTGGATGTAATGAATAAAAAAGTTATCAATTTTTTTGAAGGTTGCAAAGTTAAAAAAGTTGAACCAATTGCTGTTAAATTGAAGGTTACCTGCATGTTGCAGTGACCTGTTGTTAAGAGTTCTTCTTCAACTACCTGTTAATGGTTGGTGATTAGCCATCCTCCCCTCTAATGCTTGCCAGGGGTGATACCAGACCCCGCAGGCAGCTGGGGAAGGGGAGTGACATCAGAGCTAGTATGCAGATGAGAATGCATTTCACCTGTAAGTTTCAGGAAAAAAATCCCTAAAAACAACGAGCCAACATGGAATTAAGAGACCTGAGTGACGTCTAAAGATGAGGAACTTAATCCAGTATCTGCTAAGATCCTTTTGCTTCTCACCCTAACCTAAAAAGGTCTTAACTAGAAAGAGGACCTGGAATGTTAGACCGAAAAGGTGGGAATTTCCTACTCTCCCGTGAGGACGGAAGTCCCAGCTCTGCCTGCAGACCAGGGGACACAGCTCCATCATCCTCCTCCTCCTCCGGGCCATTCCTGGGAGCACCGGCGGCGTGGGCGTGACCTGTCGATTGCTCCCCACCTGAGCTGATTCTTTTTAATAAAGGCATTTAAAAAGGAGAAAGATCTCCCGCCCCATTTATTTCATTGGACAATTTCCAAAACCCCTGTAAGGTATATAAACCCCTACTTCTGCCCAGTTCACCAGAAGAGCTGTCACTGAGAACCTTAGTAGAAGACCCTAATAAGGAATTTCTTCGGAACCTCACACGGCCTTCTCCTTTCTCTCCTCGTGTCTGCCTAGCACCTAGCAAGCTAAAGAGCTGAAATCGCAAATGAGCTGATAATCATTAAGAGCTGATATCACTTGAGCTTGCTAAGGTTGCCAGTGGCTAGCAGCTGCTTGGGAGCTCGGACAGGCTGTGCTGAACAGGACTGCGCCATCCAGACCAAGGCACCCCACCAGGCATACCCTGGCTGGAAGCAGCCATTATACCAGAATCAACCACAGCTATGTGCTGGAAGCACAGGAGCAAACTAACAGAATGTAGCAATTTCAATAAAGACATGAATCACAATACAAATGTGATTCTCACTGGCATAATTTATTATATGTTCACCATTGCAATGCTGGCTAGCACCAGGAAGAAATATGTATCAGGCGATAGATAGATAGATAGATAGATAGATAGATAGATAGATAGATAGATAGATACACACACTGTCCCCATGCTGGTCTGGTTAACTTAGAAAGAAATTAATGCTCTTTTGATTAACTCATGAAAAAAAAATTACACAGCCAGCTGATATAATCAGCTGCTCCACCCAACTGATACAAATGTTAATCAAAAAAATTCAGTCATTGCAGACTTCATCAGTACCTTGCACTTTGCTGTGAGAGTCCCTCCATTAAGACTCACTCATTATAGGGGCTTATTAATTAGTCACAACTTAGCTTTCCATCTGAAGGGAAGTCCAAATACCATGAATGTTTTGATACAGCACCAACAGAAGTTCTTAGATCACTCTGTCGGAGCTGCAAATCTTCAACTTTAACGTACCTTGAACTGCCAATCCTGCCCAATCTCAAACAGCAGGACAGAAAGGAAAACTTGTAGCATACAAATGCATATCTCTAATTCAGATATGAAATCTGCTAGACTGCTTATTTACTAATGCATGTACCTTATTAACAGACTTTATTCTTTATGTCCCTGTTCCCCTCTGTTCTTTGTCTTCGCTGTTCTTGTCAGTTCTGTGTTTCACATTCGGACAGAAATGCTCCTTTTTATCCCTGTCACATGCTTTTAAGTGTTGCTTTTTTAAACTTTGCTTTACTTGGAATTTAGAAGTCCCATCTGCCACAAAGCCTGGACATGGATCTGGATTTCTCTAAGGGTCAGTTGAGCTTTCCTCACAACACTTTGGAATAATTTCTAATGACAGAGCATATTATTAGCAGTAATATTCATAAGGAATGATGTCATACATCAGCTTTTTTGAATACAAAATGGTTTAAGCAATGACAATAGATCACAAAGAAGTCAATCTTTCATGTTAAACTGCTGCTCTGATGTATGCTCCATAAATCATTGAAGGAAACTTGCTTTGACAGGGGAGTGAAGTCATCTAGCATTCTTCACATCACATAAATAAGCAATTTAGGCTTGACCAAGATGAAAAAGGTGAGGAATTAAATTTCCTCACTTAGCAAACAGGCAATTCTAGTGGGATAATTTACAGATTGCTCTTTTCTTTTACTGCAAGCACCATCAATGAAAGCAATGCAGGTGCGTTTGATCCGTACCAACATCCTTAATTATATAAATTTATTTATTTATATTAACAACACAGCAAAACACAAGAGTTTGAGAATTGGGACAAGAAAATTGAAGGGGGGGTTACCTTAACTCCACAGTAGGAAGCTGAAATGTAACAGTAGTACCGGTGGTGCCTCTGTCCTATTCTCCATATGTGACTCTGCGGGGTGGCAAAGCAACTATTCTGACTGAAACAGGGCAACTACAAGATGAGAAATAATTATTGTGGTGACCCACACAGGAAACTTGAATTCTTCCACTCCAGAACAAAGCTCTACCATTTCAGACTTGCAGTGACAACCATGGCAATCTGTTCCTGCCATGGCTGCACCAAACTCTGAGCTATTTCTTATGTCATGTTCATGGAGCAAGAGAATATATTGAAAAAGTTCGATCTGTGGAATCCATTACTAAAATCATGTGCTTGTACTGCCAGCCCTTTTCCATAGCAACAATTTCACTGACCTATCCAGCAGTATCCCCAGTCTTTCCACTCGACTCTTTGATTTGTGTAGAAAAAAGTTGCTCACATTTGCTCAAGGCTAGGTCAGGACTTCAGACAGAAAACAGAAACTATAGTATCTTCAGAAGGGGGGCCTTCACAAATCATTATTTTTGCTGATTCTGATAATTATTAAAATCTGAAAATATAATTCTATTAAAATTTGTGTGATTACTTTTACTTTATAGGCTACCAGGAACATATATGCTTAATTGTCAAACATATAAATATTCTCTACCCCTTTCCTTAATTTCCTTTCCCTCCTTTTTCTTCTTATACTCCATTTATTTTTAAGAACACAGAGAAGAACTGGTCAGGGACAAAGGCAGGCAGTAATCATGAGATGCTGGAGCTCCTGAAAAGAGGGGGGAAATACAAAAACAAAATCACAATCAAGCCTGGACTTTAAGAGAACAGACTTTGGTCTGCTCAGGAGTTTGTGTTCACAGGAGAAAACCCATGGCAGAGAGTCCTGTAGAGAAGAGAGGCTCAGGATGGGACTGGTTTTCAAGGATCAGCTCCACTGAACTCAACAATGGTTTGTCCCAAAAAAGTATGATACAAAACAAAGGTGGCAGCAAATGTCTTCAAGAAGACAGGGAACTACAAGACAGTCAGGAACTGACATTTTAAAATAAATCTTTACAATAAACCTTTGGCTACTGAAAGGAACTCCTTGGGCTTGAACAGGTTGCTCTGTCTTGTGCTGTGTGGCCTAATAAGGTCTAAAGGAGATTTTTCACAGCCTCTACATCCAAAGATCTCCTCCTTCTCCTCCTCCCTCACTCCACTTTTGTGCTGTGTGGTTTAAGGGGCTGGCAGGTCCATACCAGCTTCAGGGACAGTCCTGTCGGAGTGAGCTGCAGGATGCTGTTGACCCATTTTCATAGAGTAATTCTGTGGCTTTTGATATTTCAAACTCATCCAGACAGAGTAGTGATTCAGGGGGCAAAACGAGCTAGTACAGCTCCTCCTAGAATCAATTGTGCACACAGCAGAAATCACACAAAGGATGAACACTGAATGAACACAGAACTTTAGCCCTGTTTTACAAGTTTTTGGCTCGGTGTAGGCAGATTTTTGACATAAACATCAGACTTCTGTCACTTGCCAGAAAGCTGAATCTAAATTCTGCCCCTACATCCCTGATTTCTTCACTGTGCTGCTGCAGCTGACTGTATATTCTATTGCAAAACATTTAAATATAGAATGTAGGATTTAATTCAGTAAGATCAATAAAATCAATAATTCAGTGTAAGAGATTAAGTAATGACACTTATTAAACGTAACTCATCAAACTAAATGCTCTTCTCCAGCTTGGAGCTGGAGTACATTTGTTCCAAAAATACACATTTAAAAAAAAAAAAAACCACCACTAAAAAAAACCCCACAACTTTGATCACAGACAATTCAACTTGTATCTAGCTCTTTTTTTTTTTAATCACAAATGGTAAATCACAGTAAATCCACCCTTTGAAAAGATAACACTAGCTCACAGGAAATGCTTTTTCTGAAAACATTTATTTAAACCAGGCAGGAAATGTCAGCTTGTCTTGAAGGCAGGCTGAGATCAAGAGTTGAGAGCCACAGCTCAGCTGTGGAAATGCTATTGGTGTAAAGAAAAAAGTAAAAACTGACCACGACCAGGCTGAGGCATAAATACCTAATTGCTCTCATTCTTGTTGCAATGGTTCAGGCGGAAAGTAAAGAAAGATTTCTCCAGTGGCAACAGCTCTGCTATAGCCTTTCCACATCAAAAGAGTCTCTTCTTACCCACCCAAGCATCATTCTTCACCTCCATGTACTGAATTTTAAAGACTTAATCATAGGAAGCTGATCAATTAAAAAAATATTTCTGCAAGGCCATATGGGAGTTGAGCACATCCACTTCATTACCATCACCCAATCAAGGTCCATTTAAATGCATAAGATTATAATAAGCTATAGAGACAGAAACCTGGTGCACATAACAGAGGGCACATTTTACCCATAATATCAGAGGATGGACGTGAAATTCTGCATTGTTTTATTTCTGAAAATGTTGTACACGAAAAGGTGAGCAAAATGAAATGAAAAATCAAAACAGGCAATTTGTCTTTCATACCTTCATTATTTATCTTGGGTTTAACATCAGTATGAAGAACAATTCCTCTCGGTAATCCTCATGGATCCCTTCCAACTCAGGGTATTCTGTGACTGTGATTCTATGAAGTAAAATGCCCCTTGCAGAAGCGGGGGCTGTTTAAAAACAAGGCAAGAAGAAAACACTAGCTCACCTCCTGCTTTTATCATAGATAGAAAGACCCAAAAATATGAGAGTAACATGAAACTTAGGTGAAAAAAGTAGCCTTTTTATGTGTCTTGGAGAGTTGGGGGGATGTTTGTGGATTATTGCTATTTCTTGATGGTGCAGCACCTGCTACAAATAGACCCATAAGCTGTAGGAGGTAGCACATAAACCAGTGCACTCTCACATTCTCATGACGACCAAAGCCCTCACCAAAAATGCAATTCTGTGAAGGCAGAAAAGCAAGAGTACTGCAGTACTTCTCTTCCATGTGGCTGAACAAGAGTCCTTTGCAACATGCCCACTGTAGCACAAAGAAGATTTTACAGTTCAAAGACTTCCAAAGTTCATATTGCTCATGTGTGGTTTAAAAAAGTTCAAAGCATGGTGAAGCCAAATCATATCAGGAAAATTTAATATGTGTACTTCCTGTCTGTTGTCACTTTTTGGACCACTTTTTTCACTCTCTGCCTGCTCTGGATAGGATTTCCTCATCCTTAGGAGATCTATTTGATCTAACTGAGTCTCTCACTGAAAAGGTGATCAGATACCTGAAGAAGACATGTAGAAGAGATAAGGCTTTGAATGAAAGATAAGCTATGTTTAAGAAGAACAAAGAAACAATCCACCAGAAACTAATTAAATTATGCAGATGGCCCTGACATCTTTGAGAAAATTAAATATAATAATAGAAAGGCAACATTTTTGATGGGAACAAAATATTCTAATTAAAAACTAAAACCAAGTCTATCACTAAAAACTGAAAAGCCATGATTCTCCACAAAACATCTTAAAAATTTCCACCAAGTACTCAGTGGGTTCACTAAGGAGAAATTGATGCATGAGTCTACATTAATCGTAAAATGGAGACTGCTATGTGGAAAAGATTTCTGTATAGGCTACTTAAAAAAGCAGGGAGGGCAGTTAAACTAGGGTAACTCCACATGTACAATTACATTATGCCAGTATAAAATTTATTATCATTCAGATTCAGTTACTTCCAAACCAACATAAATTAACCAGGGGAAGACAAATCAGAGTAAGAATGCTTACATTCTTAGAATTAATAAGGACACGTTATTGAAGGGAAATTAAATCACATCTTATCATACAGTAAGAAAATGTCTTTCTGTGGGCAAATTCATAAGCAGGGTCTTGGCACAGATTTGCTTGCAGGGGAAACCAAAGTAGATCTTTTGTTGGAGGCTGTGAGGTGCTCAGCATCTGAATTCCCATGGATTTCCTTAATCAGAGCTTTCACAACAGAAATAAAATATGAGCATTTGTGTAAATCAGAGCATTGCTTTCTGTGCTCTGAGAAGAGTGCTGCATTTGTTACCTCTGTTTAATGAGGCACCTTGTGTGTTTTTTGTCAAATCTGCAGGAGCTGGGGATGCTTTCACAGCTCTGGGATTGTATTATCTGTCACTGTTGAGAGCTTTGTAACAAGCTGGCTCCGAGCTAAAGGTCACAGTGAGATTAATTGGACCGAGATAGAGAATGAGGGGAGTTGCCATTCCAATTAAACTGTGTCCTTGGCCCACGGATGAAGAAATGCACAGAGACAGGTGGTGGAGCAGGACAGCTTAGGAAAGTAGTGATAGTTACACCAAAACAGCACGTAGATAGCTGATAGCTAATTAGCCAATGGTGAGCTGGGATTTTGCACTATGCATGAGCTAATTAAAAAGTGTATAATAATTGGCGATTCAGGAATAAAGAGAGACTTGTAGATCATCATCTGGTGAACGAGTCTTCCTTCTCCATCATGTCACATACCCACATTTCACAGGCAAGACCTTTCTGAGTACCCACTTTTCAGTGGGAGGTTTGAACCAATCAAATGATTTTTTAAATAAATAGTTTATTCACCAAAGATAACTGAATTTTACCTAATTTACCCGGTAGCTTTCAAACTGTTTCCAAGTGAGGGAGAGAGAAAAGGATGTTATTATTCTACCATTTGGAAAAGAAGGTATCTCAATTCTCCACGTCAGATTTACACCAACTGGTTTATGAAGATCCAGGTGGCAATTAGCTAACACCATGGGAAAAGTCAGAAAGCTGACTGCTTCCTCTTGAATGGACTTTGCAATGAACTCACATTTATTTATGGAAGCAAACATCATTTCCGACAAAGCCTAAGTGACGGAACTATTACAACTATTACATTCATGTCATTTTGCATTAAAAATAGAAAACTTCTTACCATTGTCTTTGAAAGAAGACCAACAAGTTTTGATGGAAACCAGAATGGAAAGAGTCATGCTAAGTAGGGAGATGCTGAGTGAACACTGAATCCACTCTTCACACAGAATGGTAAAATTATTCCTTTAATGTGTATTTAGTCTTTTTTCACAAGGATCTTTAGTGCTCACAGTTTCAAAATAGTAAGAGAAAAAATAACCCTAAGATACTGTCAACTTTAAAAACAGACGCGAGAAAATCTGTTTCACAGACTGATTCTGCTTCTTTTTAAATGAAAGTAAAATAGCCACAACTTCCAGTGCAAATTTTTTATCATGTCTGCATGTCCATGAAAATCAATGATAAAAAAATTTCATATAAGCTTTGGAGTACTCCCCTGACCTGCAGAGAAAGCACACTCTCCATTGAAGATGTATGACATTTATGTAACAGCTTCTGCATCCACAGAAGGGTTTTGCTTGGTTTTGTTGTTGTTGCTGGGAAAGGAGGCGTGGGGATTGGTTTTATGTGTGTTTGAATACAGTGCACATGCTCCCAAGGGAAGCTAGAGCATAAAGCACTGGAGAAATCCCAGAGAATTATTGAATACCACCACAGCATGTTCCCCAGGACATCTTCTCTTTCAAATACCCAACTGATGCATTTTCCTGGGACAGAAAAGATGGTGAAAAATTTCCAGAAACCTCATGGCAGGTACCCATCCAGCCACTGTGTAATTTCCTCTTCTTAACTGGACAGGGGAGAGAAAATATAACAAAAGGCTCCCAGCTCAAGACAAGGAGAGCAAGAGATCATTCACCAATTACTGTTATTGGCAAAACAGACTCAACTTGAGAAAAAATAGTTTTTTGCTAATCAAATTAGGAAGTATAATGAGAAATAAAACCAAGTATTACAGCACCTTCCTCTACCCTTCCCTTCTTCCCAGGCTCAGCTTCACTCCCAATTTCTCTACCTTTTCTCATCCAGCAGGGAGAATGGGGGTTGTGGTGAATTCTTCTCACATTGTCTCTGCTGCTCCTTCCTCCGCACGGAGAGGACTCCTCACACGCTTTCCCTGCTCCAGTGTGGCATCCCTCCAAAGGAAAGTAGGTCCTACAAGAATTTCTTCGCAAGGGTTGTTTTTCATGAAGTGCTCCAGCATGAGTCCCTTTCTATGAGGTGCAGTCCTTCTCCAGTGAGGGCTCCTCTCTCCACAGATTCTGCTAGGACAGATTCTGCTCCAGCACAGGCTTCCCTTGGAGTCACAGCCTCCTTCAGACATGCCCCTGCTCGGGGGTAGGCTCCTTCAGGGACTGCAGGTGGATCTCTGCACCCGCCCCTGCCCTGCAAGGGCTGCAGGGGCTCAGCCACCTCTCTGTGGGCTGTACCACAGAATCTCAGGGAAATCTCAGCTCTGGAGCAGCTCCTACCCCTCCTTCTGCCCTGCCCCGGGTGTTTGCACAGCTGTTCCGCTCACATTCACACTCCTCTCTTTCACCTGCTGTTGTGCAGTATCTTTTACACTTTCTTAAATATGTAATCATGGAGGTGCTACCAGTGTTGCTGAAGGGCTTAGCCTTGACCAGCAGCAGGTCCATCGTGGAGCTGAGGGAAGTTTCTGGCATCTTCTCACAGAAGTCACCTCTGCAGTCCACCCCACCACCAAAACCTTGCCAGACAAACCAAACACTCCTTTAATTCAAGTTTCTCATTACATTTTCTACAGCTTCCTAACACACTTTACTTCCAAATGATGGGCAGAATGATACCAACAAGTTGATTTAACAATGATGATAACAGTTTCTTGTGTCTAGCATGAAGATATATAGATGTTTGAAGAACAAAGGGATCCCTTCCAATATACACACCTCATTCCAAGCTTGCAAAATATTTAGAAAGGGAAACTCTGAGACTTCTTTCTGCTTTACCAAAATATGAAAGGACCCTTTAGAGGATTGTGTATTCCCTCACCAGGCTATGCACATCAACACCAGCAACATCAGCATAGAGTTCAGGCACCACTGGCTCAGGCACCTGCAGCACTGTGTGCCCATTGCTGGTCTTCATAGCTGTTTTCAGGGAGCACAAGAGCTGTGCTGGGGAAGGCCGGTGAGCTGCACTCCACTGCCAGCAGGACTTCATGATGCAGTACCTGTAAATCAAGAAATTATGAAATTATGCCTTCATACAATGAAATGTATCTTAGATCTTCCCTTTGGATACTTTGTTTGCTTCAGAGAATATCCTATAACTTAGAGGAGAAAAATCATTCCCCAGCAGTGCTGCACCTTGCAAGGAAGCAGTGGAGCAGCAAAATGCAAGGGTACTTAAGCAAACAGAAACAAGTGTCATTTTCAACAGGACAGAAAGGTTTTGGCCACAGAGGTTTTATGCAGCAGAACTCAGTAAGGAGATGCAGCAGACACAAACCTCCTCAGCTAGCAGATTACTCTCTGCATAATCTAGACTTAGAAATTTTGTATAAAATCTCATTTTCTATGTCTCATTTCCATTTAGTTTTGCCAACCTCATGTTCAATTGTCCACAAAGCAAGTGGCTTACATGGCTTGCTGACAGCTCAAGGGCTGCTTCATAATATTCTGTTTCTGCAGGTATGATAAGATGTCAGAAGGTGGCACCTCAGGATATGGTGGAGCACCTGGAAGGGCAAAAGGAGCAATGGTAGAAAACTCTATGGCAGTGGTTGCAGAGAGCAGCTTCTGTGCAAGACTGCCTTCCTTCCCTACCAAAATCTGGGATTTTTTTCCTACCACAATTTACAATAACAGAAGGTCTAAAAGGAATTGATGAGACTTTGCAAATTGGAAAAAAGCAGAGTGCTCATTTAAATGGCCCAACTTTACATTCTAAAATTTGAGATTTTGGATCTTGTTAATTTGCTGCTTCCCTATGTTTTTTCTTTTTTTTTTTAATTAGCATTAAATCTTCTTACCTAATGTAATCATTTCATACAGTAGAATTCCAAAAGACCATCTGCAAGAAAATAAAACAAAGTAATGTTGTTTGCTGGCTTAAATACCTAAAAACAACTAGGTATGGCCTGCAGACAGGAGAAAGAATGAGCTGTAAAAGTGGAGTGTTATGCTGAAACTACATCTGCCTTCCTGTGAATTTCAGGACATGAAATCATACATAAAGGAGTGGAAGAGACAGGTGAACTTCTAGTCCCAAAATGAAGCCATACATGTCTGCCTTGATGGTAGGGGGTTTGCTCAGGAGCCTCTCTGGTGCCTGCCACTTGACGGGCACTTTCCGTGTGACTGAGCTGGCACCATGTGTGTGAGTTTCATAGGCCAGGCCCAAACCACAGAGCTTAGCAGTGAAGTTGTCATGGAGAAGGACATTCTTGGCAGCAATGTCACCATGGAACAAGTTCTTTTCTTCGAGATAAGCCTGGGAAATTGGAAAAGAAAGAAGACAGGATGATTTTTAAAAGCAAATTTAACTGATACAAATTGTCACTGAGTTTATGCTTACCTTCAATATTGTGAAGTTACATGTGCCACCGACATAATGGAAGCATATTTTAACAAAGCCTTTATTCTCAGTGCTTAGGCCAAGAAGACTTCAGCCACCACACAAACTTGTGTTACAGTCAAGCAAGAAGGAAAAAATACAGCCAACCTGAGCAGACTTACCAGAGCTGCTGCAACCTGCTGTCCAACCTCATATACCTGCCTCTCAGTGAGGTCATAGGGGACACCATCCATTGCCATTACATCCTAGACACAAAGTAAGAGACCTTGGTTCAAGCAAATGCCACAGCACTTGCCACAGTAGGATTGTGGGGAATGTTTCCTTCTAATCTATGTATTCTTATACTCTTCCTTCTCATAATCTCTCATAAATTGACTGAAATGTAGGAGGATGTGGATGGGTGATGTTGAGAGTGTGTTGAGTAAAACAAGTCTATTATAGACATCTGGTGGGCAAATTGACATGTGGGGAAAAAATTAATGTTAGAAATTGTCAGAATGACAGTGAAGAATGACAATCCACGCAGGTGAATAAAAGATATATTATAAATTAAAATGATGAGTAGAAAAGCACATTTCTAACACTTGAATTGGGCACCTGGTATGAGAATAACAATCCATCTCTCCTACCACCCTGCCTGTAACAGTAAGAGAGAGAGAGATGAGAGAGAGAGTAAGGTAAGCATACAATGTTCTTCCTGTGCCACTTTACAGCCTACAGATACGTTCTACTTAAAACTTCCTTAGATGGTTATGGTTTCAACATGTTCAGTAACCTTTGAAAGATTACCTTCCATAACTGACCTCATATGAACTGTCAGTATCCACAGCAGTCAGTGGCTATCCACAGCAGTCACTGACATTCCATTAGTCAAATCCTTAGATCATGAAGAATCAGCTCCATTTATTTGTTTTGAATGTGACATGTACTAGCCTTATTTCCTACCATCTGGACCTTCTGCTGAACAGGACAGGAATCAATCCTTCTCTATTTAGAGTTTCAGATGTAGGAGAGTGATGGATTTACATGGTAACAGCAGAGTTTTGTTTCCGTGTCTTTTGTAACAATGAGTCATAGAATCAGAATATGCTGAAGGGGAAGCGACCCAAAAAGACCATTAAGTCCAACCCCTGGTCCTGCATAGGACATCCCAACAACCCCACCCTGTCCCTGATGGTGTCGTCCAAACAATCCAGGAGCTCAGACAGTCTTGCAGCTGTGACCACTCCCTGGAGCACCTGTTCAGTGCCCCACCACCCTCTGGGGAAAGAATATCTTCCTGCTATCCAATAGAAACCTCCCCTGATATTTAGGCTCTTTTTTTAGCTTGAGTTCATTTTCAATGAACTGCATATTTTCATACATCAGACCTCATCAGCAATGGGCAGACATGAAGACATCATTCACATATATGAAACTTCTTCCTGTGCATTATTTCATTTTTAACTATGCTGAATTTCATCTGTTCTTTTTATTGACAAGTCTCTCAATCTTGGAAGATCCTTCTGCAATTCCTTTGGGTCTGCCCTTGGCTTTACTGGCTGGAATCATCAGCAAATATCCTCACGTCACTATCATCCCATTTTTAGGGTATTAATACATAGAATTAACAGCACCATGCCCTAGATAGCTGACCTCCCTTCAGTGCAAGTACCAACCTTTCATTCTTATATTCTATTTTCTGTATTTTACCAATTAGTTATCATCCCATGACCTTCCCCTGTGTTGTAACTGCTCTTCTTTCTTAAAAGCATTTGGAGTGAGACATGATTGAAAACTTTAGAAATGCAGGTGGCTGTATGAATTCATTCTAATTCTACTGCCTGCAATGCCCTTCAATGGTCTGCCAAGTAGGACTGTGTAGAACTTCTTTGGAGCATGGAAATAGTTTTGATTTATATAGAGGGATGCATGGAGAGATGAAAAAAATACTTTATGACTTAGGGATAGATATGTACCTAAGGAACTCAAGAAGCTATTCTGTCATCGCTTCTTTTGACTCACCTTCCGACATGTCCACAGAAATGTCAACAGGTCACCAAGAGACACATCTTCCATGATCATATAAAGTGGGAGCTGGTCTACACAACATCCAACCAATTCAACCAGGTTCTCATGATGGCCAAGATTTTGATGAAATTTAATCCTTCCCAAGAAATCCTTTACTTTCTGGGGACTAGCTGGATCTGAGAGAACAAAAGAAAACAAATTTTAAAAAACCAAACCAACAACAAAAGAAAGCAGCAAACAACAGGCTGACAGCTAAAACCAACATGATCAGCAATCTTTAATCCTACCAAGACATTCCTACAGGAACATCTCGGACTTACTGTACTGAACATAGCTTGTTCTTGTCCAGTACTGATGGCAACGCTCTTCCCAGCACCATGTCTGGGATACAGAGACTGTACCAAAATGGATCCTGATCACGGGCCACACCTTGCAAGGCTTTCAATATCACAGTCTTTGTCTTCCCAGAGCTCCCAGTTTCTAGCTGTCCTCTGTAGATGCTCCCATAGCTCCCAAGTTTTATCAGCTGCAAGGTGTCTGGTAAGAGTTTCTCTCGTGGTATCTCTAATTCTTTCAGAGTCAAGGATCCAGAATTTAGCAGGCTCTCCACAGATCTCTCAGTCAGCTGGATGTAGTGGTTCTCTGTTGAGCAGGGTTCCTGCTGATTCTTTCTTGTCACTGACAAAAGCAAATACATATGATGCATAAAAGCAGACAGACATCTATTACTCTTGTAATAGATGGCAATTGTTATGAATAGAAAGCTATCTATTTTTTTTTAGGTTGCAGAGTTAAAAAACAAGTCAGACCAGTTGCTGTAAGCTAGTTTCACTGCTAAAGAGGAGTTCTTCAATTACCTGTTAATGGCTGGTGATTAACCATTGTCCCCCTGATGCTGGCCGCTTGCCAGGGAAGGACACCAGGACAGACCCTCCAGGTATGAGGAGAATAGGAGTGACATCAGCCAGTATGCTCATCCTTCCATGCTCTTTAATTTTTGCTCCACAGTGTTTCAGAAATCAGGGCAAAGTAAGGAACTGTTATTGTATCCTACTTATCCTGGCCCCTGAAGAGGACAAAGAATTTATTTCCCACTCTATTTGATGAAGACAGAACCAGTCTAGAAATTTCTTCCATATTTAACTACATAACCTTAATAGATAAGACACATTTGGACTTCATTCCCATGAAAATGAAAAATAAAAGAAAATGAACATTTTCTTTTATTACCAGTTCTCAATTATTTCTCTTAATATAGGCTCAAGATCTGTTTCCCTCAACATACCCAAAATTAGTTCAGAAATGCATTTTCATTTCCACAGCCACACATGTACCCACAAGCCTTTCCCTACCCCCTTACCAGTTCTACTTCACCCTGTTCTACTACCTACTACCCCCTCACCCTGTTCTACTTCATGTTGTCTCCAAAGGAAGAGGGTGACAGCAGCTTGAAATTAAATTTCTTAAATGGCAGTATACAAAATAGATTAACTAGGTGTAATCTACATAAAAATTACTATCATTCATAATTACCCTAGTAAAACTCTCCTTGCAGCAGCCTTCATATGCTGTTACATAAATACACTTCACAGCTCTTGTGATGTTATTACCACAGCATGTTAAACAGCCTACATGACACGATGCTTTAGATTTTCCCAGATCCATCCATACTACAGATTCCACTACTGCTCCTGCAATGTAGGAATGTGCCCCTCTGTTGATGGAGTGACAATACTATCCATTGTCCCCTTAAAAAGGAAAGAGGCCCAGAAGTTTCACTCCCTGATTAGGTGAAAAGGCATCTCATAGGCCTAGGGGACTTCACCTCAAACTTAAGGATAGCTAACTGGACAGAAGCCAAAAAGTCCCACCTGGGCAATTTACTAGAAAAATAAGTGAACAAAGAAACTAATCACTTTTGTGAGGTGTTTTACCAGGAGCAAGAACCTCCTGCACCTGGCTCGGTTTTTCTCTGTTTGTTATTTTGCCTTTTATTAAACTTTTTTGTTTCCAACACTGCAACAGAAGCCATCCTGCTGATTTTATGCCTCCAAAGGTAGCTGAGCTATCTTGGGTGTGTTATAAACCTCCAAGAGCTTATGAGACCTGGTTCAAGGAGGCTGCTGTAACACTGCAAAATTAAGTATATCATTGTTCACAATTTTCCTAATGTTTACTGGATTGCTGAATACCAGTCAGGATCCTCATAAATGGTTTTGCCTAACAGCTCAAGTGATGGGGAAATGGAATTGGCTTTTGGCTGTGAAAACAATACTCTTTCCTCTTGTTGAAAAGCATTTTTTTACCTTGGGTTTCAGCTGGTGCTGATTGCTCCTGCTTTGCTCGCAGGCCGCGGCAGTGGAGCCAAAGGATCACAGTGAGGACAGTGACAAAAACTCCCACCAGGAGAACTGGGACAATGATCACTTCTGTTTGATACTCACGCACAACTGTCAGCAGAGAAAGAAAATGGAAAACCAAGGAGTAAGCAGCACACTTAGTTCTGTATAACCATGTAGCAACAATCCATTTCAGTAACTTTCAACACCAAAAGTGTGTGGTCCATCCTCTGGAATAGCTGAACACTGTTAGTGCTGACACCTTATTTTTCAAAGGTGCTGAGTACCTAAACTGCATGAAATCACTAAGACTCCCACACCTAAGGTCACTTATTTAGATGCTTTAATATGCAGGCCAGGAATTGTAGCCATTTGAAGTCACATCCACTAGTGAAACAGAAGCAGCACTGGAAGCAGGACAGCAGGGAGATGGGACGGGCTGGATTTTGCTATGTCATCACATGCAATTACAGCTCCAGCTCCTTCCAGTAAAATTACACAGAGCATTTTAAAGGAAACTAGGCGTGGTCACCTTTGGAATTTGACTGGAAGACATTGCAATTAGCAAGGCTTGTGAAGGTAACTATCTTTCACATGTCCCCAGATTTGGAGGTGGTCGAGACCATTTTTTCCATTCTGAAAGATGGCAAAGTCACAAAATCAAAATCCCACAAAACTAGTCCTTTGGGAAGCTGCAGGGAATCTTTAATGCCTGCTGTACACCTCATTTGAAGTAGGAATTCTCTAAAATGGCTGAAATTACGTGAGATTAATCCAGCCACAGAGGCTTCATCCCCATAAACATTTCTTCCCTGAAACACAACACAGGAAAAGCTCCATCAAATCTTTCTGTGTGGACTGGGATGCAGTGGAGGAAGAGAAAAGGCTTGGCACATTTTTTCAGTGAACCTGGCCTTCCTGCAAGCATGTGAAATCTTATTAAAGGAATGTGTGAATCTTACCACATAGCTTGTCATTGCTATTGCACTCCAGAAGCATCCGTGAGAATCTTTTCGCATCCCCTGCCATGTTCAGTTACAAGCAAGCAAGCCTCCAACCCCCACTTCCTGCACAGACATAAAGAATAACAACAGTTTATTAGGAGAAAGGATGATGATGAAGCAACAAGTGAAGTGAATAGGGAGCTTTTTACCCCTTACAATCAGTGGCTGCATGAAGCAGCACTGGGATTTAAAGGCTTCCAGAATGACGCAGGATATGCACTATCACATCCTGTGGACGATGCACTGCATGACCAGAGAGAATTTAGGGTTAAGCTTGTTCTGCAGTGCTCCACAAGCAAATGAGGACCCCTAGTCCTAAAGGCTGGCATATGTACAAAAATCCATAGATATGAACCTAATTATATTTAAAGAACATCTAATACCCTCCTAGCTAACCCATTTTGAAGATGCCAGAATGGCTCAGCATTTTATCTTCTGCTATATTACAAGTGAACAGATCAGCAGCATGCAGAGAAAATGTCATTCTTGACTACAGTCCTTGCCACAACTCCTCCTGTTGCTGTACAAAGACAAGGAGAAAAAAGAGTTGTCATAGGGCTCTCTTGTACCAACTTCTGAGCACTGCCAAGTCTGTAGGTATTCTGAAACACAACATCTGCAACTCTTCTGCATTTGTAGCTGAAAATCCACAGCCTGTACAAGCATGCACCTTGTTTAGTCAC
Source organism: Passer montanus (assembly GCF_014805655.1). NCBI lineage: Eukaryota > Metazoa > Chordata > Aves > Passeriformes > Passeridae > Passer > Passer montanus. Next base: position 2,833,676 of record NW_024357170.1, on the reverse strand, counting down.
TGCTTCTTATAAACATTGCCAAAATGTAACAGCTTCGCAAACAGTATTATCTAGAACATTTTATAGGAATCATGACTTCTATCCTGAAAACATCTACTTTGTTTTCAGCTATGCGTTTTAGGCAATTAACCTCAATGGCAAATATAGAGCATTGATTTTATGGAATTTGGTGATGAAAAGTTTAATAGTTTGTCCTCATGCTTAAAATTAATGAGTGAAATTATTCTTTACCAGTTGCACATCAGAGACAGCAGAAAGAGGAAAATGGAATATATCTGTGCTTTAAGGTATCACAAAAAGCCTGTTTCCTTTTTTTATTTGATTTCATTCTTAATATGCTAGCAGATTTACCTAGTTCCAAGGCTGGCTACACCAGGAATCCAGTCAAAGGAGTAATAACACAGCAATAATACCAAGCTTTTCATGTACACTCTGAAAGCAAGCACACTGAAACAACCCACCTCAGCTCTAACACACACACACATTTACACACAAATACACAGGACCAGGCCTGGCTTCCTTCATTCTCAGGTACACACAGATTTCAGGACCAGTAGCCAGTAATCATATTGTATAAGTCATGAACAGTCCAAGCTCCATCTTAAAACTTGCCAATGGCTTTGTACAGGTGCTTACTAGAAATGCACACTGATATTTACACACCATGCAAGCACAGGCACACAAAAGCACACACATCCCAATTTATGCTTACAGAGAGAGCAGCAAAGATCCATGGAAAAAGCTCTGACACAGCAGCCATGTCTACACTGGTCCCTGTCTGTAAAAAAGATTCCTCCCTACTCTTTATGCACCTTCCAGCAGTGTTCACCAGTGCCAGTGGGTGGCACTCATGTTTTCCAACCATACTCAGGGCAGAACCATGGCATCCAGGAATGAAAACAGTGGCAGTCATTTGTCTTTATTTGCCCTGGCACTCCCATGTGCTGTGGTTTCACATGGAGGTGTAAGCACTGGAAAAGATTGATTACAGAAGCGCACTTACACTCTACCTCTCTATCCTCTCACAATACTCAGCAAGCAGAAAAAGAAGTTTTGCTCAGTAAGGTAATTCTGAAGAAGTGCCTTTCAGTGCTACTTTTCAGGTCAAGACTAAATAAATTCCTGGACTAGGCTGTTTCTGCAGCTTACTTGTCTAACAGTAATATCACTGCAGTTCTTACATTCCTATCCTCACAAAGAGAATGGTAACTTGGAAATCCACAGAACTCATGTTATATATTTAATATTTTTTGCAATGGGAGACACATGAAAATTATGTGGAACTAACATGTTCATGTGCATACTCAACACAGAGCAGGACTACTGACAGTGCTCAACTAATTTTATTAGATTAAGACATTTTTCAAGACAGAATAAAGGAAACAAAAATATCTTAAAAGGTTCAAAATCTGTGCCTTACTGGCATTCTGATTTTTCTTGCCTGTGGGTTAACACTGTACCAAGATCAGTGCTGTCTAGATCATGTGCACACATACACTGTGTTACTTCAGTTTAGGATTTGCATTAGAGAATTTGTGCAATTTTTACTAAATGTCAGCTTGTTCATTCCACTGAATTTTTGAAATTTTCCTTTACACAGACTGAATTCCATTCACTGGAATTCATAGAGCTGTAAAGGTTGGAAAAGATCATTAAAACCATCAAATCGCACAGTCAGCCCAGCACCACCACCATGTTCACCACTAAACCATGCCCTCATGTGCCACATCCACAGGCTTTTTGTACATTTCCAGGCATGGTGACTCCACCAATTTCACTGGGCAGCCCATTCCAATGTTTAATAACTCTTAGTAAAGAACTTTTTCCTGATCTAATATAAACATCCCCTGACACAACGTGAGGCTGTTTCCTCTTGTCCTGTCCCTTGTTCCCTGGGAGCAGAGCCCAATCCTCCCCAGCTGTCCCCTCCTATCAGGAGTGGTGCAGAGCCAGAAGGTCCCCCCTGAGCCTCCTTTTCTCCAGGCTGAGCCCCCCAGCTCCCTCAGCCCCTCCTCGTGCTCCACACCCTCTCCTAGCTCCATTCCCTTCTCTGGACATGCTCCAGCCCCTCAATGTGTTTCTTGTCCTGAGGTTCCCAGAACTTCCCCAGGATCTGAGGTGTGGCCCCAGCAGTGCCAGCCCAGGGGACAGTCACTGTCCTGGCCCTGCTGCCACACCATGGCTGGCACAGCTCAGGTGCCATTGGCCTCCTGCCCCCTGGGCACCCCTGGGCTCCTGTCCAGTGCTGTCCCCAGCACCCCCAGGGCCTTTCCCAGCTTTCCAGCCCCTCTGCCCCAGCCTGGAGCTGCAGGGGGTTGGTGTGACCCAAGGGCAGGACCCACAACCTGGCCTTGTTGAACCCCACACACCTGGACCAAGCCCATGGATTCAGCCTGTCCAGATCCCTCTGCAGAGCCTTCTGACCCTCAACCTGAACCCAAATCCTGATGTCAAAGCCAAATATACAATGAAGACCACAGTAGCTAAAAATAGCAGAAGCAGCTGTTCTTAGACAATGGGAAATATAAGGCAAAACCTTAGCAGAAATTAAACTACAGTCACCTGCACTTGCAAACCGCTCCTAGCAGACTACTTGGTGCACTACATGTGGCACAGCAGTTCCACAGCTTGGCAGCAGTGACAGATTAATTAGCTCTCATCCTACACCAACACTGTTCCTCTTTGCACATTTGCGAACAGGATGAGCACTTGGGCAACACAGGGACAGGAACAAGCAGCTAGAAGGTATCATCTGTGGGAGCTGCTTAAAGCAGTTCAGGAAACCCAAATACTGAATGTGAATGTAGCTGAGCTGAATTAAGTGTTCACCAATGCCAAAAGAAGGAATTATCTCCTGTCTCTGCTGTGTTCTCATTTCTTGCTTTGCTCTCAGTTGTGCAATCGATCACATGGTAACTTGATTCAAACTACTAACCTAGCAGGAAAAATCCATTGCTCTTTTGCCATGATTTCCTGCTATTTTAGTGGCTGGTATTAGTCAGGGGTGAATGGCTAATTCATCTAAAGCTGCAGTGTGAAACCACTCCCTGTGTCAGCACAGATCCACAAGCACTGGGCGCCAGCAGAAGCCTTACCGTGATTTTTCCAATCCCCTGTCACTCATTCTCACATGGAACTGTCCCCTCAGCAATAGCAGAAGCATTCACATAATTGTAAAGACCTGAAATAATCAATGCTCTCTGACATTTTATGGCCTTGAAGTTCTCATTAAGTTCAAATTATGTTATTTAAAGTGTCAGGACTAAGACTTAAGAAGTCTGAGTGACAAACTTTGTGGTGAAGACTGAAAAGAAATATCAAGACTTAAGACGCCCATGGAATATATGGAACAGACAGCTCAAATACTGCCCACACAGAAGCTGCCTGCTGCTTGCTCCTGCCATGTTCAGGATAGTAAGTTGTCCAAATTCACAGTTTTGCCTCTGAATATGTCTAATTTGTAAGCTACGAGCAGTTCTCATCATCAGTGCAAACATGTAAATCCTTGTGTAATGATTAGCTAAAGGTCTAAAGAAACAGCTGATTAATTAAATATGACGAAAATAAAGGCTAAGATTCATCTAGATCTTCATTAGACCCTTTAAAAAGTGCTATGCGCTGACATGGACTTAATGCAGTTATTTCTCCAGACATCCTGTCCCATGTTAACTGCACACCACTTTTTTATAAAAATATTCTTACACTTGTTTTTCATGCACCAATTGCGAGGACCAGCTGTAATGTGACTACAGACATATAAAGTACAGCTGAGTCATTCAGTAACTGCAGTCCAGCACACTGTCTGAGTGATAAAAGACAAATCCTTAAACGTTATGTCTTCCACTCAGTTTCCTGCAGTGGCAAAACCTTGCTCTCTAGCTTCTCCCGTTACCATTTCACTGCTGCTTTTACTATTTCCCTCCTCTTTTATCTGACCTTTGAACATGGTCAACAGTCAAGGCTTTGGCAACTGCTGTGCACAAGTGCACTGTGCTGGCTGTGCAGCAGGAAGGGAGAGGAGCTACCAGGGAATTACAGGAACCAAAGCAGCAGGAAACCACAGGAGTAGGCAGTTGTGGACACTGAATGTAAGAAAAGAGGGAGGAATAAAGCACCATTGCAAAGCAAACAGAGAAAAAGAGATTTTTTTTCCTCTGCTTTGTCCACCATTTACTAAAAGCAGCATCCAAAACAAATAAAAAAATGAGCCCGACAGGTTTCAGCCATGCATTTGTTAGACTGCATATTCTGTCTCTTCTGCCTGAAGAAGACCTTAGTGACTATTTCCAACAGCCTGACAGACCATGTCATTTTTTCAAGGCTTCCCTGGCCCATGGAGTCACCTAATCTCTCACTGCAAGGCACCTGTGGGTTACCAAGCAGCATCTTCACCTGTGCTGAATGGAAAATTCTGACCAGCTACACCAGCGTCCCTTCTGTCCTTGTGGACAAGGACTAAAAATAATATCCTGTGGCTTGCTGTTGGACTGTCTCAGCTATCAAGATTTAGTATTATAACTCACTTTTGAAACAGCTGGTAGCTGTAATACCCTGTAAGAAAACAAAGTGTTTCAAAAATCAGATACGGAAACACAAGATTTTCTTTTGGTCCAAAATTAGAAGCAATACTTGCATATTAAACCTAGGCTAGCTGCTACAGAAGGATATTAAGGGAGTGGAAGAAAATTAGGCTGCCCACTTTTGAAGAGCTAGAACATAGAGAAAACAGCAAATAATGAGGCTCATGCTGCTATTTCAGCAGGTGGTTACTTAGAGGAAACTTGGCTCCTTTTCAATATAGCAGAAAAAGCAGGCAAAGTTAACAGTTACTACTGCACTGAAAAATTAGTCAGGAGGACTCAATGCTGCTGTGCTTTTATGCTAAAAATGTTAGCTCTAACTGGCACCATTTCAGTGGAGATATGCAAGTTCTTACAGTGCTAGGTTTTGCTTAGATCATCTACAAAAATTAATTTATTTGTGCTGCATAAGGAAATCTAAGTACAGAAATGTGAAATGGTACAGAACCTGAATGAGGATTAAGACATTTTTTCTAATGCAGACATGGACTACTATAGTTTCTGGAAAATTAACATATATCTTGAACATTCCAAATTAATTAAGGCCACCAAAAGTAATTCCTCACAGGTAATCTGAAGAATGAGTTAAAATAATAAAAAACCCCAAGGAATACATTAAGCTGAAGGCCTTAATGAGCAGGCTATTAAAAGTCTAGAGGCCAAACTTTCAGCAGTACACTACCACCTATGGCTTCCTTTTATGAAAGCAAAATCATATACTACTTTTGAAAATGTCTCCCTGCTGACTGAGCTCTGATTTTGCTGGTAGGTGCCTGTATTAAGCCTGTATCAAACCCCAGCACAAATACAGAAATTCTGAAAAACTGTGACAGTAAAAGCTATGACAGAACATGAGAAGAATGAAGGATTTTTGTTTCAAAGGACCACACATACATATAGCTCTTGTGGAAAATCTACTGTGTGATAAAAACACTGTATGACATCACATTGCTGCTTAATGGTTTCAGAAATCAAACCTGAATCTGCTTTGATAAATTCACAGCCACCTGAAGTTGTGTAGACAACTTTAGTTTTAGTTTCCCAAGTTCTGGATGTTTCTTGGTGGATTTAACACAGATTTTGTTTGTAACTTAATCAGTAGCTCATGCACACACAGGTAAACACAGGAAAAACTAGATATCTGCACCACTTTGGGTTAGAGATCACTGCATTACAATCAAGCAACAGCGATGGCAGTAAAACAGTAATTAGTTCTGAATTCAGCCCTAAGCATGTATTACTTAAGACTGGACATATTTATACACATATTCATAGCATCACCCTGTTTCAGTGAACTGAGACTAATTTTATACAAAACTTAATTGCTTTGTTAATTTCTTCCTCCTTAAAAAAAGCCTGTGAGTGATTTAATTAAAATCAGACAGTGTGTAGACACATCCCTCTTTTATTTTTTTCATCAAACCCCAACACCATAATGATCACAGAAATGGCTCTAAGTAGCTTCACTACCAGCAGTAAGCACATGCACATATGTACATGCACACACACAGACATATAGACTCTACAGTACAGCCACCTTCTAATTCAGGTCACATTTATGTTAATAAAAGTCTTTTAAGAAATAAATAGTCATGGGCTGATCTTCCAGAAGTGCTTTCTCTCACTTACCTGAATGACACCACTTCCCTTGCCCGGCGGTTGTCTTTTCCTGAAGCTCTCCTGCTGCCGGTTCCCAGCTTGTGAGGCCACTCCCATTAACTCCTATGACTACCTTGGCAGGGTTTTAATTCTTATGATTAAGTTCCTCCTCGCTGATTTTTCTAATCCAGTCCCGCCCAGCTTCAGCTCTTTGCTGGTCTCCCCTGGGATATCCAACACACAGCTGACAGGAAGGCAGATACTTGCAGAACAGGTCTGCCTAGCTTCCACACACCAGCTGCGCATGGGCTGACTACAGAGACAGGCACAACAAAGAGCCCTCAGCAGGCACCTGCAGTGGGGTTTGAAAGGCACACCAATACAGAGGGACAGGTTATGTAATAAATAGAATTCATACGCTTTTGGCTACAGGTTCATGTTTACAAAGAATGTGCTCCTGGGACAGAAAATCTGTACAAAACCCCCAGGACTCCAGAGGCTGAAAAAGCATTCCGTCAGGAACACAGCCTGCAAATGAAGAAAGAGATAAAAGACTAATGATATCAAAACATGCTACAGCAGACAGCAGAAACACAGAGTTTTTCACATTCTGCCTTGCCCCTTGGTGACCCTCCTGCTTGGGCTGTTCAGGCATTCTGCCAGAACTTTGGAAAGTTTGGCTTTCCCCTGCCCTTTCCTCACATCACTCTGAGCTCCCCAAACACACCAGACAATATTCCTGAACTTCCCTGTGACCTTTTCCTGCCATGATGGCCTGGGGATCTCCATTGTGCTCTGCTGGTGTCCTCAGCAGCCGTGGGGTCTAATCTTCATCACACCTCTGCATTTCAGTTCTGGGGACTTTCTTCCCAACCAATCCATGTATGCAAGCCCAGCTGTTGGTCTGCCCTCCCCTATTACTGATAAATCTTGTGTTAAGAGTTCCAGAGTCCTGCTTATGTGAGTCTGCACAAGATTATCTGCTTACCTACTCATAGGAGTGAGAGGAGCTGCATTTCAAGAGTAAAAACCATGAGACCTACTTCTTGTTGAGAGACAAACTTCATTTCACACTCAGAAACTCGATGCAGGTGGTTTGGGGAAGCTGCAGCAGATAATGTGATCTCTGCCAACCGTTTTGGCCAAACTCACCTACTCCTATTAACATTTTGTTGCTGCATATAATTATGTTGTTGTGGTGAAAATTTAGTTGTGGCACCATCAATACTTTTGGGTATCAAAAGACAATAGCTAATTTAAGAGAGACTTCTCCTTAGCATTATTCCTCCAGCTGGCATTAACCCATGTGTGCAAAATGGTGAAAACAGGAATGACTTTTTCATTACTTGATCTCTCTACAGACACTGGCAGGAGTGGGCAAAGTAGTATCAGCAAAATAGTCCTGTGATATGGATTTTTATCTCCTGAGAAACCAGGAGAGACATATTCTAGATTGAAAATTTTCTTTAAATAGAAAGATCACTACAGCTGCAGAATGTAGGTTTAGACTCTTGATTTCAGCTTTCCTCTCATTCTGGTACTAATTTGCATTGACTCTCTGTAGTGTTATCTCCATGAAGGAGCAGGGGATCTGTCTCATACCTCATTCTCCATTAAACAGTAAGTAAAATGCAAATAACAGTGCCTCATTTAAATGAGTTTCTTACTGAAATGAGTTACATTCCACAGGCACCCTCCTCAAGGGCACCTGGAGAAAAACCTTTTCAGATTACTGTTTAAAAATATGACAACTGAAAATCTTCCCCCTTTCAGTTTCTACACCTCCCTACTGTGGAAGAGAGTGTCAAAGGCAAAGGGTTAAATATTCAGGGTAAGCATATGCAAAAGCAACAATGGCTGCAGCTTTTAATTTCCCCCACCAGTGTCTCTGTTGTGCTCCCAGTCTGACTGGTCGGATAAGATTTTAATGGTTCAGAATTCAGGCTTCAGCCTATATAATCCTCCTCATTCATCAACATGCTTTTTGCCCTGCTTAGTGAAGTGACAGAAGTAATTTATTGTCCTGTGAAAAACAGAATTTTCCTGCTATGTCTTGTATTGTATGTGCATCCACAAAGAAAACATTACTTGTTTACATCCTCTATCCTTCTTTGTTTTTTCCTTATGATTAAGCACACTCAAAGGCAGCAGACTGGCAGTTTTATTAACATAAACATCCTCTTGATCTCCAAGACAGCTGTAGCACATGTACAAACCTACCTAACTGCACCATAGGCTGCTGCACCATAGCCTCAAGATGGGTTCTGGGACTAAGCAGTGAACTTCTTGAGTTATTTTCACCTTCTAATATGACTTAAAACTGTGGCTTATAGCTGATATATTGTGACTGATCTTTTGGTCAACTTAAGCCCACAAGGCATAGAAACTCAGAAGATAAGGGGCTGATGTGTAAATCTCAAACAACAGCAGCCAGGCAGCTGCAGAGCCAACCAAGGATCGCTGGTAACAGCACGCTGTGAGAAAGAACAAGATGTGGTGGGGGAAGGGGCCATGCAGAAGGAAGGGCAGCACTTTTATGGTACACACACCCTTGATATAGTTTCTGCAGATAAGCACAACATGGCACAGCACAGGAACAATCTTAACGTGCAAGAAAACCTCCCATCATTATCTCAAGTGTCTACTCTGCCTCATGAGTTTTGCCTCTCTAAGTAGCACGTTTCTTAATCAAGAAAAATTACAAGCCTATTTTTTTAATGGCAATTCTGTTGTGATTTTCAGTTCAGCCCTGCGGTATTTGTTATTTGAAATTTCCAAAGGTTGCACCATATGAAAAGAAATAAAGTAGAAAACTGAAATGACCTAATGATTAGGCATCAATCTTCATCAGCCAGCTAAAGGTCCAGTAATTTACTAGCACTCCCTCTATTCAGGGATTTTACTCAGCTGCTTTTGAACCCCTGCAAAACTTTAGCAACACAATGCTCTGTGATAAAGTTGCATTCATGCAACTTAGGTGAATAAATACTTAATTCTATTTTGAAGACAGAATCTCATCTTTAAATCAGCTACTCAGTTGGCAGGGAAATGAGCGGTAATTGCAAGAGATGAGCAAGTCTGCTGCATAATGAGAATACTAATATACCAAATAATTTAAAAATAGGACTAAGTTTGTGTTTGTGAGGATGAAAAAGGATAACAAGAGACAGCCCAAACCATTCAGTGTTTGGATATTGATCTGGAATGGGACATGACCTGGACCACGGACAATTCAGAAATGGGACTCTGCTATAAAGCAGGTAATTCCTATCTATTAACACCTGACAAACCTTGAGTTTTGTTGCTTTTTCTGCAGAAAAATTCTAACCTGATTTTGCCTAGTCCTGCAAACACCTTCTCTGGCTTTTTTTGTTTTAATTATGCAAAAATCATAGAATCATAGAACAGTTTGGAAGGGACCTTCATAGACGATGCAGTTCCAATCCCCCTGCCGTGGGCAGAGACACTTTCCACTAGTCCATACAGCCTGACCCTGAACACTTCCACGGATGGGCATCCACAACTTTCTCAAGGCAACCTGTTCCAACTTCTCACCATCCTCACTGGCAAGTATTTTTTCCTTATATCCAATATAAACCTACTCTCCTTAGCCGTGAACCTGCTGCTCGTTGTGCTGTCATTACCGGCCCTGGTCAGACGTCTCACTCCATCCCGCAGGCAGGAAGAGACTCCCTGAGAAGAGCAGCAGAAGCCCCACCCAGCTTTAAATTCAGATGTACCTTCTGGGTTACTGACAGGAAAATCCCTGACACCACAGCCCATCTGGAGCGGCCGCTCTCGCCACGACTGCAGTTCCTGCGGCTCGCCGTGCCCGGGGACGGTGCGGGCAGGGCTGGCGGAGGAGGAGGGCGGTCCGTGCTGCAGCGGAGATGAAGGCACGGAGGGTGCGACTCCCCTGCTCCGGGTGCGGGAACTGCACAGCGCCGGGTACGGGGCGGAGGGGTGCCGCGCTGCCCAGCACGGCAGGCCCGGTTCTGTTTAACATCCTCTGTCTTTTTCTTTATGTCCTATGTTCTTTTTTCTTTATGGTTAAGCACACTGAAAGGCAGCAGACTGGCAGTTTTATTAACATAACCGTCCTCTATCTGCAGGACAGCTGTAGCACACGTAGAAACCACCCAAACCACACACATGGCTCGGTTGGATGGATGGGCAGAGCCCAATAAGATGATGTATAAGTCCAAGTGCCAAGTCCTGCATTTTAGCCACAATAACCACCTGCAACGGTATGGGTTGGGGACAGTGTGGATGGGCAGTGCCCATACAGAAAGGGACCTGGGGGTCTTGGTTGACAGCCAGCTGAGCACGAGCCAGCAGTGTGCTCTGGTGGCCAAGAAGGCCAACAGCATCCTGGCCTGTGTCAGGAGCAGTGTGGCCAGCAGGAGCAGGGAGGTCGTTCTTCCCCTGTATTTTGCACTGGTGAGGCCACACCTTGAGTGCTGTGTCCAGTTCTGGCCCCTCGGTTTGGGAAGGATGTTGAGATGCTTGAGCACATCCAGAGGAGGGCAACGAGGCTGATGAGGGCCTTGGAACACAAGCCCTGTGAGGAACGACTGAGGGAGCTGGGGGTGTTTAGCCTAGAGAAAAGGAGACTCAGAGGTGACCTTATCAATCTGTACTGCCACCTGAAAGGCGGGTGTAGTCAGGTGGGGTTGGTCTCTTTCTCCAGGCAGAAACTGACAGAACCAGAGGACACAGTCTCAAGCTGTGTCAAGGGAAATATAGGCTGGATATTAGGAAGAAGTTTTTTACAGAAAGAGTGATAAAGTACTGGAATTGTCTGCCAGGGAGGTGGTGGAGTCACCATTCCTGGATGTGTTTAAAAAAAGACTGGATGTGGCACTCGGTGTCATGGTTTACTTGAGGTGTTAGGGCATGGATTGGACTCGATGATCTTGAAGGTCTCTTCCAACCTAGTGATTTTGTGATTCTGTCTGTGATGGCGCACAGAGCCGGCCGAGGCAGCGCTGGAAGCGAGGAGCAGACGGAACACGGTGCCAGGGCACAACCACAGCCCGACGCTGCGGAGTGCCAACCGCGCCGCTCCCCCGGCCGCCGAGCTCTCACAAGCGACTGTATTCGTGAAACACAGAATCAACCGAGCTCGCGAGCCCGGGCAAGGAGCGGGCGGGAGGGGCGGGTACGGCGGCCGGGCAGTGTTTGGTGTCCCGTTACCGCCCGCCCTGTCCGTGAGGGCGGGCGGCAGCGCGGCCACTGCGCCCCGGGGGACGCGGCCGTGGCGGCGGCCGAAAGGTGCCCGTGGTGTGGGACAGCACCGCGGCTTGGGCTCTCTAAGGCCTCCGAGGCAAGGGAGATGCCCGGTTAACCTCAGTTTTACCTCGTTGTATGAAGAGACACTTGGAACACCTAGCGTCCGAGGTTTGGCACCGGTTTAAACTGCTGTAAAAGCCATTACAAACCACCGGTCGCGTTCCTTCCGCACATATCGGCAATAAATCCCGGAAAACAGATACCTACTGAGTCTGAAAAATCATAGGATAAAAACTCTGCAGTGTGATGTATAAAGTCACTCCACTGAAGCTCTTCTGTCTCTTTCTTCACAGTGCCGTCCCATCCATTGATGGTTTTCAGAAAAGGAAATTAAAGGCAATACTTTGTGTCACATTTTCGGTGAACACTAAGGTTCTAAAACTCTATCCTTACCCCAAGCATTTTTACTTCCTAGAATTTAATTCCCTACAACTAAGCAGAGATTAGGGAATCATATTCACCTATCTGCCTCTATGGTGACAGAATTTATTGTTTGTACTTAACCTGGCTGGAGCCTGCAATTGTGAAATAAATACTGTTACAAATGGGGATTTTACAACTAACTTTGAAAATAAGGAGTTGACCTGGGTCAGAGTATTTGGGAGAGAAGCTGGAAGACAACTGCAACAGGGTAATGAAGTTTGCTAGTGAAGGGTTTGACACAATGATCTTTATTACTGATACCAAAAATATTTATTTTGCACAAGCACAGCACATTTTAGCTAATTCTTTCTACTAATTTCAAAATGAGTCACAAGTCATATGCAGCATACAGATCACCAGCAACCTTAAGGTCAGCTTCTTACTGAATTCACATGTAAACCTAAAAAGTATATGCTTTTATTTTTTATTGCAATGTTACTTTGTCTCAACTATGAAAATCAACTCACTTTAGAGTAAAATAAAGTAGGAGATTCCTGGTTTCCTTATAGATGGCTGAATCAGAATCTCAGGAAGGAAACTATTATAACAGGGGAAAGATGGTGGAGAACTTTAAAACAGATATGGAGGAACTTCTGGAGGAAATGGAAAAACTAACAGGTACAGGTCTTTATTAGGAATTATATGGATTTTTGTACTAAAGACACTGAAGATTTACTTTTATATTTATTCTGTAAACTTTTGTGTGATAGAAATGTAATTAAAACAATCACCATCAACTAATGTCCTCGGGTTCTTAATTGTGAAAAAGCATGCAAATAATTTAGGTGGTTCAGATGGTCAGAATTAAAAATCAGTAGGTGATGCATGCTTAGTTGAGAGTCTTGGTTAAAACCAGAAATATTACTAAGGTGTTTAATGTACAATTATTAAAATATAGTCTATAAAACAAGACTTAATTCTAAAAAATTGATACATATCACCTCTCAGGTCAGTGTACTATAGTGAATGCTTGGTAAAATAAAAGGGAAAGTACGTAAGCATACATTAGTACATAAGTGCTAAAACTATTTGCTCAGCTTTGTCAGATACTCATTATTTCAAAATCAATTCCATTATTTAAAGTACTGATTATTTCAAGATCATTACTTAAGTTGTCCTTAAAACATTTCATCTCTGTTGCAATGTCCTCAATCTTATTCTTTCTCACCTAACACAAGTTGCAACCAGTCTGGAGGGAGGATTCCTTATATAATATTCATATATTTTTAAACACTCTCTTGACCCTTTCCATTTGATTACCTGTTTTGCTGTCATTTTTCGATGAAGTGTCCATCCTTGTTTTGTAATTCATATCAGTGTACCATCATTATGAACTATTTTGAAACATTTATAAAGAAGCAATACTGAACAGTCTATTTAATCTAGTATTAATATAGGCAGTTTCTATTTTTTTCCATCCTTCTCTGAGATCTGAACTGATAATAATTCATTTTATTAATTGAATTTGCTTATTGAATTTGTTTATTGAATCAGTCATTGTTTTTTCCTGGCCAGAGAATAGTAATACCTGTTGTGTTTGCAGTGCGTGCAACCTGGATGGCCTACGACTGCGTGGCCATCCAGACCAACCCAGACCTGTCCAACGCCATGCAGCACTTGGAAGATGTCTTCCTGATGTGCAAAGAGCAGATGGAGAAGAAATGGCAAGAGGTGCTACAGGAATCTATAGGTGAAGAGCAAAAAAAGGAATAGATTGAACTCGGTCATACTGCCAGAATGACATCCCTTGGAAAACCACTTAGGTCCTTTTTTCTCCCAGCTGTGGAGGTTTCACCACAGCTGGGAGAAATGTGGTGGGAAATGGGCTTTCCTCTTGCTAGGAACTACTTATTCGTGAATGTCTGTGGAATTATTTTAATGAGATTACACATATAGCTTCATATAGTTGAGGGTAAAAGGCAACAATGTGTGTATTTGCATGCTGCCCATCAGTAATCCCTGTAGAGTTTCCACACACAACTGACACACCCTCTGACCTTTTCCCCAGAAGATCATACTCACTTCATGGTCAGTATAACTGCAATTCTTAGAAACCTGAACAAACTGGGGGGATGGAGAGCAGGGGTGCTGTAGAGGGCCAGCCTAGTAGCATTGTACTAGCCCATGCCTTTCAAAGAAAACTGAAGAATTGCTTATTTTCCCAAATGAAACACAGGTTATAAATTCCAGATCTGCAGATAGATTTATATGGTTTTATTTAGTATTATCATCTAGGTGTTCAATTACATAGTTTTATTATTTAGATAGACCATCCACAGTTGTTGCATCTTCTTTCATTAGATTTTTAACCATTTTTTTGAACTGATTTCCCCAGAAAGATTGTTCCTCTCAAACCCTAAGAAGGTGGCATGAAATAAATTTTTTTTTGTAATTATAGACTGCAGTGAGTGTGGTGACATTGCTGCAGAAACCAAACTAATCATGCTATAAAACATGCTTCTCTCCATATGTTCTTACTGTGAAATATTAAAAAAGGACAAAAAAAATTCTTTAGTCAGGATGTGAATTAAGAGCAGCATCTCATGGTTTGTGGTTTTACATAAATGAGTAATTTATCAGAGATGGAATTCAGTGCAATAAATTTTAAGGATTTTATTTTATTAAAATCAGTCTCTTTTAACAAGAAAGTAACCACCATGCAGCAAGTGAGAGCACCTCCATCTCCTCTGAAGAGGTAATGATTTAAATCACATCTAAATAATCCCTGAAAGTTTGCCAACGTTTAGGTTGTGTATTTGAGAGTGGTTGATCTAAACTCAGACAAAATGTTTATCCATTGAAGTAAAAAATATGTAGTCAATTTAACTTTGGGTTTGTTTGTTTTTTAACACCAAGTATTTCCAGAGGTACAAATGGTAAGAACAAACTTTGAACTGTACACTTGACTTTCCCATGGGTAGGTCTTCAGTTCTGCCCAAGATTTTCTTTGCAGTTATGTGATGGTTATGAGAGGAAAGTTAGGGATAGGCAGCAGTGCTTATTCCTAGAAAAACTATACAGCAAGATATTTATATTTTAACTTTGCTATTTTTATCCTTTATTTATTTATTGGGTTATTACTTACCATCTACCCTATTTCAGCCCCCCTAGAGCCTGCAGCAGAACCCAGATAGCCCACACTAACACCTTTATTTCCTGTCACAGGGGTGCATCTATAAATTTCCAGAACAAATTAAGTGGAGTAAGAGCCCCATCTAGTGCTCACATAACAGTACCAGTAAACTGGATTGTTGACATCTCTTAACACCCCAGAACCCATTTTCTGTGATGAGAAGTGTCAGCAGTAGCATGGTGTGTAACACTGCAATGCTTTTGCATGGCAAAGCAAAATTTACTGATCTTAGTTATGCACTGCACCTGTTGGTAAGTCAAGAGGCTGATGCCCAAGAGTAACCTATCCAAGAGTCATCAAGTGGAGCCATAAGTATTCTCAATATTCTGTTTTAGAGTTTCCATTAACAGTTTCTTACCAAGAAACACATGAGACTTATACAAAGCCTTCTGCAAATTCCAATGGAAATTCTTCTGGTTGAAACTGTGCCCTTCTTTCCAGTGTAAAACAACTGAAAGGGGGCTGAAATGAGAACATTTCACACTCTGGGATCTTGACCATGTCAGAACATGTCCTAGAGCTCTGTTTAGAATATTTTTTCATTTACTACTACTGCCCTCCAGTTCTTTATTATAGCCCCAATTACATCAGAAAGGCTCAAGAAGCCATATGAGCTGTTTCACCTTTTAGTATATTTTCAAAAGTTCAGTCCAGATTCTTGCAGCAATTTTTCCTGAAACTGAATCTGTAACACCTCTATTTACACATACTATTAAAATGATTTTTTTTTTCCTGAACAAGAACTGTATCACATAGGCACTATTGGCATGAAAGCGGCAGTGTACAATTAATTAATTTTAAGGACCTTTGTGGTCCTCCTCAAATCACTATTTACAAGTCAAAACTTACAGCCAAACATTGAAGAATAATGTATTTTGACACTAGTCAGAAAGTATAATGAAGCTCTGAGTCTTTTCTATCACATTTTAAAACCTTAAAATATTAATTACTCATTTCATCAGCTGGTGGTACTAAGTCATCAAGATCCATTTTCTGCTCAGTGCATCATTGTCCTGTTCTAGGACTAAAAATTCAATCATAGCAGCCTTGCTCCATTATTGCAAACAGCACAAAATAGAAAGTTTAAGCTACTACTTAGCTGACATGGCCTCCGAAATCTTCTCATCCCCTTTTACACCTGCAACAGGATCCCACTGCCACTTGGCTCACACAGATTATTTCCCCTACAGCTCTGAGGATTTCAGAGCATGGACTTTCTCTCCACAAAATCAC
Organism: Passer montanus; assembly: GCF_014805655.1. Classification (NCBI taxonomy): domain Eukaryota; kingdom Metazoa; phylum Chordata; class Aves; order Passeriformes; family Passeridae; genus Passer; species Passer montanus. The sequence goes on along the minus strand of NW_024357170.1, from coordinate 2,817,416 downwards.
AGTGGTACTGAAGGCTTATTGGTTCTCCAAAAAGCCAAACCAGCAGAAAGCAGAATGATGTCTAAAGCCATGGCTTTGAACTCAGCATCTGCAAAGAGACTAAAAAATCCACAGCAAGTAACAGTCAGACATCCACAGCTGTTTTCACACGCCTTATAGCAAACTCCGTAGCACAGGCTTTATTTCCAGAGCTTTTTTCCAACAGAAAGTGTTTCACTTCCAAGGCACTTTTAGCACCTGTGTAGCTCTCCCGTGACAGCAGCACTGCCTGAGACAGAAGCTTACAGTACACCCATCTCTCCAGACTGTGAATGCCTTGTACTGCAATCATGTTCAAATGAAACAATGCACAAAGGAAGGCCTACAGAACTGTCTTCTTCCTTTCTTTATCCTCCTCAAGTTCACAAGCCACAGGGAATGTTTTTGCAGCACATCAGCTACTCTGCAAATTCAAAATCCATGGAGCAAAATGTCTTTGTAAGAAATCAAACCAACATAACACAAACTAAGCTCTCATCTGAAATTCTGCTTGATGCAGATAACCCATAGCCTTCTTTACAGCACAAGCACCAGCTGCCAAGAGAAATGACCCTCATTATTGAGCACCAGGTTTATTTTTTTTTTCTGGCAAATTCAGCTAACAAGAGCATAAGAGGCCTAGTAAAGGAACAATTTATGTATAGCCCAAGACATCCAAGATGTAATTTTAGTAAGTGCTTTAAACTTCATTAGAGTTAAGCTTAAATTTTCATTATCAGGGAACTGAGGGAAGTAGGTTATGTCAGTCACTGGCTTCTGTTTTATGCAAACATTCTTACTAGGCAGGACAGAAATAACAATGACAAATGTCCAATACTACTAGGACATTACTTGCATCTCTCCCTCACTTTCTCCATTCATAAAAAAAAGAAGATGACTAGTTAGGTAGTTAAGATACTTTTGTTAACCTGATTCAATCTGACCTACATTTTTGCAGAGATTAAGAAAATTCTCTTTAGCCTGTCAAATCTCTCAAGCAAAAACACCAAATGAAGGCAGTTCAAGTAGTTTTTATGACAAGTGCTGCAGAACCATTTCAGTATTTATAAATAACCTGTATCTGCTTGTTATGGTAAAATTATCAACCTCTCCCCAGTATGCTTGCACATTTAGTTTGGAGCAAAATTTAAGCCTAAAAAACTTTATCCTGCTTAAGAATTTTTTTAAGGTACCATTACTTATATTTTCCTCACCTTACTGCATTTTATTTTGTGTGAAAACAGACGTATTTCTTCATCTTCCAAGTGAAGATTTCTTCCTCAACCAAGCTTATGGCTTTCACTTCACAACTCATTAAGAGGTTCCTAATCCCTTGCAATTCAGTCAGCTGTAATCAATGCAGCTCGGGCAACACGGCCATTTCCCACCCTCCTTGTCCCCAAGGCAAAGGCAATAGGGTGTAAGGGCCCTTCCTCACCTTCCCAGAAGCTGGAAGCAAAAACCTTTTGAGTGCAATTATGCCCTGCACTCTGCTCAACTCCTGAAGAATAACATGACTGTTTGAGAAACAAATATGCTTATCTAGGAGTTGGGTAACAACAACTGCAAGACAGTGAGAAATGCTGGACTAGACAATGAAGGACACAAGAAATGCACCCATATTCAACAACTGGAAGCAGACTGATAACACCTGGAAGACAGCCAAGTTTTAGCGAGGAACACTAAAATGCCACTGATATTATAAGATAGCTCAGTACTTTGCTCATTAACACAAGATGGCACAGGTACAGAGATTTTACTGGTTTGAATAAAAAGTGGAGAAGCCAGTCAAGCATTATTCAAAACAGAAGCTTAGATAAAATGGTAGTTACTATGCCAGTGTCCTTCTTGAGCAGAGTCTCAAAACTTGGATTCTACTGTTTACACAACACAAAAGCTTAGCAAAACAGATGAGGAAAAAAAACATTCCAGGAACTCACTTCACATCCCCCAAACTCCTGCCACAAAACAGTAACAGGAAAACCCAACTATCAAACATCATTAGAGCCAAAGGAACAGAGGGAACACTGTAAGTTATAGCTGTTTAGTGATTTCTTTGCAGAAGTTTTGTATTCAAGTATATCCACCTAACCATGCCCAGGTATCATCCAGCAAGACACACCAAAGAGGCAGCTCTCCTTTACATATAAACGCTGAAGGAACAAGATGAAAATAATGAATTCTTTAAAAAGCAAACATGAAAAAACACTCTAAACCAGATTTTTTTCTTTGGTAGTTGAAATCACTTTTATTTGTGAGGAACGTCACCCATGCTGCACAGTTTCAAAAAGATCTTAACAAGGAAAGCGGAAGTTTGTCCTCCCCATGTCCTGCAGTGAACAGGACGGGCACAGAAAAAAACCTCACACTTGGGAGGTTTAGCACCAGCATCCAATAAAAAAAGCATTTTATTTCAATTTTAGTTCTTTGGTTGTTTTTTTTTTCCCCTTTTCAGTTTGATACCAAAAGAAAAATTGAAAAAAATCAATACTAGCAAAACAGTGAAATTCTAGGGGAAAAAAACCCAAAAAGCTCCACAGTTGCTGTTGAAACTAGGGAGGGTGTTCTTTCTGAATCTCGCTCTCTTTCTCTCTTCATGCATCTATCTTGTAGGTGTTCCCTGGATCTCAGCTGCTGGTAAATTTTCTTTTACATTTTAGTATTTCAAATCTTTGCTTTCGTCATCACTGTTGACAATTTATTGCTTGTGTGTTTCTTTGGTGTTACTTTTGACTTGTACTTTAGGACACCTGTTGAAGAGCCACACGTAAAAAAAACGCAGTTTAAGTTTCTTGTCTCAATAAATAGAATGAGATGTCAAATGAAAAGAGTTATAACAGGCTGGATAAGCACAACTGACTTATTCTGTCCATAATCAGGATCTTCCTAAAATGAAATAACTCATCAGTAGATACTATTACCATACAGACCAGAGAGCTTTCTGGAAAAAACAAAATCAATTATAAAGTAAAACTTACTTTGTGATAAATACAGAGGCAGAAGAAAGAAAGAAGAGAAAAGCAGTATCTTGGTTTGCCTCTACAGCACCCTCAGAACTTATCACAAATATCAAGCCATATGTAAGGGTATCTGGCCAGAATCCTAGAAGAATACACACTCTGCTTTTATTGCGAAACAGAACCGTCCATATTCCTTACCTGAGTGATGGTAAAGGTGCCTGGAGAGCCGGACATTACTCAGCGCCACTCTGCTCTGTCACTGGAGCAGAATTTTCAGCAGGTGTTTCAGTTGCCTTTGTCTGAGACACAACAAACTCTTATTATAGCAAAGGCTGACCTCCACACCCCTCCTCTCTTCAGCAGTACAGCCAGCATAATGCAGTTTTTAAAACAATCAAGAAAAATGCATCTCCAGAAGATATTAAATTTTAGTGTATTTCTTGCAATGGGGTATTACACAACAGATTCTGTCAAAGGAACACCTGAAGTAGACACCGAATGCAAAAATCTTCCTTCATTACACCAGAATCTCTGTTTGAAAACAGTTTCCTGAAATTATCTGGTTCAAACGGTTCAGAAAATGGATCTAGAGCTTTCAAATCTATCACACATGCTACATACAGAGTTAAGGTTTGTGGAAGCAAGATAACACAACTGTTTCCACGTCAACAATAGTTGTTACAGTCTGACCCCAATTAAGAACTATCTAGAAGCAATCCCTATCCCACTGCCAGTTCCTTTTAACATAAGGTGCTTATTCTCAAAGAGGGTCAGAAAAAGCAGGCAAGGAAATCAGCATGTCAGATTTGGTCATCAGACATATCCAGCACATGAATATATTTATTAAAAACTCACACAGGGCAGAAGGTTTTGGGCATTCACCCCATTAAAACCTCTGCTATATACAATCATAAAATCGCTTGGGTTGGAAGGAGACCTTGAAGATCACCTCATTCCAACCATTTGCCATGGGCAAGGACACCTTTCACTATCCCAGGCTGCTCGGAGCCCCATCCAACCTGGTCTTGAACTCTTCCAGGAATTGGGCAGCCACAGCTTACCTGGGCAACCTGTGCCAGGGCCTCAGCATCCTCACAGGGAGAAATTTTTTCCTTCATATCAAATCTAAACCTACTCTTTCAATTTTAATTCATTGCCTCTTGTCCTGTCACTCCAGGCCCTCGCAACTGTCTTGCCTCATCTTTCCTTTCAGGCCCTGCAAGGCCACAATGAGGCCACCCCAAAGCCTTCTCTTCCCCAGGCCGAACGATCCCAACTCCTCCAGCCTTCCCTCGCAGGAGAGCTGCTCATGCCTCTCAGCAGCTCGCTAGCCATACCTCTTTGCCCTCCTGTGCCAGAGCACTGGCTGGGCGTGGCCGGCGACGGTAGTTGTAGGGGCGCCGGTAGCCGCGGCGCAGCGGCTGCTGGCTCATGGCATTGGCCTCGTGATGGTTCTCCTTGTTTTCAGCCTCTCCAGTCACTGGGGCAGGGCGTGGGCGAGGGGGCCCTCTGAGAGGGGCAGGAAGAGGTGTTAAGAACAAAACCAAGAAATGTTAAACTACAGTAATTTTAGCCCAGCAAAATCTCCCAAAACCAAGTATCATCCTCAGCAGTTTTGAGTTCTAGCAAACCATCCCTTCAGGGTTTGGCTGGCATATGGTTGGAAAGGAAGGACAAGGAAAGTGGGTGTCTCTTCACTGCTGAAACTACATCACCATATTCTGCTGTCTATCCCGCAATGAAGATGCAGTTTGCCCCTTTGAATTGCTGGCTAGCAGAAGAAACAAGCCAATAAGTGGCCACACAGGCTGATTGTGCCGAGTTAGCTTTGGCATGGCTACATACCAGCCTAGTCCTATTTCTAATTAACAATGGAGTCCTTGCAATCCTCCTCACTTCTACCTGAAAACCATTCCTGGATCTTGGCTCTTTGCCTCATGTTGCCCCTCTTAACCAATTACAAAAAACACCTATCACAGGTGAGCTGGACCTGTTTAACACTAAGCTATCAAGTCCATGCTCTTGATGTATACAAGAGCATTTCACCTTATTTCTAGTATAAACAATGTTTATAAACTTTTCAAACACAGTGAAAATCCAGTTTCCATTAGCTAATTCACAGCTACCTAGCCCCAAAAACCAATTTAGCTTTTCCAAAGGAACCTAACAAAAGTGCCAGTGTCACTGGATTGAGTGCCTGCAAACAAAAGCAATACCTGTGAACTCAAACAGAAGCATTGTGCACTGATAGGCTGTGTCATTCCTTTCATATGAAAATTGCATCAGAAAATCACAAGTTTCCATTAGTCATGGACAAGTTACTCAGCCTGTGATTCAACCACATGACATGCAAAAGTCTCACTGAACTTGCTATGGTGCTATCTCTGATTGCCCAAAACTAGCGAAGACTTTCAGAAATTAAATTTGGATTAAATTAAGCTTGGATGCTAACAAGCAGCAAGCATCAGTAGTATCCCATTTACCACAGTCCCAGATAAAAGAGCCCAATTAAACATGAATATGCACAAAAAGAAAAGCCCAAACTAGAGGTGGAAGGCTTGTTGTTTTAGACCCAGATTCCAAAAGGATGGATCCATTATGCATGGAACAGGCAAGTCATTACAATTAAGAACAATCTTGTTATCCCTATCAAATTCAGCACGTTGCTGCTCTTGCACTGTTATTCACCTCTTACTTTTTGTTTTTGAACATGGAAAAATGGGGATTACATCATTTTCATAGTTCATCTCTAAATTCTGTATTGGAATTTAGAATATTGAAATAAGCTACTTGATAAACAAGGACAATATCATGAGGGGAAACTGAGTGAATGGCAGACAAACCAGCTCCTTGAGGACCTTTAAAGGCCATTTGTCCAATCCCTTTCAACAAGATCAGGTTGCTCAGAGCCCTCTCCAACCTGACCTTGTAAGAGGCATCTACCAACACTCTGGGCAATCTTTTCAGTAGAACATTGTTTCAGTGTTCTACCACATTCATAGTAAAAAACATCTTCCTTCCATTTATACTCAATCTCTCTTAGTTTAAAACCATTACCTCTCATACTAACACAACAGGCCCTGCTAATAAGTTAACCTCCATCTTTACTATAAGCCCCATTCATGTACTGGGCAGTCAGCTCCCTCAGCCTGCTGGCCATGCTGCTCCTGCTGCAGCCCAGGATATGGGCAGCTTTCTGGGCTGCAACTCCACATTTACTAGCTTACACACAAGTTTTCATCCACCAGTACGCCCAGCAGGGTCCCAGATAAAGTATTTGGGTTATTACTTATCCAGAAAAGTATGAGTGTTCAGCTGGGAAGACATGGACACTGCAGCTCACTTCAATATGCTGCTCAGTTGTGAGAAGTAATGAGATGCTAAGAATTCTTTGCCCTTTCTGGGCCATTATGATTCCGAACATATAAGCACATGAAAAAATTTCTCCAAGTAATTAAAATGCTTCTCACTGTGCCTACCATTTGCGTAAGCGTTCTTACTTGGAAGCCTCTACAGAACACAAAAGCATCTGAGTAACTGAGCAGAGGAACTGTACAGACCTACAGACCTGCGATAGCGGGGACGGTAGGTAGGATTCCTGTGCACTTGCTGAAGTTGTCCTCCTTCTGTGACCCCATCCTTGACTTCTCCCTCACCACCCTGCTACCAAAAGAAAACAAGTGTTATACTTGACAGGCAGTATATTAACCAAAACCCTGAATGCAAGCCCAAAGCAAATAGATCAGTACAGAAATTCCAGCATATTGGGTAAAAAGAAGCTGCAGATGCTCAAAAAGCTTAAATTTGGGCAAAGTTAAGATGAGGACTAAACAGGAGCCATCAGTGCTGCTCCTGCTCCTCACAGACTAAGAAGCTGTTCTTAGAACATTCTCTCTGATACATATTAACTGCATTTCAGTACATGAAATGCACTGTAAGGGATACACGTTATGGCAAGGCAGCTACTGATCAGGACAATTCTTTATTTGAAAAGCTAACAAAGACATCACACAAATTTGCCACTGACACTACAGTGTCACATTCTACACTAAGCCCCATTCCACAGGGACCCCCCCACAAAAACATCAGAAGTTTTAAGATAGATAAACTGCATTACCTCACATCAAACACTCTTTCTACACAGTCCTTTCAATCTTTCAGAGATGCAGTGGTTCTCTTTCCCCTTTAGTTGTTAATTGATAAAGCTGCATGTTGGTTTGGGCGATTTTTCTGGTTTGATTTTTGTTTGTGGTTTGTGTTTAAATGCCAGCCATCGGTAATGTCTGTTTTATAAAATGTTACATGAGTTAAGAGTTCCTCGTGTATTATTCTTCCCCTTAAAAGAAGGGATTTAACAAGATGTCTAGAAACAGAAGTGCATCTTCTGCATCTGATCCAGTAGGAAGATAAAACTGTAGCCTCCTAACAGCCCTTAGTAGTCTACCTTAAGTTTGACAGGTATCCTTCCCATTCTGCACAGCCATTTTAACCACCACATCCATACACAATTAAAAACCCTGCAATCATCTGTAATGTTCTCTCATGCATAAAATTGATCAGCATAACTAAATATCCAAAGGAACTAGGATAGACAGTAGGCACAGACAGTATCTGACAGCAGTTGAGATATAATTGAGAGACTCAGAACTCAAAAAATAACATTTCTCAGTTTACAACAGCTTTATAGTGCTTATCCACTTTGCAATACCAAACTGTTCTGGTTTTCTCAAGATGCTTGTACACCGTAACTTGAAAGTTTATTAGATGTATGTTGCATGATCAGAAGTGACTCAGACAATCAAGTGAGCCCCCAGTATTGTGTGTGGCAGTAGCAATGCAGCAAAAGTGAACTCACACTCCGAGGTGGGCCCCGGCGTCGGCCAAAGTAGCCCCGTCGATAGCGGCGCCGGTCTGCAGCGTAGCGGCTGCCTTCCACAGGGACTCCATCTGGACCAGTGACATTAGCTGCTTCTGCACCCTTTAAGGGCAAAAGAAAGGTAGCCACGGTGGTGTGAGAAAAGAACAACCAGCTACAGGGAGAATTTGAAACAGAAAAGAGCCTTTTTTGCGTAAGTTCCAAGCTACGGTGATTCCTTTCTCATACACAAGGCAAATGGAGGTTTGTTATTTCCAAACCCTTAACCAAGAGAATTATCATGAGTTAAGATACTGAAATCCTATCCAATGGCCTGAGTTTAGAGAAGGAAGCAAGAAGAACTGACAGACAAAAATAAACCTCAAAAAATATCCAGGAAAGTAAAAGCATAAGGAAGTTGAAAGTTCTTACAGTTAAGCTACCAGACTCCAAGACAAATTGTTCAGGGCAATATAGGCCTCAGTTAATAATTATGGGCAGGCGGTAGGCTTCACATGTTCTCTCAAGTAGCAACTGCAGATTCCAGAAGCACTAGGATGCAGTTTCCTAGTAGTTTTGATACATATCTAGAAATATGCCTTAATGACACCTTTCAAAAACAGATTTCCCCCAGAAAAGCTGTATGAATGCCACCAACTCAGTGGTTAACACATCAGACAGACACATCAAAGACACAGCTAAAGTTTTGTGATGTTTTATCTCTGTTGTACCGCACCCTGAGGCTCCATGATCTCTCACCTTCTCTCCCTCAACCACATCAAATTCTACAGTCTCTCCATCGCCAACGCTGCGCAGGTACTTCCGTGGATTGTTTTTCTTTATCGCCGTCTTGAAAGGAAGATGCATAAAAATATATTATTTTATTATACTTATCTTACACATTCTTAGCCCCACAGATGAGGGAAGGGCAGTATTTCTCTGCTACAATTCCAACTCTACACACTAGAGCAGTCACCACACTAAGGTATTTCAAATAGACAGATGCCTCTAATTTCACAGGCCCACCAATATATAAATATATATATATATAAATATAATATATAAATAAATAAAAATCAAGGTCTCCTCTTCTCTCACTATTTATGAGTTCATAAATCAGCTGCTGCCCCAGTACCTGCTCTGTCCAGCACACTGGATATGGAAATTATTGCAAATCTCTGCATGAACAAAGTTCATACTCAGTGCCTGATTTCCTCCAAGCTGTACCAAGGCAGCACTAGCAGCAAGTGCAATTCCTGCCTTCAGTCATTAGGAAGGCTGTAGACCATCTAAAGAGAACTCAAGACCCAGAGCATTTCTGTAGAAGCATTAACTATATGGTATCATGTCAAGTCATAGCAACTAGAAAAGAATTACTCTAACTCTGGTGTAACAAATTAACATTTTATCGAAGCATTGTAAATGAAACCCCAAATATTAGGTGAGTCTGTGATAACACAGAATAGTACCAGAATAGACAGATTGAATCTTAGCCATCCCCTGGACAGAAAAGTACTATAATAACAGCTATTAATAATAATACTATTATTATTACATAAAAATAACATGGGTTTGGATCAAAGCCAGTTGTACACCTCCTCAGACTCACAGGAAACACTCAAACCTCCTGGAGCAATTTTCAGTCTGTCAGCTACAAATACCTTGCTTGTACTCTGTGGAGTATTTCTAAGATTCCACAAAAGGCTTTTTATCAAGACAAGCCTATGGTCTGTTCATTAGGCAAGGCTTTGAAAACTGGAAGATGCCAGGGAGAAAAGACCAAGACATACATTGGACAAGCTAATCCAGTAGCTATTTTCTTACTGAAAGATTATTATCTTGCACTAGATTATTAAAGATCAATTCACATTTTGTTTCCTGATGTGGGAAACTTTAGTTAGCATGAAGGAGGGAGGTGCAGAGCCAGCAAAGAGAAACACACACGGAAACACAGGGCATAAATCCGGCTTAAGAAATCAGATGTAGGGCAGACACAGGACAGCCAGTTGTCCTATCTGTCTGCAGTTCAAGAAAAACTGCAGAATGACTATCAGTGGAGCCGTTACCTTTGCATAGCAACAATATTTAGTCAATAACAGCCCCAAAATATTTCCAGCTGAAGGAAAAATTTATTCAGTTTAAAGCTCATCTTGACCAGTCTAGGAAACCTACCTTCCTTGCCGCTCAATACAGTCTCCTTTGTGTTTCAGACCACAGAAATGTCCTTCTAGCCATACCTTTCCCTATATCCTGCAGCATCCCTGAACAGCCTAAGGAAGGATGCAATAGTGTACATACTATAATTGTCAAAGAAGAAACATTCCAAGAGTTTTGAGTTTTTTAATACAGAAACAGAATGAGCTGTTCAAGTCAATTCCTTTGGGAATTACTTTAGCAAGCAGACTCCACAATTATCTCAAACAACTTTGTTTGCTTTCTGCTGACCTTTTAGTGTAACTGTCCCATTTCTAAAAATCAGATCAAAATGTTTGCTTTTCCATAAATTTTATATACTAGTACTAAAACCCTTAATCTGCAGCAAAGTTAATGATTTAGTACTATTTGTACTGAAACAACTGACTAAAACTTTTAATACTTTTGCTTTGCATGTGACAGAGATGTCAAGAAGCTGTATTTCAAACTCCTTCCCCTTTAGTGCAGAAGAAGAAAGGACTAAGAAATTTCTTTTCAGCAGAGTGTACACATAAGATAGATAAAGCTCCTCAAGTATTCTTCCAAAAGCATAATGAAAGACAAAAGCAACAGTATTCCACATGTTCTGTTCCCAGCTTTACGGGCAGAAACTTCAGGAATCCAGATCTGCAACTGCCAACAGAAGGTGAGAGGCTGCAGTAAGCTGGAGCTTGTTTTATAAAGGCAATCAGGACAGCTTCGAATAAATCCTAGAAATCCAAGCAGAAACCCTAAAGATTTACTACTTCAGCTGCAGATAAACATCACTGAAATAAGCCTCTAATAAGCCTAAGCTCTAAGCTTGATGAAAAGACTTTTACTCTGTGTATCCAGAGGGAAGAGAGCACTATGGTCCCTGTTACTGTTTAGCAGCATCCTGCAGGCTCCAGTTTCTGATTCAGAAGACAGATGTTTCATATTAATGGACAACACTCAACAACAAAGCCTTTCCTTTCCCAGGGGGAACCCTGATGAACAGGCAACCAGAAAAGCCTCCAGAGCTAGTTCAGGTTCCTGTTTGAAAGAGTTCTTTCCATACGCTTATACCACTACATCATCAGCACATCCAGCATTGTGTCCCAGTAACAGCCAAAATTTGTTACACTGATTCCTGGTGCAGGTACTTCAGGCTGTGCATGATCAACACAACCCAGTGAAGTGAAGAGAAAGGGATTAACTCCTCCTCACAGCTCGTTGATTTAAACTCTACCTAATTATATGTAACTGCTCTGCCTGCTGACACTTTTCCTGTTGTTAAATTGTGAGACACACTGCAGCCACGAGGTAGATGGACACCTTCTGCTCACAGCACCTGTAGCTGACTGACACAGTGCCCTGGACAGCACCTTGCACCAACCAACCAGACAGGGATGCAAAGTGAAGAACTGCCCTTCCCAAAAACACTGCCTGGGGCCCCTGCAAGACAAAGGGTTAACTCAAAGCAAGCCATGCATGCCCTAAAAAGAAAAACATTTTAATCCGCACTAGTTATAAATAGCAACCAGTAGCCAGCCACCAAGCACTAACCCTCAGTCCAGTCATGAGATCGGGCCCATTCCCTCCCCATGCAGATGCATGCAGGGGAGGCAGGGAGAAGCTGTATCTATTCAACTAGGTCAGCCTTATTCTGAAAGGATTAGGGTTGTAATCCAGCCCCTCCCAGGCACGAGGGAGGGGCAGAGCAGGCACTATCAGTGCAGAGGGAGCTTGAAGCAGGATGTTTGCTCACAGCAAGGATTTGCCATCCTCCTCAGAGAGCCTCATCAGGAGCTCTGGCCAGAATGTCTCAGGCTCTGGGACTGAGCACATCCATGTACAGGATGAGGAACGCCCTCTACTCTGCCATGCTCAGCCTACCAACAGGGTTAATCTAATGCAGGTCTGCACATGATGTGGTATTTCTGAAACAAAGTTTTGCTCACCAAAAGGACTTCAGCCACAGGAGATGGGAAGTGCCCACCCCTCTCCAAACACACCCACCAGTTTACACTTAGGGGAATAATCTCTTCTACAGGTGAAGGAGACAAAACAGCACAGATAACACAACCTTTCTGTTTGGGTCTCAGCTGGCAGCCCTCCCAAGCAGAATAACATTGATCCATGTTATCTGTCATCAGCATAGCAGCCATCTTCCAGGATATTGTCTCACAAGTACCAAGGAAACCTCATTTGTCTTTAAGGCAGCGCAGCCTATCCAGTACGTAGTTCTCTTCCAGAATTGTTCCCACCCTCCTCTGGACACAATCCCACCAGACCACAGATGTGTCAGCATGCCCACAGCACAGGCTGCTAAGGAAGGAAAATGACCATCAAAAATCAGTACATGCATTGACAGCTCTTGCTCTCAAGCCCACCAGCTGAACCAAGAATATGTACTGTGCACACTTCCCAACATAATTTTCTCATAACAGGCACTAGATTTATCCCCTTCCAGCTCCAGCCAGGTTCAGATAATGGATGTACACCCTATAACCCAGAGAACAGTTACCACTGTTACCACGGTTACCACTATTTAGTCATCAAGACACAAGAACTAAACTAACTCTCAGTGTTGACTCATCAGCTAAGGATATACACACATTCTCATTCTCAGTAACCAGCTCTGGGAACAAACTTTCTGGTTACATTTGATAGAAATACTGTCACACCACAGAGAAAGCTCATGCTTTCAAAGATCGCATGAGCCTGCAGACATTTTAATATGGGACAAACTCTAGGGGCAAGATTGCACTTTCTGGTGAATTATGCAAAACCAGATCTAAGCCAACTAATCATTTGACATCAGCATGGCAAGACAGAGGATGCTGTCTCCATTCTTTGCCTGCAACCTGAGAGTCACAGTATAAACTTAGAACAGCCTCCTGACAGCTCAAGGAAAGTTAACCAATAACAAGCTGCTGGGCAAGCTCTCTCTGCTTGGGCATACTTGGCACACAGCCTTCCTCTTCTTCTGCCTAAGAGCAGCTGCTTTGTGCAGAAACAGCTGATGGCAACCCAGGCTGGTCAAGAGCCAGACTAGATCACTTTCTCTCAAATACCAGGGAGGGCAGACAGAAGAGACCTGCAAGTGAAGAGGGTAGGAAGAAACAAAAGGCACAAGGAACATGAGGAAACAGGGCAAGGACAGACAGCTGCAGCTAGGTATTCACAGAGGAGCCATCTCACCAAGGGGAGACAACCAAACAAAATCCACACCAAAAAATACCTTTAGTGTTCAAATTAGAGCAGACAAAAAGGGTTAAGAAGGGTTAAAATACCTAGCCCTTCATAGAGAAGGAAAACAACCTAACATTTCTCCCTGAAAATTTCAACACATACATCCACTCAAGTTATCTGCAGAAAATATTCTAAGGAGAAGCCAGGACAAGGTTGTGTAGCTGTTCCAGGAAGCTGCATTAGAAACCAACCACAGCACACATGTCTAAGCACAACTCCTGCTGTCTTACCTGATGAACAAATACATCTTCTTTGGTATCATTTCTGTGAAAAGAAAGTGAGAAGTCATAAGAGTTTAGACTAAAGAGACTTTAATAGAAACTCCTGACTTCTTAAGTGAAACCCTCCTTCTCCCAGCCTGTAGCACATGCCCTGAATTCCATACATTCTGTCTAAGCCTATGCTACCAAAACCCTGCTCTGAACTTCTATGGTCATTTGCTTGAGAACAGAAAGGGATCCCGGCCTTCAAAAGTATGAGAGGACGGGGGAGATTCTCTGTAATCTTCTGGCAAATATGCAGTGTTTTCTTTTTACGCAGGGCAGAGTTGATGACTGGACTGCTTGTTTTTCACTACTCTAACTCCACAAAAACACTTCCGGAGGGACTGCAACCTGAGCTGTTACCCCAGAGGTCAAACAACTATCAACAGGACTGGCCACAGCTGTTAACAGAGATCTCCTTTCAGTAAAATTCAAAGCAAAGAGGCACAAGAGCTGTTAGGAAAGTCCACAGGAGGAGGACCCAGACATGAATGTGATGTTTTCTGGATTAAGCCAGACACTTCAGACTTCCACACAGAAAACACAGAGATAAGTCTGAGACCTTGAATCTGTGTTCCCATACAATAAAAAAGAGCCTAAGCCCTGCTATCAATTCCTTCTCAGCAAACGGAACAGGTGGGTCAAAGAGTTTGTGAAAATAAAGCATAATCCCAAATTTGTTGTCCTGGATTGAAGCAATAGTAAACTTCATGTTAGGAAGAAAGCTAACAAGTTATTACACCACAACCAGGTGAAGGCTCTTACATCAACTGCTATTACAGATTTTAAGAGGACTTCCTAATTAAAACTCTTCTTCAAAGCTTATGCAACACTGGATAATAACCTCCAGAGACTGAGATTAATACCACAACTGGCTTCAGATCCATGAACGTGAGGTCTTCTACCCTTTTCTATGCTGTCCAACTCACCCAAATATGCCTGATGTGTAAAAGCTCAAGGACTTGCAGAGTGAAATAACTTGCCAGGTATGTTTTTTTGTAGACAAATGTTCAGCATGCACCAGTTTCATTCCTCAAAAAAGCACACAACATTTAAGCCTCTCAACCACAAAGACATTTCAACCTTAAAAGCCAGAGTTTCCTCCAGTAAATTGGAAGCGTGGGTCTTCTACACCTAAGGTTACAGATGACCAATCTTGCCTACAACTGTTTGGATTCTAATTGCTATTCAGAGATTTGTTTCTGCCCAGAGAAGAGGGAAAAAAACCAAAAGATACAAAGAGAAAATTTCTATGAAACCCAGGCCTCGCATATTTTCAGTGAGATACTATCAGAGAATCCCAATAAGCATCCACAGGAGGTATTCTGACCAAGCAGCTAACACTTGAAGTTTACCCAAAAGTATTTCCCCTCATCCTCCTACCTTTCTCAGGCCTTTGAAAAAAGCCAGGCAGTCACTAAAGAACATGCAGCTCATTAAGAGTGTAGTTAGTAGAAGTCAACATGTGAAACAGGTAACAGACCAAATTTGTAGAGTTTGACTCTGTTTTCTCCCCATACACATAACCTTTGATTAGGGGCTGAGGTGCTTCAGAAACTTTGCTGAGTGCCTGGCCTAAGCTGACTAGCAACTGCATGAACTTGTAGTCAGGTCCTGAGGTCTCTGTTGCAATCAGTAACACATGGCCTATCTTGTGAACTACGAGTCTTAGTACAGCACAAATACAACTATCAGAATTTAAACATACCTGTTGATAAAACCATATCCATTTCTGACATTGAACCACTTGACTGTGCCAAGAACTTTGGTGGCTGGAAAGAAAATTAAAGAAGTTAATCTAAAATATAAGAAAGTACAATAATGTTACATAAATACTTCTATAATAGCATATGAAGTTGCAACCAGACTCATTCCAAAGCCGTAAAAAGATACAGTGCTTTAACACACTATTCTTCAGTCACTGGTTTACCATACAGCACAAAACCTACCTCTAATACCAGAATAGACCATCCATCCCTTTTTTTAATTTCCTATCCCAGAAATGGGCAGCAAAGCTGAAAATCCCACTGCAGTTCACCAGTTCTCTTCAGGTTAGTAGCTAGATATGGAAACATAGCTGAAGGAAGCTATGTTTTACAATTCCCCTTTTACTTAGTTACCCTTCTTTCTTCCTTGGAAACCAGAACTGCCCAAAGAAGTACTGTGCAACCCTCTCAAGCGGAAAGGCAGCACATCCTTATTCTGGAAAAGCTCCTTCTTGCATTGTCAGCATCACACTAACCAAGTAAGACCCTACTTTTTTTTTTTTTTAAGTACTTCTACTGCTAAGATGACGTGTAATTGCGATGCCTTAAGTTTTAGCTTTCACAGTTTTCAGATTCTGTACTGTCTCATTAACTCTAAACTTCATATAAAGTGTTAGCAAGTCCTCTTCACAGTTGAATTAGACAAAACAATCCTTTTCCAGCCTGAGAACCAAGGACACTGTTACAGCTTCCGGCCCAAAAAGCACAAACAACAGCAAATTGAGGAGAGCAATGTGGGAGGATGTGACTTCATAACCTGAAGCTTTAATTGGACAATTAGTCCCAATATGCAAATAGACCAAAACTTATTAAAGTGTGAAAACTCGTGACTGTTCATACATCTTGAGTAGAGCCACAGCCAGGCTCTTGTACTGTCCAAAGTGTATCCTTCGAAGGCCTTTTAATAAATACCTACTTTATCCTTTAACACTGTTTAGCCTCTGCTCCAGGTTAGCCTCTCTAGGCATCAGTTGTTTAGCTACAAGTGACCAACTTCACTTTCCATGACTTTCAGTATCAAGGCAAGCTCCTGTCTCAACAGGAAACCAGCATCTACTTAGAAGCCATACGGCATTGTCTTACAGGACCGGGCAAAACCTGTTTCTCCAACTTGTAGGAATGTGTAGGAGGAACTCGACAGTGATGGAGGCAGTTCAACCTCTCCTTACCTCACAGCAACTGGATGGACACCACCAACTTGTACTTTTCAAACCCCTAGTTAAAGGAGAGTTCTAGCCTCTATAACTTAAGAGCTGTTACTTGTTAACACAGCTTGATTATAACTACTTAAGCAACCCGTGTACTTACTTGAAAAGGGTCTAGTCACCTACAGACAGCTGCTTGCTAAAAACCTCACATACATGTTTTGGGAGTGGCAGGAACTGAAGAGGAAATATAAAGGAAAACAGACTAGAGAATCTCCAGTTTAGAAGTCCACATCACTCTGCTAGAGGCAAGAACACACTGTAAATTGTTACCTCCATCTACTCTACACCTCTATTCTTTTCTAAATATTCACAAGGAGATGACGGAGCCAGCCAGACCTTTGGGCTCATGGAGTCTTGCTATTCTCACACACCCCTAAAGTAAGAACATCGTCTGACAAGTGTAGTGCATTGTAGCACTGCTGCTGTTATTACTGTCAATAACAGGCCTTTCCCATTGCCCTTTTAGAAGTGAAGTTTTTGGTCTTCTTTAATACACTTTTTAGTAAAAAATGTTCTTATTCAGAAGCAGTGAAGTCTTAACATGACTGAGATATTACCTAGAAAAAAGGACTCTGCCTAGTAGAACATGCATTCCCAAGAATTCTTGTTTACTGAAACAGAAAAAGCATACCTTCAGTGCCAAACACTGGTTCAGTAAACAGTGTTCAGCACCAGTATTTATAGCTGTGCTTTTAGGTTTAGTTTCATCGGGACATCACCACATATAGACACTTCCTGCTACCACAATGGCATTGGCTACAAGAGCTCTCTACACTCACACAAGTCAACAGGAGGGGATGGGGGAACACAGAAATAACACCAATGGTACCTGTAGGTTTCAGCCTGCTTTGAGAAACAATGCCAGTACCACTGCTTCCCTCAACATCATCCCTTCTTTCCCCTGCAAAATAGCTTTGGAATCTGTTAGCCTACTTGAACAAGATGCGGAAGAAGCCCAAGAAACATGACAAAAACCCTCAGAGGGGTCAAGAGGCTAGGGAAGGAGAGGCAGTCAAAACTCACTCTCTGGCCAGCTGGCTGCAGCTAAGTGGAGAAGTATGCACACAGTTTAAAAACAACATTGTTCCATGGAGGTGACTCCAATATATTCCCCCTAAAACAGCATGCTAGCAAAATATTATTCCCTGCAGACATTTACAGTCTCCCTAAGTATCACTGTGGGCCAAAAGAACCTCAGGCAAAAGCATGACACTGAACATACATGGCACAGTCACTGGTAAGCCTGAGCATGGAGGTCTGGCAAGGAGGAGGACAAGCCCAGAGGAAAACATAGTAACCAACTAAACTGATGAGTCACAGAAGGCAGTTGATGTGCTGACGTACTTCCCACCAGCAAATGGAAGCCCACATATTTCTACAAGATGCTGTCCTCTGACACTATCAGAGGAAGCAATTGCCAGCCACTCCTACCCACAACAAAATAGGTTTTTAACAAGGAGAGCCAAAGCTTCCTATGACCAGGCGAAAAGAGAAAGCTGAGTAACCTTTACCCATATGCTCAGAAGTCAGACATTTGGATGCCTCAAGCAAGCATAAGATTTTGCTTCTAACAGAGTCTTTGTAAAAGAAGGCTTAAGGGAACCTAACTACAGAGGCGACCATTAATAGGGACATTTAAGGTGGACTTTAAGTCCATTTTCAACTAGTATTTACAGTGATCCCTTTCCTCACCATTCCTAATAAAAAGCTTGCCTAGCAATAAGGCCATTTTGCAAAACCATCACCACGGTGGTTTTCATTTTCCTGCTAGTTCAGGAAAGGTACTTCTACCTTCACTTCCCCCCACCCCTTCTCTCCAAGCAATAGGAATAGGCAAACAAGCTAAAAGCATTACCAGGAATGAAACAAGCCACATTAAGGCAAGAAGCAGCCAGATATACCAGCAGATATGAATGTGTTGATTCCTGTGTACTAATTACTGACAAATGAGGCAATGGGGAAAAAAAAAAAAGAATTGCATAAGCTGTGCCTCCGATCTCAGCTCTACTGCAATTCTTCCTAACTCCACTCCAGAGAAATCCTTTACCTGGCTTCTCTTTCTTGCAGCAAGACCTCAGTTCTCCCCTTCAGAAGAGAAGGTCCTATGTATCCTTAAGGAAATTTGGGACTCTACACTGTAAGTCAGCTTCAACTTTGCCTTTACCAAACCCTCAAAAGTTACACAGTTAGAAACAGTACACCCCTATCGGCAGCAGCCTGCAGATTGAAGTCCTGTCCTTTTCAACAGGTTGATCCTATTTAATCGCAATGAAAACGAGTCACACTTGCTACCCATCGGGCTTGAGCAGAGATGGCAACATGACATTTCGTTTGCCTTCTTACTAACAGTAAAGTAGAAGCCGAACCCCGCCCCTCCAAAAAAAACCTCAAAACAAACAAATCCTACTAAACCTGGAAGCATTACCAAAGCAAGATACTTAATAGATAGAAAAGTTGTGCCAGGACCTTAACATTAAGGAGAGGCACACATGGTGTCCAGCAGCCCATTCCGGGGGAGACGCCGCCGGCACGTGCTGGGAAGGGGCTGAGCCCAGCTGTGCCCCACTCGCTGGCCCGCACACTCCGGGCCGATAAGGCACACACGGGCTCCCGCCCAGCTCCGAGCGCGTCACGGCCGGCGCCGCGCGGCTCCCCCGGCCCGCGGGGAGGAGGAGGCGGCCCGGCCTGACTCACCGCGGAGGAGGGGCGAGCGCGCCAGCCCGGGCTGCGGGCGGCGGCCGCCAGCGGACCCCCGGCGCCGCCGCAGGTACGCCGCCAAGTTACGAGCAGGGCCCGGTACTCACCCAGCACCTTCTTCGCCGACTCGGCCGCCGCGGTTGTGGCTGCGGCGGCGGCGCCGGGGGCAGCCTCAACAACAGCCGCACCCGACGCGGCGGCGCTGGCGGGGCTCTTGGGAGCGGCGTCCGGGACGGCAGGCGCGGGCGGCGCGGCAGCTGCGGCCGGGACGGGCGGCGCGGCGGGCGCGGGGCTGGCGGTACCGGTCTCCGGCGCCTCGCTCATAGTGCCGGGCAGAGCTGTTGGGTGCTCGGCCACGCTCGGTCTTACTGCCCCCAAAATGGCCCCGCCGAAGTTTTAACACAGTCAGCGGGGGGCCGGCGCGGCACGCGCGCCGCCTCATTAGCATTTAAAGGGGCCGCGCCGGCAGGCAGCGGGTGGTGCTGGGTGTGCGTGCCGTGGCGGCGCGGCAATCTACAACTTCTTCGTGATGGGAAGCGGAGGGACAGGCCCTAATCTCCTCTCTCTGGTGACCAGGGACAGGATCCAGGGAACGGCTGGAGCTGCGTCAGGGGAAGTTTAGGTTGGATATCACGGAAAGGTTCTTCCCCAGAGGGTGCTGGGGCACTGTACAGGCTCCCCAGAGAATGGTCACGGCCCCAAGGCTGCTAGAGCTCTAGGAGCGTTTGGACAGCGCTCTCAGGGATGCACAGGGTGGGATTATTGGGAACGGTCTCGCGCAGAGCCGGGAACTGGATGATCCTTGTGGGTCTCTTCCAGCGCAGGGCGTATTCCCTGATTCGGGGACATAGCATTGCACGGCATGGGTGGGCGCTCTCCGGCCGCTTGTCCGTGCCTGTCCGTGGCCACACGTGCACATAGGTGAGTGTGTCCGTGTGTCTGTGTGCACGGTCCCTGAGGCCGTCCCGCTCGGAGCGCTGCGCGGGCGCGGCGCTGGAGGGAGATTGCGCGGGGGCGCGCAGGCGGGCGGGTCCGCCTGAGGGGGGCTTGGGGTGCGGGTGTTCCGTGCGAGCTAGGAGCGTGCTGCTGAGGGGCTGCGGGGTGTCTGCATTGCCGCGGTCACTCCTATTTCTTCCCACTTTTCTCCCGTCGGCACTTTCATTCCTGCGGCTGTCCTCTAGTTCCCACCCTCCTAGGGCATTTAGTTTTCACCCCTGCTGTCCCGCTCCTGCCTCATTTCGCTGCCACTGCCTATATCTGTCTCTCGGCTTCCTGCCTGTGTCTTCTTCCTTTTCCCCGTCCTTCTCCCAGTTTTTTTACAGCCTCCACGAGTGTAGCTTTGGTGCTGTTTCTACTCACTTTTGCAGTTTTGCACTCACCAGCACCCCATCTTTATTCCACATTCTCCCCATATCACTTTCTGCTTATATCCATCGTTTTCACCCAGGTGGATGCATGAACTGGAGCATCAGGGACATGGCCTTCTCCACATCCTCCACAGGCAAGGAAATAAAGTGTTTCTATACACAAAGTTTTTCCTTACTTCTCTGTCCTGTTTGTTTTTTCCTTTATCTGCCCTCCTGATCTCCACTTCTCAACGATGCTTTGACGGTTCTTGCAGCTGAAGAGGTCTTTGGAGAGCTTCCTTTGCTGAACATGGCTGAGACAGCAAAGCCAGCTGCGATTACAGTTCTCACTGAATCCCTGTGTACACATAAGAGACAAAAAATATTTTTTTATCCCATAGCTTTTAATCCTCAATGTTGTGTTCATTATATGACTTTAAGAATATGTTACTCTGTTTCCTTTTTCACTTTTCAGGATAGATGAAAATTTCTAAAAAGGTGCTCATTGGAATAAATTTCAAGAGGATAGTTTAATTATGTTATGGAAAATGTATAATCAAGGCACAATGTGTATTGATACATCAAATTTTCAGTGAAGTTGTTAGTTGATTTTTTTCTTCCTCAAGTTAATTTTAGAGTTTACTGAAAAATCCATTCAACAAAAAAACTACAGTATACAAGCTGTGAAATATACTGTGACAGAAAATTTGCAATTTTTTCCCATGGGTTTTTTATTTTAATATGAAAAAAACCCTATAGAGTAACTTTATTTTTCCTTTTCTAGCTGCCAATTTATAATACATTTCCTCTGCTTCAGTATTCAAAGTCGTTTGAATTACATTGGAAGAAATCAATCCACCAACTTAGGTAACAAAAACTTTTGCATGGACTAAGTAATTTCTGCCTGTCTACATTTTCTGAATATTTCCAATCAACTTGTTGTAAATGACTATTTTATAGAACTTAGAGCAATACAGAACCTCAGACTGGTTGAGATTGGCTTGTCCTTCATGTGTCTGAAAATCCAGGATTAGTTGCTCCATACCTTTCCTATGGATCTAGGTGAGGCTGACTTCCTTCCTAAGTAAACTGGAAGCTCAGACCCCTTAAGTGTAGGGATAATTACATATTTCTTAATTGATGATCACAAATTTCTCCTCTCATAGGATGCTGCCTTTTTTCCAGCAAATGAGCTGGTTTGCAATAGTCCCTTTGATCCTCCTCACTTGATGTGCAATTATTCAACATATCATGTAGCCCTCAGACTGGATGCAGAATTATTCATTCCCTTCTTTCTCCAGGATCCTGTGAGGATTAAACCAACCCCAGTGAATTTGGAGTGCTGAGAACTGACAAAAGCATCCCATAAGATTTCTGGATCCCATAGGTATAGTTTATTTGGTGATTTATGGATATGAATAACTTTTTCAATTCATAAGGTGTCTTTTCATGGGCCTCAGGCTCTGCTGAGAAATCTGAGGGGAAAAACAGGATTAGGAAGGTTTTACATGGCAGGGGATATGCAAAGTGCCTGCAGGTCTGGAGCAGGACACACTGATCCCATAAGGTAGTGCAAAGACAGATTGAACTACCAGATTTTGCAATTACAAAATGTGGTGTTTATCAAAACATAAATATTTTGCAGATACAAATCAATTTCTGTAATTGCATTTCTTGGGGAAAAACAAACAAAAAATCCTTTTCAATAAAGAAGTACGGTTCTGTTTCAACAATTGTAAAAACTAACATTTTAACACAGCATTTCAGAATAATTTCATGTGCGGATTTTTTTTTCAAATAATGTACAAATATTTGTAGATATAATATATATAATATATATATAATATACTAATACAAAAACTAATGCTGAATTCTTTTTCTTTTCCTTTACAGCAAACAGTATAGTGTGTAATATATATTACATTTTATATTGTCAGGAGCTGCTTCTCAAAGAACATCTTTAATATGGAAATGGAGGCAGTTTTACAAAATCGACTGAGTTGTTTAAAGGTTGGTTGTTGAAGACTTTCATTAAGGGGGAAAAACCCAAACCTAACACTAACTTTAATGGGAAGTATTGTGAATTCTTTAATCTAAAATGAATCAAAGTGGTTTCTAGATTAAGTATCTGCAGGGTCCAGCAGTCAAATGCAAAATGCTGCTTCACCAAGCAGAATGCTTCAGAGTAAGACATAAGGGGTGGGTAAAGGATAAAAAATATTTCCCATTAAAGCCATGGGAGGTGATGTGGGACAAGGTAACAAAGTTACTGGCAGAGAAACTGACGGTTACTGTCACTGTTCCTTGATTTCCGTGGTGTTCTGCAAGCACCTTCCAGCCCTTTCTGAGAAACACCAAGGTGAGCCTGGGGAAAAAACCACCAGTGGACAATTTATTAGAGAAATCTGTGAACTGAGATCACACTAGTCAAGAATTTTAAGCTAAATAAATTAACAAAATACTTCAAAACTTTTCAAAGGATCCATTTGGATATGTTATGTGGGTGTATGGTGGTCTACATACATCTGCTCCATTGTGGGAAATGAAGAAAAATTCATCCAAAAATAACCCAGAGTTTGGCATTGATCTGGGAATTGTTGGATTGAATTCACTCTACGACACAGAGGATGTGTTTCAGACTTGAGGTACCCAAGAATTACTGTTCATAAACAAATTTGGGTCCTTCCAGATGGAAGGATTTAAAGGACTGCCACAAGGACTTGTGTGTTGCAAAACAGGAAAAACTTCTGAGCGAATTAATGCTGAGTACCTGGCTGGCTGCAATATATGAAAAAGCTGATTCCAGGCTAGAGATGAAAGACATGAAACTGGGAAAAAAGGTGATGATGATCCTGTTCCCTGCCTGCTGCTTTGTGTCCCTGCTCCTGCCAATGCTCCCGGTGTCATCTGAGGGGTTAAGGTGACATAAGACAAGTGCACAGGAGGTGGTGTTGCTCTAGCAGAGTGTAAGGCGTAGCTGGAAGGACCTGATGAAGACAATTAGCTCTCCAGAGCCCTGAAATGCATGATCAGAGTCACACTGGCTTGCTCCCGGACCTTTGTTTATTTACCATTTTAAAGAGACTGGATGCCAGCCAGCTGCTGGCTCTGTGAGGGGGCAAAGGAACGGGATGAGTGTGTTGGCAAAGGGCTTTGCAAGTGGTGATTTAGAGGATAGTCACAAACAAGTGTAGTAGCTAAATTTCACCTCAGAAATCTCTTCCCCAGCCGCTCACGCTGACCACAACCCACATCTTTACCAACGACTCGAATAGCACAGAGACCTCACACAGAGCTGCACTGAACGTGTGTGTGCCTGCACTGCAGAACAAAAAGGGAGACTGGCAGAGCCCCCGTCACCTCCCTGCTTGGTCAGGACAGACAAGGGCGAGCTCCGAGCACCACCAGAGATCTGCGGGGACCCTTGGTCTGAGCTGGGCAACTGCAGATCAGAGCCCAGGCAGAAGCTTGGCGTGAGCAGCTCAGCTCAGAACCGCACACGCTGCCTTCGCCCCTCCAACACCTCTCTTGAAAATGGCCTTTCCCTTGAATTTAATGGTTCTTTCTGAAGCTATTGCCGGGCTGTGCAATCCTTTCCACAGCGACGATCTGTGCGTCACTACGGGAGGCACGATGGCGGGCAGGGGCGGGGCCAGGACGGACACCGCGGCCGGGTCGGCATCGCAGAGGGGTCGGCGTCAGGCAGCCGAGTAGACACCTTTGTAAGGAGCGAGGGCCTTACTGGTACCATACCAAAGATGGCGGCCCAGCAGAAAGCTGCTTCTGCCAGCACCTAAGATGGTGACGAAGTGAGGCGGTGACGTGATGCCACACCAAAAATGGCGTCTCACCCGGGAGTTACTTCCGCCAGTACAAAAGATAGCAAAAAAAAAAAGTTGATCACGTGACGGCACACTAAAGATGGTGTCTCATCCGACAGTGACCTGCCAGTAGCCAATGTGCCGGCAGTCACGTGATGACACACCGAAGGTGGAGGGTCGGCACTGGGTTTATTTGACCTTCCAAAGATGGCGGTATCTTGCTCATGAGCCTTGGGTAGGGGAAGAAGTCGCATCCTGGAAGGAGCCCGCTCTTCTCAAAGACGTCTGTTCGATTGCCTGAACCCGACTCCAACGCCGATTCCGCGCTTCCTGCTTTTCACGGCGTTTCCCGGTGTGGGGACATGGGCTGTGGGGCCAGCGGCGCCGGGAGTAGGCAGCAGGATGCAGCTCCTCTTTCGCAGGAGGTGCGAGGTGGCAGCCGGAGCTGGAGACAAGGTTTGCCAGGCAGGGCCAGCAGGGAGAATTCCCACTGCCAGTAGCTCCCTGGCAGTGCTGGGTGGATTCGGGCTAGGGAGGTGGGAGGTGTGGGGAGTGCTCATGTCCCCGGGAGCTGCTGAAATGGCAGCTGGCAGCAGCCTCGTGTGTCTGTGTGGAGCCAGCCATAGCGCTGGCAGCCGGGTGAGAGCTGGGAAGTGAACATCAGCAGTCTGGAAACAAGGCAGAGAAATGGGTTAACATGGCACGGACTTCTCCCAAGCATCTTGTGAAAAACGCCAATCACTTGTTTTAAAATTTTTAAAGTTTAATAATAATAAAATGTTTATAAAAATTGTAATGAAAATTAGAGCAATAAGAATTTGGACAATCAGAGTTAGGACAATAAAGGACAATAAAAAAGCAAAGGATTACAGACGTGGGTATTCTGCTCTGTTCCGAACACATTTTGCTAAGGAAGGATTAACCTTTAAAAGCAATAGCCCATTGCATATTCGTATATCTCATGCATGATGCAGAAATTCCTTTCAAACAAAGGGTGTTTTCTGGTTATTGTCAACTCCCCCCCTCATCTTGTAAATCAATCGTCTTGGTCCCTCAAAGTCTGCGCTATCCCAATAAGGAGGCAGTAATTCTTCTCTTGGGATCTTGGTGTCTTCTTGCTGTTATCTCTATGTGAAGAATTTCTTGATTATCGTATCCATTCCTTGAGCTAGTTACAAAAAGTATCTTACATCACATAGTTTCTACTTTATATTATGCCATAGCCTAAAAGCTATATTTACCACACTACTTAAAAGAGATTAATACAGCATAACTTTCCAACATAACATATATAGTATTAATTTTAATATTTGAGAAGATCCAATCATATAAAATGCATTTTTCATAATCTAAAAATTAAAATATTTTTTTGTTTTTGCTTTAGGAAGTCAACACTGGAGTGACTCCTGATGTGTTGGCATTTAATGTAGTTTTGGTGAGGTACTGCCTCCGTGCCTTTCTCACAGCTCCTGTTGGCTTGGCTCAGCAGGTGCCCCTGATCTCCCTGTGAGCTGCTGGTCTGTTCTTTCAGCCCAGTGGTACATTGAAGACAGCTCATGCTGTTCCTGAAGGGGATTTCTGCCTGCAGGGACAGTTCTGGTGCCATTGGAGCCATGGTGAGAAGGGAGGGCTGGCAGTGACAGGTTTGGGATGCTCTTCCTGTAGCACACACATTCCTCCCTCTCAGGCAGGCTCTGGGCTTGGATTACTCAGCTGGCACTTGCCAAGCACTGGAAGGGCCTTGGCTGTGCAGGGAACAGAACATTTAAGGGGAAAGCAAAGCTGGGGATGTTCTGGCGTCAGAAAGATCCTTTTGGAAGGGACAGTGAACTTTTCCAGCTGTGCCAAAATGAGCCAGTGAAGGTGTGGGAACATCTGGAAGGTTCCTTGTGCCCAAAGGATCATGGCAAGCGCAGCACTGAAAAAGTCTGAAGTAAATCTTGGAGTGCCTTTTGGTGGCCTGTTGAGCTTGGTAGAGATGCTGAGTGTGAAACTGCAGGGAAGCTGCTTTTGCTGCAGTGGTTGGAGGGGGAAGCAGTGGCAGCTGTTTGCTGGCTGCTTCTTGCCTACCTTCCCCTCAGTCCCCTGGAGCTCCAGGTAACCATACCACCTTTGCTTTTCCAAGTTTTTGGTTTTTTTTTTTTTCTGAAGGGTTTCTAAATGTGGCCATGGGCTTTGCGGCAGCTGGATTTTATTTCTGCTTGAAGAAGTGTCTCCTTGTAGGGTTTGTGATTTACCACTTCCCATGCCAGGTTCACTGCAGTAGAAGCAAGCACATAAAAGCCCAGGGCCTGGACTGGGATGTTCCACACCTCTGTCAAGCACAGGGGTCGTTGCTTGGTGTTGATTCTCCAGTCTTGTCTGCTCAGGCCTTGTTCTGACCTGCTTAGCCATAAATGCCATTGCAGGAGGAGCAGAACATCCCATGGCTCCTGTGGATCACTTGTTGCATTGACTTTGTGCTGCAGCCTGAGCTGTGGGGCCTGAATGTTAGGTTTGAATTAATACAAATTTTCCAGGATTGTGTGTTTGGAGTTGCTGGTTTAGGGATGGCAAGGTCTGGGTTCGGATTTGTGGGCACCAAGCGCTCCTTGTGTCAGCTTTAGGTCTGGATGGTGGGAACTGTTGGAGGAAAGAAAATGGAATTGAAATGCACAGATCCATTCCTGGAGAAATTATCAGGATGGGAGAAAAGAGGATGTGCAACTGCTGGGGAGCTCCTGGAGAGAGGAAAGGATCCAAGGATTAGAAGCAAAAGCTGCAGAACAAAGCCTGAAATGGGGCAGGGGAAGGAGGGAAAGAATCCCTGCTCCAAGAATCCAGCAGGGGCCAGGAGAGGATAATTTTCCATCCACCAGCTCTTGGTGAAATCCTAATAGTGAAGGTCAGAGGAAATGATTTGTTTGCTATTAGGTTTGGAATGAAAGGTGCTATTCCAGAGGGGAATATTCACTTGTTGAAATTCTGTTGGGTAAAGGAAAAGAGGGAGGAAGCAGGAGGAATGAACTGGTGGATACAGCTGGGGATTTTTGGTGGATACAGGGGGAGACGTGGGAAGGAGCTCATGGGTACCAACAGGAAAAGCCCCAGCTGCCCTTCTTTCCAAGCTCTGACATTCCAGAGAGGTAACCAGTGGTTGGCACACCCCTTTCTATATTCCTTGGATGCCCAGTGCTTTGTTGGGAAGAGATAATATTAGGAAATTAACAAATCCTGCTAAAAAAGGTCTGGAGGCCCAGGTTTTGATATTCACAGTAAGGCTTTATTGATTGGGTGGAAAGATTCAGATTTGCTGGGGTTTCTGTGTTCACTTCAAGCTGCTTCTCCTCATGAGACCTGGGAATAAGATTTCCCAGTTCCTCTGGCCCAAATAGGAAATGCACCAACTCCAAAGAGTGGGGATTCTGGATATGCTTCCTTAGTTTGGCCTGGAAAAAGGAAGGAAACACGGTTTAACCCTACCTTGAGTGTGCTTTCTCTTTTCTGTCACACGGGAGGAGTGTTGCAGACTGATGAGACGAGAATGTGGTGTAGGGCATAGGAATAATTCCTTTTTATTTTGTGTCCATTTCTAATTCTGGATGAATTTCAGGAGGGGTGGAATCCCCTCTCTGTTAAATCAGTGCCTTTGAAGGTGATTTGAACAGACACACAAACCTTGCCTTCTTTTGGAAGTCCTAGTGAGGAGAGGCCAGGGTTAAGGTTGCTTTTGCCTCTTGCAGCGTTGAGAATCCCACTGGTTCCACAAATGAAAACAACAGGATTGGTGTTTTGAGGGTCCCTTGGCAAATTTCTGACAAGGAAAAGTTGCCAGAAAGGTCTTGTCTGTGGCACCTGGAGCTGCCCTGGCCACTGAAAGGCTCCAAATCCACTGGTATTTGATGTGAGCTGTGGTGGAATGGAGGAGCAAACACTTGGAATTGATTTACTGCAAGGACTGGGTTGTGGCAGCAGTGATCAGCACAGCTGTGGTGAGAAACCTCTCCAGTTTGTGCTTCCATGCAGCTCCTCCTCCTGTCCTGGGCTCCTGGCACTGGGAGACAGGCTCCCCACTCCTACTGAAATGCAAAGCATTGGAAATGTCAGAGATGAAACATTAGTGTAGAGTGGGAAGTGGGAAACAACTGCTGGCAGCAGGGTGACCCACTGAACGGGCACTTGCCAGGGACTCGGCAGCCACGTGGGGAGGAACATGGCAGGGCTCCACCATGGAGTCCCAGCTCTGCTCCACCCTCAGCCCTGGGCTCTTGCCCGATCAGCTGCTCCTTCTGATCCTGAGCAGGCACAAATTATCCCTATTTGCTTCTCAAGGAAAAGGCTGAGCTTGGTGTCCTGCATTAAGGTTGTTTACAACCTCTGGGGTTTCCTTATTAATGACTGCCCAGGAAGGAACTTGGAGGATGTGTTTGCTGGACAAGTTTGGTCACAACTGACAGAATTCCTGCTGGCTCCTTCCCCTCCTGGTCTCTCATGTTTCATTGAGCAGAGCTGGCAGCACTGGGAATATCTTTTGCTTTTCACTCCCTCCACAATCCAGAGGGTCTGGCAATGGAGAAAGAGAGGAGCCAGGAATACTGGGGCAATGAGGGACTTCAGCTGCTGTCAAGCCGAGACTTCCCAAGCCTAGATCTGAAAAGATCCAGGCATTGCAACCCTCTGATGCTCTGTCCCATCCTGGACTGGATATTTCTAGTTTTGGTTTAACAGCTTGTCCCAGGAAACCTGCACAAACCTGACACAGTGTTTGTCCTGGGTTCTGAAGAACCTGGAATTCACACCTTTGTCCCTTGGCAGTGTTTTCTGTTCTAATTTCCCTCTGAACACTCACTGCTGGGATGCACTGGAAAAAGCTCTGTCCCTGCATGGGATGGAAACTCCTCCATGTCTCACCAAGAGGTTCAAAGCCCATTTGGTTTTCTGGAAGCAGTTGATGAACTCGGTCTTGCTTGGAGTCTTGCTCGGAGGGTCAGCGTTCCCTCTGCCAGGAGAAGGGGCAGAGGACCCCTTTGGGAAGGTTCCACCTCCCTGCTGTCCAGAAGGCACAGCAGAAATGGGTGTTGAGACCAGAACTACTGAAAATGAGGGGCTCAGGGAAAGGCAAACTCCCTCTGTGTGCCAGAGGCTCCGTGTGCTTTGCCAGAGGTGCCCCAGAGCAGCGGCACCTCCCAAGCTGCTGGGCCTGGATCCATGGCTGTGCCGCGGCATCTATCCAGACCTGCTGGGCTGGGAGCTGAGGTGTCCCCCCGCCTTCATCCGTGCCCCCCTGTGCTCCCCATTTGTTCCAGCTGCTGCACTGCTCCTGCTGGCCCTTTCTTCTGGCTCTGTCTCCCTTTTCTGCTTTGGCTGGGCTGTGGGAATGCCTCTGCTGCCTTCTAGAGCTGGGTGAGGAGCACTCGGATGTCATCCAGGGTGCAGTTCAGGATTTGTTGTGAGGTTAATGAATGGCATGAGCTCTCCTGGCACTGCTCAGCTGGGTTTTCCCTCAGGCTGAGGTAGCCAAACTGATTTCCAGAGTTTCACTACAGCCACAGAATTCCACCAGCAGTGGTCAGACATCATCCAGATCACCACTGACTCCAATGAGCTGTAAAAGCTGCTTCAAGGTCAGCATTTTATTATTTGTCTTTCCTGCTTAAGCTCAGTTATTGGGGTGGGGTTTTCCCATGAGCTTGATCTTTTCATGGAACCATGTAGGACAAGTCTTGGTTGGATGAAAAACCTCTAGGACTGCTCTTGAATAATTGCTTTTATTTTAAAAGCTGCAGAAATACTTTTTAATCCTTTTAGTCATGATGCAAGACTCAGAGCTGTCAATTTTCGGATGTTTCTGGTTTATTTAAGTCCATGATGCGTTTAGGGAAAACAAAACCAGACATCACCATGTCCCCATTCCCCTGGTAATCCAAAAATGAAAAAATGTAATTTCATTTCTTAAGCATCTACAGAAACACAGCTGGACTTCTTATCTCAGGGTGAAAAGCAGTTTTCCCTCTTAGTTTTGAAACTTTCAGCCAAGTTCAGTGTTTAACTGAGTCTGTATACATGTAGTATTTTGTATGTGGGACAGATACATACATACTTGTTTGTAACATGTGACCTTTAAATTTTTATTGATAATTATTATTGTAATTTTCCCTTCAGGAGAAATAGAAACAGGATTCATAACAGAGTTATTTGGGGAATTCCATACTGAGAAGACACAGTACTGTCCCAGCCTGGCAGTCACTGGTCAGGTGAGGGGTTCACCTCATTGCCTTGGGCTATTTGCTCTTTTGGGCATCTCCCTTGACTTTCTAAGTGTTTATTACTGTCTAGAGGTTGCCATTCCCTAAAATATAAGCAGCTTGGACTTAATTTGATAATTTATTTGATTCCCTAAACTTCCCAGCTCAAAGCTGAGCACCAGTCCTCTTGTGTAGAGCCATGGAATCCTGGAATGGTTTGGTGGGAAGGGACCTTAAAGCCCATTCAGTTCCATGAACAAGGGACACCGTCCACTATCCCAGGTTGTTCCCAGCCCTGTCCAGCCTGACCTTAGACACTGCCAGGGATCTAGAGGGCAGCCACAGCTTCTCTGGGCAACCTGTGCCAGGACCTCAGCAGCCTCACAGGAAAGAATTTCTTCCCAAGATGCCATCTGTCCCTGCCCTGTGTCAGTGGGAAGCCATTCCCTGTTTTCCTGGCACTCCAGGAAGGGAGTGTGCCAGAGATGGGGACCAGGAATGTTTTCTCTTGCTTTTCCCAGCTAAAAGGGAGTTTAATCACAACAGCTTAGGATATTATTTGTTCTGTGACCTCAGTGAGGGCACGTGGCCATATCTGCTGTATTTATGGATACTTTATTCCCTGTTCAATCCTTTTCTTCTCCTTTAGCTCCCCATAGACCATGGGGACAGTGAGGGAAAAGCCACATCCATGGACACAGAGGGGACCTTCCATCCAGAGCAGCTCCTGGCTGTGGCTGAAAAGTCAGTGAGTGGAAGACAGGAGTAGATGGACACACAGCTCAGCTGGAAAATGTTTTCCACAGGTCCTGGAGGTTGATCTGGCAGGTATTCCCTTTGCAAAGCATGCTGTTGCTCCTCTCCCATCTCTGCTGTTGCTCCCTCTCCCACTGTCTCCCCACAGCTCTCGTGTCATTGTCCCTTGGCATGAGGTGATTTCTCTCTCTTGCTACTGGAAGGGACTGGGAGCTTCCTGAGCAGCTGGGGACAGACTGGCTGGATCCTGTCAGCTCTTTCTGAAGGGAATTGGATCTAATCCTGCTGGCTTCTCCCACAGCAAGGACTGCTCCTGTGTTCCCTGCTGCCAGGGAATGTTTGGCAGCCAAGCGAAGGAGAGGAAGGGAAATTATGCTTGCAGCAGGCACAGGTGTGTCTGTGCTGGCCGTGTACAGGGTGACCTTGGAATCGTGGAATCCTTCAGGCTGGAGAAGCCCTCGGAGATCACGGCGCCCAACTGTTCCCTGGTGCTGCTAAGGCCACCATCATCCCATGTCCCCAAGTGCCATATCCACACAGCTTTAAATCCCTCCAGGAATGAGGCCTCCACCACTGCCCTGAGAAGCTGTGCCAGGGCTGGACAACCTTTCCACTGTGAGACTTCCCAACATCCAGCCTAAACCTCCCCTGGGATCACATCAGGCCATTTCCTTTCATCCATTTCAAATGGTTCCAATCATTCCCTTCTCTTTTCATCACCATGGGTTGCATTTTTCCCCTCTGATTTTATCTCTGTCAGGGATGTGAATTTTTCTTCCAGTCTTTTGGCAAAGCTCCTGACTAACTCCAGGAACTCCAAGGTTCTGCTACTCCTTTTCGTTTCCATTTAATTTTCTATATTTCATTAATTATATTTGGAAATTGCTTTTAATGAAAAGGCCCAGGAGGCTATTGATGACATCCTGCAGATGTGTGCTCAGACCAAGGATTGTTCTGGCTGGCAGAAGCTGCACCAATCTCCCAGGAATGTCAGTCTGGATTTTCTTTTCTCCCGGTTCTCCCAATTCTCACTTCGGGAGTGCAGTGCAGCCCTGCCCTGTGTATCTCCTAGAAGAGTTTTGGGGTTAAAAATGTTCTTTTATATTCTGCAATATTTCTCTAGAACTCGATTAAATAAATAAAACCATATCAATGCGATTTGGATTGGTTCATTTGCATTGGTTAATTAAAGCAAATCATTGAGAAGGGGGCTGGGCAGCCCTTGGTTGGAGCTGGCAGCTCTTCTTCATTGTCTCTTCATTCTCTGAATTTCTTTGAATTATTTCATAAGTAGTTGCTGCAATCAAGATACACAGTGAGGAGAAACAGCATTGCTGCCCTGCTGGATTGGGAAATCCAAGTCCAGTTCCTCAGAGGGAGCTGAGCCTCAGGCTGAGCCTCAGGCTGGGATTTGGCAGTGGGAATTCAGTGAGGAGGGGAGAAGGGAGATCACCCAAAACTGGTTAAAGCTAGGATGGCGAAACCGCGGCATACTGGCAAGGAGATACCAATACGAAGGAAACCTCGGCTGCACAGATGGGCATTCATGGACGCATGTAGCCAGTGACGCCCAAGAGATGATGGCCCGGAGGTGATATCCATCTGAGATAACCGGAGCCATCAACACCTGCCGCCTGAATACAGGATTCTGGGAATCGAGGAAACGCACTTATCAATTCCCGGACGAAGGCTTTGTTTAGTTCAGGCTGAAGAAAAGAACCAACTTGAATATGAAGAACTCAAAAAGGAGACAAAGGGACTCTGCCGCGGGCAAAATAAAGAGTATAAGAACTGCAGCCTCGGAACAGCCAGTGTGAATGCAGGGGGATTTGGTGCACTAGAGACCAGATCCACGTTCATCCAGCCTATCTCCCGGGAGTGTTGGCCTGTCAGTTTGATTGTTGGATGTCAGGACTGTAACACAGTCGCGAATAAATTCCTTTTTATTTTATTAGAATTTGGCTTATTTCATTTTTACCTATAACATATAGTATTAATTTTAATATTTGCGAAGAGACAATAATATAATATGTATATTTCACACCCCCAGCTGGCCTTTCCCTTCCCCTCCCGCTTCCCTCCTCACCCTCCCCACATCTCCCCTCCCCGTCCTTCCCTCTCCCTCTTTCCCACAGCCGCGGGCCTCGGGCTGCCGGAGAATAAAGCCCATAGGGCCGGAGCCCGGCGCCCCCTGCCCCCGCTGAAGTCCCCACATGGGACCGGACCTGCTCGGCAGGTCCACAGTGCTGTTCACACACAGCGCGGCACTCCGGCTTCCACACATCACATTGTGGGCGCAGGGAGGGCCCCTCCTCCTCTGGAGGGGCCACCCCGATCCGCGCACCCCCCGGCACCCCGTCCTCCGGAGGGGCCCTCTTCAACCCCCCCGCCCCTCTAGGACCTCTCCTAAGGAGGGGGCCCTTCCTAATCCACCCCCATCCCCTCCGGAGGAGAGGGTTCCCCCTAACCCATCCATACCCTCTCCCCCCAGGACCCCTTCCGGAGGAGGGGGCCCTCCCTGATCCTCAGCGCAGTGTGATGGCCTTTCCCCCCAGTGTGATGTTGGGAAAGCCGCAACCCCGACCGTGTGGGGCGGTGTATTCGACCGGTATGGGCGGACCCACCGAGCGGGTCCGGCCCTGTGGGGGCGGGGGAGGGGGAGAAACCAGCGAGGGCAGCGGGCGCCGGGCTCGGGCCCTCTGGGCTTTATTCTCCGGCAGCCCGAGCTCCGCGGCCGTGGACAGAAAAGAGAGCGGGAGATGGAGAACGGGAATAGGGGGGCAGAGGTGTTGTCAAGGGGAGGGTGACAAGGACAGAGGGCAGGTGAGGAGACGTCGGGGTGTTATGAATAGAAAATTGTAATTTTTTTTAAGTTTCAGAGTTAAAAAAACCAAGCCAGACCGTCAGCCTCCTTTGGTTTCGCTGCCGAAGGAAAGCTTTTCAAATACCTGTTAATGGCAGGTGATTAACTGATTGTTTCCCTGATGCTGGCCGCATGCCAAGAAAATACCAAGGGAAACCCTCCCGCGTAAAGAGATGGGCAGTGACACCAGAGACAACATGCAAATGACAAATGCAGTGCACCCTGGGTTTTTACAGTTTTACAGTTTTTATAAGAAAAACCCCTAAAATCACGAGCCAACAAGTGACTTAAAGTGACGTCTAAGGATGGGAGCATTGTCCCGTACCTGCTTGAATCTTTTTCGTGCCACGCCTGGGAGCAACCGCGGTGTGGGCGCAACCCGTCGATTTCTCCCCACCTGAGCTGATTCTTCTTAATAAAGGCATTAAAAAGGAGAAAGATCTCCTGCCCATTTATTTCAGGGGTGTGCAGGGCACCAGGGGAGAGAAAGGCAGGGTGGAAGAAGGAAGGAAGAGGATTGAAGGCAGATGGGGGAGACTGGGGTAGGAAGGGGAATAGGGGCAGGGGCGAGCTGAGGAAGGAAGGAAGGAAGGAAGGAAGGAAGGAAGGAAGGATGCGTGCGTAGAGTTGGGGTGCGTAGATGGATAGGAGGGAGGGGAGAAAGGAGAGGTATCGAGAAAAAGAAGTACGGAAAAAATATCAAGAAATATAGAGAGAGAGCCCGGCCCGTAACGAGCGCCGAGGGGCAAATAACTGCGCAGGGTCCTCCCCGCGGTTTCAATCCGCTCGGCCCCGCCCGGTCCATAAATCCCGGCGGATTCACGCCCGCGCCCCTTCGTGCGGTGGATGCTCGTCCCGGGGTGCGGCGGCACTGTCGCTCGGAGCGCTGCGCGGGGCTTCAGGCGCTGAGGTGGGCACGGCACCGGGATCCGGGCCCGGAGATCTGGGTCCGGGTCCTGCTGGTGTCTGCTGTGGGTCCCGGGCGGAGCCGCTTTTTCTTCGGCGGGCAGGGTGCGGGATTTGGGCTGGGGTGAGGACCGGGATCGACCCGGGCGAAAAGAGTCGCTGGGGAACGGGCGCTGGGACCGAGCCTGGCGCTGCCGCTTCGGCCGGCGCGGGGCTGCGGTCTCGCCGCGACTCCGGGTTACGGTACTGGTGCGACCGCGGGGAGCCGGGGCCGTGCCCAGGGGAAAGACGGCGGTTCCCTGGAGCAGGCGCTGGATCGCTGCTGGAAGCGGGCCGGGCGCGCTTAGGGCGGGCACCCTAACCCTAACCGTGTGGCCCCGGGACCCTCCCGACGCCGCCGCTCCCTCAGCACCGCCCGCGGCCCCGGCCCGTGGGGCGCCACCTGGCGGACACGAGGCGGCGGCGCGCTCCGGCACGGTCCCGGCCCCACAGCGCCCCGGGGGTGCGGAGCTTCCCCGCCCCGGAACCCCGAGGTCACTGCACCCTCCTGGGCAGAGCAGCGCCCTCCTCCCCCGTGCCCGAACCCCGGGGGCTCCCGCCCGCCGCGCCCCCGCGGAACGACCGGGGCTGGATCGCCGCAGGCGGGAGGAGCCAATCCGGGGCGGGCGCTGCGCCCGAGTCCGGACTGCGCCTGGTGTGGAACCGGGGCCCTGCCAGGGCTCGGTCCTCCCTCATCCAACAGCCACCGGGTGAGACTTGCTGCTCTCCCTCCTCTCCCCCACTTCCTCTATGGCTCGAACTCTCCAATGGAAAAACCCATGAGTTTAAAAAGCCAGTGAAAACGGTTTGCTCTTTATTTCGGGAGCACAGGAGATTCTGAGTTGAAAAGAGGATGAAGATCAAGTCAAACAGTGATAAGTGACTGGCCTACAGTGAATTCAGAATCTTGGCCTTGTCAGCACCCTGCTCCAAGCACCTGAGTCAATCTCAGGCTCATGAGTGAGGTCCTGCCTGGGATGGGAATGGCTGCTGCCAGCAAGGGAATTGCTATGCAAATGTAGCTCCTTCTTTCCTGCTAATGCTGCTTTACACACCAGCTCCTAGACTGGCTCTAGAGCAGAACTGGCTGGTACCTGACATGACAGCACAAAACTCTTCCAATAACCCTGGTTTCCTGTCCTTTCCAGGATTTACCCAGCTGTAAAGGTGCTCATTCCATGTCCCTTTCCAGGGAGAAATGAGCAGGACAAGTCCTGAGGAATCACTTGGTCCATGGCCAAAGTTCTTCTGGAGAGTGTCAGGGCTGGTCCCACCTGCAGAGGGGTCTTTCCTGCAGTTGAATCTTCACAGCCCAAAATCACTGCAGGTGCTGAGGCTGGGGCCAGAGCTGCATGGAGGCCTTGGTGACTCCCACTCCCTGCCAGGAACATTCCTTGGTGCTCCTCAGTGTGTCCCAGCTGGCTGGGAATGCAGGGCAGGAGGAGTCTGGGAGCCCCAGGAAGAGAAGGAGCATCTCTTGTCCTCGGTATTTGCAGGGGAGGAGCTGTGCCTCAGTGCTCTGCCCGTGGCAGGCAGCATGCCAAACACACATCCTGGGGATGGGCGCTGGGATGCCTGGGCAGCACTGGGATGGACGTGGATAAAGAGCTGCCCACGGCTCCTTGGCCAGGGGCTGCTCTGAACAGGCACCCAGAGATGCTTCAGCCCAGACAGACCCCACTGACACCCCAAAATTACCCTGAGGAACAGCTGGCGTTGCCTGGGAATGTTGGCACAGTGCGTTTGAGGAGAGGCTCAGACAGCAATTCCTGGTGCTGAGGTCCTAGAGCTCCTGCACACCCCAGGTATGTCCCAGCCCCCCAAACCCCTTCCCTTCCAGCCTGGGGACATCATCCATCAGCAGTATTAAAGTCAAGGGAATCTTCCCTCACAGAAATGAATCCCCAAGCAATGCCCTCAGAGATGCCTTAAAATCAAGGGTTCAAGTGAGATGAAGTTTTGTTTTGATGAAGTGTGGAGTTTTTCAGGGAGCCACCTGGAACCACAGAACTGATGGAAAGCTTTCCCTCTGAAGCTGTGCTGAAAGCAGAGATGTGCATCCCTTTCTTGAGGGAAAAGAACTTGCAGAGGCGCTGCTGAGGCTCTGAAATGGATTCAGCTTCTGCAGGGAGATATATCCTGCCCTGGGCACAGGAGCTGCCTCAGCACAAGCCGGGAGCGCATCTGGCAACCGCCTTCTCCTGCCTTAAAATATCAACAGGACCCAACCTCAGGGCGGGTGAAATCAGCTGAATTCCAGGGAACTCTGTCAAGTGTCCCCCAGGGACATCAGTGGAGCTGGGGGATGAGGATTATAAATAGCAAATTCGGTGGAATATAAACCTGTCCTTTTCCTGATCCCACTGAGCTTCCCTGGAACCACTGCTGGTTCCTGCCACAGCTGGTGTTAAAATGGCAGCTCTGCATGGGAATGTCCACACTCCACAAAGCACCGTCAGGTTATGTTGGAACTCAGGACTTTCCTCTGACTGCCCTGGAGGACTTGAGGCCGTGGCAGGGAACTCAGAGACCTTGGCACAGAGTTAAAGACACCTGTGCCTTTGATTTTAACCCATGGAAAAAATTACCAGCTTTGTATGAAGATGTACAATCCACGAGAGTTTAAGTAGAGTGATGACTTGTCACAGGGTGAAGAAAGTAGAATTTTGGGGTTTTTAGAATGGGCGTTCAGGAGGCAAGATGGAGGGATTTGGGCATGCCCTGTCCTTCCTCCTTCTCCTTCTTAGCCTCCATTTTCTGTTTGATGGTGGCACTTTTAGATTGGTTTAGAGACAGACTGTCGAACATAGGTGATAGGTATTGGAAAATTATTGTAAATAAAGTACATATAGTTTTTAGTATAAAAAGATAACACCGCCCCAAGGGCGGTCAGTGTGCCACAAACCGACCTGCCAGACAGACCTCCGCAGGTAAAAAAAGAATGTGATAACGAAAAATAAACAACCTTGAAAAGCAGAACCAAGGCATGTTGGCTGCTTCTTTGGTTGTGGGGCTGGGAAAAAAGATTCTTTAATACCTCAGGATTCATTTCAGCAGCACTAAACCTGAGAAGGTTATTCCAGCAGGGAATTTGATGCTGTGGGTATAATTCATCTGAAGTAGCAAAGCTGATACTGATCCCCAAATCTGGGCATCACACAGAGAACAATCTTTGTGCTGCCCTGTCAGCTAAAGCCCCTGGGCTGAGAAATTTCAGCAGCCAAATGTATGGAATTCCATAAATCCCAGCATCCTCCAGAGGGACAATCCAAGTGCCAGGGTGGGAGCTCATGTCCTTCCCCTGCTGCTGGCAAGACAAATTCCCCTGGGCACAGTTGGCCTGGATGGGCAGGGGCTGGGAGCAGAAGGGGCAGGAGAGCGGATCGACTGCCCGGGAAGCGCCAGGATACGAAGCTGCTGGAATCTCATCTGAACCACTGAAAACATTCTTTCCCTGAAGAAGCCGAAGCAGATCCCTCCTGGCCACGCTGGTGGGCAGCAGCTCTAGGGGAAAACACCGTGGCCCTGCCAGGAGCTCTGACTCTGCTTTTCCTCACAGCTCCTGAGCAGTGTCAGGGCCACTGTGAGGGAGTTCAAATCCAAATAAACCTCACATCCCATGGAGTGAGTGATCCCAGCAGAGAAATGCAGTGTTGTCATAAAAATCTTAAAGATCTGTTAAAAAGACTATGACAACACAGTAATGGGATTCCCAGGAACCTTCTGGTTTGCTCTTGAAATGCTCCTGGTTCTGTTTTTATGTATTTTTAGTCCCTTCATAGGCAGCTTGTAGAATTTATTCTGGGACTTAAGAGGTTGAGCAGGGTTGGCTTTGGATTGACCTTCACCTCTGGTCCCATTTTGTGCAAACTCAACTTGGGCCAAGCTGGGTGAACTCATCACCTCAGCTTTCCTCTCCAAAATATCCCCTACTTATTTCCCTGCAGATGAGTTCAGATTTTGCCCCAGACTATCCACTCCTCACCTCCACTTGCCCTCAGAGTGTCCCTTCTGCTCCCCACAGGTGCCCTGGTGACACCAGGGAGGTCCTTTTGCCTTTCTCCTGCCCCTCTCCAGCCTGAAGCCGCTCCTCTGCTCGCTCTCTCTGCCCTTGTTCCACACAGCAGGGCACAAAAGGGGAAAGCTTTCAGAAAACTTTTCTGCAATTAATTAATAATTATTTCCAATTCCTCAGTGAGAAGAACATGCCCTCACAGCCCTCAAGGCCTGACAGCTCCCTGCAGTGAGAGCTCAGCACATGTCCACAGAGGCAAGAAGGAAGGAAGGAAGGAAGTGGCGGAAGGAAGGAAGTATTCTGTTTCAAAGTTATTTCAAGTTCTCAAACCCAAACCACCCTTTGCTCTTGTTTTTGGCTGGGTGAATCCTGGGCTGTGGGCACAGGTCATACCATTCATGATTATGTGAGTGATGTTTGCTGGGGGAAATCTGCTGATTTCCAAAGTTCACTTCCTGCCCCATGCCTGACCTGCACAGGAGAAAATCCCTTTTATGAAGGGATTTTGCTCCATCTAATCCCATCTGCCCTGGCTGTTCCATGAGGATATTGCCAGGCTGTGGCAGCACAGACAGATGCAGCTCTCAGCACTCTCTGCTCCAAACAAACTTGGGCTCCTTTGCAAATACCCTCTGCCATAAGGTTTTCTCCAGGAGAAATCAAGGAGCTGTACATGGCAGGGTGGAGATGAAGTTGTCACAAAGGGAAGTAAAGGCTAAATATTCCTGTAAGAGCCCTTGGGATCTGCTGGGCTGAACTGGGAAGGGGACATTCATTCCCTGCATTGCAAATACACGACGACCTCACACACCAAGCACAGACTGTCAGGTGGGGTCTCACAGCACCACTCTGACAAACCTCCTTGTCCTTCCTTTCACTGACTTCTAACTTCAAACTCTGAAGCTGACAAGCCCAAAAGCCCTGCCTCAAAAAAATTTGCAGGGGAAAGTCAACAAGTCCCACTACCTGCTTAGAGCTGAGCTAATTTCAAACTTGAATAAAATCACTCAGATTTTGTTGTAGGGCTGAGAAATCTGATAAAACCCTGTAACTGGGGCAACCAAAAAGCTCTTGAACGGCAAGCAGAGTCTCAGTCATGGCAGCTCTTTAAGCCATTCACTGACAACCATCACTCACACAGTTCTGTGCCCATCACAGGCTCAGTAAAATCTAATAGCTTCTGCCCATGTGATGTCTGATCTGCACTTTGCATTGTGCCTGTTTAAAACATAAACTGCAATGTGTAAAGCAGGAATGCACTGGCATACCCAGACAGGTATTTAATACCAGCAGTGTCTTGTTTCCTGTCATCAGGTTCTGTTTGCTCTCTGCTGGGGAGGTGGCTTTGTTTGCCAGGTGCTTTCTGAAGTTTGGGGATCAGCAAGGCTCTGGAGGAATGTTAAAAGTGAGTACCAGGCTAAGGTGTGGATTACAAGAGAGCCTTGTGGGGCTGGGCTGTGAGGTTTGCATTTGAACTGGATCTGCCTGAGGTTGACTGACAGTACTGGAACAAGGGCTGTGGTTGGATGGCAAATCCTACCCTTGAGGTTGTGTAAGTGCCTGGGCAGCTGCAGGGAAATATCAAAGCCATCGGGTTTTGGTCTCCGTTTACGTACATTTATGTTTGTGTCATGTACAAACTAAACCATTCAAGCCTTCTCTGCAGGCAAAGTCGGTTTTGTGGTCCCACCTTAAAGTGCAAGGGCCGTATTGACTCGTTCCTGACTTGGGAAGTGGAATGAGGAGGGCAAGGAGCAGAAATGGAATGGAGAGGTGGAAGAGAGAGCCCAGCAGGTCTGTGTTTCCTCATCTTGCTGTCTCTGAGGAGGATGGCATGTGCTTCCCACTGGCACAATCCTCCAGGAGGTGGCTCCCAAGCTCTCCCTCAAGTACAGAGCAGCAAACCTGGACTTCCCATGCTACAGTAGGGGCAGGGGCCTTGGCTGTTGCTGCTCAGGTGCACACAGGAAATGTCTTGTTAGCATCTGAATATTGTAAATTTCTTATGCACTTTAGTGAATAGTAAGAATAAAAAAGCGCATTTCCTTATAAGCACTTTAGCTTATTCCTAAAGGTGAGGTGGAAAGGAAAAGAAAAAAACAAAACAAACCCAAATCCACCTGAAAACAAAGCACTCTCAGTCAGTGGAAAGCGTTTTCAGAATTGTACCTGTGTGTTCTGGTCCTGTGACCAATTTTCCTACCTCATCTCAGAGTCCAAAAACCTCAGCTACAGTTAAAGCAGAGTTGTGCCTGATGCCAGCAGCTTGTAGCAGTGCCCGCTCTCGGGGCGGGGGGGTGTGGGTGGCACTGCCACAGGGCCGCAGATCACTCTTAGCACTGTGCAGGACAGGACTATAACCTGCTCTCCAGGATTACTCTGAGGCAAATAATCTCTCAAGGCTTTTCCTACTACATGCCAAAGATAAACAACCAAAAATTATGGACTCTGTCAAAAAGGTTACATGCTCATCATTCAGGAATGAACACAGTCATTAAGTTAGGCAAGGAATTTTTTAACATGTCACAGGAGAGGGAACAGTTGGTACTAAATCTAATTAGAAGAATAATTTCAGCAATTTAGATACCACAGAACCACTTAAGCTTGCAGTATGTAACTAAAATGTATCTTTACTAAAACTTTAAAATAATAAGTAGACAATCCCTATAAAAATTTGGATTGAATGTGTAATTGAGGCAAGATAATCTCAGTTCTTCAAAGTGTCATTTGGGGAACTTACCACCAACTTAATTGCACATGTTATATTGTTTTTACTTAGATGTGTCTTACCTTTAAAGATGCTTAACAAGTCAAAAAAAATGTTCTCTGAAGTTGGTGATGTGAGCGATATTGTCCATAACATGAATAGTACAAAATTAATTAATTCTTGGTAGAGTTGTGAGATCAAAGCTGCTGATGTTTCTGACTCTCCTTCCTCTCTGTCTTTGCAAGCCAACAAAGCTTCCCTGCAGTGTAATGGAGTTCTCTGCCTGAGCTGGTTCTGTCCCACTGACCCCCTGAGAGTGGCAGCACACAATGTGCTGATGTGGCTCTGTTGATATCAGCACTAAATTCCTGCATGGCATCTGCTGTGACTACAAGGAGAGACAGATCTGCTTGAGTAACCACAGGTACCAGCTCACCTTGGAGAGTCTTGCATGGGGGTGAGTTCAGTACAGGGGAACTGTCTGAGGCCCTCCATCCTCAGGCTTTCCCCCCTCACCAGGTATGGGAGGCACTTTGTAATTATTTTCTGATACCAATACAGAAAAAGCATCACAGTGGCCTTACAGAACTACCTGGTCTCTTCAGTGCCACTGCATTTCAGGAGCTTGCAAAATTATCTTCTCTGTGATAGGTCCTTTCCTTGATACACCTTCTATCCCACTGCAAGCACAAGTTTTGGGTTCCCCTTCCCTCCACAGACTGGGCCATCCAGCTGTCTAAGTAATCAGTTCCAAAGCTTTGCCCCCCAGCCTCCACTTTGCACCACCTTCCACACCTTAAATCAGCAGACTCCTCGTCTCCCCCAGCACCTCAGAAGTCCCAGTTCTTACTGGTTTCCAGGGAAGTTGTTTGGGGTGGTGACACCTGTCACTGCCAGTCCTGGCCACACTGCTCAGGGCAGCCACAGAAGGGCACTGGGACAGCCCCCAGCACTGGGACAGGGATCTCTGCTGGAACATGTGCCACATGCTGTTCCCACACTGGACACTCAGCATGGCAACTCAGAGGTGGGTCCTGACCCTGCAGCTCCACAGGAGTCAGGCACTAGTTACCCTGACAAGGATTAAAAAAAAACAAAAACCAAAAACCAAGACCAACCAACCAAAAATAAAACAAACCCACAAAAGAAAAAAAAAAAAAGGAGTGGTATAATCTTGCCATTTAACTTTTGACATTAAAAAACAAGGTGCTGCCACTGCAGCATCCCAAGACCCCAAAATGCATCTCTGGGAGTCACAGACAAGTAACACCACAGTGGGGCTGTTCCTCTGTCTTTGCTGACCTGTCTCAGGAAGTAGTACCTCTCTGTCCCAAGCTGGGATGTCAAAAAGCTGCTGCTGTTCAAAGCCACGTTGTGCAGGCAGCCCACAGGTCTCCATGCAGGCAGCCAGAGGGGAATGAGCCTATGGCAGTGCTCAGAAACACACAGCACTTCTGCCCTAAGGCCACACTTTTCAGTTCACTCTGTGGCAGATTCCTGCTACAGACTGCAAGCTCAGCTGATTGCCAGGAGATGAGTTCTGGAAAAGATGGAATAAAAGCATCTGTCTGTGAACTGGAAGGAGGTCAGCACGTCCTGCAATCACAGAGCAGCCTCCACGTTGTGGAAGACAGGTAATATAGAGAATGGAGAACATGAAGGAAGGTGGATGAGCTGGTCCATCTCCAGCAAGGAAAAGGCAGTACTTATAATTCACTGGCTGCTTTGCACATTGAGTAAATAGAAAAAAAGCCCAAAATAAATCCAAACAACCAAACCACAAAAAACTTCCAAACGAGACAATTTACCTTCACGGGTGGCTGTGGGTTAGGCACTGAGTGTTTTCCAACTTGGTGAGCAATGCAGGTTCTTACTCAGACCCAGTAGCAGCACTGTGAGCATCACTGGCTCCCCTGGCCTTATACTGTTTATGTCCTAAACTCTCAGCAGTTTCATCTTGACAAAAACAATCCAAGGTCCACAGATTCCTTCCCTGGCACCACTATCCATGGTACGTTGTGCTGTTATTTCCTTTGCCATGGGAATGAACACTAATTTGTTCAAGAAATTTTGGAAATAACCCATATCCCCTTCTCCTCCTAATGGTGACTGTCCAGGCCCAGGGGAGAAGCAAACCGGTCTAAAGGAAGCCAACAGAGTAAACCCTGAAAAGTGATGAATTTTTCTAGGGAATAGAGATGGGTCTCTCATTCTTCAGCAAGTT
The DNA here is from genome assembly GCF_014805655.1 of Passer montanus. Classification (NCBI taxonomy): domain Eukaryota; kingdom Metazoa; phylum Chordata; class Aves; order Passeriformes; family Passeridae; genus Passer; species Passer montanus. Next base: position 2,773,339 of record NW_024357170.1, on the reverse strand, counting down.
TGTGATTTGAGTGGAGTGCAGGAAGAGGTGTAGGTAAAAATTGATCCAGCCAATTAAATCAAAAATAAAAATAAAATTTACTCTCTCCCAATGTACAAAATCTCCCAATTAAAAAGCGGCCCTGACCCTGGGATCTGAGTAGGTGAACTATGATCCAGCCTCTATCACACTGAATCCCCCTGTTCACCACTGACGCCTGGCTGAGTTTGAGTTTTATACTCTTTTTCTTGCCCGCGGCGGAGTCCCTTTGTCCCCTCTTGGAGTTCTTCATATCTTGCAGTGTCAATTCTCTGTCCTGCGCTGGACAAAGCCTCCCCCGGGAATTGATGTGTATCTGTCCCCAGTTCCCAGAATCCTTCATTCAGATGTATGTCTTTGATGGTTCTGTCTATCTGAGGTGAACATCTCCATGGGCCATCATCGCTGGGCGTTTTCTCGTTCACACCATCGGCAGTGCCCATCTCCTGTGCAGGCTAGTTTTTCTTTGTATGTTAATGATACACCTCCTCCTCAGCTGCGAGTTGTGGCTTTTGTCATTCTGTGTGGCAATCTCCCTCTCTCCTTTTCTGGCATGATCTTAAGACTTTATTTTATATTACATTAATAATCTTACATTTCTGGCACAAATTACCACCTTATTCATAACAATCCTCCCCCTCTTTTTATAAATCTATTAATTAGTGCTGTTCTTCTAAAAATATTTATACATACTTATTTTTAGCCCTCTCCCCCCCTTTTTTTTTATTTTCCACATGTGTGATCCTACCTCACACACATTGATTTTGTGCTCAAACAAAGAAGACATAAGCATAAACACTATTCAGTCCCATTTTCGTTTTCCCATTCCTCCCTGGGTATTTCCTGGGTATACATTTTATACCCAATCTCATTTCCTTTTATTTGTTTTTCAAATTGGGCCAAGGCGTCTGCTGCCCATTTGTGTGGATTTCCTTCCTCTAGTTTCATTATTTTAGAGACCGGGTATGTCCTCTCTGTGGCACATTAGGGGTCCATGGGTGTTATAAATAAAAAATGCGAATTAGCTAATTTTAATAAAAATATGAAAAATAAAATTTATTCCGCGAGCATAAAAACAGTCTCGACAACCACCACCAAAACGGCCAGCGTACCCCCCCCGGGAAGTGATACGGGTGAACGTGAGGAATGGACCAACTGGTACCTAGACCTCCCCGTCCACACTTACTGCTTGCAAGGTAGCAGTTTTTATACGGTTTATTTGGCCTGCGGCAGAAAGTCTTTGTTTCCTTCTGAGTTCTTCATATTCAAGAAGGTCTTTCAGGTCTTTCCCTGACCAAAGCCTCGTCCGGGGGTGGAATGGTCCATTTCTCTGGTTCCCGGAATCTGGCATTCAGATTCAATGTGTTGATGGTTCTGATCCCCACAGATAGGCATCTTGTCTGGGCCATCAGCACCTTGGTGTCTTTGGGCGTAGGTGCTGATTAATGTTCGTCCTTGGTGCAGCTGGAGTTCCTTTCGGATGCAAATACTGCGATGTCCATCTGCTGCGGCTTTGTGATCTCGTCATCCTGTTGGATTTCTTAACCTAAAGGGAACGAAGGGATTCCCCCCCCCTTTTTCTCTCTCCAGTTCACATATATATTTTTATACACTATTTATCTCCACGAATTACTACTTATATTCCTAACAATGGGCATGGCTGCTGTTTGCATGCCTTGTACTACTGAATGTATTAATCTGATGAAACATGGTATCAGGCAGGGTAAGAATATGATTCCTGTTACTGAGCAGAGGATGAAGAATATTAGTTTCTTCCACCATGCTCCATGAAACAGATTATCCCACCAAGAGGCATTTAAGATAGAATTCCATTTTTGGACTGGGACATGAGCCACCCTCTTTATTTCCGCTGCCAAACTCCTAATAGTCTCTCTTTCAATGACTATTGAAATAGTATTCTATTTCAATACAACATTCCGATTCGTTAAATTTCCCGCAGACTCCCCCTTCCTCTGCTAATAAGTAATCTAGGGCTATCCTGATTTGGTACACAAATGCCCTCATTTGAGAGTGCTGTTTAGATAGTAATTCCAGGGTGTCTGAGTATGATTTGAAACTATTTCCACTACTGCTTGGAGTCTTATTAACTGGTTTAGTAGGTATATCAGGGTTCTGTAACCCCAACTTCCATCTTATGCCCAGGTTTCTCGTTCATAATATTCTATAGTTTGTTCTGCGGACCACTCTTCCCCTCCCCAAGTTTGGCTTCCCTCAAAAATAGGAAATTTCTTCTTTACCTCCCTCTTTTGTCTGTTCAGAGTTTCGTACAAAGGAGCTCTTAGCGAGCTGCTTTCTGACCGAGGTAAAGTAAAGAACACAGGTCTTATTATTCATTTGGTACAGGAGCCTTTCCATTTCTGAGGCAATTTGCTATAAGCCTTTTTTCCACAGATCCAGTATAAACCATTAGGGGCCTTCCATTTACTGGCAGTGCTCCCTGGTTTGTTCCAATAACCTTTCAATCCTTCCAGAGATTGTAAGGGTTAGCTCCAGAGGCTTTATTCCAGCATAGTTCAATTTTATCACTCCATTCACAATTGTTTCCCTTTTCCCGGCTCCAGTAACCTGCTGGGGGCTCTGGTTGCCAGGTTTTACTTTTAGTATTTGAATTTACCACTAGAGTGGAGATACACGGGGTATATCCAACTACTTTGGTATACTCCCTCCCTTCCCGGCTAATACCAATTGTTCCAATTACTCGGTTCAAAACCCAGCCCTCTGGCCATTGTATTAGTCCAGATATTTTAGTGTTATCCCATTTAAGAAGCTGCTCTGGAGATAAACTCTCACCTTTCCAAGGTCATTTCTCTGCTGATTTCAGTCCTCCACAAATCCAACAATTAGACAATCTTAATTCCATCACGATCTCCTGCATCAAGTCTATAGAAAGATTTTTGTCCGAAGCAGGCAACCCCAGATTGTTACACTGTTTCTCTAATTGATGATATTGTTCACTTAAGGTCCTCAGCCTTTCTTGTTCCACCCTCTTTTCCCTCATTTCTGCCTCCTGTCTTTTTAGCTCTTGGGCCACTTGTTGTATTTTACTCTCTGGGTCCATTCCCTCTTTGTTCCGAGAGAAACAAAAAGTCATGTCATACTGTTAACGTGTTCAGTCATCATGATCTTTGAGAAGGTCAATGATAACCGGCTTCTTTTTGAGTGGCAACTTATTCCCGTATTTTAAGTTCTTTCCCACCCAGTATGTTTTTCCCCCATTATACACATTTCCAGTAGGTTATTATCATAACACAGTTTGTTCATCTGAAAGTATGCAACACCAATTCCATCCTACCCCCAGTCCATACAATACGATTACATCTGTTACCAATTGGGATGGGTGCTTGTCTCACCTCTCATTTGCGTCGGACATGCTCTGACTCTCCAGTCTTAGATGCTGCCTCTTTCAAGCAGCAAATGTCCTTTCCACTTATTTTACATATCCCATATCGGGTGCCGTTGAAGAAACAGTACCTGCCTCTTCTACCTTCTTCACAATTTCCCAGGGCTTGCTGGGTGGAAGCCTCCACTTCACCCCGTCTGGCCAGGATGGTTCGCATGCACGGTCCACACTCATTACTGGAGACCTGTTCTCTCAAGCTGAGTGGATGTGCGCTAATCCTGAGGCACATGACTAGACTGAGGCTTGTCAGGACTTCCCCTAGTTTCATTCTTCTGCCTCTGCCTACATCCACTGGGGTGCCTCCAGCAGCGGGGAAAACCATCTTGGCAGCAGGAATATCCTTCATGGGTGTCGTACCTGGCTTGAGCTGCGTATTTCCTTTTAAAAGTGCCCCACCTTGATAACCTGACTGCTATGGTGTCGCAAAGTACTTTGTTTCGTCTCCGGCACTTGACTGCTAAGATTTTTCTTCTGGATCTCAGTTTTCCCCTTATCCTGTTTTGAAATAACCAAAACCACACTAATGAATCTGTTTCGATTACCCCCAACTCTGTGAGGAGGGTTAAGATTAGGTTAGTCAGACACACTTCTCCGTCCAAGTACTTACACACAGACCCCATGGCCGCACCCCTCTTTTGCAGTGCACCACCCACACCTCATTACAATATTCGCACTTGAATTGCGTGAACGGGTAGCAATTACAGCCTGGCTCTGAGCATCTTATTCGGTTGTTCTCGGTCATTTACTTGGCCAATGCAGAGTTAATTTCAGATTCCTGGGAGGAGAAGTGACTTTCCACTCAGGCTCCACTTCTCGTGATTTGACCCTCTTTACTTGCGAAGCATGGGTCCAGCCTTTTTCTGCCATTTGCACCGCTGTATCTGTGGTTAGAAGAACAAGAAATGGCCCTTCCCAGTGTGGGGAGAGGGGAACATCTCTCCAGGTCTTTATGAGTACCTTATCCCTGGGTTGAATTTGGTGTACCACGAACCCTAGAGGAGTGTTTTGCATTAAAATTCCCTGCTTCCTCAGTTCCTCTAAGTTTTTACCTATGGTTATCAGGTAAGGTAGTATTTGACCATCTTCTACTCTTGGGTGTCCTATAGGCATCCCGTGTTCGTAGGGTATCCCGTATAGAATTTTGAAAAGTGGTAATCCCATTTCAGAATGAGGACGTGTCCTGATATTTAATAGGGCCAAGAGAAGGCACTTTATCCAGGACATCTTGGTTTCCTAAATTAATTTGAATAGTTGAGATTTCAAAGTCTGGTTCATTCTTTCCACCTGTCCTGAACTCTGGAGATGCCATGGGGTGTGGTATTCCCAGTGGATTCCTAACATCTCAGCTAATTGTTTGATGATTCTTGAGGAAAAGTGTGTGCCTTGGTCCAAGTCTATATACTTTACCAAACCGTACCAAGGTATAACTGTACCTAGTAGGCGCCTTGACCCTACTTGCGCTGTGGCCCTGGAGCTTGGGAAAGCTTCCACCCAGTGCTTATCTACCATTACTAGAAGGCATCTGTATCTCCCTACCTTTGGCATATCGGTGAAATCCACCTGGATCCTCTCAAAGGGTCAGTATGCCACTGGGCAGCTACGTGATGCCACTTGTCTCACCCTTGCCTGATTAACCCTTTGACACATCATACATCCTTGTACTTCTTGTTTAGCTAGCTCATAAATTCCTTTGCATCCAAAAAACTTCAAAAACTACTCAGCTAGTGCTTGTGCTCCCCAGTGGGTTTGCGAGTGAAGCCTCTTTAAAATTTTTCTAGTATACTCTTTTGATAGTAATTCCCTCCCATCAGGTAATTTCCACTTACCTTCCTCTAATTTTCCCCTGATCTTCTCGTACCCCTCAATTTCTTTCTGGGAGGGTCGTGGGGGAAATTCTTGTACCTCCCCGGTTTCGACTTCTGGGGTGCTTACCTGCAGCATGCCGCATTTCTAGCCTCCTTATCAGCTAAGTTGTTTCCGCAGGTCTGAAACTGTACTTCTGCCTGGTGTCCTTTTACATGAACAATTGCAATTGCTTCGGGTTCCCTTATAGCCTCCAAAATTTATTTTATTATCCCTTCATGCATCAACTCTCGCCCTCTGGTGTTAATCAGGCCCTTTTCTTCCCATATCTTCCCGAACGTGTGAACTACCCCAAAGGCATATTTTGAGTCTGTGAAAATAATCCCCTTTTTCCCTTTTAGCATCTGCAAAGCCCTCAGTACTGCATATAGTTCACAGGCCTGGGCTGACCAACTGGTGTTCAAGGGCCCCAACTCCACGGTTTCCCCCGTTTTTCCATCTACCACTGCATATCCCGATGTCCTTTTTCTGTCTATGATTCTGGCCGACCCATCTACAAACCATTTTTCTGCTTCTTCCAGTTTCTCCTCTTCTAGGTGTGGTCTTATTTTGGTTTGTAATTCCACTATCTCAGCGCAGTCATGGGAAGGTTCCCCTGGAATTTCCCTGTACAGGAACTGTGCTGGATTTTGTGCTGTGGTCATTTTTAGTTCTAAATCGTGTGAGTGGATCAAGATAGCTGCATATTTAAGAAGCCGGGCATCCGTGAGCCACTTTTCAGCTTTTTGTTGCAAAATGTTCCTCACATTTTGAGGACAAAAAACAACCAAGGGCACTCCGAATGTTATTTTCTTAGCCTCTTCTACCAAAAGAGACTAAGGGGCTACAGCCACCCCCACAATGGCTTGCAAACATGTAGGCCACCGTCAGCTAACAGAATCTAATAATTTTGATTCATACCCCACAAGTTTCTTTGACCTGGCCCACTCCCGAGTCAATACTCCATGGGCCATATGGTTACTCACATCCACGAATAGCTGAAACAGTCTTTTCACGTCTGCGAGACTCAACACTGGAGCTGTCATAAGCATTTCTTTCAGGTCTTTGAATCTCTCCTCATCTTGCCTGGTCCAATTTGGTTTATCCATGGTGAGATTTTAATAAAGAAATTTTACTTTTTCACTATATCACTCAATCCATTGTCTACAAAACCCCAAAAGGACCTGCCTTACTTCCCTCTTTGACTGTGGAGGGGGTAAGGCAATTATTCCGGCCACTTTATCAGGGTCTAATTTCTTCTTACCTTTTGCAAGCCAGTGCCCCAGGTACTTGACTTCAGGTTCAGTGAATTGTAATTTAGATTTTGAGACTTTCAAACCCTTGTCTCCAAAAAGTTTAGGAGGGTTATAGTGCTTACCCTTACCAGTTTATCTTGGGAACCCGCCACTAGCAAATCATCGACGTATTGTAGTAGTTTGGTCCCTTTGACAGGGACAAACTCACTCAATACCTGCTCAAGAGCCTGGCCGAAGAGGTTTGGTGAATCTACAAACCCCTGAGGGAGGAAGTCCACCTTAGTTGTTGTTTACAAATTGTGTCGGGATCCTCCCATTGAAATGCAAAATAATCCCGACTTTCCCTTGCCAAAAGCCATCTTTTAGGTCTATTACACTATACCAAGTATCATCTGGAGAGATGTTATTTAATAGCGTATAAGGGTTTGAAACTGTGGAAAATAAGAGTTTTAGTCCTTTGATTAACCATCCTTAAATCTTGTACCAACCTGTAACTTCCATCTGGTTTTCGTACTGCTAGGATAGGAGTGTTGTGCCTGGACATACAAGGTTCCAGTGTGCCTCTTTTAATTAAATCCTCAATTATTGGTTTCAGGCCTTTCCTTCCTTCCATTGGTATGGGATACTGTTTGATCTGGATGGGATCTTTGGGTCTCTCAATTTCAACATGGATTGGTTCCACTTCTAGTTTTCCTGCTTCTCCCTTTGAATGCCAGACCATAAGATTGATTTTTCCCTCATCCTCAGTGGTTAATTGGTACAAATTTACCATTAGCTGTGAATCCTGAGTGATCAGACTAATCCCTAGATCCACCATCAAATCCTGTCCTAGCAAATTATAATCTGCTTCTTCCACTAATAGGATATTTCCCAAAAAGAACTTAGTTTCTGGTTCTATTTCCACATCCTTTATAACTGGTACCTTAAAGGGCTCTCCTTTTGCTCCAATGACCGTCATGGAATCTTTGCTTTTAAAACATCCACTAGGTAATTGTTGCACCATGCTCTGCTTGGCTCCTGAATCCACCAAGAATACCAATTCTTGCTTATGGGGTCCTATTTTTAATTTTAAGGGCTCTCTGGGTGTTATGGACCCCAAATTAAAAAGCCCCTGACACCTCTAGTCTTCCTGAAAGATCCTTTCATCCCTCAGCCTTTTCTTACATTCCCTCTTAAAATGACCTCTTTGCTTGCAGTAACAGAACTCCAGTCCCTCCCCCTGCCTGTTCGTGGGTTTCCTTTGGCATTGCTTAGGTTTCTTTAGAGGCTTGTGTGCCTGACTAGTCTTCCCTGCGTTTGCATCCTTCTCTTACTTCTGGGCTTCCCTTACTGTCACCACCAAGACCTTTGCCTGTGCCTTTTGCTTTTCATCTTCCCTTCTCATATAAACTCTGTGGGCTTCCCTTAGTGTTATAAGTATGCCGAGCTGCTGTCTGAGTTTTTCTTTACTCCCCCGAGCAGGGGAGGAGACACAAATTTGACGCTCTCAAAAGGAGGGGTTGCCAGGGGAGGGGGGAACCCCAAGACCGAACCATTATAACTTTAGGGGGAAACAGAACAAACCAAATGAACCATGCACCACAACATAAGTAAAAATATAAATTGACCCAATTGTAATAAAAATAAAAACAAAAAAAATTATTCACAATCATCTTACAGTCCTGACAGCAACCAATAAAAAAATGACAGGTCAGACCCCGGGATACAGGCTGGGTGGACGCAGATCCGGCCTCTATCACACCCGATCCCCCCTTCATGCACACTTGCTGCTTCTCAGGGACAATTCTTATACTCTTTTTCTTGCCCACGGCATAGTCCTTTTGTCTCCTTTCAAAGTCCATCATATTCATGTTGGTTCCTTTCTTCACTCAAAGCTGCACAAAACCTCATCCAGGAAGAGACTGATGTTCCTCCTGTGATTCCTGGAATCCTGTATTCAGGTGGAAGGTGTTGATGGCTCTGGTTATCTCAGATGTGTATCTTCATGGACCATCATCACTGGGCATCCTTGGGTACATGCCACCATGAACGACCATCTCCTATGCAGCAGAGTTTCCTTTTTATGTTAATGTTGAGTTCCCCCCTTGTCAGCCAGCCGAGGTGTCACTCTAGGATTAAACCCTGGTCCCCCCTTTAATAGCATGTTTGATACATATATCTATAATTCATTGGCACAAATTTCTATCATATCCCTATCAATTCCCTCCCCTTCTTTATAAACACATTAATTCATGCAGTTTTCTAAAAATATTTCTATGTATTTTACTTTTAGCCAACTTTTAATACCCATTTCCCATAATATTCAATCAATGCATCTGTTATGTTATATACAACACCTTTGTATCCAGAGAGTATAATTTTCCCAATCCTCCTGAGGTATCTCTTGATAGTTTTGGTATTTCGATTCTTTACTGTTTTAATTGGTTTTCAAATTTTGTTAAGGTGTTTGCAGCCCATTTGTGCCAAGCTGCTGTCTGAGTTTTTTTCTTTACTCCCCCGAGCAGGGGAGGAGGGGAGGGGAACCCCAAGACCGAACCAATATAACTTTAGGGGGAAACAGAACAAACCAAATGAACCCTGCACCACAACACATTTGTATGGATCTTCCTTCTCTAATTTCATAATTTTTGAAACTGGATTTGTTGTTCCAGTCGTGTACTCTGGGTCAATACGCATAGCTGCAATTTGCATACCTTGTACCACTGAATGCATTAATCTAATAAAACAAGGAATCAGGCAGGGTAAGAAGATTATTCTGGCTACAGAACAGAGTATAAAGACTATTAATTTCTTCCACCAAGCCCCATTAAATAGGTTGTCCCACCAGGAAGCATTTAAAATTGAATTCCAGTTTTGGATTGGGTACGTGAGCCACTCTTTTGATTTCAGCAGCTAGACCTCAGATGGTCCCCCCATAATCATCAATCTCAATGCAACATTCCAATTTGTTAAACTTCCCGCAGACTCCCCCTTCTTCAGCCAGTAGGTAGTCCAGGGCTATCCTATTTTGGTAAACAAAAGCCCTCATTTGGGAGTGCTGTTTTGACAGCAACTGGAGAGTATCTGGGATGTGGTTTCAACAATTTCGACCCCTGTCTGGAGTCTAATCAGCCAGTTCAGGAGATATATTAGGGTATGATAACCCCAGCTACCATCCTGAGCCCAAGTGGCTGGCCCATAATACTCAATAATGCGTTCTGCTGGCCACTCCTCTTCCCCGCATTTTTGGTTACCCCCAAATATAGGAAATTTTTTTCTTACCTCCCTCTTTTGGTGGTCCAGGGTCTCATATAACGGAGCCCCCAAGGAGCTGCTTTCTGATCAAGGTGAAGAAAACTGGTCTAATCAGTCCCAGAGTACATGACCCCTTCCATTTCCGAGGCAATTCGCTATAGGCTTTCTTTCCACAAATCCAATAAATACCGTTAGGTGCTTTCCAATTAATATTCACATTCCCTGGCCCATTCCAGTAATCTCTTGGTTCCTTCAAAGATTGGTAAGTGTTAGCCCTAGCCATTTTATTCCAACAGAGCCAAATTTTCTCACTCCACTCACATTTGTTATCTTTTTCTTGACTCCAATACCCTAAAGGGGGCTCTGGCTGCCAGTTTTTACTTTTTGTGTCCGAATTTACAGCTAGAGTGGAGATGCAAGGGGTATATTCCTTCCCCTCTCGACTTATGCAAATCGTCCCAGTTACTCATTTGTCCAAGACCCATCCCTCAGGTCGTTGTATTAATTTTGAGATACTTGTGTTATCCCATTTTAGTAATTGCTCTGGGATTAACCCTTCACCTTGCCAAGGCCTTTTTCCCACTGATTTCAGCCCCCCACAAATCTAAGAATTTTATAAACCTAATTCTGTGGCAATTTCTTGTATTAATGCTATGAACAGATTCTTGTTAGATGCGGGTAAAACAAAATCATTATATATTTTTTTAATTGATCATACTATTTGCTTAAAGTTTTTAACCTTTCTTGCTCTACCCTTTGCTTTCTTATTTCTGATTCTTGTTTTTTCAATTCTTGTGCAACCTGCTGTATTTTATTTTCCGGACCCACCCCTTCCCTGTTTTTAGAGAAGCAAAAGGTTTTATCATATTGTAGACAAGCTCAGTCATCATGATCCTTGAGTAGATCGATGATAACCGGTTCCTTTTTAAAAGGAAGCTTATTTCCATATTTTCAATTCTTCCCCACCCAATAAGTCTTACCCCCTATTGTACACATTCCTAATTGGTCATTGTCATAGCACAACTTATTTACCTGATAGTATCCAACAAAAACTGACTCCATCTTTCCCTCGGTCCAAATAGTATGATTACATTTATCACAGATGCGTATCTTTATAGGTTCGATACTCCGTTTTTGCCTTGTGTGTTCTGACTTACCCTCTTTAGATGCAGTCCTCTGTGGTATGCAGACTTCTCTTCCCTCTATAATACAGACCCTGTACCGAGTGCCATTCATCAATACTTGCTTTCAGTGCCTTGTCCACATCCACCCGAGGTTAGGTAGCCTGAAACCTCCGCTTCACCTAGTCCTTCTGGGAGGGTCAGTGTACAAACTCCACATTCACTGTTGGGGTCCCGCCGTTCCAGGCTAGCCTGGTTCTCGACGTGAGTGCTAGTTCTGAGGCATGTGACTAGACTCAGGCTCATCAGCACCACTCCACTATCATTCCTTTGCCTCCACCTACACCCACTGGGGTGCCACCAGCAGTGGGGAAGGCCATCTTCATGGCAGCAGGAATGAATATTCCGGAGGTCATATTCTGATCGAGCCACATATCTCCATTTAAACACACCCCACCGTGTGAGTTTTATCAGGAAGGCACTGCAAGGTACTTTGCTTAATCTCCGGCACTCAACTGCTAAGACTTGGGCTTGAGCTTGTAATTTTCCCCTTACCCCATTTTGGAAAAGCCGAAACCACACTAATGAGTCTGCTTCAATGACCCGCAGGGAAACCACACTAATGAGTCTGCTTCAATCACCCGCAGCTCTGTGAGGAGCGTCAAGATCAGGTTAGCACTTAGTTATCAAAGTTATCACAAAACCCCTTGGTCGGATCCCCCTTTCTCAATGCACCACCCACACTTCATTAAAATACAGACACTTGAACTGAGCGAGTGGATAGCACAGACAGTCAGACTCTTGACATATTATCAGATCGTTCTTGGTCATTAGCTTGGTCGATGCAGTGTGAGCTTCAAGTCTCCAGGAGGTGAAACAACCTCCCACTCTGGTGTCTGTGCTCGGGGTTCCACTCACTTTACCCTTGACGTGTTAGTCCAGCCTTTTTCTGCCGTTTGCACTGCTGTATCTGTAGTTAAAAGAACAAGAAACGGCCCTTCCCAGTGTGGTGATAGATGTACATCTTTCCAAATTTTTATAAGGACATAATCTCCGGGCTGGATGGGGTGTATAGCAAAGCCTAATGGAGTACCTTGCATTATGATACCTTGTTTCCGCAGTTTCTGCAAAATTTTATTTATTGCTATGAGATATGGTCTTGTTTGCCCATCCTCAATTTTAGGATGCCCTACAGGCATCCCATGTTCATAGGGCATCCCATATAGCATTTCAAAGGGTGGTATTTCGGTCTCCGAGTGGGGCAGTGTTCTAATATTTAGCAGGGCTAGAGGGAGGCATTTTACCCAAGACATTTTTGTTTCTAATATCAATTTGGATAATTGTGCTTTTAGGGTTTGATTCATTTGCTCAACCTGTCCAGAACTCTGAGAATGCCACGGGGTATGGTACTCCCATCGGATCCCTAAAGCTTCAGTCATTTTTTTTATCACCCTAGAAGTGAAGTGTGTGCCTTGATCTGAATCTATGTATTTTACCAGTCCATACCGGGCACAATTTCCTCTAGCAACAATTTAGACACCACTTGTGCAGTAGCCCTAGAACTAGGAAATTCTTCCACCCAGTGAGTCAGTTTGTCTACTATTACTAGCAGACACCTGTACCTACCTACCTTCGGTAGATTGGTAAAATCCACCTGGACCCTCTCAAAGGGTCTGTATGCTGCTGGTCAGCTCCCCAGTGCTACTTGCCTGGCTCGGCTCTGATTCACTTTTTGGCATATCATGCACCCTTGCACTTCCTGTTTTGCCAATTCATATGTTCCTTTACACCCGTAGAATTTTAAAAGCCTGGGCCCCCCAATGAGTTTGTGAATGTAGCCTTCTCAAAATTTTCCGAGTATATTCCTTTGATAGTAATTCCCTTCAATCTGGTAATTTCCACTTACCTCCGTCTAATTTTCCTCCAATCTTTTGGTACCCCTCAATTTCCTTTTGAGAGAGTTGTGGAGGATACTCCCGAATGTCCCCTTCACAAATCTCTGGAGTGCTTAGCTGCAGGAGTGCCGTGTTTTTAGCCTCCTGATCTGCCAAATTGTTTCCCCTGGTTCGGAATTGTGCTCCCGTTTGGTCCCTTTAACATGGACTACAGCAATTGCCTCTGGCCCTTGAATAGCTTCTAGAATTTGTTTTATTAACTCCCCATGCATCAGCCCCCTCCCTTTAGTGTTAATTAGACCTTTTTCTTCCCAAATCTTACCAAAAATGTGAAGATAGTCCCCATAGGCATACTTTGAATCTGTGAAGATAGTCCCCTTTTGACCCTTCAGTCTCCATAAAGCCCTTAGTACCGCATACAATTCACATGCCTGTGCCAACCACCCCATGTTTAGAGGTCCCAATTCCACCGTCTCCCCAGTTACCCCATTTATTACTGCATATCCCGATCTCCTTTTTCCCTCAACAACTCTTGCAGATCTGCCTATGAACCATTTTTTCCCTCCTTCTAATTCTTCTTCTTCTAGGTCAGGCCTTATCTTGGTTTGTAATTGTACAATTTCAGCACAATCATGAGTGGGCTCCCCCAATATTTCCCCATATAGAAACTGAGCTAGATTCTGAGCTGCCATAGTTCTGAGCTCCAGGTCGTGAGAGTGTATTAAGATAGAGTTGTATTTAAGAAGTTATGCATCAGTGAGCCATGTTTCAGCCTTTGTCTGTAAAATGCTCCTCACATTGTGAGGAGTATACACTACTAAAGGTGCCCCAAAAGTTAGCTTTTTGGCTGCTTCTACTAACAGAGCCGTGGCCACAATACCTCATAAGCATGTGGGCCATCCCTGACTGACAGGGTCCAAGAGCTTATATACATAACCCACAAGCCTTCTTTGATTTTGCCTAATCTTGTGTTAGTACCCTGTAAGCGGTATGATAACTTACATCCACAGACAGCGGAAAGGGTCTCTTTATGTCTGGCAGGCTCAGTACTGGAGCTACTATGAGAGCCTCTTTGAATTTTTCTTTGTCTGGTTCAGTCCATTTAGATTAGTCCGTGGTTAGTTTTTCATATAAAAATTTTACTTTCTCACTGTACCCCTTGATCCATTGTCTACAGAACCCCAGAAGCCCAAGTACTTATCTTACTTCCCTTTTTGACTGAGGGGAGGGTAATGCAATGATCCCTGCCACCCTGTCAGGGTCTAGCTTTTTCTTACCTTTAACCAACCAGTGTCCTAAATATTTCACCTCGGGCTCGGTGAATTGCAGCTTAGATTTTGAAACCTTTAATCCTTTATCCCCTAAAAAGTTTAGGAGAGCTATTGTGTTTGCTCTTACCCCATCTTCATCAGGACCCGCTATTAATAAGTCATCCATATACTGTAATAGTTTTGTTCCCTCCATTGAGACAAATTCACTTAATAATTGCTCGAGAGCCTGACCAAACAGGTTGGGCGAATCCACAAATCCTTGAGGTAGGGAGGTCCACCTAAGCTGTTATTTACGGTTTGTGTCTGGGTCCTCCCATTGAAATGCAAAATAGTCCCAACTCTCCCTTGCTAGAGGACAAGTCCAAAAAGCATCTTTCAAGTCTATGATACTACACCAGGTATCATTCAGTGACACATAATTGAGGAGTGTATAGGGATTTGAGACGGTGGGAAATAAGGTTTTTGTTCACTGGTTTACAGCTCTTAGATCCTGCACCAAGCGATAACTCCCATCCGGTTTACAGACAGCAAGAATGGGAGTATTACAACTAGACATACACGGCTCTAAGGTGCTCTTTTTTATTAGATCCTCAATTATTGGTTTTAACCCCCACCTTCCCTCCATGGGTATTGGATATTGTTTGACCCTAATAGGGTCTTCTGGTTTCTCAATTTCTATGCGTATAGGTTCCATTTCCAACTTCCCCTCCTCTCCCTTTGTGTGCCACACTTTAGGGTTTATTTTTCCCTCAGCCTCAGCAGTGAGTTTATACAACCTTACCGTAAGTTGAGAGTCTTGTGCAATTAGACTAATACCCAAATTCACCATTAAATCCCTCCCCAGCAAATTCTAATCTGCTTCTTCCACCAACAGTATATTCCCCAAACACAATTTATTTTCGGACTCAATTTCCACATCTTTAATTACCAGTACCTTGAAAGGTTCCCCCTTTGCCCTAATTATCATCACGGAATCCTTGCTCTTTGTGCATCCTCATGGTAGGTGTTGGACCGTACTCCTTTTGGCCCCTGAATCTACCAGAAACACCAGTTCCTGCTTGCAGGGTCTTATTTTTAGTTTTATCAAGGGCTCCTTTGGTGCTACAGACCCCATGTTAAAAAGCCCCTGACACCTCTAGTCTTCTTGAAAAATTTTCTCGTCCTTCATTCTCTTTTTACATTCCCTCTCAAAGTGACCTCTTTGTTTGCAGTAATAACACTCTGACACCTCTCTTGGTCGGGGCGCAGGCCTCCTTGGGTGGGTGTCCCTGAGGCTTTTTGTGCCTGACCTATTTTCCCAGTGTTTGTGTCCCATTCCTGTTTTTGTGCTTCCCTTACTGCCACCACTAGGACCTTTGCCTGTGCCTTCTGCTTTTCATCCTCCCTTCTCATATAACCTTTTTGAGCCTCCCACAATAATTCCTGTAACATTCTTTCCTGCCAATTTTCCAATTTCTCCAATTTCCTCCTTATGTCCTCCCAGGATTTAGCCACAAATTGCGTTTTTAATAAAATGGCTCCCACTGGGGAATCCGGGTCCATTCCCAAGTACATTTGGAGAATTTTTCTTAACCTCTCCAGCCACTCCGTAGGAGTTTCATCCCTCCCTTGGCATTCCCCCAATGCTTTACTCAGATTCTGCCCCTTTGGTACCGCCCCCCGGATACCTTGAATCACCATATTCCTAAGTTCTATCATCTTTTGCCAGTCCTCTTCTGCTTGTGCATTCCACAGTGGCCTTTGACTGGGCCATTTGACCTCCCCACTCCCCCCTTGTGGGTTTCGATGGTCCAGATCTTTTATTGCTGCTACTCTTATCATATCTTGTTCTTCCACATTAAACAAAGACCTCATTATGGCACTAATATCGTCATGTGAATAAATACTGTTCCCCGAAAACTCATCCAACCTCTCTGACACCGCCAATGGATCATCCATTATTTTCCCCATTTCCTTTTTGAACGCACACACATCCCCCGAGTTTATTGGCACATTCACATATCCAGTGACTCCTGGAGCCGTTGGGACTTCTCTGAGTGGAAAGAGACTCTGCTGTCCTTCCTTGTCATCATCCACATTAGCCTTCCGAGTCTTGCGTCTTGTTCGGCTGGAGGGCAGGGACTCGTTCCCCGTGGATGTGTGTGTGCTGTGTTCCCCTCCGGTTGCGTAGGAGCGGGAAGGGTTTATTCATGTGTGAGTGGCATCGCTGAAGCTTGCCCCTGTAGAGGCGTTGCTTCAGATGGCGGTGCCTGTGGCACTGCCTGTTGATGCGCGGGATTTGTGGATTCGGGTATGGGGGAGGGAGCTTTTCCAGGGGTTCCCAGTTTTTTGCAAGGTTCTTAGGTTGTTTATAGGTTTTTACAGGAAATAATCCGGTACTGGCGTATTCCCATGGCCATGCATACTCCCTTTACTCATTTGTTGACCCCTTTTCCTCCAACACAAATTCCTCCAATGCCCGACATGTTTCCTTCTCAAAAGTCCCAAACAGAGGCCAAAATAAGTCATTCTTGACCTCCACACGAGCCCATTTCTCCACACAATAATGTATCATTCTCTCCTTAGACCTCCCCCTCCTCATGGGGCAGTCCTCTCAGTGTTCAAACATCCACCCCAGAGGACTGTTTCTTGGTATATCGGAAGTACAATATTTTTCCACCTTTTCTGGTTTCCCCTGGGTTTTCCCTTGTAGTTTACTCTTTTTCAGTCCCACGTTTCTTAATCTTGCTTACCTTTTTCCTTTTTGGATAGATAAGCTCCCAAATCAACCTGTTTTCCTTTTACGGATACACTCCTTGATTCTTAGTTAAAAAAACTTTTGCCAGCCTACTAGTTGTGCAGTGAACTGATCTGTAGACTTTCGATCAACAAAAAAGAGGAGCTCTCTTATCTTTTCCCGGGATCCAGCGAGGTTCCATTGTTCCTGGTCGTTGATGGACCTTCTGTCCTCCCTCTGATCCAGCCTGTGATCGAAAAACACCCCCGCTTTCCTTCTCTAATTCCTGCTATTTTGGCTTGGTGTATGTGTATACTTTTAACGAGTTTTTCACCTGCTTCCCCCGGACTGACCACTTTTTCCTCGCAGAAGAGTGGAACTGTGATCTTGTGGTCCACACTCGCTTCGTGATAATATCACATCTCACACACACACACTCGATCACACCCCACTCAACCACGCAGTACTTATAGTCCTTTTTACTGCATAGATTCTTCGTGCACGTAGTTTTTGAGTGAAAAAAATTCTGCAGTCTCCTGCCTGCTCTTTTACACAATGCAGGTTTTGTCACCATGAATTGCAATGAAATGCACAGATTATTTGTTCTTTGACATACATTGAAATAGTAAAAGGTGCATTCTGTGTATTTAAGAGATTAACAGATTTTATTGTTTTCTGAAGTATTTTACAATACAGAGACCCAAAGCAGTAATTTCTGACAACTTTAGCAACTGTCCTGTGGATGAACAAATATGTTGGTAAGTTTTTGTTGACAGACATATAGATACATCCACTTTCTAAGCTTGCACATTTGGATTCACTGAAAATGATGACTATATATATCTATATGCTCAAAAATCAAATGATAGAGCCCAAGATTACCAACAGTGTTTTACAGTTACCTCAAAAAAGTTTTGTTAACTTCACTACAGTGTAGCTTCCTAACATGGCATATCTACTTACCTGATACTTAGTTTTAACACAGATCTGCTGTAGTTTTACAACTCAGTTTTCAATGTCACAAGTGCATATTTGACACGATTAGAGCTGGCCAAGTTGTAACGGCAAACAAATGTAGATTTTACAGTGTTCTGCTACAACAATCCATGTTTGGACTAAAGCTAGTTTATACTTTGACTCATTAATTTATCCACAAATACTGATTTTGAGTATATTGTGTATTTACTGTACTTCTGAAAAATAAAAATCTTACCACAGAATACTTTGTCTATGGTACAGTAATGAATATGGCAGGAAAGCAGATTTAAATATGCCTATAATTTAAACTCTTAAAATAGTCTAAATCTTACTGACACCAATAGGCTTGATAACTAATAGCCATGCTTTTCATATTTTGGAATATTAAATTATATGTACATATACACAACATAGATAGGCTATTAATAAAAGCATTTAGTCTATTTTACAGTCTTCTCTGTTCATGATAATCAGCCTTCACAGATTTAACATTTCAAATCACCCAAAAATCATTAGCAGTTAAAAGGAGATTTTTTTCCCCCTGCAAACATATGCTGGAAGTAGCCACTCTTCTGGGGCTTATGCATAATTTATATTTCTTTTGAATGCTACTTAAGATCTAGATGGAAATCTTGTGGTTCAAGTGTCAACCCACATAAAGAGCATTTGCAACAGAATCCCAGCCCATGACACCTGCAGATATCTCTGCTACAAATAAACTTCTGTAACAGATATTTATTAAATATAGTATTTTGTTTTACAACTCCATTTACAACTTCAAGCCATGCTGACAACACAGAAAGGTTACTACAACATAGAAAGAGCTTTCATTCAGTCAAGTGGTAACTAAATCTATGTCATAATTTAAGTATTAATTGATAAAGCATACAAAAAGGTGCTTAACTACATAGCATTTAAATAAAAAAATACTGCATCTTTCAGACATTGATAAGAACAAATAAAAAAATTAACTATAATAATCTTTAAAATTCAAGTTGCAAGTTACTGAAGGTCATTTAAAATAACTGATTAAACAATAGTGAGCATAAACCTGGGGTACGATGAGGCATAAGCAGAGAAAATGCAAAAATGTTTAGGATCCACAATAACAGACCATGTGGGAAGAAAACGTTTTAAAAGTATTTTTTCTAACATACTATTTTTTCAACCTTACTCCTTTCTTTTGCATTGTGCACAAGTTGTGAGAACAACGTCAAGCTTTTGTCTTTCATTCAGCCTTATTTTGGTATCAAGCTCTCACCTTTTCATTAAAATATATACACTCTATACATCCATTCAGTTTCCTCTCACTTCACCTAAATACACTGTACAGGCCTACAGAGCTCTTGTGACACTTCTGTGTTTATTTTGTCCTTTGTCACTGGATTGGTTCCACATAGTTTGCTGGGTATAAACCAACTTGTCCATTGTCCAGGCGTCCTTTGCACCAGCCCTGCTCATCCTCATTCTCCATTTTGGTTAACTCATCCCCTGAAGAAAAGGAACATTTTCCTCAAATTAGTGCAAGTGAAATAAGTGTTTCATTAGGCTTATTGTCTTAAGCTTTTAAGGGAAACATGGAAGAAAATGCTACAAAGATTAAAAAACTCAAAATTTGCTTACTAACTTCCAGACTACCCATTCAGACGTTAATGAACTATAAGATAACTTTATTTTTATTGCAATGCACATCTGATATTCCACATCCTCAGGGAATACTTTGACTTTTGAGAGCCTGAAGACTCCAAGATGCTCCAGAGGAGCAAAGGAAGCTCCACCACAGCCAGGCAAAAAAGGCCACATTGAGTAAGAATTATTTTGTCCTGTGCAACTAATTTGTGTCAAATGTTTTCCCTAGATAAAACTGATGTGTGTTTTATCTTAGCAATAGGAAATAGATGATGAAGATATTAATCTTATTAATCTGTATCTTATTACAGTCCCAAATAGTAGAGCACCTTGGTCTCATTTAGGAGAATATAAACTAGCCTAAGGACTATGAATTCTTTGGTAGAAATGGACAAGCTTCATATTAAAACTTCTCAAGATACTTATCTTTATAGCTTTTCTCTTCGATAAAAAGGTTAAAAACTAGAAGAGATGAAACTTTTATCACTAAACTAATAAATACCCATCGTGAACAAATATTTGGCACTTCAGACTCTATTTGGTTTACGGAAATATGTTACAACTTTTCCACTTTTTCTAGTACTGCAGAATGGGAGTGTACAATTTCAAACCTTCCATGAAGTGTGTGTTAATAAAGAGTGGAAATAAAGAGTACCCAAAATTCACATTTCAATGACGGTATGCCCTAACAAATGCATTTGTATCAACGTTTGGGCTTACTTGGTGATCTTGGAGGTCTAAGAAAATATTAAAAGTTTTAAGTGTCATCTGCACAGCAGTTACAATGAAACCACTGTGATGATAAAACCAGAACACACAACAACATACTCTGACAACACTGCAGGGACAATCTTTACTGTTGCTACTCTTAGCCACTAAGGGCTACAACACAAATATTGTAAATAATTATGTCCCATCCTCTTATATGCTTATAAACCTATCATAGGATATGAATACAATTATTCTTGCTCTTTGGAAGCCTCCCACAGCTGTTTGCCAAGAGAAAAAACAAAACAAAACACACCAGATGTAAAGGTACTCCACTAAATAAATTAGTTTCAAATATTAAAGTACATTTAATGGACACTGTGCAGAGCACATATTCTGTAATATGTATTTAGAAGTATTTTGTAGGTGAATTCTTTGAATACCCATGGAAATCCTATCTGAGAATATCCATGTACAGAGGAACACAGGATTGAGTACATTTTAAATTGGCTCCCATCTGACCTAGTGAATTCTTTTCCTTAGTTTTTTGTATGTTCAATGTAAAGCTAGTCACAGTAACACTTCTGCCTAATAACTAAATAGTCATCCTATTAATTCAGCATCTCTAAGGGGATTCATGGTCTAGCACATCATCCCTTTCCCACAATTGTATCAATTACATAATTTGGTGTTGTAATATTCTTTAATGTCTTCCTTCTAAGTACTGAACTCTTTTTAAGTGAAGTCTGCAAATACCTACTGACCTCACACACTGAGAGCCACTTGGTTCAGTGGTTTAATGGAAGTGACACAGCTGGTACTCCAGCACACAACACCTAACTTTGTATTTAACCATTACATCTGTGTATATAAACACTGCATAGTTTTGCCAAGCAAAGACTCATTACTGTAAACCCTTGCTGCTTCACAGGTACCAGAGATATATTTCAAGAGGATTAGCATGCTTCCATCCCCTGCTGAGAAAAATGGAGCAGGTAAAGTCTATAGAATGAAAAGTAACTTTTGGCTTGTGTGCCAAAAAAGTACCAGATGTTTTGTTACTACTGTACTTCTGTCAGGGCACAATTTAGCAAAGTTCATGGACAAATAACCCATTCCTCCACTCTGGAAGCCTACAATACTTGTTGACAAAGAAGAAAGGTCAGATGTTCAGTGGTTTCACTAACAAAAAAGGAAGGAGGTAAGTTAAAGGCACAGCACCACCACTTGAGCTGGGGGGTATTGTGGTTCAGAAAGCACAAACTGCATTTAGAATATGACCAGGGGACACACTGTTCTGAGCACCCCACCTTCATCAGCAGAACAGACATCCTGCAGTTCCCTGATTAGCTACAACATGGACTGGTTTCCTAACTTGTAGCCCTAACATCCACCTAAGAACTATAGCAGGTGGTATAGAAATAGCACTAACCTTAGCTAACCCTAGCTGAAAGGGAGGCAGACAAAAGCTTTCTGGAGTTTCTTTTCAACACGTGAATCCTATTTTTCTACTACAATTAATCTGGTTATTACAGGAGATGGGAATAAATGACAAGCAAATAGGAAAAGAGACAAACTCAAAGAGTGTCTATCTCTCTCATTAGCACAAAGTGAAGTTCTGTTTGCTTTTGCTAAACTACTCTTGCAATCTTGTTCTTGAATTCCTGGTTGGAAAATGTCTCCTGCAATTCTGGGCAAGACAGCTGAACAACTGGCTTGAAAGTCATGAACAGGGGTAGATTTCAGCTGGAGGCAGCAGCACCTGTGGTGTGCAGCCATCGCACCCTGATGTCACCTTCCTGTGCGTGGAAACAGTGTGTGATGGGTCTCCCCCATCAGTTGCATCTATTTTGTTCTCTCAATTCCTGTAACGGTGTTTACGGCTCAAGGGAGATACAACACCTTAAGACAGAAGAGGTGTACCAAGTGTATCCTAATATAACACAAGACTGAAAAAACCCAGGTAACCACAATTCCTGTGCTTAACATACACTGAAGAGGGGTGAAAAGCAACAGTTTAAAAAGTATCTGTCCATGGCTAAATTTTTAGCTCTAAAAAATTGGCAGTGCAGAAAGCTGGATGCCAAAAACTGGAAGCTTTCCATTTAAACAGAGAAGGTATCAGTTGACTTAATGCAGTTTCAAGAATAGCTGCTGTAGTATTTTCCTTTAAAAAACAACTCTGTAGGGTTGGCATTTCCAGACAGCTAAAAGCAGCAGCTGTTACTGCACCAAGGAAGAAAAGGGAGAGAGCGGATTTTCAGTTCTGCAGGTAATTTTGTTTCACTTAAGATAGTAAGAAAAGAGTATCTCAGAGGCAACCCAACACATTTCAAAGAGCTTAGGAGTCAGTGCTGCCAAACAGGGGATACCAAAAAGCACTATTAGGAGGGATGATGGTTAGATAGGATCCTGCATGTGGAATTGTACATCCAGAGAAACAGGTACCTTCAGAAAATAAAAGGTGAAGAGAGAAAAAAAAATCCCCTTCCTTTCTCCTTTTTGATAAGTATTTTAAAGTGAACACTGCCAACTTACCAGCCTTAAAGCTGAGCTCGTCTTGCTCCTGGCCCTCATAGTCATAGAGTGCACGTACTCTCACCTCCATGGCAGGAGGGGTGTCTTCATCAAAGGGATTGGTGTCTCCATTTGCATCAGTGGAGGAGAAGGGGTTGTTGGACTCTTCATCAGACCAGTCAGTAGGGTAGCTTTGGTTTTTCTCATAGCTGCTAACACTGAAAATCAATTTTGAAATTATTATTTTCCACTTTTAAAATAGGAGACTAGAAATACCACTAAGATACCCCTAAATATGCTTAAACTCCACTCTAAGGCCCAGCTTTGAAACTTTCTTTCTGGTATCTTCTCATCTATCTTTAACTGACAATGCCTCATTAAAAAAGAAAAACATTCTTGCAAACCATTCAAAAAGTTAGAAAAAGGCAAAACCAACACACGTCAATCTCCCCACAAACTCAAAGGACTTCTCTCTCAAAAAATCCACATAATCCATGGAATTATTTACTCTGGAAAGGTAAAAAGAATGCCACAGTCGATGAGAGGGATTATCTGGTTTAGGTAAGACATTTACATTGCTTTGCAGAACCTTCCTCCCAAACCACTATGCTCCTCTACGATAGCTTCCAACATTTTTTCTATATTGCAATCCACCAATAAAAAACTTCATTATACTGCAACAACTTGATAATTTAAAGGGAAGTTCACTGTTTTAGCATGCACATGCCAGTTAAGAGAGTGGAATATCCTTAGAATGTACACTGAAGCAACAGGCAGCTGCTTGAGAAGGTCCTAAACAAAAAAAGAAAGCATCTTAAAAGCAGATTTATTCAGTGAGAAGACACAGAGCAATAAAGCTCCAGAAGCAGTTTCACTAGAAAAACACATCAGTTCTAACATTTTATAGGACTGGGAAAGGGAGGGAAAAAAGCAACAGCAGTTCTGTTAGCAACTGCCAATAACTACAGTAGATTGAAACCAAAGATCAAGCAACAGATATGGCATCTGTTAGGAAAGACAAATTAGGTTACAGTGTTGCTTACACAACTGCTTAAAAACACTTCATGCACTGACCAGTGTAGTGTTATAGAAACCGAAAATAGAAAACCCTGGATAGAGAAAGTGCAAATGTGAAAACAATTAAAAAACAACATTTCACCAACTTTTTGATCTTATTGTCCTCCTTTTCACTGACAGTACTCCCAGTATCTTCTTCATCTTCAAAGGGATTGTAACTTGATTGTACTGACTGCACTGTGTTACTCTGGACACTAAGACTGCTAATTTGGAAAAGAAAAAGCATTATGGTGACCCTATCTGTATAAGAGAACACTGTCACTGGTGTCCCACCAAGCAGTTTCTTAGCAGACCCCTCCTTCAGTCAAAACAATTTAAATAAACAGTTAAACAAAACCAAAACATCTATCAAATGCAGCATAATACTCAAGAAAGCTTGAAAAGTCTCGCATACAGAGCATTCCTCCACAATCAGAATATCCTTTGTGGACCACAATTTCTTTTTTCCTATTGCCTGCAATAGAAGGCAATGCAATTTTTCTGGCCAGCTTCATTCCTTTTTAAAGCAGTTGATGTTAACAGTTTTGTATTAATCACATCCAGAATTCTGATGTGACTAAATGTTTTGCAAACTAAGACCTCAAAATATTATTTCATTTCTAGAGATGGGAAGGTAGGAAGAGACCACCAGATCAAGTACAGAAAGTTCAGTTTCTCATGAAGCTTGCTTTCTTTCAGCTCCCAATGGAAAGAGAGCTGTAAAATGAAGAATAATTCTCCAATTAATTTGTGACGTGCAGAGACATCACTAAAAATGCTTGCAGATAATTATCATTTGATTGGACAATGACTTTTTGATCCCGTAGAGCTTAGTGCATTTGAAGGCAACAATCTTTTCCTATTACTGTTTATAGGCATAGAAAAAGCTACCTGCTATGTTTGTTAGGCTGTGAAACTTGGTCTCCTGTCTGATTGATGCCAGTCAGAGTCACTCCATCAGAAGCCTTCTTCTTTTCTCTTCTACTGAGAGTGCGATTCAGGTCTGCAGACCACTCCTACCAATGAATGCAAAACATGATTGAGAAATTAAATTGAACAAGTAATTTCACATTTAATTTTCAGACTGACTTATGGAACATACATCTATATATACAACACTATCAACAATTACTAAAGACTCCAAACATTTCACATACAATTCTCATCTAGTTCCTACTCCAGCAATGCAAACAGGTGTCTGTGCCACTCACAAAATCCCAAAGTTACCTGCACTTCCCTGTTTAGTATTCTGAACCCCTTGAAAAGACTTAAAATACCAGACACGTGGCACACAACTGGAGCAATCAAAAGAGCTGGCCAGTACAGATATTGAAAAGATGTACTGTGAGGGCTCACAGTTTCAAATAATGCCAAGACATCTGGCTTTAAAAGGTAACTCTAACATTCAATTAAAAAAGGCATTATAAGACAGGGCTTACTTCTCAAGAAGCACTCTCAGATGACTTAGAAAGAAGAAGCTAATTTAAATCTGTGCCTAAGATTTAAGCCCTTAAGGTACTTCACTCTGGATTTAGTGAAATTCATTGTCCTAAAAAGCCATCTACAGGAGTGAAGGCTCAAATCAACACAAATATTGACAAGACTAATAATGATGCTACTTGTAGATCCTTCTTGATATTTTGAACCATTCAGAGGCAGATGGGACAGGCATGGTGAGACCTAAACACAACTCCTGCACCAAGTCGAAGTTAAGCTTTGAGATCCTGTTGTGCTATATACACTATACTGATACAAAGCAGGAACAAACAGAAAACAAAGTGGATGCAAGCAAATATCCTATGCTGAGACATGTTTCCTCTCAGACGTCTTAAAAGTAAAAAAAAGTCAGGAGAGAGTTTGCTATAAAAGATAGCATTTGAGATAAGTCTTTTTATCAGGAAATTGAAGTTTTCAGAGTTCCTATTAGTCCTATGTCGGTCCAGTGCATTCCGCACAGTTCTTCAAATACTTCATTATTTTAACTTTGTAAAATACATATTGGATTTCTGAGTTACCACAGTTAAAAGACCACTGACCTATGCATATTTGCAGTTTACAATGCAATTTCATAGTCATTTGATCATGACTTTTTTACTTACATCATCCTTGTAGCATGTAAACGAGAAAAAACTTGATTAGGAAAACAGTAACAGAAGCATTTAATTTGTTAATTATAATGTTTAAGAAAAAGGATAGTAATTTCCCCACACAGAATTAACTGCACCTCAGTGTTTCAGGCAAAGAAATGCTACAGTACTGTTATGAATTTTCTTCCTCAAACCTGTAATTTAAAGTTACTCATTATTTTCAAAACAAGTGCTATTTTCCTTAATGGTTAATAAGGAAACAGTGAAACACTCCACAGTTTATGCTTCCACTTCATTAATTTAATCTCTAGAACTTATTTCAACTCAACCCATGATTCTGGTCCAACTCATTCCACTTCTAGCTATCATACATGAGTAGTATGATCTGCACTAACACATTTCTGTATGTATTTCTTGTAGGCTATGGTATCAGAACACTACTTAGAAAAACTCCTTTCTTTTGAAAATGGCATCCAGCAATAAAATTACTAACTGGGTAAAGGTGGAACTTTTTTCAAAATAGAGCAGTATTGAATTTTAAGTATCAAATTTTAAATTTTGATCGTTCACTTCAGACTTTGAAAAGAGTCTTTGCAGCATACGCTACAATTACCTGCTAACAACAAGGAAATTCAAACTGATGTCTCCCACCAAAGGGAAGAAGTAAAACATAAAGGATAACATATGCAGGTGTCAGAGATGTATCAACTAAACAATGGCTAACAACTTGAGTAAGGACTTAAGCTTAGAAAAAGGCACTGTAGTTTTCTGGTTTACCCATTTTCTCTTTAAAGAGGTGCTCAACATAATCACCTCTAAAAGTTGTGGCCCAGTGAAAAATGAGATAAGAAAACACTATGACTTGCAAAACAAAAAGATTCAGTGCTGGAAGCTTGAAGTTAAGAAATAAACCAGAAAGAAATATTACAAAAAGTAAAGAGGAAAAAACTACACAAAACAATTCCGTGGTTTATGTACTGTGACCTTACCTCAAACTGAGGCCAATTCATCGACATCCCTGGACCTTGATTAGCTCTGAACCACCGTAAGTCTTCAACAGCATCTGCTGTTTTGATATTCTGTTCCAGCTCACGGTAGATATTTTTGTAACTGAAAAACAAATTTGTCTTCTAATTTAGTATCACATTTAGAATCACGGCAAATCCCTAAGCAGTTTAAAAAAAAAAAATTTCCCAATAAAATTAAAAAAACTTATAGCAAGATGGACTTTTAAAAGCTGATAGACCTGTTAACTGCCTGTAAAAAGGGAAGAGTAGTCCAATAAGTAAACTAGCTCAAAGTTCACCACACCATAAAATCCTTGTTTACTGGATTTTAAAACTATGACTCTTGTGTAATTTAATTGGCTGTCGTTAAAAAATATATATACATAGGACTGTATTTAAACAACTGAACTGCAGTCTTGGAAGTTTCTTGAATTTCAAAGCTTATCCACAAGGCAGTAGAAACTGGTTTTGTGCTAAGTCCACAGGACTCTGTGAAAACTTCTTTTTTAATCCAGTGAGGATTGTAAGAAATTATAAAAATAAAACCCCCAAACTTGAAGCAGAGGTAAATGGGTTAAACATTTTCCTATGCAGGTATAATATCTGCTAACTGCTTTTACAGGTTTGGGTACTGATTTTACTAACTATACTATTTGTATCAAACACTGTGAAGACGAACCTACTACTTTTTCTTATCTTTTCTCTAGTTGTTTTTCATTAACAGAACAGAAGTCATGTTGCAGATACAGCTCTGATCCTAGACCACGCACATGGCAATGTGCATGACAATACATTTATATTAAAGCCACCAATATGGTGCAATATGGAACTCAGAGTTTAAAAAAGTCTCAACAGTCACAAGGCTTAAAATAAGAGACACAAAACTGGTATTGTATTATTTTATATATAATTAAGCTGCTGTTATACTCAAGGTAGAGTATTTGTGAAAATCCTTCCATACCAAATCACACAAAATTTAGAATTAGAATTTATTAGTGCTACATTGTCAAGGGGTCAAACTTTCTCAAAACACTTCCACATTTCTCAATTTCTATACAATATTTAACTGCTTTAACATATACACAGTAGGGGTTTTTTCCTACATCAGCAGTCATTTCAATGTATTTAAGCAATAGAGAGGCATGTATTTTGAGAAAGGGAATACATTATTACCAGCCATCAGTTAAATCAACAATAAACTTTAGGTCTACATCTCTAGAAAACATGGCAGGCTATCTTCCTGACTGTGCTCTTTAGCACCATTACAGTTAAAAATCAAACTTTGTTTTCATGACTAATTCTACATCTTTT
Source organism: Passer montanus (assembly GCF_014805655.1). Lineage (NCBI taxonomy): Eukaryota > Metazoa > Chordata > Aves > Passeriformes > Passeridae > Passer > Passer montanus. Next base: position 2,745,272 of record NW_024357170.1, on the reverse strand, counting down.
ATCTCTGTACTAAAGAGGCAAAGGTAAGGGAACAGATCAACAGTTACAGCTGCTTTTTCCCTGGTTTCACCCAAATAATTCTGTTCTTTGTTTGACGCTTACTATGACGACTCCTGGAATTCTAAGTATCTTAATAGGAAATCATTGCCTCTCCACTTGGTAATTTTCTGTGGTCTTCCCCCAACCTTGTCCACTTAGTCAACTATTTCTCATTTATTTCTGATTTGTAGTTTCATTTAACCTGATGAAACTGAATCAAATGGGCAGCAATTTTACCATCTATCCACTCTGACAGTATCTCCCACAGCAGTTCCATAAGAACTTTGAAGGCACCCAAAATGAGGTGCTTTCTTTGTTTTTGCCGCTGTGCCACGCCCTTTCCTCATGCCGGCATTAGCATTTGTGTGACAGTATAGCAAGCCAGTTGGGACACCACTCAGGTTAAAATCAGTTCTTCTTTTTCTCCTTGCACTTGAAGTGCTAAGCAGAGTGCACATGACCTCTGCTGTTAGAGGTGAGATGTAAAATACTGCCATAGTTACAGCACTCACGGCAAGTGTTCCTGTGTCTGGAGCTCCCTAGCAAATCCAGTGAGTGCTTTCTTGGAATACAGTGAAGGCTCAGGCAGAAAGAACAAAATACAAGACATGCTTGATACATATGACAGTATAAAAAGCAGACTTTGAAATTAAGGTGGACAAGAGTTCAGTAGTGGTTAACCTGTGGATCTTAAATTCATCTCCAGATCAAGGTAATTTCATTACTGAGCTCTAATATTTTAACAAAAAGTGTATTGACTAAAAATTTCATGCTGTCCTACACTAATAAATTCCAGTTCTCTAATAAACATGAAAGACACATAATAAACCAAGACCTTCTTTTCTCAATCTTTGATCCAGCATTTTTTTGGTCCTAAGTGCTGAATCCTTTCTAATTGGAACATATTTGATTATAAAATACCACAAGAATGAAGGTTTGTTGGTTCTGACAAATGTTAGATAGGTGCTAATCTCATTTTAGACAAAACAAAGAATTAATCTCTTTCACTTACACTTTTAAACTGAAGCAACTCAATAGAAAGAAAACAGAACTCTGAACTCTAATCTACTTGAAGCATTTGTTTCTTTACACAGAAAAGTATATTAAGCATTAATTTTGAAGTCTAGCAGTTTTACCTTGCAACATTGGACAAGTCAAGGTGTTTCTGGACTTCTAGTAACACTTCTCGGAAGAAACGCAACCGCTTTTCCTCAAACTGCTGGCACTGCTCAAATACCTGCTCCATGTTCTCCATATACTGAGGAGTAGCATTATCTAATTCTTTCAGTGACTTTTCATACTTCTCTTTTGTCTGGGGGTACAAAACCAAACTGTTAGCAATATATTTTATTGTTGCCCTGCAACACAGACCTATCAATGCAGTAATAGCCAAGGTTTAGACCAGAAGTTGCCAGGCTGCAAACTCTTTTCATGACCACTGTACCCAACTTAGGGCACAATGAGAATTATCTAAGTAAATTGCAGAAACAGTTACAATAAACCTCCAAGCCTCTTCTCTGGCTTTTTAACAGAAACCATGACATATGTTAATGTAACTCTAAAGATAAAAACCAAAGGAGTTACAGAGTAAATCAGAGCAGGAAGTCTTTAAAGTTATTGAAGGTATTTGGAGACATTTCAAAGTGCTGTCTTTTCTCCTTTAGTAATTTACATAGTGTACTGTGAGTTATCACCAAAACCCCAAAGATTGTGTACATCCTTGTGAACATAAATTGCATACACTGTGAGCTCAGCTAACAGATACAACCTCAGACTCTGCACTAATTTACAGAAGTAGTCCACAGGCAGGAATTAAAAGATCCCAACTGATGGAACTTAACATTCCAGATCTGAGAAAAGCATTCTCAAAGGAAAAAGACATCCTTGAGGAATCACACATTAAAAGCCTTTCAGTAGCAGCCCACTGAAGAGATAAAGCAAACTGTGTAACAGAACAGCATTTATTTAAGTGAATTATATCAGCTTCACTTTTAAAAAATGCATTCTGCAGTCAAGAATGATGATAATATGTAGTTGTCAGCAAGTTTTAGGCATCTGTATCTCAGATTCTTGAGTGAAATAGCTCAGCACTCACTAGTAAATAAGTAGAACTCTGCCCTATAAGTTTGCTGGCTTATTGTGCTTAGCTCCCTGCTAAAAGTACTTAAATGAAATAGAGGTCATACATTATTCATCTTCAGAGAAGAAAAATTTGGCAAGAACACATTTTTGGGAGAAAACTAAACTTTGGTACAGAACTGGAAGTGACAGAGAGCTATGTGAACTGGTGTTCACAGCATATTCAGGAGGGGAAAAGAGCTTAAATATGTACAAGCTATAGGTCAAGAAACAATCAATATACCTTTAGTACATCTTGTTTGCTTCTCTCCACTTTGTCTTGTAATTTCTTGAGTTGTTCAGGATTCAGTGCTGGATCAGCTTTGCTGTTTGTTTCTCTGGATATAGCTAGTTTCTCCTCCTTGCAGGCAGCATGATAAGCTTTCTTTGCAGCTTCCACCTACAAAAGCGATTTGAGTCTTTGCATCTGGAACAGTCTACAGCAACCATAAAATCTTAGCCATAAAATCATGTTGCAATGAAGAAACTGTTAGGTTTTGTTTTCAGGATGATTTTTCTATTTTTGGGGAAAGGGGGAAATTGTTTTCATTTAGGCCAAAGAATAAACAACACATAAGGAGTAACGTAAGGAAATTGTTGGAGCATTCTTTCACCATACAAGAAATGTCACTCATACAGCTTAGGGAAGTGTTGAACAGGCTCAACGAAAGGTTTACAGAAAGTCCCCAACTAAACACTTCTCACTCATGCCCACGTTCATCTGCTCCCCTTTCTTCTACCAACCTGTTATTTAAGAATAATGTTATATGAGATGGGGGGAAACACCACAAATACATTTTCCCTCATTTATTTGAGCAATTCATAACTTTCAATTGCATGAAATAAGATACTGTTAAAATGAGATCTTAAATTTCACTTTTCCCAGATTTTCACTGAATTAACCAAGATTAGGAGAGATCAAGATAAAAATATTTATTTTCAGAAGAGGACAGAAAGCAAGAGATCTTTAAGAGAAAGGAGGGTCCAGCAGAAAGAATAGGGAGTTTACTCCCTTATAGAGATTTAAAACATTAGTATATTATAACACAGGATATCTAATACATAATCTACTGCTGTACCTCTTTTAGCTTTTTTGCCCAGGGTTTCTGAGCTTTCCTAAATCCATCTTCTGCTTCTTTGGTTTCCTTAAATCCTCCCATCATTTGCTTATGAAAGGCTTCCTTCTGCCAGTTCTTGATTTTTTCAAAATCTTCATTCATCAGTGAACCTTTTACTTCTAGATGTAGTTCACTCACTTTTTCAGCTTCTGACATAAAAGCACACCAAGCCCTTTCTACTGTTCCATACTGTGGGCCTAAACACAACAAAAAGTGTCATTCTCAGTAACCATTACCCACATGGAACTTATATTTCCAAGAAACTACCTGAAACTATTGACTTATATTCACTTGTAAACAGCAATGCTGATGCAAATCTAGAAAAGGGAACAATTCCTTTTCATATAAATTTAGAGTATTACAAACTTTTAAGCCAGAAAAAATAATATTAATTTAGTCTGGAGTCCTTACCCTTGTACCACAGTTCTCAGTATTCCACATGTGAGCTCCCCTTTGAACTGCCTTCAGTTTCTCAACATAATTTTTGAAGGGTGAATAACCATGGAAGGATAAACTACTGCAGAATATATTAAATAGTATCACCGTAGCCTTCTATTAGAGCAATGCCTAGGTCTTTAATTACCAGTCTTTCCCCCACAGTCACTGCCCCCTTGTTATTCAGAATCCCTTTTCAAACTTTACTGGTAATTATCTCGAACAGACAGTTCTTTAGAACATAACTCAGTACTGGAGGCAAGATTCATCTGCTTCAGCAAGAAAGAAGCAAACTTGCAAAAGAGCAGGGCTTTGCTTGGTTGGGTTTTTATCAAAAAAAGCTTGGTCATTTTTCACATTACTGAGCCTCTTGCAAAAACTGGATTATAGGCGAAAGCATACAGTATTTCTCCTTTGTACTTACCAAAACAAAGATACACAGAAATATTTTTTTTCCATTTGAGAAAGTTGTCAGAGTTCAAAGTCAGCATTACCTTTCTCCACAAGTTGCTTCCACCTTTTAGCCCATTCTGTGAGCTGCTGAGCATACACCTTCTCTATCCGTGCCCGTTCATGAATACAATTCATAAGATCATTGCAAAGTCTGTGGCCATCATCAATTCGTTTTACTGTCCTCTTGTAATTTCCAACCTACCAAGAGACAAAAACTTAATTTCTGATTGAAAGCTCTGAAAACAAGAGAAATCTCTAATTAACAGAAATACTGTAAACTAAGAGTAAGATAATACAGCAGGAAAATCAATTATGGAATCAGGTTCATTTATCTTCAATCAATTAATCACAAAACCTAACTGAAACATTAAAATTAATAATAAATTATTCATAAGACCTAACTGCAACAATGCAGCAGAGGCTACGAGTTCCCCTGTAAAAGAAAGTTGTTAATTTTAAAAGTGAAAGCTTTATTATATTTTACTAAGTTTGCAATGTAATTATGGGCAGTCACCACAATTGTTCTGCATTATTATTTCTTGGTAATGTTCTAGATAGTGGAGAATATTAAGAGAAATAATAAGAGTATTCTTTCCCTCTTCAATATTCATTATCAAATATCTAATATCTTAATTTTATGCTGTGTTTAATCTTCCAGGATTAATAAAACTGCAGAGACATGCAAAGGAGCATTGCAACATCTTTATCAACCATATTAATAGTTTTTAAGAATGCAGTTACTGCTGAAAAACCAGATAGCATTTATTTCCAAAGTATGCTCCAGAATTTAAAGTGAGAAGATACGGACAGCAGTGACGTGGAGTTACCATACTTAGAATTGTAAATACTAAAGAAAAAACCCCCCACAATTGCTCAATGTACAAGCTATAATAAAATGAGGACATGGAGCAAAATCTACACCAGAAAATGAACATCCACTGCATAATTAACACTCCCCTTTCACTTCTGTGCACACAGCAACATGGAATAACAAATCTAAATGTCTGAAAAGGAAAAAAGCCTTACACTGCTCCCAGTGTAACATTTCCACTGAATTCAAGGTCACTCAGGCTGGCTTTTGTAAACATTAAACAAGACCTAAGAACTCTAAGAGAACTTGCACAGCCTATTAAATATCACAGCCAGTTTCTTATCTGCCGAAATTACCTGGCTGAAAAACAAAGATTAGCAGCAAGGCAGTAGATAAAATATTCAAATACTTAAAGCATGTTAGTAATTTTTACATTTGAATCATATCTGCTTCACATCTGACAGAGAAAAACAGTATATAGGGGAATACTATTAAAAGGGGGGAAAAAATCCCTATACTAAGTGCTGGAGGAATAAATGACTATACTATAAATACAGACATATGCTAGGCCTTCTCATTAAATCTGGTTAAAAAAAATCAAAACCATCAATGACATGACAAAGCCATTTCTCTTAGTGGCTTCGAAGGATTCATCTGAGCATGTTTTTTGGTTTGGACTGGATCCATTTCAACAGATCAAAGGAATTTAGTTAGCATCTAAGTAAGGTATTAGTTAGCAGTCTCTGATTTGTCTAAATCACGTAAACAAAGGCATACACACACCCCCTGTCCATTTAAACATAAACCACAATATAACTGAAGATAAGAAGCGACCAGAGAGAGTCAATGCATCCATGTCAATTAATTGCATCTATTACCAAGAAAGCATGAAAAATAACCTTCTATTTTCAGGACAAATGGAAATGGAGAAGTAGGCAGTTATACATACTTAATCAAAGTGTTAAGGGAATTAAATACCTCCAAGAACACGGAGGTACAATCTTTGTCTTTGTAATGAAAGACAAATCATTCATCTACTCAAAATTACTCCAGCTGTAGGTGACAATCAAGCAGACTTTCAAAACAGGTTATGTTAGCTTAGTACAACTACTGAAGCCTTACATTAGCATCAATTTGTGTCTCCAGCTATGAGCCCAGGGATTTATGTCTGTAGCACCAACATTTCCTTTCATAAATGCTCACTATTAAATTAGTATTTTAAATGGTAATATTGAATGAGAGCTCGTTGCCCTGTGGTATATTTAATCCTTTCATTCTGAGCAAACTCTAACCTCACAGTAGCACCAAGCAGTTGACAAATTTCATGCAGGTATTCAGAGAACTGAACTGCGCTTACCCGTGACCATTCACTGTCATCACATAAGGGCACCTTTAAAGAGCTGCATGCACACCACAGATAATTCACCCACCACCTCCTTCTCCTCTTCCTCACAGAATGACTGAAGGAACTCAGCATCACAGTTTAGAATCAGTATAAAGAGGCACCAGGCCTACAATACTAGAAAATAATCTGCAAAGAAAGCCTTTTATACTGAAATTTGCCCTATCAGGAATGCTAGAATTTTGGAAATACAGCATTTTTTTCTGTGTTTCATGACAGAGAACATAAGTTATATAACTTGGCATGTAACATTTAGAAAACCTAGTGGTTTCTTTTAAAAACTGCATTTTAAGTTAGGGACACTGCAACGACACATTTTAGAGATGTGGAATGTGCAGCTTATCATTGTAGGACATAAGATTTGAGACACAAGGTCCTTAGGCCACAGAGCCAAGTAAAGGGAAAAGAATTTCAGTCTTTAGGTGGTCAAGGAACACTAGATTAACTGTAGAGAAGTTAAAACAATAAATGAAAAACCTAGAAACACACTCAAGACAACCTGAACTCTGAAAAACATGATCTTATACATTGTTTATTCAAGACTCTCTTCTCCAATTTCTGAGGTAAATGGCAAACATAGTGCAAGACTTCCCCCTTCCCATTCACAAGAAGTATTTCAGCAAATTAAAAATGAAGAATTCTTTTATTTGTAGCAACTCACCAGGAACAAAACAAGAAAAACAAATCCTGTGCTTTTTTGTTTCAGTCAGAGCCAATTTACATAATGCCTGGCAATTTTCAGATTTCTCAAGTAGCCGTATACAGTACATGAACATACATAATTTTGCTAGTTAGAATAATTTCCTGATCATTCTGAGCATTGCACTATTTCTTGCTAAACAGACAGCAGACAACTAAGACATGAATGAAGTTATGACATGAAGTTCTAAGTCTTCATGTCCTACACATAAAATACTTGTTTCAGAAAGGTAAATTGTAAGACTACAAACTTTCTTACCATTTCAAGTAGAAAAATAGATATTAAAAAACTATAACCCCACTTTCATTTTAGTATCAACAAATACATCCATCTGAAAGAGATAGTTTATTACATGATATCAAATTCACTCACTGTTTACCCTGTTCTCAGAAACACTTCAAAAGGAAATAACCAAGAGTTTATTTCTTAAAAATACCATTATAATGGTCACTTTTTTAATGTAATCAATTCATTCCAAGAAAATTGTGATTCATGATTTTGTATCATTCTTCCTACCTGTTCTAATTTGAATTAACCATCAGTTTTAACCCTCTTCCACTGCAAAAAATACTGAGCTTTGCTGCTAATAAATCTCAGTTGATCCTATTTTGCCCCATTTATCACTTACAGACACTATAGATGCTGTCATGTCTCCATTTAGCTTAACCAAGAACACATTCATTCTGATTTTATAATTTTCTCTCAGGCATGAGCACAGGAATGTAATCTGAAATTCTCTGCCAAATCTAAGATTTAGGGAATCTGTAAGGTCCAGAAAAAACCACAGAGGTATCCTCTGATAAGGCATTGATCATCCTGTAGTTGGCAGTACAGGCAGCTTGCTTTTACCAAGGGAGCCAAGCACTGACACTGATAGGATCTTTAGTGGGAATTTATCTAAGAGTTTGCAACCTCATTATTCTACAATTTCACAGCACTAAACACAAAGGGAGAGTCTTAAATTATGTTGGCTCCTTCACCTCAACTGTTAGACTTTTTTTTTAATTTTAAGGCATATTCATAGAGCAGCACAAAAGCCTAGAGTGTTAAACACACCTTGCAGGTTTTTCTGGTACACTGAGAGAAAAAAGAAGAGTATTTTCATTTGTTAGCAGCCCAGAAGGTGACAAACATTCAGCTATTGCTAAACTCCTGTTAGGTAATTTCAGCATATCGTGACAAACATTATACCATAAATACTTCAAGAGTTTCAAATGCTTGCAGATAGATTTGTCAACTCTTTTTCCAAGCTTGCAGAGCTTATTCATAACAAATCAGCCTTTATGAACTGGAATCATTCAAAAGAAAGTCAACAAGGTATTTTTAGGGACAAATACTCCTAGGCATGAAACAGAATAATAAGCTTTAAAGGTTCATAGTCAAACCCACACATACCAATGGCCAACATACTATTTCCAGCATTCCATTTAACCATGAGGAAAATTTCTTTCCAGCTACGTCAAACGTGAAGTTTCCAAACATTTCAACCAGCTTAAACATCTACAACCACTGTGTGGTTTTTAGAAATAAGAATAATTATCTTGGTGCATAATTAGCACACACAGTCCAAGTACCTGTGAGCATTAGTTTAAATCTTAAGCTAAATACACCACTAAAGCAAACACTAGCAATAGAAATGAAAAATATTCCATTGCTCAAACTTAGGAGGAGATTTAAAAAACAACTATGTCACAGGAATCTACTATTACAAAGTCCAAATATTTTTATCCAGAATGTTGCATTTGGGTCTTGCTTTGGTTGGTTGGGATTTTTGTTTTGGGAAGGAGTTTTTTAGTTGTTTGTTTTGTTGGTTTTTTTATATGGTTAGAAGGGGGCAGGGAACAATGGCAATGCAAACAGAGGCCAAATTTAATTCATCCATATTACACAGAGGATCAACTTCCACTTTGAGAGGTTGAAAGTCTTATATTGCTAATGGATTCTCAGCAAATCCTTCAGAATGCAACAAAAGCCCTACGTTCAGCACTTTAGAATGCACATATGTCCTGTCCTCCAAGGGAACTGCTCACAGGGCTAAAATAATCCCAGCTGCAGGTTTAACAGCTGTTCAGTGACTATTTCTGTGTGGGTAAGTAGGTGTTTGGAACACCCCTGCAATAAATGGGCTCCATATTGCTGATGCTAGCAGAAAGTCAGGGAGATAAGGAAGCACACAGTCTCTGAGGGACCTAGAGCTCATTTAAAGTAAGTGCCTCCACAGGCAGGGTAGCTTCTTTTGATGTCTTACCTTGCAAGATATACATACAGTTCCCTTTGGTCTCTAGAAACACTCTCATTGGCTTCCTTACCTTCACAGGTATGTAACTGAACAAGAGCATTGGTCTCATCTTGCCCAAGGCATTTTCTTTTAATAATCCCTTATAGTGATTACCAGCATAAGGTTGGAGCTTAATAAACAGAAAGCAAACTTTATGATGCATTTTGTTAATTATTAATATACCAAATTCCTTCATAGACATTCCAAACTACTCCAGTAGGACAAAGCCAATAGGTCTCATGCCCACTTCTCATGTTTTAACTAAAGCAACACAAGGTTGGAACTAACCAGTTTTTGGACTGGTCTATTTTTGGATGCAGGAAGTCCCACAGATGATTATGATGCATTACAGCAGTCATGCAAATGCTAAAACTCCATATGATAGATGAGAAAGAAATCGAAAGGCTTTCAAACCGTACCTTTTACACTTTCCCTTGGAAAACCTGCTGCCACCCTGCTTCAGGCTATCAGCAACAACCTTGGATTACCCAGAGCACATCACCCTTGTCAGCTAATTAACACAGATGAAGGAATCCCTTCTTAGAGCACATCAACAAGATTCCTCAGTCTCTAGGATTTCCGCACCCAGGGAGAGTCATGAGCTTAACCAGACACACCAAGGTACATTGAGACAGAAAAATAAATTAGCACAGTGAAATTTCCACCTCTTAGATAATTTAAGACACTAGTACAACTTTGATTAAATCCTCCAGTGCTATTGTGGGAATTACTCTTCAGAAAGCATTTTCTTAGTATTTTGCAATTCTTTGTTCTCTAAGCAAGCTGTATCAAAACATGTACAAAAAAACCCAAACCATGTACAAAATTCTTTGACTCCTAAAGTACTTTTGTTCTACTGAAAAGGATTCGTCATCCTGCTAGAAGACAAAAAGCCTTAAAGTAGTATCTTGGGTTTACCAAATAACACTTCAATTTATTTACAAAAGCTGCTGCTATTTCTTTGGCACGCTTAACAAACATGTATAATTCTGAAAGCCTGTTTTTTTGACTCATATCAGCTGTTCTGATATAAGATACTACCCCTGCCTAAGCCTTGACCTACCCACATTTTTTGACTGCCAGATCTACAGTAAGCTATCACCATGAACACAAGTTCAAACAGCAACTTCTCCAATTCCCTTTCAACAAGACAGCAATTTCCCAACCACAAATCAGAACCTGATAACAATATCTGTGTTGTAATAAAAACTACTAACCTTTAGAGGAAACCAGTTACTATTTGTATGTATTTCCAGCACTGAACTTAACTCTCAGTGCCAGAACTGGAAATGTCCATGAACAGTATTGAAATAGCAACTTAATAAAACAAGTTTAACAGATTAAGTAACCTGCACTGAACTGCTCCATGGACAGTCTGAGCATATGCAACCTGACAAGGTTAGAGTAATAAATCTACTACCAGGCAATTACAGACTCCAGATTTACATTTTTTAGTAAGAAACCATAGCAAAGGCAGTGACAGTTCCAAAAGAAACCAAAGCCTTCTAGAGTCAGCAAACTGATAGAGAACAAAGTGTTTCATGTCCTAAAGACAATGAAATTTCTGTCAACAGCAATGGCAAAAGCTTTGAAGTTCACTTATCAACATTTTATTAGGTACCATTCTCATCAGCTCAACAGAACAACCAACTTTCAACAACTGAAAATGTTTTAGTTTCAATAGATATACAGTGAGCAAAAAAACAGCTTTGACAATCAGTTTTTCAGCTAGGTCCCAGAAACTTTACTCTTTTCCAAATGCCTTTAAGAAAAAGATGGACTTTGCAGCACAGTTCAAAGGTAAATAAATCACAGCTATTTTGGAGTGTGAGGGAACAAACTCGAAAGCTCACCCTGCCAGACTCACACTTCTGTGCCACAGCCGAGTTCAAATACATTCACTGCTTTCAGCTGTGGCACTAAAACATCAAGGTGGCTTTTAACAAACTGTAAGCTGACTTTAAAAACAAAGAAAAAATTTACTGTGTCAAAAATCTTGAAAAACCTCTAACAAGGGCATAAATGTCAGAATCCATAGTAACAAAACAACTTCCAAATTAGGAGTTCTTCTTTATTTCCTGTGACATGAGACATGAAGCACTCAGCTGGCATTCCAGAGGCACCACAGCTTTTCTAATCCAATCAAACAAAATACTTTGATCAAAGCTGTTTAACCCTTTTGAGAAAGATTAAGACCAGAATTCAAAGTTGCAGTCTTCAGAAACAAACCAACCAATTCAGAACATATAAAAAAGAATGGGTTTTAGACTAAAATGCAGTCAAATTTAGTTTGGATAGATGACTCTAAACCAGAAGTATCATGGAATGGCTTGAATTGGAAGAGATGTTAAACATCGTCCAATTCTACCCCCCTGCTATGGGCAGGGACACCTTCCACTAGCCCAGCTTGCTCAGAGCCCCATCCAGCCTGGCCTTGGACACTGCCAGGGGTGAGACACAGCTTCTCTGGGCACCCTGTGCCAGGGCCTCACCATCCTCGCAGGGAACAATTTCTTCCTGATATCCAATTTAAACCTGCTCTCTGTCAGTGTGAAGCCATTCCCCTTTGTCCTGTCACCCCAGGCCCTTGTCAAGAATCTCTCTCCCTTTTTCCTGTGGGTTCCCTTCAGGTACTGGAAGGCCACAATGAGGTCACCCCAAAGCCTGCTCTTCTCCAGGCTGAACACACCCAATTCCCTCAGCCTTTCCTCCCAGCAGAGCTGCTCCATCCCTCTGATCCTCTTGGTGTCCCTGGCTCCAGCAGCTCCCTGTCCTTCCTGTGCTGGCCCCAGGGTTGGATGCAGCCCTGCAGGGGGCACTCAGCAGAGTGGGGCAGAGAGGCAGAATCCCCCCCTGCCCTGCTGCCCTGGGGCTCTGGGTGCAGCCCAGCACAGGGGGGTTCTGGGGTTGGGGCAGGGCCAGCTCCCACCCACAGCATCCCCAAGTCCTTCTGCCAGGGCTGCTCCATCTGCTCATCCCTGGCTGGATCCATCACACAGAGGGATGTGCCCAAGACAGGGGCAGCACCAGCACCCGGTCTGGTTAAACCTCATGAGATTCCCATGGGCCACTGCTTGAGCATGTCCAGGTCCCTCTGGATTGTCACTGCACCCTCAGCTTGGTGTCATCTGCAAAGCTGCTGAAGGTGCCCTCGATCCCTCTATGCCTTTAATGAAGATATTAAATACTGGTCCCAGTATGGACCCCTGAGGAACACCACTTGTAACCAATGTCCACTGGGATTCTGAGCCATTGACTGCTTCTCTCTGGATGCAGCCACCCAACTAATTCCTTTTCCATCCAGCAATCCACCCACAGAATCCATGTCTCCCCAGCTTGGAGAGAAGGATGTTATGGGAGACCATGTCAAAGGTTTTACAGGAAACCACATAAATTACATCTGTACCCTTTCTCTTGCCCACTGATGGAGCTGCTCAACTGGAAAAGGTGACAACGTTGGTCATGCAAGATTTGCTCTCGGTTGCATCAAATCACCTCCCTGCCCTCCTGTCACCGTGATATTTTAAGAAAAATCCTTAGTTAGGATTTTTCCCCTCCTGAGGAGCTGAAGGCCTCAGGAAAGAAATGTAAACAATAACTATTTGCTACTGTGGAATGCAACAGGTGCATCTTCCATTAGTCCATGTGGATTGTTTTCACTTGATGACCAATCACAGCCACCTGTGCTGAGGCTGTGAGCAGTCAGAAGATTTTGTTATGCATTTCTATTCTATTCTTGTTCTTTGTAGCCTTCTGATGATTCTTTTCTCTCTATTATTTTAGTATAGTTTTTATGTAATATTTAATATAATATATATCATAAGATAATAAATCAGCCTTCTTAAAATGGAGTCAAGCCTCGTGTCTCCACACATGGGGAGTTAACAACACCCTCCTTGTGCCTTATCAGAGCTTCTAAGAAAGTCTGTCCTATGATCTTCCCAGGCACAGAGGTGAGTTTGACAGATCAGTAGTTACCAGAGTCCTCTTTCCTACCCCTTATAAAGCCAGGTAGAATGTTTCGCTCTTTCCTGTCACCTGGAATTTCATCTGATTGCCGTGGCTTTCCAAGCATCATTTTAACAAGAACAATCTTCGTGGTTATACACCAAAAAAAGAGACAGCACAGACAAACCTATAACAAAACCAACTGATTGCTATACAGAAGTCTAACATTTCCTTATCCAAGGATAAAGAAAGGTATGCTCATGCATTATACATTAGTCTACTCATACTGCTTATGAAACAGACTGCAGTCCTGGCCTTTTGGAAAGAATACACAGACAAGTCCAAGGAAACAGACTTAAGTAGTAGTGTTTACAAAATGATATAAGTCAAGTCACCAACAGCACAAACACCTATAAGTATCAAGTACATTTAAACAAACCTTCATGAAGGCACTAATTTAAGGTAATTGTCATTTCTGATCATGCTTTATTGGATTTAATTCTTTGAAATGTTCTGTAAACTAGGATGATTATGTTTGGACAAATTTGAACTCATTCTTATTCACTCAGCTTTTATGCTTCCAGACATGATTATTTGATGGAAGACAACAGCTTGGTACAGAACAGCCAGCCAGAAATCACGTTCCACTGCCAAGTATACGATGCACAACACACATCAAAATATCCCAACACACATCAAAATATCCCTCCAGAATTCTTTTTTCCTGACTGCCTCCTCGTTTTATTTTGAAACACTTCTAGCAAGCAAGACTGCTCAGGACATTGTCTCAGCACATAACAAACCACACAGTAAAACTGAGTTTGGAAGGACCCTCTGGAGATCAGGTAGCTCAATCCCCTGCTTAGAGCAGGTGTGATAGCTCAGATTGCTCAGGATCACAGCCAGTTGAGAGACATCTCCAAGAGCAGTAGTTCACAGGGTTCTCCTTTCTGCCCCTTTTAAAGACAGGTAGAATGTTTCGCTCTTTCCTGTCACCTGGAATTTCACCTGATTGCCATGGCTTCCCAAGCATCATTTTAACAAGAACAATCTTTGTGGTTATACATCAAATGGTCCCAATAGTTTGTCTGCAGTCATCCTACAAAGGACCCCTACAACAAAAGGGGTCAAGGCTTAAAAGAGTGATTTTAAAAGAACTTATTTATAAAGAAGACAGATATATTTAACATAACAGTAATCATGTCAAAAAAACTGTACTCACTAGCATTAGGCCTTTTACAGAATATACTGAAAAAACATGAGAGATCTGCACCAAAATGTAGTATGTTGTCACCACAAAGAGCACAGTTTAGAAGTCTAGAAAAGCTTACATTTCCAAGTACAATATCAGGTCACCAAAATCAAGCTGTCTAACATAGGTGTCTGGTAAATTCAGACAGGTTCTCCCAAGGCATTTTCATGTTTGCTATAGTTCAAACTCAAAAGAGCTCCCTCTCAAATGGTAGAAGTTTGTCCTACTGAATACAGCTAATTTGGACAGTGTACTTACCTCCAATTGTGTCAGTATTGACACTGCCAAACCTTTCTTTTTACTCAAAGAAAACGACTTGTTTTTGTAAAAGTATCTCTGCTTTACAGATTTTCCTTTCTTCAGGGCTTAAATTATCACAGCATCTGTGTCAGATTGGGGCAGCACAAATTGCTGATATCATGAAGTACTTCATATTATCTTTCTGTATGTATGCTTTTACACTGAGATAAGAATAACTTGTCTCAAGAAAGTTTATACTTATATCTAGATACAAACAGGAGACAGGCAGTACCTCCACACAGTATCTTACTTTTGTAATTTATGTACGCTTACAGTAGCTTGGAACAGTTACTTGAAATTTAACACTGATGATTTTAAAAGCTACTCACATATGGCCTTCCTTGACAATAAAAATTGACAAAAGTTCAATTTTGTATTCCATACCCGTACCCAAGTGGATGATCTTCAAGTCTGTGCCCACTAAAGCCCTCAAAAGGAATAGGTCAAAATCCAAAAGGTAATTTCTACCCTGAAGGCTATTTCTGCAGATCACAGTAACCAATGTGCCTTGTATTGCAGCTCTCTCCACAATTTACAGTGCACAAAAATGAGATTTTCTACAATACAAGTAAAAAATAAAATGAAAATATTGAACAGAACATTTAGATTACCTCCCAGAAGCTATCACTAGAAACTTCTACTCCAACAGAATCATCATATGAGCCAGACATTGTTATATATGAAGAGCTTCTAAGTATTCAGAGCTTAAACACCTCCAGAGTCTGTAAAAAAAAGAAAAAAAATTATGAGCATTGTTAATGAAGTGAAGTTTTGAAGTTATGAAAAAAATTATGTTAAGCAACTTCATTCAGTATTTTGATATCTAAAGATGCCAAATAAAAACAAGAGGTAACCACACAGGGCATTTTGGAACAGAAAACTTCTACCACACAGTTTGTGGCTCTTATCCTGACATTTGTTGTCCAGAAAACACTCAATGCATCTGCTTATATCACAATTCACTAGACTCTTGAGTTCATTTAATGATAAAATTTCCTATCATAACCCAAAGAAAAAATTGAGCAGTGAGATGCTTACTCATTAACTACTCCACTTTCAAAGCATTCCTACAAGACAATCAGCTGAACTTTGCTTCTGCAACAATAACCGGCACCAAGTCCTATTCCTTTTCCACTGGAAATCTGTTATACAATGAAACCCACTGGAAATATTTAAGACAAAAATTTGTTGATCTAAAGAAAAATAAATGTCTCCTTGTCATTGTTCTATTTCAGCAAAACGAACAAACAGAAAACCCATCAGCTCTGAATTCTGAGCTTTATTAGAAATAAGTCATTACCTTAACAATTCAGGCATTTTCACTTTTATAGACACAACTGCAATGGAGAAAAATATAATCTATCCTCATCAAAGCAGATGACCTTATGAATGACTTCATATGAAAAAGGTTAGGGTTACCCTGAGCTAACATGTAAGATTAACATCAAAAACATTACTGAGACAAAAATCCAGGCATTTGCATCCACAAATGCAGTTTGTGGGCTAGAGACCAAGAGGTAGGAGAGAAAGGAAACAGCTGCATTCCAAAACACACAAACAAATCCCTGTCTGATCTCTGCAGATATTTCACCAGGTTCCCCTGTTTGGCTGTCTCATGACAAGTTTATCTCTAACTACTACCAGAAATATATACAGGTAAATAGATTTTACCACCCCTTGTGGAATCAATACTTTTATCAGTAGAATGTAAGTTGAAGCTCCCTCTCCTTTTTTTTTTTTTTTTTTGCTTTCTCTTAAAGTACCATGGCCCCTTCAAAAGGGGGCTGAAAACATCTCCAAACCTGACCTTGCTGCCCAGTGGTTAGGACAAGCTGCTGA
Source organism: Passer montanus (assembly GCF_014805655.1). NCBI lineage: Eukaryota > Metazoa > Chordata > Aves > Passeriformes > Passeridae > Passer > Passer montanus. The sequence continues at coordinate 2,728,579 of NW_024357170.1, read as the reverse complement.
GAGAAACACCACTGAAAGACTCACAGGCAAGGAAAATTCAACACTAAATTGGCATTCCTGGAATACACTGAGAATAACCATGCCATAAGGCTAGGCACTTGTTCGTAACAAAACCCAGCTACTGAAACAAAATAGTTTTTTGGAGAGTTGCAGCACAAACATAACAAAATTACTCTGGCTGGGAAGACAAGATGTTTCTCCTTATCAGTTTTTCATCCAATTATTTACATAATGTAATTCACAAAAAAGCTTACATAACCTTAATGCTGAATATGGAACAAAAACCACAAGAGGAACATCAATTGTTAGAATTCTATTTTTAAAAGACAGACAAAATATATTAAGGGTTCTACAAAATGGCAAACTAGAAAGGAAAATCATATAAAGGCAAATTATTTTTACATATTAATGCAACAATCTTCAAATTTTGTTATTAGTAATTATCAAAAAAACAGCTTATCCACCTGTGCTTTTACTGAACCAAGTGGGAAAAATTTAAACACTGTGCAATTGTCAGTTTCTCTAGCAGCACACCTTTACACAGAATGTGTTCTTTCCAGATAAATTTTGTCCCTTGCCATTTTACAATACATTCAGGTAAGCAAAGATTACATCTGTGGTAACACAAGTGTATTTTTCCACATCCTTTTTTAGACAGCTATAAAGCAGTATAAGGAGGAAACCAAACTGCAGTAAGCTTGCAACTAGCTGGACCAATTCATAAAAATAGTTTAAAATTAAACAGCTAGGCATGCCATGCAGAACAAGGCAGGAATGACATTCCAAAGGTTGTCAGGAAGGCTTAGGGCAGTTTTTCTCCTCTACATCAAGATCTTTGAACCAAAGTGTTCACTGCCATTTGGAATAGATCTGTCAGACAGCTGGAGAGCTGTTGTTTTCAGCAACTTGGAAAAACAAACTCTGAAGTATAAACTTAGAGGAAAGTTTCAGCCCATCCCATCCAGTCATCCATCCCACTCTCCCAAACCACACTAGCAGTATTTTTTCCCTCCAATTACGGTTAAAAAAGACAATGAAAGTGTTCTGAAGTAATAATACAGTGTCCACTTACCTTTAACAAAATAGCTTAAACTATATCATTCCTGCAAATTTACTCAGAAAAGTTACATGGAAAGATTGAAAAAGTTCAAACACAGGAACATTTTCTTAAATGAAGAAACAGGTTGTGGTGACTGGATTTTTAAAAAACCCTTTTATTCCTCCTCGACTAGAACTATATAATACATGGAGTTATCCTTTTTTTCCATGGAAGCATTAAAACTATCAGCACTCAGGAAATACTGATGGAATAAAAGTCTTACTATGCCAAATACTATGCTGTGAGAAAGTATGAGCAAGCGCATTTAGGGAAACATTGTGAAGTCATAGCAACAACTGGTACAGAAAAACAGTTTTTACAGCCCTACTTAAAAATAAACTATATACTGAGATAGGAACATTAAGTGGTATGAGTCATGCTACCCTCACAAAATAGAATTATTACAGAAGCCAGGCCTTTAGCACATTTTTTGTCGGGGTTTGGTCCTCCTATCCTCCAAGTAAATTTGCAGAGGTTTTCACAAGTAAAGTTCATTGCACTTTTTTTTTGTTTTTCAGGGTCCTCCATTTTACTGTAAAAGAAAACCTATGAACAACTACAGATGTCACTTAAAATCTAGAAAATTTAGATGGATACAACAAGAAAGATGAGTTCTGCACAGATTCTGCACAAGTGATCACCAGCATCTCACAGAGTTGGGGGTTCTTTGGTGAGCTGGATTGCAGCAGAACCAATAACTCCATAGGAAAGCGCAGTGCTACACCCACTTCCTATATTCTCACAACAGTTTGGCTTCACCCACTTTTGTTCTTCTCATTCCACAACTCCAGGCACATCTCTTTAGCACCTTTTTCTTGTCCCCCAACTGCTAAGCAAACAGTAGCACAGCGCTATAGCCACCAAAAAAGCAGCCCAGAGAAAGTCTTACCAGTTCAGAGCCCCTGCTGCCTTTTGTCACAAGCACACTTTAGCCACAAGAGCTTATACAGGCTAAAAATAAATCACAAAGTCCAAGTGCAGAAAGTAAGTCCATCTTAAGCAGTACATACTGTAATAGCTACAGAAATGATGCAAACAAACAAGGCTTTGGTTTCTTGGCTCTGAATTTCAAGCAATTCTTGTAAATTAGGATACACTGATCTTTGCCACAAGGAAATGGACCTTAATACATAAAGGTGGCTTTTTTTTTTTAAGCTTCCTCTTAGGGAACATTCTAGCTATGCTTTACACTACAGGCCTTGAATTTCTTCCTCACTGCTAGTGCCCCACGGTGTGAAAAAAGGTGCTATAAACATCCTGAGGGCTTAACATACAAGGATTTTAGAAAATATTAACTAATAATAAGGAGCAGACCTTCAGATACCACATGCAAAAGCAGCTGAACACAAGATGCTGCCTCAGCTCTCAAGAAGTTGGTTTTGATATTACTTTGAAAGCAATTTGCAAAATTCCTAGCTTTGTTCATGTTGAAACAATTGGATTTTTTTTTTCTGTGCAACAAATGCACACTGTTAAGAAGCTAAAATAATCCACTGAATCTCAAAATTTCTTTTAAGGCATCTTTCAACAGGAAGATGGGAAAAGGCTTTTAAAGAAATCCTTCAGTTAAACCCCCTCAGGCTTTTAATAACAAATAACTGATGAACTCTTATTGTGAAACAGGTAGGGTTGTTTAAAGTGAAATTTTAACATTCTGACTTCTTTTGGAAGATAATGTTTATTTTGAAAATATATTTCACTATACTCAAAAAGACAGCATTTAAAAAATCTAATTACAGTCCCATGTACAATAGGCTGCTTTAAAGCATGGCAATCACTAAACTGTGGCCCTAGGTGACAAACTGGTCCACAACAGAGAAACATCTAAGAGTGATGCAACTTTCCAAGCATGATCAGCACAGTTTGCTCACGACTCTCGTGCAGATGGATCTTGAAAACCAGCAGGGATGGAGATGGCACAACCTCTCTGTGCAACCTATTCCAGTGATTAACTATCCTCAAGATGAGATACAGAAGAAAAAAAAAATAAAATCCATACTTAGAAAACCAACTGGTGTCGTCATACATTTTCTCCAGGGACTCTACAAATACAAGCTGAGACAGAGACAGTCTACCAGCCTCTAGGAGAGAAAAGCATCTGGTCACATTACCTTTTAAACTTATTTTTGGAATGATAGCATTTGTCACCATGAATCTGACTCTTCAAGATACCAAGTTTCATGACTAAGGAGTGAATTACTTATGTACAAAGACATGACTCAACTTCAATTAGCTACTCCTAAGAATTTTCAGCTATAATATTTTCCTTATTATTCACTGAATTCTCAGCTTTTGTTCCACACAGAACAGAAGACTTCCATGTACAGAAATAAATACTGTGAACTACAAGTATACCTGCCATGAATATGCCCAATCTCATTCGCTGGTTAAATAAAGCAATTTAGATGTTACTTTGTTTTCTATTTTGTCCAAAGAACTTGCTCTATAAGAGTTCTCAGTTTATTTAGGGTTGGAATCTGTTTACTGTTTACATAGAAAAAAGTAACAGAACTTCTTTAGCAATATTGTGAAATCATATAACAAAAGCTGTTAAGAATCACAGCTACTGACAGTGTAAAGTCCGTGAATTAATATGAAAAGTAAATACAGGAAAAAAGAATGCTTCAGTTTACACATTCAAGTGACACCAAAAAATTCCAGCCCCTGGGTGCAGGGAAGAAATGCATCAAACTATGATTAATCACTGCTAGTCAATGCTGTGAAGTCTTCTAATTGCAATCAGTAGACATGACTGCATTTTAGTAACAGAAATTAGGCATTAGATTTTTACAGGTAGAGTCTCAAATTGATGGCTTGGGTCTAGCTCTTCTTCAATCTATAAAATAGGCAGAATAGCACCCTCCTCCATAAGGATTTAAGATAATCCATTAGTCTAAATGAAGAAAACAACTACAGCAACAAACACCAGAGAAATGTCCATAAAAGGTAATTGAATCACTGTTTCTTGGGGAATTCAGCCTCTATGTTATAGTTGGCAGAGCCATGCACCAAATGATTTTTGGAATGAAGTTTACAGCAACCTATTCAGTGAACTGTGAGCAGTAAAGGAAGGAATCTAGGAAATGCATGCTGTGTTACACACTCTGCAAGCTTATTTCCTACCAGGCACACTCCTCTGAGACTGAGAGCAATGTTTATTCCTAGATTTTCTAGTTTGGAAACTGAATAATTTGCCACCTAGACATTTTTCAGTTAGCAAATAACATAAAATGACATTAAATAACAAAAAGCTATCAGTTCATAGGAGTCATTCATAACCCTGAGTAACACAACCCTCTGCACTTCTCAATTAAGGAAATCTTGAGTTTAAGGTTGCTTGATTCACAACAACCTCTTTGGTATTGCATTATAATTGCCCATGCCCACATCTGTTAAATGCTGAATGTGAAACCACTGAAAGTAGCACACATTCACTGCCCTAAGTACACAAGCCATGAACACACATTCAAGCCATAGTTTCAGCACACATCAGAAGATCACTAAAGAGATTAAACTTCTATGATAATTACCACATGTAAAAAAAAAATCCCCCACAACTCTAGTGAGGAGACAGTCTCTAAAATTAAACTCTTCAGGCACATTAACACTGCGTGATGCAATCTTACAGCAGATACATTTTACAATGCATAATCAAAGGAGTAAGAACAGCTATTTTGGTCCTTAGTGATTATTTTACTAAATAAATGAAACTTAAAATTACTGATCAAACAACTGGAATAACACAGCACAGAAGTATATCTTAAACATGAGGCAACAACCCAATGTTCTCAAGAAGACTCTTAGCCTGCACATTTTATTTCATCCATGTAAAATAAAACCTTGCTCTCACACTCCAAAAAAGACTGGCAGAGCCCTGGAGTTAGCAGTTCTTATCTCCTGTCCTCCCTCCCAATAATTAGTGGCAAGACATGCTGGTTAGACATGTTGCTGTTACACATGCCGGTTTTTTGCACATTCATGACCTAACCATCCCCAAGAGCTCAGACATGCTGCCAGCAGAGCCTCCCTCTGCATTTTTCCAATTAACCAGGAGATACCTGAAACAGCAACACTGACTTTGGGGAAAAATTATTATTTATTCTCAGCTTGACAAGCCAATGCATGTAGGTGTATTATTTTAATTGTGCACTTTTTGTTCTAACCAGGGAAGCTATTAATTGCCTTCAGAGGCTTTGCAGAGGTTTTTATTTAAAGTTAGACACTGACCACAGAAATTATTAACAATGCAAAACACATGTTTTAAATGGCATAGATATATCAGCTAAGATGCAAAGTTGATGAAGTGATGTGGGGAGCTTTAAAATATTTGCATCTATTTAAAACAAACCTTAATATTTTCAGATTATACATATTTTTAATCTGGAGGTATGAAGGAAAAAATCCACATTACTGTTTTCTTCACTGCAAGGAAAAAAGTGCATAAAATTTGCCTTTGAGTAAATTTTGCCAGAAAACCAGCTGAAGAACTCAGGATTATTTGTCAATTAAAATAACATTAAAAAATATTCTTCGGTTTTTCAAATCAGAGGTTTTCTACAGTTTAGGATCAAGTGATTAAAATGATAATGTGCAGGAAGAACTTTAATTTAATTACAGGTCTTCACCCTTTCAGAATGTTCACTTTTGTAACACCTGCGACATCACACACTCATTTATATGTCCTGTCAAAGTCTCCCAAAATGAAATTAACCATAATATCTTGCCATCCCTACTAAATAAATAAAATTAAGATAAATATGCTTTTAGGTTTGTTTCAAAAAAAGCATGAAGGCAGCAAAAGACCACATATCTTCAACTTGCAAATTACACTTTGCAAGCATTTAGTTAACAAGAAATCTTTAAGTGTCCAGATACTTTTAAAAATAAATAATTGACCCTTTAATTCCCTAATCTAGTGGGGAATTAGATGGCTTGCTATATACACTCATAATGAAAAGTTATTTTTGTAAAATGTCAAGAGAAATATCTAAAGCATATATATGTCATATTTAGTTTTAGTAGAATTTTACAACAAAACAAGGGGAGTGCACAGCAGTGATATTGATGAATTCTCCAGGAGAGGAACCATGAAACAGCATTCACAGCCACACTGAAAAAACAGTTGCAGAGAGCAGTGACACATACACAACTGTTCTATAATGGTCTGTAATTAAAAAGCAAAATAGAACATTACAAGAAACACTGCCTCAGACATAAAAACTTACGAACTAAACACTGCTCTACTTCAAAACAGAAATCCCAGAAAAGGACATAAATAAAAGCAATACAATAACCATTCTAGAAATGGATGTGTGTTGTGGACAGCAGGCTGTATGAGCCCAATGCCATCAGTCAAACATGATAAGCACACCCCCTGACATTCAAACAAACATTGCAAATCAACACACTCAGCCAAAAATACTTTTCTATCAGCTGTGACACAGTAGAGTACATTTTGGTAGGAAAAACAACTACCACAGTTGTTTGGAAAGTCATTCCACATTCTGTTCACAAGATATTTACCTGAAAAGTCATGCCTTAATTCACTTATATTTTTTCCAGCTATGGAGCTGGGCAGCATAACTGCACAGAAAACCACAGTACCTGCACAGCACTGCCCAACCTCCATTTCCACAAACACAATTCTCTCATCAGCGTGTACTTTAGCACTTCCTGTGTGCTGATGAAAACCTTGTAGCTCAAACTAATGTCTTTCCTCCCCCATCCACACTGCAGCACTCAATATAACAAAGGGTTTTCAGTCATAATATGATTCTGTATATTATGCAAAGCTGAATATTTTGGTGTACTATAACCTTTAGGTAAGACCATGGGTGGCCCATTTTAAAGGATTTTTAATCATACAACTGGCTTCAGTGGAGGAGAGTATTTTTAAATATTTCAGTGAAACACGTAAGCACACTTTGCAGATGCGTCACTTAGGAAACAGATGTGTTGTTTCAGTGTTTCATAGTCAAAAGCTGTACTTTTCCATCTCAGGAAATACAGGGCTGTAGTATTAATTAATTAAATACTGACATGCATTGAATAGAAGTATATCTAAACCCTTCAATGAAGGTGAAACAGGGCAGTCTTCCTGAATCTGAAGATTGTACTGAGGAGCTACTTGTCTTAACTTGACGAAAGAACCAATTCAGATACCTCACTTGAACCAAATTCAGCCTGCTCTTTAACACAGACTTGTTTCCAAAGCCTAAATCACTGTTAGAAATGAAGTCTGTGTATTAACAACATGCCAGAATACCCTATTTTCTGCTTATCTTAGAGAGATACAGAAGACTACGACTGGCAAAAACTAGGAAGGCTGATTGGGGCAGGGGAACCTGCACGGGTGAACCCACGAAAATCTGTGAACTCTTCAAGTACTAGTGAATTTTTCTGTCACTTTTTGGAGATATAAAGAAAAGGAAAAGGGCAAGTGATGATTTCCTTACCATGGATAAAAAGAAAGCACAAAGAGTAACAGACCTTCCTACAGAGTATTTCAGAAAGACATTGCTGAAGGTGAAAGAGAAGCCCTCCCCCCAGACAATAAAGTAACAGACCACCATGTTTTCATGTTATACTTGATATAAACAGTACAGAGACATCACATTTCCACACAAAACTCCTTGGAGCTGAGTGGATTGTTCTCTAGTAAGCAAACCCAACAATTTTCTAGGCTAGATCCTCAACACAAGTAGCCTATAACACCAGAAATTAATTGCTAGTATAGCTTTTGCTCAAGGGACAGCCAAAACTGGCAAAGAACTGTACCCCAGTACTTGTACCCTAAAGCGGAAATTAAATGACCACTCCCATAACTGTTGGCTTACATCAAAGCTATGAAAAAGCTTTAAACAGTAGTTTCCCTAATTACCAATTCTTTCTGCAGGCATTATCCCCTTACTGCCATAGCCCTGCTTACAAAAAGCAGGTCAAATCATCATGCAACATTCTTTGACTCTCAAAATACATTAAAGAGTAATTCAGCACTTGGGGGAAACACTATCAATGTAAAAACTGCTAAAGAAGATGGCCTTACAACTTAAAAGCAACATTTTCAGCTGTGACAGTCATCAGATTATGCACTATTTCATCAGTTTCATTTCTGGAACTGATACAAAATGTACAGACCTCTGCAGAATACAATTCTGCATATAAATGCAGAAAGAAAACCACAGAAAACAACCACATTTAACTTCAACTATCCTTTTTACAGTAAGTTGAATATGTAATTATTCTTTTAGGAACAATAAAAGATCTGTTCAAGTGCTTAAAATCAATGCTATACTGTAACAGCACAAAAGAGCATGTGACTGTATTTAATATTTAAGATTAAATAAGACTAATTCAGATTTTAAAGCAATCTGAATGCAGTTTCAAAAGAATTATTAGGAGAATTTAAATTGCTTGGCTGTGTTAAATTTGGAGAGAGGGTTACTCAATACTTAGTTTCATTAACTAAGATCAGTCATGGTCACTGAAAAGAAACTCTTGAATTCTATTTAAACAGACTTACAGCTTAGTGAATCTGAGGTAAACTTTAGCCAGGACTTCTCATGCTTCTAGGCAATTAAATTTTCTGGTCCTGAAATGGTAATTACTGCAACAAGGTCAGAAGACCTCTACTTTCAACTCAGTAATCTATAAAACACAAGTTGCTGACTTAGTAGAATTAAACAATCCCTAAAAACATGTCTTTTTTTTTTTTTAATAAATATAATGAACTGGCTCCTTACCATGTATCAGTACTAAACTCATTGGTCTAAACTACCTGGAAGTATCATACTTAAATTAGCATCAGAGATCATATTTTATGGCCTTCCCTATATATGCAATTTGACAAGCATAGGTGAGTTGTTTTGGTTTGTTTGGGGTTTTTTAAAAACGCATACAGTACACTTACACCTACTTTTACCCTAATGCAACTGAAAAATCAAGAGTTTTCAGTGTGCAAAACAAGGTGCTGCTGTAAAAGAGGGACATGAGATCCAGATTAGGCAAGTGAGAAGGTGAGAGTTTTTCTTTGGTTCGTGAAGGTTTCACTAATCTTATTAAGGGTTTAGAAAAGAAAGCAGAGCAGCCAGGCTTCCCCATGATCTTCAGCAATCTGGATACATGTTATGTGACCTTACACAACTCTCAAACACACAAATCACTGAAATGTAGAACCCCTAAACATGTGAAATGAATGCTTATATTTGGTCAACTAACCTCACAAAAAAACCTCTTTTCTACCTTGCTGCCACTTTTCAGGAAAGTTTTTTATTTTAAATTAATGTTTGATCCAAGTACAAGTAGGTCAGCCATCTACTCTGTAATCTAAATTGGACTGAAGTTCAAGGAAGTGGGACAAGAGGCCCTATGAGCTGACAGTTCTTGCTCGCACCATCACCATTGTGTTTTTGCAGTTAATAAAGCTGTGCCATCACTGACTGTGGAGCACTGAAACAGCAGAATGTAACCTGCATATAGAAAACAATCAAAAGCAGAAAAAAGAAAAGTAGATAACCCCAACCAAGCTCAATTTAGTGCTCTCTCAAGGGCAAAGTCTGAAAGATCCTGCTATTGAAAATTCAAGCACACAAGACTTACATCAAATAAGATTAAAGCTGATCACAGTGTTGAAACAAAGTCTTAGTAAAAGCAGGAATTACACAACTGCCTTTCTTGTCGTATATGCTGCTAACTTCAGAATTTTAAATGGCTACACAAGGATTCTCAATCAATTGCTACTAAAGGTACAATAACACACCTTTTCTCTTTTTGAATTTAACTTAACTCACATGTCAGTAACACCCACACTCACAAAATCGCCGTATGATAGTTGTAACAGCTGAGAAAAGCAGGCACAAATAGCTTCAGAATAAAGTGATCAAATTTCTTAACCTATTTAGTGTACTACAAATCATTCCACACATGATTCCACAAAACTGCTTAATATTAGACTCCAGAAAGTCTAGAGCCATTATATTCAAATGCAACATCATCTTTTAAGTGGAAATAGAATTCAATTGGTATTTTTGCATTATGCATAATAACATGAAGCAATCTCAACAGACCAAAGTCAGTATCATGTAATAAAATCATTCTGAATTATAACATCCAACTTGCACACGCTCAAAATGAACAGCTTGAGCTGGAATTCTAACAGGTACTTTGTGCATAAAACATATATGTAACGGTCTATATGTACACAAATATATAAACCCATATATAAACTAGAGCTTTAGCCTAGAGCTGTTTTTAACACATTGAGATTTTCAGTCATCTTATAAAAGGCACTACCAGGGTCCACATCCAAGGGATTTTACTACCTATCACTAGCAAGTGATCTCATGCTTCTGAATTCAGCTTGACTGTCTCACTAGGTTCCATCACACATTTGTCTCCCAAGGTTTGTATTTGAGATGACAGCTGGGATATATCCAGTGCCTGTCCAAGGCCAGGGTGGGGTGACAGTGCACAGAGACAGAACTGCACCATGACACTGTGGGCAGGGCTCTGTGTCCCTGCTCACAATAATAGCCAGTGCTCTACAATAGTTTGTGGTTATTGAAATGAGTCACCTGTCTACATATGACTGTCATTATAAAGCTGTATCTCCATATGGCTTGTCAGTTAAGAGGCTGAGCAGCAAAGGAATCAAAAAAAGGATTAAATTATTCAACAGCTGAAACAGCTGCAAGATGAAAGCTTCAATTATAGAGAAATACCTTCCAAGTTTAACTGAAAATAAGACTTCTATTTCCCCAAGAGAAAGAAAACCAACTGATGTGCTTATTCAACAAATAATAAATTTCACATTGACCTATCTTTATCTTATGGTAGAATAAAATAGATATATAAGACTTGGAAATACTGCAGAAAAAAGCATTAGACAATTAAGAAAACATGACAGAAATTGCATATAGAAAGATATTATTTATAATATTTTACAAGCAACACATATGATACATTTCATAATCACACTCTTTAGCATCACAATTCAAGTCAAGAACATTTCAGCTGAGAACACCTGTGAAACTTAAGTACAGACATTTCTCACTTCTGGTTCTGAAGCTTAAAGCCTTAATATATAAAGATTGTGAGAAAAAGTAGGCCTACCTCCAGAAAATCTCCTAAACCCACAAAGCTAATTCCTCCTCTAGTAATAAACAGTACCCACGATAACTCCTTGGTCACTTCAAGCTTTCTGGAGAAGGCAAGTTTCTCAAACCCACAAAGAGAATCCCTCTAGTAACTCCAGCCATGAGCTCATTTAACACTAAAGGCAGCTCAACAGCTGAAGAGTCAGGGTCACAAGGAACCTTCACACAATCATGGCTCCAACGAAAGCTTTTTCAAAGTTGGTTTGTCCTTACTCCCAAAGCTTAAGGGTAGAGAGCACATGAAGGAACAACTGTAAAAAATATTTCAAAACTATACTCTGGAGTATCTACTAAGGTTATCTCAGAGCAGGCAAAGTCATGTTTAAGACAGATGTGCAATTTAAAAAGAGAAGACTAAAGGCACAAAGGAGAGATGGTGAGTATAGCTGTAAGGGTTTTCTTGTCATTAAGTATTATTAACCTGTGGTATAATATCTGAAGAGTACACAGACAAATACTCCTATAGAAGTTTCTTTCTTTCCTTTTGTGTTTAACTTGAAATTCATTTTATACTGAAAAAAAATCTGTGCAACTGTCCATATCTGAAGGATAAAAGAGCTGCTTCACCAAGACAAAATATCTAGCTGATGCATCAGTTATCCAAAATTATAAAAATAGACAATACACTTAAAAACCAGCTATATTTTACTTCTAAAAGAGCATTGGTAAAGAATTTGCTATGTAGAGTATTCAAGAGCTTAATAACCTTGATTCATTAGACAACATGCGTTTATTCTCTATCTTGTGATTTATAAAACTGAAAATAAAACGTCCAACTCTTGCCACCTTCCAACAAATTGCCTACCTTTTCCCCTTATAAGAGATATGAACAATTTGAAAATTCAGTATATTTCATGATACCTTCATATCTACTTTATATTTATCACACTATCTTAAAAAGCCTGTAGCCATAATTCCAGCTGAAAATGTCAATTTCAAACCAAGGAAGGCTAATGTTTATTGATCCTGTCATGGACCAGTGACACTTTAGCACTGGAAATTCTGCTCATTTGAGTCTGACTATTGATGATCTAGTTAACTGTGACAGAGGACAGTCTTGCAGACTTTGTTTTCATCAGGAAAAAAGTCCATTACTTTTCAGGTCCACAGAAGATAAACATTAGATCTGTTTGCATTTTTAAAGCCAGATTTTAATTGGGAATTTGACACAATAACTGATGAAATTGGGAAAAGATGAGGATTATTGTGAGAGTCACAGGATCCTGAAAATTAATCCTGGGAGCAGATGAGGCTGGACTATTCAACATCTCTTCAAAGAGTGTTCAACAGCCACACTTTTCTACAGTAATCAGATCCCACAAGAAATACTTCAGCTGAGTATTTGTCAAGTTATGATGATCATAGAACTGTGCAGCAGCCTGACCTCTCTAGTCCAATCTTTCATGGGAAAGGGAGCCTTGCTGAGATTACCCAGCACCCTGTCCAATCAAAGCTTCAAAGTGTTCAGTGGCGGGGACTCTACAATCAATTATCTACCAATTCACAAGACATCACTCAACTTCTGAATGACACTGTTGCTTTTGTCTTTCTCATGGCCAGTTACATTTAGTTTGCTTTTTTACCTTTTGCACACACACAACTGTACTCCATTTTTCTTTTTTCTTATGCTGAAGTACAAGGCTACACAGATGAATCCTGCAGCCAAAGCCATTCACTAATCCTTTAACTACGAATTCTAATATGCGAAGACAAATTTTATGGTACTGGTACAACACAAAAAGTTCACACTATACTTAATTCATGTAATGACATAGGTCTTTCACTGTGGTCCATTCTGCATGACATAAATTGCAAATACTCAAGTAATTAGGCTAGAAAAACCACTCATTTGGTACACACATACTCAACAATTAGTCTTTGCCCTGGCCATGGTATGTCCTGGTATAACTACCTGCTCCTTATCATATGAACATATTTTTATTGTAACATCCACTGGCATGACATAAAGCTCTAAATCCAAACTATTTCAGATTTGCATTTCTACCACTGACACCTAAAACTCCTTTCAAAGGAAGGCACCTGTTCTTTCAGAAATATTTGTGTGTCTGTTCTTATTGATACACAAATTGAAGAATTTTAATAACACCAAAGCAGTCTAGCCAACATTTTGTTAGAATTAACATCCACCTGCAGTTCAGCTGTAAGCACTTTTTCTAGAAGAAGATACAATAGTTGCCACACAAATCTTCTGTTGGTTTTCACTCTGAGGCTCTCAGTAATGATAATGGTAATCATCTGGAATAATTTAGAACTGCAGCATAACTGTTATGCAATATCAGAAGAGTCCTACGGTTTTTTCAAAGTTCTCCCTGAATGCTTGTGTGAGAATATATGAACTATATCCCTACATGATTCACCAAATAAAGAAGTTTCTAAAGATAGCCTTTTCAACCTAAAAATAGTGCAGCAATAAAGAAGGCCGTTTGAACAGGTTTAATGCTGGCTCACAGCTGTGACTAAGTCCTAGCAAAAATTAGCTTTAAAGTTACTTTTAATAACTCCCCCCATGGTTCCAACTAACAATCAAAATGCATCACCACTGCCCATTTTCTTGTGTCTGGAAAGGTGAAAGTCAATGGAAGACAGCACCAGCACAGACAAGTTTGAGAAAAGTTCCTCCTAATGTCACTGATATAAAGTAATCTGGACACAATTATACAGGAATGCTCCTTTTAGCTTTGAGAAAAACTTCAGGCTCAAGGGATCCAATATATCCAAGTACAAAGCCAGCACTTTTGCCTATAAGATAAAGGCACTGAAAGCTTGTGCAAATTTTGAAAACCTCTAAATTAATATTTTACAGTCCTCTAGTTAGGGCATTTCAGCAGTAATATTCCAGAATATATTCAATGATTTCAGGATTTGGAGGCAAGTTACTTCCATAAGGCTTACTCAGCTTAACACAGATAACAATTCTGTATCAAGTTCTGAATTCCAGAGAAAACCAGAAGGAATCAATAAAAATTCTTAAATGAGTTTTCAAATACCTAACTTCTTGCTTGAATATTTAAGTTTCAGCAACCTAGCTTCAGACAAAACTCCAAGCTGTTGCATTTTCATTTTATATATTTGACATATATATGCCAAATCCCTACTTGTACTTGTCTTTTACCTGAGATGATTTCCCCCCACGTTAGGACAGAAAAACAACTGGGAAACAAGATATAAATGTCTTTTTAAGCTTATGTGGTTGGACTTCCAGGAGCACTTTCAGTATTCACAGCTACACAAACTCTAACGTCAAAGCCTAGGTGCAATATGCTATTCTTTGCACATTCCAATAATTCTCCTGAGCCACTTCAGCTGCATAAATAGAGAAAGTAGCTCAAATTTAATTCATTCTGGGAAGCAATGTGAAAATTCCTGGAGGATTGCAACAACAGTTGACAAAGCAATTTAACAAGAGCTGTAAGTTCCACATTGCCTATTTCTCCCCATTTGCAGTGTTGAACACTGCACAAGTTAATTGGTATTGCATTACAAAGAGAGTTTCACAAGACGTTCATAAAAGCTTTTTTTTCCCCTGAAATGAGATTACATAACTTTGTTCTCTAACTATTCTATAACTACAATAAAAAAATAGAAGGATTAATGTGATACATTTTTCCTTGGCAAATTCAAAACATATTTTGTGGTGTGCTTATAAAATCTTCAGCTTTAAAGAGCAAATTTGTGCAACAGATTTTGATGGTATTTTTCCTACCTAATAAATTGCATTCTAGTGAGTACAGATAAATTAGATGCTTTACACAACCCTGAAAATTAAAAAAACCCAAACACACTATAAACTTCAAAACTGAAATACTAATAAACTTCAAAACTGAAATACTAGCATCATTCACAACTCAGACATATAATATCAAAAGATATTACACTGGATAGCACTATTCACTCAGAAAACATAGTATTTTGTCCATATGTATGAAATAATCCATATGTGAAATAAATACTGCAAATGCAAAAAAATAAAGCACAAACCAAATAATATACCTTTAGATGTACTTGAAAACCTCCACACCTGTTCATTTCTTTCCTGCTGTGCAGTAAGACACCTTTGCAGTGACATAGAAACTTCTAAAATTATTACCGTAAAACTAGTAATTTTGTTTAGAAACACATTAATTACATGCTAAATTTAGTACTACTTTTCCTTAATTACACAAAGTGTTTCTCCAATGCCTAACAAGTAGAAACAAAGGTGCTTCCTATCTGCCAGCCTCTTTTGCAAGAAAGGGGAGGAGGCATAAAGGGGAGATCTCCAATCACAGTTTTAGTTTCTGTACAGGGCTAGTAAAAAACCCCAGCAAAATGGATCTCTGTAGACTGAAACACAACATCACATTTTATCATACTAATCAAAGTATAAAGCATAGAAACTATAGGTTATCTTGCATAGCCCAAAATAAATTCAGAATCATTGTATGATACTTGTTTCATTTATTTGTGTTTACCAGTTATGGATCTGTTTGGGACTGACCTGACAACCATTAACATTGCACAGCACAGATTTTACTCATGCCATCACACACCACAGGATTTACATTCTACCAGAAACTACGAAATAGCCTATGCTAAACCAAGAGCTAAAAATACAGTCATTTAATACAGACTAAATCCACATGTTGCTCTCTGATCTAGGGATGCAACCAGCCAAAGCAGAAGCAGCTGCCTATATACTACTCTGGACAAAGAATTTCTTAGCCAAATTCAAACTAATTTTATGATCAAATCTCATTTCAAGTAAATTTTAAGGTTCACATACAGATCACTTAAAACTATATGGATTGTCCTTTAATTTCTTCAAGTTTGTGTCTATGAACATAACTAATAAATTTGGTCCTAGCTCAATGAACAGACAAGACATTCATGATATCCCAGGCACCTTTACCAGTGCAGACAACAATTAAACAAAGAAAACCACAAAATGTTCTGCAACTGTTCTAAGATGTTCTCTGATAGCCAACCTAAGCACCTGCCTAAAGAAAAATAAATCTGCTGGTATAGTACTTCACTCAGAATAGCCAAGAAAGCAGATTGGACATATCCCAGAACAAAAGTAATCCAACTAAATCTACTTCTTGAATTCCAATAATTCTAAAAAAAAGCAAAACCAAAGCAAACAAATACCTCAAAACCAACAAAACCTAAACAAAATCCACCAAATTAGCAAAAAAACCCTCACAAAACCAAAAAGCACAAAAAACCAAACACCCAAAAACACAAACCCAAAGAAGTTTTAGTAAGGTAGGGAAGCAGTTTTTCAGTCTAGGAAATTATAGCAATGGCATGGGGTTTTGTACACCCAGATTTTACCCAGGGAGAATAAAAAACAAAAAAAAAAAAAAAGGAAGGACAATATTAACATTATAAAAACACACTTCATTCTTTGCACAAAATTGCATCAATTTTGGAAATTAAATATTGAATTGAAATTCAAAGCTACTTCTTCAACACTTAGTTTAACAATAATATGCCAACAGATTAATCTAAATAATTTCCTAAACAATTATTAAGCATTCACTTTTTTCTGTAAATACTGTATTTCATTACGTAAGAATAAAATATCAGCATTAAACCTTAGAAACACCGACATTATTTACAAGAGAATATTCTAAAAGTAAAAAGGCAAGGACTTTTGGCTCCTTTCCACTTGGAACTTGTTTAAATTTAAAAAGTATTTCAATTGTTGTCTTCCACTCCAAAATATTTAAAGCAAAAAAAATCAAGAGAACACCTACAAGTTTACCTTTAAATTGATGAATTGAATATAATTTTATACTTATTTTCTATTCACCTATACATTTAAAATTGATAAAAATCAATAAACAAGTTCAAGCATATTTGCAATTCCTTTAAGTAGACAGTGTAAGGGTAGAGTGTGAGTGTCAAGAAGAGTCACATCTTCCTCAGTTGTATTTCAGCAGTTCAGGTAGCACAGCTTCAGCTGCCAGGGCAAACAGTAATGTTGCATTTATATCCATTCAATTTCCTTTCTTTATTACACCTGACCACCTTTGGCATGCATTTGATTATAAAAACATCTGTTTACATTCAACATTTACTTTACAGGTCAACTTTACAGAAATCATTCATTGTACTCCATAGCTCATTATATAGCCTGATCACTTTGTTATGGCATAAATTCATTCCACTGACAGTGATTCTGATATTGTTTGTGCCACATCCCCAGTCATCCCTCCTGGCCCATCCCTATGCCATTGATTCTGTTTGGGAAGTCAGGTGCTAAGATTTATCCAGCTGAAAATGACTCTGCAAAAATAAAAGTTTTTTGCTGGACCAAAGAACCGAGCTGAGACACAGCACAGCCAAACACAACCACCACGGGGCACATAGCAAAAACAAATAGCTGAGTACCAGTGAAAAACTCATTTCCTGTTTTAGTCACAACACAGACTATCACTGGTTTTGACGTAACTTATCACTGTGAGTAGAAGCAGCAACAAACTTTGGAGCCAGTTTAACAAGCTACAAAATGTTATGCTAACACAAATAGGCAAGTACACAGATCACACACAAGATACCCTTCAGAAAAGGCTGGCACCCTGAAAGAAAGGCAAAAAGATTTTTTCATTGCTTATGTGTAAGCAGCAGGCATACAAGAGATTATTGCCTTTGGGAACATAAACCAAGACCATTTAATAACACAAACTTCACTGTACATGTCACACAGCTGAAGAGCTTGTATGTGGTTATGTAGAGAGAAAGGACTGGTCAAGAAATGAGTGGTGACATTTCACAATAATATTCATTTTTCATCTGAAATATTAGCAACTTTAAAGAACACTTAATACTCCACAGAGTCTCTGCATCACACCAGCACTAAGTGGTATCCACTAGAGGCCACTAATGCACACTGCACAACACAGCACACACAGCTCCTTCTGCAACGAGCTGCTGTGTGAAGGAGAATGGAACATTATTGTGGGGCCCTTGGGTCCCCCCCATGTTTCACCTTCCCAACTACAAAATTTGTATGGGATTTATAGGTGACAGTATCCTAACTCAAACAGCACATTGCATTCACCATGCAGGCACTCCATGCATCCATACCTCAAAAGAGAATGGATGACAGAACTAGAAGTCATCCTGTCCTGAGAAGCTCAGCTTCGGCAATCTGATAAAACAATATTACTTCAGTATTATTTTAATATTACTATACAATATGAGAATAACAGATAATTACACAAGATTTCTTTTAATAGCTGTCCCTAAAGCCACATTAGAAGAAGAAAACCACATTACCTTAGAAACACCTCTATGTAAAGTGGAAAAGAGGGCAAGTTCATAGTAACAAATATAACAAAAGCTAGAAATGACAGAAGATAGCAGAATGAACACAGAAATAGTTGTATTGGTAGACTGCAACTATAAAGCTCCTTACTGTAACAACCTTCATAATAATGCTATCATTCACTTTAATGTAATAACAAGGCAGAAGATGAATGTTGACAAATAACCTTATCTGAGTGGTATGATTATCAGCCTTCAAATTAGCAATTAAAAGGACTTAGGAGCCCAAACCAGGTTTATTCAAGAATTTTAAAATACTATTTGGGATGCTCTAGCAGGCTCAGAACAAAGAAACACCTTGACAATGACCAGGCATTCCCTCTTTCATGCTCCTGAAGGGAGCCTTTTCCCCCATCCTTGGAAAATTACCTGATGTGGTACAGAATAACCTCCAGGTCCTGGCCATGCCCCTCCTGCCTACTGCATCAATTAACCCATCCTGGCCAGAACCAAGATAAGTCAATTAGAACAAGTGAGATTGCATCTCAGCATACCAAGTTGATAATTATTATTACATAGTAAAAACAAAGATACTATACAACCAAATCCTTAGCATCACTTTCTTTTTTATGAGGACACCATACTGAGTGATGGTTTAGTTTTTTCTGATCAAGATACAGAATAATACAAGCTCAGTCTGATGTTACATTTGTTTTGAGCCCTGAAAAGACAGAGTCAAGAAATATTACAAAGCTGGATGTGTTAATCAAGTTACTGCCAAGCTATTTACCATTATTATTGGTGACCTGTGAACAGATCAGGAATCATGACTGATCTGCTGCCCAGACAAATTTCAAAAAAACCTGAGGAAATATAAAATAAGACCAAAATCAGTGCTGATAAACCTATCTGGACTGTTTGCTGAAATGAGCACAACATAAAGAGCCTAATTTGCAATTCACATTGGGCTGTATAAGACAAAGTTTAATTTCCCTATCTCATAAATATGAACTAATATTTTAAGCATGAAGTTTGAGGAATTCTGAAATGGAGCAGAACACTCAGCTGAACATGTTCAATGAATTTTAGAATATAAATAAAATGCAGTTAGGTAGCAGCTAGAAGTATATATTATCTGACTATACATCAGAGAGATTACCCTGTTAGGGGCAGCAAGACTAATTAGCTAACTGGGCACCTAACAGGGTTGTGGTAGACTCTACATCTATTTTACCTAAAGGGGAAATTTTCTTTGTGGATGTATCAAATGCCAACAGGGATCCATTCACACAAATCTTATGGATGGTCTTTTTCAAAACAGAGCAGATGATTACAAATGGTTCTTTCCTGGATTAAAGTCTATTAATCATTCCTTTGCATTTCTTCTGCATACTATTAGCAATTGGATAATTAACCTAATTACATCTTTTAAGAGCAGCAGCAATTAAAATCTGTTTAATTAAATAATAATATCTGAAAATGTCTACAGAATGCTAATGCATGATCCACATATCAAAACTGCCTATTCATTAAAGCCTTCTCCAATGCATGCTCCTGGGGATACAGCCAAACTTGCAGCCCATGGAGGACCCCACAGTGGAGCCATGAAAGCCCAAGGGGGACTGTGCCCCCCATGGGTAGCCCAGGCTGGAAGAGGCTTCTGGCAGGACCTGCAACGCTGTGGGGGACCCACACTGGAGCAGGTTGCTTCTGAAGGACTGACCCCCTGGAAAGGACCCACACCAGAGCACTCTGGTGTGAAGAACTGCAGCCTGACAGAACTCATGTTAGAGAAGTTTGTGGAGAGCTGTCTGCTGTAGAAGGAGAGAAAGAGCATGAGGAACAAAGAGTAGCTGAGATAAACGTGTGAAGAACTGACTGCAATGCTCATTCCTTGTCAGGCAGAAAAATCAGGAGTGAAGTTGAGCCTATGAAAAAGGAAAGGGTTGGTTGAAGGTGTTTTAGGATTTGGGTTTATTTCTCACTACCCTACTCTGATTTGATTTGCAATGAGTTAATTTTCCTGAATCGAGTATGTTTTGCCCATGATCATAACTGGAGCGTGATCTCTCTGTCCTTATCTCAACTTGTGAGCCTTTTGTCATAGTTTCTCTGCTCTATCCAGTTAAAGAGAGTGATAGAGTTGTTTGGTGGGCAGCTGGCATCCAAGTATGGTCATCTCACCATAGGACAGCAATGACACAGGAACAGAATAAAACTTTTTTTTCACTTAACTTCCCATTTAGAACTCTGTTTGCTTAAGACAGCATGGAAGTGTGCTTTGGGAAGCAGCACTATGAATCAAAAGTTATTGGTTGATCATTCTTTATGTGCTGGTTGTTACTACTTTCAGTTGCACCAGCTTTCAAAAACAACAAAAACCTCAACTCTCAGAGCTCTAACATAATAACAAGTGAGAAGGCAATACTCCCAGGTGTAGGTGTAACAGTTTCTAAGAATTTAATTCCCCAAAAGAGGGAAAGCTAACTACTCAGTTTATTTCTATCTGTATCTCAATGACACTAGACTGGCAGCATTCTTTATATGAAGCTCTCTAATGCACAAAAACTAATGAAAAGTTCTGTAAAAGAAATGGTTACCTAGTTTCTCCTATATAAAACAGTGTATTCACATTTTGGAGTGGAACTGTAACCTCACTCAACACATCAAGAACTCGGGAGTAATTTTCTTCAAATGAATTCCCTCTAGACCTTAAAGCAAGCTGTTCAGCAGCACTTAGAAATTAAGCACAATTATATGTTGACCGGATTACTTTGAGCGCTTAGATTATTTCAGGTAATTGAAAAATGCGTTTTGAAGCTTTTATCTTTAGCTGCTAAGGGATGAAGAGAACCTGAACACTTCAGAAAAACAAATTTTTGAGAATATTATTCAAGAACTGTGGAAGTAAGCATGCATACAAGTTGATATTGCATACATGTGGTTCCATTAAATACAGAGTTCATTTAACAGATTTGTACCTGTTTATTATCCATTTATCATTTCTCCCAAAAACAAAGCAGCATTGTTCCACTCAGCAGGGAGGTAGGTATCTGTCAAATGGCCAAGAAAGCCTCAGTTAAGGCAGAGGATGAGAGATTTAAGTCAAACCAAAACCATGTCCCGTTTGTCCTATGACTCACTGCAGATTATTTATTGAAATCTGTGCTTCACACTACCTCTTTTAAAAAGGGCATATTACGCATATTCACTCTGCATCTTTTATTTAACTTAAGTCAGAAATTAGAAAAATCCCCAGCTCATTATATTGTTTGTCATATTACTTTAAAGTTAATCAGTATGGCTGCGCCTCTGCCATTGAAAATTTTAAAAAAGTATTTTAAAAAAATCTTATTTTGATGTTCACCTACTATTGCTATGCCAGGTAAGAAGTTCTGTGCAAGCTGGTTTTGTAACCCAAAACCCCGGCTGTGAGATGCCAGGCACAAAAACTCTGCTAGACCTTTTGGAGCCCAGTCAACATACACATTTTGTTGCTACAATCACCAGGTGGCAATAGATCTACCTGGTATGTGGGAGAGATTAATGTACAATCATACATGAAAGTCAGACTTATAAGCCCTGTTTGTGCTATTCATGCACAAAGACACAATAAAATAAAACAAATAATATCACACTTCTGCAACAAGGACTTCGGGATGAACAGTACAGTAATACCAAGGTCAGCCAGTTTTATTAGTAGCAAATTACTTTATATCAGAAGCTAAGAGCTTGCAAGAACAGCAGAATTCCATGATACATTCATCACAACAGGCATAAGAAGATACATAGAAGAGAAGAAGAATAGGCATAGAAGATATAGAAGATACTTAGAACATACATTCACATCCACAGGGTCACTTAAAGTCTGAGTGGTGCCCATTTTCAGGGCATATACTACGTTACAGTTACAAGGTTATGTCAAAAGATGACATCAAATCCAGGCTTTCTGGTTTCAGCAAAACCCTGTCAAAGAAATATTTAATAATACCATAGAGATTTCTCATTTGCACCATTTCTGCTATTTATATTGCAGTATGTCATTCACTACTCTATTCTATTACATACACTAGGGTATGTAATAAAAGGCAAAGAAGGTAGTTTAAAATTTTTGGTCTATAGATACCTTGGAATTAGTTCTTTAAAACAGTCATACACAAGCAGAAAGGATTAACAATATGCACTGGCTCAAAGCCAAACTGTTTGAGATACAGTTTTCCAATACTATCAAAATGTTTACAATACCTTGTGTAAGCCAGAATAATTTTTAAGTATTTGCATAATCTAAAAATTTGAACCAAACCACCTTACCTAAAACCTGAGAGATATTTTCTTTTTGCCTTGGAGCTCATTACTGTGCAGTGTTACAATAGCCATGTTAGTTCTACCCCTATTTACTAATTAGGGCTGGGAACCTCCTCAAATATTGACACATCCTGTCCACCAAGATCCACAGGACTCTAACCAAGTGCACCAGTGGCTTAAGCACAATACCTCACACTTCAAGGAGCACTCATCAAGGCAGATTTTAGACCAAACCATTAGAGAAATTTGGATTATTCCCCTCCCCTCAGCAAGGCACCTTAAAGGACAACACATAAAGGAACAACATTCAAGTCTTGTGACAAACTAGACTATAGAGACTGTGGAATCAACTACAGGGTACAGCAGCTGTTTTACTATCCACTCCAGGTTATTCTTCTCAACCCCAGTGAGCCAACCAACCATGTAACATTCATATTAAATACAGCATTCTATTCAATCACAGAACACTTAGCTCGGTTTACCTCAGCAGTTACATCACTCTTTTAGTTCCTACTTTTTCCTTTTCATCTCCTGGGAATAGCTCATCGTTGCATTAAGTCAAAAATCAGTAACTGGGTTTAGTTGAAAGGAACAGTGTCACCTCTTGAAGTTCTGGGGATTACGACAGAGCTTGAATTAAACCCCATGTTACAAAGAAGTTGTTAATCTTACAGACTAGTCTTAAATTCGAGCATTAGATACTTCATTCCAGGCCTCAGGCAACAAGAAAGTCATTAAATCATAGTATTTTTTTAAAAAGCAGATATTTTAAGAACTAAAAAGGCACTCATTAATTAGTTAATATGAATGTTTAAAAATATATTAAAAATACCAAACCAAAAACCACCTTCAGTCTGCATCTACTCTTCTCCTGGCTAAATGCATGAGAAGATGCAGTTTTTCCAGGAGCTGTTACACTAAGAAAACCAGACACAAACTCAGAAACAGAAAGCTACCTTTTAGCTACTTTGTATTACAACACAAATTTGTACAAGCACAGGCAACTTTTGACTAAGCATTTAGTACAATTCCTGCAATCAACACAGAATTTTCTTAGCCTTCATTTATAGGCTACCTATTCAACCCACAGTCACCTTCAGGCTCATTTTAACCACAATCAGGGAAGCACAGAATTGACATACAGACATCTTTAAGCATGTAGCTCAATCAGCTCTAGAGCAGAAAAAGGCGTCCATATGCTCCACAGACAGACCACGAGAACAAAACTTCTCATTCCTGACACTAAATCATCCAAACATGTCACCTGGTAAAAATAACAGGTTCACTGATTTCAGACCAACATTCAAGTGGCTTGTCACAAGAAAAGAAGGCAGACATCTACCCAGTAGAAAGATAAATCATCTAGGTATTTTCTAAAGGCATTGTTTAAAAACATTCATAGACCACAATCAAAAAGCCATTTTATTATGATGGTATTTCAAAGGCATAAAAAAGAAAAAAAAATAAATCCAGATTTGTGAACTACTTCCCAAAGGCAGTTTGGAGCACTTTAGCACAGAACAGTCACAGCAAGGCGGCACCTGCACACCTCTTCTGCTCACCACACTGAAGCTGTGGTGAACAGAGATCAGGGATCTTTAAAATTATGCTGCACTGTGCTGAACAGACATGCTCCTTATGCAAATATGTGGTCCTGTTTAAGCTGATTCAGCCATAATTGGCAGAATAGAACTACTATCTTTGAAGGCAAATTGCAAGTTTGACGAAGTATAATTTCAGGCAGGTACAGGTATAAAACAGCCACCACATGAGCGTTCAGTGTTAATAACCTTAATAGTAAAGAATGCAATTAACAAATTTTGACCAACTGAAAAACAGCTGGCAAACTCTTTTAGTTTGAGAATGATCCTTTTGCTGCACTGAACCAGAATGAAAACTCAGTTCTTTACATAATGCAGCCTTCAGTATGGCTCTTATAATAATGCACTACTACTGCTTTAACTTTTAAAAGGGAAAGGTTTTTGGCTTCAAAGAAGAGCTGAACAGATGCTGGCATGAAATCCCAATTAGAAAAAGGGAATCCCTCCCCCACTCCCCAATATCAAGAGAGAACAGTCTCGGGCAGCCTCTTAAGCAAAAGGTCGTGGAGGACAACAGAAACAAAAGTGCCTAGCACATTCACGGCTCATTTTTTTACCCCAGACTGTGTCAAATTATCAAACTTACACAAACAGGCATAGGAAACGTAAGGAGTGGTGAAGTAGCTTTAAATTATCCTAGCTAATCTATAGTTTTAATCAAATAATTCAAGTGTTTAAAACTGCAAGACTGCATTTAGTTTTCAAAATGTTCGGTTTACAAAGGACAGCGTACACCACTTGTGTCTTTCTGGCTCCCTTTAGTGCTCAGGCAAAAGGATGACTAAATCTATCAGCTTCTGAGCCACTCCAAGCAGAGACAGCTGAGGACAGATACAGTACCCATTATGTTCTTCCCTAACCAGGTAGCCTCAGTGCACATAAAGAGATGTCTGTCTCTCACACAGACGTTTTGCTCTGGGACATGAGGAGATTCTTTCCATAGGCCAAAAAAGGGAAAGTTAAGATAGAAGGCGGCAACGCAAGACCAAGAAGCTTGACTGAGCTGGGTCATTACCAGTAGTCAGGAGGGCCTGAGCTGTCTAAAACCTCACTCTCCCCCGTAGAAACATCTACTCCCACCAAATCAGCATCGTTACCCGCCGGGATTTCAAAGCGAGGAAAATCCCACCTGCTCAAATTTAGGACTCCATCCTCACCTTCTTTTTTTTCCCCAAACCAAAGCCGCCACCACCACCGAGTGGGTCACTAAACTTCCCCGAGCAGGGAGCTCTCCCCTCCTACAGGAACCGAGCCAGTGTCGTCATCCCTCGCAAGCCCCGGCCCTGCCCTTTCCCGCCTGGCGCCGTGCAAGGAGAGCTTCACCTTCCCCGCGCCCGCCGCAGTGCCGTGGGGTGGGCGACCCGCACCCAGCGGGCTCCCCGGGGGTCATCCCCCGGCCGGCCCGTTCGGCCTGATCCCAGTACAGGCAGCCCCGCCGGCGCGGCCGCGGCACCACCGGTTCCCCCCGCCCAGACCCACCGCCCGCCATTGCCCAACGGCTCCGACGGGGATTCCAACCCGGCCGCCAGCTCGAGCCTCTCCCGAAGGCGGGACCCCGGGACGCGGAGCGGCCCTCACCTGCAGCGCCAGAACCTGCCCTTCGCCCGTGCCCGGCGGGGGTGGGGTGACGAAACGGCGAGAGCGCGGCGGAATCGACCCGACCCCTATGCTCCGCTCGGCGCCGCCGCCCCCGCCCGCCACCTGGCGCCCGCCCAGCCGTCTCCCCATTGGCCGAGAGAGCGGGCAAGCTCCCGCTCCGCCGCAGTCCATTGGCTCCCCACGACTGCCAATCAAAGTCGCTTCCCCGTCGGGGGTGGGGAGGCCCGGTGCGCGCGCCCGCCGCTGGCGCGCGCTCCCCGGTGGCCGTCGGGGACAGTCAGAGCCACGCGCGCGGCCCCGCCCCCCCGGCTCTCACCCCAGGAGGCTCCGACTGCCCCGGGGGTGGCCCGGGCTCACCCCGGGGGCGGCGGCTACCCGGTATGCCCGGCCGCAGAATAAGCCAGGTGTCCGAGTGTAGGAGACCGTGACAGGAGCACTGCGGAACGTGGCAGGGCGCGGCGGGAATAACACTGCGTCCGTGTCCCGTTTCCACGGCGGGGCACCGTGAATAAGCAGATGTTGTTCTCCGAAGCGAAATGCGAGCGACTTCACAGATCCCGGGAAGCGTCAGGGACTTTTCCGCGCCTGGCAGTGGTGCAGGCGCTGATCCGCTCCGTCGGCACTGCTGCACCGGGAGCGCCCGCTCAGGGCCGGGCCGGGCCGGGCTCGCAGCTGCCCCGGGCACGGGCTCAAGGACAGGGACCACCTCTGACACGGTACTGCTGGTTTGGTTACACCGCTCTCCGCGGAGCCACGCGGTTCTCGCTCAGTATCAGAACTGTTACTCACGCCTTCGCTTATCTTTCGGATGTATTTGTTTTAGACAGAGAACTATTTCAAGTTTCAAGCAGCCGCCACCACCCTGACCTTCCTTCGTCCCTTCAATCTTTGCCTTCGCCGCTGGTTTCTGCGTTTCCCTTCCATCTGCCCTTCTCATTGCTGCGCCTCCAGCGCTGTCCCTGGGGAGAGCCTGGTTCGAGGACAGCAAAAGCTCCGGATGACTGGGTAGGGCTGCAAAACAGTACTTTCCTCTTGGCCATATTTCTTATGCAAGTCCACATATAATCAGATCGGCGCCCAGTCTTCCTGTACTCTTTCACTCAGTCTGTGACTCATTAACTTTAGTTCACTTAGATTAGTTGAGTAGGATTTTAAGACCATAACACTGTGATAAAATTTATCTTCTGAATGTCCTTGACAAATGGATTTGAATTAATTGCTATTAACATTACTGTGAAATTTGGCCAGGTTGGTAAGCTTCCTAAGATTGAACGTGATTTCTCCCTTCCCTAGTCTCCCTTTCCTCACTCTCCTGTGTTGAAAGTTAACAGTTCACATTTGAGAGGAGACATCTTGTAATTTTTTGTTTCTTTCACTTCTGACCAGAGCTGCACTTTAGTTTTCTACAGTCTCTCTCACTAATGTGAGATCAAGCTTTCTTTACAGCACACTAGAGGGGACACATACAATCATAAATACAACTATTTCTGTAAGGAATTAAGCTTCTATTTTCCCTAGAGCATTGTCAAAACTGGAAATGCTCCATGCCAGAACACCTAGACTTTCTTCAATCTTACATCAAAATAGACATTAATCTCTTTGTTTGCTCAAATAATGCTCAAACTTGATCAAAGATGGAAGAAACAGAAGAGGATTTCAGGGTAAATGATGGAACAGAGCTCATACTACGATGAAAGAGAATTCCAGTTTGGCAGAAGTCAGAACCTGCAGCCTGGGGTGGACTGGCACAGAAAATCCCCAACTATTCCACACAAAGTTTATTGAATGCTACCACCTTGTGCCCCAAAACCACTCCACTGTGCAAAAACCCAGGGCTGATTGCATCTATTCTACTCCCTGTGAAAACCAGGGCCCATGGTTCTTATCTTAGGCCAGTTTGGGGACAATTATTGTAAAATAAGTAAGAAAGGTATCTTCAGGTCCCGAATCTGGTGGCACAAACTATCAGACAATCTTTTAACAATGAAGAAAATATTCTTCAAATCAGCTATTCCCATGTATTGACTTAGGTAGGCTGATGTACTGCGTATACGTTATATATATATGTATAACATATAATTATTTATATTACATTATAATATGTACATGGAAATTGTATATAATTTATTACCCTATTTACATATATTTTACTGTATTTCCAAATATACATTTACTATACTTTTTATATAGATAATATATATATATTATATAGAATCTAGAATATATAATCTAGACTATGTAATACACACACACACACACATATAGGTACAATAAATTTAGCCCTTGTATCATAGTGGAAAGGCAGTGTGTTGTTTTGGGAGTCACCTTCATATGGAATTTCAACTCGTTGTGGCTTCCAGGGGAATGGAGATTGATCAGAAATGAGGAATTTACACATTCCTCATTTTTTGTACAAACAACTGGACTCAGATTTTAGTACAGCCTCAGAAATAACAATTGTGGTTTTCAGTGTTTCACTTAAACATCTTTATGATTCAACTAGCATCTTTAAAACGGCTACAAAATATGTTTATAAATGCTATGAAATAATTTTGAGGATTAAAAAATCAAGACTATTAGCTGGAAAAAATAAAGCTTACCAAAAGGCAATTTTTATGAAAATCTTAATTTAATATTTGTAAATTTCTCAAGGTGCCACTTTAGGGAATAGTACTTTTGAGCCTGCTGAATATTCTTTCCTGCTTGCAAGATGTTTTCTATCCTTTTGACACTTAAATGAAAAATGTCTAGACACCTTTGGAAGTTAGTAAGACAATAAAGGTTACCAGAGTTTTGAAAATACATTTTTAACTGCCAAGTTTTTACCCCATTCCAAGTGTAGTATTTGAAACAATTTGTAAGCAACATTATTGGAGTCACCTTAATGTACTTTTGGAATCAACATTATTGCTCTTCCTGTGAAGAAAGCAGAATTTGTCTGCACTGGGGTTAATATACATGCTTGTACAGTAATTTGACTGCATTACTTATAGTAACAGTTTAATGTCTGTATAAATATATACAGGACTTGAGGCTACATGCGCTGAATAAATACATATATGAACTTGAAAAACTGATTGGGAAAATACACCTCAAAGGTTAATAAAGTACAATTTCTTTCAATTTATCAAATGTAAATTTGCTTTATGTACATTTAAAGATTACATTTTTCTCATAGTAAATTAAAAGAGATTAGTGGTCTAATTTTATCTATCATCAGCGATGCAAGATCCCAGCAAGATGACACTATTATGATGCCATAAATAATTTACTTATGTAGAGAATCACACTCCACCATATTAATAATTTTGATTTTGGTACTTTGATGTTTTTTTCCTAGGTATTAAAAAGCAGTTGTTCTCTGTACATATTCAGTTCAGTAAGCATGTGACATCCAGTGAAAGATTAACTTAATATTTTTCCTGAGAAGAACAGCTGACAGTCTCTCCAGCCCCTCTGGTGAGCACTTGATTCAGACTGTAAGGAACAGGACAGGAAGTTTGTGGGGGGAAAAAAATCCTCTCATTTTAGATAAGTATCCCACGGTTATTTTTACTTTTAACACAATCTATTTTTAAATATGCTTCTTGTTTCTTCTGCTGTCCTCAGAAATTCCATGTGTTGTTTTAGGCACTAGTACTTTCTCTATAAAGAAATTCTGTCTCTTGCCTTCACTCAGAAGCAATTTTGTGTTTCTTGACTGCTGCCATAACATTTCAGAATTCTCTTCAAACTCCTTCTCTCTTGCTAAGAAACTCCATGTGTTATAATCTTTATTTACACTTCAAATGTAAATTTAAATCCTGAACCATATTTTGATTGCAAATATAATGATGTTACTGACTATATACACTGCCCAATGACAACGAATTTCAGATTATTAAATTTAATTCCACTCAAATCAATTTCACTGTTTTACTGCCCAGCTTTCACTGGGAAAGAACCTTTCAAGTAAAAGCCATGTAATTGTCTGAAGTACTTTTTGTTGTCTCCTTGTTTTTCAAAAGTGTTTTTAATTACTGTTTCATACTGTCCAAACTTTTCTATTTTACAACAATTGTCTATGACTACCTTGGATGTGAATTATTTGCTTTTAATAGGTACAAAATTGCAGAATAATTAAGGCATAGAAGACTTTCTGTCAATAGCAAAGGTATCTATGTGATCGTCATTCCTGGGAAAGTTCAAGTCTGGAGAGCTTGCCTAGGCAACTTAAAAAAGGTGGAAAAACATAGTGTCTAGCCCACACAGTTCAGAATAAAAAAACCCATTTTTTCTAAGATATTAATTTATGATCCTATTTCCTCTTAATAATGGAATTTTAAACAAAATTGTGGCTAAAGTAAGCTTTTCCCAGCTATCCGCATTTGTTTTCTGCAGAGAAGACAGGAAAAAAGTTTCTGTTTGTTTTGTTGGCTTTTTTTTTTTTTTTTTTAAGAAGCCACACAGGTCAGCAAAAATGGATACCTCTGCACCACGGGGAACAGAGTCCTTCCCACTGACCCAAAGGCTGGAGTGAACTCCTGTCATAAAGCAGGCACGGAATGTCAGCTCCCTTCTGTAATTTCCATCCAAGTCAACGGAACAGCAACTGCTTGAGCAACAGCACCAGTTTATAGTGCCACAGTAAAGCCCTTCCTTTACCACAGATAAATGAGCTCTCTGCCTGACGTGCTGCTGATGAAATGCAGGGCTATATATCTTCTGTGAATTGTCTGCTGTTTTGCTGAGTTTATAGCAGGAAGTGAATCAGGAGCCAGGGACATTTTAGGCAGAAGTCCTATTGTAAAGCCAACAGTAACAAAGTAGCTTTAGGAATATACTGTTTCTTTTATACTAATTAAGTTCCTCAAGCCATGTACAGAAGCTATTCTCTGGGAATCTTATTAATTTCTTCCATGTCAAAGAATTAATAGGGAGAAAGGTTAGTGTCCAGGAAGCAAGCCCCACTGTTCAACTCTAACAATAAACTCCTTCTACACTGATGCCATTATAACAATTTGTGTAGCTGTTTAGAGCTTGTCCATTTAATTCTTCATACAATACTGTCCTTATGCTTCATACTGGAGCATATGAAGAACAGTATTTTAGGACTGAGACACACATTTATTATCAGCTCTGCCTGGCAAGTTATTATACTAGCTAAAGTCAGAACTTTTGAGAACCGTTATTTCCGATTTATTTTGCTCCCCTGAAAGCCAAAACAGTTTCTTTGTGAGATACATTTGGAGGATGACTGGCCCAAGGCTGCAGTTAATTACTCAGAACTAAGAGCTTATCTGCTCGCAGTAACTCAGATTTAAGTCCTCTCAGTCAGAGCTGAAACAGGTTTTAATCTTTCGGAGAATCAGGCTCCAGCAAAAAGAGCTACCTTACCTCTGAATGAGAGCATCCACATGAGGTTTGTCATCTTTTATTACACATGTCAGCATCACTCCTGTAAGTCAATTCCCCTGAACTCCTGCAGCAGACACCTGCCTCAAGCAGGAAATGCATCTCCCTCATCACCTCAGTTCCAGCTCTTAGCAGAGCATGCTCCAGGCTCTCACCAGCCTGGGCACCACTTGGTACCATTAGTCCTATCCTACTACAGCAAGAGATTTAGTTAAAGATGCAGAAGGGAAAATGTGAAGATTTTACCTCTGAGTAAGCAACTGAAGTTTTTCCCTTTCAGCTTCTCTTCCTCCTAACTTCATTTTCACCTTTACCTTTCAAGACCAGGCACAAACCAGCATCTCACAGCATAATATCCACGTATCATCCTCTTCCTCCTCCCACAGAACTATTAGCTATGACTGCTTTTGTTTCCTTGGCACCCTCCAAGTCTGCAGAAAAGCTTCTTTATGCACACTCATTCCAGCTAACACTGATTCTTTCCTTACTCAAATTCCTTCTGACAATTTTTCAATGAGCCTTAAAAACAGACATCACACAGCAACAGAGCTTCCTAATTTTGAATTTCTCAAGAACATTTCACTGACGTACACAAGGCCTCAAGTTCTCCATAGAAAAGGAAGAATTTCTGCTCACTTACAGATTTTTTTCTGGAGCATGTGTTGTGGTTTTAAGCCCAACTGGAGATGAAACACCACCCAGCCACTCACTTAGCTCTCTCTCTTCCCCTTCCCACACTGGTGGAATGAGGAGGAGAATTGAAGTAGAACTTGTATGTTGAGATAGGAACAGTTTAATAATTAGAAGTAAAATAAAATGCAATAATAATGGGTAGTAGTAGTAATAGTAATAATAATGATAATAATAATGAAAAAAATCACAAGTGATGCACAATACAACTGCTTACCATCTGCAGACCCCCCTTCTCAAACCAAAATCAGACCTGTTGACTAACTCCCCCAGTTCAGAGACTGGCCATGACATTCCACGGTATGGAATATCCTAGCCAGTTCAGTTCACTTGTCCCAGCTGTGCTCCTTCTCTCTTCCTTTTGTGCACCTCCTCACTGGCAGAGCAGGAGACAAGACAAAAAAATAGTCCTGGACTTAGGATAAACACAACTTAGTAAAAACCCAAAACATCAGTGACTTATCAATACCACTCTTATTCCAAACACAAAACACAGTACTGAGAAGAAATTATCCCAGTTGAAACCAGGACAGTTTAGTACTGATAACCAGAAAACCAATCTTGGTATATTAGAATTCCATGTTATTTCAGTTTTGCTCCTTAAACTCCTTTTACATACATATGTTTTTAATGTTAGAAGTGAAAATATAATTAGGCCTTCAAATGTCAACCTCTGCAAAAAGCCTGTCAGGAAAATGAAATGAGGTGAAAACAGTCTGATGTATAAAATCACTAGACTATTGTTTTTAAAAAGAAAATGAAATGAGATCAGGAAGAGAGGGTCACTGCATTTGCAATGTCTTTGAATTCTTGTTCTTTAAAGAGAATATTGCATGATTAAATTCATGTTTGGGTCAGCAAGATAAATTACTAGTAATACATTAGTTGGAGATATAACTAAAATGTGGTATCAACATTTGAAACCTTAATTCTAGTTCTGAGATTATTTACTACATAGTCAAAGATTCCTATCAGGTTTTTATTTTCCTTTTCCCCCCTAGTTAGTAATATTTCAATGCTTTTATTTTGAGGTAGTACTGATAATTTACTAGCTATTTTACAAAGATGTTCCATCCTCAAGTGTTTGAAATATGCTTTCCCAATACTACACCGGGTCAGAGAGAAGAATTTACATGTTTAGAACTGACAGGTCTGCTACAAAAACATTTTCCATATAAAATACTTCCTTACAAATAGTTTATTTTACTTAATGTATCTGCTATACACTGGGACAGAAATCTTTGAAAGCAACAGCAAGCTTTCCAGTCCCGACTTTTGAAATATTGAATAGTGAGGATGCAAGCTTAAATGAGCTGACCCTTTCTAAGCCAGCAGAAACCCTCTAAATAATTACATAAGAATATCCAGTATATTAGCATACTACATGCTAATATATTCAGTATATTACACGTATATTAATAATATTACAGAAAGTGCCATTACTAGTTTGTGTTGTTAATGTCTGTGCTCTGGAGGCCCTGATTCAACTCACAGCTTACATGTAATAACACCACTGCCCATACAGAGTACCACCAACAAACCAGTTTGGAAAACAAAGATTATTTAGATGCTATTATGGTTATTGGGTCATTGTGAAATTACACCTAGAAGTATCCCCTGGATTCAGCCTCCACAGCCTTCCACAGCAATAAATCCTAAAAACCCAGAACAGAGTGCTACTGTTGCAATACAAGAATACTACAACAACACATCCTCTGTCCCAGCCACTACAGAAATTACTCACAAGCACTGACAGAAAGCTTCATTTTTCTTCTATCACAGTGCCCTTGTTATGTTACCTGTCTGTTAAAAATATAATCATTACTACAGAATACTACTTACTACAGGCCCACAGTCCCTAGGGCTGTTACTACTTCCCACTTTATCCCTAACGAGTAGGGGTAAAACCGGAAACATCTGCCCACTAAAGATCAGTAATTAAAACAACACTATGATGATTAACACATCTGACTACACCTCTACTTAAGAGCAGTTTGCCTGTCAAGGCTCAAATATACAAGCAAGACTCACAGTCAGGAATTGAGAAAAAGCCTCCACCACCAATAAACCCCACACCAAAAAACCCAAACAGAAAACCCCAACCACAAAATATGAGACCTGGAATTTAGGTGAGCTTTACCATCCTGCAGTGATCATCTTACCTTTCACTTATTTATTTCAAGAGTCAACTAGAATTGTAGGGGCCAGTGAGAAGATTCAAAGCTGATGAAGAGAGAATCAGTTAGATTTTATTTTAGTGGAATATACAAGATGAATGAAGACTGTGCTTGGAGTAACTCAGCCTACAGATTTCATTCTTTACTGCCAGGATAAACTCCAGATTCTCTGTAAGGGTATTGGTCAGTCCAGCCCACACCTGCCCTTCCTCCCCAGCACAAGCTGCTCTGGCCAGACTGTGTTCAGCTGTCCTGAAGACCATGGTTTCCTGCCCTCTTCTAGGAGGACCTTCCAAAACAGGTGAAGTGGTGAAGTTGCAGGTGGTGTGGTTTAGGTGTTCAAGAAACTAAAAACTTTGGGAGAGCTAAACCTTACCAAAAAAAAAAAAAAAAAAAGGAAGACGGGAGGGAGAAGGAGAATAAAATCAACCAATGCATGTTACTATTTATAAATAACCACCCAGTATTTGCTTGAAAGTCAAGTGGAAGCAACAGCCAATCACAGACCCCACTAGTTTATTTATATGCTTTGATGTTAGAAGACTGAAATACCCATTTTTATCTTTTGCTCCTTAGTTTTGGTAGCTAAGTTTTGCATCTTAGTTTTGGTAGCTAATCATCATAACTGTTATCATAGCTACCAGAAATAGCTTGTCATGTACCACAATATCTTTGTTAAACAAAATATACAAAAATATACAGATATTTGTGTTATATACATGCATAAATACACTGAGAGATTCTGGTGCAAATGAAGATTTATCATCAGCTTCAAGCAATGAAATTTATCACAGTATCTGGTTGTTCTGTTTTTCACAGACATGCACTATCTCAAAATAAAAATTAATGGCTACTGAAAAAGTCCATCAATATACCATTGAAACACTCCCTCAGTCCATAAAACTTCCTACCTTTAAAGAGTTAGCAGCTCAGAACACTTAAAGGAAATAAAAACCTCCAACCCTCAGCAGATAAAGACTTGCTTTTCAATTTGTTAATACTGGTTATAAATCAATAGCTTCATTAACTGGCAACAGCCTCAAGTACATGTACTGCTATTTTTTCCAGATGCTCATCTTTTATGACAAGAATCTGAATCATCACTGTGAAAATACTAATGTTTACCACCATCATCCTTTTATAGAACCACAGCTTATTTATTATAGGCAGGAAGGGATAGGCTACTAGAGGAAATGAATACTATCCAGAACAGCAAGGAGCTTCTTTCAGATTATGCATGTGGGTTGCCACATTTACAAATAAAGTTCTTGATCATTATTGAGAATTAGTTTATACAAATCATATAAACGTAACTGTGTATACATACACAGTCTATAGCTATTGTTGTAATAATTATCAGGTCAGTATATGTCTAGTACAGTTCCTGGGCTTGGAGTGCTTGTTTCACTTTTCAAAGACTGTTTTGTCTTTGTCAGTATTTCCTACATGCAATGTAGCAAAACATAGCAATCTGTTCCAAAACTTCAAGTTATTCTTGATGTCTTCCTACCAAAAGTGTAGCTGTTTTTCTGTCATCACTTCCAGGTGGCTACAACAAGCTTTCCTGAATCTCTTGCACGGCTTCCTTTGAGCCCCGAGGACTGCCCAGGACGACCCCGCAGGTCACGATCAGTCCCGTCGCTCTGCGCCATCTCTTCATCATATCTGCAGATGAGAAAACCCCTTCAGTGCCTTGTGCTGCTACACAAACAGCAGTGGGTCCTGTACATTCTACATCTACAACTGGAATTTGATACAAGCTGCTCTGCATACAGCTGCAGGCATAGCATGACATGCAGCTATGAATCTATAATTTTACAATACAGATCATCCTGAAATATCTTCAGCCCCTCTTTGAAATAAACAAGTCATCTGGCAGCTCTAGTTAAACTCCTGAGTTTGTGAAATTTTGTGCTTATGAAGTTCCCCATGTACTTCTGCAGGTCTGTGGTTAAGCAGAAAATCAGCCTGCTGCCAGTTTAAATAACTCCTGAGCTATTGCTTCAAAGGGAGGATTGTTAGCTGCAGTGTTAAAACTCCCCTGTTGCATCACAAAGAGAAAAGGGAAAGAATGAGGTGAACTAAACAGCCATGTGCTCAAACAAAATGCATTTGATGACATGTATTTGGTAACACTTAACCACAGTGATGAGTGGTTCTGTAAATATCTAAATCCATTATAGCCTCAGATAACTTTAGCATAAACTGATTTTTCAGCTGCTATGCAAATTCCAAGCAGAATTTGTTACAGATAGGTAATTTTAATTAAGAAAAGATAATAATAAAGAATTTTGTAGGAAAATCATAAAATACACTTAGTTATACTGTTTTATATGTATTCATAGCTACCATGTGTGTAACATTCATTAAATCTTAAATCCTAATTCAGACCGCTTATATTTAACTGCTTTTACTAATATAGAGGAAAAGTATTTAAGATGAACATGAACTAGTGGATCAACTACGTACATAAAGTGCATTCCTGACATACTGAGCAACTGCACCACTAGTGCTAGAGAACCTATCCAAATGTTTTCTCAAAAAAGATGAGAAACTGTGTCAGCAATATGGTATTCAAACCAGTGATCTTCCGCATAAAACCAATCAATCCTAAACAAATCTTGCAGACATCCCAATATAATAATCTCAGTTTCCTTCATTGCTGTCCTTATAATACAGATCAAGAAATTAAAAAAAAAATCTGACCATTCTATTATTTATTATTACATTCATTATTCACAGGACTCAAGAGATATTATTTCTATGAACTGGGAGCAAATTTGCATCAAGTAACTTTTAAACCAGAACCAACTATTTTAACTTTTTAAGTATCATGTATATATTAGCCTCCATACAATTAAAGTTCTGCATATGTAGAAGACAAACATTCTCTTTCCTTCTGTCCCTCAGTTCTAGCTGCTGGAAGCTCAGAAGGTGCAAGCAGGAGCTTATCAGGCAACATTGTCTCTGGACATGAGGCAAAGAAACTCTGCTTTAATGCACTCCCACCTCCAAAGCAGGTCCAAAGAAAAGAAGTGGTACTTTGTGCCCATTTTTCATATGAGAATGAAGTTTACCTTATCTTTTTGGTCTACATTACACATCAAAAAAGTGAGGTGAAAAAAAAACATTGGCCTTTCTATGAAACATTGATAAAACTTACAAGACTTCATAATTGCCCAGAACCTCGTTTGGTGGAGTTTTATTCCATTTGCAGTCAGGAATTTCCCCGTTAGGCACAGCAATATTAAGCGTGTCATTAATAAGATTATACTTCAAGATGCGATCATTAGCAGTGCTGGAAGTAAGAGAAGGGGAAGCATTAACCTACAAAAGGAAAAAAAAAAGCAGTCAGTATCAGTTTTTGGAGTGTCCTCCAAACAGCATGTGTGATGGCTGTGTGTACCATACAGGAAATTGAGCCTTGGTGGCTCAAAGCATGTCTTTCAGTTCCTCAGGCCCTAGAAGGAATTCCCCACTGGCCATTTTTCGTTTCACTTGGACAGGAAAGTAACCACTCTGTTAAGTGTCTGTAGTGTCAGCCTGAAGATTTCTTTTGCGATGAGATTCACCAGGGTGAATCAGACAAGACAGAATTTTAATTTCATTTTCTGTTTACATGGTTACAAACCCCATACATTTGAGTCCTTAAAATTTGCCCAGTTTACATGAATTGCTGTTGCACACAGAAATCTGTGGCTCTCTTCTGGGTAAACAACTTTTCTCTAAGTTCTTATCTGAGTTTTCCCCTGTTATATTGTGAGCTGGAGAGTGCTCTCTATTCAAAGAGCCACATTGTATCCTGTTTTAATTAAACCAGGGATTCATTTAACATATCTTTGTTCCACATTTATTTTGGAAAAGTAGTATCAGAACGATAAACAGAATTTTTTTATGAAGTTCACTTCAAATTAGATTGAGAAGGAAGTGGATGGATAAAGGAAGAAGGATGGATAAAATTTATATTGAACATACAGAGCTAAAGTAAATATATGGAAGAGAAATTTATGTAAAAAATAAAAAAGCTTTCCAAATATCCTAATTATATTTAGTATGCCCCTTTTGTGTCCTCTCAATCTGTAACATTAAGGCTATGACAGCATTTAAAAATTAAATTTGATGTTTTGCTCCATGAAGTCAATGCCCATTTTCCAAGTACTGATCCAGCATTTAACAGGGCTGCAAACATTCAGACTGCCTCTGAAGTGCAGCTGTATGGACGCACTAGATTTAGAAACCAAAACAGAAAGCCATAAACAAATAGAAACACAAAAGAAATAGGAAAGAAAAGCACATGGTAGCTTGGTCATCACATGGCCTATCTCACTTTCCAATATTTTTCTTAATCCATTTACCCGATAAACAAAAAATATTGTTTAAAAAGAGGAAAGACTACATTGAAATCTACTTAGTTTTATTCTGTGAAATGAAAAGGAAGTTTTTTTCCTGTATTTTATAGAACTTTACCTCAATTAGCCAGGGTTTAAGCTTGTCATCAATGATAATGTCATATCCATAACACTCAAAGCAGTGTTTATCATTATTCATTACAGGCTAGGGAAAAAGAAAATACAGTAATATGTATTAAAATCTACTCTTCAGTAAGTAACCCAATTACCCACTTTCTTTGCTAGAATTTACATGTAATGACATTATGAATCTTCTACAACGCTCTTTAGTATTGTAACTCAAATATAAGCTTGCTAACTAGTATGTTCAGCATTGCCTCTTTTTCTGAGGCTGGATGTAAATATTTCAATACTAATGATTGCATTGACGCCAAGTATTGAGTTATGTTAATTTCCCACTATGTCTCCATAGTGAAAGTAAGTGTTTTTATACTTTGCAAAAGTAATAACTATATTTAAAGGCTGCATGCATCAGGAGAAAACAAAGTTTGAAAATTTACAGCTTCATTTTGAATTCTTTAAATTTTAGAAAAGCAATTCAAAGACATTTCTTTTATTCTGCTGCTGTAACCATGCAGAAATTTTAGATCAAATAATTACAAAATACATTGAAAAATTTTAATTACTCAAAGTAACTATAACACCAAAGCCAAGAGAGACCAAGAATCAAGTTGTGCTTAGATGCACATGCTCTAGAGAACCAGGAGCTTTCCAGCATCTGCTAAACATTTGCTGTATGCATGGTATAATACTTTCTTCTATGTGAAGCTCATTAGATCTTTCAGAGAAAACTTAGTGAAGGTTTCTGAGATGTTTTCCACATAAAGAATAATGAAGCTTTTAATTTCTTCAGGACTGAAAGAGAGGAGGAGGAACAAGAATCTAATTACATGTGTCATTGTCAGAAGGACAGAGGAACAACAGACTTCATGCTCCATCATTTTCACTTCTCCTCTTCTAAGGTTTTGCTAACATTTGATTATATCCCTTTTCTTCTCCCAAGTACCTTCAGATATGATTTCCCAGCATATGCCAGGTTAAGGCATGCTTCCCCAGCTCCCACTGATCCTAGCTGCATGACCTTGTCCCTGTTTCTTGTGCTGATTCTGGTGTTCATCTGTTCCTTCTGTGGCTCAGCTTATTCCCCTGGCAGAACACCAAAACATCAATAAAGCAAGGTAGTAATTGTCAGTGCACAAGTGAGCTGATTCAGCTCTAAATGGTGCCAGGCCCAGCCCAAAAAAGAGGACAAGACAATGTACTTGGGACCAGGAAAGTCCTTGGCAACAGTGAGTTCCTCAGTTACACCAGCTGACTCCCAGAGTGCTACCTGTCCTGTAATGTGATCACAGAATATTACCCCAATACTAGAAAGTCACTCAAGCAGAGAACTGGCTGCTGCTGCTTTAATTTTATTTTTTAAAATTAAATCATGATAATTCTGTGACATACATAAAAGTAGTGAAAGTACATTATGTAACTCTAATGACCTAATAGCCTTAGGTTTCCTTTGATAAATTGTTCTCCAGAGGTTTTTTTTCTTTGACACATTTGTTATTGCTGGAATGACGTCACATATTTTGGCAGAACTTAATACTATTCACAACGGCAGTATCAAGTCATATTAAATAGTTCATAAATCCCTCAAGGAAAGAGATTTACTCACTCCTTCAAATATCCACAGACAACTCAACCCACTCACCCACCCAAGATTCAGTTCCCTCATCTCAAGAGGTTTCAAGAAATCAAGAGGTAAGAGAGCTGCAGAAATCAGCATCAACACCATCACTCCAAGAGTAGAAAAGAGAAGCAGGGATTTGAATGGCAAGCTCACTTCCATGGTTATGGGAAGCCTGCAGCTGGAACGCTATTGCTGGCAGCACTCACCGCAACAGCCTTCAGGGACTGCACAATGATCCAGTGAATTTCATCAAATAATTTGTTGGTGACTTCCTTTCCACGGGTGCTCTCCAGGTACAAGCGTAAGTTACTCACTGTCCACTTGCCTCCATGGATATGGTTGTAATCATCCTGAAGAGTTAAGGAGTTCACTCAGACTAAGATTTTGAAGTTGTTCAGCAGGTTTTTTCTCATCCTTACAAAAAGTCCCCTTATATTTACAAGTATTGCTCTAAAAACAAAGCTGGCTAATTGGTCTTGCAGCTTCATGAACACCAACTTTGAACTGCCCTCTACATAAACAATTGCCTTTATTATAGCCCTAATATGCTTGTATCGCACATCGTAAATAAAGTAATAAATCATTGTTAGGAGAAAAAAAACCTGGGTACTTGGACAGTTTTATAATAAAGTATGAGTTATTATTTGGAAATAGAAGTTTTAAAATGTGAAAGAACTAAACACTTTGCTCCTCTGGGGATAAGGACAAAACAATGAGCAACAGCAGAATTTCACTGAAGGTAGTTATTGTAAAATGCAGCACTTGAAAGTGTTTGTCTGTGTTTCTTTATTTAAAGTACAACTTACCTATTCCCTGGTATCTTCTTAATGGTGCTACTTCAAGAAGTTACATTCAAGAACATAGTGAAATGACACCTGAATTGTTTTTAACAGTTAAAATTTTCAATTAATTCAGTACAAAACCCCACTAAGTGCTACTGAAACTCAACAGGGGGAAACAGGAGGTTACCTTATGTTGTCTTTTCAGAAGCTATCAAGGCTGTACATTATTCCTCTTTAAATGGAAAGACAAGAGCAAAGTGAGGGCTGTTCACACCGAAGGAAAGGCACACGTTCAGCCCTCAAGGTTCTCCCAGGACAAATGCTTTGTCCCTTTATAAAGTGTTCTCCTCAGAGTATTTCCGAGAATTAATAACTGTATGTCTGATAAATTACAAAACCCGGAATGCACAGGGCAGAAAAAAGCTCTCAGAAGAACAAATTCTGTCATCCTCTAGGACAAGGTCAGAGAAGCAGCTATCTTATTATTAGGCTTTCTCCTATAGCTCCCTCATTAGTAAATTTGGAGAAGTGGACTGTACAAATAAAGACCTGAAACATAATTCTCAGGACTTGCACCATGGAAAAAATGTCTTGAGACCAGATTCCAGCAAGGGAACAGAGATCAAAGTTTCAGCCCTCTTTGCCCTTCAGAACAAGTACTCAAATCAAAACAGATTGCAACTGGGTAGAGCTTTACACAATCACAGTTGTTTCATTGAAGATATTAAAACAAAGTGAAAATAATGATGTATAAGAATTATTGTTGTTTTGTTTGTATCACACATGCATTTTCCAGCACCTCATCATGCTTTTTATAAATTACTGAAAGGTCAAATTAGGTACAGTTTTAGAAGACTAAAGCTGTGCAGTCCAAAAGCCTCCAAAGTTACACGCACATTTAAAACAGAACAAATAGGATGGGTAGCACAGCTTTACACTAAACTTCCCTTCTGCCTTTCTGCAAAACTGAACAGATATCAGTGATTTATAATTTATAAAAAGCTTTTCAAGTATTCTAGTAATAATTCTAAATTCTTAGGTTGCTACTTTTATACCCATTTCTCTTGTCCTTTATTCTAAGTGACGTCACCATCACGGTCACTTATCTGGGAAAAACCTTGAA
The DNA here is from genome assembly GCF_014805655.1 of Passer montanus. Lineage (NCBI taxonomy): Eukaryota > Metazoa > Chordata > Aves > Passeriformes > Passeridae > Passer > Passer montanus. Next base: position 2,686,293 of record NW_024357170.1, on the reverse strand, counting down.
GGCCATTCTTTAACTGGTAGAGAAGATTGAAGGGTGCATAATAACAAGGCAGGCAATGTACCATGTGCCTCACATCATCTCTCTACTGGCAACACCGCAAGGATTTTTTCTAAAAGTTGTATGGGACCAGCTTTCACCATAAGTAATTCTCAGTGTGCCCCGTCAAACCAAAATATGTTTGAAGCCCTTCACAAATCAGCAACTGAGCAATAAAATGTTTGTAGTACTGCAAAATGGTATATTTGACCACTTACCCTGGTTTATAACTACCAACATTATAATTTACATTATTGTTACAGCAATATCCACACAAAAACAGCACTGCTATGCTGCACATCTTATGGAACAGTAGCAGAGAAGGCATATTAAGCCAGGTTTCAATTTAAGATATATTGCATATATCTTGTGTATGAGTACATGTGTATACCTACATTAATATAATCAGGAGCATGTATGTGTGTGTGTCCATACATAATATTTTCCATACCATCAAAATAAAGCTTCTGGCATTAGGAAGTGCAACAATAGAGTTTTAATGACTGTACCAGAGGCATGGTTTGTAAATCACAGATATCTGCTAAAAACACCAATGGGTCAATCATTATCAAGTCATTCCCTGAAGGAACAAGACCTGGGAAGTGACACTTTATCCCCTCTATGTCACCCCTGCCCCACTAACCTTCCCTCCCCACTGCTGAATTTCAGCCTACTTTGACATGAGGAAGGGCTGTCAAAGCTCTCATGTTTCCACTTGAGTATCAGTAACAAATTACAAAACAGAACTGTTTTGCAGGCAGAGCTCCATTTTTGTCCATGCAAAAGGAAGCCACCAGATGGCCAGGCAGCACTTATTTATCTCATGTTTGCAACTCTACATTCCCTTTGTTTCCCACAGAAGGAAGGCAGGGGCACGAGGTTGGGGGAAACACCGGAAGAAGCTGGAAAGTGCTGTGATGAATACGTGCTGGAAAGAAGAAATTTAATTAACTGCCAGAGAGAGAGAGGGAAGGAGAAATGAGGAAGGGGATATTAAACCACTATTATAAAGTATATATCCACATGATCCAAGCTCATTAATCTATTTGTTCAATTCATAAGTGAGCATGTTGGCTTTTAAATGAAAGGAGACCCCTCCTCTCAACTACTGTGAGTCAATACTGAAAACATCACACTCAATTACAGAGCTGCAACTCATTATCTTGACTTCTGATTTGTGGTTTTCTAAAATGTCTACATTCTAAAATGTATTTATTTGTAATTGCAAGATGAAGTATTTTAATTGCAAGATGATGAAGAGTATGACAAAACCTTTTGATTCCAAGTTTCTGGGACAACTAAGGAAAATCAGTCTTGCTACAAAAGAGCATCTAAGAAATCAGCACACTTACCCCATGTTTCTGAATGGCAACATTTGTAAGATGTACAAACATGTTATCCAGTTCACTTGTACTTGGTGTGTATTTCACTGTGCAAAAGCGGCAAAACCCAAGCTTATACCTTAAATGCAAAAAGTCATTAAAATGTGTTAAATCCCTGTGAGAAACAAGTAAGTGAGCATCCTAGGATACCAGTTACTGGTTAAACTTCCTTGTGCAACACGCACAACATTATTTTGACTACACTGGACATTATCTCTAAACAAAATACAGACATGCAATCTTACATGTAACATCTCAGTGGACGATAGGTAGACACCAAAACATAAAGACGAAGATCAAATTTCTTTCCACCAATTAGTAAGGGATTGTTGATGTAGAGTGAAATCACATAGGCTTCTTTGGAAGACTGAGACACAAACCTGAAAAACACCAAACACATCTCACAGTATGATATTTGCAACAATACAATCCCTGAAGTATTTTACTTCTTTAGAAGTGTTCTGTAAATTTCGAGTTGACTGAAATTTTGCATCTTTTGTCAAGATGGTGTATAAAGTTGTGGTGGTTAACAATACACACTTGGCATCAGGCCTTATCCATTAAAAAAAAGCTGAAAATACTATAGAGATGACCAAGATCAATTACCCATTTAAACTCACACAATAGCTGACCAAACCATTCACAACGCAGCTCTACAAGACAGCCTTATTCCCTTGAAGAGAATTTAGAACTTGGCAAAGTCCAGACAAGCAAAAAGAATGTAGTGCATTATCTTCATTATTCAAGGTCTTGTACTACTGGAATATTTGCATTTCTGCTTGGTGTGCTACTGCAAACCACTGTGAAAAATTAATATAACTTTTAGATTGTGACATTCTTCAGATTCCAACCAAACAGGGAAAAATACTCAAATGATATTCAGCCAGTCACTCGGTCACAGGAAAAAACATAAGTTGTGTGATCAAAACTTCTAGTCAGAGAAATACATAAAATTGCTAACCTATTTCATTCATTTGAAAGGAGATCATGAACATGACATGCATTATATTGTGTTCCAAAAGGAAAATACATTTATTTCATAGAAATGCATTCTTATTTTGTACTAATTTAAAAAGTGATTTAATATATATTAAACAATTATTGAAATTGCTGAGGTGAAGATTTTTCTCTTGCTTCCTGTTATTTAATGCTGTGAAGCAGAACATTTTCTTTCTGTGCAAGTTTTCCCCCAACAATACTGAAAGCAATTTATAAAGAGTATTAATTGAACAGTTCTGTGTACCTCCTCATACCAAAACAAGTTGTATTATAACCAGTTGAAGGAGGAAGCCAGATAACAACTGAGATTAAATGCAAACCTAACTATAAAATTACAAAGCAATAATAATAATAATGGCATACTTCTCCCATGCATCAGACAATCAGCATGTGGATGCAGTTCACCTAATTACAGAAAGTACAATAAAGGGCTCAGTTTCAAGAACTTACGAAGATGTTTTGCTGTCTCGAGACCATTTTTTTATTTGGGAGAGTTTGTTGATTAGAAATATTCCTTTTCCTTGAGCTTTGCCACAAGGTTTCATAATCCATGTGCTGGAGGGATTCTTTCTGAATTCTTCAACAAAGAGATTATAATCAGCAGGAAGCATAAAAGTCACAGGAACAAAATCTGAATTAAGGGGGAAAAAAAGGGTGCACAATTACAGACACTATCTGACAGGCTACTGACACATAAAGACTAAAAAAAGAAAAGTTCTGTATTTTCAGTTTTCCAGGATCTGGCATGATCCACCTTCATTAAGATCCATGTTGCTTTTTATCTCATTTACTTACTAGTTTATTCTTAAACAATTGAAAAATGTTGCACGATGCTAACTTCATAGTAATAGATTCTAATTCATGTGAATAGGCTTTCTACTTCCATTTATATGCTGTGCCACTACAGTATTAGATACCATTTCAACAAAACAATTAAAATTTCTCAATTTCCTCAATCAGCTTCTACCAATCTTTATCATGCTCTGTTGCAGGCAAAAAAAACCCCTTGGCTGTGTAATTTTTATTTCCATGTAACTCCCATTATTCTTATTTATTATATCTTATTCTGAACTCCTAATATTCTTCTTTGCTCCCACACTCAGTTTTACCATGATTACTGAAACCTAAAGAAAAACATTTTTCACTTTTTGCTATGAAATAATCTTCAATTCCACTCTTGAAGACCTGCCTTCTTACATGGATGAAGTGTTTTCATTTCACTTCCAAGATGTAATTCACCTCCGCATATCTCACTCTTACTTCAATGCTTTCTCCAAACCAACTCTGCTTTCCTCATCCTGATCTATTCTTGGTTTAGTTTTGGGGTTTGAATTTCTCGGGTACTTTTTTTTTGGTCTGGTTTGCTTTTTATTTTGTTTTTTAGCAGTCATTATTAGTTCCCCAACTTCTCCCAAATTTCCCCTCTGAGGTGTTTGTTCATTCAGCTCTGTCTAGAACCTTCCTTCAAACAGGTTTAGTTGTTGCTCCATTGTAAGATTTTCACATAATAAGTTTTTCACTTTTGAATTAACGAAATTGTAACCCTCTCTCATATGAAGTAGCAGAGCCCTTTGGTTTCACCACTAACCTAACTGCAAAGTATTTTAAACCCACAATTTTCCCTCTCCAAAATAATTTTTAAGAAACCCCAAATGAATCAAACCCAAAAGCGGGACAGAGCACTTCAAGGTAGCCACTTTAATGTCATAACATTCCAGAGTTTCAGTTCTTCATGCATAAAAAAGCTGGTTCTCTTCCAATTATTGACTCTCTAAGAAAACAGCTGAATGCTGAAAATAAGAACATACCCAAATAAATATATTTCCCATTTTCATCCTTTTCTGCAAGAGGACTTCCCTCTTTCTCAAGTTCTTTTCTGTATCTCTTAATATTCTTTACCATCAAATCTTTTCTGGTCAGTTCATAGTGGTTTGGGAAATGATTGACAATTTGGTCATCAGAGAGGCGGTAACCGGTTTCCACACTGAACACATTTCTTATTGTTTGGACGCTCATCCTGAAACCAAAGATAGACACCAAGTGATTTCTCTCAAGAAACACACTTCAGAACAACAAATTAGAGATCTTTTCCCTCCAATTTCTTAATCTTTTCTCCTCTCATTTCTCTTTATATTTAATATTTTGCTGCAGGGACAATCCAACATATCCTGAAGTTCTATTAACAAAGCAAATTAAATCCTGCTGAAGGTTTAATCAGTCCCTCCACTACTACTGAAATTGGTGCAGGAAGTGAGTACAGAAAGATGACAAGTTGGTCCTACTGGACTCTGGCTTGTTGATAGTCAGGTCAATCCCCAGCAAGGCCTAAAAATTACTGAATTGCACCCAAATGGTACAGAATCCTCTTTCTAAATCTCTTACTTCACGCTCTAGAAACTCACCTTTCCTCTTCAGAAAAGTCACAAACCCAACCTCTTAGTGACTGACTTGCTACTTGGATTACAAAAGGAATTCAAACATATGACTTGAAAACTGGTTAAGAGATCTTGCTAAAAACACCTGTGTCGTTTAGTTATAAGCCAGATGAAAGTGCTGCAGTGACAGAGTCATTAAATCAGTTATCAACTACACTTTTCACAGAAGATAAGAGTGGGGACATAAATGCAAAGAATTTTCCATATTAGATGTCTCAATACGAAAATTTAAGAATATTTCCTGAATGCTAACAATCTGCTACATTATCATTTCAGAAAGAAAAAAAAACTAATCCAAAAGAATAAAACACAGCAATTTCCATGAGTGTTGCCCCACTCTCCCAACTGCATTCCAAAAGGATGAGCAGATTACTAGATTCCTGCCCATTTAGATTCCTGCCCATTTAAATAAGTGGTTCACAAAGGGTACACCTGGCAGCACAAACTGCCATTCTGATGTATTTCAAAGGAACATCATAAATTGTTTTGTTTATTTAAAGAGTACTGTTTCTGCCCATTAATAGACTACTGCATTCTAGGACTGCATTTCATGGGCTTATAATAGACAAACACCAAATGAGAAGATTATTTACTCTCCTCCTTTTACCATAATCTTGGTCTAATTTCTCATTCACTCTCAGTATTGAAATGTTGAATAGTTAGCCTGAATATAAATCATTATCATGAAGAGAAGGAAAGTATAGTTTATTACAGAAGTGTGGACTCTGGTAACAGGGCAAGCCTCCATAACATTGATTTTAAAAATTGGGAATTGTAGCATACTTACCAATAAAAATTCCAGTCTTCATTTTCTGCCACCTGAATCCACCCTCTTTTTTCGAAGTTGTTTATTAGAACAGATTTTTCTATGTCAGTTACCCACTTTACTTTTCCTGCCATTATCCTGAAGTGGAATCAACCTGTTCATATAGAAAAGTTTAAAGCTGAAAATAGGGGAGGATACAGGGAAGTAAAAGCAGAAGAAAAGTGGCACCTAGAAAACACTTTCACATAAGTATTATTAGCTTAAAACCCAAGGAAAATAACACCTAGGCTCAGACTGAAACCCTGCACTTGTCAGCTGGAGAACTGCACACAAGGACACTGGTTACAGGGAGGGTTTTCACACTCCCCACCTTTTATAAATAGATACAAAACCTTCCCTTAAATATACTACTGACAGAATCCCCCTATTCTACACTGGGTAATATTAAAAGAACCAATACAGACATTACATTGTTTCTAACTTAGGAACATATATTTTTGCTTTCTTTGGAAGCATGAAAGTTCATCAGGATCTCGTGGTGCCTATAGAATAAAAACTCATGATTCCAAGGGAAATCCCTTACATGCTCTATCAACAATCAAGATTTGCAGTACCTCAGGGGAGGGGAACTAAAGTTACTGACCTTGCAACTGGTATCATTAAACCCTTACAGGAGGATTTCCCTAGACGTCAGGCTGTTAATAGAGTGCTTACAAACTGCAGTTCAGCTCCTGACACCAGATGTCACTTTCTACATTAGATCTCTCACTTGTCCATGTCAGCCTTTTGTTAGGATCACTTGACCATTCTGGCAGGAAGGGACCCCAGAAAGTCCCCTGGTCAGCCTCCTGCTCAGCGCAGGTTTAGCTACGAGGTGTGGACAGTTTTACCCATTTATGTTTTGAAAAGCCCCAAATACACAGACAGCACAGCTTCTCTGGGCATCTTATCCCACTTCCTCACTGACCTAATGGGGGTGGGGGTAGGGGGTGCTTCTCCCAATATTTTTATCATTTTCCCTACATTTTTTATTCTTACTTAAATTACTTTCCCAAGAACAAAACGCACTGTACAAAGGAGTGGGAGAGAGCTGGGTTATCACACATCCACAAGCAACCCCATGGTACTGTCCCTTCTACACACAATTTTGTATTGAGAAGTAATTAAAAAATAAAAGCACCTTTACTAAATGTAGTAATGTAATTAATGAATGTTAATTAAATTTAATGCTAATGCCATTTCTGCAAGTAACATGTTGGACTGGAATTCAAGGGTTCTTCATTTTCCAGGACTAGATATGGGAATGTACATTTGCCACCAAGCTCAGGCCCCTATTGTTTCTTTCTGGGAGGTATAACCCATATAATCCCACACAGACTATTTATCCTGTCAAATCCTACAAAGGCAGAATGTTTACTCACAAACTTAGATTTCAGGAAAGTTTAGGACAAACATTTTTGTTCATGTTGGTAAAGCAATCTGAAATCAAGCTTAGATAGAAAAGAGTATACAAAGACTCAGGGTCTGTCTTCTTGTGTGTGCTTTTATACAATCCCTAGTTCTATAAGGTCATGATCTTTCTCCGGGCCTTCCAGATATTACCAGAACAAAAGTAAATGAAACAATTAATTATTTGTACTGAAGTTTGCATAATCCACGATCAGTGACTCACTAATACCACAAAGCACCTTGCTGTGGTTTTAAAAGTTCAGGGATTAGTCTGCTTGCAATACAACTGTCCCTTCAAAAGGAAATGCATTAAAGGCTACAATGGTATTAACCAACCACAATGTAAACTTTTCAAAAGGCTTTAAACCAACATTCTTCACATCTCCAAGCTACCCCAAGAGGTTTACCAAAATTCAAACCTAACATTATACCTGTTTCTCTGACTCCTTGAGCAATTCACACTCAGGAAGATGAGCTAAAATTAAGACAGAGCTAAACACTGGAGACAGCTAACACTAGAAATCAAAAGAAAAATTGTAAGAGCACAATTCTTTTCCTGTTTTGGGATCTTGGTGCCTCACCTATCCCTCCTGCAATAGAGGGATTGAAGGCAGACTGAAAATTTGTCCTTGGTTTCTGCAGAATTTAATAAATCTCAGATGATGTTTAAGTGGCCTGTAAACAAAATCTTCCAATTTTGTACAAATTGATCGCCGAAACCAACAAACAAGAATGCACAACAATTAATATAATTTTAACGCAATGAACTTTTCTAGAGGAATCCTCTAATCTGGAAATAGGTATTCTAGATAAACCAATGAGATTGCACATGATAGCTACACATTCAAACTTCTGATCAGCTGAGATCCTTAGCTTCACAAAACATCAAAGAAGAGCTGCATAACACATCCACAGCCTTCACATTTGTAGTAAGTCAAATTCTTCACAAAATACCAGAGCTCCTACTCAAGAGACAGCAGGCATGTGACAGAGGCACAGCAGGTCTGCCACTTCTCCAAAACACTGCCTTTCCTGCCCAGACTACTTCCACTGGCAGCAAAAAAGCCTGGCAGCAGCCTTACCCCAGGTGAGACCTCTTGCTCTTGTACAAATTGATGAACTGAGATCCAAAAGCAGCCTGGCTGGCATCACCACCACTCTAAGGAGCCAGTGGTGCTGATGGCAGACTTTTCACACCGCAAAATGGGGGTGAAGCTGCGCCTCCAGCACCCGATCCAGCAACCTCTGTTTCCTTCCAATAGTACAAAATGTAACTGTGCTTCACAATTAAGTTTACTACTGGAAAATCCAGTTTGGCTGTGCCGTCAGAGGAGGCCAGGAGGGCCTGCTACGCGATTCCCGAAGCGTTAGGGAGGAGGAGCCCAAGACTGGAAGAGACACACGGCTGTGTGTGCGTGGGTGTGTATGTGTGGTGATGTGTGGTGATGTGTATGGGTGTGTTGGGGATGTATGTGGGACAGGTACGGGGCTGCGGAGGAAGGAGATGGGACTGAGAATGTGTAAAGGCACTGTGGGTGTGTAGGGGGGATGTCGGGGAGGAGAACGACACCCACGAACCACCCCACGCTCACCTGCCGGCGTGAGCCCGGCCGCCGCACCGCTCAGCCCGGGCCGTCCCCGCCGCACGCCGCCATCGCCCCGCCCGTTCCGGCCCCGCCCCGGGGCGGGGCTGCCGGGGCCGCCGCCGGCCATGTTGTATGCGGGGCGGGGCGCGGCGCGGAGTGTGGTGAGGACGGGGTCAGCCCTTCCCCGCGGGACTGGGAGGTGCTTCAGTCCTGATGGGGAAGCCCCGAACTCGCCCAGCCACCTCAGGGTTGTGCCTGCTGTCTGGGGATGTTTTGGTCTCAAGCGTGTGCGGCTTGGGCCTGCCCCATCATCGGGAAACACGTCCCTAGCAAACATCAGTCCATGAGTAAATGGGGGTTTGTTAAAGGCCGTCACGTGACAAAACCTTCCCGATGTTACCGGAATATAAAATCACCGGGGATACTCAGATGCCAAAGCTCAAGTCCACGTTTGAGTGTTTCAGGTGCTAAAATGCTCCTCACTGCACAGCTGCAGGAATAGGTGGTTTTGCACAGATACTGTTCAGAGGAAGCAGGCAAATTTTCACCCAAAAATTTCATCACAGAACCCTAGACTGGTGATGAACCCTGATGAATCCCTGATGGGATCTTAAAGCCCATCCCGTTCCACCCCCTGCCATGGGCAGGGACACCTTCCAGTATCCCAGGTTCTCAGAACCCCATCCAGCCTGGCCTTCCACACTGCCAGGGATTGGGCAGCCACAGCTTCTCTGGGCAACCTGTGCCAATGACAACAACAACGTGGTCACTAGCTCTAATTTACTCAGTGAGAGCTGAGTGAGAAGAATAGCACCTAAGAAGTTATGGTTTTAGTTCCTCTGTGGAAAAGCCTGATCTGTGCATACAAAAATCCTTCCAAAAAGAGATCATTAAGACTACCTGCTATACATGAAGGTCACCAGACCTTCAAGCCCATTCTGTGATGGGCTTGATACAAAACAATAAGATACTACATAGTGAACTCCAGAGATCTGAAAAGTCTTTGAGGGAGACTCTGTATGACAAATTACATCTAATACTTACTTTGTCTCTGTAAGACAAATTACTCATTAAAAAATAGATACATTAAGACAGTAGCTGAAATAAGCAGTTTGCAGTGTGTTGGAGTACAGCCAATTCCTCAGAACCTTAATTCCCCAAATAATCTGACTAGAATAAATATACATTATGATTTCCTGGGTGATGGTACAGTAATAGGGTGTTTCAAGGATGCAACTGCAAGGAAGGAGTTAATTTAATAATTAATATAATCAGAGCTATTAAATATTCCCTAGTTTAGCTATGAAAGCAGCTGCAAAATGCAGTGTCACGTGCATGGCCACATGCAGTGGAAATTTCCTAGAACAATACCTCTGGCAGCAGAAGACAGCAGCCTTCACAGCCTTCTTTTTATCAAGAAGGTATATCTGCCGTGGCAGCTGACAGCAAGAAAAGTGAGCCTGAATCTTTATGCTGGTCAGTCCTTTTTTGTTTCTGCATCCATGATACCTCAGAAGAAAGATGAAAGCTCACTTTTAAAATGTATTAAATATTTCATTCAGGACAAAAACAGTTGTTGTGTTGGTGGGTGGTTTTGGTTTTTTTTGTTTTGTTTTTTTTTTTTTTTTTTGGGGGGGTTTTTTTTTTTTTTTTTTTTTGTTTGGGTTGTTTTGGGTTTTTTTTTTTTGCGGGAGGGGGTTTGAGGAGGCGGTGGCGGTGATTGACGGGACGGGACAGCTTAATTCAGCAGTTTCAAGTTGATGTTACAGCTCCCTAGTATTAGATGTTGTTTTGCCGTTTCTCTGAAATTTACACTGACAGTATTACATCACAGCTAATAATAGGTGCTGTGGTTTTCAAAATTAAGGCATCTCCACTTTTTAACATTATTGTTAAAAAAGGGAAGTGGGGTATAATTTGAGAGCAGCTCAGTGGTGCTTACTATTATTGTATCAGGAAATGCAGTGGCAGCCCTGGTGTGCTATCTTTGTGACAGAAATTACTCCTATGATGACATTTGGGTATTTTATTTTAAGCTTGAGGCAACTCACAAGGTTACCTGTATGTGCAAAATTCAGCCTGGTGTCAAGAGATTAACTATTATTGATTTGAAGTGGTAAATACAAGAATGGAAATATCAGAACTGGTGAATAGAAGAAAGTCATGGCAAGCAGTGACAGTGCAGAGGTTAATTTACCTTTTATTATATTGTACCTTCGAGGCAATTTTCTTCCAGCATGTGTGAATGTAAACACAGCACAGTCCTTGGCATGAGTTGGAAGATAAGCTTTGTCATTTTCATTTTACAGATGAGTAAACCTCTTGTACGGCACTTGAAGCGGGGAGACAAGGGGGGTTCTACTGCACAGTGCTGAAAGAAGTGGTTTGCATAAGACACACACACACAACACAGTCAAACACTTTTATACATTTAAAAACTTAGCCAGGAAAGTCTTAAGGACATCCCAGCTCCAGGTGGAGTGCTGTATCTATGCTGCTGTTCTGCTTCTCCTGGTGTTTACCTTCACTCAGGGAGATGAAATCATACTATAAATAGAGGGCAAAGTCCGCTCTCAAACATTACCTGGTGAAGTCTGCTGTTTGACATGACAATAAAGTGCAGAGCAATAGCGGGATTGGTTCTTTAGAGCTCTTTTTCAGTACACTGTGCTCTCTAGTGATGGGTGATACTGACTGAATCACAACACTGCTATCACCAGCACAAAAGAAAAACACCCAAAGTCCCATGACCTCACTAAACCTTTTGGGCAAGGTGTCAGTAGCGTTTCAGCAGATCTGTCTCTCTTTAACCTCTCAGTAAGTCTGCATTGGCTGTGCTGCCAGGGCTTCTATTCTCTGCTCCACACCCTTTTTCCTCAGGTACCCTCGAGACAGTTGGGGATGCAAGTGTATTTTTGTTGCTAAGCTGAACTAAGAGGAAAGCCTGCTCCTCCCTGTTTAAGAGTGAACACCACCACCACATTCCCAAACCAAAGCCCTGCGCGGGTTCCAGCATGCTCAGCGTGCTGAAAAAAATCCACATTGGCCCACTGGGAGACAAGAGCAGCCATTTGGAACAGGGCTCTTTCTGCAAAAGGTGCCCGCAGGGCCTGCTCAGGCCACTTGACATCTCCATCGGTGCGGCAGCGCTCACGCACGCCATGGCGGCTAGGGGGCCGTGGTGACCAAGAGCCGTAGTGGCCACGCAAGGGTCCATTCCACCATGGCCACTGTCCCACCTCGGCACAGTCCTCTCCCGGGGCCATCCTGCCCCACCGGCTCCCCACGGGGCCCACGGCCCTTCCCGCGGCGCCGGCAGCGGGCGGGCGGAGGAGGCGGTGGCGGTGTCCCCGGCGGGGCGGGGCGGCGCGGCCGGGCCGGGGCGGGGCGCGGGTGGACAAAAGGGGCAGTCGGGCAGGATCACCGCCGTGAGTGGCCAGCGCGGGGGGCGCGGGGAGCCCCCTCTGCTGACGCTGCTGTGTGCCCGCGACGCGGCGGGGACTGCGGGCCCAGGTGAGCGGCGGGGTCCCGGCGGGACACGGGCGGCGCCTTTCCGCGGGGGGAGCGGGTGGAACCCAGCCGGGCTCTCCGGGCAGACCCAGGCTGCGCTCCCGGGTCGCCGCGGAGTGCCGGCGGTGCCGGGACCCGCCGCCTCACCTGCGCGCCTGGCCTCGCGGCGTGCCCCGGGACGTTTCACGGGCAGCACCTCCGCATCTTCGGCGCCGGAGGCGGGATCGATGCCCTGTTACAAAGGCGGCGGGCGGGGATGGACGCTGTGCCCGCGGTCGGGGAATCGTCCGGCCCCGGCTGCTCAGCCCTGGCAGGGACCTGTGTCCTTCAGAAGGATGCTGCGAGCACTCGTGCGCTTTGTACTCAGCTTCGGTGTTCTGAGCAAATGAAGAGCGGAGTGCGTGTACTTTCACTCTTAGCAAAGCAGGAAATAAGCCCTCAAAAGAAGTCCAAGATATGTAGCAAAATATGCCAGAGTTAAACATAAAATATCACTGAATAACTCGTTTACAATATGTGTGTACGTTTAAAACGGTGCTGTTGATAAACGGGAATGATCTGCAACAGCAGAGATGAATACAAAAATCTGTACAGCACCTTAAGTCATTTCACAAGGAGTGATTTCATCAGCGTAGTGAGTTCTGTGATTAAACAGATTTTGAGATGTTCAGGTGGAAAGTATTAGCCTGAGATTGCTTCTCAAGGCCATAGCAGAAAGACAGACACATGCATAACAGGAAGACAGAGTAGATTTCATTGTCATTTTCTGTCACAGGTACATGGACAAAGTTATTTTGAATTAAAATATTGTGGGCACATTAATTTTTTTTTTAATTTAACGCATGTCAGCTGAATGAGAGTTAGCAGTGAGTATAATGAAGAAGAAAATCAGTATGTGAAGTGTTTGATATCTTCTGCTGTAAAAATGTCACCTCTGTAGAGACACAATCTCCCTGAAAAAAGAAATTTAACAAAATTGCCTACTTTTCCTGTTTGGTACATGTCTGGTAGTTATTTTTAGTGATTTTTGTATCAATAAGCCATTGACTATAACATCATTTAGAGCAGACTAAAAAAAAATTGAATGTACTCAGCTTCTGCAGGGTAACAGCCTGCTGGGCAAAGCAAGAGCTGGTGGGAGTAGAATAGGAACTGTGAGCTTGACCCAATACAGGAAATCTAAGTAAAACTGGAAACAGCATGGCATTTTAATTCTCTGTACTGATGTTCAGAACAAGGACAACATCAATACTGAGACAAATTTGAATTCTTTGACTCACAGTCACACTGCATATTAACAGTTTTTCTCACTTTTCCCAGTGTGGCAGCAGTAACTGGGATTCCAGAGGCATCTGTAGAAGATGCCACCAAAGGTCTTAGAAGATGCTGAGTTTTCTGACCGAAAGTCCAGTGAAGTGTCCCTAAATGGGACGGCTGGAGGTGCAAGGTGATAGTGTGGGTGCTGTGCTGTGCAGTGCTCAGGGGACCAGGTGAGGGAAAAAGCAGTCCATAGCTCTCCCAAGTGTGCCAGCTTTTTAATATTATGAATTATCAGGTTTAAATTAAAAATGTTATTTGGTCCATTAAAGCTCAGCATCTGCCTCAGTAATTTTATAGGTTATGACCTTAGTGACTAGCATCCTGGAATTCTGCATTTAATATCAAGGCATGAATCCCATAATCTATTTGCTGAGAATGCAAGCAGGTTCCCTGCAGGTACTTTACCCTCCAAGTGGATGGAGAGGTTGAACAAGGTCTCTAAAGCACATCAGATTTTCATTTTTTAATTTGATTGAACACATCTTAAAATTAAGACTCAGATTTTACTATGTAAGTGTATTAATAATTATGAGTTTTGCACGGACTTTTTAATAACTTTTCAATAGTAACTTTTCTGTCTGCATAGTTTATTTTAGGAGATTTCAAAAATACAAAAATCTAAGACAAACTTTTGGAGTAAATGTGAACAAAGAAACATTTTTCCATTCACAGATAATGGAACCATATATATTGTCATACCTCCAACAACTTGGTCGTGCAATTCAATAATCAATTTTAAGCAAGTTCTTATTTCTTATATAAGAATCTTGACCTTTTGGTGAGACAGAGAAGTACAAAGGGAAGAAGATGTTTTGAAAAGGAAATGTAAATGTTAGGGCAGAATCTGACTCAATCTAAACCTTAACTTCGTATCAGCAAGTAGATATCCCTGAGATAGGTGGTGTTGTCACAAAAAAAACCCCAAAAAACCAGAACAGAGATGTGTGTGTGGTTTTGGGTTTTTTGATTAGAATAGTTTCACTGTGGTATCAATATATTCTTATTGTCAGTGTTCTTAGTTCTTCACATGAAACCTCTCGGGAACTGAATGTGTTCATTTTGATAGAAGCAGACACCCCTTGTTTCTTTTTCAGTTTAGAAGCCATTTAAATAGGTTTGTGAGCACTGAAGGAATCTGTAGACTCTTTAAGGAAAATGATACTTTATAGGCTTATTAAATGATGGCTTTTTAATGCAGACATAACTGTGCTGTCTACTCTTTAAGGTGGAAATCTCTTGTTCTCTACAGTCACAGTCTCTGTCACAGTAAGGACTGGTGCTCTCTGACTGCTCTAACAGACAACATGCTGATGATAAATAAAAAACTTGAAGTTCTTGAAGTTTTGACTCAATCAGAGCCCCTTAAACATTTTCAGTAGAGACTGAAATACAAAATATCTGTATATGCTCTTTGCTATAAAAGGTTTCTTCCATTTAAAGTCTGTTGTATGCATTTCTTTTGCTACTGAGGGTTGCAGAACTTGCTTAGGAACATATTTTTTATGTTTAAATACAATCAAATGCTTAATTCCTATTCTGTTTTGAGGTAAGAAAACGTCTGTTACATTCCCAGTGGAGGCATGTTATCATACTAACTTACTGAGCATAAAACCAAGAATTAAATAAAATCTAAGAGGTACAGTGTGTATTTTTTAGATTTGCAAAGTATCCCTTAATAGCTGTTTGAGGCAATATTAAGAACTGTTTTGTGTAAACAGTCTCCAAGGTCATTGATGTTAAGCTGACTGAGAACATGGTAGGAGACAAAGAATTATCTCTGCTCCTTGACCTAATACTGATTTAAGAGTTCATCTAGCACCCTGGGTTAACTAACCTGCACAAAATGAGTAATGATGACTTAACCTCTCATCTTTCCAAGAGAAACTCAGGTTGCTGATGGTTACATTGCAACATTTTGCCCTGAGCTGTGGTGGCTCTAAAGGCAGGTGTCCCTGCGAGGGAGCTGCAGGGATCTCTTGGTGCCCATGGGCTGTGCGCTGCCCATGGCTCACAGCGTCTGGCCTGCAAGGGAAGAGGGCCAGAAGTCAAGGGCGACTGCTGCTCATTGACAGAGGTCACAGGAGAGCCTAAAGAAAACCAAACAAAAAAAAGCCCGAGAACTTAAAGTGTATATTCCTGCATGCCAAATATTGCTGTTTCTCTGGAACCTTAACTAGCTCTTAATCTCAGTCACTATGTCAGAGACTTGTCCTTGTAAAACAGCACAGAGATTTGTGCTTGCAGCCATGAGGATGATGTCATGTTTTGAGAGAGGTGGCTATGGATTGAAGATATATATGCAAACAACCAAGCCTCTATTTGTTTTTCGTTTAAATTTAGTTTGCATGGGCAGCTGGTAGAATTTGAAGCAGTTTGAGATAGGCTTTGGTACTGTGGGGGTAAAGGATGAGGGTCCTGTCTGTCAATCCATATTTATGTAGGCAGGTGCTGGGAATTTTGAGCCTGAGCACTGGAATTAGATTATCAGTAGTGGTTTTCTGTTTTCATAACCAGTTTTAAAACATAGTAAATCATATATTGTTATATTTATAGCTTTATTGTGTCACATCTGCATAAAATATGTAAGGTTGTATGCGTAAGACATAAAGTGCACATAAACTGCATTGGTAAGTTATACATAAGAATAATATATAAACTATAACTAATGCATTCGGTGCATTGTACTAAAGAATCATTGTGCCTGTCTTAAAATCTGTTAACACAGCAAATCTAATTTAACTGACTACAAGTAAATTTCACAGCCTTTTGTTTTCCGCAACTCACCTGCTGGCTTGCCTGGTTTAGCGATGTTCCTTTTTCAAGAAGATTCTCTGTTCTGTTTTGCTAGATTAAAAAATACCTCACAAATAAAACCAACCTGACTATGCAAAGTAAAAACATCATCAATATAATCTTCCTACTGAAGATGCTTCGTTATTTAATCAGTCTTGTGTTCATAAATTGTCATAATTTCTATCATATAATTAGGCATTTGGAGAGCTGTTTTTAAAATTTGGATCTAGACCTCTTTTCATTAGAAGATTAAGTATGTTTTTGACTAGAAATACATTATTTATTCTGCTGAAGGCATTTTACCATTGAAAATAAGCTTTAAGCATGCTCAGTCAAAGCTTTACAAGGAAGCGTGAGCTTTTTGATCTGGTTGTTTGTTTGGAAATGATCTCTGTTGCTGTCTTGGGGTCATGCCAATGTCTCCTCAGAGGTGTTGTGAGGTGGACACTTACTTTCTGAATCACAAACATGTACAACCTCTTTGGTCTCTGTAAACCAAAATCAGTTTGCCTTTTCTTCCTGTATAAATGAGAGAAAGAAGGGAAGGGTGAGATGGGTGGTAGAAGATTAACACATCCTGCTGTGGAGAATGATACATGCTCCTTTTGATCAGCTCTGCACAGATCCAGACCTGAGGAACACAACTGTGTTCCATATTAGTGTAGCTTTTGTGTGCATTTCTATATTATACCTATACATCCAGATTTTTTAAATGATGACAGAAATCAGTAAATGGCCTCAAGACAGGTAATTCTCAAGAAGATAATTGCTAAGCTTTGCTCTGAAACTAAATTAGACCCATCCTGTACACCCTCAAGACAGTGACTTTGCCTCAGTACTGCCCATCCTGTAAAATACATTTGACACCCCTCCTTGCTGGATGTGCCTTGCATTGAGATAGCTTGGTGAGCAAAGCCAACATACAAGGCTGCAGCTGAACTGTGGAGAGCATGACCCAACAACTATTTTTTAGCCTGTGGGAGGAAGGTATTATCATGGTAACAGGTGTGAGGTAGCATATGTTGCAGTTTGGGCTTTTGTTGTGGCACTGTATGGTTTGTTTACATGTCTGAGTTCTGTACTGCATTGACTTATTATAGGTCTTTTTCAGGACAGTTTTCGTCTCACACAGATATAGACATTTCCGTTGTATGGCCCTGTGAATGTGAAACTAGCATTGAGTCTAGAAATGAAAAAGATAAAAAAGAGAAAAAGAAAATACTTTTTTTTAGTATTTTTTCCCTCACTATGTCACTATGTCGTTGTGAAAGCTAAAAATAGTAATACTTGTGCAGGAGACAGCTGACCTTTTATGCTTGGTCTTACTACATTTTATCCACTATAACACTTGTTTTTACTAGATAACTTTTAACTTTCTGAACTGTGAAGAAACACAATTAATACATTTCCATTGGTACCCATTGGTACAGGCTACAGGAGTACACCACTACATCCCTAGATGTTTACTTTGTATGTGTGAGCCAAACAGTTGGGTTGTTAAACCTCCAAAAGTGCAACATTGTGTGCTTTGACTGTTTCTCTATGCAGCCTACTGAGATTAACTGCATCCAGAGAACTGACACTTCAAATGTCCAAGGGAGTACTTCAGCATCCCTGGGATCCTCCAAAGCCTGCTCTGCCATTCCCAGTTTCCCATTCATGGATCAAAGGATGCCTTGGAGCTCTGGTGGAGTTCTCAAACCAGGAGCTGCCCTGGGTCACCCAGTCCATACTGCAGTAGTGTCACATTGGACCTTGCACCAGAAAGGGACAGGGATACACTTGTGGGAACGTGATCAGCCCTTGGCCACCGCTATGCCCAGTAACCCACTGGTCTAGATGTTGTCCTGGGAAATGGAAGATCTGTTCAAGTATCTGCTCCAGTGAATATGGAATGATTTTCTCCCTCCACATTAAACACCACTGTCCACTGTAAGAGGATCCTACGCTTCTGTAAACCAAATCTATTTTCATTTAGTTAGTATCACATTTAGTATCACATTTTTGTGAGTTCCTTATGAAGTAATGTATACACATTAGTTATGAATAATTTTGCTTTGTGGAAAATGTAAACTTCATCTAAATATTCAAAGAAGATCACAAAGGCCCCAACTTCATCCCAAGTGTAAAATTTAAAGTTTTTACGAGACTGCAGCAATGTAGCAAACCAAATTCATACTAAGCAGGGTTATGATGTTACCTTTTGCATGGTTTAGTTTAATTTCTGAGAATATTTTATTTGCATTTTATTCATTTGATCTGCTGAGAGTGTGTTTAAAATGAGAGAGAAATTGAGGCAGCAGAACTTCCCTTTGTTGCTGTCCAGGATCACTCCATCAACAAAAGGGATCATTCTTTTAATGATGGAGCTAGGAAACAAAGAAACCATTAAAAAGCTAGCCAAACCCAATGCCAGATAAAACCAGAGCATTTCCAGAAGGTTGTAATTAAGTACCTCATCAGGTAGAGCCTTCCACTACAGTAAGTGTCCAAGGACGTGTGCAATTGGAATAATCCCCATCTGTAGCTGATGTTGTTTATTTTGATAAACCAAATAAAACAATCCTAATGACTACAAAAACATCAGCTCTGCTCTCCAAACACTGCTCTGTGTTACACAAATTCTTGCAATATTAGACACAAGACACATGCTGAAACCTGTTAAATTTTGCCATCAATTTTGTGGAACTGGTTGTGAATAAATTTCCCATTGTACAAGCAGGCAGCTCTACTGATTTTACTGGTTCCAACTGTCTGCTCCTTCATGTGGAAAGCTATTAATGGGTTTAAATCTTTCTTATATTCTATTTATATGGTGAGTTGCTTGTAATTTCCATGGGGGTAGCCTCCAGCTGAAGAAGATGTGTAAATTTGGACCTGATATAGACTTAGGAAGACCTGTTCAAGTTTGTTTTAGGTACTTTGCTGCCTGGGATTCATTGTGGATTAGAGTGATTTAATGCCAGGCAGGTTGTTGCAAACAATGTAGGAAAGCATCCTGTACTAAGTGAAACTACTGAGAAACGATACTTCTCTACACTAGTTACATTTATCAAGATTTTCCAATTTCTGGATTGTTTTGAGCCAGTATAAAGTAGCAGCCATCTAAATGCTGCATGTTTGAATTGCTAGACATCTGCTGGGTCACTGAAACTTTCCTTTGACTACTCTTAAAATAGTAATCTTAGAAACACTAGTGTTCTGACTGGAGAAGTAAAAAGAGTAATTTTAAGAGCACTTTAAACAATTTCCACCTAAACTGAAAAGACCTTGCATAACATGAAGCCCTGAGGCTGTCTTTCATGACTTGTTGCAGAGTAAGATGTCTCAAATCAGGAGAAGCCCCAGGCACTTTGTCCTCTCCAGCTACCCCAATGGAGCACCAGAAGAGGAAACCTACAGTAACCTCCAAACAATTCCAGACACCACACAGCAAATGGAGTTTGATATCAGGTATCACACTACATTAATACTCCTTCTGTCCTCCCCAAGTACAAAGTGCCAGACTTTCCAGAAAACTGCTAAGCCAACTAATCATAGTGCATACTACTGGAAATGGAATAGATGCAAGTGTAGATAACCTGTGGTGCTTAACACTGACTGTGCAAGATTATGCTGCATTAAATGTCTGTAAGTTTTTATCTTGCACAGGGGCACAGATATGGGTCTTTATTAGAGACCACCTGTTACAGCAAGCAGCTGAAGAAGTAATTTTTACATAATTCTCCAGGCGCCACTTACAACAAAATAGTAGTTCTGCCTTGGGTTTTTCTTAATCCCATACATACATTTTTTCCAGTATAAGAGGCAGGGGTTTCCTTTCTCCCCCATCTGTGAAAATTTCTTTATGTGGTTTTCCTGGTGGCTTTTTGTAGGTGGACTGGCCAAGCCCAAGAATTTTTTTCAGCAGACTCTAGAATTAAGCTCTTGAGCCTACTTACTATTTAGCAGATCTGGTGAACAGATCTCAGCAGAAATGCAAATTAAAATAAAAATGTATATTCATATTATTTGTCTACCACAACAAAATCATGTGTCTAAGAGAAGCTACATCTAATGTGAAATTTTCATCAGGAAAGCATAACCAGTTTTTAGCATCAACATGTACCACAGATGTCGTTCAAGTTTTTGTATATCCCAGGACCTCCCTAAAAGCCTTAAGGTTTTGGTCAGTTTGTACCTGGGCACCACCCAGTAGCTGGAGACCCACACTGCACAGTGGAACACATTGGAGTAAATCTGTTGGATGACAAAGCCAACATTTTTTTAAGATGAAATATCTTGAAAGGTTTGAAGTGAAGGCAGTTTCAATATTTTGACTTGGTGGAGAAGGGAGCAGGACAATCAAAAACCCCCAAACAGAATCCCATTGTCTTATATAAAGAAATGAAACATCTAAAAAATCAACATGTTTTTTTCAAAAGTGCCAAATATGCAGCTTCTTATGAAAACATCAAAACACTTAATGTATGGGCATAAAATACTTAATCAATAAACCCATAAATAATGGGAAACAAGCCTCCTGTAACATTTCAGTTTTACGTTCCCAGTTAAGCCTAGCTGTGGGGGAAATTACATTACCTGACTTTTAAAGAGTGCTTTTAGAAAATTGCTGTTGCAGGGTTCTCCTCTAATGTGTACATTCTGACTGGTTTGCAGCTCAGCTACTCAGGTTGGCCATCAGCTAGCCCTGATCGGGGATGAATTTAACAGGAGGTACCACAGGACATTAGAAGAAACACTGCTTCACCTGGCACGAGAGTAAGTTATCTTATTGGCAGAGCCTTTTAATAATCATGTTAGACAAACAAGAATGTTTCTGTACACAAAAAATTTATTGCTGCTACTGCTGCCTCGTACAGAACATAGAAAAGCAAAGCAGCTTGTTTTACAAGGAAAAGCTTTGTAATAATGTAAAATGTAAGTTGTTTCAACAGCCTACAGCCATTTAAAGTCGAAAGACTTAAATAGTGTCTTGCTATTTCAAATTCCTCAGAGGCACAGTAAATTTAGACACAATTTTAAGCACAACTGAGTGATGAGAGACCTGCAGCCCATGTTACTGCATGTGCAACAACTTACCCATGCACATCCAAGAAAACTTGGCTGGAGCTGGTTTGAACTGCCTTTTATCTGCTATGAGCTGAAGGGTTGTCCTGCATAGTTATTAACTGACGTGCAGCAGTGTCCTGACATGAGATACTCGGCTGTGTCTGAAGCCCCAGGTACTCTACCTTATTTTTTCCTTGCTTCTGGGAGGGGACAGTCACTCATTGCAGACCTACCAGAATGCAGATCAGTTACAGCTGTGTAACATAACCTATAAATATATCTGTATATACCATTTGTACACATCTTCTATCTCAGCAAAGCTGGATTCACACTCCAGAGAGAGCCTGTGGCGTTACTGTGTCAGTCTTGTATTGCTGTCCTGATTCATCAGAAATAAACATCTCTCATTGGGTTGTGCTCTTCTAAGTTTAAAACAACCACAAAGATTGTCACTTTATCACTTAATTCAGAACCTAAATTATCTTTAGATTTCAAAGGTCTACTTCCTAAATATTTAGAGAAATATACATGTACAGATACATTTTCAGGAAGGAATATACTAAAGGTTTCTGTTTGTCTGTTTGGGTTTTGTTTTGTTGGTTTTTGTTTCCTAAACATTGCTATTTTATTTGCCACTTTTTAGAATAAATTTTTTATCCTCATGCTTTCTTTGTTTTGTTTAAATCATCAGGGTTGCTATCAGTGTTTTCCAGACATGGAATGTTATCAAAAGTGTTATAAGAAGCTGTGGAGATGTGAGCAGTAACTGGACAAAGCGACTGACTGGCTGTGGAGGCTGGGTATGCTCTCTTCTCTTTTCTCCCACCTTTTTGTTGGCATGTAGGCAACAGGAACACCTGACTCCCTTGTACTGTCAGGGAGTGAAGTGTATCATGTGGCTTCAGGCTGGGGTTTATCCCTTAGTTTGTTGGTACCCCCTCAGTGCCGGGGTTTTTTTCTCTTTAGGCTGAAATTTCTCATTTAAAGACTACCCAAATCCCACACAACTCGCGGGGTTCCTTTCAGAGGGGAGGCACCTGCCACTATCAGATGCTGGAAGGTTCTCCCTGGGGAGATGAGCAGAGATGCTGCCAGCAGTACTTACCCAGAGAAGAGAGGAGGATTCTTTAGTGGCTGGAGCCCCCAGTATAACCTATAAATATATCTGTATATACCGTTGTACACATCTTCTATCTCAGCAAAGCTGGATTCACACTCCAGAGAGAGCCTGTGGCGTTACTGTGTCAGTCTTGTATTGCTGTCCTGATTAATAATACATAAACATCTCTCACCTGATCTCCGACTCCCTCTGCATTTCTGCAGCAGAACTGGACCCTGCTCTTGGGCCCACACTGACCTCCCACATGGGCATTCTTTTAGTTTCCTTGCACCTTCTTTTTGCTGCTTGTTATTTCTAATTACCAACCCCTTTCTTCCCACAGACTTGCAGGCTTCCTGTCAGGTGCCTCTGCCAAAAGCTGGTGCCCGCAGCCTTGCTTGTTGCTGTCTTTTGGTGGGCCATGAATTATGGACTGTAGAATTAGCACACAGAATACCATAGGAGGTCATTGCTGGGCACTGACCAACATCACTAACACCCCAGTGGTGGCAGCTGGTTTGTTTTTCAAATTTACACTGATAAAATCTCTTTAATATTTAAACCTAGGCGAGTGCTGGGTCACTGCTGTTTCATATCTTTTTTAAAGAAAAAACTTTTAAAATAAGGAGGTTGTTGCTGGATAACTGCCTGACTTGCTAGTTTTGAAATGTGATCCAGACAATTAGAAAGTCTGTCTTTTTTGTGTTTATTTTAATGCAATATAAAGTGTCTATTTCCTATAAATGAGTTTGTTAGATTGTGGATATGAGGAAAACTGAAGGCATGCTGGCCATCCTTTAAATTTTAAAACTGTAAAAGCAATAGAAAGATTAAAACCATGATACTTTTTTAAAATTAAATTGTTGCTTCAAAGCTTTTGCAGTGTTGTCTGCTTTATTTTCAAGACTGCTATCACACAATAATAGCAGTATCTTCTGCCCCTTTTCAAAGTAAAACTAGAAGCAAATAAAATCCCAAGAACTGATGGATTCCGAGAAGGGATTTTCTCAGAGGATGCATGTCTTTTTGCAAGGCACATGCCTGGTGGGAATAGAAGTCTGAAGGGAACATGAGCACAACTTACAGGATGGAGATGGCCAAGGTGTCACCCTCCTGGACTCCATGGGTGGCCATTAGGGCACAGCTGAGTTTTTCCTCTCTCAGCATCTCCCATTGGTGCCTCGTTATCCTCTCTATATCTGAGTGCATCTTCTCTTTTTGCTGTTGAAGCTGGTTTTCAGTATCTAGCTATAGACTCTCTCAGTGAGAGAAAATGAAAGTGCAGCTCTGTGGTTTGGATATTCCCCTCAGCACAGGGGATGCCTACTTTTTCCCTGACAACCAACTCCTATCCTCAGCATATTTTTAAAACAGGAGAATACAATATTCAATGGATTTGTGATCTAAGCACTCACCAGAGAAGTTGGAGTTTCAAGTTCGAGTCTCTGCTGTAAATCAGACAAGGAATTTAAACCCCTCTTTAGTGAAAACAAATGCCAAATCAAGCCAAATGTAAGCATGTTGAGGAACATGCTTCCTCTCTTTAATGAATGGTGCCTAAATCCCATTATGATGCTAACTGCCCATCTCAAAAAATATTTCTAGGAAAAAAAAAAGAAGCTTCACTAGACTATTTCATTTGACCATTTTATGCAAAGGATTTTGAATTATCTTTGAATGACTTGAAATGCAGAGCAAATGGAAAGCAGGCAAAGAAGGAATATAAAGGGTGATGGCTCCAGCATACCCCAGAAATTCAAGTAGAAGCAGCAGCAGCAGCATATATTCCAGTGTCACATTATTCCAAAATGCTCTCAAGCTGATGTGCCCTTCAGCAGCAGGTAGGCAAGTTTTTTCTAGAAAAGCACAGTTCACACACCTGGAACTGGAGTCACACAGAGGCCAGAAGTAGGTCCACATAGCCAAGAAAACAGACTAAAGTTATATCAGTGAATTGACTACTCCATTGAGCTCTATAATAGCAGTGTGATAGAAAAATGTGTTAAAATTATTTAGTAAAGGGTAAAATTTAACATCAGGAGGGTCTAATAAATTCCTATGCATTTATTAGATATGTCTCATATTCATATGTAATAAAAGTACCAGCTGTGAAAAAATTGACTCTTCCCAGCTGAATCATTTTAATACTACCAAATAATTATTTCTAGATAAATAACCTTTATGCATAGGGGAGCAATGATGAATGGGAGACTCTTCACTGCCTATTTCATCCAAGAGCTGTGTGGGGTGACTCTCCTTTTTCCCACTCTTGTGTTGAATCACAAGAGAGGGGAACTTCATCATCCAGCATGTATGGAGCAAACCACAGTCTCAAGGAATACAAAATTCAGTTTCAGCAAAGAAACAAGTGAAACACAAAGCAAATGGCATCCAAAGCCACAGCTATCAGCACTAACTGGAGTAGCAGGGAGCACTCAGTGCCAGGCTCCTCTTTCACCTGTGGAGCACAGTTAGTTAATCTTTTAGTCACAGCCCCACAGTGACTCAGGGGACCCAACATTAATTCTGGTTTTTTTCACTGCACACTTCCTGATATGTGACAGCATTTACGGCACATAATTTTCTTCCACATCCTGTTATGCTTGTTCATAGGCAAAGGAGCCACACTGGTTTCTCACCTCTCAAACATTTAGTTTCCAGAAGCAGAGGGGATAAAGGAGCAAGAGCAAGATCCAGGATTCGTAATTACTTGGGCACTCTCTGCCCAGGCACAGGCAATGTTACAGAGCATGTGAGGGGAGGCTGTGCTGACAGGCAGAACACAAAATAAAGCCCTGAACACTCTCCATACAGAGGTGCAAACACCTCCATCACACTGCCTCTGCTCCTAGGAATTGCAACATCAGCACAAGAGCATGATTCCCTCTGGCTTCTGGTTTTGGAGAAAGTAAGTTGACTGAGGAGCAGCCTCGGCTCAACCACTGCACAGAAGAAAAGCAAACACCCAACAGTGGTGATGGGTCCTTCTTCCCACTAATTAAACAAGACCCACAACATTGGAATGCTCTTATGATACAGATTTCCCTTCAGCATGACAACAATTCTTCAGCTGACAAAAGTGCAAAGGTTATCAATGGTTTCCAAACAAGAGATTTCTAGCATGGATTTCCCAAAGAGTTTTAATTCCTAGCAAAGTGTACAACAAAGTGAAATGAGGGGGGAGAAAAAGAAAAAAAAAGGCAAGAACACTACAAATAGAAAACAGGTCTCCAATATTTCCTCAGAAAGGTTAAATAATTAAAAAGAAAGCCCAGAACTTTCAAAGCAGTAAAATCAGTGCCACCAACATACCATGCTCAGTTTCAGCTATCATAAAAGCTGGTTTGAACGTCACCAACATTGCATTTGGTCCTACAAGGTGCAGTCAGAAACTTCTAACACAGGACAATCCAGTGTTTAATAATATGAATGGGATTTAGTTGCAATATTCTAACCAATAATTCTAACTGAAGATTTTGGTATGCTTTTCTGAATAATTAACACCTTACCTGTAACACAGGAACCTTCAATGAAATAATTTTCTTTACAGTTTTTCCAACCTTTAATCATCAGCCTCTAGCAGTTGAATGGTGAAGCTGAAAAACTCTGCAGTACTTTACTAATTGTTAATGTTTACACATGCTAAAAGTGGAATTTGTACTGTGAGGGCAGGCACAGCTGCCAGCTGCAGTCCACAAAAGAACTACTTAATAATACAGCCAACTTAGCAATGATAAGGGCCAGTGGTTTTAATTCACTCTCCCTGTCATAAACGTGAAATTACAGAATGATTGGTAGTATAATTGGAAGTTCTCCCGCATTTCATAATAATTACTGAAGACACTGTCAGTCATTTGATGTAAGTAATATATCCCAATTT
Organism: Passer montanus; assembly: GCF_014805655.1. NCBI lineage: Eukaryota > Metazoa > Chordata > Aves > Passeriformes > Passeridae > Passer > Passer montanus. The sequence continues at coordinate 2,659,986 of NW_024357170.1, read as the reverse complement.
TTTTTCCCTATATATCTGTTAAATACAGCATTAAAATACCAAAATAAAAAATACACACTGGGTAGTGGGAAGCTCTTTCCAGAAGGGCTGGGGACAACCTGCTGCTCTCCAGCTCATCATTTCCTGCTGCCAGGAAATGTACATAATATTTTTGTAAAGCTTTTTTTCCCAGTGAACATTTCTTGTGTAACTTAGCACAACCAGTGTGGCACTGGACAACTGGAGGGAAAGTTATTTCCATCCACATGTGGACAGAGTTAATAATGATGCACCCCAAAGCATTAAAAATAGCAAGAAAAGCTTCAGTTTATTTATAGTTTAATGTTAAGAAAATAATGTTTCTAATAACATCATCTGCCTCACTCAGCTGCTAACTGGCAATGTGGACACAACGTAAAAGAACTTCACATAGATGAACACCCCACAAGCCAGATGAATAAGAAAACAGGAACACCAACACACTGAAAGCCCTCCCAACAAATGGCTCCTCTAAATGCACCCTCCAGCCCAGGGTAGAGCCCTCCAAAACTTGAAGCCAACAACCCCTGCATTCCTGCAGATCCCTGCACCAGACAGCCAAGGCTACCAATTGGAACCTGAATCCACACCCAAAAATCTCCCCCAAAAACCAACCAAATAAAACCAAATAACAACAACAACAAAAAAGCACCAAAGAGGGAAAGTTGCTTGCAGGATTGAGGCCAAATAGTGCTACTTGGCCTGTTCGTTGACAGCTTTGCAGTCTTGACACAGATGGAAGAGCCAAACTTTGCACTCCCCTTTCCACACCTGAGGAACTCAAAGGAAAATGTTCATTGCAATTATGCACATAGTGAGTGCTCTTTACATCATGAGAAGCCATGAATGTTTAAGACTTCTTCATTTGGGAGCACAAAGTTTTAAATCAGAAAAAAACTGAGTTGTGTGGATTTTTCTCAAAACGTTATTTAAGTCTCCACTGCTTCCTCATCTTCCAGAGCATCTACATGTTTATATTGTTTCCAGGCCTTTAAATTACATTTTTTGAGAATGGCTCCTAGTTGATTCCCGGGCCCCACTTCATATGTGTAAGGAAATTCTGTTCCTTGCTTTCTTTCGTACACTGAATGCATGGTCTGCTCCCACAGAACAGGTGACACCACCTGCTTCACTAACAGCTTCTGAATGTGCTTTGAGTGCATGTACTTTTTGCCATCAACATTGGAATACACACAGAGCAGCGGTTTCTGAATTTCAATTGATTTTAGGACTTCAGCCAGTGGCTCTACTGCTGGTTCCATAAGTCTGGTATGAAAAGCCCCACTGACTGGAAGCATTTTTGTACGTTTAAAATAATATTTTCGTGCATTCTCCTGCAAAAATTCCAAAGCCTATAAAAGAAAGAGAGAAGTGAGTCTTGCACAACAAAGGTTTTCTCAGTCACCCCACAAGAATCACCTCATCAGACTTACTGTGATAAAGGGATTCCTTTTATCAGTTGTTCCCTACCTAACTACTGAATGCATGCTGGAAAAAAACCCCACAGATGAAATACTTTTGTCTGGACAAACTAAGGCCATATATAACACCCACACAGAAGTGCAAAGTTAGGGTCTTTAAAAAGTGAAATGCTCAGTTCAACGGAAGAAATAGTTACTCTGAAGCAATACCTGTAAGTGTCCTGCAATGACTCTGCTGTCTGGAAACAAATAGTTTGAAACTGTGCACACGGGGTTCTCTATACCCAGCGATTCACAGTGTTTACGGGCTTCCAGGCAGGCAAATTTGTAATTTGCCTCTCGCCGACCGACAACCGAGAGCATTCCACTGGGGACAGCCTCTGACGCCTTTTGCATGGCTTCGGCGCGCACTTTCACCGCGTACAGCGCTACGGAGAGAAACAGAGATGCTGCGTAAATATGAGCGCGGGCACCTGCGCGCAAGAAAGGGCAGTTGTTCACTCGTTGTGAAACGTCAATGCTTTTAATGCCGTATTACACACGTTAAAGCAAACAGTCGAAGTAAAAAGTAAAATTTCTCCTCTAACTAAAAATAAAAAGCAGGAGGGACACAGTGATAACAGGCAACGCTTTGGAAACAGCACGGGCCCGGGCTGGGAGACCCTAGCAGGGACTTCCGCACGTCCCCTAGGCACCTTCGGCAAAGCCCAGGGCTCCAGCGAAGACCAGCGCCGCGAACTCCCCCACGCTGTAGCCGGCGGCCGCCACGCAGCGCTCCACGACCTGCGGGGACACAGAGCCGAGCACCGCCTCAGCAGCACCGCGGGACAGGCCCAAGGGGCCGCCGCCCCGACCCCCCGCGCCCAACGCGATCCCTCACTTCAGGCTGCAGGTGGTTGAGCTTCTCCACGGCGGCCAGGGAGGCGACGAACACGGCGGGCTGGCAGTGCTGGGTGCGGTCCAGCGCGTCCCGCGGCCCCTCCAGGCAGAGGGAGAGCAGGTCGTAGCCCAGCACCTTCTCGGCCAGGCGGTACATGTCCCGCACGCCGGGATACTGCTGCAGCCCGCGGCACATCCCCACGAACTGGCTGCCCTGCCCGGGGAAGAGCAGCACCGTGCCCTCCCGGGGGCACCGCCGCTCCCGCCTCGCCGCCGCCGCGTCCGGCTCCTCGGCCTCCACCGAGCTCTGCAGGAGGTCGCTCAGGGTCGCCGCCCGGTCCCCAGCGCCGGGGCGGGAGCTGCCCCACCGCTGCACAGCGCCGCGGAGGCCGCCGCGCCCGCTGCAGCCACCAAGCCGCCATGGCGCTGCGGCCCAGCCGCCCATGTCCGCCGCCCGGGAACGGGCGTTGCCACGGGGACGGGGCGGCCCCAGCCGCCGGGCCGGGCGCCGGCACAGGGGACGGGAAGGAAGGGAGGAAGAGAGGGAGATCGGTCGGGCCGCCCCAGCGCTCGCCGCCCTCAGCCCTGCGCACCGCCCTGGGGCCGGCCCGCGCCAGGCACCTCCGTCCGCCCAGCGCCGAGAGCCCGCCCCGGGGCGGGGGAGCTCGCGCGGCACCAGGGGCGGTGCTTGGATGTCCGGGCAGAGCAGGCGCGACCGGCGGCAGCAGTAGCGCGGCGCGGGAGGAGGTAACGCCGGCCCTGCCCGCGGCACGGCTCGGGACGGGACGGGACGGGACGGGACGGGACGCTGCTCGCCGGAGGGGCCTCCCGCTCCCGCCCTCGCGCGGGTCCTGGCGCTCCCGGAGCGCTGCCGCCGCCGGGACCCCGCCGCGACCCGGACGCCCTCGGCTCCCCCGCGGGTCGGCGGAGAGGGTTGAGGGAGCGATCCCGCTTCCTGCTTCTGGCGACAGCCCCGTGCCGGCCAGCCGGGATCCCCCGGGCAGGACGGGACCTACGGTGCCGGATAGAGACGGGCAGGGCGGGCCCCGCTCACGGGCGGACAGGACTTGGGCAAACACTCCTGGCTTTTCCGTGCCGGCGTTTAACATGGAAAGTGCTTTAAAATAAACAAACCAAGCCACCAAGCTATGAAGCTTGTTCTTAATTTTGATCCGGCACACGAGCTTTTCAGTGGTTGACAGCTGTGCGCGCACCGCAGAAGGGCAGAACCTGTTCCTCTGGTCCCATCGGGCCGGCGGCTCTGCCGCGCACATTGGCTCTCGGCACTCGGGAGAAGTTTTCACGCTGCTATTTAACTAAAGGTATATCTTCCTTCAGTGTCGCCGAGGAACATTTCTTTAAGGGTGAAAGAAAGGGCTTTGGTTTTCAATTCCGAGTTTTTGAGTGATACTTATAAATCAGCCCAAATTGCACTGTGATATAATTGGAGCGTTCAGCGCTTAGATTATTTTTTAAAAAAAGCGAAAGTTGGCGTGCCGGAGTTGCAATTGTGTAACGACTTTGCATGAAGTAAAGGTTGTGAAACAGTATCAAGCATTGAGTCAGAGCAGCTCAGTAAAACAGATTGTAAATACGGCTTGGGAGAAGGAAAATGTGTTATAATAGCAAGAAATTATGTTGACTTTTAATTTTTCTCACTCTTCTATTCTCTGTGCTATTTTGTAAGATGATTTCTTCCACTTGTATCAGCCTCTAGGTAAAATATCTGGAAGTGAGCTGCTCAAGTTAACTGAAATGTATGGGCAGTAACATAGGAGATATATAACATATATGTGACCATATCCCAGCCCGTGGCTACCTCTACCTGTAACATAAGCATCAATGAGAAGAGATTGAGAGTAAATGGCAAATTCTCCCAGCAAAAATCTTGCTCCAGTATGCATTTCAGTTCCCTGTATGTGAATAAATAATAGATTTATTTGCACAACTTGTGCTCTGCCATGTTGAAATCTCACTGGGGAGTGAGGTTTTTTTGTTTCCATCTGTACACTTTGCATTATAGTCTTCAATAAATACCATATTGTAAAAAATTATAAATACATGTTATAAACATGTATTATACACTTATTAGATATTTATATTCTATTTATATCCTATAACATTTATTGTTTGAAGTGTCTCTATTACTTGAGATTAGATACCCTGCTTTTTTTTCTTTTGGTGGTAGCTGTATTTTTTGTCATAGGCTGTGATATAAATTTGATTTTAGTGTTGCAGCTTCCCAGGAATTAAACCCACAACACACATAAATAGTTTATCAATATAAATGAAGTATGTTGTCTTTAATTTTTCAGACAGCTATCTTGGGAAGAAGCCTTCTTCCAGGGGAAAATTTGCATGCTGCCTCTCAGACCTGGGCAGAGCCTTATTTGCCCTTAAAAAAATGTATGGTAGAGGATGAGAGGGAGAGTATCTGTCTTGGGGATCCCTTCTATGGTATGGTCCCAGCTTTGTCAGTCTGTCTCCAAACACTGGGCACTGGGAACCCCCAGGGCTGCCAGGGTGATTTAGCCCTGCTGGGTGATGTTTGTGTTTTTAATGCGATTTTTAAGCCCCATGTGATTGGTAGCCAGTCCCAAGCTGCACAGAATGGAACTAATCAGAAGTTTTATCAGCACAGGAGTATAAGGAAATGGGATGAAAGCAGTTGTCCTTTCCTACCTTCCTTCTCCTTCCTGCTGACAGAATGCCCCAAGGAGGGAAAGGCACCTGTCTTTCAGAGACCTTCTCAAGGCAAAGAAGTGTTTCCGTTCATTTTTCATCAGGCTGAAGCAACCCAGCTGCTCTGTCATGATGTATCTAATCCCACCCACAGAGCAGCCTATCCCTTTCTTTGGGTGCACAGTGTTCTTTCCAGAAAGAGGACACAGAAAGCTTCTGGTAATTTTTTCTTCATGTTATGCTACCATAGAAAAACAGCAGAGAGAAGTCCATTAGGCAGCAAGTTTAACTACTGCAGTTTTTTTCCCCCTTTATTTTTACTTTATGTAGCTGGAACTAACTTTGGGTAGGTCAGATATTTTGAATACCTAGAATAATTACTCTAACATGTATGTAAAGCAAAGAAGCCCTCACTGCTGCAACTGCCTGAAGTCACACTAGCACTAAACAGAAAAGGGGTAGCATGATGAAGAATATGTTGCATGGCAGAGATAAGAAGTGGAAAAGAAGTAAACAAGTTAAATGTGTATGAGAAGAAAATATTTCCAACCTTGATGGTTCTTGGAGGCGGATATCTGCTGGGTACACTGCAGATATCATTCACAGACATCTAGCATTCTTCAGTATGAAAATGTGGGTGCAAGAATATTGTGCAACTCACCCTGGAGCTGGGATATGATTGGGAAAGTAGTTATTATTTCTAGGTTGAGTAATGCTGCTGCAGCCAGTGGGGCTGTGTTAGCAAGTCTGTGGTGTTCAAGTTCTCACCGATTCATTTCAGATCATCTGCTGTACACTGAAAGGGAAGGCAGGGCTGATGAACCTCTGTGCTCACATTACCTTTAGAAAATGTACAGGGTGTTCTGTACACATTGCACAGCTCTTTTACTGCACAGGTAAACAACGACTGCAGCACTGGCCAGTGCACTGACTCTGCAGTGCATCTTGCCTTTTATTCATTCTCTTGCTAAAGACCTACATCAAGTAATCAGACAGACAGATGTGACTTCTTCCATGCTATTTTCTGAGTTGCCTGTGCTTTTTTATGGAAAGTTGGTACCAGTATTTAATTTTTTGGGAATGAAAACACAGGAACTCCCACTGCTGACAGACAGCTATGGTCTTGCTGCCAGCACACCTTGCTGCATGGTTTCATTCCTCCTTCTCCTTGCAAGATAGAGTATTTATTCACTAATTTAGTTACTATTTATATTCACTATTTATTCATTCACTAATGACTGCCACTGAGCAGTATTGTTTCAATTGTATAGTATTTAGCACTTTCAGCTTACAGAACACTTTCAGACTTTGTTCCCTGGGAGGAAGTTGACAGAACCCCTGACAAAGTCTGTTGCTGAATGCTGTGAAGAGACCACCCTTATATTGTTAACATCAAATGAATGATTAAAGCCCTTTGGGTTCTTGCTTATGACTTTCGAAAAAATAGTATTTGGCAGCCACTCTGGAGTTGCACGTATCACAGCATGTGTAGAGAGCTAAGCCTGGCCTCCCTGCAGGCAAAGCAAGAGTTAAAAATTAGTGAGATCTTATTAATTTTCAATTTCTGACTTAACCTTTGGGAATTACTCATCTGAAGGCAGCTAAAGAGAATCATTGTGCTCAGCACTCTTGTTCCCATCACATCTTGTTGCTCCTGCAAATGGCACTTGCTTCACATCCCAGTAAAAGCAGAGCCTTTCACGCTGTCAGTGGGGATGACAAGTAGTGCACACAGCAGCTGGCAGCCTGCTTCCTTGGGAAATAACAGCACAGATCTAAGTGCAGGACAATAGGGGAACTCCTCTGCTCTACTTAAGATGCTTCCTCATAAGTGGAATCCACTAGGCAGCAATGAGCCCTGCAGATTTTTCCTCCCTCCCTTGTCCATCCTCCACCTAAGACCCAGCTGGTCCTATCACAGCAGAGTACCACATTGTCTTCCCCTTCTTCCCTCTCCCCAGCCTCAGTTCTGAATCCTTTCCTGCTTGTCTCTTTTCACCCATTCAGTCTTTTGTTCAGTTTTTGACCCTGACTTGTATCTCTGATGGCTTTGTCTGTTGCCTTTTTTGTGTATATTGCTATTCATTCTCACCCCAAGCCCACAGCCCAGGCCTACCTGCCCTTTCTTGTTTACCCCTCTCAACCTTTCTCAACCTGTCTGCCTTACCAGTTGCTCCATGCTCAGTTTGCCTTCAAAACTCTGCTCTGCTTCTATCATCAGGATTTCTCTCCATCCCATGCAACCTGCATTGTGGTTCCAGTCATTGAAATATCACATTAAATCTGTGTGGGCAGAGCCCTGAGTGCAGGGACAAAAACCATAATGCAAGACCTTTCTTGCTGCCCAAGCTTATCCTGATCTCCAAATAGAAATTCACCAGGTCAGAGCTGTGACAATGCGACCTCATCTGTGCAATTTCCTATTGGTTTAAGCACATCTGTCACAAGTAGGATTTCCTCTTCCCCACTTCCTGCCTCCTCATCCCAGCAGTCATGGCTAAAGCAACAGAAGCTTTGAAATCCAGGGAAACACAACAGCCAAGACACTATCAATATGGCACTTTTCTCTGACAAGTTTCTGAAATGCTCATTGATTTATTTTCTCTCCTGTGCCTTCTGCAGTTGCTCTTTCCCCACTGCTGCAGTCTCTCACAATCTCTCTACTGCATAACAGATGAACAGGAATTGGGTGTATTTGCTGACTATATATTTGAAAAAATATAATTCAGTTCTGCCCTTTTTATCTATTGTAGTTCTAATGTTTACATTTCAGTAAACTAAGCACAGCTCTTCTGTAGTATTTGGCCTTTGGCCAGAAAATCTGCAATGAAGCTTTTTTCTCCTTGCTTGCTTGCTGGTTTTCCTGCTGCCTGTGCCTTAACTAAAGCAGCATGGCCCAGCAGAGCAAAGCATTACTTAGCCCTACTTCTGTAGGCAAATTTAATGGGCTTGGCAGCTACAATTGCTGGAACCGATTGAATGCTTCATGAGGGAGCCAAAGGTGTACTCTCCATGTATCCAGATCACCTTCCTTGTTTAGCAAAACATCAGTTAAGTACTTACCTTCTCATTGTCCTCCCTGGTGTTTGTGTTCCAAGGCAGCTTCTCAAGTGTCTGCTACTATTCACATCCTTCTGGCTCCCACTGAGCATCCTGAAGATGACATCTTACATTATTTTGCTTGAGCACAGGAAAGCACATGCTCTTTTTTTCCTTGGCTCTGTCACTTCATTGAGGGAATGGGCTTTTTGTGAATAGAGAAATACACACTTCCTACTGCATTTATTTATTTTCCAAGTGCAGTTCATATAACATCAAACTGCTTTATTTCTCTGCCATACTTATTGGTGAGGATATTTCTGTTGGTAAAATTCAGTAATCTTCATGCACTTAGCTGAGAGAGAAGTAAAGGCCCCACTTCCCTCTGGCTCCTCCCTCCACAGGGACAAATTCCTTTACAGGTACAGGTAAGATTATGGTACAAGATCCATTAATTTCAGCTGCAGTCTCTCTCAGTGACAACACTAGCCTGTGGATCAGATCTGACATGCCTATTTTTAAAATCTGTTAGAAATGGAAACTTTTGCAGTTGCATTTTAAAAGTTCTCTACCAATCAGTGTTTGGTTTTGTTTCAGGTTCACTGTCTCAATGGAAGTGGTACCAGCCTGGGCCCCAGCAGTAGGTTTCACACTCCTGCCACATGCAGGAGGATTTTTAGGAAGCAATATAACCAAAAGGGAAATCCCAACATGGTATCAAACTCTACAGAAGCCATCCTGGTGTCCACCTAACTGGGTTTTTGCTCCTGTTTGGGGAACTCTCTATACATCTATGGGGTATGTTTTTCACATTGTATTAAGGCACTGGCCTGATCTCTAAGTTCCATTTGGTATAATGCTGGACCAGAGGATATGACTGTACTCCTGTGGCTGTATGTTTGTAAGAAAATGTGTCAACCTGCCTCTTTAACAGGTAAAAACTTGTTTTGGGAGTCATGTGTGGGTTTGATAGGACATTTTGTGTGCAGAAGTATCTGCATCAAAAGCAGGAGCTTGAAAAGCTGCCATTAATTTGCTTTCCTCATTCATTCTGAGGGGAAGATCTGCCAAGCTGGAAACAGCAGACAAGGCAGCACTGGGATTTCTTCTAAGTATATCCTTCATAGTTTCAAGAAAATTAAAAAAAAAAAAAAGGGGTGGGGGAAATTGTGATAGAAGTGATCTAACAGAGCTCAATAATGGAATGGATGAAACTGAATGCTAGACTGGCACTCCCATGTTCTCTCATTTCGGTTTCATTTTCTTTCCAGAAAAGCTTTGTAATTTTTATAGCCTCATGTCCTGTCCCTTCCTACCAGACTTCTCCTTTCCTTGTCCTCATACAGACTGTAGTTTTAAACTTATTTAAGTGGAATACTTTTGTATTTGAAGAGTTAACATTTGAATGAGATCATTACTGATCTGTGAATAAAAATATGCCTTTTATCAAGGAGAAAAGAGGTGGGTGGCTTTCCCAACTTGCTGCAACTTGATTGCAGAATCTGTAACCCTATGTCTGGATTCCTCACTACAAATCCGGGTAGCAGGTTAAATACCTTAAAGTCCAGATTGTGACAGTTTATAACTTATTTTGGTAATAGCAGAATCAGTGTATCCTAAGGTGGATGGTCTTATACATTCAGTCCAATGAAAAGATCATACTCGCTACCAGCCTTCTCTAATCCACCATGCACACACATTCCTTGAATGACCAAGACATTTTATTCCTCCAGAATTTCTTAAATATTTGGAAAGCAACAAATAACTAACAGCAAGATTTAATAAGCTTACCTGTCTTTCTTGACACAGCTTCATCGATTTGTACTTCACAGTATTGGTCTGAAGTTGAAGTCAGGTGTATGAACAAGTTGAAGTCCACACTGTGCTTTGGAAATCACTTAGGAAACCGAAGTTTCTAATGCTTAATCTGCCCCAACTTTATTCTGTTTTCATTATTCTCTGCAATCAAACTGCCAAAATAGCAAAGCTGTATTGTTCAGTCCCTGTGAAAGTAATGAAAGTGACCAAAGGGTTCTTCCTGCTCCCCATACTGAACTGTGCTTTGGAATCCCACTCAATACCATTCATTTTTTTAATGGTAATTAATTTCTTACATCTACTTAAAAACTGGGGTTGGATTTATTTTAAAAAAAATCTTTAAAGCACCATGTCCCAATATCAAAACAATGTTTCTTTGCCGTTTGCATCTTAGACTTGTTTCCATTTCAACACAGTATTCTTTTTAAAAACAAATGTAGTAGGTTATCTGCTTCTATGCACTTAAAAGTAAGAATTCTGGCATAATTGGAATTTTTCTCTCTCCAGGTTGTTATCCAGAGCAGCTGATCAAGCCTGTGCTGTCAGTTACTTTGCCAAGTAGGGCTTAGATCTCTCAGTCTTCCCAGTTAATCCAGACTCTGGCACTGAACTTATTTCATGGATCAAGAATGTGTGGTAGCTTTAAACAATGTAGTGAATGACACATCCCCTTTTGCTTTCTGCAGATACGGCTCCTACCTTGTGTGGAAGGAACTGGGGGGCTTCAATGAAAAGTCAATGGTTCCTCTGGGTCTGTATGCAGGGAACCTGGCATTAAACTGGGCATGGACTCCAATATTTTTTGGAGCTCACAAAATGGGATGGGTAAGTGGAACACTTAAAGTATTAGCATGAATGGTTTGTGTCATCATCTTTTCTCCCTGAAAATGGGCCTGAATACAAAACGTGGCTTGCAGAACTTTTCTAAAATTCTCTTTAATGCATGCCAGCAGCCACCTGAGAGAATTTACAGATCTAGACCATCCTTAAATTGATAAGATTCCAAGCAGCTCTCTGCCAGCCTTTGATAAGAGCTTTCTGTGACTACAAAACAAACATTTATACCTTATTGCAGTTCCTAGGTTTCTCTGGCAAACAGCAGTGATAAGCAGCTTATTACAACATTTTTCAGGTGATCAACACCCCTTTTAGAAAAGACTCATTTTCTGCAGCTCTCTGAAGAGAAACCACTCAATTCTCAAAATAAGAACTGGTAATACAAAAAATAAAATAGCAGTACATGCAATGCTGTAACAGGGAAAGACTGCAATCCATCACAGATTGATTCACACCTCATCTCTTCAGGTGACATGAACAAACTGGACAGGTTTGCTTGCTCCAACTTACTCTGGGAAGTGTCTCACTGCCCACTAAAGAGGGTATGGGTGAGAGAGACTTCATTCTCCCTCTCTGCTCCTAGCTGTAATGCCCTTTCTTGTATAGTTTTATGACTCAAAGTTGTTTGTAACTCAGCAGAAATCTATGATCTTTTTCTGCTGGCTGGTTTTCTGAGAAGGATTTAACACACAGAGGGATAGAATAGGTGCCAGAGCTAGGTGGAAAGTGACACATAGGAAATACAACGAGTAAAACAACACTAATCACCTTCTGTGTTTCAGGGGTTGGTGACTCTCCTGCTTACAACTGGTACAGCAACAGTTACCACTGCTTCCTGGTACAACATCAACAAAACAGCAGCTTATTTGATGGTTCCTTATTTAGCTTGGCTAAGCTTGGCTTCTGCACTCAATTATCGGATCTGGAAGGACAATCACAAGAAAAACTCTGAATAAGCAGTTTTCAGCCAAAACTATCTTTTTTCCATAATAATTTTTTATATGAAGTTATGGCCTTAGTTTAGTTTTAGCTGAACTACTTTGCCCTAACTTTGGTATTTACAAGTTGACAAAACAAATACAACTTTACTAGGCAAGCCACAAAGGGGTGTATGCCTGACAGGGTTTTATAGCAAACTAAAAGAAAGTCTTGATTGAAAAGTGGTAAGTGCCATATTCCAGTGTTATATGTTACATGACAAGAGCATTGTAACCATTACCAGAAGAAAGCAGGGACTCAAACTTCCTTATGTTCAGAGGAAGAAATCCAGCCACACACTTAACAGTTCCAGAACGGTGTTCCTAACAGTGAAAGGGATGATTTTGGCCTGAATCTTTCATATTTACCACTAGGCACAGTGCTTTTGTGCTATGATATGTCCCACTACAGCCACCAGATATTTGTCTTCTGGCCATTGTACTTGTACTTGTTTAAGACAAGCTCTTTTTAACAATTTGTGCATTCCCACTTGGAAGAACTGTACGTGCATTCAGCTAAATGCATTAAACTACATGTAAACTTAATAACATTGTTCCTTGTTCCTTGCTGGTATTGTTTTAAATTGTTTTGAGCAGAAAAACAATGAAAGCAGCAGGATGCTACAGCCTCAAATACAGGCCCTTCATCTCATCTCCTCACCTTTGCAATGGCCAAGATAAACCAGGAAATTCAGAGCACCTGTAAAGAAATTGTGAGAACCCAGTCACAACATTTCTTTGATCAAATTTAAGTAAGGAGCCCAAACCATTTCAGGTTCCCCTGAGCAGCAGGCCAGCATGGTGTGAGCATCACTTCTGGCTGTGCAACCCTGTTCTCCCTTCTGCCTCACCTCCACAGCAACTGGATTTTTCCAGGTTTATTTCTCTAGCCTATGCTCCAGTCAATGGAACAAAGCAGGTTCCTGCAGACTGGCCTGAAATAGCCTCAAATATTCCTTTATGTTCCTGATTGTGAGGGACAACGTTGCTGCATGTTTGCAAAGTTGGAAGCAAGGTTTAGAACATACAATTTCATAATTGTACTTTCCTCTCAAGCACATCCTAATTGTTGCAAACTAGCTTAAATAATTACTACCCATACAATATATATGTCCTGGCAGGCAGGATAATTTTTTGCAGCTTGCACATAAAATAGCTAAATTTCAGCCAAGTGACCTTTATTTGAGAAAGATTCATTTCAAATGGGCACCCCACTGCCAAATACCTCTTAGGCCCTAAAAGTCCAAAGACTGTTTGGGATTCTACCAGAGTTTTCAAAATTCCTTTAATTCCTTTAGGTTTCTGCATTCCTGTGCTGCTCCAGACATTGCCTCCTGCTCACATCCTCAGAAGTTTCTTTAAGGGGCAGGCTTTAAGTAAAAGCTTCTGAAATGCCGTGGGATTGTTTTCTCTCTTTTAAAATAAGGAAAATAGGACGATCCATAAAATCTTTAGTCCCATTAACCCCATAGTTCATGGCACTGAAATACCTTACTACTATTATTATTATTATCATCATCATTATTATAATGATTATTATTATTTCCCACCCACCAGAATGTTTTAGATCTTTGTATAGGAGGGGTAGATAAGAAAGAGACATGCAAACCCCAACATGATTCAGTAAATTATATTTTTAATGTTGACACAAGGAACTTGTGCAACGTTTCCCAGCAAGCAAGCAATCAGGCTACCTGAAAAACAAGTCCTACTCTGAGGTCTCCAATATTCAATAAACAAGACACTTTGTCAACATGCAACAATGTTTTACAGAAAGAACAAAAGCAAGACAAGGACAATGCAGACAAAGGGATTATCAATACATTATAGGCATATTTTTCTGATACAATTTTTTCCCCTGGTGATCAGTACAGGAAAACAGTTGCATCAGCAGCTCATAGAACTGAAATATAAATCCTGCTGTTAAGCATATCTGACAAGGAAATTGATGGAGTCAAATCTCCTGTAGTTACACAATGCGTGTCACATGGCTGTTGTCTGTGTCATCCAGAAATAGGGTGCTGAAGACATCATTAAAAAAGGTAGGGTGGTATTTGCAGGCTCTGTCACAGTCAGGATTAAAGTTCACCTCCAAGATCTGAGGCTGCATAACTCTTTTCCCTGTCAAGGCAAAGACAAACATTGCTGCTTAATACAAGCTCTACAGAGATCTCAAATCACTATTTGTCTTTAATCCAGAAATTATAGAAAATTATTGGAAAAAGCATCTTTTGTGACCCGAACTGCCAAGCCAGTAGGATGTTTTTGTTTCAGTGGGTTGGTTTTTCTTGGAAGAACAGAAGTATATTCTACCATTGTTATCCAGAGGACAATTATCCAACAGATTCTGCAACCACTGTGCTAATTCAATGCCTCCTCTGGAATGAGAATTTGCAGCCATTCAATATGATCTCCCTGAATCAGCTGTTTTGCTTGTAAGTCTCAAATATCTTCAAGGAAACTCTGCTTCTCCATTCACATTTCAGTACAAACCTTGCTTTCTTAAACCTCCTAGGTATTTAGCAGTCCTGTTCCTTTAACTGCAGCCACCCCCATCTGCCACTTCATGCCACTCCTAAAGGAAGTCAGGAAATTTAATTTTGTCTTAAAACTTCATCAGTTCTGAATCAAATGCATTCTATGCAAAGAAAACCAAAGGATTTTGTTTCACATCTGGTGTAGAGATGGTTAAGTGAGGGAACAACCTTCTGATGGATAAGTAAATCCTACTGAGCTTTGTACAGGAGTAACAAATCTCTTTGTCCACAGGCTGCTCACAGCTTTACAGCATTGCCACTGGCACCACCCCTCCCTCACCTTCAAAAGGTCAAGGACCTGTGCAGTTCATGCTCAGCCAGGCATGTAATGGTTCTTTTACTACAGTAGTTTTCCTCAATCTAGTAACGTTTGTGAGCTGCTTTGCTTATCCCATTCAGGACACCTCTGGGGCAGGTCAAAGAGGATCCAGTGTGGACATAGCAAATCACATTCAACCTCTTGCTCCACCTCATCTAAGCAGCAAAGGCTCCATTTTATATCTTCTGTTTCTCAATCATTTCCCTCCATGAAAGCAACTCAATCTTCACAGAATCAGTCCCTGCAGCAGTGGCCATGGGGCACTCACCCAACACACATCTAATTGCTCTGTAGGCAAATTTGGGCACAGGCAATCAGCTTCTCCTGTGTCCCAGAAAACCCAGTACCACAAGAAGAGTGTGCTCAGCTCTCTTCAATACTCCCTGGCAGTTCTCTTTGTGTTGGTGTGTCTGCTACTTTTTTACCTCTACAAGAAACACATGTCTGGGTCAGGGACATTTACAGAACATTTCTGAGCCTCCTAGTGAGACAATAAATGATTCAGTCTATCTGGTAGACTTTGCTACCAGTCCTCCATCCTCCACAGCTGCCTGGAAGAAAGGCTTCAGGTAGGCAGCCATGCTGTTTATGGCTAACATAAACAGCAGCCTCACTCACATGTCCTTGCAGAGACTTGGTAACAGCTGAATGTCAGCCCCGAGAACATCAATAGCACTGAAACAGTGAATGTGGTCCCTTCCCTGCCGTAAGTCACCGTGCACTGAACACTGCTCCAAGCCTGAAAGCCACAGACAATTAGAGGTTTCCAAGGTTTTCATACAGAGTTGAATATTTCAGACATTTGTTTGGGGTTTTTGTGTATGTGGTGGCTTGACTGGATTCTTTTGGCTCCCCCCCACATCTCTGTTGTTTTGCTCTGTTTTTCTCCAAACAGAGAACAGCAGCAGGGAAACAAGGATGCAGGCCAGGAGCTGGCAGCTGCATCACTCCTGTTAAGTAGCATGGCAGATGATATCCCCACAGATTTGCAACTTCAGGTGTCAGTGGGAGGCACAGAGAACAGATTTCTGAAAAGGTCCACCAACATAAACAATTCAACATTCAAGAAAAGAGCTTCTCACCATCTCTGCTGGTGTCCCATTTAAGCATCAAGTCAATGGCATATATTGCTCTTGAAGATGGATAATCGCAGATGCCAAGAGGGGCAGGCTTAGATGTAGCAACTTGGAACAATTCAGCAAATGCCTTAAAAATACTTGCCTAATAACAGAAAAAGCAGTGATTTCTGAATGAGCAGTGAGGTTCCATAAAAGCAACATACATGTTTCTAATCACTTCATTCATGCAGTGTTTGAAAGGGTTTGTATCAATTGCACTACACAACAGATGAAAATTTGCACAGTACTGGCTTCCAAAAATGTGCATTTAGACCTAATGCCAACACAAAGAAAGAACTCAGCACCAGGCAATATCCATGGACTTTTCTGGGGAGCCAATGAATACTATGGTGATCTTAAAAATAGTGCATTTAACATTAGAATTAACCCCCTTCTCAGGCATTATGCCAAATATTGCACTTATGTGTACAGGAGGGGAAAAAGAAAACCTAGGAGAATTCTGTGAAGACCAGAAGTACAATTGTGAAGTTCTTGCTTTTTTCCTGCCTATTCAGTTGTATTCTTGTTTTGTTCTGTTCTGCAATGAAAAATCTTCTACCCATTTATACCCCTAAGAAACATGGGAAGAACATGGACATTTTAAGAATGCATTACATAGGTATTTTGAAAAACAGTCAGATATCCAATCTGGAAATGAAATAAACCAGGAAGAACACAGAGATGTGAGTTTTAGCATTGAATTCATGCTGCAGTGAACCATTCCCTCTATTTTCTGTACAGTGTACTACTTTGGATAATCTACAGGATATATTTTGACATCTCTCTTTTCACCCCTTGTAGTCTCTTTCAGACTATTTAAAACCCTGTCATATTTTGAGTATACAAGGGTCTAGTTAAAACAAATGTGAATTGATTTAGGAAATCAAGTCACAGTTGGATAATTTATGCACTTTTGAATGAATATGCACATATAAAGGCTCAGCTATCATTCACTCTGTTTCTTCCAGCTCCTAATAAATATGGAAGAATGAAAGAATTCAACTTTTTGCATGTTTCTGAACCAGATCTTCACATTCAGCTTTTTCTTTCAAGCATGAATCACAGGAAAAATTAAAATAAATGAGAAGGCCCTCATCTGTCTTCCTGCATGTTTTATGGAACTGTAGTATTTGGAGCTTCCTTTTTACAGTCAAAACATGATCTGGTACGAGAGAACCATCTGTGTTCTTGTGAAAAGTCATCTGTGAAAGGAGCAGGGACAGGGCTCTGGCAAGGCTTCTAACACAGAGAAGCTAGGGGCAGCTTCTCAGCAATACAGCCAGCCCTGACTACTCTCAAGTGTAAAGTCCAAGAAAGAATTATCATAGTGTGATAATAAAGAATTATCATAGTGTGACCATGAAGTAAAATTCTCAAATTATCAAATCCAATTCTCAAACAATTCAGCAAATGCCTTAAAAATACTTGCCTAATAACAGAAAAAGCAGTGAATTCTGAATGAGCAGTGAGGTTCCATAAAAGCAACATACATGTTTCTAATCACTTCATTCATGCAGTGTTTGAAAGGGTTTGTATCAATTGCACTACACAACAGATGAAAATTTGCACAGTACTGGCTTCCAAAAATGTGCATTTAGACCTAATGCCAACACAAAGAAAGAACTCAGCACCAGGCAATATCCATGGACTTTTCTGGGGAGCCAATGAATACTATGGTGATCTTAAAAATAGTGCATTTAACATTAGAATTAACCCCCTTCTCAGGCATTATGCCAAATATTGCACTTATGTGTACAGGAGGGGAAAAAGAAAACCTAGGAGAATTCTGTGAAGACCAGAAGTACAATTGTGAAGTTCTTGCTTTTTTCCTGCCTGTTCAGTTGTATTCTTGTTTTGTTTTGTTCTGTTCTGCAATGAAAAATCTTCTACCCATTTATACCCCTAAGAAACATGGGAAGAACATGGACATTTTAAGAATGCATTACATAGGTATTTTGAAAAACAGTCAGATATCCAATCTGGAAATGAAATAAACCAGGAAGAACACAGAGATGTGAGTTTTAGCATTGAATTCATGCTGCAGTGAACCATTCCCTCTATTTTCTGTACAGTGTACTACTTTGGATAATCTACAGGATATATTTTGACATCTCTCTTTTCACCCCTTGTAGTCTCTTTCAGACTATTTAAAACCCTGTCATATTTTGAGTATACAAGGGTCTAGTTAAAACAAATGTGAATTGATTTAGGAAATCAAGTCACAGTTGGATAATTTATGCACTTTTGAATGAATATGCACATATAAAGGCTCAGCTATCATTCACTCTGTTTCTTCCAGCTCCTAATAAATATGGAAGAATGAAAGAATTCAACTTTTTGCATGTTTCTGAACCAGATCTTCACATTCAGCTTTTTCTTTCAAGCATGAATCACAGGAAAAATTAAAATAAATGAGAAGGCCCTCATCTGTCTTCCTGCATGTTTTATGGAACTGTAGTATTTGGAGCTTCCTTTTTACAGTCAAAACATGATCTGGTACGAGAGAACCATCTGTGTTCTTGTGAAAAGTCATCTGTGAAAGGAGCAGGGACAGGGCTCTGGCAAGGCTTCTAACACAGAGAAGCTAGGGGCAGCTTCTCAGCAATACAGCCAGCCCTGACTACTCTCAAGTGTAAAGTCCAAGAAAGAATTATCATAGTGTGATAATAAAGAATTATCATAGTGTGACCATGAAGTAAAATTCTCAAATTATCAAATCCAATTCTCAAACAATCAGGTATTTGAGGGCAAATTATACAAAGTTCTGGAGTAAAGGTTAACATATGATCTCCTTTGTGATACACATGAAATATGCCTTCTAAGAAAAAAAAAATCCTAACAACCCAAGACTTTTGGAAAAGCTGGTTTGCTGAGTAAAAAAAACCCCAAAACAAATAATGAACATTTACATGAGAAAGATGAGTTGCTGACTTACTTGTACTGTTGTCCAAGGATATTCAGGATATTGTCTTTCAAACAGAGGAATAAAGTCTTCACAGTGCACCTAAAACAGTTTAGTAACATCAAAAGCTGTCTTGGTCAGGAATGACAAGAGAATGGAACATGAAATATATTTGCCATTCATACAAATGCAAGTAGAGAACTAGGGAATGAAGACAACTCCTGAATACCTTCCTTGTTCCAGAATTTCTTGTTGTAAAAGATCATACTAAGGCTTTGACAATGACAAGCTGCCATTTTTTATAGTTCTTTTATTGTCTCTATCGATGTGGGTTCCATTCAGAATGTAGGTTTGTATTACCTCAGATAACCACTGATGACTGGGGTAAAGAGGGGAAAGAGTCTAGGAAAGTATTTGCTTAGGACTTTGGTATTTTGAACACCCTGTTGAACTGGATGTGAAACAGACTATTTGCTAACAGAAGGCACCAGAAAATTTTTCTACCAACAGAAAGGTGAGAGAGTGTTTTGGGCTGTTTGCTTACCTGTTTCAATGTCACACCAGGAGCATAATTCATGACAGTGAAGTGCTTCTCATAGTCATCCAAGTCATCAAGTGAAAATGCCCTAAGGAACAGAACAAATCCTCAGTTTAAGGGATCCAGTGTCAGCAGGTGCAGCCTGCGAGGGGAGGTGAGCACCTGTTGGAAAAGCGCAGCCAGAACACATCGTAGCTGTAGAGCCGCAGAGGCCGCACAGAGCGCAGCAGCACCACGTAGCGCACGTCGAATTTCACCAGCCCCACGTCCTCGCGCTCAAACAGCACCGGCTCCTCGATATATTTGCACACCACCTACAGCACAGCGTGTGGGACAGCTCAGGTGAAATGCAAGTGTCACTGCACCTCAGTGACTTTAGGGCAGCCCTGCCTGCACTTCAGCTTTTCCTCAGAAAGGCGCACAAATAGACAACGTTGCTTTCTGTCACACTCTGACTACAGGGTGCGGAAACATGGAGGCCAGGACGTTCTCATTTTTAAAATCCACAGATTTCTAACTCTGGTGACCCTGCTGTTTTGCAACAATTGTGAAGCGATTCTGTGTGCATTTCTGTACCCCAGAAAACACATGCAGTCAACATGTCACCAACAAATGGTGCTGAAGCAAGCTCCAGTGCTCACACACAATGAGGTACAGGTGGATGTTGCAGGCTCCCTGTAAAAAGCTCTGTAATTAATCTCTTGTTGTCAAGGGTGGTCCTTTGTGCCACTGAGCAGAGCAATAATATTCCCAAACTGATGGGACAACCAGGGGACAGAAGCAATAATGTTCCCAAATTGATGAGCAATGCTAACTATAGCCAGTGTGTTTGTCTGCCAGCCTGAGGACTGGCATTACAGCAGAAACATGCTGGTGTATCCCTTATTGCCAGGGCAAGTTTTATTTTTTACATAAGACAACATCAGGCTCTGAGTTCATCACTGCAACAACTGGAGTTTACCAATTTGCAACTGAATCTACTCTGAACTGTATGCTTATTGCCAGCATATGCATTTTGAAGAATACATTTCCTTTGTATTTTCAGACCTCCTTCTACAAAGCAGTTTTTTCAGCTCTGCTTTTTAAATCCCATTCAAAGCTATGCCCTCTCACCTTTGGGCTGCTTTCCCTGTGCCTGATGATGCTGTTCAGGTGATTGGTGATATGGGTATCCAGACTTCTGGCCAGGTTCCATGGTTTGCATATCCAGTGATTATCTTCTCCTCTGGGAGAGAAAGAGAGAGAGCAATACCTGTAAGTATCCACCTCATTCATCTGGCTGAATATCCATTTGGCTTGATCCATGTCTTCTCCTGAAAAAATACTTTATAAAGCTGTGGGCTACACTCCAAGAATTAAGACTTTTGCTGACAGCTGGGAGGAATAGGTCTTAGGAATAAGGGAGAGAAAAAGCAGTGGTACCTTTCACAATTTTTTTGTCGGCTACGGCCTAATTCGGTCTCACTGTTTCTCTCCTTCTACTGCATCTGACTCCATCAAAAGAGGAAAACAACCCATCAACAGCATCACCATGAACATGCACAAGCAAGTCATGGTGTGGAATTGTTCTGCCAGGAGCCTGAGAACACTGTGGCAGGGTAGTGTGCAATTTTCCAAGCTGGTCCCTACCGACACCTCAAAATAATTAACATTAATTGACACCAGAACTCATCTCTTTGGGAAAAAACCTCATACTGCATCAACAGTTCACACTACAGGAAAATAAAAACACACCACTGCTGTCTTACTTTCTAGCACCCAGACATCTCCTGGGGCAAAATTCTTTTGAGATATCCTTGAGAAAATCCAGCAATATGCTGGTCTTTCCATCTATCTTTCCAAGTCAGGACAGGGTGATGCTATTAAAGCATCATAAAGTGAGCTGAAGATAGCATTTAACTTCTGTTTTGTTTGTTTGAAAATTCCTACCACCTCCTTCCCATTAAGCTTACATACACACTGCTTGACTGTCAGTCCTTGATGTTGAAAAGGAATTAAACCACCACACACTAGGGACAAGTGGCAGGTGTGCTCTCTTCTGGTCAATGCCAGTCCACGAGAGATTATGTATAGCAAATAATGGCCAAATGAAACACCTGGCAGGTGTCACCATAATAGGCAGGTGTCACCAAAGCAGCAGCCTTTCAACCAGAGTACTCCATGCCAGACAGAAGAGCAGCAGCTAATGCTCTCTTTCTTACAATAACAGAAATCGTAATTTCCATCCAAGTGGATTTAAAACCCTAAAGCTCCACAACTGCTTCAGTCTAACACTAAAATGAAATTTTACTTTCATAACCTTACAGAACCCAAGTACAGTAAATATTTTCCACTCTGGCTTAAGTGCAAGAACAACTGCTACTGTCCCCTGGAAAAAAAATCTCACATTTGTTGCAAACACATTTTGAGGCTTTGTATATCTGTTAAACACAAGAGGCAAGATGCTGACTAGGAAAAGAGCAAAGGACTTCAACTATGTATTCAAATCACAGCAAAGTTTCTGGGTTCCAAACTGCATTGCTTAACTACTCTTACCTAAAATAAAAACCTAAAAAGCCCCCACTTTTCAGGTAAAATTCACTTGAGTATAAATGCAGCAAGAGCCAAATCATGGTAATGCAACAGCTGCCAAGACTAAAATGTGGGCTCCTAGTCTTTGAGGAAAGTGAGATCAAAACAGGACAAAACCGAAGGAAGAGGAAACACACAAGTCACCTTCTGTCACGTTGCTGGAAGCAGCTGATGAACTGAGGCAATTCTGTCTGGAGGTTAAAAGTCCGAGGCAACCACCTCGGCCCATCTGGTCCTCCAGCTCGTCTAGCAATGGATGCCAGGCAGTCTTTGACAGTCAGGAGGTTCTCACATGGGAACTGATTCACCATTACCTCAGGCCTCTCCTCACTCAGCTTCCTACAAAGCAAACAAGTGCTTGGTGAAAGGAGAAGGTTGGGGAGGCCTTTGGGAACATAATTTTTATACAAAAGAAATTTAAAAAGAAGTATTATCAGGGGAATAATGAATCCTATAATTAATTAACCTATAATCTTTGAAGTGTGAGAAGTTGTAGAGGATGTCTGCTTCTCCCTCGTTGTCTGTGAATACAAAACGGGGATGTGTCAGGTTGTTGAGGACTTGCTGAATGTCTGTGAAAACCCTAGAAGAAAGAAGCGCATGAAAGAAGAAAAATGTCAGTTTAGTTCCTGAAACTGGTCAATTAATGCTTGAATAGAAAAAAAACTTTTATGTTTTTCCTGTATACACTCTCTGTGACAATCTCTTCTTGATTCACAAAAACAACTTAAATTGAAGTGGGATAGATTAAAAACTTGTGAGAGATTACTATCTCAAAATAGATAATCTCAATAGGTAATCTCAAAGGTAGTTTAGCTCTGACTGCTTCATAAAAATAACAGTTCAGAAGATGATGACTAAACCCCTGACACAGAAGCAGAAATATGAATTCACTGTTCTACATGAAATACCCAGAAGTGAGAGTGGCCCTGTGAATACCTGCACTCCTGAAAGAGCTCTAAAAATCAACCTGCTGTCACCCACATGAAAGAAAGTCATAGGAAATCTTCTCAGTTTAATTTTGTAGCTTCAGAAGATTATTTTTGTCTGTTCAGAACTGTAAATAACCCAAACATATGAAAGTAGATACATTAGGTATATGCTGGGAATATACAAAACTTTGAGACTTGATACAAATTCCCTCTCAACCCCATTTAAAATCACACAAAACCCCAACTAAAACCTGACAGACATTTCAGAATGTAACCAAGAATGAGGTAAGTTGTTGTGTATCTTGGGATATTTCCTTCTCAAATAAAACCAGTGACTTGGATGCTAAAATAAGCAGATAGAAATAATGATGATTTTATAGCTGTGAGGCCACTTAATTCAGAATTCAGTGTGTTAACTCAAATAGCAAGACTGTTTTTATATCATTCTCATGGTAAGGAAACATTTAAACAGAATGAAAAATCACTAATTTTTTCCACGAGAAACTACTTACTCTTCCTCCTCTCCAGGTTTATTCTTATCAGTTGTAGAACTTTCCTCTCCTCCTCCACTATTAACCAATTGGAAAATATATTCCCTTGTGAGACACTTCTCTAAAAAGATGAACTGCAAAAATAGTCCAGTCACAGGGGGGAATAAATTCTTTAAAAAGCAAAGTATGTAAGGTACTTTGCATAGCTCCATGGGTGAGATATTATGATAGTTATACTATTTATGCTGAAGCTTATAACTGAGAGAGATGACTTCACTCTGGATGAAGGGAATCAGCCTGTTGAAAGAAGCCACCAGTTCTTCCTCACTGTTCCAACAGAACAAAATTAGTATTTCCACAGAGTCCCACTAGCATTTCTCCCTGAAATTTGTGGCTTCTTGGCTTCTCCTTGTAAGTCTGCACACAAGGGGAAAGTGTAATACCACATCTGGTGTACTGGATCCACTACAAGTGCTGCCAAACCCACAAGCTCCCATAACATCCACTGGTTTGGAGCAACTGTTAGTCCTTGCTGGAGCAAGAGGAAATCAAAGTGGTGACCTAAAGATAAAAGGCCAATTATATAATGCTGTAACAAAGCCCTGAAGCCTCCAAAATCTCCACACAAATAGGCAATAAAGAACACATGCAGCACACGAACTACTAAAATTGAAGTTGTTCATAAAGTCCCAAATTGGTTCCTCACAAACACCCTACAAGTCACCATCCTGCAAAGATCCAGTGCCAGAGCACTAAGGATTATGTATTTGAAGACTTGCTTAAAATGCAGCACAAAAGAAATAGGGGAGCTCAATTTAACTTTAAGTGCAGGAACATCACTGCAATAAGATGAGGGAAGTTAAGATTAGAGAGGAAATAAGGTAATTTCATTTGTTCTAAGATAATATACCAATAATACAACAAAAAGATACAGACAGGTAAGGAATGCACCAAGTCTCATTCTGGCTTTGGCAGAGGGCAGAACATCTCCACTGCAACCTTGTATTATCAGCCAAGCTATTTTGGACCTTTCAGTCCAGTATCAGTGATACACTGAACTAATGAAGCCAGCTAAGCATACCTCCCAAATGATGTTTTTTTTCCCCTGGTCTAACTGAAGTCCTGGTAGGGATGCTATGAAGTCTGGGATTAAAGATGACATTCAGTGAAATGATAAAAGGAAGATAAATAGGTTTAGATGTTACTTAACTTTAAACTCAAAATATTTAAAGCCCAGAAGCAGTTATGAGAACCAACTCCCAAGGTACAGAGCTGGTAAGACCAACCAAAACTAAGAGTTGCCTCATAACAGCTCTTTGGACATTTTAAAACAGTAACTGATATAGCTGAAGAGAAACGTGAAAGAGAAGATCAAAAGAAACATGTCAGAACCCAGGACATCTCTCTGGATGCCCTGGATGTCTCAAAGCCAGGGGCTTGGAGACCCTGGCAGGAAGCCAAAGACACCTGGAAATTTGACCTTAATTCATGGAGCAAGTTGCCAACCTTATATGAAGAATTACAGGTCACAAAAGTTTAAGTAGCACAGTAGTAGCAATCACAAGGTGAAGGGAAAAATTTTGGAGCACTGTACAGGGGGGTTTGGAATCCTGTACATGGGGGTCAGGAGTCCCAGGATGGAGGGATTTGGGCGTGCCTTGTCCTTCTTCTTTCTTCTCCTTGGCATCCATGTTCAGGATGATGTTGGCACGTGTGGATTGGTTCATGGTGAAGGTGCACTTGATAACAAAGATGAAAAGTATTGGAAATTGAAGGTAAATATCTTATACGTAGTTTTCACTATAAAAGAGACAACCGCCCCGTGGGCGGGAGAGAGTGCCCTTGGCTGTCTTGCTGATCAGACCTTGGCTGGACAGACAGAAAAACTTTGTAGATAAGGAACAATAAACTCAACTGAAGACCAAAAAGCAAGAGTCCAGACTCCTTCTTCGAGAGCGCGGCCTGCCCAGAACCACCTTTTCCCGTGCTGGGGCAGAGACAAGTAACAGCCGACCCTGACAAAACAGAGATGATCAAGCCCAACACAAACTGGAAAGACTTTCCCTAATAAATCCGTCTTTGAAGCATTTAGTTCTTTGATTCTTTTTTTCCATTCAGCAATCAGCACAGCTGGATAGAACAATCTCCCTAGGGCAACAGTTACTATGCTACAAGACTTAATTAAACCTATAATTTTGCTCTATCAAAGTACTTGTACTCCCTCCCCTGCTTTTCAGGGTTCAGGTTCAACATTTATTTGCTCTTCCACTCTCTGTCTTAACTCTGCTTGGATAAAAGATGTCTAAGAGTTTGTTCCAGGTTCTAAACTTTGTAACTGGAATTTCTTCTGAATCCCCTAAAACAGCAGCAATCCATAAAGGAGAGCACAAACATGATTAACAGGCTACACCCATCTATCCAGCTCCACATGTTCCCATCTGTCTGCCCAAGGTGACAGCCCTAAAACCTTTAGAGAAGGCCAAGAGCACTGGAAGGTTGCAGCTCTCACTCAGTCATCTGGACTCTGAGATGCTGCTGCTCTACCTGTGGAGGAACATTAGTACACAAAATTCAGAGCATGAGAAAGACCATACAGCCTTCTGTCCAGATATAAACAAGATAAAGGAAAAGAGAGTGAAGCCCTTAAGAGTACATTGACTGGGTGTGGATTAAATTCCTTAGAAGACGACCAGGAGGAATTTGATGTGTGTCCCCCTCCTTCCTTGCCTAATGTGAATGCCATTCATTTGAAATGTAAGATACAAACTAAAGAAGTAACCAGTGAAGAATATATCAGTGTTTCCCAATCTCCTCAGTATTGCTTTCTGCCTCTATGAGAATGTATCTGCTTTTGACTCCTGTATCTGAGTACATCAGATAAAAAATATCAACTTTTACCTATCCTCACAGTCATCTAACCAGAGATTTCAACTACAAATGGAACCTTTGGGAAAGTTAACAAGAACCACTGGGAAAGTTAACAAATGCCTCTCCACAAGAAGTAACTTTTGATTTTCAGTAGTTCTTCTCAAGTAAAGTTCACCTAGGGAGTAACAAATCAACACAAGAAGCTGGTGTGTGAGTACACTTACCAAATATATTTTAGTGCAACTTTACCATTTAAGCAAAAGGTTTCAAGCAAGAACTGTGATCCCAGTGTCAGCCTACAAACACCCTAAAGTGCAACTCACAGCACATGCTAAGCAATGGTTTGTTCTTCTGGAATCAAACCAGTAACAAGGCAGCCTGGCCATGCAGCATCACTGGTTTTGCTCAAAAAAATCCCTTATCTTTGTAATGTTCTTCCAGCTTTCTTCTGAAATGGTTTCACAGCATACGGCCCATTTTTGTAGCAAACACACGTCCAATTTAAAACATCCTAGGTTATTACAGGATTCCTGTTTGGCAATGCCATCTGAACAAGGGGAATAGTCTGTTATCTACACAGCACAGAGTAGCCCCTATAGACATACATGCTATAATGCAGAAGGCAAGTCTTTAGTGCCTCTTCTACACCTTAAATTATACTCAGTGAAAACAGCACTGTGTAAAAAATTAGTGCTAAAATATGATGCAACTTTTCTTTCACCCAGAACGTGGCACTTACTAAAAAAAAGAAACAAAAAAGCAAACTAAATTTATTTTTTAGAAATTACGTGACCATTCACTTGGAAGAATAAATCCAACAGGAGCAACTAGTAAGTCAGAATTTTAGGCAAGTGGCTCCATATAAACCCACCTTTAACTTGCCTCTGTTGGTCAAAGATGGAAAAGGCTGTTCAGCCTGAACACACTGCAATTACTGCACATAATTGTGGTAAGAAAACATTTTGTTTGTGGATACGTACTTGAAAACTTTGTCTTTGGCATAAACGGGTGGATTTATCGCTACAGGAAGTTTTTCCTTGTTTTCTGCTAAAATTGCCTAGAAAACAGAAAACCACAAAAAGTTAATTCTAAGCAGAATGGATGAGTCCATTCTCTTTGGTGCAAGTGAATTTCAGTGAAGTTACATTTTGACAATTCCATTATGTTGTGTACTAAGTAAAAAAATCAGTACAAGAGCAGAGGCAGAAGGAAATCCTAACAGTAAAAAGTAAGAAATAAGGCTTCAAGACCAGGGCACATCAACACTGCTGTATGACCCTGAGAAATTCTTGTCTCTTAAACATGAAAAAAAAAAATCCTCAAATCACAGCCAACCATATACAATAGAAGACAAAGCTGTTTTATTTCCAACAAACTGGAAGACTGACCATTTAGTTGTGATACTCTGTTACAAATTACTAAAAAAAATTCTAGGATGTTGGAAGCCAATTTTGCTCATGTGAAAATGAGCAAAACATTTTTTGCAGTCTTCAGCAGTAACCATGCCTGCAAAGTATCTCTCCATCCTGTACAGCCCCCCTTTGACTGCTAAAAGGAAATACACTTCTGCATCACTGCTGATGCCCTGCAAAAGGAAGCAGCTCTCAGAAACTCTGGGACAGGAGAAGTGCATATTGAGAAGGAAAAGCAGCTGCTGCTGTACAACAGCTCTTTGAATTCCAGTTGATCCAGACTGTCATAAGTTGCAGTGAGGTGTCTGTCTGTCCAGCCACAGATGCACCTCTTCACCTTTAAGGTTGGTATAGCAATGAAATCCTACGTAAGTGGAAAGACAAACAAAACCACAATGGTAATCAAAGATCTTAGACATCACCTAAAACAGACTGGGCAGGACAAGCACAAAATAACTCTTGCAGTCACCCCAAAAAAAGAAAGGAGCCTGTACATTTACGGTGAGATTACAATTCTCAGAACAGTTCCAGAGGATGCATTACTGTGTTTTTTGCATCTCAAACCCAGGGAGCTGTTGAAATCTCCCTCGTCCCATGAGATACTTCCTCCACCCCAGACATTTCATTAGAAGCTGACTCCTGACACTTGTTTCTGCAATCACTGCCCCATCATTACTCACAGTATCATCTAAGTTACAGCCTTTGTGGTCTGTGTTGGAAACCAGAATTAGGTAACAGAATAAAAAAAAGGTATCAAAAAGTTAAGACAGAATGTTGCTGTGACAACTCTCTCATTATTTTACATATAATGAGAACTGTTGGCAACATGGTATCTCTTTCTAGCTGTGTCACCTTTGGTGTCTAGGGATTTGGCATGCCCTGAGCTACTCCTCACTGGTCTGTCACCAGCTGAGACTTTCTTTTACTCTAGAATCAAGCAGTAGATGAAAGTTCTGTTGGTTGGTTCTAGCATCAGTAGAGCTCTCATCTCTCCTCAACAGCTGAATGGCAGAAACAGTTTAGGAAAAAAGCTACCTTGAAAAGATGTTTTTAATGCAGAATGGTAAAGGAGGATACTGGAGTCATTTTCTACACACAGTTCTTTAACTTGACCTGATCATACCAAAACAGAATTAAAACATGCAAAAGTTGCCTTCTTTGAGACCAAGGCACTTTTGCCAAGAGAATACACATAAGACAAACTCTGGGTGCATTGCTGTTCTTCTGTTAATGCAAAGTACAGCTCTTCCAAAAATGCAAAATCCCAACCAACCAATCTGCCTTAGGTTACAAGACAGCCTAGCTCTTATGAGTGTACAACTTTATTTAACTTCACTTCTGACTAGATATTGTTAATAACAAGCTGGATAGAGCATTTTCTGCCTCTCATTCACCATAAAGAAACCGAGAGTTGGGGTATAGAAGCTATATTTTGAATGCTATTAGTAGCCAGTACAGCATCCTCATAGGTATCAGTTTCCTCATTTTTTCTAATAAGTGAATCTCATGTAGACATTGTTCATGACAAGGAGATTCCAAATATTCACTTCACATCCTTAAAATATTCCTAACATTTATTAGAAAGGAAACAAACTGAATGAGTACTTTAGAAGAATGCCATCAAATTAAAAATGTTTCTGCCCCAATATTTAATGGCTCTAAACCACAACATAGCCCAGCATCCATTCTGAAAAATTCAGCTTTTCTTAAAATAATAAAACAAATCTTTCTGTAATTCAAGACTGAATAGCAACACTACAATAACAAATTCAATTAATAAGCCTCTTGGGCAATGTATCAAACATCTACCTGGAAGATGGATGCCTCATATAAAGTACCTTGTAGTGTGTTTACAAAAATAGCCATGCAATACAGCATAAAATATTAAAGCTCGTTTATGTTGCTCCAGTGTTTAAATATTTAGATATTAGGTATAAGACATTTCTTGTTTCACTGTGCTTTGAATTTTTTTTTATTTTAATGGCTGTCCTCTGAATCAGTCTTTAAAAAGAAGCAAAAGCAGAATTCTTGCAATGCTTTTCTGGACACTGCCTCTTCTTAAAAAAGATATGGAATTAACTTGTTAAAATCATACCTGGTAATACTCATCTGGTGGCTCTGGAATAGAACAGCTGACATCCAACATTTCAGTAGGCACCCAGGGTAACAAAACACACTTCCTGATCAGGCGATCCGTCTCCCCGTAAGCATAATCACGAGTGACTTCATCTGCAGCAAAACCAGGAGAACCTTTAGGAACTGCCTTTCATTTCCCACTGAAATGCTGTACAGTCAATACCAGCACAACTTTTGTTATTTAAATGAAAAATTAGAGATATTTAAAGAAATGTGATAAAAGAAGTATTATTTAGGATGTTTATTTTCTCCATGTGATGGAGGCATAGGGTGGCCCCTGAAATATATATGGAATGGAATAAATATATATGGATGGAATAATCAGTGGCCTGGTGTTTCCCAACTTTCAGAGCCTGACTTTCTGACTCAAAGCTACAAACACAGATTTTAAGGGATTTTTCAAAGCCCTCAGATGACTGAATTAGCAGTTTCACTAAGGTTGTGATGCAAGATTTATATTCTCTGTCAATAAAACAATAGCAAAATTTTTGGACTGGTAAAAGGTCTCTATCCTAAGATACAGAAATACCAGACAGAGAGAACTTTTATATTTGACAGTGTTACAAGAATGCAGCCATTTTGGTCTTGAAACATTTGTTCTACTGCGAAATGCTCAACGATTTTGTAAGAACTGGCCGATTTTCTATTGCAAGCTTTAAAGAAAACCCCAGCTCCTCAGACACACACTTACCACCAGTTTCAAGGTCTCTCAAAGGCCAGAGAACCGTGTAAGCAATTTGCTGAGGCATATAAAACAGAGGTGCTGCTGCAAAACTCGGCTGGTCTGAATGCTGAATGCGTGATCCAAATTCATCCATGATGTACCAGACAGGAACCTTCTCTTCTGCAGTCTATATGAATAAACAGAGAGAGACATCTCGCACACATGGACTGCAGGAAAAGCTCCATGAGACAGAGGCACTGGCAGCATTCTACACCACTTCTCAGATTCCTGCTTCAGCCTCCTCTTTCTTGTGCTACTGCTACTGCCTACCAGACCTGCTTTCGGTGAACCACACCAGCTGCTTAAGACAGCTAAACCAGCAGAAGGCTGCTTGGCAGGATTAGTTTTCCTTCAGTTTCTCTCAGAATCAATCAGCTAAGAAGTGTTTGAAGTTTATGAGTGAAGGAGAGCAATGCTGCCACCTGCAACAACAGCTGGCTGCAAGTGTTGAGGCTGCATCATCAAAGCGCCCGCCCCTTCCTGCAACACTCTCACAAAAAAATCCTGAATGAGAAAAGAAACTTTAAATTGCTTGGTAGCACTAATGAGGCAAAAATGGAGCAGAGAGAATAGACTTGAGGTATTTCCCGGAAAAGTGAACAGAAGACAAGTTCAGCTACAGGCTGAATTAATTGTCTTCTGGAAAATCACTTTTCAAGTGGTAACACAGATAATTCCATTTCACTCACAAGCTATTCATGACAAATTGAGAAACAAAAAGATAGAATAGAAAGACTCAGAGATATTGCTCAGATTTCCCTTTCATTTAAGGAAAAAGTCACAATGAACGCCCTTCTCAGGGATTTTTCAGACCTGATTCTACTCTGAGTTAAATTTGAGATTTAATGATAAAGATGACCAGTCCAGAGAACAATCTCAAGACCCTAAGCTAATAGGGGCAGTTTGATCATGCTCTCACTGCTCAGGACTAGCCCTGCCCATTCTGCATAGGGCTGAGGCCAAAGAAATCACCTTTCTCCTCTTTAATTCAAAAGACTCAAAAAAACATTGGAGCTCCACTGCAAACCCTACAACAGGGTTTTCACCTGCACTCCAAGGGTTGTATTCCCTCAAAAATGGCATGTGTGCATTTGAAGGTGTTTAAAGGCTCAGGACACGTTGGTACAGTGCTGAAGGACTACAGAGGGGAGGGTGACCAAATCTGGTGTGGTGTTACCCACACACCTTAAAAGCAGCATCTACTCTTTTTCCAATTAGAAGGAATGCCTGTAAGGATCTCTGTTAATATTCAAGTACTGGAACATAGCCACCCCAAAAGTTTTTGCATCCCATACAGTCTTACACCTTGAGAGAGCTGGTAGGTCTGGCTGTACTTCCACATTTCCTGCAGCACCTGCTCGATGCTGCCCTCGTCCGGAACCTCTCCATGGAAGGGGATGCCCACGAGGTTGGCCATCCTGTGCAGCAGGCCGGGCACGTGGCGCAGCTGGTGCCGCGCGTGCTCTGCACGGTAGGTCCATGCGTGGTCGATGAGGAACACGCTGCAGGAGAGTTTGGGTGGCATTACACTCCAGGGTGGTGTTACACTCCGGGGCTCTCTCACACACACAGACACATGCTCTGAATGAAAGCTGCCTTTCCCTGGAGATAGTGTGATAGCTAATCTGCTCGTAGTCACAGAGTCATTCCCTGAGCACACACTGTGGCATTGCAGGAGCAACTTTTCAGCAGTAATTTACACTCTGGTTTTGCTCTAGAAAGCTTATGGTGCATTAGTGAGCATTTCCATGAAAATGAGGAGCAGATAAAGAACAGGCACTCAACTTGTGAGCTTATTCCCTTTAAAAGCCAAGAACACAAATGCTTTCCCTTTTTATCACTAATAACTCTACTGCATCAACCTGATATTCTTGCCTTAACCAGGAAAACAATGTACCATTTTGAAAAATTACTTGAGGACATTGTTAGCCACAGGGTTTGTGACATCTACTGTCATCTGTAAAACCAGGAGGACAAGTCTGATCATCAGAAGCCTGTATATGCTATGAAAAGAAAATGAGCAATAAGTTTTGATAGTTTCTTGGTAGTTTCTATTTTTTTCCCCTTTGGGTGGGGGTGGTGTGGGTCACCAAATTATTTTTAGAAAAAAGTGCATTGCTTAAAGAAAATTACAATCTAACCCAAAATAAAACCATACATATCTGGCACAGCTTCCCTTGACAAGTTTAACCCTTGCTTAGGCTGCATGACTTTTAGAAAGAAACACAGTTTTTCAAACAGAAGGGTTCTTCACATTTTGTTGATATCATCTGACTGAACCAATACAGAGAAAAATCTGAATTCTACTTGCTAGCAAAATCTCCAAAGCACACAAAAACACCCAACATTTCAGAAAGCTAAAAACATGTCAGCTGTCACATAAGGCAAATATGGTTGAACAATTATTGTATCCCAGATTCCACACATACATTTTTAAAATTAAAGACTCCAGAGAATGGTAAGGTCAAGCTCTTTCAAAATGTTAGCAAACAGCTGTGCTGGTGTTCTGCTCCCATATTCAAACACCTGAATGCTAAGAGGAAGCCCAAGATTTTCACAGGAGCTGGTTTTGAACTTGATAATTCAAGTGTATTCTCAGATTTAGACCAGTGATTACTTAAGGCAGGGGTATTAAAGGCACATACCTATTAATCTTTGTTGGTTTTACTCATCAAGCTTAATTTAAATGTTTAGGTTTTGCATGTTTACCTAAGATGTAAAAAGTATGAATGGTCTCACAGAAGTTTTACAGAACTGAGCAGAACTGAATTTTGATCTCCAGCAGAGATGATGTCATCTCACTGCTTTTTATGAATGTATGACAAATACCCTGTTCTATGTTTGAAACCAGTAAGAACACAAAAAGCAGTACTATATTATAAAGTTGTTTCTTACACAACTTTATACTATATTTCGTGCCTCCTAGTCTTACATTCATGACAGATAAGCTGATTTGTAAGCATTAGAACGGTAACTTGATACATTCAACTCCACACACATGCACATGACCATTCCTGAATTATACTTTAGCCAACTGAAGGAAAAGTAAGCCCACAGAATATTACCGTGAGTACGTTCTTGGCATGAGATTTGTGGAGATCACAAGTATTTCTTTAGTTTTTTTCCCCACAGGCACACAGTCTTCCAGACACAAAGGTTTGCTTTATATCTGCAGAAATAATTTCAAGGTTGCCTTTTCCTTATTTTCTCCCTGAGTTTACTAAAAAACAATTTCTAAGTATCTTCCTGCATGATTTAAAAAGGAACCACATTAAGATATTTGTGCTCCCAGTACCCTTTGCAAGGGGTGCATCTCTCCTCAAACACACAGTTATGTCTTAGAGGTGGAAAGGAGGATTTCTGAATAGGTTCCAACAAGTCTCAAAGCAAGCTGTCACTATTATTTTAGTGTTTCACACTATCCAAAGACTGAACACTATTTTCAAAATCACAACTCACCTATCAGGATTGGAGGCTTGAAGTCCATTCTCATTTGTTACAATAACTTTGAAACAAGGTCCATTTCCAGGATTTGGTTTCTTTTTAAATTGTTCTTCCATTTCTTCATCAACTTCTTCCTCCTCATCCACCTCTTCTACTTGCATTATGCCAAAGTAGTCACCAGCATCAAATATCTGAGATGGAAAGTGCACAAAATATCATGCAACTGGATAAGGCAGCACCTTGACAAGCACAATGAGACACCTGCAGACATTTCTTCCCTGTAGTCTGATAAAAAATGGCGTTTTTAACTTAAGAGGTGAATGAACAACAGTATTTGTTCTTTCACATTTTAACAGAACTGTTTGTTTGGGAAGTTTCTTTAGTTAATATTGGCAGGAAGCTTTGTTGATTTCTTTGGCACCAGCAGGTCTGCTAATGATTGTCTATCAGTTTAACGCCTCATTAAGAATTTTAGAGGCTGAAAACAGAATATCCTTGCTCAACCTTTGCTAAAATTAGTAATTTACAACTTGCAAAACCGAGTGTTACCCAGACTCCACAACCATACTAAAGTACATTAAAGCCCCTGAAGAAAAAGAGCCCAATTGAGTTCTGAACCAGTTAAGAAATCTCTTTCCTCTCTCTTCTTTCCCTATAAAAGGAACTATCAGTGCTCATTCACCCCCCAGGTAAATTGGGAGATTTCTTATACTGCTATATACAAAGTTAAGTTTCAAACATTTATGTCTAAAGGTGCTGAAAAAGGTTTGCTTACATTCTTGCCTACTCTGGATGCAACAACTCCATCTAGAACATAAAAAAATGCGGGCAGTCACCACACAAGGTTCACTTGCCAAACAGCGGGCTTGCATATCTGGCAGAACCAAGACCCTGCTGACTACCTTCGTAATTTCAAAGTGAACATATGTTTTTAGGAAGACAAAAATAGGTAAAGCCTCAAATGACTGTTGAAATTTTTCAGAGTGAATCATTTTGCTAGAACCACTCACACACTACCTAACAAACCAGACATGGGCAGACAAATCTTTTACCTCAATCTAATATGACTAAAAAGAAGCAGGGAGGGAGAAAGGTCTAAAGTGTGAGCTTTTGAATTACTGGTTCAACACTCCAAACCTGCAATGGTTCAACACATAGCCTGCAATGCCACATTATTAAAAATCATTACTTCTATATATTGACAACTTAGCCATAAAATGCCAGTGGCAGTAACAAGCTTTCATTTGTTCATGTGAGGGTTTCTATAGGACAATTATTTTTGCTAAGCCTCAACAGGAGGGTGAGGAAATCAACTCCACAATTGTGAAGAAAGGCCACCTAGTAAAAGCAGACAGTTGCTCAAAGAGGGAGTGTCCACCATTACAGAGAGGAAGTCAGCAGGAGAACAACAACTACTTCTCATCTTAAGCCATAGTTCACATATCAGATCCAAGTGGAGAAGTGTCTGAAATTCCCCTCTGAGGAACAGGGGATGGTATTTTCCTCTGGGATGGCAGAAGCCAAGGGGAGGGGGCCATGATGATATGGCAATCATAGAATGTCTTGGGTTAGAAGGGACCTTAATGATCACCTCAGTTCCATCCCTGCTGCCATGGGCAGGGATGCCTTCCAGATGCTAATAGTAGCTGTTATTAGCTAACAGCTTCTTAGCACACAGCTTCTTAGCTAAATGCTAAGGAGATGTTAACAATATGTTGGCTAATACATACATATGCATTTTTTTTAGGGTAAAGAAAATTACTCTCCAAACAAATTTACTAGAGATTAAAACCACATCTATTAAAAAAAAAAATCAGAAACTTAGTTTCTTTCACTTCATCAGGTATCAAAATAGCAATTTCAATTTATTTCTAGTTTTCCAGTTGCTAGAAGAGGATAACATTACTCAATAGAAAGCAGTATCAAAACCTCTTGCTGTTCTAACAGTAGCCTTCAATGCTTTTTTAAGTCTCTGCATGGTTGCCTTGAAAATTTGTAGTTATTGAAATTCATGTAGCTGCAGGTAGGTCCCAGCAAAAGGAAGAGCCCTTCCCTGTGCTCACAACTAATTCTTGTCAGATTGGCTCCCATCTGGGTGAGCTCCCTGGTCTGGTTTAGGGCACAAATGCTAATCCCAGCCCATGGCAACTAGCAAAAGCAGCGTGCCAGGAAACACGTTCCACTCTTCCCTGAAGTGACATTTCAGTGCTCCTGCTTGGATCAAGGGCCATCCTCAACAACATCCTCATTAGCCAGCAAAGAAGCAACAGACAAGTAACTGGGAATCATCAGAAAATGAAAAGTGTAAGTGTGACTCAGGGGAGCCACTTGACATGTGCTGCAGCCTGTGTTTTCCACAGTGGCTTCAGTCTTTAGGAGTTTGTGAGAGGGATAGGAGGCCAGCCAGTGGTTGACTCAGCTTTAGCCTTCCCTCAAGACAGGCTCCACCCGTTTAACAAACACCCACAAGGAATACCAAGTTCCTCCACAACACTAAGGGGAAGCCATTGCATTTTTATTTTATTTTTTGTATTAAATATCATCTCAAGACTGAAAAAATGAAGGGATTCCAAATGCCACAAGCCAAAGTTTTGGTCTTTCCCTCTGACAAATTATCAGATACATGAGGCTGTAGCAGTTGCATTTAGCAAAAAATCTCCACTTTTAATACCTTTACAAAATTATGCTTAATGAAAAATTTCTCCTAGAGAATTTATAACCTTGTAAAAGTGAACTATGTGTATTCCTCACCCAAAGCAAATCACACTTCTTGCAGCAGCTCAAGACCACCTTAATCAGTGGCTTTTTGTGAGGGTTTTGTTGTTTTTTAAACTCATAATTGATAGTACAAGCAGTTCAACAGTTCACTGATGGGTTCGGCAGAAGCACTTCATTGTCAGTGTGGATACACAGACAGTTTTGTGTCTCCTCTCTTCCTCCCTCCCTCTGAGCCAGGCTGTCACACTGAACCTAGTAACACAGCAGCTCCATTAAGGGAATCTTAAGTAAGCTCCTTAAGCAAAAACCAGCTGGATAAGATCACAATACCAATCTGAAAAGTAATCTCTGGCTTAAAGCAGAACAGGGAGAGTTCACATTAAGTATTCCACCAGTGCAACCAATAACCTCTAGATAGCAAAAGGGTACCAACACATTCCAGTGGCACAAGTGCTTGCAAGGAAAACATGTTTGGGCAAAATCCCACCCTCTTCATGTTCAGGCGCAGTTCCAACCTAACCAACCCCAGCAAACCAGAGAACTTGATGCCAAAGCAGGCACATGTCATGACAATTACCATTCAGACATGTTCAGCAAATTATTTTAAGGCACACTGCAAACTGCTTTGAAGGCCACAGGTAACCTCTGAGCAACCGGCTGCCCTCCGCTGCTCTGGAAAATAAAATCCAGCAGTATTATCATGCTGCATTCCTTCTAGAAATTAATTAAGAGCCTCCATTTCTAACTGGGATGAAACTCTAAGCAGTCTTTTGCCAGAACCATCTGAGGGCTACAAAAATCTTTCTGCAATACAGAGAAAGCTGCAAAATAACTCAGTGTATGGCTGGAATAGAAAAAGAAAAGATTATGAATAAAATTAAATGCAAGCACTATATTTTCCACACTTATAGACATACTACACACAATTTATCCAAGTGCCTAAGAAACAACCACTACACTAGAAATAAAATTTTAGCACTTACAGTGATTACACATGCATAGATTTTATTTTTCAAGTTTCTGCCAGAAACACAAAAAGAATTTCCTCCCAACAGATGCTGAATGCTAAATACAAAACGAATAAAGGCAGGTTTACCAATCTAGCAGTTATACCATGTTTTGAACGAGCAATCCAATTGCATAATGCTCTCAGAAGGAAACCTGCTCCAGCAGATCCCAAGGTAAATTAAAAAAAACCCAACCCAAATCCTCCCCTTCTCACAGGCTTTGGTGTACACAGTGGTATAAATGCAAGATTATGAATAAAATTAAATGCAAGCAAGTATAAGTATAAATGCAAGATTATGAATAAAATTAAATGCAAGCAAGTATAAGTATAAATGCAAGATTATGAATAAAATTAAATGCAAGCACTATATTTTCCACACTTATAGACATACTACACACAATTTATCCAAGTGCCTAAGAAACAACCACTACACTAGAAATAAAATTTTAGCACTTACAGTGATTACACATGCATAGATTTTATTTTTCAAGTTTCTGCCAATGCAAGTATAAGTGTGGAAATTATATTTTCCACACTTATACTACACACAATTTATCCAAGTGCCTAAGAAACAACCACTACACTAGAAATAAAATTTTAGCACTTACAGTGATTACACATGCATAGATTTTATTTTTCAAGTTTCTGCCAGAAACACAAAAAGAATTTCCTCCCAACAGATGCTGAATGCTAAATACAAAACGAATAAAGGCAGGTTTACCAATCTAGCAGTTATACCATGTTTTGAACGAGCAATCCAATTGCATAATGCTCTCAGAAGGAAACCTGCTCCAGCAGATCCCAAGGTAAATTAAAAAAAACCCAACCCAAATCCTCCCCTTCTCACAGGCTTTGGTGTACACAGTGGAGGGAGGGTGCATTCACTCTGTATGTTGAAATATGTGTGACAGTGTTGGAAAACAGCTGCTTGGGCTGGGTTCTAGAGGTATTTTTATCTGTTTTACAAATGCAAATTTTTCAAGTTCTATGCTAGAAAGCTTTAATCTTTGCAGCAGGTTAGGACAAATGAAAAATTCCTCCCATTTAACACATGTAAAAAAGAAACTTATCCTATGCTCTACACTGCCCTGGGGTTTTGCCCCCTGAGTTATACTTTATTACCTAGATTCCCAAAACCACTTCACCCCTTCCCCTCACCTCCTTATCCTTCTTTACTGCTTCTCCTCCAGCCATTCTGCACGGTCCAGTTCTAAGTAAGGTCCTGTAGCTCTGTCTCAAAAGGTTATCCCAGTCCACAGCACTCTTCTTAGTAATATCCTGGACATCCCAATTTTCTCAATATCCTTTTGCCCTTCTTCTGGGCAAAAACCAGAAGCTGCAGCAGTAGAGACAAGCACTCTCAGCAGCTTGCTTTATCTTCCAAAGCTTACTGAAATAATTAAATCTCTTTTCACACACACTGGGACCTTAAGTACAAAAGAGCCTGCTCAGCCACTACTGCAGGTAAAAAGAAGCAGCAGGAGCAGTCTGATGCCTTAGGGCACATGCTTTCTTCCTTCTGCCTTTCCTCATCTCAGCCTCCCTAAAAACACTGGCACCACAGATCTCTTCTCATTCTATTGTCTTACCCTCTCATATTACACCCGTCCAGCAAAGCTGCTAACAAGCAAGGATTTCAGCCACAGGTCACAAATCTCAAGCCTGCATTAGGTCACAGCATAGATTCAGTTTGCTACCTCCAGCTTCATACTGGCACATGGAAACATAACAGCTTTGGGTTTAACAGCTCTACTTTGGGTTTCCTTGGCAGCTTTACACTGTCTTCTGTTCTATTCTCTTCCAGGACATCCCTTCTCATATCCTCCTACCTAAGCAGAGCAGCAGATATTCCTGCTCCAAGTTCCTTGCATGAATACTTACTGAGGAGGGTGTAATTCCACAAAGAGTTTGTGACGGGGCATATGCTTGAGATAGTACAGATTTTCTGTAATCTTCTCTGTAATAAACACATATTCCTGTTATTAACACTACCATACAACAGACTGAAAGCAGCAGGAACATATTCAGACATTTCCTGACTATAAACACTTGTATCACAACTTGCAGTGCTTTTCTCTTGTTCCTACTTTGAAGCTGAGATGGGGAAAAAAAGCATTCAGGTAATTAAAAATTACTTTACCTGTACTGGATGTTAAACTCACCTTCCCTACCATCCTATACTACCAGTTCAAACTTCTCACCCCATCTCACCCATTTCTTCATTGCTTATCCTGCCTTCCAGCAAACCACCACTAGTTGCTTTCTCCCGCTATCAGATCTCTTTCTCTCCCCAGGACTAGAAGTTCACTTCGTTCCTATTTTCTTCTGCAGGTCAACTCCTCCAGACTCCCTCAAGCACTCTCAATTCTCCAGATGAAAGGTTTTGGGTTATGTCTCTTTCTGCCTCAGATCCCTATTCCTTTACCCCCACAAATTAAAGACAGCTTTCCTCATCACTGAGGCTGGGCTGCAGATGTACAAACTGAAAAAAAAAAAAGTCTAAATATAATCCGTGTCTTTACAATCCGTCTAAAATCACTCCTTTTCTTGTCTTTGTTTCTCTTCCCGTTCTCATCACAAAGCTCCAGGAAGCAAGCAGATGGTTGTTACAAAGGTGAAAAGGGATACTCCACCCTGCAGTGTGCCTGTGCCTCCACATTCCCTTCAGTTCAGGGCCAGGGGTCAGCTGCACCTGAAGAAAACTGCCCAAGCCAGGTAATTCATGCACACATGAGATGAGCTGGCCGAGCTCTGCACAGTTATAAGTGACTGACTGCAGGGCAGATCTGTGTGGAAGTGAACTGGAAAAAAAAAAAATCAGGCAAAAGCCAATCCAAACCATAGTGGATTAAGATATGACAACATCATGAGTCTAACACTACTACCGTTGCTGTTTTTTCTTAATTCTCTTTAGCATAAAAAGCTGAAGGGTTGAGGACACTGTCCTGCATTTGCCTGGAACAGATATAATTTTTTTCTTTGAAGCTGGTAGAGTGCTGTGTGTTTTTTCGATTCATCATCTCTCTCCAATATTATGTCTCTCGTCTCCACGCTTTCCAAACGCTTCCAAACTTCACGCTGACAACAAAAAGATCAAATCAGATATGCACAATACGCCTGACGTCTTTTACAGCTCCGAGATGCAGTCTCGGTAACACAACCCGCACCGTGCCCTCTCCACTATCCCCTGCTAAGCAACACCGTGACTCTCCTCTCTCCTTCACCCAGGGCTACAGGGGCTGCCCTCAGCACAGCTCTCCACGGCCACTCCCACGGC
The DNA here is from genome assembly GCF_014805655.1 of Passer montanus. NCBI lineage: Eukaryota > Metazoa > Chordata > Aves > Passeriformes > Passeridae > Passer > Passer montanus. The sequence goes on along the minus strand of NW_024357170.1, from coordinate 2,619,319 downwards.
CTCCGCTCGCCCCCATCTCGGGGCTGCTCCCTCAGCGCCGCTCTCCCCCGGCTCGGAGCTGCTCCCTCAGCGCCGCTCTCCTGTGCGGAGCCGCCACCAGCGCCGCTCACCCACCTCTCCGCGCAGTTTGCGGCTCAGGCTCTCCCAGTATTGCGTGGGGACCCGCGATGCGCGGAGCGCGGCCCCGTGCAGGGCCACGAAGGCCGCCAGAGCCTCCTCGCCCTCTCCCGCCATGGCCGGGCCGGAACACGCCGGGCGGGGCTGAGGGCGGACGGGGAGGCGGGAGCGGCGCTCGGGGCGTTCCCGGAGCGGCCGCGGGTTTGGCACTGGAATGGGGTGAGGGTCGTGTGCCTGGAGCGCGCAGGGACCGTTTCAGACACCCTGGAGGAGAAGCGCCCGGAGGAGGCTTCAGTCTGCTGAGTAGATGCGGGTTCTGCTTTTCTTTTGTTCTTCGTCTGCCCTTGAGCGTTAATAAATTCACAGTGTTCGTGGTGCAGTGCTGGCCACAAGATGTTTTTTATTTTCCCGATGATTTAGGGACTCTTCTGGAAGGCCCCAGCCATAACCCCTGAAGTGGGTTACGGGTGGGGTGTGAGGCATGGCAGGCACTGATTGCTGGCCACAGCAGTGGGAATTGCTGTCTTTGAGTTGTGATGCTCAGGAAAAACATAAGTGTCAGCCATTTATTGAATTAAAGCTTTTTTATTTTGAACACTGACAAAGCAATTTTAACATGTAGGTCTGTCTTAAACATCTGTCAGTGTACAAGAGGGAATGTGCTTTTTGCAAGCACCTGGAGCAGAGTGCTGGCTCCCCAGTTCTTTCATTGGATGGTTCAGAAGACATTTCTGAGAAAATCTCTTCCTTCCAAGATTGTGTGGGGAATAGCCTAAACCAGTTTAACCTGAGGCTTTTTAAACATTACTGGTAGCTTTGGTCTTGCCTCAGGTATGGTTATAAAGCTCCAAGAGCAAAGCCAGGTGTCTGACACTGCTCAGAACACAGGTCAGGACTTTGCTGTGCCCACTGCTGCTGCTGGGAGCACCCACATCACCCCCTCTGCAGATTATCTGCTCCAGACCGTGGAAATGCCCTTTCCCGCCAGCCCATCCTCAATTCAAGGATTCAACTTCAGTGCTGCTTGGGCTGGCAGTGCAGCACTGTGCTGGGAGGAGTGTCCTACAGCCCTGAAAATAGTCAAGTTCAACAAATCTGATCTAGTGGCTGGTCAAGAAAGTTTCACTTTCACAGACTACAGTGAGTGAAGAACATGCCATGCTGAAGAAATACCTCTTTGCTCTCTGCCCTGTCTAGTGTTGCTGGACTGGTGTCCTCTCTAACTACCCAAGAGTAGCAACAATCTCTTTCTCCACATAATCACAGAATTATTCAGGAGGAAGGTCTATAATCCAAAGAGCTACAATAGGTTGGCCGTGCAAAGAGAGAGTAGAAAAAGATTATAAATGGTGCCTACGTGCTGTAACTATACATCAGCACTCAGCAGCTGAGGATCTAACTCAAACCTCCAGGCTGGATATCTGAATAGTAAATGCAGGCAAATTTTCCTCTTTGCCTGAGATTGCGTCTACCTCACCATGTGCTGTGTTCCCACATTTCCTCAGCATAAAGGCTCCACTAGGATGTCTCTAAGGAGACCTCCCTGATTAAACAGCAGATCAATAAATAGTTGGATTTCCAGTGTTCCCTGACTGTTCCCACCCTGCTACCCTGAGTTTGAGCATATTTTTTGCTAATATTGTGGTTTGAGAAAAGAAGATGGCTGTGATGTTGATCTTGCCCCTAGTATTGTAAAATGTGGAGGTTTGACCACTTACTAGTAGTTCTCCTGAGGACCTTGCTTACTGAAAATGCTACCCTTTCCTCACTTCTGTCTTTGTCATGTTATGTAGTTAAATCTTTTACTTACCTTAAAAAAAACCCCAGTATTTTTCTTTAAGCAGACCAAGGAGGAAAAGTTTAGGGTGTCTTCATGTCTTTGTTCAGTAGTGCCACAGTGATCATGCCCTTTCCAGAGGCAAGGGGAATGTGATCCTGTTCAAACATGAGATTTACATAATTCTTTTTCTCACCAAGTGTAGGCAGCTGCCTTCTCACTGTTTGTTTGCACTTCCACATCACTTTTCATGGGAGTTGTGGCTGCTGGCTGGCTGTTTGGATGAGTTTGCAGGCCTGGGGGCTGCTGCTGTTAAACTCCAAGTAATAAATAAGACACAGTGAGAATCACTGATGGCAAGAATAGACTGTAAATGGGCTCTTCCCTGACTTTTGTCCAGAACTTTCCTAAATGTGGTCTTGCTCAGCTGCTGTGCTTGGCAACTTGTTTTACTTTTTTGCTGTTTTTTCACAACAGCAGTAATTCCTGGAGCAGGGAGGGGGGACCAGCACTCACAATTGTCCTACCACTCCTTCAAGCACAGTAAGGCTTTCAGGAGCCTGCTGTGATGGATGCCAGAGCCACAGCCCAGTACTGTCGTGGTTCACCAGTTAGTTGTTCTCTTGCACTGGGTGATTGGGAATTTGCACAGAATAGTTTTATATTGCACTGTATAGCTTATGTTATATCAGGTGGTTTGTTACCCCATTTCCCCATCACATGGTCTTTCCCTCAGCTGTCCCGGTCCCCCCTGGTGGTCCCTCCCCTGGGTTACCCCTCCCCTCGCCACTCCTCACTGGTGTCCCATTGGCTGTGGACCTCTCCCTCTGTCCCCATACCGGGGGGTGTAAAAGCTCCCTGCCACCAGGGAACGCCCTCTTTTCTACCATGGGTTTGTCTGTCTGATGTGCGTCTTGGAATAAAGGACAACATTTCCCACGTGGAGGAGAGCGCTTCTCAATCTTTTACCTTCATCTATGAATTGTCATGTGGGCAAGGGTCTATAGCTAGCCAGAGTGGACCCCAACAGCCCAGGAAACTCAATTCTTCACAATACCACTGCTAGCCTCTAATGAAAGCAGATGTTTGTGGACAGTCTTTGTAAAGAAAAGTCACTACAGTATCTTATTCTGACTGCTTCCTTAAGAAGAGTGGCTGATTCACAGTGCCTGAACAGTGCAGCCCTTACTCAGGCAATGTGCTTGTTAAATTTAATGGATTACTTTACATAGGAATTCACAGAGAAGGCAAAAAGGTCCCAGCAAAGCTGAGCTTACTAGCACTATCCCAGACTAAAATAAGAGGATTTAGCCTTCTGGCACTATCCATAGGAAGCCAACCTGTGAAGCCTTCAAGCCTCTCTGTCACAGCAGAATCCATGACTTATCTACCACCACCACATTTAGTTCCTACCCTGCAGCAGTCTGCAGCAGAAACTTATCATGAGTTAGCATATGCAAAGTAGCATTTGTCCCTAGCAAATACTGCTAGAGTTTTTCAAAGTTTTGTGAGTCTGGCAGTTTGTGGCTTTATTCCAAATGTTTATGGCTGTCTCATCCAAGTAGATCTGATGTGCATTCCCTACTTCATATTCCTGTTGTTTAATGTCAGAACCTTCCTTTTTGCCAACATGGCATGGAAACCTCCTTAAGAGTGCTAAGGATATAAGGGGCAGAAGAGACCTTAACATCACAGTGAAAAGGAGATGAAGGGACATATTTTTGGTGCACTTTAAAATAAAGCCTGTAATATGCTTTAAAATAAACCATTTGCTTTCAAGTCAACAGCTTTCTCAATGGTAAAACTAGAACTTCAGAGAGTGGAAAGCTGTGTTAGGGGCTTAGATGATAAGAACATAATTTGCTGTAAATATTTTATCATAGCAGTATATGTGAGTTTAAAACTTCAGAGAGGTTTATAAGAAGGGAAAATGTATTCTTCTGCATCAAGAAAGCAGTCATTGTGTATAACTTTTGCCTGCTTGCTTTGTGGACAGGTACAACATTTGGCAAGGTTTTGCAACACCCACTTGCCAGCTGGAGTCTGTATGAAGTCTGTCTCATGTCTTGGCTACCCTGGGACAGTGAGGCTGTGCTGTCCTGTTGTGTGGCTGGATGGTCACCTGAGTGAGGAGGGTAACCCATGTTTTCACCCTGGAATGGGTGCCCAGTGTGAGCTTGGAGCGTGGAAAGAGCCCCAGAGAACACCTTGCAGGTGGATGAGTGATCTTAGCAGGTTGGACTCAGCCTTCTCTCTAAGTCTGACAAGAGATCAGTGTGTGAAGGATAATAAACCAAACAAATTGTCTGGCACAAACAGTACTTCCCCTGACTGTTTTCCCCAAAGAGACAAATTTACTGCACCCACATTATGTGCTGACATAACATACACTGACAAGTGCAGGTGTTTTACTCTCAAAGATACTCTCCCACTGCTCATACAGTTCTGGGTAGAGGGAAGCTGCCCTCGTTCTGGGGGTACAACAATGAAAAAACATCTTGCCAGGCAGCTCCAAGGATCTTGTGTCGATGTAGGCAATCCAACATGCTGCCGTCAGTCCTGAGGCATCCTGCTGTACCTCCACAGCCACTGCTACAGTTTTTTCACCAGCTGCTTGGGTGCCTTCAAAGGCAAATCTCTGTTCTTCCCTTTCCCATTACTTTTAAATAAGTTGGACCATTACTTAGGAATACTGTTCTACACACACACAAGTGAGGTGGAGGTACTGTTATTCTACATGTTAAGAAGTGCTTTTGGAGTGTAGCATACCTCATCCTGCGCTCACTACCCATTTAGATGTTGTATTTAACAGGCAAAAATAGCCAGTTATGGTGGTTGTACAGGTTAGGCCCTTTCTGTGACACTAGGAGTCGGTTGATGTTGATTCCAGGATAAAAGAAGAATAAATAATCTGTGCCCAGTCTGCCTTCACTTAACTGCTGTGTTGTGCCAGAGTGCTGTTCCTCAGGCCATTATGTTTTGTATATTTGTTGGGAAGTCATAGCAAGATTGGAACTGAGAATGGACCCCTCTGGAATTTACACCAGGCAATGCCTGTTCCAGCAAATGAGAATATTTTATTCAAATGAAGACTGTCATGACTGCTGAAACTGAAGTGGCTGTTATAAAATTGCCTGTTCTACTCTTGTTTAGAAAGCAATCAGTTTGACAAGCAGGACTTTCCTCTCATGAAGCCATGCTGGCTGTGACCGATGCCTGGGTTGTCCCCCAGGTGATTGTCACTAACTGCTAGAATAACCTTTTCCATTATTTTCCCAGGCACTTGAAATGACACTGATAGGCCTGGAGTCTCTGGAGTCCTCCTTCCTTGCCCTTCTTGACAATAGAGACAATGTTTGCCAGCTTCCAGTCAGTTGGGACCTCCCCAGATTCCCATTCTGGATTTTGTCCTTGTGCTCAGATACTTCATTACCAGTAATCAACTTGATTTCCAATGACTTTTAGGAACTTTGAGGTTCAGCTTTTCTGTCTTTGATAGGAGCTGGCTTTTCTTGTTGCTAATTTAAAGCTCTGAAGCCACAGGTACAGCTGAGTGCCCTTTCATATGGCACATCTGTAGTCCCATAAAAGTGATGTTGTGTCCTCTTGGAATGCAGTGAGGATAGCTGCCATGTTACCTGAGTGAATTCCTACCAGCTGAAAAAGGCAGTAATTGAAATTTTGCAGCCAGTTCCTGATGCCTTTCAAACCTACCAGACACTGAGAGTCATCAGTCATACTGACAGTATTTATATAATGAAAAATATATATAAAATCAGCAAAGCTGATACTGTCACATCATAAATGTCTTCTCTAACAAGCTGAACTACTTAGTTGAAGATAGCAGCAGAATGGCACATGCCATGCTGCCTCTTTCTTTGAGGCTGCTTCCCAATAGAGGGCTATGACAAAGGGCAGCTACATGAGCTATACATGGTAACACCAGAGTTAGTTTAACAAGTGTTAAAAGTCCTGCAGGGATATTGGTCATGTAGTCCTTCACTGTAGCCAGGATTTCTTCTTTGAAAAACTCTCCTTGAAGCCTGTTTGGAAGGAACTTGTATCACAAATTCCAGCAGTTCGATGAAAAAGCTCTGTTGCTTAAGGATGAAAATTAGACCAAAATGTGTAAGTGCTATCAAAAAAGAGAAGTTCTCTTCTGAACACTTGTGCAAGAAGCCTTGTCCTATACACAAATAAATGGCAGGCAGGGGTACCCATTCCATTTTATGTTTATTATGAAAGTGATCTTAACAAAAATTTTATTACATGCTTAATTTTTAACTTTGACATAGAAATCAAAGCTATTAATATACAAAGGCAAAAGGAAATGTATTTTCTTGTAAGGTACATTTACAACAACATTTTCTACTATAAATCTGACAGAATTGTTAAAATATTGGTAAAGCTTAGCACTGTATTTTATTTTCTAAATCAAAATCAAATTTTGTGCAGTTATTCACTACCCTTGCTCTAAACTATTATTGTACATTTCATATGGAAATAGTTGTTTGTACACAATTTACATTGGTAATAAAGCTTAGAAGTTCCAGCAGCATCTACAACAGTTTAGTTTAAAATCTCACTCCTGTGCAGTGGTTTACATGAAGCAAATTGATGTAGAAACCAGTATTACATCCTGTGTGCTTCCTCCTGAAGTCCAGCCTGCCAGAAATTCCTACTTAAACTGGTGCTGGATATGATCATAATGAACTTTTTTAATGGTACTTTGCAGGTGAAAGTACCACTGGGCTTAGTGGTTTTGGCTAAAAAAGCCTCTGTGATCTGATCCAATGTGAGGTTTTATCACTTCCACTGCTCCCTACAAGCATAGAGATCCCACAGCTTTCCTTGTCTTTCCACTATCCATGTGTGTAATCTATTAAATTCCTTTTATTTCTGAGTTCTGTGTTGTTTCTTATCCTAACAATAGAAGAAGAACCAGCACTAACTTTAAAATACATATTCTTTTTATGTTATGAAAGTGGGAAGCACTTTAGAATGACACTTGATAGTCAATTCTGTTTAAATTAGAATGTTAAAGTGCTCCAGAAAACTCTTCCTGTCATGTCAGTGAGACTGAAGAAATAAGAGGCTCTGTAATCTGGAATGATAAATCTGGCAACTGCCTCACATCCACCTCAGTCTCCTAAAGTATCTTTGTAATCAACATTTTGAGACCCTGCTGCTCTCAATGCAAATTAATGGCCTAAGTTATAAAACATAGAAAACAATATTTACAAAATAATTTTAATGAAGAAAGTAACAAAAACAAACTCTAAAAAAGATATTTTCACAATAATTAAAATAAAGTTTAATTAATCAAAGCCACTTTTTTCTAGATATTGAGAAAATTGAATTGCAATTGTTTGTATATCTTTAAACTTGTTATCTCTGCTCTCTGAATAGAGATGGTTTAAATGATTAGATCTAAAGGTACTTCTGTACATTTTACTCTTGTATATTACATATTAATTTTATAGATTAAAAGCTTTATGATGAAAGAATAAATAAATGAAATAACGAACTGGAATTGTATATATTCAGATCCTTAGATAACAGTTTTTGACATTGTTTATTTTCCACTCTGCTTCTATTCAGATGAGAGATAAAACACAAGACTTGTCTCTGAATCCAAGTCTCTTGCTGAGGAGTAAGTTCATAGTACCTTATAGAAATTTCCCTTCTTCCATAAATTCTTCTGGAAGACAAAATATTCATTTTCTCAAGTGCTTACAACAGTCTTTCATTCTAGAAAACGACTTCCTTAAAGTCCCAAAGTACTGAGATTCTGTAAGAACTCCTCCAATTACACCCATTCCTGTCAATCGGTAGTTTTAAACTATGGAAAAAATGCAACTCCTTGAACTCATGATACAGATATAAGGAATTGTGTGTGTCACTCATTCCCAGCATTAAGAAATCATCCAGACCCCTGATGTGGCTGAGAAATTTGCCACTGGGTCCAGCTGCTGAGGATTTTGCTCCAGCTAAGTTTTGTATCTTTGTATTCAAAGATATTTAGAGTCCAGACATGGGAACTGTCACAGAGCAGGTGAGTTTTGCTGTTGAACACCTGTCAGCAGACCCTATATAAGAATCACAGCAGTACTTTTGCTCCTGAAGTTCCTAACGTGCTATCTGCAAGATTAAAACTGGTTTTTTTATAGGTAAAACTGATCTGAGAAATTTGAATGTGTTGGGCAGGCTTATAAAAAGGCACAGGGTGGGGTCTGACTGTACTTTTGAATGCTGAACACATGTAAAGGGTATTTCTCATTTATGTGGCAGCATCCTTGCATTCTGCTCACAGACAGGATTTCAGGTGAGCTGTGCTCTTGAAAACCTGCTGACAACTCAGAATGTGGACCCTCTGAAAGTTCTCTGACCAATCCTGTATTTATTTAAGCTAGTCTAAAATTAAACTAAATTAAACCTGGCTTACAAGAGAAGCTAGTTTTAAGTAAGCTTACTCTAGAATGAAGCTGCTGTGTAGAAAGGATTAGTCTAAATCTTAAGTAGTCATAACTTTATTCTATGGGGGTGGCACAATGAGGAAATAAATTTCTTTTGAAAAGTTGGTCTTTAGGTAAAAATCTAATGTATGATGGAAGAAGGAAGACAGGGCAAGAATATGGGATGAAAGAAAGACTTCAGAATTTTTAAATCCAGTTTCAGTGAGCTCAATTTCCAGGCAGGGTAAGTCATGTTATTGAAGGCAAGATGCAGTGGCAGAAGAGGTGGCAATGCACTGAACACAGAATCCTGTTGCGCCCTGTGCTCAAATGACACGCAAGAGGCACCTTTGTGTCCTCAGCACTTTCAAGGCACAACTCACAGCTTGATGAGCAACTTGTGATTGCTGCAGTGTCCTGGACTGCAGCATGTGTGCAGGCAGTGATTTGGTGGCCTGTGAGAATGGTTAGGGATGATTCACCACCACCTCACTAAAAATAAGTGCAGTATTTAAAGCAGAAAGAGAGGCTTAAAATGGTAAGTGCTGCAGGTGCAGCTTTTAAGCATAGAGGCATTTGCAAAATGAAAATAAAGAGCCCTGTTTGTGCCACAGAATTGGGAAATCAGAAATGGGCACTTCTTCAGTCTACCTGTATTAACACATAAATATGTTGTTACACCTGTTCTGCAGACAATGTGTAATTCTGTAAGAACAGATACAGGGCTGTATTTATTGGTATGTTCAAATGAAGTATTTCACATTCAGGGTAAAAGCTAAAATATTATAGTCTGCCATGTTTACAAAGCTGGTTTGCTTAAAGGAAGCTGTATTTCTCCTTGTACGGTTTTTGATTCCCAAACGTGTGTAGGTCTCGTCTGTAGAAGAAAACATTCACTGTTGTGCTGTTATTGTGTAGTACCAACAGATTTGCTGACTTTGACAATATCCTACACTAACAGATGAAGAGCTGAACTCACCTCCTATTTGGAGACAACCAGTTTCTCTAACTGTAAATCTAGTATGAAAGACAAAGCATTTTTAACTTCTAGAGCTGATATAAAAATTCTGTGTTGTTTTTCAAATCAACTGAAACGAGTTCAGACTGCTCTATATACCACTTGTCATTATTTATTTCATTAGAAATGTGTACATCCAAGAGCATTTCTATGCAGAGTGGCAAGCGTTCAAGCCTGACTCATTTTCTAAATATATCAGATATGACCCCCCTCTATGTTCCAAAGCTTTTAAATGTCAACTTTTGAGGGTCAAATTATTCTCTTTCTTTCAGCACCTTCCTTCAGCAACACAAAGCCTGTGTTTGCCTCAGAAGTCCACAAGTGCTTTGTCCTGACTGTGGAGTCCCTGTCCTGATGTGGCTCTGGGGAATATCAGCCTCATTCTCAGGTTGTCTGTCAGGATGAACTGGACAAAACCCTGCTTTTTTGTAGTGTGGTTTTAAGTCAGGGCAAGTGGTGCCAGAGCCAAATGCAATTTCTCTTGCCTGCATTCACCTCTCACAGCTCTACTGAGGTCCCACTGTCAGTGGCCAGAATTGGGACATGCCCCTCTTATGGTTTCTCTGGCATTGGATTTCCCATGGAGCTAGGATCCTGGAAGAAGTTAACGGTACTGCCAGTGGTTTCTGGAGTCTGGCATCACTGTCATACAATGGTATTACATCCAAACATGTTGGTTATTAAACAAAAATTTTAGCAAGGATTTTACTAAACTCAGTGTACAGTACCAGGTTCTGAAGTTTGCTTACTCAATGTGAAATACTAAAGATCACTGTAAATCATTTGACAAGTAAGGAAGTTATTTTTTGCCATATTTTTAATATATTTTCCTTCTTATCTTTCAGTAGAATGGCTGCAATCCTGACTCATTCTAATGGATCTGAATAAAACTCTGAATAATTTATCAGAATTCAAACTACTGTTTGGATGAAGTAGTTTCTCAGCTATATACTCCTGCATAATTGAGTACCTGAAAAGACTTTTGCTTTTTAAAAACTTTTTTTTTGTACAAATGACTACTGTTAAAGAAAAAATTAATGAAAACTTGTTCTTTTCAGTGACCCTTGGTGAATCATAAATAAAAGTAGTTTTAACATCCTCAAGAAAAAGTTAGGTTTAACAGCCTTTAACAAAGGACTTTTATGGGGAATGACATTTTTTTAACAAGGGTTAATGTATATGTTAAAAAGAAAGCTCACCAGAGATCTGAGGTTCATGAGTGGGAAAAAAAAGAGTTAGATTGTAAGGTCAGGCTGTTCAGGCAAAGAAAGAAAAAAATTATGTTCTTCAACAGAAAAGGAAAGAAGGCAAGCAAAATTACAAGATGCTTAAGTAGAAAAACTCAACAGAATACTTAAGGCATGTTCTCATAGAAATGGAATATTCAACCACTTGTAGTCAACAGAAACCAATTGTGTAAATTTCAGCAGTACTTGTTCAAGGACAAAAAGAAAGTGTCAGAAGATAACCACAACCACCCCTAATACATGTCTTTAAGAACATCCAAACATGTGCTAAACTACAGGATAGACATGCAAAAAAAAGCAGCAAAGCACAACTGTGTGTTAGTCTTTTTCTGAAAGGATGCTACCAGAAGAGTTCATTTCTCCATTTAATAAACTTGTAGAATCAAAAGGGAAAATGATACACAAGAGGAAGAGACTGAAAAGAAAAGAGGCTGAAAAACTAATACAAAATAAAGGCTCCCCTCCCATTCGATTTAGATTCTGTGCCAGGAAACAGCAGGAAACACAGGATTTATCATCATGGCAAACCCACTGTCGCTCTGTGAGCAGGGCCTGAGCACAAGCTCTCCTGCAGTTCCTGTGCTTGATGGGCACTGTGGCTACAAATCTGGGATAAAAGGGAGAGCCAGGTCTCTGCAAACACAGAACCTGCCCTCTAACTCTTCTGCAAAACCATGTCCTGTTCACCCCTGAACCTCTGAGAATTCTGGGGCTTGGACACAGTTGTGTTCCCAGTGTTCTAGAGACAGCAGGTCCAGCAGTAGTTCCTCCCATGTGTGTTGTCCTGAGGGTGACTCTGTTGGTCTGCGTGTGGGGGGTTCCAAAGGGAGAGGCAACAGCTGACCCTTTACTGGGCAGCAGTTGCATCTCCATTGATGCTATTTTTCCTGGAATAATACATATTGAAAGAGATTGTCCCAGAGTAAACCATTATCCAGTATTATAAAACCTTAGAAGGCTTCAGTTGGGTGTTAATAGAAGGGACAAGCACTTGGACAAGTAATTTGTCTACCCAAAGTTACATATAGATATGAGTAAACAGGGTGTGTGGGAGTAAAGATTTAAGCAAGAATAATATTTACAGTAACTAGAGATAACATTACTAATGTACCCACAAATAGAAGTATATATTTATATATTTATATATTGTACTTAATTAGATGCTCTCTTAATGGAAAGAAAACCAAGATGACTAGTGTTGTTGCTCATTTCTCACATTTCCTATTGTAAATGTCTTTAAAGGGACCGACTGATGCATGGAAATTCAGAGCTAAATCTGTTTCAATTAAGTAATTGACAGTGGCAGACCTCTGAAGAAGTTTAGAAGAGGACAGATAAAAACATTAGGACATTAGGCATGGGACTGAATCTCATGTAATTAATAAAATAAAATTATACATTTTTTCTTCTTTTTTTTTGCTTTTTGAATTCTACTTGGACAGAGGTTCCACCAAGCCACAAATGGGAAATAACAAAATTGAGATTGTTTTGTTTTCTTCTAAGGATTCAAATATAAACTTCAAGTGCAATTCAAAATCCAAGTATTATTTCTACTACATACTTCTTTCTATAACAGAACTTATCTGCAGGTAGTTTAATATTTGAATAGATTCCTCCTTTTTTGAGAAAAGTTATTGTTGATGAAAAATAAAAAGCTAGAAAGAATATTTTTACATAGGGAGATTTCAGATGAAAAGTGAGGATACATTAGTGCAGACACAAATTTGGATCTACAACTAGAAGTACTTAAGATATGCATAATTTTTTTTTTTTGTAGTAAGAATCCCATTCAGAACATTGACTTTTAACAATTACAAAACATTATAGGTGTTCTTCGTTAACAATTGTGAACAAATTCTGCAAAAAAGAGCTTTCAAATTAGCAAATGTTTCTACTATGGAGGAAAGACAATAATTGACAGAAATGCAAAGTAACCAAAAATTGAATACCACTAGACTATTTGTATGGTCGTAGAAACCTGGAAACTTTTGATCGCAGTAGCTTTATAAACGATCTTGGAAACATTTCTTTTGACTCTTGTGCTGTGTACTTGAAATAGTTTTGAGGGTGTGCCAGTACATCAAAGAGAGCTTTAATCAGTTTCTTGTCCTATGGAAGACAACATAGATAAGTTAGATAAAAGCAAGGTTTGGAATTAGTGTCTGCATAAGTTCCAAAACTGAAGAACAGTCAGGTCTGTTTTGCAAAACTTGAGTCTGGATAAAAGAGTGTAAGGAAACTGCTCCACATTGCAGTGGAGTTTCAGAGAGATGAGTCTGCCTGCTGTGCTGGATGCTTTTTGCAAGGCTCCTTAGTTAGGAGCACTAACCACAAACTGCAGAGGTCTGCATTAGAACTGCAAGCTGCCTCTACTGTCTTTCCCACCTCTTCCATGCTGCTGTCCAGGCCTTCCCTCCATGGATGGAAGATAAGGCTGGTCCTCAGGGATGCTGAGCTTTCTAAGGACCTTCTCCTGTACCTTGAGAAAGCCTTGATTCAGAGCCTCATCTGAGCCTGTGCCTGGCACTGTGGACTGCAGCTGGGACCTGAGCAACCCAAAAGCTGGAGGGAGGGAACAGTGCTTGGCAGGGATGGCCAAGGGAGCTGACTCTTCCTCATCTCCTGTCCTTCCAAGCCCTATATTTACATGGTTCAGTTTTGCCTTCTGACCAGCCTTTTTTCCAGTTTTAATTAGGTAGTTGTTACAGGTGTTGCTTGTATCTTTGGAAAACCATTTCTTATTGAAGCAAGATAGTGATTAGGTAAATACATTTTTTAATGCACAGCAAACTTAATGAGTCATTTAAACATTTAAATGCCACACCAAGGCTGAAGAAGGCTGTTCAAACAATAGGTCCTTCATTCTTGGCTGACTAATTTTTTGAACGTACAATTTTTTTAATCATATTAACATATATTTAATTTAGTTCCTGATTCCACAAAGGACATAAGCATGTCCTGAGCCCAGCTTAGTTACTTGATTTTGGGCTGCTTCAAATACCAGCATAAACCTCAGAACACAGAGAATTGAATTTGGGATTACCCTTGAGTTTTAAATATAATGACTGTATCAAGGTATTGAGAACTATTTTAGGAAAATGCTTAGGAAAAGGGATTCTTGACTGGCCTCGAAGAAAGCAGAAATTTCTTACCTTTAGAATTTCTTGATGGTTTTCTGATGCATATAATCTGCCATCTCGAACAATGTCTTCTATTAGTTGTTGATAATCCTCTGAAAAATAAAGATCAGGTGAGTGACTGGGACATTCTTTGGGAGGGCAATAGCCAGACATGCGCTAGACCTCCTCTTGAAGACAGAGCTGAGAAATTTTGTATCCAGTAAATTATTCAGTGTCTCTCAGGTTGCTGTATTCTAATTAAATCACCTTAAAATTCTCTATTTCTTTACAGCAGTGGTTTTGAATTATCCCTATAAATACTTACTTCCTCAAAAAACTACTCCCTCCAGATAATAATGCTGTATTATCTCCACTCTAGAGATGAGGAAACAGGAATACAAAATAGCTTTTCAAACATTATGTATATGTATGTTATTTCAAAGTCTTTGCAACTAAAATGAAATGAGGCGCATAAGGTTTTTCCTCATTCTTCTATCCCTGCAAGCAGTGTAAGAGAGATTCTAAAGGAAAATTTTCCCTAATTCAGATATAACACAAAGATGAAAACCAATTCCATTCTCACCATCGTAAGTCACATAGGGGACCTGAAATCCTTTGCCGCTGTTTCCTTCATTTGACTTGAACTGAATCCAGAGTTTCCTTGATCTTGAGGTAAATGCAATAGGTCTCTCATAGGTCTGACAGGTTTCATAAGTAGTAATTGAAGTAGGAGAAGCTAGAAATAAAGTTAAATTATGTTCTTTATATAATAATTCTTGCACCCTTCCTCATCTAGGGGTCAGAGATGTCAAATTGACAAGACACTTCTCAAGTGACATATTCCTGATAGGAGAAACTTTTTGTGACAGAACGGATGTTGTCCTTATTTGCCTATAAAGAGAAGTAGGTTTTTCCATAGAGGTATAATTTTTGATGTTTAAAACTTCTATCAATATTAATTTTGTTTACTATTCTAGCACTGTATCCCGGAGTGCCCATATTCTTGTCCCAGACAGGTAATGACAAGTGAGCTGCATGCCAGGCAAACATGGTAGCCAGCCCCTCACATAGCCAGTTTGGGGAGCTCATCTGATACCAACAAACCACTTATAAATAGAAAGACAATAAAACCAGAATGTAATGTTTGGCATGGTAATTCTGAAGAAAAGACTGTCATACCCTGCAGAGTCAGTGATCCATAGAAGAGTTAACCTGGATGTGAGGAGGTGGTTGGTGACAGCCAGCGCAGCTTCGCTAAGGGCAAATCATGCCTAAAGTGTAACTTTACCCTGATGTGACTGGCTTTGGTCACTGTAGGAACCACAGTTTGGGGTCAGAAGGACAACTGATGTGTTTTGTTATAATAAGTGCTTTCCTTTTAAAAAAGCTCATCTGCACAGGTATAATTTTCCTTCCATCTATAGTGACCAAGTGTCTTCCTTCTGATATACAGAGATGTCAGTACAGGCCCTCAGGGATAAAAAATGGTAAAAATTGTTCTAGCAAATAAAAGACACCATTTTTGTGAGTAAATACATTGTTTTGAACAAAAACTCCATATGAACAATTGCTTTTCAGGTTTGGTGCTTCTTGATATAGCAACAAATCACCAGAAGGATGCCCACATTCTCCAATGCAAAAGAAGAGTGCATTTCATCTGGATCTCAACTTTAGAAGTTGTTGAATTAAATTCATAATCAGAGGCACAGTGCACCCCTCCAATCCACAGAAAAGCAGGGTAACGCCCAGATTTAGCAAAAACTGCAGCATATATATATACATTTACAAAAGATAAGTGAAAGCACAGTTTGTACAGATTACAGAGATAGTTTCCCAAATATAATTTATCATTGTTGACTTCTAGAATGGCAGTGATTTATCCCTTGTGCTAACTGGGCCAGAGAGAAGCCCATTAACTGCTTTGTGATTCAGACAATAAACTTGAATAATTAATATCACACCACTAACTGTTATTGGTAGTGTTCTAACTTGCTATGCCACTTCATTCAAGAAACCTTTTAGAAACACTGGCTACACTGAAGACAGTCATCCCTTCAATATGAACTATTCACTCCCTCAGTTTTCAGGAAATATAGCCCATATCTGGCAACTTACCACTTTTTCTCATTACTAAAACATCGCCACATTCATCTTCAATTGGGAGAAATATCTCAGGTACTACGATGAGTATTCTTCTCTTTGGGGGTGGATTTATATTCCAAATACATTCCACATTAGCTGGGTAGTCTCCAGGATAGTTGGGTGATTCAATGTAGCCAGTGTAGTCCCCTAGTTCTCCTCCACAGTGCTGGTCTGGGGAGAAATGTAAATTAGTATTTGCGTTAGTTGATAAATTAATCTGAGGTGTTTTTCTGGATCTGTCATGAGCAAGCCTAAACTCCTCCTTGTGGCTTTAGAAATGAACACATTCTCCAGCTTTAAAGGAAGATTTGGTCCACAAGGTTGCTCCAGCTGATGCAAAACCTTCATCTCCAGTGCATGAACTGATTCAATGCTTCATCCAGGATGCTTTAACTTTGCTTGAGAAATGCAGGTAAATAAACATGATCCAGTTGTGGTTACCATGGATACTGTGCTGACATGCAGAAGACATTCTGCTTTAACTTACCTGGTTTTTAATTGGCTTTACCTGAATGAGAGTGCTGGTCCCAACAGCCTGTCTTACTTAATTACAGATCTGCCTTGCTTCATCTTAGATTAAACCACTTAATAAAGGATCTCCATTGAGAGATCAGTTTTTCTTTCTGAGTTTTCAAAAATCATATTGAATTTGGCACAAGTTATTTAAGTTTGATCTCCCCAGGCCTACTCATCCACATAAAATTAGATATATGTTTAAATATTTTGCTTAATCCAAATAGTATGCAAGGTCAGAAACTGGCTTGAAAACTGAGCTGACCTAAGACAGCAGAGTAACAAGGGTGGTTTTATTTTACAGGAAAATCAGCAAACTTCTTCAAATTCCATACAAATATATAGTTTACTCAAATGACATTAGAAATTATAAAGAGCTTATAAAACACATGGCACATAATCAGACTAAAAACTTACAGGAGATCTGCACACAAATAGTCAGATGACATTGCTTAATTATTATAGGAACATTCTCTCGAATTAGCATGGTAGAGATGAAAAAAAAAAAGCTTGTCTAAAATAACCAGTCATTCACAAAGGATCAAATAAAACTGCACTGAAATCCTTGGGGATATTTAAAATTTTTAAGATAGGAGGCTGAGTACTGCACAAAAGCCATCAAGAAGAACTAACTATCATAAATCATACCTGGCAATTGTAGCATGTATGACCATATCTTCTGACATTTTACAATTATTCTAAAATGGCAGTTACTCTGATAGAAGTTATTCTGCTCTACAGAGACATAGAGAAATATGCATCACTGTTACACAACTTACAGGATCTGGGAAACTAAAGGCTCTGTAGTTTTAACTTGCAGCTGGAACTCTGTGAAATCATATTAAATCTAATACTCATATGCCTCAAGTGGTACTTTTTTTCCTAATTGTTTTTTTTTTCCCAACTTTTACTCTTCCCTCTGGCAGCAGATATTTGCTAACTAGGAAATACAAATCTGAAGTCCAGCCTGACAGATGCAACCTTCGAGCTGCAGTTCAGATGGAAAGACACGCTCTGTGTCACTGATATAAATGTGACTTACTTTTGCAATGTGTGACATTGGTGGAGCCATCAAAATCTGTACTGGTGTTGCCAGGGCAGGTGATGCAGTAGTTCTGACCAAACTCAGGCTGGTATGTTCCCGCAGGGCACCGGATACATCTGTGTGTTGTGGAGTTGTAGTAGTGTCCAGGAGAACAGTGAACTGCAAGGTAGGAGGTGTATTATTTTCAAGAAGTACCAACCTCCAGTGCAGAGAGCTTTCCTCTGGTCTGCATACCTGGTCTGAAACATTCTTATTAGGCCATAAAAGGCAGAAAATACACCAACTCCCTGTATTTCCCAGTATAAAGAATCTTGCAACTGAAACCCAGAGCAAAACCCTTATGAACTAGAAATATGTGATATGTATCTCTCTCTGTATTTTATATATTTGTAATAAATGGAAGTGATGTAAATCCACCTCAACAAGAAAAATTGCATTCACAGTAGCAGGAGAGAGGTTTCCATTAGTGTCTATTTGCCAGGGCCAGCATGTCATTTCAGTAACTAAACCAAAATGCATTTGGGCATATTCCTTCTTCAGCACTGGCACTGGAAGCTGACATTATGGAATACAGAATGCATTGCATCCTTACAGTTTCTGCCTAGCCCATGAGTAATCCTTAACTTTGTATAACTTTTATAGTGTTTAGTTATTGTTCTACAGTAAATAAAAATATACAGGACATGAAAGCGAAAGCATTGTCTAATCCAAGTTTGTGTTATTTATTGCCACACAGTAGGGCTGATTCCCTTACCACTAGCAGTGCTGACCTCCTGTCTGCCTGTGGTAAATTCCAAAGAAAACCATAAATCCTGTTCAATCTGCACAATCTTGGGAGATCATTCCCAGTTTACAGATTTCTTGATCATTTCATTTAATCACACACCCATGCAGCAACAACGTTTGATTTGGAGCCTTCAAGAGTCCCTTGGCACTCTTGATAAACAACCAAAGGCCCAGAAGTAGGAAGATGAATTGTGGAAGAATTTTGAATTCACCTTTGGTTTCACAGTCTTGAAAGGAAACAGCACCTTCATATTTGGTCACAAGCCCACCGCCACAGGGAAAGCAGAGGGTCCTTCCTGGTTCAGGCTGATAGGTACCAAGAGGACAGACTGTACAAGGTTTAAAACCATCTGAAGAATAGTGCCCAGGAGAACACTGCCCTAGAAATTGAAAATTATCATCTGTATTAGTGTGTTGACTTTTCTGGATGAAGTATAAAACCCACAAGTAGTTAGCAAGGCTTTCTTTCACTTAATCATGTGACATCAAGACAGCTGCAGATTAAATTCTAATCTTACCTGCATATTTTGCATTGTTTCTGTATCTTCTTCCTAAAACCACCACCAGTAAATAGAACCAGTTTCATAATACGCTTTTTGGAAACTATGCTTCTGTTTGGATTTTTTTTTTTCAAGAAAGGGTTCTATCAAGATTTTATTAGAATACTTTGTACTTTCATCAAGTCTTTCATCTCAGTATTTCAAAGTACTTTATAGGAAGAAATGGAACTGAATCATGCCTATAAAGCAAGTTTTTGTACCTCCAAGTTAGAGATGTGGACAGTGGATCATGGGGTTTACCAGATGGGATGGTAGCAGTCCAGCACCTTGTCTATGAGAATACTTAATACCAGCAGCTTTTCACGTAGTTGTGAAAACTAGTGCTTGTCAGGTGCTCCTCTGCCAGGAAAAAGAGATTTGTGTAAAGCAAATTGCTTTGTGAAAAATCTACTGACAGAAGTTTCCAAACTGGTTCTCCAGGCAGTTTCTGATAGGCATCTGTTTGGCTTGGTTCTTGCTAGCTTGAGTGCTTTCCCCTGTGAACCTGAGAACCAGGATGTCAGGTTTTTCAAGACCGTGACATGAATTTGTATTTTCATACCACTCCAGACTGGACACTAGCACTGTGAGATGCTGCATATTCCCTGAGGTTGCCTCATTCCAGAGCTTTGTAATTTAGTTTCCCTGAGGACTGAACATCAGACAAAAACAACTGGCTTGAAAAGAAGAAAGTTTTGAGAGCTCTAGGTATTGCTGCAGTCTCATAAGAACCCTGATACTTGCTGGGAAATATTTGGGACACTCAGTATTTTGGGTGCTTGGCATAAGTGAGTAACTTTGGTACTCAGGATGAAATAGAGCTCCTGAGTGAAAGCCAAGTTCAAGTTCTGTCCCCACAAAAGCCAAACTCCTATGGATACTTGTGGGGCCAGGATCCCCAGGATTTCCTTGTGCTCCTATCTCAGCTGGCTGGAATATGACCATACAAACTGGCTGTTGTGACACAGACCTCAGAGAAATATTATGATGTTACTAATTTGAGGACAATTTTGCTCTTGTTATTGGAGCAAAACTGATCAACGTGGCCTGGTCCAACTGGTTACTGGAACCCAGACCGGAACATGTTTCCTGGTAGGATTTGTGACCCTTGTGGGGGACCTATGCTGGAGCAGGCTGTGCCTGAAGGACTGACCCTCTGGAAAAGTGCCTTATATTGGAGAACTCTTGCCCATGAGATGGAGTCACATTGGAGAAGCTAATGAAGTCTCTTGTGGGAGGGGCCCCATACTGGAGCAGCAACAGGAACAACATCAGTGTGATGAGCTGACCATAACCCCCATTCCCATATCTTCACTGCTGGGTGAGAGGAGGTACAGCTGGGAAGGAGGGCGGGTGTGGAAGAGGTGTTTTTAGGAGATATTTTATTTCTCCTTGTCCTGCTCTCATTTTGATTAGTAATGAATTCACTGAATTTTCCCAATTCAAGTCTATTTGATATTTGGTGAGTGGTTTCTCCCTGCCCTTAAGTTGTGAACATTAATCCTGTTTCTTCCCTCTCCAGCTGAGGAAGACAGCGAGAGATCAGCTTTGGTGGGTGCTTGGTGTCCAGGAAGGGGCAACCCACTGCAGCACAGAATTCATTTGCATGATTTCTGCACAACAGGCACTTAAAATCTCTGACACACTTGTGGAATGTACATTCCTCACATTTAGAAGTGAAGATTTCAGTGTAAGTTTATAGGTTACTGCACAGGCATTTCTGCTCTGGAAGACAATGCAAAAATGCTATTGATTACTGGCAGTGAGTACAGACAGTACAGACCTTCTAACAAAGCTACATGTGCTGACACACATTTTGATAAAATCTGTGACAGGGAAATTAATGAAGTGCAAAGTATATTCTCTCTTGCCCCTTCCAGAGGAAAAGGGGAGAGCTGAGCAGAAAAACGGACTGTTTTGATCTGATAATAACCATTGTGAGATAAATCCACCCTGCAAAAATAATCAGAAGGGTTTTTTTTTTGTTGTTGTACAGAACAATAATTCCAATGTAAGCCTTGAAACAAGTCTTTTTCTTTTAGTTGTTTTGCTGCTTTTGTCAGTATGCCATAGTTAATCTTTATAAAGTCAGCCTGTATTTTGATATGCTTTTCTTGTATTATGGATAAATACAAATCAGCATAGCAAAGATGCACAGGTGTTTCAAATTTTTTGTCCGATAGTTCCTTCCTACAGCAAATTAGAAAAATCTATCATATGTTTGGACTGCTGACACTGCAATGATTTTTTACTCAGTAGATGGGAAAAAGTAGCAGTTTCTCAAGTGATATTTGCCATGTGTTCTATTTAGATATCCTTGAAGAATGCATTAATATAAATTACATGGATGCGTTTTTAAGTTAGAACTTGTGTAGCAGATAGGACTGATTTATTTCAAAGTCAGATAATGTATCTGCTATAAACTAGATTTTGATAGTCTGTAATGAAATGAGGTAAAGGAACTAAACAGTTGTATCTTAAAAAATTAGAATGATCAAGTTACAGTAGAAACACCAGGTATTATCTTCATTATAATTTAGTTTCTAAATCATGAAGTTGAATCAGAGATGTTACATCACTTGCCAAAAGTTACAGTGCATTCAAGCAGCGCTGAAAATTGCAATCATTAGTTCTGAGTCTGGGTTGCAGATCCCTGCAGCATAACTATCTCAAATTGAAAATTGCTGCTAATTAGAGTAGGTAAGCTGCATCTCATGCAAAATACTAAATGAGCAGGTTCATTATTAGACTCACCAACACCAGCCCAAAGCAATCCATCCCTTTGGCTCACAATACACTGATAAGTCCTTACAAGTCAAGGTACTCCCATACCTGAGGTGAAGCACAAAGTCCTTTGCATGGCCTGCTCATTTCCATCCCATAACTCACATTGCTGTAGCAGATACCATCATCTTGTCAGCAATGGGAGCGTGGATAGCCCGAGCCATACCATCCATTGCTTGTAAGTGCACAGAGATTTCTTCTATTACCTTTACAAGCCAGAACTGTGGCAGGCTCTCTCCTCTTTCAGCCTCCTTACCTCACAGGGTGTGTGTGGCAACACCTAAAGCTTTTATAATCAAGTTCAACTTGCCTCCACATTCTGAGACATTCCGGGCACCTGCTACTCCCTGGCCATCGTTGCTGGGGCAAGGCTCACAGGTGAGTTGGCCTTCTGTGTCCTGGTAGGTTCCTGGCAAGCATGGGACACACTGGTTGTGTTCTCCGCTATAGAAGGTGCCCGTGCTGCAGGTAACTGAGGAAACAAAGGGGGAGCCTACATAAGGATGTTCACTTTCATCACATTATTTGCCCTAATATCAAACATTTAGAGAAGGTGGATGTCTTTGGCCCCAGGATTATGATGGCACATGTTTTGCATGTGTTAGTCCAGGATCCTTGTCTGATGTAAAGAGACCCATCTGTAGTGGGGTTTAGGTCAGTTTATATCAGGGTGAGGTCCTGCTTCTAATGTTTAAACTATTAAATGGCTTTGTAGTGCACTCAGGTGTTTATCTCACATGTGTTCTTAATAAAGCTGGGTGCAGTCTTGAAACAGTATCTTGCAGTTTATTAAAGCAGTGCTGCATAACGTGTGGGAAGTGAAGCTTTTAGTTTATACCAGGTGCAGTTATAAGTTGGTTTTATGGCAGATGACTACAAAAAGTCTGTCCACTGAGATCAGTTCCAGAGATTTCTCCATGGGCAACATGTCCCCTGTAATAATTTCTGTAATAATTTCGGTCTCTTGCCACTCAAATACCCCAACTGAACAGCATACTGAATACATATATGAATACATGTGCTTTTCTGGCTTCAACAGGGCATGTAACTGCATTTCACATTTTTCTCTGATGGGCAGGGGTGGTTAAAATGTCTGAGTTTCTAGATACTGATAGCAACAGCCTTTCAAATACAGTTTCTATATAATTCTTCCCACATGATGACAACTACCTCTGAACCCGCTCACTGGAAGCACCTATCAGATGTGACCTCTTTTGGCTTGTAAATCACTTGTGATCTCAAAAGCTGAAAAAATAGGTATGCTGATTTTGAAAAGATGTCTGTAAGTGATTAGAAAGCTTGCAGTGCTGAGAACTGCCATTAAAAATTTTGCATTAGCACACTGTCCTCAGCAAAGCATTAGAGCCTGATAACGTGGGAAGAGGTTTAAAGGAATTAGGTATTTTACATAAAATAGATTTCTGTACTTTTTTTTTTAAACTGGACCTCTTGAGCATTAAATATAACATATCCACGGATCATGGATTATTTGATGGTGAGGAGAGTGACAGTGGTGATATAAAAGTAAATATACAGCAACTATGCAAACATTATATTATTGTTTTACTGAATTGTAAATATATATAAATAGAAATAAATGTAAATAGAAATATAAATATATGTAAATATATTTTCATAAGATGGGAGCAACTGGGAACTAACTGCCAACATTGTCTTGTGGTAGGTTTTGATACCTACCACCTGACAGCATGGAAATTTATCCATATTTATATTTCTGTTTTCCTAGAACTATCTAATGAATTCCCTTCAGAGTCTTATGAACAATCCATAGTCCATGGATTCAGTTCACCATGGAAAAGGTAATTTCAGACTGCTTGATTTGGGGGATATGACTGAATATTTGAGCTCTTTGGACTTACCACATTTTCCATCCTGCAGTACTTGCCCTGTACTGCACGCTTCATGCCCTTCAGTAGCTTTAGCTGGCTTCTGAGCCACTTCATATTCTGTCCCAGAAAACTGAATGTAAAATTGCTGTTTATTAATAGATTTCCTCAATGTTTTGATTGCAGTTTGCAGCTTCTGCTCCATCCTTTTCCGAACACAGTCAATGTTACAGGTGTCTAGATGGGAAATGATAACAAAACTAGAAGCACTTGAGATTCATGTTTAAAAGAGGTGCTTAACAAAAAGCTCAGCTTGCATTGCACTATGACATCTCTGTTTGTTTCACTGTCTTGTCCATACAAATTGAAGCAGCAGCTCACTGTATTCAAGATCAGGCATTTCAAAGGGACAGGACAGTATCCTGAAGTCCATGGAGCACTTCCATGGCAAGTGCATGCTGAGTGCTGCAGAAAGCATTAATCCCAATATGTTCTCCTTTCAAGTGTGTGTTCAGTCTGCCACCATTAAGGTCCCTGAATTTTCTCTGCTTATGCTTTTCTTAGTTGGTTAGGAACTCCCGCCACTTCCCTGACCAAAACACCTTTGAATCAGTGACAAAAAGAAAGGTGCTTTCAGGCACAACTGCTGTTTGAATCACTTCGCTAATGAGGTACTCCTCAAGGTTAAGAAATCTGCCTTTGAGGACTGACATCGTTATAGGATTCAGTCCACATTTTCTTTGGCTGGAATTTATAACATAATATTCCATCTCCTTTATAACTTGAGGCAATTAGTTTTATTCCAAATTTTGGTAAGAAAACATGAATTTTTCAACTGTGTGATAAAACTGTCTGATTTGCAGAGTAAATATTCAGCAACTCATATTTTAGAAGTGTCCTGGGTTGACTATACGATGCTTTTATCCCCGATCATCTTGTTCTGTTTATACTGAATAATAAGCTTTACACCTTTAAGACTCTCTTCCAGACAGTGAAGAGGGGAGGGAAGAAGCGCGCAGTTTGTTTTCAGACTGCTCTCACTCCTCTGCATTCCTGCTCCTGGACTGTGTTGTCTGCAGATGGACAGACAGCAGGACAGAGCTCTTTTTCCCCTTGTTTTTTGCTTTTAGTTAGTTTTAGCTAGCTGAGGCAAAGAAGTTCACTGGACTGTGATTTTCTTTTTTTTTTCTTGGACCTGTTCAAGCCTGCTCTGGACTGAACACCCAGCAGAGCACCGGCAGCTCCACCTGTGGCCCCCCTGGCCGGGCCTGGGCTGCGACATTTCCAGCACTGGAGAGACTGATCAGAGACTGAGGGAGCCGAGCTGCAGCCAGGGAAGGGACTGTTCTGAGTTTGCCATTTTTTTGGGGGGGCAGCAAGAAGTTTTATTGTTTAACATTGTTTGGTTTCTATTGTTTAATAAACAGGTTTCTTTCCACTTTTTCTCCAAGGAGATATTTTCTCCTGAACCAGTTGGGGGGAGGGGGGGAGGGGCAATTGAATCTGCTTTTGTAGAGAAGCCCCTTTGGGGGTTATCTCCCAAACTTGCCCTAAACCAGGACAAGAGGATATTTTTATCATCATTTTGGCAGAACTTCTACTTAATCTTCATGTTCCCTGTACATTGATTAGCATTTCTGCTGTTTAAAGAAATCACACTGGATTAAAGCACATGACTTAACTCAAGGCCTTGAAGGAATTTTGATGCAGGTTCAGTTTTTGTTCCTTTGACTTAATTTCATCCCTGGCTCTTTTCAATTAAAGCTCTGAAACTTTGAGTTTGGAGAAGCTGTTGAACGAGGTGTGCTAAAAGGCGTTCATGGCAGCTTGACGAAATAGCATCAAGATTTTAACACCCTGAGGAACTAAATTCTGATTTCTCTCCACAGAACAATCTTTCACAAACCTGAGACTTCTTCAGACTTCATCTCCACTTCAAACTCTGCAGTGATATGGGACACTTCTTTTGATGGTGACTTGCGACCTCGGCGTTTTTTCTTGGAGGAATCACACTTGAAGTTCACAAAGGTCACCTGGCAGTTGTCTGTACAGGGGAACTGACCTGCTTTGCATGAGAGAAGAAACACAGGGAAGAAATCAAGTAGCACGTGACAGGCTAACAAGTGATATCCTACTGGGTTGTCATGAATGCAGTGACAGGCTTCATAACATGTCCTAGGTGTTGTTAAATACCTCATTCTCCAAGCAGTGCTGGGATTGCTCATTCTGCTATGAATGGAGAAGGCAAAAGCACAGCCTGGTGATGCTCAGTTGCACAGTGGTGCCTCCAATGCCTAAAACTGCCCAGCCCTTTTCTGCATAAGGATTAAGGATTAGAAAGCTCTTTACAGAAATTATTTTAAATCAGCAAATACTATAAACTATATCTGATGGCTGAACAAAGCAAGAGAGTCAATTTCAAAAATGTATGAGAATGTCAGGCCTGGGCCTCTAAAAATTATCAGTGGGTATTTTTTTTCCATCGCTTTCAGAAGTGACAATCATTAGACAGCAAAGGCTTTAAAAGGCTTTGATTGTGAGACTATAAACATGTAATGAAAGGTTTTATCTGAGCAGGAATCGTAGTTTGCCACAGGTGATGAAGCTTCAAGGTCAGAGAAGAGAGAGAAGTTTGTAGCACTCAAGCCACCAGAAGGATTTCATTCCAAGAGTGTGGTTATACTATGTAATCTTACTGTTAGACTCAGAGGTTCAGGTGACATTACAAATACAAAGCAAAACAAGCAAAGGACAAGGAAATGCATCCAAGAAATGCATTCCCATACTGATTGTATAGACCAAAAAATTAGACTTTTATGACTTTAAAAATGAGTCTGATAATCACATTTTATTCACGGGGTAAGCATCTTGATGACTAAGACTTAAGTCAATACTTGTGAAATGAGAGATACAAATGTGTAGATTGTGGGGTAAAGATGAAATATGAGTCTAAATTTTAAAAGTAAAATCTTTAAACTCTTCACTTTTTTAAAAAATAGCTATTTTTACTGTACTCAGTTCAGGGCTCATGTAAGATTTTGCTAGTGAAAGTGGTGGTAAGACAAATTTACAACAGAGAATGCATCACCAGTACATGTTTAGTGTAAGCTGCTAAATTGCTTTAAGTAGCAATTTAACTTTTTTAATACCACATTTTGGTTAATGACACCTAAATATTATAAATATTTTTTCTAACATCAGAGCTACTCACTCTTTCATAACAAAAGATCTAAGGCTGTGTAACATGAGATTTTCATTATAACCTTCCTTCTTAGGGGTTGTCTTTGCAGCTACAATAGGTTACTAATCCAGCAAAACCAAACAAAGAATAGTTTTTGTTTTCTTTTAAAAACCTCATTTGGGAAAACCAAACCAAACTGACGTGGTTTCACATAACTTTGCATTAGTCACAGCTTTTTGTCTCAGGGTATTTCTGCCATTATCAAGGCCCGGAAAACGATCAGCTTAATTCCAAACTCATGTACTTTAGAACACAGATTTTTCAAAGCAACTGGTGAAATTTTCAGCACTCAAGATCCAAACACAAGGCACTGTTCAACCACAGAGGGAACCTTGGCCTTAACTTAAATTCAGACAAAATATATAAACCATCGTTTTTTTCCCTGTCTGCACCATGAAAACAAAGCATGCAAATGAACAAGAAAACAATCAAACAAACAAACAAATTAAAGTGCTGTTTACATGCTGGAAGAAATCACCTACCTGAAACAGCCTGCTTCCCAGAATCTTTTGGTTTTTCTTTGCTGCGAGGCCGTAAATGACATTTTGCATCTTTGATTTTAAAACGAGCTTTCTGCTTAATTGGAGGGGCTAGGGAATCTGTTGATGTAAAGTAAAAAGCTACCATTGATACAGAAATGAAACAAGATCTGGAAATTATTCTTTAAAACAGTCTCAAAAGCTTTCTTGTGATTTAGAAAAGAGGAAGCCCAAGAATTACACAGCTTATACAAGTGGGTCCATTTCCACAAGTTCATTTTTTTAAGTGAGTTTCTACCCTTGGGCCCAACCAAGGTCAATGAATGTGCTAGTACCATGCTTGCTCTGCACATCTTCTCAGATTTTGGGTGAATTTGTCTTTTATTATGAGAAAGATTAATTCCTACCTTTATTTTTTTTTCTGGGGTCTCTGTGAAGTCCCATGTTACTTGTAGTTCTGCTCCTGCTAGTGCCAGTAAGGTTAATTTTAGTGGAGCTATGCTGTTGGCAATTGAAAACCATCCAAAGGAGCTGCTTCTATTGCAGTCTGTGGCTTGCAAGCTTTATCCCTCAGCTTTAAACCCAAGGCAGGTCTCACAGTCTTGTTTTAAAGGCTGCTATACAGTCAGGCAATGAGTAGAAGATGGAGCTGCTGGCTGATTTCCTCATGAAGTCTCTGAGTAAAAGACTGGCCTGGCTGTCACCTGCCAGCTGCTTTGGGATGCCTGCTGGCCCTGCAGAAGGTGGGGGGTGGTCCCAGGTGATGCCACAGCATGGGTCCCTCTTTCCTTGATAGGGCTTTGCTGAACCAGGACTTTAGAGGTGGCCTAGATCCTGTGCCACAAGCAGGCACATCTGCTGCTAGGCTGTGCCACTCCACAGCACTGTACCACCCAGCATATCCCATATACATAAGAAATACATAGAGAACTGGAAAATGGGAGAGAAGTACAGCAGGTATGTGTAAGGTTGGCTGACTCTTCCTACTGCTGCATGTTGTTTCAGCTGTTTCTAATTTTGCCAGGCTTCAAGGTTTTTTTTTTTTGGTTTTTTTTTGTTTTGTTTTTTTTTTTCTATCAGCTTTCATGAACATTTGAAAAGTCTCTGCAAAAACAGTCCAGCCATTTTTGAGAAAAAGATGCATGAAATTCAGTATTTTCTCACAGAAATCTCATAACCTTTTTATGGGGGGATAATCTTTTACCCTTGCAGTAGGGAAAGGCTATGTTCCCGTGGGAGGGGTTTGCAGGGGAGGGCTGGAGCCCACCCTTGTGCTACTGCTGGGTCCCTCTGGCTCACTCCCTAGCCTGGGAAAAAGTCCCATTTTGATATGCTCACTATTGCCTTGCCAGACTATGAAAAGCAAATATTTCTAAATATTAGTCCTTTTTGAACATATCTCAAACCTGCAGCACTCCCATGCTGACCCACCAACACAACGCTGCAGCTCTACACACCCCACCCTCAAGGAGAGGCTGCAGAAAAGGAGTGTGTGCATAAGGGAACATTGGCTACCTGTTATGCCTCAAGATTTTTGCCTTTTATACATTTTCAATATATTTATAGCTTTGTAGACCATTAATACATGGTTATATAGCACCTGGTATTTTTCCTACCTTTTCTCTTAGATTTTAGAATAATAATCTAACCCGACTAAGACATACTTGGAATCCTGTTTAGCCTTACTCTTAATAAAAGAATTCCTGACAAGGACATCTTATTTTCTACCATAACTTAAGAGCCATAACAAGAGAAGAGAGCAAAGAAGCCCCAAGGGGGCTGACCCATGGGTGGGTTACTGGGGTAACTGATTTCTTATTGGATGTCCCAGCCACATATAGTAATTAATTAAACTTACAGAATTAGAGAAATCCTGTACCACGTGTGCACAGAGCCATATTTTGTGTACCTGAAAGCTTTCATTGAAGAATTACTTTTTTATCTTCCCACTTTTTTGTCAGAATTACTTTTTTTATCTTACACCTCTTCAACTCTGTTGCAAGGCTTTTCCTTCTGTTATTAGGCACACCTTAACCCTGGCCTTACCTAATGAACGAGCCTGATGTCCTGCAATCCCCCGAGGTCCATGACCTCCCTCCCGGGCCCAGGACGGGGGAGCAAGCAGGGCAGACCCACCTGAGCAGCTGGGCAGTGTGGAGTTGCGCCTGGGCTGCGCCTTGCTGTGCTGCATGGGGACGCCACAGCTCAGCGTGTAGCTGTTCTCTGAGTCTGGGGGACAGAACACAGTCAGCACATGGGCAACAGCATCACAAAACTCGAGGCATCAGCTTCTCAGTGCTGATAAACAATGAGATATTTTAAGTGCTGAACTTGGATTTTAAGTGGCTGAAATACTTTGCCAAAAAGCTTCAACACTTCACTGTGTTGATGGCAAGGTTTGTTTCTTCCTGCACTGGAATGATACATTTCATAAGTGATTTGGCACAAGGTTAGCTGTGCACAAGTAAAAAATATTTTGTGTTTGTCCATGGCAAAGTCCTTCTGCTTCCCTGTAATTTAGAAAACAAACCATGTATTTTCATAATAATTTTAGCTTCAGGCTCCAACAGAACTTATTGGCAGAAACAGAAATAGCATGCTTAGAACCATAATAGTGTTTACATATTACAGAGATAAAACTCTGACTTGGTGCTTACAATTAGAGAAATGCACGATTCCACTAATAGCTCCTAAACTGAAAATAAAATGTGAATAAAATGTTAGCTCAACTGCACATCATACCAAGGTTAAATGTGAAAAGTAGACACCCAAAGATAATCTTGTGCCAGAACATCTGTGAAAAAGCAGTAGCAATCCCCTCCTTCTTCCCTGCAAAACTGTGAAGATGAAAACTACCAGTAGCAAATGGTAAAAAATAAAAAAAAAGGAGGGAGGGGAATGAAATGCCCAATTTTTTATATACTCAGCTGGACTGAGAGACACATTCACGTTAACCAGGATGGTGCAGAAAAAAATTGTTATATATTGAATTGCTGTGGCAAAAGGGAAGGCAAAAATGAACAGTTGATTTCAGTGAATTCCTGTTACTTTTTAATACAAGCTTTTTGTTAGAATTTTCCCACCCTCTCAACTGACATCTCAAATTAAACAATGAAGGACCAAACTTCTTATGTGGCATTGATAATCAGCTCTTCTTGATTTAATTTATAATGAGGTTGTGTTCATTTACTATTGTCCATAACAAAAAGTGAATGCAAGAATCATAAATACATTAACAGAGAAAAGTCAACAAGTCATATCCTAGACGAAGAGGACAAATAATTTGCACAAACCTGGAACAAAAAGAGTATTGGATGGGCATGACAGGAAGCAGCTCTCTATGCCTCCTGTCTTACTGCATACTAGCTGAGCCTTGGGAGCTGGTTTGGCATTTGGGAGACATTTCACCATATCTGAGGAGAAAAAAAGTGTAAAACAATTGGACACTGCTCTGCTCAACCCAGGAACTTGTGTGCACACTTGGATACAATGGTGAGAAAAGGCAGGAAGTGGCAAAAACCATAATGACAGATAGAACTATTTCTGAAATAAGCACCTATTAAGGGAGAGCATCTGGATTGGGATGTTGAGCTTGTACTTGAAAACGAAACTCCCTTCACATTTTTAGACCTAAACTCTAGATCAGTCTTTCTCTCCTATCCTCCATGTTGGGATCTTTGTGCTCTATGAGCACAATTCTGTGTGCTCATCAGGATGTCAGAAGCAATAGGTAACAGTAATCACCTGAGATGTCCTTTCTCTGATTTGGAGGTAGAGCTCTCTGATTTAACAGACCAACTGCACACTGTGCACAGTGGTCTCTTTACTTAGATGACCACTAAAATGGTATTTTTTAATTCTCTAACTCCCACTGACTTTTTAACTTTAGCTCCGTGCTCTATCTTCTGGGGCTAGAAAACTTCCCAGCCAGGCAGAGGTGAGGCAGCAGATGCTAGGATGGAGATGGATAGTCCTGCTGGCCCTTTCAGACACTGCTGAAATGCCCCAAACAATGCTAGAAGGGACGCTGTGCCACACACAGATCACAGAGCCATTTCTCATCAGTGCCTACAGCATGAGGCACACTGCAGCTCATGTGAAGGAAAAATCCAGCTTCTCCTCTTGGCTTCATGGCAGGATGAAGACAGAGCACCCTGCAGATCTCACAAGTGACTTTTCACACTTGGGTAAGGCAGTGCTTGTGTTTCAGCTGAAAACATATGAAGTTGTTGTTAGTTGTTGGAGCAGACTCTGTGTTTCACCCTGAGAAAATGGTATGACACTGATAATCATAAACCTGTTTTTATTTTAATTTTGGATTGGAGTGTTACTTAAGTACATATTTTCCCTCAGAAATGACGAGGTTCATTCTTGGCTGCAGCTGGCACATGCCACCACTTCCTACAGGGAGGTAGCCTCACTGATTCCCTCTTTTCCCCAGAGGGTTCCCCTCTGCACCGTCTGCTGACCAGATGCAGCTGGGCACCTCTTCAAGCAGCTTTTTCACACTGCAGCAGCTACTTACATCTCAGCCAGGTGGCTGTAGGGCAGTTCTTGCTTCAGCCCCATAGAAATGCTGCTTCAGGTACATGACTTTTCTCCAACTGTTTCTTGCTACTTCTTCCAAACCTGCTCACCTTATAAGACATATGTTTTTCTCACTGCTGACTGTAGTACTGTAAATGTCTTTTTTCCTACCTGTCAGCTTGCCAGCAGACCACCCTGAGGTAGGGGTTGCTTCTGACACCAGAGCTGTAGTAGCTATACTGGTTTGGGTCTACCAGGGCATGGCAAAAGCCCACAGAAGCCATCATGAAACCGAGCAGTTCCAAAGCTGTAGCTGGCATGAGTGTTGCCTGACTTGGTTTGAGTGCAGAGGAAGAGTCCCAGCAGCCTCCAGCTAGTTTGTATTCCTGGCCTTACTGGTCATTAAATATAAACATACACAAGTCCCATAAATGTGCCTGATGGTCACATCTCAGATATGGGAATAGTCATCCTGAACTTATCTCCCTTCTAAGTCTTCTATGTTGCTCTGGTGATGTCTTTAAAGAAACTATTTCCTTGGACTGAGGAGGCAACAAAGCACAAAGTGCCACTGTTGAGCAAAAGAGGGTTTTGTTACTGCAAATGTCTCCAAATCATGCGGTATTCAGGATCAATAAATATAATTTTTCCACTTTTTATTGTACTTTTGTAACAATTTAGAATATAGTTTCCTCTCAAAAATGTTGGTAATAAAGGCAGGTGATCAGCAGGGAGATGATGCTCATTTTAAGCCTCACTGAAGTCACCAACTACTAGAGTGTGTATCAGTAGACAAGGGTGTTTTATTTCCGTCTTCCAACTGAGCATTATAAATAATGAGGGGAAATTTACAAGCTGGAGAATATTTTCAATACAGCAACATTCTTAGTAGGCTGAGAGGGAATATAGCACAAGTAGTCTAACTTCATAGCAGACCTTCAAAAATTTTAGCCCCAGCTGCTAACTTACAAAATCCTTTCCAGAGGAATAACTGGTATATGGCAGGGGAGACCTAGTGGATAACTAAAAACCACAGTGAGCTATTTCTTGCTGTCGCAAAGCTTAGTTTTCTACATAGCAGGGGGGGTAATAGCCAGGAAATCAGGAAAGTGAAGCACTTAATTATGCTTAGGAAGAACATAGAGGCAAAGGCTGGAATTCAGCTTGAGGCTCTCACCCCCCACCCCACCTTGGTTATGAAGTGCTTTCTATACTGCTGTATCCATGTAAAAAATGCCACAATTGCATGATCACACAAGGCCAGTGCAGTACTCTCTGCTCCAGATTAAGCAGTGCTTTCTCTCAGTAAGTGCAGAGATTCCCTGAAGGGAGATCCCCCTTTTTCTTGTTCTGTCTTGCTCCCAATTAGGTATTAGGCATAATCCCCAAATGTGCCTATGAGAAGTTATTTGTGGCTAAAAAATTTGGCCATAAAAAACCCCATGTATGCCATTCTCATTAAAAATATAAAAAACCCCAGAATTCAAATCTCACAGAAAATACTTTGGCTGTAGTCATGATCAAGATTTGTTGTGCCTCACAGACTCCAGAAAAAGAAGTAATCTCTTTAAAGGATACAGAAATTCAGGTCTGCCACAAAGTGGCACTAGCAGCATGTACCAAGTATTTCTGGTCTCAGGATTTGTGTTCATTTTGATTAATACTTTTGACACAGCTAGTGTCAGTACTTTATATGAAGCAGGACACCTTTAGAAATAACTTGAAAAATTGGGGTGTGGTTCTGTGAATGTAGGTATTAGGTCCTACTATGTCCTACTTGTAAACAGTTAAATATTTTGAACTTTCTAAATTAGTGTTAGAGGTAAATAGAGTTATAGCTGATATTACAGTGATGGGAAGAAGGCAAATTAAGGACAAAAGTATAAAATATTAAAAAAAATGTGAATAGATTAATAAACTTTAAAAAAACCCCCACATTCCACATAAATAAAATCTAACATATTGCTCATTTGCTAATCAACCTTGAATTGTATCCTAGCCCATGGAGCTCCACAGAATCAGGTATTATCTGAGTTTATAAAATGAATTTGGGGATCTAGATTGTGAAAATGCAGCCTCTCTCAAACAAAACCATGGTCTTTTGCACCCTCCTGGAGAACAGAGTCACCACAGTCACCTCTGAGTCACACCTCCATACTTACCAACACAGTCCTTTTTATTCCAGTGCAGTTTCTTCCCAGGTGGGCAGACACACTCATAGCTCCCCATGGTATTAAGACACCCGAAGTCACAGCTACCATTGCTGATGCTGCATTCATCAATATCTGAAAATATATTTAAAGCTGTGAAGAGTCTTAACCATGTGTATACACATATACTGTACATGATTTGCATAACAAAACCTATTTCTACTGTATCTTTTACATTGGAGCCCATATAAACATGTATAAAGACAGACAGTGCCAAACAACTTTAGTGCATCTTGCATGCATTTGTACTTAAACTCTACAGCTCCTACTCTCCCAAGTATTTATGCATTTGATACAGTTTACTTTCCAGGACCAGTTACACTGAAATTCTTGGATACAAAACATGCTCAAAACTCTCTGCAGCATCTGGACAATAATGGACAATTCAGAAAAATGGCATAAACCTCTGTGAGATTATATCACTTCTGCAAAACAAGGAAGTAAATTCTCCACAGTGATTCTCAGAGTTTCTTTTAGAAGTTCAGGTGAAGGGGGAAATGATGTTTTTGAAAGAAACTAAGGAGTTAAAGTGTAGTTTAGACTTCCACTCCTCAAATAAAAATAAAAGGTAAAGCTTGAAAGAAGGTGAAGAAATTATCATATATGTTATCATTGACATTCCACAGAAAATCTTTCAACTTTTGATACATCAGAAAAGTATTTAGCCAGAATGAGCTGTATCCTTTTTAGTCAATACATTCAGCATTCATATACTCATGCCAACAAGGTCAATCTCTCATCTCCTCTCTTTCCACCACCAGAAAGAACATTTATTTATTTAATGAGCTGAAATGACACCAAATCAACAGGAGACACACAGAATTCCTGATGCTCTGGCTCATTGGTAGACCTCAAAATTAAGCATGCAAGGACTAAAACTAATGACTAGCCTAAGTGGTAAAACTTGGGGCCTGGACAAGTCTGGATTCAGAGTTGTGGTTTTGTATCTGCTCATAATAGAAAAAGCAGGAGGTTTGGATCCAGTTATGTTTTTACTCAAAGTTCAGCACTGAGTATTTCCAGTGAGAGTTTTGGTCCTTTTTCAGTCTTACTGAAAAGACTGAAGCTGAACTGAGGCTGAAGGTTATTTAAAGACTGAGGCAGAACCCCAAACTTTGAGGCTTTTCCTAAACTAGTGCATTAAGTAATTAAGGAATTAACAGTGAAACTGAAGATCAGTCTCTCTACACCTCATATAACACAGGTCCCAAAAATATTCAGACTCTGAATTTGCTTTCACGACTGCTTTCAAGTGGGGTCTGTTCCCAAACTGCTTTCTTAGATGGACTCCTATTTCTCTTCTTGCCTGCCCCTACTCTTATCGGAAATTCATGTGATGCTTCTCCACAAAAGAGAGACCAGCATACACCTCCTACGCCTTTCTCCCAAAAAAAGAAGCCATGCAGAGATACCATTAGCAGTGTCTCATGTTGACATTACAAAATCAGGTGAACTCAGCCCTCAGAAGTGAGGGGCCAGTTTCTGTTTCTGCTACGTTAGTTGAATCTCTAATTTGGTCACTGTGGTAAAGCTACACTTCAAAAATATCCCTCTCCTAGATAATGAAACATTACAGCACCAATTCTTTCCAGTCATACTAAAAAGGTTGAAAGCAGGTCCCCAGAAGATGGGAGGAAGATGCACCACAACCTTCTGTTATGCATTTCACAGGCAGTTTATGTCACAGACTGGTAAGGACAAATGCCATCAGAGCCAAAATATGTCAACTTTGCAAAACTGACTTCTTTCCCCTATTCTCTTTGTTGCCAATCATATGACACCTCCCTGCAGTTGTGAGTAACCTCAGTCCTGAGGAAGTTCTGATCAAAAAATCAAAACACTGGTTTTCATTGGTGTTTTTCTCTTGGGAATACTTCAGCAAATTTGAGACACTTAAATTTTAGTCACACTCAGCTGATGATATTTTATGTTTATTTTTATTTTTATATTATGTCTTTATCATCTTCATTATAAAACCTTAATCTATAAGAATGAGTGCCTCTGTAAACAGTTGCCAAAGCAAACAAAAACACAAGCAAGCAAAACTCAGTTTCCAAACCTCCACAATGTGTCAGTCCATACAAGGTGTAGCCTTTGTTGCAGAGACACTCAAAGCTTCCAGGGTAGTTAATACAGGTGTGGTCACAAGTCCGTTCAAAGGAGCACTCATCTATATCTGAATTAATAGAAAAAGCATTAAGAAATCAGATTTAATCAGGTTACACTGAATGACTGGATTTTCTCACTGGGTTGCAACGCTTTTTTTATTACTGATAAAGTATCATTTGCCATCCTATGTAAAATCTGAATAAAATATCATTATTATTCCTCTAGTGCCTTGTAAAGAAAATACTCACAGGTACATGGAGAAGAACAAGAAGAGATAATTTGGTAAAACCCGCTGAAGATTGTATTATGTACATTCCCCATTAGATGGCAACCTTTAACTTCTGATCATACTGACCCAGCAGGGCTGGGAGTATGGAGCTTTTGGGCAAGTTAGTGGCACAATGATAAAAAGGTTTAGGAATCAAGCAATTCCCTCTTTCACTGACCAATATGCTGACATCCTGCCCACCAGGACAGGGAGGTGGTCCCAGACTTCTGCTCTTCCTTACAAGACAGTACAGACTTGAAGAGGGTAAGTAAAAGACTGCCGGAGAATAAGGCCCCACCAGGAATGGACAGGCTACACTTAGCACCGAAAATATTAGTCCAAAGCCTACATTCTACACAACTCAAGAAAGTATGACTTCTTCCCATTAAAAAAAAGAGTCAGGCAGCTCTAATAATTGCTGCTGGTTTACACAGTCTCTTCCATCCAGCAGGCTATGAAAGCACGTTGCTTCCAGGACCGTACAAATGCTTTGCTGAATGGTGCTGTGGAGGTTGATTGGACAGCAGCCCTGACAGAATGGACTGGCTGAAAACATTAAAGGTACCTTAACCAGCAATCTCTGCAAAATAACACTTTTGAGTTAATGTTATTGTTAAAAAATTAAAATTCTCTTCTGTGATTAATTTTTCTGCTTACACGTCAGAAAATTGACCACAATGACATTATTTGAGAGTGGTCA
Organism: Passer montanus; assembly: GCF_014805655.1. Lineage (NCBI taxonomy): Eukaryota > Metazoa > Chordata > Aves > Passeriformes > Passeridae > Passer > Passer montanus. Next base: position 2,582,396 of record NW_024357170.1, on the reverse strand, counting down.
TTTCAACAAATCTCATTCCACCAATGTTACTGAGTTATAAAAGAATGGAATAGCATTCCTATAACAATTTCCATATTTTCTAGAGCTAGTTTTTAAGAACAAAACCTGAACAACATCATTGCAAAATGTAACTTAGACTTTCATATTGTACATGCTTGGAAAGCTATTGGTGTTTGAAAACACTTGAAAACTCACCATACTTTAGGGGATTCTAACCCAATTCCTATAGCCTAGTATTATTTACATAGTTTTGACATTTCATTAGGCATTCTAGGTCACATTCTGTTATTATAAATACAAACACTTACCTTCCTGAACTATAAAATTAAGATTTCCTGTATTTGTACACAAACCCAAATCTGTGTGAGAGTTTATGAAGAAATTTAGAATGACACATACAGCTACATTTTATATGACCTATGACTTTAAATGTTTCAAAACACTCACATAAAAGATAATTCACAATGTGGGAAGCAACTGTTCAGGCAAATGCATAACATAAAATGAAATAAACATGATGAAGAGAAATCTGTGTTGTCCAGTTTTATGTGTGCATAACAATCACTTTCTATGATAAAGTCACAAAAAGATGACAACTGAGTTTTTTCTCTTTCTTACACCTATTTAATTTTAAGTGAATTTAAAAATCTGTTTTTAAATATCATCATTTGAGTTCTGAAAGTACTTTCTTTTTAAGGTTTCTTTTGTAGTCTTGAAAATGTGCAGCTTTTGAATATATATAAACGGCAAAGTGTTTCATCTTTCTCTAAATAAATACACAAAGTAAAATCATTTGGGAATGAACACTGCAGCTATAGTTTAAAGGACTTTTAATGCCTAAGAAGCCAAATCATACATCATGATTTCATTCATGTGTAACCTTGTTCACTATGTGGAATTGCAGGAAATTTACAAAAGCAGTTCATTTTCTGGCCTCTGACTTACCTTGGGAGTCTCTTTTTCAGAACCAATTTAGTATTTCTGTACAGCGATCTTATCCTGCACTAGTTTAGTCCATAGAGTTTATACACTGCTTTCCCATGCAGAACTGTGTGTTGCTGCATATATGGCTTGGTTTTTTTCCCATTAAGGAGGATGTGCTTTCCTCTTTGCCTGTGGAAGAACAGTCTACCTGATGATGTGACCAGTGTTTGCCAACTACCACGCACTCAGGATGGCCAAATGCATTTCTGCTCCATAGCTTTTTCACCCTTTAAACCCCTCTGCCCTCTCCTGCTGCTGTTCTCAGACACTCAGGCTGCTGAGTTCAGCTGGAACAAGGGAAGCCCCAGCACAGGCTCCCCTGCCTGAGCCTCGGCCACGGCTGCTCCTGGCTGAGGCAGGCAGGGAGGGAACCAGCTTACTGCACAATCACCAACCCCCTGAGGAATTCAGCACTTGTCATAGAAAAAGCAAAAAAATGCACCACATACTCTTCACTACAAGAAACTGGTGGTGTGATACAGGATGCTGAAATCCTCGCCCCCTTTTTTTTTTAAACTTTGAAATCTATAGTCTGGATGATATTATCCTCAGGCTCCCAGGAACTTTGAAGCTGGCCCTCACACATCTGGGGTGCTTCACAATACCTCTCCATATTTAGTCTGAAAGGATGTGTTTATTTCCCACCACACTCATGACACAGGTATATCTCACAAGACCCCATGGAGTTGGGAATTTGACCATTACAGCCCGGGGTTTCAAATCCTGCTTTACCACAAGAACAGGGAACAAACACGGGAATCTAAACCCTATCTCCTTTGTACAAGCAACTCTACAAAATCTGGTAGCCTCATCTATTTAAGAGAAGTCAAAAAATACAAAAGCAGAGATGTGGCAGGTTACAGTCCAGCTCCCACCACCATGTATACACTCAAACACAAACATTTGGGAATTGTGTTGCTCTGAATTTTCCCCCTCCCACAACCCAAAATAAATACTTATAAATTAACTTCCTGGGTCTGAGGTACTCTTAAAATGATTTAAAGTTATTAAAATTTATTTTCTAAACTGTTTTAAGATAAAAATTCAAAATCTTGTGGTTTTGAAGAACTGCAGTGGAAAACTTCAACTTAAAGGTGAAGTTTGTATTCTATTTTTGGTTGCATTTGGCATAAATTCACATGCAGTCCAAGCTGTCTCTGAACATTTCAGGTTTGCTAATGCACTTATCTGACATAAAACACATTTTAAAATTTCATTTAGCCAAAAATTCATTGCACATTCACCACTGTAATCAGCATAGGTGACTGTGTCATTTCAGCAGATTGAGGTGTCTTCACAGCTGAGCTGTGTGAGGCTTACAGGGACTATGGGGCCAAATTCACTGCTAGTAGCACACAATTAGTTTCCTGTCAGCTTTTTTTAGGAATGCTAATGATACATATAAAATCTAAGAAAGAGCTCCCTACTTCACAGCAGACCCAGTGGAAGTGCCAAGTTCAGGGGTTGGAGCAGGTGACATCCAAAGGTCTTTCCCAGGCTCCACCATGGATTGATGGGTACACTGGCAGTGCCAGACTTCTCTTCATGGTGTTCTGTGCTGCTGACAGCTCTCCTTCCAGTCCCTGTTTCCAAGACATCAAGGCATCATCTCAGGCTGAATAAAGTCTAATATCTCTCTTTTAGCATGTTCTCACCTCCAAAGAGAATGTTTGAGGAAACACTCCCTAATTTTTCCCTAGAATGGATTCAACTAGAAGAGATTGTTCAATGGTTTAATAAAAGAGTAGGATTTCCCTGGGGTTTTGAGGGAAGTAATTTTTGGCAGTGGTGGTGATGCTTGATAATATTAGTTTGGCTAGGTTCCTATTATTTCAAGTCAGCATTTGGATTTTATTGTTGATTTTTCAATCATATGTAGCTTTTTTTTTTCCCCAGTTCAGGCTTTACCATGTCAAACAATCCCATAATGATCTTTATTTTTCTTGAATGTAAAGTTTTTTAGTGGGTGTCAGATTGTCAGTACTGCAAAATAAATTCTTTTATCTCCAGAAGGGAGCTACCAGAGATCAAATTTCTTCTAAGTTTCCTCAAACACATGTGTCTCAAAGGTGACCTGAGGGAGCAGGGAATAAAGCAGCTCATTTTCCATGCTCATTCAAAACCCTGCTCTTTCCACTGGTGCTGCCACTAGACTCCCAATTACAGTAGCACCAATTGTTCTGTGGTTTGTGTGATGTGGACACTGACTCATTTGTGGATGTAGAGTGCAGGGCACCCAGAAGCCATCACACAGTGGTGATTTTTGCTAAGCCTGGACCTGAGCTGGATTCCAACCAGCAGCTCTGAAGTGAAAGGCTCCTTTTTGTACTCTGTTTCCAGCCCTCAGACACAGTACTCTGTACTCCTGATTGTCTTTGCTCTAAAATAAATTTCAGAGTAATTAAAAGGAAGCAGTGATCAGGAAATCAAAGCATAAAGCAGGACATTTCCAAAAAACCATTAGCATTACAAACAAGCAGCCCAGCACCAGACACACCCAGGTGAGACTGGTAAATCCGGCTGGATTTAGAGGTGTTTTAGAACTGCAGACTGATTTAGGAACTGCTGTGACTCCCTGATAGAATGCACATATGCAAAACTAACTTGCACAGAGGTGAGATTTGAGGGTTGTGGTTAGAGAACTGAAGAATTCAACGCCCAGCTTCCCAATTTCACATAAAAAATCTACTTCAAAAATGAGGATTGTCCTGTCTTTGTTTTCCTTAATGTAATTTTGTTAATATTAAGAACTAGTGAAGAAATTGTTTATAGAAAACTAATGGACATCTCAACAGCTTTTCTTGAGACATACACTAAGTAGCTAGGTCAAATTATGAAACTGGGCCTCCTTCCAAAACACAGGTCATATATCATAATTGCATAAGAGTTTAGTCTTGAGCCTGGAGTATTTTTCACCTGATCTGAAAATAAAAGCAGCAAGGAGAGATCACTGTTATTTGGTGGTGCTATTTGTGCTACAGAGAACAAGACAGGAGTGGCTCAAAGGCAATCAACAAAAGCTATAACAGCCACGGGAAACAGAGTGCAGACTGTAAAGGTCCTGGACACTGTAAGCAGAAAACCCATCTTACATTTGATTTGTCTGCATCTGGAGAGGCAAGACATGAAGAATGCACTAGATAACTGCATATTTGCAAAACAGATAAGTTAAATTTAGATATACTATTTCAAATAGAAGTAAAACAGAAAATAAATATTTTTTACTAAGAAATTAAATGTACAATAAAAATAAAAGGATATGTCTATCTCTACTATCAGCTCTTTCATCAGCAGAAGTGACTGATGACACCCTGAACACCAGTAGTTCATTGAGAAATAGTAAGTTTTGATATTACAGCAATACTTTAAAGTGCTATTACAGCTGTGAGTCCATACAGTCCCAATCCTCCCAGTAAGCTTAGGTACACCTTAATTATGGCAGTAAAGATTTTTTTTCTACCTCATAACTGCTGCCCAGGCTGCTATGGAGAATATCCACCACAAGGAACCTGTGGGTTTCAGATTCAGGTGCTGGTGGGGGTTGAGCCCCAGTCTGGGAGCAGTGGCCCAGGTGTCCCAGTGTAGTGGGAACAGCAAAGCCACTCTCAGGGCACTGGGGTTATCTCCTAACAAAGCCACATTCTCCTCATGCAAAGGCCCACAAGATGTAACTCTGTTTTGTCCATCTCACACAGCCCTGGTTTATTCTTAATGCCCAAGTCAGATGTGGACTCGGTGTGGAGCACCCCAGGCCATGCATACAAGCCAAACTCAAGTTTAGTCAGAATGTTTTGTGTTCACCTTTCTCAGCTTCCAAGTTATCGGCTCCTCTGAGAAACAGAGCCTTTCCTTGTTCTCATTCATTAAGCACACATACGTAGTAACTCTAAAGAAGTGTTACTTGATGTTTTTAAAATAAACACTAATGCTTTTTTTTGTATGTATTTTGGCTGAAAGTTATATTCTGTCTTCTCCTGCCCCCACCTCCAATTTCTGTGGGGAGCTGATACCACCCATGTAATGTTGTTCACCTCACGGCCGAGCCAGCCTGGTTTCCAACAATATTTGACATACATTAGGGAAACCACATATCTTAATTTGAATGGCTGCTGGGCCACAAGGAGTCATGATTCAAGCTATGTTCCCCAACAAATGCTGGTTTAAATTCAGTGCTGGGAAGGCATTGTTTTGCTGCAGCAGCCATGTGATCAGGTTTGCACCACATCTCAGGTTTTTTGATCCACAGTGACTTTGCCCTGTTCACAGTTAGTAAAAATGCATCCTCCATGTGACATGTAGCTCTTTAATACACAGCCAACCCTGACCAGAGAATGACTTACCTCTAACTTCTCCTTAAGTCTCAAAGCCTACAAAAATAAAACCAATGAAAAGGAAGCAAAGAAAGATGCAGTAATGTACAAATCTTCTACTTCATTACCTTCCCACTGAGTGCTTCTGAAGCAGGCTAACACCAAGAGGGGAAAAAATAGCCATAACCCCAGGCCTTTAAAAGTAATTGAAAACCCACACCCATTTAGACTTCCCACTGCATTACTGAGCTGCAATCATCTTGCTGCTGAGACTTAATTGTTAATAACATACCTAATGACCTGCAGAAAAAACCAGATCTGGTATTAATTGCTGTACTTTTAATAGGAAGTGCTAAGTGCCCAGGTAGCACAGTCTCATCTTGTAGTTGAGAAATTTGAGTGGGAAACTGTCCATTATGACTAACGTTGACTTGGACTAAAGCATTTATTTATATAAGAACTTTATTGTTCACGGTTAAGTATGTGATTAGTGAAGACCAAATGTAATCCACTAATCAGGGGCTGAAAGACTTCTGAAGGAAATTGATTCTGTTCACAAGGAAATGTGCTTTTTATTAGAGATTATTTGTTAGAATGCAAAGAAGTAATAAAACAAATACGTGTATACAAACAGCAAAAGAAACCTGCAATATATGTTTGAGGCAGAGGCAATAAATAATTAGAAACCTGTGACTTATTATATAAGCATCCCACGGGGGAGGCATTTAAAGGATTTAGCAGTACACAATGAAGTGACTACTACTCAGCTTCGGGGACAGGCACACAGTATATAGCTGTACTAAGGACAAATGTTACCACCTGCCTCATTCTGCCTCACAGCCTCAGGATCCTGTCTATGTTTTTATTCAGTATATTGAGATCCTGGAAACAGCTTGTTTTCATCTTCCTCCCAGCTTATCTGTACCTACAGTAAGTTCAATAACCCCCTCTCTCTGCTCCTGGGGCTGTCACTCCTAGGACACGCCACGTCTTTCTGTGTCTTCATACAGTACCAAAGGCAGTATGAACACTCCATATAGCCCTGGTGCAAGTGCAGTTTAGGGAGCCACAGCTGCCTCTGTTGTTTATCATTTTGGTCTGATCATTTTAGATACTCTCATTTTGCTCTAAGGAATATCTGGCATCAGTAACTTCTCCTGTTACTGTGTGTTCTCACACTTCTGCTACATGTTTGAAATTGAATAATGTCTACCAAGACATAATCCAGAAACTGGATGTTTATTTTGATAGAATGAGGATATTTAATGCCAACATTAAATTCTCATACTCATTTAGTCCAACCTCCTGTACTTAAGCAGCCTGCAGCATTTTGCTCGGTAAACTCCAAAAGCATGTCTGTCCCTAGAAGGAATTGTCTAGGTGTTTTCCTGAACAGATCCCTTAATCTTTTCCATCAATTTAACTTTCAGAGTTTAAATTGGTGTGATCCTTTTTAACTGCTAAATTTTGTAAAGGCTGAATAATTTATCTTAGAAAGTGCAATGCATACCTGATCCTTTCAGGAATAAGCAGGTACCTACTTTTAGATTTCTCGTATTATTTTCTTGGGCCTGAGGCTACACACAAGAAAGTAGGAATGATTCCAACTAAGCAGCTCCCTTGGGCTGGCTGCCTCTACTAATTCCTGTGAATTCACCTCAGTTCAAAAGACAGAAATCTTTCATTGGCCCCTTCGGTATTAGAGGAACTGCAGCAAGGCAGATCCTTCTTTGATGCTAAGCACCAAGGGGACCGCTGTTCACCCTGCAAACTCATCACCCTCATTAACATCACAGCAACTGGTTTCCCACTATTTACCTAGACGTTAAAGCAAAGGGAACTGCTTTTAGGAAAAACAAGACAGTAAATTTGGGAAGGTCTTTAAAGGCAAATGGCAGCTTGTTTCCTTTATCTCTGCTATCAGACCTTATCAAAAGAGACCAGTTGCACTTCCTGTGAACCACCCTGCTATCTCTGGAGTTTGAAAACAAAAGGAAAGCAGGTTAAAAAACGTGTATTGGCAATAAAATTGTAGCCCTAGATTCTTTGCTCCCTCTCCTCAGTAAACATAATATTTTCTTTAGGAACTCTTCCAAGAGTTTTGTGTGATCTCACATAGCAACAAATTAATTTTTCCCTTGTCTTTTAATTTTCAAAAATTCCATATTTAGTTTTTCTTCCACACAGAATCCACAAGCTCCTTCTCTTCCACAAGCTTCCCTCAGGACTTCCTCTGAGTCTGCAGAAATGGGGCCGTGGAACAACATCTCACTGCAGTAAAAGCCTGTTGCCTTAACACTCGTGTGTGTTCCCTTTACATGTGTGCCAAGCCAAGTGACCATTCCTCTTCCTGTCAGCTCTGCAGAGCCAAGTCTGCTCCCAGGCACTATGGCCTTGTTCTGCCTCAAGCATCAGCCATGGATTTGCTTGCTTTTACATCACCAAGAGCTTTGCCCAAGGGGTGGGAAAGTTTATACTTTTGGATGGAAACTGCAGAATCTGGCAATCTCAGCCAGACAAAAGTTGGCAGCCAACTTTGGAATCTTTGGGGGTTTCTTTGACTGTAGATGATGGGATTTAGACTAAGGCTTTTTCTATAATGAAATACCTCTTCACTATCACCACCATTATTGTATTATTATTTCTCTGCTGTTTGACTAAAAAAAAGATTTCTGATATGTTTCCCGCAGCAGCATGGAAGACCTCACCATCTGATATTTTTGGGGGTAGCACCAAACTTAAAACCAGAATAACAGTAGAGGATTACCTGATAAATTCAATTTTGGCAGATAATAATTTTTTTTAATATTTTAAATATGGGTGAGCAAAACTACTTGCTAAATATCAGTCCTGCAAGCAGAGTTAGGGAACAGCAGTGTCAAATTTTCACCATGTGACTGCTGAGGAGGGAAAGGTGCCTGGCCTCAAGTGCCAAGCCAAGTTTCCCTCTTCCTCTGATTCGTAATCTGAGCTCAATTCTGAATTTGGTCAGCTGTCCTAGCAGAGAGAAGAGAGAAAACCAATGCTGGTCACCAGAGACAGCTCTGCAGATACTCTCAAATAGAGAAGTTAAAAAAAGAAAGGGATTTTTTTTTTCAGGTAAGAAAGTTTGCCTGGTCTCTTATGGAACATGAAAAAAACCTACTAATAACTAGACACAATGGTATAAAATTAGTAAATCTGTCCAAGGTCACAGGCACAAAGTGAGCCTAGGGAAGTGTTCTATAAAGGCATTTGGAAGGGAAGATTTCAAATTTTTATGGTTTTCTCTGTTTAGCACATCACACTTAACCTCACCACAGCAGTTCTCTCATCCTGCCTTTTCTCCACACTGGTATCTTTGTGAATAACAATTTTGAGAGGATTTCCAAATCATTTTTAAAACATATAAAAATGCACTGTAGGGATCTGAACCTGAGTAAAGCACCATTATCTTTTAACATCCAAAGCTAATAGTATAAAAAATGCCTAAGTTCACTTAATGGTAGAATTCATTTTTCTAATCTATTACTTTAAAAATCAATGACAAATGAGTTAAGCTAAGCATTTTGTCAGATCACAGGAGCTACAAAATCTTCCCATGATTGCATCAGGAAGGGATGGAAGTGCTTGGTGGAAGGACAAAGAAAGTCCAAATAGATTTTCAACTTCAGCATTGGCAAATCAGAGAAAGGTCGAGAAAGCTGTGATAAATGAGCCTGATTCAAAACTGTACCACCTGAATGCTTAACCTGGAGAATGCCAAGGGCAGCAACAGCCAGTGGCATTTTTGATAAAGTCAAAGCTGTTATGTATGTTAGCACCAATGAAGTTGTAGCACTGTGGGCACCTTGGATGACACCTTTTCAATGAATGAGTATTTCAGGGACTGATCTGTGCAAGCACATCTTCACTGCTCTGTGAAAGGTGCACTTGTGCTAATAAATGCTTTGCTTGGCAGAAGTGGGGACCACCATCCTCAACGCATCTCTGATGCTGAATTTATTTGTTTTATAGCCTCCTCACATTAGGTACAGATTGCCTTTGACATATGATTTTGAAACAGAAGTATTTATGGTATGAAAATACAGATCCTCTTGAGCCAATTTATATTTCTCTATGTGACACAACGACTTCCCACCTACACAAGCTCCTCCAGGCTTTGAGGGCTGAATCTGCTGTGACATGAAGTGAAAGAGAGATTATGACCAGAAAGGCAAAAGCCTAATTTTCTGTGTGAAGGACATCTCGAAACTGGAGACCAAAGTTGTGCCAATGCTTGGACTTACCAGACATTACCCTTGCTCTTGGGCCTATGCTTACCTGTCCCAGCTCCTCCTCACCCCTCTCCACTTGAGGGCTTTGTTGTGTTCAGGTTCCTCCGTTAATCTCAGGAACCCAGAAGGAGGCAATTGGCTTTGGCTCCTGTTACATTTATCCTCTTACCACTGTTTTGGTAGGACAATCTAAAATGCAATTAAAGTCAATACTTTTCCAGTGTTTTTTTAAGTAAAGAAGTACTTTTATCAAGATGTTGCCAGGATTTTATAAGCAAATGTATACTTTTCCAGTATCAATCATTTCCCAAGGCAAAGGCAAGCTGAGTTATCTACTGCTATTATAGGAATAAACTGTGCTACTACGTCAAGAGATTGGGGTAAGAGAAGCTATACATCAAGAGAAGTGTATGAAAAGAAACTTCAGGCAGGTTTGTTTTCCTACAAACATAAATACGTTTACTAGTCTGCACTCTGCTCAAGCCACTATTTACATAGCAACTCTGTAAGAGCAGCTTAACAGCCTGAGGAGAACATAATAAAGGCTTTACCCTTTATGTATCAAGGGAGGAATATTCCCTCTATCCTGCAATACATTTGATTTTTAGCTATATTTTTGAAAAGAGAAAACTGTTCAGGTTACTAAGGTGTTGTCTCCATCACCCTTTAGTAGGAGCTGCTAGTGAGACTTCTTGGAGGAACAAGGGACTAGTCTGGGTGAAAACATGCCTGGTGTTATTTGATGGTGCTGAAAGAGCAAGTACAACAACACAGTTTCAATTTTCATCTGAGAACTCAAATGCAGCACTTCCTTTCACTTCCCATGGACCTGTGCATTCCCAGCTTGCTTCAAGCTCTTGCTGAAGTCAAGGGACCACTGAATATACACAAGAATTGCTGTTCTCTGGCTCTGCCTCAAAAGCTTGCTTAAAAACCCTGCACAGAAAGGCTGGCCTCTGCAGAATCCCAGTAGGTATCCGTCTGAAAACACCAACACCATGCTTCTAAATTCCTCCACCTAGCAAAAACCCAGAAGACACTCCTATTCCACTGACTCAATATTTGAGCTTAGATTTTTGGTTTTATTTCACCTGTTCTAACTAAGGCCTCATCTCCAAGCTACCAAAACAAAGAGTAGTGGTTCACAACATGGCTAATGTAAGAAAAATCACACTCCTTTGTTTCAATAGGTTAGGCTTTTACTCTCATTAGAAGAAAATAATCAAACCAGGGCACTTTTGAGAGGCCCGGGAGTGCGGATGCAAGCACAGAAAAATGAAACCCTTTAATATTTGGGATAGGGCTGTCATTTGATTGCAATTCTGTTTAGTACTCAGGGTATAGGCTATCTGAGTATAATTAGTGTGACTGAATGCTTGAGCTCAGTAATATGGCATTAATGTGCCATACTGGAAAACAGATATACACATATAGTCTTTCTCTGATTCTCTTTAAAAACAATTCCTATTGAATTACAGCTTTCAGCATGATTTATCAACAGATTATTGTTTGTGGAAGAATGCTACCTTCCTGCTCAAACTATTCCAAGGCTGACTCATATCCTGGTAATTCATTAATACACAACATGATTCCAGTCCAGTGAAGTAATTTCTGCACTATACAAGTCATAAATCCTACAACATCATCTGAAAAATATATCTCAAATTCTCTTTCTAAACACTAATGGAACTTTTTTTTTTTTTGTCTTCCCACACACATCATCAAGAGGAGGGGTCCAGGCAGAGCTGTAGAAAGCAATTTGGTAGCAGTGTACTTTATAGAGTTTAACAGTATAAGAGCTACCATACTGAATGAGACCTGAGGTCAAACTAATCTACTAACTTACAACAGCAGCCTATGTCAAAAGCTTCATGGGAAAACAGAAGTGAAATAATCTGTCCCATCTGCCCTCTCCACATTAGGTCTCATTCTATTAGAAAGTGATTTAAAGCCTAGATTGTGAGGTTTAATAAGCCTTCCAAGAAGCAGCAACCAAAGAACATTCCCCTTTAACTTATGAAAACATTGCTGCGGAGGGGAGAACTGGAGGTGGTGGAGGGATGTGTTTGTTTTCATGTTTCAGCAGACTTAATTGCTACAACCAACACTGCAGATACTATCACTTGGCAAACAAACTTGTACTGGCTAGAGCTGTTTTTACTTCATACCTGGGGCATTTATTGTTTCTGGGTATGATCTTGCAACCCTTTTTTCTCACAGAGGCAGACTGTACCAATAGTCACAGTCTCACTGACACCCAGTGTAACAGAAAGGATTTGAGAAATATTCCTTTCATTGACAGTGTAACATGTTGCTTACCCAGTGGAGTATTTTTTAATCTTGATGCAAGAAGCAATACGGTGCTTGTCATAAGCAAGATATTTTTGGAAGGCTCAGTGGTGCAGAATGCCAGAGAGAAAATCTGCATAGGGAGTGAACATCATCAGTGACAGGGAAATAATCCTGAGTTTTCTTTCTCTGAGCTAGTCTAATTTCCTCAAGCAGCTCCCACTATCACCTCCAGACCATCGATGACTGGTTCTTGAGCTACACTGCCCTGGCAGCTGAACCAGCATTGTTGTCTGTGTATCAAGAACTCCCGCAATTAAAACACACTTGGGCCAGACTCAGCTGGACTGGATGAAAATCAGCAACAAGCCAATGTATTTTATATATTTTATATGTTTATATATTTTATCTGTCTGATGGGGATGGGTATATGAGTGCGTTTGCTTTTCTGTGTATTTAATGGGGGAAAAAAAGGAAAGAGAGGGGGTAGACCAACAACGAAACTTTCCACCCCTTTTCACTGGAAAGTTGAACCATGTTGATAAACTGAATCTCAGTGGCCAGATGCTCCAGCCCTGACTTCTATACTCTGATCTGTTTTGTTATCCTAGATGAGTGATTGTGTCCTATATAAATCAATGCATGGCGTGCATCCTAATCCTGGGACCTTCATCAGGTTATGTGATTGGGACAAGGCCTGTTGCTTTGTTGAGTTATATGACCAAATGTGAGTGACAGGTTACTGTCATGTAACCCAAGGGTGCAAATCTCTTTGGCTAGTTTTTATGTTCTAATTTGGTTATTCTGTGTCAAAGATGGGTGGAGATTCAGTGCTGCTGATGTGGATGCACTGATTTATTTGGCATTAAACACATTTATCATCAGGTTCCATACAGAAGAGTATAATGAAATCTTTGTAGCTAATCTTTAGGGGCTTCTTTAGGCCAAAAATAATTCCCACAAACACCTTCTATCTGTCCTTCCCTGTATGATTAATCCCTCATTTCATACTCATTTTCAAAACAGAGATACCATGCTGGGAGATCCAATTCTTACCCTGGGAAGGCAAATAGTGCATTTTTCATACAGTTAAAAGATGGACATTATGAGAGGTGATTACCTACCCAGTTAATAGGGCAATGTTTCAAGGGCAAGCCTGCAGGATCCTTGGATCACAGACAACTACTGTGTTTTTCAAGGTGCTATTTTTCTTTCTCTCATTCCGGGATGAAAGAAGGCTTCTCCTGACAGCAGGCTTTGGAAGCCCTATGTAAAGCTTATGTCCCTCTACTGACATGTAGAGACATAAAAAAAACCCAAAAAAACAAAAAAAACACCACCCCCAAACAAAAAAAAAAAACCCAGGAAACAAAAAATCCAGAGCTGGACAAGGTTTGAGGTGTATTGCAGGACAGCACTGCAAAATGCTGCCAGAGTTACTAAGGAAATTGCTTCACTATCTCCTCACTGCTCTAGGCCATTACTCCCAGTTGCTCCACTCCATGAGCATCAGGTCTTGAGAAACATTTGTCTAGAAGTGAGGCTGAGGAGAGAGGACGGGCGGTACAGTGGGGCATTAAAAAGCACATTTGTTTTCAATGAAAGAAAAGTACAAATATCAAATATGATGGTGTTAATGCTCATGTCTTGTAGTGAGAGAGAAAACCACCTCAAATCAGCTGTACTTGGACTTCTATTGGAGAGTTTTGTAGCTATCTAAATATAGCAAAAAGTGCCCACAGAAAATTAGTAGAGGGAAAATTCAGTTATTCATGAAGCAATGGGGCAAATTCTGTTTGGGATTTCCTGTTGTAGAAACATGCGTCACTGAATCTCCTTTGGACAGACATCAGCAATATCAGCAGCAGACTGAGACCCTGTGCTGCAGTGCCTAGCTACAAAAGGGTCAATAGCATTTGTTTAAAATCTGGTAGGAAGATAGTAAAGAATAACCAACAGTCAAACAGGCAATACTTCAAAGCAAAGAAAAAATGCTGTCATCCATGTCTGTAAAGAAGACCCAAAATGCCAGGTGGCCCATGCAGGTATTCCACATGCCATGGAGGTACTGTCACCTGGTGGACAGTCATCTCCTTTTATACAGTGGCTCTATCAATTCAAATGGTTGGTGAGAAGGCAACTTGAGCAGACTTTATAATGTCTGTGATATCATCAAACCCTACTTAAAGCCTACTCTGGAGGCTGTAATGGGACCAGAATGATGTAAGTGCCTTGAGCTTTTGCCCCCCTGCAAAAGTTTAAATTCCTCGGTGTAGGAGGATTTGTCTCTGTTTTGAACTGAGGTGGTGAGGGGTAGAGGGTGAGTGTGGATTTAGCAGCCCAAAATATTACACATTTATCACTGGGTGTTCCCACTAAAAGTACTTTTTTTTTTTCTTTTTTCTTTCTATCTCTACCACTCCTTGGAGAGATTTGTAACAAATGTGTGTGCTGTCTTTCCCTGTCTTGCTTTGCAAAAAGCAATGCCTAGAGCACGAAGAGAAAATTAATTATGATAGAATTTCACACATTTTTCTGGATGCTTAATGAAGCTTGAACTTGAGCAGAGCAGAGAGACTGCTTATTGCTGATTTTTTTCGAGATCACTGCACAACAAACAGAAACTGAATAAGTAATTAAGTTAACTGGCTCTAAAACTCATACTGGCTGAGGATTAAGGTAATTATGTCTGAGCTTACATACATTCATTGCAGTGTTATTTCATTGCAGCAAGTCTTGCCTGCTTGCTTGTTGCTGATGTTATTCTAGAACTGATCTGAGTTGTTATCCTTCTATTATCAAAAAGGTTACAAACACAAACTTTCCTTGCTATAAATATAGCTATGTTATTTTTACTACATGTTCAAAGGAGACGCAGACCTCTTTTTGCTAGGTTTATACAAATAGATCCAACTGTTTCTTCCTGCACCAAAGTACTTACAATACCTTAGACTTAAAGGATCAATTAAAGTAATACACAATAGATGCGTTTGGTATTGTGATATTTGGTACAGTGATTTCCCTGTCAAAGGGTGTGGGGGAGAAACCTATTGTTAAGTCTGAGTGAAAAAAGACACTCTGGGAAAACAGTATCAGTCTCCACAATATTACTGGCAGGGCAGTATGGATTCTTCACCTTCTGGGTTACAAAGAAGTTTCCTTTTAATGGCTGGAATGCAGGGCAGAGGAAAGGAAGGGAACCCCCCACATTCTCCTTGTCTAACAAGGAGCCACAGTGTGAGAACCACTTCCTAGCAGAATTAATCTGTGATTGACAATGGTTTTCTTGGCAGCCAGGGCTAAAAATTGTTTAGCTGTAAACAGACAAATGCAGAACATTTTAAACATTTAAACACTCAACATGCAGGATGGCACCAAGAGAGCACCAAGCTTCAGAGTTCCTGAAAAAAATCAAGGAATTTTCACATCAGGATATGAGCACAAACACAAGAGAAAAAGAATACCTTGTTATGGACAAATGAGCAGGGGAAGATTTACCAAAATTGGAGATTTGTTCTCTGGGCAGTCCAAGCATTTATATGTGTGATCTTAGGCAAGCTGCTATATATGGCTTCACCCTTCCTGCCAAAAAACTGAAAGAGAAATACTTTCATCTTCACAGAGAGCATGAATGTGGGCAAGGCACTTGGTATGACCGGGGTGGGAGCTCTGCAAACAACCAGAAAAAGTCTGTGACTGATACATTTCCCTGTAATCCAAAGTCAGGTCTGAGGTCTACAATGAAAGAACACGAAGGAAATTGCGTGAGGTGGGACAACTTCAGAATTTCATTTCCCTTTCAAATGCTGGGAATAGGAAGGAACATTTAATATTGAAATGTGTAGAATTGCTTTGTGCTGATATTAATGATGAACACGTTTGAAGATGACTGCTCTGTACACTGGGGAGGCCACCTGAACTAAATAGGACCCAGTCCCAAACAAGGCAGACTTCTAAGGCCCTAAATTAGTGTTTTGTAAACATGTTGATTAGTAACTGAAAGACATCTTTATTTAAAAAAATGAAAACCAGAAGAGAAGGGCAATGTTGACAGAAAGATCATAAATCATGGAAACTCTATTATGAATCAAAACAACAGATGTAACATGAACAACAACATCCTTTATAAACAGAAATTGGACTGTTCTGTTTCACTCTTTGGAAAGGCTAATATGCCTAAAATAAATTTCCCTGAATCTCTTATTAATGTTTTACAGTCAGCATTAACCGGCTGTTACAAAAACCCAAAATGTGGATGATTTATATCCCAGAAGAGTCACTAACCCCAAACCACATTTTCCTGATGGACCTGACATTAAGAACTATAACCACTTCCCCTGACTATATTCTTCTTGCAGGGGAAGAAGAAAAGTGCAGGTGATTCATACATCAGTGATTTCTTGCACTGCATTCACTTTCCTTCTCTCTTTATTAGCAGGCTAATACTGACTGCATGAGTCACCAATTATCACCTTAAGCACCAGACAGGAACTAAATTATCACAGTGATCTCTTCACAAAGCAGGCACCACACCATGTTTGCTGGGGCCCAAATACCTCAGACTTTAAACAGGAAATGACTCTGTCCTCCCCATTTCATGTTATGAAACCGGAGTTTCTGGGATGGACGCACTTGTCCAGGCCAAAAATTCTGTGGGCTTGCACCAATCTATCTTTTACAGCAACAGATAAGTTACAGTTTATCAATCAGTGTATCATGGAGAGGAAAGATGGATTGCCTGTCCTTCCTCACTGACAATGGGAAAAGCAGGATGCCCAGACCATGGTTATACTTCTATATCTGATCACATGAGGGGGAGAAGATCAGCTCCTGCTTCAGTCCTTGCATGGTGTGTATTGTTACTGGTGGCTCTCTCATCCTTAAGCTCCGGCATGTGAAGAAACAAAACTCATTTGAATAGCATTACAGAGCTGCTTCTAGATTATCACTATCATCACAGAAATCTGATTATTTACAGGGACCTTATATAGCCTACTATTAATCCTCTGCATAATGAACAAATAAATTCTGCACCAGATTTTGCCTAACTTTTCTTGAGTTTTTTCCCTCGTGTAATAACAATTAGTTCAATGGTGAAACCTCTGACTGATACCACAGTGAAAGCATGTCATCACACATGAAATTAATGAACAAGGTCTTCCCAACCATCTCTAAATACATCATGAAGGGAATGCTTCTTTTTAATATTCTGTCCCTGTTTTTAGCAGGTAAATCAAAACCTGGCAACTTCCCCATGTCTGACACGATCCTACAGTGTTATTTCTGCTGAAACACATGGCATGAGCTGTGCTAATCTCAGCTCTTCCCATCCTGTCCATTTTAAAACCAACCTTTCACTAACTCCTTTGTGCCTAATTGCACAGTCAGGGTGGAGGTGGCTTCTCAAATGATGGATGGAAGTACCAATGAGAAGCAATGGAAAAATTCTGAATGACACCTATATATTCAGATTGTGGTTTCTCCTTTGTGGATAAACAAAAAAGATCTAAAATACCAATGCTGTTTTGAACTTCATAACTTTTACTTATTCAAAACCCATGTAAATAATAATGTATTAACAAAAAGCCATTTTCTGCACAAAAATTTAATTGAATACATAATCCTTCCCTTTCTCTCTCTATTGATGTATGCTTATCTTTCCAGTCTTTTCTATGAGTTCTTTAAAAAGTAAAGCTACAGAGTTTAAATGTAATTTCTCCAAAGGTACATGGTCAGTACTTGAAAATGGTTATGCAGCTAATTAGTCACAGAATACATAACATCAGATGATTTAGGCAGCAAATTATGACATGCACAGCAAATGATGTAAAACATGCTTCATTTGAATTCCCACAAAATGTCACCATTATCCCTTCATAAATAGTTTCTCTCAGGCAAAGGTGAGCTCACAAATTCAACCCATCCTTTTTAGTTCAAATCTTGCAAATGCTGTATTACAGTTGGTTACTCTAAATGACTCTGGTCTAAAAAAGATAAGCCTCTGTCCCATTCAGATCATAGCAAATGAGAGGATATGAACATAAGACTCTCCGCCTGAGGCTATTCCACTACACTATTTGGATTTTTACACTTCAACAGGACAGTGGCATTCCTATTACGAAAAATATTGAAACAAGACATTTGCAATGATCTCTTAATTCCACCTCAGAAAACAGAAATCTCAGAAGTGTTTTCTAACCTTACTTCCTATGACAGTACAATTAAAACCTGCAGTACAAACGACTTAAGTATAAAAACAACAACAAAAAAATCCACTGGAAATAACATTCTCATTATATGAAGAGTAAGGTTAATGAGCTATTACCTTGGCAGGTCCTTTCATCTGTGAGCAGTTTATAGCCTTTCTGGCAGCTGCACTCAAAGCTGCCAACCGTGTTTCGGCAGAAATGGTCACAGCCACCATTGTTTACCAAACACTCATCAATATCTGCAAAGAATGAACAGCAAAGATTTAGTTCATGAGAGCAAAAATTTAATTTGTGACAGCAATTTAGTCATTCAGGGCAGGAATACAGAAATACTCAGATCCCCAAGGAGGCTGTTCCTGTCAGGAACCAGGCTGCTCAGATGCATCCCTTCCCAGACCTATCTCACGAAGCTTACAAGGAGAGCTATGGGTTGAGGTGCTCAAGAGAGAGAGGTGTTTCTCTCAGAACTGGAACCAACAGATGATCCAAGCTGAGGTACTTTGGTGTTAAGGAACATTCAGGGGAGCTTCTCTGTAGATGGAGTGCTCTGCCTGACAGCAGACTTCAACCTGGGAAGGATGTGAATCGTTTTACCTTGTATAGGAACTAACAAAACATAAGAACACACAAAAAATTGAAGGAATAACAAAGGTGAAGTAAAAGACACCTGAATACTGAAGAAATACTTCCATCATTCTTACACAAACAAATGCAAGGATACATTTTCTCAGAATGAGCATTATATGTTATTTTGTCATTATTCAGTGACACAGTGTGTCACCCATTTTCATGTATCAAACTTTTTTCACTTGGTGTAGCAGAAATCGAATTAACTCTACGTGCATGTGAAATGTTCCTTCTTCAGATATTCTGAAGACAGAGCACCTATTGCCTTTATTTGAAAGCCATATATATATATATACACACACACAGAGTATGAAGGAGAGATCAATGGCGCTTAATTCAGATAGTGGTTATGAAGCGGACTGATGAACTTGATAAGACCTCTGTTCTGAATTTCATACTGATGATTCTACTTCCCACTCCTTTTAAGTTCTCCCAAAGGTTACAAAAATCTGGAATGACCAATCCCTTTTCCAATCCATAAAAGGTTGTGAAGTATATAACAGGCCACAAACCTCATTTGAAATACAGGGTATGTTTCCATCCTCACCCAATTATAAAACCATGGATCTATGTTTATTTGAAAGGGGAGGGGGAAGTGCTTTTATTATTTTTCAGGAGAAGAACAGTGCCAAAAAATACATCTTTTTAGAATGCATACAGTGAAGAAGTAATATGACATTGAGCCTTGGCTTCCCACTTCTGGAATTGAAAGCAAGATCTTTCAGGGAGCTAAATGGAGAGCAATGTTTCCTTTTGAAAAGCTTCTTGCTATAAGATCTTTGAAACTTAGAGGTAACAGCTGGCCATTTAAAGAGCAAATCTGCAGAATGCAAATCTAGATGTCAAAAGGTCTAACATATGAAGATGGGAATTTATCAAAACTAGCAAGATGATGGTGAATGAAGGGCATGTTTTAAAAATTATTTGAATTCAACAGGATTCTTAGTGAAAGTAATTAATTAATTTTTGGAAACATATTATTTCAACATGGGAATGAGGCATGGTGCTTACTATATTTCTGCATGTAAAATGTAAACTGCAGCAAGAGGAGTGAGGTGGTAAATCTAAAAAATTTTACAGCTGAGAGGCAAATTCAGCCATAATTTCTAAAGAGCACTTTGTTGCACACACATTGACAGAAATATGTCCAGGACTCAAATAAGCAAGAATAATGTATATTGTTATAAATGTTTTCTTATGAGTTGCACTTGTGGCAAGGAGATGGGAAATTTGTTCTCAGACCCTCTGAACTAATACTATTGCTTATTACTTTTGTGTCTGGTTCTGCAGAGGAATGGCTTTTGCATTCAACCCAATTAAAAGAAGAGGGTAAATTGCAGGCAGCAGCTGTGGAACACCCTGAGTGCTTTGTGCAAATCCAGCTCAAATCTTTGTGTCTTGGGTAACAAAGATCTCAAAGTGCCCCAAAATCAGGAGTCTCTTTGTTGTCTGTGGTGCTCCAGTTCTGGGATTTGGCAGGCCAGCAGCAGATAACCCTGGGCTCCCAACCTGACAGATCTGGTGAAGAACACTCTGAGGGTCACCTCTTCATAACACCATGAGACTGGAGGCAGCAACCCTTTTGGTTTCAGCTGTGATCATCTGCACAGGTCAAGACTGGCAGTGAAAAGACAAGAATCTTTGGCCCAATTCCTGAAGCCTGGCATTTCCTTTTGTAGAAGTGATTCCTCCCTAATGTGCAACTAGGACCATGGTGTGGGTGTTAGGATGGACTACCACAAAAAGTCCCATCTTTAGCAGAGCACAGGTGCACCCAACTACAGTTTAGCATGCCCTGACAAAACTACGGGACAAATGGAATTGTGAATTAAAATTACTAATATATTATGCATTGTAAACACACAGAACAGTCATCCATCATGAAGAAAATATCTTTTACTCATGATAAGAATAACATGACCTTTGGGCTACTCTGCTGCCTGAGACTGCTTGAAGTAGAAATTACTTGCAGCCTGTCAAACACCATTCTGGAGTAATGATTGATATTTCATATTATGGCCCCTGGATTTCACATGTGAAATTCCAAATTCCAGTCTCTTTTCTGTGTCTCTCATGACCATAAGGGGCAAAAATGAAACCCTGCTGGCATCAGAGTGCAGATTTTAGGCTGTTAATAACTGTCATTCCACTGACAATGCAGCATATTAGCTTTACACCAGCAATTCTTTGGAATTCTGAACAAGGATCTGAATAAAACCTGTGAGAGTCCACAGGAAAAGAAAGTATTTATTCATTTCTTCTAACTGGAAAACATGACATGACCTTTTGAAACACAGACCATCAAAACAGAATAGAGGTCAAAACTATTAGCTGCAAAAACATTCTAAATAACATAAACAGTGCCAATATCTCTGCTTTCACTGTATTTCTTTCCATGACCATAGCGAGACTGACAAGGCATGTAAAAATTATTTCACTCTGTGGAGAGCAGCACATCGCTGCATTTCACTTGGAAGAGAGCAGTATCCAACTATATGTATAATGTCTAAATGGTTCAGAGAAATTGCAAAAAGTCTGTATCCCACTATTTTTCTTTCCTTGGGTATAAATAATTTGTGTTATGAGCCATGTGAAAATAAATTATTTTATTTTCACCATTGCATGACAAGGTGAGGCCCCACTTATATTTAAACTCATAGGTACCCAACTTTGTCAAGTGCCTCTTTGAACTTCACAGTTCAAAGTGTGTCTGCCTCTCATGTTGGGCAAAAATACACAGTGGCAACCCATTGTGGTGTCTCTACCAACTTTGACATAATTTAGTCAAATATTCCCCTACTACTATTGAGACTTTCTGTGGAGCAGCCATAAACCTGCTGTCTTCAAACATAGTTCTCAAGTGGCTCCTTGAGATGCAGGTTGCAGAAAAATAGCTTCAACTTCCCACAGGCTCTCCTCTCCTTTATTCTCAGAAATGCAGAAGGATGTAAATAACTGTATTTCTTCTATGGAGGTTGTACATAAAATGCCCTGATGATACTGTGAGAGTCATTTCAGACTGGTAGATCTGGTGGGCTTTCAGTGTGTTAGGAATAAAACCCAAGGAATCTCCCCCAATGCAGTGAGTCAATATTGTTAAATGATACCTTGCTCATACAAGCTGATGATCTGCTGCAAAATACCAAAATGGGACACAGGCAGGTATGAAAATACATCCCAGTGAGAAACCACAGAAGCATTGAAAATTATGGTCAAAACTGTCAGGTGAAGGTATGGTGTAACAAACAACTCAGCATGCAAGCCTCCTGTTAGCTCTGAAAATGTTCATTCAATTCCCAAGCAATTAAATAGAAACAGAAGCAAACATAAAATTTGCAACAAGGAAGCTAACACCTTTAAAGTTGTAATATTTGAAGGAAAAAACCCCCAATTGCAAATATTTGTCAGGAGATGAAGCTCAGCAACACCATCACAAAAGCTGTGCGTCTATGTGAACCCAGGAACGAATCCTGGATTTGTAAATAAAATAAAATAAAATATAAAATATACTCTAATATAATTATTATAATAAGTATATTAATCTATAATAATATATTCTCTTTTTTTTTTTCTGAGGATCTCAAAATGTGAGGGAGGCAGTGGAATCAGCTTTCAATAAAAGTGTAGAGACTCAGATGCTTTGTGCTAAATTGCATAACTACAATTTGACTCAGCTAAGCAAGCAGATTGTTATTTTTCTTTTCATGATGTTGTGATTAATGGGAATGCCTGCTCCTGTTCCATTCGCACCTTTTTTAAGCTCTGCTCAGTACAGTTCATGTTTGGAAGGAGCTGGCTCTTATCAGGGTTCACGTATGCACTTGTGTGTGCACCTATAAACCCAAAGAGATTTGCTTTGCTGCATACAAGCCAGGGAACAAATTAAAAAGTAGGGATTTTAGGTAACTTGGAACTTAACATTTCACGTAAGCTGCTTAAAGGCAACTGAAAGGGTAATCAACATGCAATCTTCACCTATCTGCTGAACAATGATGGAGATTTCCAGAGCCGCATCACAGGTGGAAGTGAGGATCCTCCTTTCAATAGCTGGACAAATATTTGAACTGATTGTGTCTGTCTAATCCTTTGCAGGTTTAAAATGCTACCTAGCTCCAGGAAAAGAATATACTCCCAGATCAACCTAAAATAATTACTGAAACTTCACATGCTTCTTGTTTTTAATAATGAAAGCCAGCATTTTGGAACTAGTAATGCTATTACCGTTATACAGTGGACATCAATATAAATACATTTTCTGCAAGGTGGGCTGGTTTGCTAGTTCTTTTTGTTTCCTCATTTCCTAATTTTCCCTTGCTATTCTTCTCTTGCTCTTCCTCACAGTTTTACAAATCACTACTGTCCCCTAAAAACTGGAACTAGTGTTGCCTTGTTGATACTGATATTAGTTCCCTGCTGCACACAGACCACAAAGTATAAAGCAGCCACAAAACTTTTTAACCCCATGCTGGAGGTAGGGAAATAAAGGAACAGAAAAAATAACTAATTCATCCACACTTGAATCCAATTTCAGTGTACAACTCAGCAGGTTACCCTGGGGTGCCAATCAGCACAGGCTTGCACAAAACACCTTGCACTGCATGCTGTTCTACATTACAAATATTACAGAGCCACCAATGCTCAGACTGAAATTATTTTGATATTTGCCCTGCCCCTTCTCAATAAAACTTGTAAATTCAGGATTAACATAAGCAGAAGCTACCAGGCTCCACTTGCAATACTCTAAATGTAATATTACATAACATCTTAAATAATGCATGCCAGGGATATCTCATTAAGGTAGAAAGATAATTTCATATCCCCAGATTCATTGGATCAGTGCCACCATGAGAAAATCTAAATCAAAGTAGAACACAGGCTCTGCTGTTCCATCCAGAAGCATCAAGCCAGATGTTGTGGGGTTAGATTCCAGGGAGCTGAAAGTCTAGCTCCGGTTTTACAATGGATTTATCCAACATTTGGGAAAAGCGTAACACTTCCCTGCTTTACTTCACTTGTAAAATTGAGGACTGGTAATTATCACTTGGTATTTTCAGGACCAATACTTTCAAATGCACTATTATGGAACAAGGTGTTATGAATCCAAGTCATTTGTTGTCAGAATTTTTAAGTCAAATTACAGTTTTAAATTTCTCGCCTGGGCTTCAGAATGGTTTGATCCAGCAGCAGGTTCCTTGCTGGTAGTGCTTTGCACTGGAAGATTTTGTGAATGTCTGCAGGACTGTTAGGGCCATGTTTACTTCAGGAGGTACAATTGCTGTTCCACCACTCCTCCTGAAACTACACAGTTCATTTCCTCTTGCATGTTTCAGGAAGGAAGAAGTCTATTTATGCAGTACCTTCCACTTGAGGATTACACAGGACAGCAGCTTATTTTCTTCATTACATTAAACCTATACAACACTTCTGCAGGAGAGATACATTTAATTAATGCTTCTTTAACAAATGTGAAACTGAGGCAGGTAGGATAGTGTGCAACTTGCCTGCATCAGACAGATACAAAATGAAATAAAGTATATATTATAGCATTTCTAATTTGAATTCTATCTTCAACAACATCCTCATTTTCCCTCCCACAGTGTTAATTAACTGTAAAGTATGATAGTCATTACTAAAGTTCCACTAAGTAGCAAATGAAGATTCTCTGTTTAATTAGCTTTATAGGTGGGTTGTGGGACAAGGCATTTTCCTAATTAACAGGATTAAATCTAGACTGGGCAGACAGGAATGAATGTAATTAAAATTTAATCTTCCTCATCCTGAAAACAGGCTGCCCACAAAATAGAGAGCTTTGTGTAAATGCCCTTAGAGCATGGAAAGGTTGAGACAGGTTTCAACACATTTCTCTCATGTCACTTTCTCAATTTTCACCTGTTATCTTCGCAATTTCATGAAGAAACCTGTCCTCCAACACAGATGGCAATCTGTCACATATGGATTTAGGTGTCAGCTATTCTCCTCCAGGACATATCCACTCTGACATTATCCACCAACCAATCAATAAAAGAGTCTGCCAGGCTGCCAAGAGATCAATCATCTTGTAAAACAAACATTATGTCCTATTATTTTCTTATTACAGTTAATTAGATTTATAAAACACAAAAACCATTGTAGGTGAAAAACTCAGAAATGCTGTCATAATAGGTTAGGCCCAGATTTCTCATTTGTAAAGGGGAAGGGATTTACTAAATCTAATGTGAAAAGAAAGGATTTTCATTTAAAATTTTTGCTGAATACTAAATTCTTTTCTAACCTTAAAAACATGTTAGTGCAAGGTTACGAACCCAAACAGTGCAAGCTGAGGCTGTGACGCTAGAATGTGAAGGGAACTGGAGACATAAAGATACAGACTGATAGTCTTTTCAGTGTCTAGGCTGAGCAAAATGTTAAAACTACCCCTGCTGCCCAGTGCCCTCCTGCCAGAAGCAAAGATAAACCTCACAGGAATCCCAGGAAATAAAGTTACTTTTCCTCCTCCTGTAACATTTTATCAATCAAAATGCTTTCATCAATCAAAATGCTATTTATAAAACATTGGAGAGGGAGAAATAAGTGTGCTGTTCAATCTCCCATGTGTACTTGGGGAGACCAAAGAATGTGTCTCTGTTTTTTACAGAGCATGTGAAAAGTACAGGACATCAGATTCTGGGAAACTTGGCTGTATCTGTGGCCACATGGGTGAGTACAGACGGATCTGGAGGCTGTGGGTAAAGCAGCAGGAGAGAACTGTGCAAATACATTGGGCTGACTGCTTACCTTCCTTAACTATTCACACAGCCATTATCACCAGAATAAGTCCATGTGCAATATCATTATTCACACAGCCACACCACCAGAATAACCCTACGTGTAATGTTTATGCAGCAGGAGCTGAGGCAGAGCTAAATGGGTTGCTGCAGGTTAATAACAAGAATAAGAGTTAATTCAGTGTTTCTTAAGGAGTAAATGACAGAAGACAGAATGGTGGGGCTGACATCCCTGGCCATTTCCTCTGTGCTAGGTGTCACTAAAAAACAAGGCCTGGCTCTTCCTGTATTTAATTTTTCCATATGGTCCGAATGAAGAGCAAAGGGGCAAGTGAGATAACTGCACTATTGGACCAAGATATAAGAATCCCTCAGTTTAGTTTATATTCTGGATTAGTATGAACTCAATTTTCATTTACCCATGGTTGTTTTCATTTACCCCCTTGGAATTATTAACTGCTCAGGAAAGCTCTGTGCTTATTTCCAAGAATCCCAGTTTGCTTATAGAAAAATGTTTGTTTAATTAAATACAATTGGTATTAAGGGTAGTTAAAGGTACTGATGTTCTCTTTAAAATCCCAGTGAAACCGTGCTAGCTTTCCTGGGATAAAGCTACTCCTTCTGAAAGGGGCACTTGAATGCAATTAGTCCATGATAATTTAAATAGCTCTTAATGAATCGAAGAAATTTAGATGCTGACCAAAAATTAACCCTCCAGAAGTTTTTGAAGACACTACTTCAAGCAGCCAGGGATCTGCTCTGTACCAGGGAAGACAGAGGCATCACTGAGAGCAGGATCTAGTCATATTAAAGAAAGAAAAGCTGTATTTTATAATGAAAAAGGCAGTGATAAAAGAATGAAAAAATGCTTTAAGTTTTGAATGCTGGAATTTATGATCATGTGAGTAGTCAGCTCCCAAGTACCAGAAAGCACAGCACACTTTCCCATAATATACCATGGTTGTTGATCCTCAGAGGGCTTTATATTGTTGAATAAATGCAAGGTCTTTTCAACAACTGAAATGCAAAATATGACCCTCTGAAGCATTAATTTAAAGGATTTGGCATTTTCAAAGGGGAGGTTCATGAAGACAAATAACAACTGCAAGTTTCTAGGGAACAGGGATATTGCCTAGTCATGAAAAAACCCCTAACTTAGTACACATGAATTTATTTTGTGGGGATAGATGGAACCCTTGGGAGGGAATGAAACAGAATGATTTACATGGCAGCTGACCCAAGTCTGCAATTTTTAAATGGAAGATAATTTGTTATATTATATTTGTCTGTCATGAACAAGTCTACAGCAGACAAATGAATTGTATCCCTTTAAAGCAAAAAACCCGAACCCCAAGGCCCAACTGAAAACCTAAAAGGCAATTCCCTTAAAACAGAGAAGGGCCAGTGAAAGTTTCACACATATTCTGGATTAGATAAATTTGCTGCAGCAGTTAGAAGGATTCTGCTCTCCATTCTCTCTCTCTTTTTTTTTTTCAATTCCATTTTCTTAATTCTGACAAATTTTGACTGTGTTAATATCTAAAATTTACATTTCTTTTTTTTTAAATAAAAAATAATGGGTTTATAATTTGATTTTTCATTACTAAGGTCTGAAACTTCAACTGTCTCTTTGAATCAATTATGTGTCTAAATCAGTCACATACATACTCCTCAGTGCCCGTCCAATTGGTCACTGATTGCGCCACTAGGCTTCTGACCACAGTCACCACCTACCACCAAGAGTTTTCCATCTTTTTCTCCTTCAAATCCTACTCATTCACTCATTTTCTACTGGCAACCAGCAGCTTTTCCCTCTCTCCAACATCTCTTCCATCATTTACCATGACCTCTTCTGAGCTTTCCCCTCAGCCAGATACTCTACCACCTCTCTTATCACACACCAACAACAGTCAACTCCCTGTCTGCTCTAAAAAGTGGGGGAAAAATAGAAACCTAGTTTTGAGTCACTTCCCAGTCTTAGCAAGTCTATAAACAGCTGTTTCCAGGGCAGCAGGGCTGGCCCAGATGGTTGTGGTTCTCTCTCTGACACAGAGCTTTCTAAAGAGCTGCTACAGCTGCCTGCTGGATGCTGCTGTTTTCCTCACACTGGATTTATCCTGTATGTTCTTTGTCTTGAGAGCTGGACAACATCAATGGAATAGTCTAAAATGACTGCAGCCTCAGCAAAAAGGCCTTAATGTTTGCTTCCTTAATGCACATTTAGGTAGTCATTTTGAAAATGCTTTTGTAGCTACCGGGGAACTCCTGCTCTCATCAAATTTGTGAGTCTTGTCCTCCTCTTCTTAAACAACTACCTCTTCTGATAAGCTGAACATGATTATTGTTCTCCCATTGGTTACTCAGTTTTCCCCCTCTCAGTTCTGATGTTTGTGATGGTTTACTTTGGACAGAGATGGTCTCACATCTTGCTTAAAGTCATATAAAAAATAACCTCAAAACAGCCTCTGTATTTTAATAATCCTTTTTGTCTTTAGACTTTCATTTGTCATTCCTAGCAAATAAGTTCCCTTTGTATTTTCTTTTCTCACCAACTACAAGCCTACCTGTTATCTCTGCAGTGTGCATGTGGTTGATTCATGTGCCAAAAACTTCCCTGTAGAGGCATTTAGTGGGTCCAACTATATGACTCATTTCAGGGCTTCCCCAAAGTGTGTGTTCTGAAAAACTTGCCAGTACTCAAGCCCTGAACAGTTTCACTACACTACTTGTGTAGTGAAAACACATTGTTTTCACTACAAAATTCCTAATTTTACTCTCATTTAATGTTGTTTTTGTTACCTTTTTTTTGGTTGGGCAGACACATCTATTGTTTCACAGAATGAAATCACCCACTGGCTGCCTTCGGTTGCTTGTCACAAATGCCTCTATTTTTTTAATCATATGGTTTTGTCACTTAAAGAGGAGTACTGGTAAGGGGAAGAGACAGGGTGATCTAGCTGCTGCAGCATTAAAAAAAAAATTAAATCTGCTGGTTTCTGTAAATCAGTTGAGCAGTTTGGGATTCACACAAATCTGTCTTTACCACGAATGCCTTCCTGCTTGCTTCCTGAAAATGGTATGTGGTCTCAAAACCCTTTAACTGTGCAGAAGTACTGGACAATGACCAGAACTGGTTTGTCAGAAGATAATTTTAAGGAAGTTTGGCTATTTTAATGGAACATTTAATTGCACTTTTAATTTGTGCACCACACATATATAGAAAATTAATATTTTAAATTAATGTTTTTGTTCCTCCTAAAAGCACTGATCTAACTACTGCAGAACCCAAATTTTCACTACTATCATTCTCGATCTGTCTCATGTTCATGAATTAATTTAGGCACTGACTTCTCATGCAAGGCAAAGGTGGCCCTCTGTCCATTCAAAGACAAAAGAGGTTTTTGTATTTATTTTTTCCTTGTTTTTAGGACAAAAGACAGACCTGAGCCACAAGATTTGTATTTGCCTTATGATCAGCATGGAGAGGGAAAAGGTATTTTTTGTTCTGATATCTGGCTTGTGATTACATCTGATCTATTTTCTGATAGCTCTTCGCTTGCAGGTACAGAGAAGCAAACTCAAATGGGGCTTATTTTTGAACACACACACACACACACACACACACACACACACACACGCTTCTAGTGGCAAACACTGGGAAGGTAAACTGCTGTAACTTGAAAGCAGAGCTGTGTCTGGAATCTGATAGAAGCAGAGTTGCTTATAATGAATTATGAAAACTAGATCTTGATTATTGGGAAGTTTATTCTTGGCTGAAGTTGATGAGAAGTAGGGAGAAAGCCATATTGGGGGGAGGAATGGCTCAGAATGAACCACTTCAGTAAACACATATGTGTTGCTAAAAGACAACACATACTTTAATAGCTAACTTCTAAGCCTCTACCCTCTGAATTCAGCCAGCTTGTGGACTGGCTTTGACAAAATCATTTGATAAAATCATTTGGCTTTGGCCTACAACTGAAAAAAATTAAGGCACTCTGATTCCCCTGGAGAAGGATGTTTTTCAGAGGGAGAAACACTGAAGAAAACCAAAGAGGGACTGAGGATTTGTCCTGCACTGACTTTCACATCTGAATGGACAACACAGGCCTCTTAGCACCACTGTATTAACACGTTTTCTTATATTTTGTTTCTATTACTGAGCTCAAGGAGAGGCACTGTGTTCCTTGTTATACTCTGAGGGGAAGTGGAAATGCTAACCCAGTTCAGGGATATTGTCAAGGCAAGTAAAGTGGGTACCCCACAGGTTGGGATTAAACTCTTTCCATGTCCTTAGGAGTATGTTATTGGAATAAGAGATGAGTTCAGAGGGTGCCAGCTGTCCCATGTTATTTCCCAATGCACACCTCTTTAAGCTTGTACAAATAGAAGGTAGCTGAACCATGTGATGTAAGACCTCTAATCCCATCAGGAACTACCAAAGGCTGTGCTTATTTTCCCTTGGGGTCACCTATTCTTCTGACTATATTCTAGAACACAGTTCACTGAGGGATTCCTGAGAGAAGTAAAAGGTGTGAGGTGAAAAATCAAATTTGATACCCCTGAGCACTGATGCTTAGGAGAGAGGATGGAGATTCTACTTGGGTATCCAGAGTGGGGACACCAGTGGCCTTGGGGATCAAATGAAGAGTCAAACAAAGTGGAGTCTACACAAAGGCCTGAGGATGACAACTTCTGTTTTAAAAAATGAAACAGCAAATTTCAGTGCCTTTTTTACTGAGGTTCTTGACTTGAAATCCCATGAGCATTCAGTTTTCTGAAATGTCTGAGAAATTTTCCTCTAAAAAGTCAGAAATTTATCTGACTTATTACCCTAAAACATTTGTACTACTGGCCACTCCCAAGGATCATGGTTAAAGTGGTTTATGTGCTCAGGTCAGCTTCTTCATAGAGAGCTAAGCACTAAGTGTATCTGCAGAGTTGGGCAATATTTTTTCCAGCAGAGTAAGTTAAAGTATGCTGAAAGTCTTTCCCCTAGGTACTTTCGACAGACTCAGCAACATGCACACTACAGCTCTGGGATATCCCAGAGTGATCCAGCCCAGATGCCTTCATTTATGTGCAGCCACCAGAGAGATGCTACTTGTCATCTTAAAGCAAAAGCTGCCCTCACTCACTCCTTGTCACTGCACCTTTGACTGAGGTAAGCCTAAGGGACCACCTCCTATATGCTCTTTTCCAAATCAAACTATGAATCCAAGGCACTATATCAGCAGAATGTTACAAAATTGAATGTTCTGTACACCACATTTCTCTGGCATGAAGCGCTGACATTATGAACCAGCATCAAATGTAAAAAGTACAATCACTCTATTAACTACCTAAATTTTCTCAAAGACAAGACATGTAAGTAGATGGCCATGGTGCAATGATCGAGGAAAATGTAATCAGAAGAAAAGGGAATAAGACAAGCAGGTCTCTGCCCTTTCTGGCTTTGACAGACATCCTCTTCAAAAACCCACTGCTGCTTGTAATTCTGAAGCTGACATTTATGCTGACATTTGCTGGTACCACAGCACTCTGACTGCAGAGGAGGTGATGGCTGTCAGCTACTTCTTCCATTTGAGTTTATTCTTTCACAACATTTGCATGTATGGTTTTTTTGTTGTTGTTGTTTTTGTTTTTTGTTTTTTGTTTTTTTGAGAAACTTCTGGAAAATGGTAATGGCTTGTTATGCCTAATGGCTCATAATGCTTATGAGCCTCAAAAACCCTATGTGTCTGTGTGGACGGAGGGGAACTGACCTCTCCACATGTGCTGAAAAAAAAATTTATGTTGCTAGAGAAAGGTGAGCTGGGAAAAGCTCTCTTTGTAAGCCAGGACCTGCTCTAAGATCACTGATACTCCTTGCACTGTGTGGAGCATCACAGATATTGCACACACTGCTCATGGGAAGTACATAGAAGGAAGCTGTGGATTCAAAGCAGGACTAGTCAGACAGCTATGAACAGATTTGCCTCTAAATGTTAAAGTTTAAACTCTTCAGGAGATTCTTTAAATTCCTTTCCATTTAAAATGGTGATGTATGTGAACTAGTTCAACCAAGGAAAGCTTTGTATTTGGGTGACTACTTTCAATGAGATCACTTTACAACTAAGGGGGAAAAAACAACTTCATTCACATGAAATCATTTGGGCCTGTGTTGTATTTTTCTCTTAAGTCAGATCCATTTTAGTTCAGAAAGCCTGCTCCAGACTTAACAGTCTTGACTCTAAAGGCATTGAGACCCCTATTGTTGTGAGAAGCGTGATCATATTAGCCATTAAAGTTTCATCTGCCTTAGTGTAAACTTGACTGATGCATACATTTTAGAGGTTTTCTTGCACTGGGGTATATTTTACTGTCTAATTTGTATTAACATGTGAAAAAACTGTCAAACTGGTCAGGGATATTAATCAAACAAAACCTGAGTTTATCAAAGGTACTCTGACAGCAAAACTATTGTGTTAAGGCAACAAATTATAAAAACATAGTACACTGAAATTTACCTAATCAATCACAGCGAAATAAAGGTATTATCATAATTCAGGCAAGTAATAGTGGATGCACGAGATTAACACCTATATCTTACTACTAATAAACAGTAAAATCACCTGTGCTCTGTCTGGTGTACTTTTTTGAAAAAAACAGGAAACATTTTCACTTTCATATAAATTTATTGGGACTGACAAGATGCAATTCTAAGTGCCCTAGTCAATCTAATCAAATTTACAGGAAAAAAAAACCTGAAACAAATTTAAAGTATTTTCTATTAATGGAATTATAGAGGAAATCGTAACTGTTCACAGATACTCTGTAGCCAGGAAATGAAGCAAAATTGGCCAGCTGAACTGTTCACTGTGAGCTTTTTACTTAGTCTTAGTAAAAAGCTCACAGTGAACATTTCTCTGAATGAAAAGAGAGGAAAGCCTTTAGCATCTGAGTCATAATCTTATACCAAACTGATGTAAAGCATTAATTTAAAGAATTTAATTTAATGAAACCTTTCAGTTAATATTTAACAAAACATGACATACTTTATTTCATTGGAACTCATTCTCTAAAAAACTTTTCTCACAGAAAAAATTCAATTTTCAAAATTTAATTTACCTTCAGGGTTTCATTTTTTTGTGCACTCAAAACTGATTTTAAACACATTTTCCTCCTGTAATAGGCTGCAATTAAGCAAGATAAAAAATGTAATTACTACATCAAGCTAGCACAGCCAATGCAAAATTTCCCTTTAATTTCAAATAAACTTTGATACAGTTCTTTGAGATATTTCATTAGTCTCTACACTCCTGCTTTTTTTTTTCTTTTTTTTTCATTTTTTATTTTTCCTAGATTGCTTAATGATAAAGGAGGTTTCAGAGCTGAGTTACTGGACAGATCATTCACTACTCAGACATTTTTGATACTCCCACTGCAGCACAGTCAAGTATTTAAGAGTGTCAGTGCCACATTTCTTTGCTACATTGGAATGCTGAATGATGGGGGCCTGTTTCGAGGAAGTGGAGAGCCCACCCCATTGCTGGGTCACCATGACAATGAGACAGCACGAAGGAGAAATGTTTGCCATGCAGGCACAACATAACACTGCTCTGATTAAATATGCCAGAGAGCTGAGAAGGGCTGACTGAGTGTCACACAGCCAAGAAAATGCTCCATCTCTAGGTGTGGATGTGGAGGGAACTTTCTGTCTCCTAAACACGTCTGTGAGATCACCTGGGCTTAGCACACACCTGTTCCTGCACAGGAATTTATCCTGTTGCATTTAGTCACAGCTGGTGGCACGTTATGAATGTGTAACACCACATTGCTACTAAACCCCCTGACATTCCAGCCCAGCTGACTATCCCAAAATCTTATTGTCAAAATCCTTCTTCTTCAGGGTGGATCGTCACAAGATGCAAATTAAATGACGGAATACGGGTGAAATGATACAAAACAAGAAATCAACTGAACAAAATGATCCACATCTTGCTATTACCAAACATCTATGGAACATGCAAAGTAAGGTTGCACTTTATGGATGTTTGTGGGAAAGTCATAGTTGAGATGTTGCTTTTGCTCAATGACCCTTTGAAATTCAGTTTCTCCTGCTTAAAACTTCCATTTGCTGTGCTACTTGATTCTAGGAGCTCAGCAAGGGCTGCAGCCTGCACAGTTCCTCTCTGTACCTCTAGGTGCAGAGTGTTGGGAAGTTGCTTTATTTGGGCACAAGAGTGCCTGGGGGCACAGTTTCTTTCTTAAGAGCAGAAATGGAGCATTTATATCATACACATTTTACACCATGCTAGAAGCTTGTGGCCCTTCCTCCTGCTCTGATTCTCTTCTTAGAGAAGCCACAAAGGAAAGTCCCTGTCTCTCTCAGAAATAATCTCTTGCCATTATTCTCAGTCCTTCTCTACTTTAAGTCCTGGGAGAAGAATTCTCCCTAGCCCAGCTTGTCTCCTGTAGTTGCCCACAGGAAGGTGAGCTCTTTATTGTTTGATCTAGTTTGGCAGATGTATTTAAACAATCCTCAGAAATCTGTGCTAAGTCTAATCTAGTCTGACTTCATTCCTCTTGAACCCTACAAGTCTTTTGCAAATGAGCCTCCTTCGTTATCAGTTAGTATAATTAAAATGCTGAACTGATGAATCTTCTCATTGAGGGCAGAATGGAGCTGGATCCATGGAAAGGTCACGCAGCAGGAAGGAGGCACAGAAACCAACAAACAAGGGAGATGAGGACCTGATATGCTCAACACAGAAGATATTAAAAAGCAGGTAGGAGGTAATGCACAATAAGCATCCTGTGCATCTATGTCTTTTAATCTTCAGTCTGCCTTTCTGTCTGAATTGGCTCAATTCTGTGGGATAACTCAGTAGGCATTCAAGGAAGTGACCAACATTGTTTCCTCATGTGCAGCACAATAATCGACAGCATCAAATGAACTGAGCATCAAGCTGATATCACCCAGTTACAGTGTCAGTAGAAATTAAATAGCATTAATTAGAGGGAGAATGTGGAAACCCCTTCTCTTAGCTGTCAAAAGCCTCCATGGTTTGGCTTATTAAGAGCCAAGCTGACAGGAAAGCTGAAGGGAATAAAGGAGCATTCTCCATTGTGTGCCAAGCCAACTAAGGGAGGATATGAGTGCAACACTGACTTTCAAAAGACAGCAAAAGATTAATGAACTTTTATCCAAGCACCATTAATACATCTGAAGATCATTCTAACTAGACCACAGACAACACTTTTGCTCTTATTTCACTGCAAGTCCAGGTAAGTAATGTATGTAATGGAGAAATCAGAGATTTTTAATCAGAGATTGAAAGGCTTTTTCCAGTTTTCAGAAAGCAAAGCAATCCTCCATGACAGTGGACAGTAGTCTTCTTATGTGCTCTGCAGATACCTGTACGTATTCCATGTTAAAATGATCTCCACAACAATTTTTCCCCCAAATTTTCTAACATTTTATATAAACCAGACTGTACTCTGCATTAAAAAAGGAGCTTGATTCTTTGAGGAACAATGAACTCTCATTTCTCAATACAGAAGAGATCAGCCTCTTGCAAAACCACTGAAGGCAGGTTCTTTGTATTACTGTATTACTTGGAAGTTGCTCTCCTACACCTTCCATTCTCTGATACATTGGGAAGGGCCAAGAGAAATATCAGATTTTTAGTCAGGACTCAGTTCTGTGCTCTGTGACTTAAATTCTGCCATCTTCTATGAAAGAACTTCAGAATGGGAACTGTGATATTGCAAACAAAACATAGAACAATTATTTATATTTAAAAGGGTTTCTTTGCCAGCTTTTGGCAAACAAGCATGTTTGCATAAACTCTTTCTTAAGAACTTGTCTTTACTTTTTTTTTATGTATACTTGCCTTTTGTCTATACTAAACAATTAATGCTATTCCCAACTGCTAAACAAAAACCTGTGGACATTCTGGACAGTAAACTTTTTTCCCATTACATGTCTACACAATACCTAAAATTGACTAGAGTCCTGACTGTTGAACACAACCATCTAGAAATTTTTGTTATTTAGAAAAATAGTATTTCTATTTTGTGAATTAAAAAACTAATAATTCATTCACTTGTAAAAAAAAAAGAGGAAGAAATGTGTCAGCAAATTTCCATAAACTACCAGTATAGCAAAAGCACATTACTGAGGAAATCACCTACAAGTGAGCTAGAATTATACATTAATAAATTATCCTACATCCACTTTGCGATACCCAAAAGTTCAGATGTTTCTTTGAGTCTTATTTAAGTCACTTGAATCTAAGCTTCTACATAATTTCATGTAGTTGCTGCACTATGTAAAATGGCTTAGAGAGGAAGATGCCAAAATGGACTAAAAAAACCATCACAGACTTTCCAATAAAAACATTATTTTTGGTGAACATTTTTTACTAAATTAAACCTAAGCATATTAATCATTTTGCTCAACCCACAATTGAATTTTTCAGTAAATGTATTAATTCTGCTTCCAGTTCCTCTCAGCTTTTCTTACCTGCCCTACATCTCTACTTTCCCTTAACAGAAAATGGCATATCTTTCTTCTATATTTAGAAACATAACCTCCCGTAAAATGATGTTCTGTGAGAAACCTCACTTGGACATGCTGTGATGCTACATGGACTTGAAAACTGTGCCCAAAAAAGACAGGATGTGACAGCTCCATGATCCCTGAAGAGGCTTTAAAGGGCATCCAAGAGATAATCTCTTGCTCTTACCACACAGATGTAAAATTACAGCTGGAGGAAACAGGGGACTGGGTATATGAGAAACTGGGGGCCAGTCAAATCAAGGAGAGTAAAGAGGAAAAAGAAATCCAAGGAGAAAACTTGTGCTGATCACTCTCTTTTCTTTTCTAGAGAATGCAGAAGAAGGAATATATGCACACTGACTTTTTCCTGCCTGGTCTTTTCCTGGCTTTACCTATCAGCAAGAGGAGCCAAGAGGACATTAATGTCACTCCACCAAAAAGTTCACATTTGCCCTCAGGAGGTACAAATCCTACAGAGTACCACCTTTGACTAAGGGCTGCCTGCAAAAGCTGTGCAAGAAACTTAACTGGTCAATTTAAGTGCAGAATCATTTGTCCACAGGTTAAAATGCAAAATCAGTTCAGCTTCAGGAGAGCAGAATCTAGCCCAGACATCTCACAGTGCAATACATAAGATAAATTTTATTAATTAAATCAAATTCAAAATGTATATTTTACCATTTTAGGATAAAGAGTACTTCCTAAAATGTCAATAAAGGTTAAAAAGAAATGGCTTGTTGCTTTATTAAACCATCTGTGTTAATTTCCAGTGGCTGCTTATTTTAAGAAAGTAAGAAAGAATCAGCAGCATCATAAAAAAAGATTCCGTTTCTTATATTTTCTACTCATAAAAAAGGGGAAAAGCAAAATGTGAAAGAGCTTAGAGCTAAGGTATTTGGTTTGAGGATCAGAAAAATACTTCATTTTTCTGTAGGAATCATTATAGTCTTGATTATTATATAAATATTGTTTCATGTTAGTTCTCTGGCCAAATGTTTAAATTTAGAATGAAACTCTTTTTATTCATGACACAATTTCAGCAATAAACATTATTATCAAGCCTAGGTGCATGTTACATTATTAAAATGCCTCCTTTTTAAGCACATGGTGAAATCACTGTTACTGTTCTGCTATGGCTTAGCTAGTCTGCTGATAAAAATGAAGGTTTATTTTTATGTGGCTTGAACTACGATGACTGAGTTTTGATGTGCGTTCACCCTTAACTATTAACATTGTGTGTGATGGCAGCTTAAATGTTTTATTTTCAAATGAACAGGCAAATGGACTGTTATTTCTATAAATACTAACAGGATCATGCCCAAGCACCGGGATTTTTCAGCCTGGAGCAAGAGGAAACCACACATTTTCTGTTTATTTTGGTGGGTTTTACTATTTTAAGTAACATCAAGCCCTGGGCTGAGGATACTCTCAGATTTCTGGTTAATTTGAAGGAAAAAAGGTCACAAGAATTTCTCAGCAAGTTAGGTCAACTTAAGTCACTGACTGATGAAAAATATTCTCTATGACAAGAATATACGCCATGTCCTCCCGGATCTCCATCTCCAAGTCTTTTGCAAAGAAGCTCAAAAGGAATACGCAGGAAAGTTGGAAAATGGGAAAATGGTTGACAGATGGCCTGATCCTACCAACATGTACCCAAATCTCCCCATGTGCCATTGAAGTGTGACTGTGTAGGGACATTTGAGAGCTGTCCCTGTCTCCTTGACTGTGAGCACATGCTGACAGTGCTATAAGATGCTCTTTTCTGCTCTCTTTCCCCCTGACCTCAGCTTTAACACACACACGAAAGACAGAATGGCAAGGCTCTCGTGCTGCCTTTGGAATAGTAAAACCTGAGCATCAGCTGTGTGGTTTAGACTCCTGCATTTG
Organism: Passer montanus; assembly: GCF_014805655.1. Taxonomy (NCBI): domain Eukaryota; kingdom Metazoa; phylum Chordata; class Aves; order Passeriformes; family Passeridae; genus Passer; species Passer montanus. The sequence goes on along the minus strand of NW_024357170.1, from coordinate 2,544,521 downwards.
TCAATGTTATTTTGGTTTTCCTTTGGAGCTGGCTATTTATCTTTTGAAGGTGCAGAAATGACCAAGTATCTGGGATTTTTTTCCTGAGTAATACATGGCTTCACTCAGCAATAAGCAGTTGATTATTCTCAGGTAACAAAGCATTGCTTGACAGTTGTAACTTGCTTTCTGAATAGACAAATGCAGACACCATTAGACTGAGGTTTAACAAAGGTATCAGAATGTCCTTTGAAATGAAAGGCTTTTTGATGCCCTGAGTTGTTCCTCTAAATCTCTGCTCATCTTGAAACAGTTTGACCTCTGCATCTCATTTCTTTGCAGTAATAAAACCCTCTAATAAATAAAAAAGAAAAACAACTGAACCAAGTAAATACATAAAGATTAGGGAAGGAGAAAGCTAATGAACTTAACTGCAATCACTATACCAGTATCGCCTTGACTTAAAAAGTATTGATTAAATAACTGTATATTTATATCTTGTACTGGATCCGCTGAAGGCAAATGATGCATTGCAAAGCAAACAGAGGCTGACCTTTGCACGTTTTCCCATCAGGCTGCAGGGTAAATCCAACTGGGCAACTGCAGCGTACCCCTGTCGCGGTATCCTTGCAAGTCCGATCACAGCCTCCGTTATTGACAGCACATGTTTCTGCAGAATGAAAGAGAGACAGAGAGGGAGAGAGAGGGAGAAAGGGAGTGTAATGAAATGCTCTGGGGGAGGGGAAGGGCACTGCTTCTTTGGGACAATATTACATCATATTAAAAGCAATGTAAGTTTTAAGTAAGCCAACTGAAATAAGCTCAAGGTCATCAGGGTCCATGTACTGGTTTTGACTGGTAAATCATTTCCACAAGTCATTATTTCTTTTTCCTTCCAAACTGGAGATTTTACTTAGTGTATTTAGTTAGTGTTTTTCAACTCTCTTAGACAATAGGATGGGTTATTACATATGAAACAAGTTTAAAAAAAAAAAAGTGATTGCCTTTAAAAGCAGAATCAAACACTCTGTTTTGTATCAGTCAATGTCTAGCTGAGGTATATTAAAGTTCACTTTTAAAAGATGTTGTAGGCATAATGAACTTTAAAAACAATAGAAAGCAAAGCAGAGTGCTAGACTTGGAACTGAGAATTTAAAACCCTTAGTTAAGAAAGAGTTAATGGAAAATGAACTACATATATCACTTTGACAAGAATCTACATGCCCAATCTGTTCTTACTGAACTACAAGTAAAAGGCATCTGGGTTTTGTCCACTTAAAGCTTTTTGCAAATTGAAAGGAGTTTGGAGTGGGTGGGAGGGCATAATTGAGGTCACTGAACCCATTCCAAGCTGTGTCATTGAAATTTCCCAGTGCTTGTAGTACGTAGAAGGGTGGCTGGGCAAACACAGGCGAGAGAAAGTTGCAATAATTCTGAGTTTTTACTACTACTACTACTAATAGTGGGCAGTGACTATTAAGTACCGCTAGATTAAAAAAAAAATAAATCTCCAACTTCATTACAGAAAAAGCAAAAACCCCTCCCTCACTGCCGTTGTTTTGTGTTACTCATGTATGCACATGCACACACCGGACACATGCATATGCACACATACTCACAAACACATCCATAAAGGAGATAAAAGGCAAGGGAAATGATTAACTTCTCTTTGATCCACAGAATGGAGTGGATGTAAGGATGCCAATTTAGTACGCCAATTTGAACTGTACATTTTTCTGAAAGGTATTTACTTCAGAGAATAAGTCCTTTTAGTAGTATCTTTTTCCGTTGCTCTGGATTTGATTAAATTAAAATACCCCACTGACCCCCAAGATTGCCATTATTCTACTCAGCTCACCTCTTTCCCTAAAGAGGCTTTGTCATTACTTACTCAGATTTACAGACTCCTATTGCTGAATATTCACAGCCTGTGTCACAATTGTACCCTGTGGACAGGGTCTGACAATCAGCTATAGGATATGCTAATAGGGAATTGCCTTAGAACAGTACATTGATCAAAAATTATTTACACAGAACAGAAAAGGCTTTATTTTTCTATTGACTAGTATGAAAAGATTTTTATTTTAAAGTAGACTGTGCTTTGCCCTCAAGGTGAACTTAGACTGGCCTTTTTTAGGGACTTTACTGCTTAAAAAAAAAAAAAAAGTAACTGTTTTTTTTTTTCTTTTGCACTGGCACAGGCCTCTCCACCAGCTGTGAAATAAGCTCCTGGCACTTAAGAACAAACTGAAACACAGATCTGGGGCACACATGCATTAACAGCATGGGACAGATCTCTGAGCCCATATACATTCACACATGGTCCTCCAGATAGATTTTAAATTTTTGTGTGTATTTGCTATGTAATGACATCATGTAGAGAGAGCTACCAGTATAGAAATAGATTTACATGTAACTGCCAGGAAGCACAGCTAACAAAGGGATTGATGCTTTCTGGAAAGGATTTCTGAAAATGGAGCTGAGTCTGCAGCTCCTGATTTTCAGGTTCTTTCATTTTTTGTTCACCTTGCAGGACCTCAACCTAACTGTTTAAGCAATATTGTTCTGATTTTCATCTACTTCTCTGGAAAGCACTATTTTATAGACTTACAGGCTGAAACTTCTGCTTGATGAATTCTGCAAGTGACAATGCTGGCATTTCCATTTGTATGTGAACATGTGTGTTTCCTCATAGAACAACACATCAGATAATAATTTTATGTTTCAGGGAAGGCAAAATGTATCAGGTCATTTAAATTTTTTAACTTGGGCACAGTTTAAGGGCAGGAGGATTCACCAGGAGTAAAGAGTTAAGGTTAAAACTCAGGAAAAAGCGCTGAAGGTTACATTTGGCATGGCACTGCAAAGAGCAGTATATCTTCTGTTAGCAGATTAACTCTGGCATATGAAGACTCCTTTATTGCAGTGTGTCAACACAAGATGAACATAAGCAGTAATATTTCTGCTTTCTGGATGACATCCAGTGAGAATGAATAGACACAACAATTTTTTTCCCCATGGCATGGATGACTGGATCTATAGGTAAGGCTCATTCAATGAACAAGAGTTATTTCTACGTATAAATAGAAGGAATCAAGCCAGCTTTTCTTACTTTTTCTTACTTTCACACAGAATTAGTAAAACAAACCAAAAAGGGTAAATACCCTGCAACCTTCCTAGCAACTCTGACTTTCATACATGATGAACTCTTAACAGAATGAAGATCCAAGTGAGCAAGAGGACATGTGACAGTATCTCTTACACTTTGGATAATTGGAGAGATGTACTGATGAAATTCCTTAAACTCAAGGTCGTGAGAAAACATTGGTAAAAGAAAGCAAACATGAACAGCAGAATGTGGGAAAGAGGCTACATCAAAGAGAGGAGCTGAGGGCTACACACAGCACAAACCCAATGCATGACCACCTGGGTTTCTGAGAGGGGTGATGCCGACTCATCCCTCACCTCAGCACTACCAAACCTCAGCATATATTTGAAATACAAATACAAATTTAGGCCTCACGCCAAGAGCACAAGTAAATTGCTTATTTCCATTCTATCACAGTGGAGAAGCTATGGAAGGGAAAGAACAGACATTAGAAATTGGATCAGGTCTTCATGGTGATATTGATCCTACAGACAATTTTTGCTGTTTTTTTTTTTCCTCTGTGAAAGACAATCTCAACATTTTAGCCTTTTTTCTTGTTTGTTTCAAACTTTTTTTTTTTGTTCTGACAAGGTAGCAAAAAAAAGAACTGGAAGACACAACTAAAGCAGTGTCATGTTACTGACATTTAGATTACTTCTGAAATATGACAAAGCTCATAATCTGAAACAAGACCTTACTGTTAATTTAAAATGATGTTTGAATATCCCTACTGAATTTGTACCAGAAAATTCAAGCAGAAACAGGGATCTAAAGAAAAGGACATCTATTTATATAAGGTGGTCTGTGAGACATTACATTGTATTATTCCAGTGTAAACTCCTAATTTTGGAACAATCTCTCAAGTGTCTGCTCAATGGATCCATAGAGAAGAAATATCTAAAATCATTACCAATGTGCTACGGTTTAATCCATAGGAACTCTTGGTTTAACATTAGTCCACTGCACTATGAAATATAAACTGCTTCTGGATATTATAATATCCAATTAAAAAGCACAAGCTTGAACTGCTAGTCCTTCAGCATCAGATCAGGAACATTGACTTAGTTACCAGCTGAAGTTACTTCAGTGCCTGCAATGGTTTAGCAGAGAAAGAGCTAACCAAAGCAGGTTCTATTTCTGAAGCTTTTGAACTAAACTAGAATCTCTTATCAGGTGGCAATAGGTCACTTTCTTGAAGAGTCACACTAGACAGCATTTATTTGGCTTTGGATACTATTAAATGCCTGAAACTCTGACCACATCTCATGATTTGAGAATATTTCTGAAAGCCTGATTTTCAGCTTCTTCTATGAAACAAGTAAATATAACAATTTAAAATACAAGCTTCTAATAAAAATCTGTTTGTGGTTTTTTAAAACAGCCAATTATTTTATAAAGCAAATTTTTGTGACTTCAGTTTCTCTCATGAACATGACATGATTTTAAGGGTATTGGTCAAAACCAGGCAAATATTGGATCCTTTATTATTCATTGTTGGTTCAATCTGGACTAAGATCCAAACCAGTTTTATAGGAACTGAGATACAGTGCAAAGCATAACAAAATTCCATAGGTCCTTGAGATTAGCAGGGTTACATCTGAGGATCATTCAGTAATCTATATCTTAACTAGGTCATTCTCTATAATATTTGATAAATCATGAGGAAAAGTATTTAAACTGGACAAGGTAAACACCAATAAAGGCAAGAGGAGGGGATCTACCACCAAGGTGCTTTATTTAGAGATATGGAGAAATGATTCTCTGATCTTTTCTGTTACCCCTCATGGCAGTCTGAAGTCAACAGGATCCAGAAAAACCCCACTTTTTTCCTGACTCCTGATCATAACACAATGTCTGGAAAGAGTGGATAACAATTGTAAATGTAAGAGCTGCTATCAAGAATGTGTGTAAAACATGCAAAGTCTTAACAGAAGAAAAAAACCCAGCTGAAGTGAAAACAAGAGAACTACACAACCTAAGTGAAAATGGGAGAGGGAAGCCATTAAGTCATCACCTGCATTCAAGGCAGCCTTGCAGCATCTGTCTCTTAGGAAAAGCATGAGAGGGACACTGAATGACACCTTACTGCTCAGAAAATGTTGTTCTTGGACTAAATGAAATGGCTGTTCTGTAGGGCTTATGATTGCCATTTCCTCTGAATCAGAGAGGAAGGCTGGACTGACCCCCTGTCTTAAGGCCTTGTGCAGAGGAAAAGGATTTTTTGCAGCAACTGGTAGGCTGCAGATAAAAGATATAACAGTTCCTCAAAACAAAGGGTATTCTCTAAGTTTGCCAGATTTCTATAAACTGTTTAGGTTGACGTGGTAAACAGTAAGTACAGCCAAAAGGAAGACTTGAAAATGGAAAAATACTTTTTTTCACCACCTAGTTCCTATGATTACCCAAATGATAACACTAACCAAATGGCAAGTTAAAGAAAACTAGCAATTCAAACTGCCTTTATTTGGTATTCATTTGCAGTGGATTAAAGCTCATTGGGGTCTGCAGAAACAGGATGACTGGACTCAAAATCTGTGCCATATTATTTTGAGCTTATTCTAAGTCAATATTTATGCTAGGCAAGAGCAATGCTTGATGGAGTAGCCTGGAGCTCAGAATTTAGAGAAACCATCAAGTCCAATCAAATAAATCATAGTCCAAGCAAAGTCAAGAGTAAATCTACTCAGATTGTAATTGTGTCTCCTTCTACACTTGGTCTGAATTTTGCACAAGATCTGAACATGGCATCATATGCTCAGAATATAACCATCTTGAATTCAGGGGTCAGACACATGAACAAGTTAATCTTCATGCAACTAAAGCTTAATGGTGCAAACAGGATGGCAGCTTTAGTGCACTCACAGTTTTAGCCAGTGCAACAAGAAGGTATATGGATTAATTAGATATTTTTTTTTCCTAAAAAGGTGCCTCTGAAGTAATAATTCCTGGCAACTGGAGTGGCAAAAAGGGCAAACTACTCCCAGTATCTGTGTCTCAGCAGATGTGCTGTCACTAAAGCTGTTGTAAACTGCTACTGTCTCTGAATCACGAGATAACCTGTTTACCTATCCTAAGCACATAAAAATGAGTTTATTTCTCTGTATTTAATTCACAGTGAAACACCAACTTTGAACAACTGAGAAAGATTAAGGACGTCCGTTAAAGACAGTCAAATATATGGATCTGAGAATTTTGAGAAGGTCTAATCTGAAACCATTGATTGCCATTGTGTGTTGTGATTCCTTGCATCACTGCTGTGTTTTGGGACCAACACCAGGATTCCATTGTGCAAACTATGTTGCCATTTTGAAAAAGTGATGATGGTAAGTTATTAGAGCAGTTCTATGAGAGGACAAGGGCCTGCTGAACTGATTGGTACTGGCTCCCTCCTCTTAAGCAATATTGAATTCATTTAGTTTAATACACATAGTGTCTGGATTCAAATCAGTCCTTAGTTTGTGCAGTGTCTCCCCTCCCCTCCCCTCCTGAAAATGCACTTTGCTCCATCTGGCTCAAGGGCTGCCTGTGCAGACATTTCATCTGTTTCCTTCACACTGCTGCAACAGCACAATCTCCATCAAAGAGAGCTCTTTCTGAATTCCAGACACACTGGGGTTTTGAACTGGGATCCTTTCTCTTCCTCCTAACTTTTATCTAGAGAATCCAGAAATAATTTCAACCACTTGTGGTAGGTGAAGCACATGACCATGCCTAAGAACAGGGACTAACTGAACAAAAAACCCTAACTGAATAAAAAAAACCCCACTGAAGATCCCTTGCAAATTCTAATCAACAATGCACAAATCCTGAAAGCCGGAAACTTGGAAGAGATTCAAACTTAACTCAGGAAAGGCCTTAAAAAAACAAATTTCTGTGGATTATAAAATGAGCTCGCCTTTACATAAGAGGGAATATGCAGTATGAGTAAGAAAGACATGAGACAGAGAACAGATGATAAGACTGCTGTTGCCATCCATAAAAAGAATTTTACTGAAAGCAGCAGTCCATGAGGTACATGTACTATGTGGCAGTAAATCATGGTACAGGGAGGGATCCAAAGGACAACAAGCACAAGAAGAAACTCAACACAAAATATTTCAATTTTCAGTTAAGGGAGAACTATGCTATTCTCATGCAAATTATGCTCTGTGATGCTGAAAGGATAAGAAAGAGCATTCACAAGAGTATAATGAAAGAAACAAATAGCTGCAAACAGACGAAGGAGAAACTGAAAGAGCTTCATATTCAGGGAATGAAAAAGGTAAGACAGAAAGGGTAACTTGCAGAATGTGGAATTCTTCACTTCGTTATGCTTGTCTCCTCATTTCCTTGCAATTTCGTGATTGGTAGAATTTTATTTGCATGAAAATAGGATGAGAATTCTGCCCTGCCACATAAGCAATGTGTGAAGAAACAACACGGTGAATCTTACACTGAATCATGAACCCCTCAGCTCTCAGTTCAGAAAAACTTGATTCCTCTTCAGGGAACACTACATATTTAGGGACTGTCACTTGATAGATTTTATCAGGTGTTTTATAAGCATCCTATGAGTCCAGTCTGGATCTTAAAATTAACACTTCTAGATGTGGTGCTCTCTCTAGATAGAGAAGCTGCATTTAAGAAAAACTGAAATTCTGAACATAGCGAAGGAGCATTATCTCCTGACCCTGGATAATTCCTTTCATTTAAAATGGGAAAGCAAAACAATGGAAGGTATTGCCAGGAATTCTGGATAAGGTCAGAGTCTTTATCATCAGCAAAGAAATGAAAAGGGATTTTTACAGGAAGTAGCACACCATTCACAAACTCAATGAATACAAGTGATGGTAACTCAAGATTAAAATATTGGTCCTTGGGAGGCAGAGAATGCATGAATGACCTCAGGGATTTCTTCCCCCCGTTTGCTATGATTTCATACAGCAAAGTAGAACTGACAGAGGAGTTAAAGTGAGGTCTTGGTTTCACAGGCACTAACTGAATGATAGAATCTCCTAGCAATATGCCTGCTAATGAAATGTTCGCAATTCTTTATTGATTAAAGCACAAAAGAATTATGAATCATACAGAGACACACGCTTGGCTTTCTGACAGTGAGCATTTCTAAGTTGGGTAAAAGCCATTCAGAAAAATAAAGACATAGTTTAAGTAATTGGAAGAATCCTAGGAAGCAGTACAAAGCTAGGCACTGAAGCACACACTGGAAAGGTGCTCTTGGCTTAAAGTGACGCTTGGTAGGCTGTAACTGTGATAGAATTTAACTGCTTTGAAAGAACACTTGAAAATGAACAGTAGCTTGTCCATCATCCTGCTCTTTGAGACAGAAACCTGGAAGGAGTATCACTCTCATTCTATTTTGAAAGAAGACAAAAATAAAGTCTGCAGAATCAGTTTTAAATTCATGTTGGAATGAAAGAATGTAAGACTTTTGGAATTTTCTGATGGCAAACCAGAGCTTGTACACTCTTTACTTCAATGTTTGGTAGTTTAGACATTAAATTGTGTGTTAGATACCCAGGTCACATTTTCTATGCTTTTATGTTTACTGAAACTGAAAAATCCCTAGCTTTTATCAAGCTATTGATTACCGATAGTGGCCTCAAGGGTGGAACATATACATGAGACAATAAAGAGTTAGTCTGACTTTACAGACCAACATTTTTCTTGAACAGTGGCAATGCACTGTAAAAGGGTCTTTAGAATAATTTCCTAACATTTCAAATGAATATTCTAACAAGTACGTTCTGTCTGTGTACATTCTATCTCCCTGAAGAAGATTCCAGGCAAAAGCACTGTGAAAACCCAGAGTTTCTCCACAAAACCTACTTTCAAGAAAAAAGCCTTTTGACAGAAAGCTCTCATCAGATGACAAGTTTCTTTAAGGTTAAGAATGTGTGACGGTCATATGTTCTACAGCTCCTTTTCCTGATCTGCAAAGAAGCTAAATATGGTTCTACCACAGAGCCCTGAAATCCAGAAAATTATGAGATTTCCATATTCTCTACACTGTGACTGTGTAGTTTATACAGTATTTCAAGACAGATTCTACAGATTCTATAGTATTTCAAGATGCTTGATTTTGGATAAGTTATTCACACTGAGTCACCACCAAAGAGATCTTAGCATGCTGAAGGACTATAGAAGGAAAATTTCCATGTTGATATGCTGTCATTTTAAACATGGCAGGAGAAAATAAATTTAATTATGAGACTCTGGTAATTGTAGTTAACTTTGTGGATTCTATTTTCCTGTAATCAAAAAAAAGCTGAATGTCTCTCTCTACTGAAGAGAAAACAGTGATTCAAAAAGAGTCCTGTGTCTCATACAGAAAGGTGGAAGTAGAAAAAAAGCCCACTAGAGAAATTAGAAGGTTTCTTATTTTTCAGGTGCTCCAGACAAGTCAGTCAAAGCACACTTGATGTACAGGATGAATAGGGCAACCTAATCCTTAGATAACTGGAGGTTAAGAAAAGATGCCATATGGCTGACTATTAAATTCAGATGACTCAAGGCATATGATGTTGAGTACTACTTTTGGTTCAAATGGGTAAACCTGAGCTCTAAATTTGTAAATCTCTCTACCTTTTTTGATGTAACAGATATTTAAATGCTTGCCTTTGCTACAAATGCTGTAAGCCATGGCACAAGCTCAAGTTGTGGGTTTTTTATTTAATATCATATGAGCAGCTCATTAAAATCCATTGTAGGTACTGGGCTAAAGACATGAAACCTAAACAGCTCTGACCAGGACAGGACACAGTTAAACACAGTTACCTTGTCTGGTATGTCCAGGTACCTTCAGGAGGCACAAGAGTGGATGAAAGAGCTGCCCAGCACACAGAGAAGGGAGTACTGGCATGTCATTAAAGTGGTCGGAGCAGGACTTGCATTTATGATCTGTTATTCTGAGCCGGCTTTGGCTGTTTACTGCAATGTTTGGGATCCTTGGAATAGAGCTGATGGGGATTTACAATTTCTACAGCAAGCAAATGCAAACAAAGATATGATTCTGCCCCACATAACTTGCAGGGAGGATATTCTCTGTCATAGACTAATCCATGGCAGAAATGCCCAAATTGCAATTTCCACAGTTCACATCTGTAGCTATTGCTGTGCAGAGGGAATGGTCTTAGCTGACTGCACACTCACTTCTCCAGGTAGGTAGCTGGGTGCTCGTAATAAATGGCTGGAAAGCCACTAATAAGATAATGAAAGAGGAGACATCTGCAGAAGTCAAATGATTCTTGCTACAATAAGGGAAAGTACAGAACTTGAAAATACTACCTTATTTGCTGGTTAAGTGCCAGGAATATAGCCAGACCACAGCCCTGCCTGTGATCAACTCCTAGGAAATCAGGGATAAAATGTAATGCAGGTGCACATATATCCCAGCCTGGCAAAGCTGGTTGTTTTTGGTTTCTAAATGGCACCACAGAAGCAATCAAGGCAGATGTAAAATTGAGAAGTAACAAAGACCAGCATAGTTCCAATGTACTTCACAGCTTATACCAGCATTTCAGCTGACAGTAGAATACTTCGGAGGGTTCTTAGGAACCAGCTTCCAGGGAAGAGAATTACATTACTCTTTTTGAAGTAGGTTGCAAATGATCTTACTGATGACCAAGAAGTTGGTGTCCAATGGCAAAATCCTCAGCTGCCCTGACACAAAATTAATTGAATATGTCTCATGAAGGAGTGAATTTCTGTGCAGTTTGGATTTCTGAAGACACCTCTAGGAGTGGTATCCATTTTGCTTCCCTAAAGCATGGAAGGGAAATTACTACAATTCCTCAACTTCAGGATGGTCTCATTGTCCTGAGCTCTTTGCTATACTTACAAGTACTTTGTACATCCCTCCTGTTACAAGAAGGAAAAAACTTTTTATCTTCCAAGGTCAGAGCAAGAATGTTTTATTGTCAAAGTGAGTTATTACAACAGTGATCTCAGAGAAGAGATCACTCTTTACAACTTCATGAAGGGTGGTTGGGGTCAGGTGGGGGTTCGTCTCTTTCTCCAGGCAGCAAATGACAGAACCAGAGGACACAGTCTCAAGCTGCATCAAGGGAAATATAGGCTGGATATTAGGAAAAAGTTTTTATGGAAAGGGTGATGAAGTTCTGGAATACCTGCCCAGGGAGGTGGTGGAGTCACCATCCCTGGATGTGTTTAACAAAAGACTGGATGTGGCACTTGGTGCCATGGTTTAGCTGAGGTGTTAGGGCATGGACTGGACTCAATGATCTTGAAGCTCTCTTCCAACTTAGTGATTCTGTGAATTCTGTGAAGAATGGAAAAGGGATTGAAGGTGAGGAAGATGCATAGTGTTGGCAGTTGTTCTGAAGTCATCTCATGTCAAGCCCAAATGAACCTAATTCATTGACTGCTAAAGAGTAGAGGACGGAAAATGAAACATAGTGAGAAATTAGTCAGGTCTGCCTCTTCAAGAAGAGCTGACCAAAGGACCGGATTTAACAAACAGCCTGCAGAAAACATCATGGTTGTGTTGCTAAAACACTTTATAGATTCATGCAGTCTAATAAGGCCTGGGATGATTGCAATGTAGTGAGCAACTCCATTTTTAAAGACAATATAAAGAAAAACTTAATAAAATTACTTGGTTCAAAGAGTTAATGTAGAGGGCAGCCAAAGAGCAAAGCATTATCTCTGACTAGGAGAGGAGGAGTCCTTGAGTCTAAATTTCAGACAGTTCTACAGTTCTCGTTCCTCAAAGAGGAAGTTTCCAGCTGCTTGTCACCTCTTTGTAAGCACTTGACTTGTAATAAGGGAGCCTGATGACAGTAACTGATGCTATGAATTCTATTTCTGTGACTAGGATATCAAGTTCTAAAAGAAGGTTTCTAAAAAGTTTCTAAAAGAAAGCTTCAGGATATCAACAGACAATTGCTCTATAAAAACCTTGCAGCCTCTTCAAGTGAAAGACAGTGGCCAAGGAGAATTAAGCCTATAAGACTTAATTATTTACAACTTATTTAATGATAACGTGCCAGGCTGCTGGATGATTTATTTTTACAGTTTAGACTGTGATGGGGCTGCTGGACTTATGAATTCTATCCAGGGCTATAACATCAAAAAAGAGATATGGAAACATAAATAAAATCATCTTCTATTGCTGAAGATGGGACACTGGACAAAATATTTTGAAGATTAGTGTATTAGTAGGGTTAACTGGAAAGGTTCTTCTAAAATTGTGTGCCCATACTAGAATGGCTCTCATACAGGTAGGCAGGGCAAATATACTGTGATTCACACTCATTCTGGATTTAGACTGAAAAGTATGTGAAATGCACCAGTCCACTCCTCTAACCAGCTAGGGCAGACTCATGCTATGATGCTATAATAGAAAAAACAGTTGTAGCAAATGGGTTCTGAAGGAAAAGAAGGTAAAGGAATATGGAGAAGGTTGCTGTGATGCTCCTAAGAAACACACAAAATACTTCCAGAAAAAAAAATCTGCTATACCACACAAAACAGAGATTTTAACATAATTTTAAAAGCTGAAGGCTGTGCTCAAATAACTGCAAGATAAATGACACCAGATGTTTAAGATGACCTGAAGACACTGGTTGTGCCCTTCTGCTTTGTAGCAAGTGCAAGGTGTTCTGCAAAAAGGGGAGTGTAAGAGTGCCTTAGAGATGATGGTACAGTTCTGCTTTTGGAGCTGTGCACTTCTGCAGGATCCATGTACCTCCTCAACTACGGAATGCTCATGGCTCAAGGTCCAGTTCACAGCAGCCACCATGGAACCGAGGCAGGACCTCTCCAGGAGCCCCCCTGGAGTACAACTAAGGCTGCACTGCCTCTGCTCCATGATGGCAATGGCCAAGGGGAAGTGTGGAAGAGGGAAATGAGCTGTATGAACATTCACTGACCAGACAACAGCCATTCCGTGCCATCTCTGGAATGGGAGCACTCTTGACTGTGAATCCAAGTGCTTTTCTCTGATCCAGGGAAATCAGTGACAGCTGAAAGCCCTTAGGGTCTGTCCAAACATTACAAAAAAGTTGGATGGAAATTCCTAGGCATCTTTGGACAGTTCTAAAGGGAAGTTTCTTGTAGGTCATCAGAGAAGACCAGTTTCTCATCTGCCTCAGATCTAGATAAGAATGCATCTAACAGGAAGGAAAATTGTGTATTTACCTAATTTTCTCTGTTTAAGATTTAGCCACAAGCCACAGGACTACAGCATGACTCGGCCACAGCCAGTCTGAGGTGGCCAGTCTTAGTGTAGCAAAACAACTCCTATAGGCAGCCTTGTCAGACAGCAACACTGTTCTAAAGCAATCTTGGCAGGCTTATTCTGAGCCTTGGCTGACTTCAAGGTTATACAGATCATAGTAATTTTGATAGCATGCAGCAAATGACAGGGAACTAGCAATTATCATCTGAGGACTTGCAACTGAAACTTTCAACTTTCATCAGATTCCTGAAATTACATAAAGTCGTCTACTTTTCCTACTCTCCCAAGACTGTCTTCAGGAGGGTCAAAAATCACAGTCTATTTAGAAAAACTGGGAAAAAAGTTTCATGAGGAACCTTCCAGTACTTCCTAAAACAGCAGTTTAGAAAACATCTGAAGACATATGGAATTTCATGGAAATGCCACTACACTTTGGAAATGAGTAGGAGTGCATTAAAAAAAAATAAAATCTGAATATCAGCAATCAGCAGAAACAAATAAGTAAAAAAGTCCCTAAATATTAAGCCACCATAAGTGATCTCACTCATTGATTAAATTTATTTTCCTCTGTAGTTAATGTTTTTCTAAGGAATCAGTGATTTAAACACAGTATGTCCAGAAACTCTCAGCTGTCAGCTGATACCTGATAATACAGGAGGCACTGAAGAGTTCAACAGTGTATTTTGCAAACTGGATTTTAAACTATCTCCCTAAGCCTATTTCTATGGTCTGTGTTCAGCTTGGAACTTGCAGACCTGGTGTAATTAAGAAGGCTGTTACTAATATTTTTAATGCTAAACTTTTTAATGCTATTTTCTGGGACTCTTGGAAGCAGTGTGAGCTTATTTTCAGGTTGGATATTTATTTTTTTCAGAGGGTGAGGCATCAACACAGTGCACTATGTTGCTCAGTATCTCTAGAGAGTACTGCACATACTATTTGTGGCTGGGCAAACTCACCACTGAGACACAGAGGGTTGCATTTTTCAGTGGTCTGGAGGCCTTTTGGCACACTAATTTTCATGACTTTTGTGAGAATATGGGTCTCATTGAAATTATAGCTAAAAGTGTTAACAGCACATTTATAAAGCAAGATGAGCTATCTCATAGCTTTTGTTATGTTAAATTATTTGAAATTGTGTATCATTAAAAAATAAAACTATATGGGTCTCTTGCTAGGTCTGCAAACCAATTGGAAATAAATAATCATGGATAATCTAAAAATAAAGGAACATATGCCCAGATTTTCACAGGAAGGAAGATATTTTACCTCAATCTTGTCATCTAATACCCTAACAACATCATAACACTATGCCATTTCCTACACCGTGATTGTATGCTGGTCTCTGGGTAAATGGACTATTTGTCATGGATGACAAGACACACATGATATGGAAACTTTATAAATATTTCCACCTAATGCAACTATTAGCACAGCAATCAACTAAATATTCAAAGTGGGGCTTTGGTCTCCTCGAGGTGGTTACTCCAGATAGGTATGGATGCTCACAGACAGAGCTGAGCATTCCAAAGGTTAGCAGGACAGTCTGCAAAGGACTCAGTAGTTTTAAGAAAAGAAATAGAAACCCTGAGGGAAGAGAGCAGAATTTTGTCCTCCCAGAATCTCTTCCGTGGTGATGAATCCCTGTCATGTAAGTGGGTCCATTGGGTACATCTCACCAATGGCCACTATGTTCAAAATCTAGCGGAAATAATTTTATTAGGTGGGTAGGGCATCAGAGTGGAAAATACAGATAAATAAACCACCTGAAAACCTCCAAGCATCATTCAGCAGTCTGTGCTATGCTGTGCTCTTTGTCTCATGCAAAGTCTGGCAGAGGTCCAGCCACTCGACCCCTTCTATCCCCAAAAGGCCCTTCTCACTAACAGCCAGAAATGTAAAGTGAAGGAGACAAGCACCAGGGTGAGCAGTGGGTTAACTGAGAGCAGAAGCTAAATTATCTTCACTGTTCAGTGCACTTCCTACTCTGTTCCACTCTCAGGCTCCAACAACACAGAGAAACAAGCCATGCCTCAGAAAGAAGAATGTACAGAAGCTCACTAGTCACTAGGGAAAGATCTTTCAGTGGTTACTAAAATAGCTGCACAAAGGAAATAAATGAATTTCCAGTCATAACATTTACATTTTAATCAAAAGAACAGGAAATTTTAAGAGGTAAATACACTTGCTCATTTAACACCACAGATGTAATAGAACATTGTTTTATATCATCATCATCATCCACTTTTAAGTCAATAGGCAGTCTGCAACAGGAGATTTTTCAGGAATTCTACAGCAACACACACACAAACACACAAATCACATGTAAAAAGTAGCTTGCATAAGCTAAGTGAGGTTAATGGCAAAAGCTTATTTCTATGCAGAGAAAATTGAGCATTAAAGCTGCAGCATTAGGAAAAAAAAAAGTTTAAAAACAAAGAATGAAGTTGTACAGCAGATGAGAACCTAACAAAATTGGTGACCTTTCCACACAGATGAAGTCAGGTTAAAAAAAAACAGGCCAAACCAAAACCAAAGGAGACCAAAACCAAATGAAACCAAAAGAGAACCTCCCCCCCACATACATACAGACAAAAGTGAGAGCACAACAAAGGAAGTGGAAGAAAAGTGTTACCCATAAGTAGCCGCCGTTTCACCCGCTTGTCCACATCAGCTACTGACGTGGCATTGTACTCAGAACTCTCAATTGCAGCCTCATCCTTCTCTAAAACACAAGTAAGGGACAAACATGGAGCAGTTGGTTAATCACAAGCCCAATTTTCCGCTGCCTAAGACAGTTTCTTGGCATGGCACAGCCAAAGCCAAGAAGCAAGGCATGAAAGCACTAAATCCCCGTTAGAGAGTTAATTCCCTTTGAGAACCCAGGAAAAAATTAAAAGGGTGTTTAGGGAAAGGAGGAAGAAAGAAAGAAAGAGGGTGGGAAGGAAGAATGATCAGCTCAGAAGTAATTAATCACACAGAGGAAGCTGGATTTCTACTGGAAAACAAGACAGCTAACATGGGTGCCGCACAGAGGTGTTAATGATGAAAATTAAAATTCAGGAAGGCTAGTCAAACAGACTACCAAAGACAACCTAGGCTAATGGGGACACCAGGATCTGAATGTGGCAGGCAGAAGACTGGGACAGAGAGAGAGAGTGAGAAGAGTCCGGTGATGGATGGGCACGGAGGCACCACAGCCTTGTACACATGGACACACTGAGAAACAAAACAACAGCATGCAAATTAAACAACAAAAACAACAAAAATAAACAAACAACAAACCAAACAAACAAAAAAAAAGAGATCAATTTGGGCAGTGCTGGTTGCCTGCTTGTCTATGAAACACTACTAGCTAAACATTCAATGCTAGGAAAGATGTTGCAAGAACATGGTTTAATAATTTTATTAGCATGCAGTGAGCAAGATGATGTCATCAAATGTCACTTTACAAGGTAGTCTCTGACATCCTACGTGTAAGAGATTCATACAGCATAATGAGGACTTTGGTTATACTTCATTAGAAATACACAGAAACAGTCACAAATGTGGGAAGAGATGATCAGCAGGTGAAATAAAATTAAAGATTTCTGATACAGGAGAGCAATGGAGGAGCAGCAGCTGGGTAAATAAAATTATTTGTAGGAAAAGGGAAATGCTCATTACAAAAACAAGAACTGAAAATGCAAGTAGGGTCTTTCACGTGCAGCAAACATAAAAAAAATATAAAAGATTAAGACAAGCAAACAAAGACAAAATATGTTAGACAAAGGGTCAACAAGTATTTATTTGGCATTGTAGAGGTTTGCATTCTTGCAGTGATGCCCGGAATATGTACACCACTGAAGACAGCAAACACTGGAATCACTGAAGTGAGGAGGAGGAGGAGGCTGGCAGGTTTTGTTTGTGTCAACTCTACATGGTTGAGTGGTAACAAGAAGTTGTTTTGTTTTGTTTTTAACAAGTTCTAGATGGGATAAGGCTGCAATAGAGGCTTTTGTTTGAGTTTGTTTGTTTTTTTTTTCTCTGTAAATAATTAATAAACGTCAGTTATCAGACAAGACAGGCAATCAGGAACCATCACCAGAAAGCAGGAATAAATAAATGGAAAAAAAAAATAGAAGTATTCTAAGAGAAAGAACTATTTTAGAGGGAAGAAAATCAGCACAGGCAGTAATAAGTGACTTACATTACAAGACCAAAGAATGTAACATGGAGTTGTATGTATTACATTACAAAAATAAGAAAAAAAGGTAAAAAGAAAATAGATGGAATGTAAACAGCTTGTAAAATATTTTTTTACATGCTGGACAAAATAAAACATCTAAGTATATTAGTGAACAATAATAAATAGAAGATCATTTATCTGTTCAATAAAACCTGCTCTCAAGGCTCTCACTCTTGCAAGTTCTCCTCATCTGGACCTGCCACAGGACAGGGATTGCAGGATGCAGCTCTCTGTTATCAGAGGCACTCACTGAGAGATCCCCTGCACCCTCAGACACACCTTGTACAGACAAAAAGGCAGAGCTCTGAGCTCTTCTCAGCTTTACCTCTGCTAGCATAAATGTCACCGTGCCCCACAATTTGTGCCATTAAACCCCTCAGAAGTGAGCAAGGCTCTGGGCAGCCACAGAGCTTTATGACATGGATCTGACCAAGACAGACTAGCTAATGGTAACTGACAGATTTCCATGGGTGTCAAATGCTCTCTCTTGCAGTACAGGAGAGAAAATACGATAAATATGTGTCTGTGTTTTTTTAACCTCAGGAAATGACTAAAAATTTGTAAGAACTTGAAATTATACAAAAAAAAAGTCATCATGTCTGCAATGCCAATGAAAACCATTTCAAATGTTAACTTGTGTTACGCAAAAATGCACTTTTTAATTAATTTTTTTAAAGTGGAGCGGAAGGAAATGGAGTTAAGTAAATCATACATTTTGTAATCATAAATGTTTGCAAAGGATCTGCCAAGATGGTCCATGTCTTGACTGGCTCTTTCCTGCTGATATTCTGAATGAAAGCTTAGTCACTACAAGTGTTGCAGTTTTTAGAATCATGAAACATACACCAGGGAAGAAAGCACATAATGATGACTGCTTTTCCCTGGTAACAGCTCAGAAATGGAGGTAATTTTTCTAACGTTGCTCAAGCAAGGAAATCTTGACTGATGAAAGTGAACTGAAGAGCTGAACTTTCATTCAAAATTATGAATGTTCTATACCTTTTTACTTCAAAAATAGTTGCAAACAGAAACAAAAGTCACAAGCAGGTAACAAAGGGATACTTCACTAATAAACATTTTGACAGAACACGCAAAAATGCTTCTCTGTGTGCCTGGCTGAGCCAGGAGCTGCTGGAACACCCTTCTGTCAGCTGCTGGAGCACCCCTCTGTCACACAGGCCCCACACACACAGACACACACTGACATACACACACACACACACGGCACAGAGATTCTGAGCAACCCCAAATCAAACGTGCTGCAGAGAAGTACTCACCAATGCAGGTTCGGCCATCTGAGTGCAGGGCATACTTCTGATGACAGCCACACACAGGGCCAGTATCTGTATCATCACAGGTGTGTTGGCAGCCTCCATTCCCATAGTTACAGGTTACTAGTTAAGCCCCAAATGAATGTGTATAAATGTATATATAAATAAAATGACAATGAAACCAATTAGTCTTGAGAAGCTTTCAGAACACAGAAGAGCAGTAACATACCAAGACATAAGGCAACATAACATTTGTGCTTGCAATTATTTCTATTTTTTCCTTCTGCCCCCTTCCTTCTGCCTGTCTCATGCCCTAGCCTCAATCTATACAGTAAAGAAAGAAAAATAAAAGCATTTTCCCACTCTGTTTGTATTAACAATTTTAGTGTGACTCTTAGCCAATTCCATGTCTTCCTAAAAGTTACATGCTTCATATCCATGATGAAATTAACAGTCTACCAATACAAATGTATAGTTTTAGGTCTACAGACAGCATCTGTCGTCGTTCTGTCATTCTCTCAATAGAGGAAGCAGAGACCAAGCAGCAAGAACAGAACCACAAAAGTCTTGAAATCTACTATAGCAAGTGCTGGACTCCCTAAAACAACAAGTTTAAAAATAAACCAGGAAATGTTTGGGGTTTTTTTTTCTTCTCTGCAACAAAAAAATACACAGTTGTTATGGCTCCGCCGTGTGCTGGCCTCAACCAGGAAGGAAGCACTGGAGATGCCACTTTCATTTCCAGGAAAGAACAGCTTTTATCAATTCAGATGTCCTCTGGTGAAGAAGTACTAAACATACCTTAAACATTTTTCATGAGAATAGTTAGAGTTTTGAAGCTTACATGAATTAATAGATCAGATTCAATTGATTTCCTTTGTCACATGATAGATTTAATTTCTGCCATCTAAGACAAACCAGATTTAAAATATTAAGCTGGCTTGCACCATTTCATAAAGCCTCTCACTTGCCCCTGTATCATTTCATCCTTTGCAGTTGCATACCTTGATGTTGAATAACAGTCATGATCTCACTGACTCCTGAATTCAATCTACTGTCTTTATTTGGACAAGGTTCTCTACTAGTTAATATATACTGGCAAATATGGGAGAAATCCAATATGCTGTTATTTAGTTATACACTCATCATTTCAGAGGACTTAAATGTTTTGAAATGTTATGGTAATTTAAACGCATACTACATTTATTTAAATACTGACTTCCAGTAATCAGAAGGAACTTCCTCACATTGGTCTTAGCAGAATTTTCCTTCTAGATAAAAATTTATAAAAGAGGCAGGGCAGCAAGTTGCAATATACAACAAAACCAAGATAATCATTAACAGGATTTGAAAATCATGTATCTAAATAAAATCTGAGGCTGTATCTAATGCAAAAGGGCTACGTTCATATATTTTCCCACTGAACTCAGTGACCCTGCTTTAATTCTAGCTCTTGAAAATGGAGTAGACCGGAATTTTCCATCACAGTAACGAGAAATAAAATATCCCACCTCTGGTGTGAGTGCCTCAGTGCTGAGCAGCCATGTCACTCTCAGTAATCACTGAGGTATTCAGCTTAAAATGGAACAGTTCTAAAAAAAGCAGCTGAGGGAGACCCACCACAGCATACCCAACAGAATTCCCATTAAAACCTCCTGCCAGAATGGGAACCACAAGTTTACAATTTCAGTTCCTGAATTCTCGTAAAGATCACAACAGGAACTGTCCACCTCTCAAGTACAGAGTACAGAGCTGAGGCCACTGCAGGTGCAAGCATCCTTGGTCCTTCCCACTCCACACTTGGAATAAAAACTCTTGTGCTGTTCAGAGATAGAGATGGAATAGCCTTGGTGCAGGGTGGCAAGAATAATCTCTGAAAAGAGAGACTTCCTGGATTCCCACCTCACTTTCCAGGAATATCACTGCTCTATCCAACTGGAAAGAATGGCAGTAAGAAACATGGGGACACCTGCCTGATCCATGTTCTCTTTTTGCAGCTTGAAAGTTTGTGCACTAGACTGGAAAATGGAAATGGTGGGTTCAGTCCTACCAGACAGAAGAAGGAATATACTCCAAATCATGGGAATCCTAAACTTGCAAGGAATTACATTACAAAACCCCCTAAGCAACAATTACCCTTGGGCATTCTTTCTCCTTCTCCACTTTTATAGCTTACCAAATAATTTGTTTTTGTGAAAAAATAGCAGAAGCAAATCAGTCTGCTTTGCATCCAAAGAAACCAACATTTATTTCCCTTTAATTCACTGTAAAATTTTGGTTTATATTTTTGATGCAAAACAAATAAAAGTCGATGTTAATTCTCTATTCCTAAAGTTCCCACCTTTCCAATGAATGCTTATTACTTGACCCCATATGCCTCTAGGACTTTCTATCCTTGTTGAACTGCAGTGCCATCACAAATTAACTTAAAAGTGTTGTTTATGCCAGATGTTTAAATACATTTCAGGCCAACAGTACGTTTATTGAGGATTTTAAGTGCAATCAGCAACAAAGTGTGTATTTAAAAAATGTGACTGCAGTGGTTGTTTTTGGCATTCCTTGCTGAAAGCCTCTGCTGTGAGAGATGAAAATATCTGAACAGGCTTGCTCTGACCCACGTAATATGAGGAACTTTTCCTTACTATATTTGTCTATGAAAAAACTGCACCAGACTGATGGCATTTATAGCAAATCCTGCAGAATCACACACTTTTACAGCTTCCCTGCCTATTAAAGTTACTGGTTCCCATTCTACCCAGTCCATGAATTCACATGTAGGTCAGTTCCTTTTCCTGTCTCCTAGAAACATTAGTAAATCATGCTTTTGAAGGATTTGAATTTCTGTCTAGACTACAATTTATTTATTTATTTTAAGTAACTTGAGTCAACATTTTGAAGTTTGACAGCTCTACAGGTGAAATTGCTACAAAATCCAGTTGTAAAATATATCACTTCAATTTTCTTCCAGTCCTCATTCTGTGGCAGTAACACAGTGGGAAGTTTCTCTTGCTTAGAGGAAGAAAATCATAATTATTTAAAAGCAAATGGACATCCAGATCTACTCCATTTTTTTTCCCAGAAAAAATTAAACCAATATTAATGAGAATTCACAAAGTGTTACTTTAAAAACTATTTCTGAATAATTTGGACTCTTCACCTATGCAAACAGCTGTGTGTTCATTCAGAGTCTGTGACACTGAAGAGGCAAACAGACGCAAAATGGTAAATTCCAACAGACACAGATCACCTTAAAATATCATAAATCATGTTAGAATGAAAGGGATGGAAAATAATGAGGTTTTTTGGTTATTTTTTGTTTGTTTGTGGTATTTTTTTGTTTGTTTGTTTTTGTTTTTTGTTTGTTTGGGGGTTTTTTGTTTGTTTTTTGTTTGTTTGCTTGTTTTTTACCAAAGAAGAATATTCACATATATTTTAGAACTCAGACATACCATACATGCCATATGGCAGATTTAAAACCAGAGTAACACCATCTTTGGACAGTGCTTCAGCTTTTACATGTGTCCTAAGTGCAGTCAGAATTCTGGGCTCTTTCCTTTACTGGGAGGAAAGCCCTATAAATGACACACACCCTCTGTGGGACACGTCCAGTGCTGGCAGCCAAACTACCAGTCTGTTCTCCCAACACTCTTCCACATGCATAAAGAGCTTTAGGGCTGACACTGGGTCTTCAAAGTGCCTTCAAACCAGATTAATTCTTTTCACTGACTACAATGCTCAGGGTCCTGGGCTGGCCAGACACCTTTCAGGCCCTGGAAGGCAGCATAATGGCCCTACCTGTCCACCTGCACAGACTGGAACCAGCAGCCTTATTCAGTTTGACTGGGCTGAGCCAAACAGTCCTGAGACACAGCTTGGCATGTGGGCCAGTGCTCACAGCCAGAGAAATATATGGACTAGTGTAGAAATGACATTTTGATAATAAAAATGAGAAACAACTGTCTGAAAGAGAAATGACATCTCAAAGAACAAGAAGGATTTTAATGTACATATGCTACTAAATATTAATATTGATATTCCATGCTAAACTCCCCAGAAGACAGAAAGTACCAGTATTCAGCCTGACTCTACAGCCTAAATCCTGTTTTCAGTGCTTCTCTGAAGTTTCATAGAATCCATCTTACATGGCCATGGCAAGGAGTACTTGAAAACATATGGCCAACCTAGCATTTATTACTTGGTAACATAAAAAATTGCCCAAAAGTGTTCTGATCCTGTCCACGTGTGGATTGAAATATATACCATGGCTCAGATGCCCCAGACAGATATTTCATTCTTGTAGGATGGACTTCTCAAATGAGCATATTGTCATCCCAGATAACTTGAAAATTGCTCTGTTTCTTAACTAAACTGGCCATTAAATACATAATTTACATGAATATATGGGCACCTTTATGTGATAAAGCTGTGCATGCAACATTGCTTACATGATTTATTCTAGTATGGCTTTACATTTTTTACATTCTGGGGATCTTTGTACTGATAGCAAACAGTTGCATGAGGACACTGTCAGCAGAAGATGAAAAGCTGCCACTTGGCATAGGGAGGTTGGCATTTTATTGTAAAAGCACTAGGCAGGATTTTCAGAATAACTTTGCACTAGCCTTCCTGCTCACTTAAATCATTATTATCCAAGGAGGCAGACAGAAATAGCTGTAGGTAGGGTTACCCAGCATTTTTCATCAAAAGATTCAGCTTTTACTTGCTTATAACTCTTTCAGGTTGCAACTTCCAGGTATGCGAAACTGCTTTAGATTTCCTCTTATTTTTAAGCTTCCAGCTAAGAAAGAGAGGAACATAAAATGTCTTTGTTTGCTCATATTTGGGGAAAAAAAATCTTCAGTTTATCAAAACTTCTAATGCAATTGTGCTCAGGATCAGGATCTTAGTATATACCATGGATACAGATGTAGAAAGAAGAGGTAACTTCCTATGTTTTTTTCAACATAATCTGGAGTCAAATTGACCATTCTGAAGTATCTTCTTTCTGCTGCCAGCAAATATCTATGAAAATTACTGACAAACCATATTCTTCTTCTGGGTTTGTGTACACCAGAAGCCATTAAAGTACAGGAGTAGGAGTAAACTCCCAGAAGCTGAAGTTTTTTGATGCTGTGGAGCTAAAGGATGCAGCTCATCTGAATGATCATGTATGGATATGTATGATTCTGCTTTGTGTATTTCTAGATGGCTTCTTGAGGTGCCTTTCAGCCTCAGAATGTCAGTGTTTTCTTAACATGTTGAGCAATTACAAATTGCACACTTAAAATTTACACTAAGAAACCATTAAGGCTGCAATCTTGAGCACTCAAAAGCTGCAAAATACGGGTCTTCTACATAGACCCATTGTATCATGATAACTCTCCTCAATGACAAATGCAGAAATTGCTCCTGTCTCATTTAATGCCTAGTGAAGCTGGGGAAAGTCAGGGCTGTGGAAACAGCTGGGAATCTTTTCTCATCTGCTGCAGAGTGAGTAGCAAACCAGAAATGGACAAGAAAGAACAGTCTTGATCAGACAGTGAAAAGAGCCCTAAAAACTCTAACCTATTTCTGCCTTCACTGTGGAAGCCCTACTTAGAGCTTGCAAGTCACATGAATCTCTTCTATTACAGGTTACTGATATTATAGTCTTTCTCTATGGCAGTTGCAACTACAGCTGCAGCAATCAGGAGTTTGGCTTAGCTGGTTTCTGTGGGGCTCTTGTTAATCACGTATCACAACCAAATGACTTTGATATTAATATCTTTATATTCATTTCTCTTTTGTAAGATAGGTAAAGCAGTACTTTTTAACTTGAGAAGAGCATTTTGAAAATACATTACAAATGTCTACAAAACACTTTGATATTACAGTAACGAGTATCATAATAAAATCCATGAGGGAATGAAAAATTTTATATTCACAAGAGGGTTTAAGGGCTGTGCAGCGGGAAAGGCATGACACTAAATTATGGAGAGGAAGATACTGAACACAAGCCTGTTTAATGAGCACTGACCGTCATGGACACTGCATGAAGCAAGAGTGACTGCCTTACCAGCATGTGAAGGTAAATGATAAGATGCGATGTGCTTATGTAACAGCATGTAATGACAATTGTGATACATAAAAAGCATGGAGCCTTCCTCCAATGGTTTCTGTTTTCTAACTGATTTTAACATCTTCCTTTGAGGAAGACTTGACTTGTTACTAAAGGCCCCTGGGCCAATACATTTGAAAACCTGTCCCAGTGGTCTGATGGAATTGCAAAGTGGCTGATAAAACTTCACCAAGAGACGTACTAGGTGTACTGAGAGGTACTAGACTCTCTGTCACTTGTTCACATTAAAAAAACAGAGCAGCAAGTTCTGAAAAACTCTGAAAGGCCTGGACTCCTGGGGGACCAGCATTGATAAACCAGTATTCCTGGTTTGGGATATGGGGCATACCCATATGGGGTGGCATATGGGGTGCTACAAGGGTGTCTCAGACCCTACCAGTCCCTGTAATACAGGGCTACAGACCCAGTTCAGGCTGGCAAGTGGGAAGTGTCTAGCTCTTCAACACAGCTGCACTGAAATGGTTAGCTCTGAAAAAGGTTTTTTAAAAGCTGAGATTTGGTTTCAGAATTAGGCTTCTATAAATAGCCTGCTGTAATCTCACAATTACTGTCCCAGGCTATCTGGCTACACCTTTGTACTTTGTGCATTTGGAAGGACTAGAAGTAATTATTTTAAGTAAGAACTCTGTATCATACTTGCAGAATGTGCTGTGGGTTTAGAGGTTGGTGTGCTTCAAAGTAAGTTCTGCAGCCTTGGATAACTCAGTGTCCCTACTTAGAAATCTGTCACCAAAAGTTCATTATACTTACAATTACAATTTGAACACCAAAGGGCACAGAATAGATTGAAGTTTTTACTCTATTAAACCCTGGTGTATTTAGAAATACTGTTCCAGAAAAGGCTCTAATCCTCCTGCCACCACCACTGAAACTCCCAAAGAAGACAAGAATTTGAGGAAACAAATAATAACAACATAAGTAAACATCCTCCCACACTTCATCAATGTAGCTGACACTGCACTCCAATTAACAGCACGCAATATTCTAATAAACATTGAGAAGGAAAATTACCATAAAGGCATTTTCCTCTGTGCTTTTTTCTTTGGCCCTATGTAGCCTCTTAATACAGAGCAGAAATCAGGCTGTAAATACTCTGTTGCACTTGTTTATGACATTTGAAAGTGATTCTTTTCACTTTGTACTTGGGAAGTACTATCATCTACATGTGTTTATGTAGTGGAGATCTCAGCAAGAAAAAACCTGAAGTGTAAGAAAGACTGTCTCAAACATACTAGCCCAGTGCAAAGCAGCAAACATTTTATGTTGTTTTACTTAATACACATTTTTTTTGTCTCTCTCTCAGAGCTATCAAGTAGGAATGCAAGTTATTTGACTCAGATCTAAGACTCACTGAAGCCATCAGAAAGACTCAGTTCTGAAGCTTTCAAATGACAATGCTGAGGTCAATTATTTGAACCTGTACAGAACATTTTCTAATTTTGTGGGCTAATGAGTATCTGCATCTTTAGCATCCCAGCTTCAAGAATATACCACTCTGGGCCTTTGTCTAAAGAGCACTATATATGATGCAGCTGCCTGTTTTCCAAGTAATAATTCTAGACTGTGAGCAGTGGAATCAAGACTAGAGCAATAATTTCTGTGTTTTAAAAAAAATGGAACCGACACTCTTAATTTGATAGTTTTAGTGAATTTATCATTAAATTCATTGATGCATCTGCCTTTGTGGACCTTCAAAATATTGCAAGCCAGAATCCATTATGCTTTATTTGTATTGCTTTACAAGGAAAGCCTGGATTAAACTGATCCTTTACTTTTCTGCATTCATAGGAAAGTAGAAAAGTTATGGTTTTGATAACTGAGCCACTGTCAACATTCAATCCCTCTTATCCATCCCCAAATGCATCTTCTACAGCAAAAAACCCTTCATTACCAAAATTGTAAATCACCTTTGGACTAAATTAAACAAATTTATCTTCCTCTGGAACATAACAACAATGAAGAAAACAAGACATTTTGGGGTGTTTGAAATTTAATCTTCATCTACCTACATTTGCAGTCCTTCTGGTTTTTGGCAAGTTCAAAGCCAGGTCTACATTCACAGGCAACCCCACCTTTGGGTGTCTCCCGGCAGATGTGTGCACACCCATGATCTTTGTTCATACAGTTCATACCCTCTGTGGAAAAGGAAAGAAAAATAGAAAATATTAGTATTAAAATAAAATTGCAAAATAATTGTGCATATCCAGTCCTCCAATAATTTTATCTGTAACTTTTATTTTTCATCTGGACCATGTTCCACAAGATAAAAGAACAGAGCTGAAAGGAGATATATAGTCAACAGAACAATGTAATAAAAGACAAACCCACTCTGGGGCAAATATGAGCACTACTCTGTTTCATATAGAGACTTGTAATTTCTCTATTCTGTATCTATATTCTAATCTTTCATGAAAATATCAGGGATTTAAAGGATAGTCCAGGAGTTGTCTGTCCCACAGAGCTGAATAAGTGATCTCACTGCTATTTTTTTCCTTGTATAAATTCAATGGCTGTTACTGTCTGGTGCATTTTTATATGCCTGTTAATGTGCTTTATATTTTCTAACACACAAAATCTGCCAAATATTACAACCAAGCATTTTTGCTTGGATCCATTTCTTTGTTATTTGTTTTACATCTCAATTCTCTGTCATCCACCATAAACACAGCACATCTCCAACAAACCTACTACCACTTTTGTCTTTGACTCTATTAAACAAAACACACCAGCTGTTCAACAAGCATCCAAGTGCCATGGGTGGACTCCTGCTAATGTTTATGCCAAGGAATAATATCAACCAGCTTTCTTTTAATCATCACAGAGACAAATTTATCTTTCTAAACCATGTCAGTGATTTAGGCTCTAGGAGTATAAGTTGTATTCAGTATCTTTCATTACCGTGTTAATTCAAATCCCACATATTCACAGAAATCTTGAACTCAGTTCTTATGGGTCAGCATCTAACATTCCTTGTGTGAACGAAGGCTAGCTAGATTTGCATTACAAAGCCTTCCCAGACTTCCCCTTGGATATCTGACCTGTAAAGGAGAGACAAATTCTCTCAGAATACACTGGCAGAGAATTCACATTGTAACTCAGCTTGCTACACTGGAAACTGCATGTGTTGCCCAAAACACTGCTGTAAGCAACTTCAGGGTGGACTCTGCAACTTATTTGGCACTTTGCAATGCATCTGTTCTCATCTATTCTAGGCTAATTTCTCAAAACTACTACAGTGCAAAATGGTCAACTTAAATCTAAAGTGCCAGTGTATTGCAAGTAAAAGTTTTTTTGTGCCTAGAATTTTGAGGAGGCAACGCTACAGAAAGTCAGTCAGAGATTGCCTCAGGGAGAGAGAAGTTAACAGCTTCAAGAAGTTATTCACACTGTTCAGCTTTACCTCCGAGAGGTTGGTATTAGCAGAGTAATGAAAAACACACATCACCAGTCTGATTGGGTATTTTTGTTCACCTCTCCTACAAAACACACCAGGGTCTTAAATCTCACCGCCTATGAAAACCAATATTATGCACAACAGATGCATTTATTTCTTCTAAATTGCCCTCTGTATTGTCCTTGAGCCCAAAAACTTGCCAAAAAATAGTAAGTTACTATAACAAAGTAAGTTATTTGTAAACTGCAGCCTGGACAACAGATGCTACCCTGAGATACAATACGCACTACATGCTATAATATACCATCCTACACATCAAAGAGAGGTATGAACGCTTTGTTGGACTGAACAGATACAAGAAACCTGGGAATGGCCTTATTGAAGGGTTGGAGGCATTTTATAATCTCTTTCTCTCCACTTCTCCCAACAAAGGATTTCAGACACAATGTGTTTGACAAACTGCATTCCTGTGCACTGTGCTATGCTCCGAAAGGGATCTGGGAAAGATAACACATGGCTGATTGAGTTCCACTGCCCAGGCTCTGAGAAGAGAGGAATTATAGAGATGAAAGCAGATATTTAATAGCCTACAAGTGTAATCAAGCAAGTGATCTTTCAGTGTTTACTTGCAGATACTGAATCTCTGCCTTTATGGGAAGACAGAAATTGTGCACTGCTGAAAGTATTGGGAGAAATTGAAGATCAAAATCATTAGAAACAAAAGTGATCCTGGTAGTTGTGTGTAAGACCACAATATTTTAGTTACTATATTAATTATTCCGTCTGTTCTATTAATCAGAGTTGTCTAAAAACTATTTCAGTTGCATGTTCAGATGGAGAACACCATAGAAATCTGCTGAGCCTGAAAATCATTCTTTTATAAAATATAATGGTGAAATGAAAGACCATTATTTTTCAGTCATAAGCTGGAGCTCATGCACAACAAAAATTCTCATTTCAGTATTTTTCAAAATACCTAAAAATTAAATTACAAATAGTTTCCTAAGCAAAACCTTTTTAGCCTGAAAATATTAGTGAAATAAGAATGCAGTAAGTTAATATTTTACCTTGCTAAAAATGCCAAAAAAGGTGTCAATTTACAAATAATTTTAATAATTCAAAATTCAAAATTTTCTGCAGATACAGTATTTGTCCAGATGCTGTCTCTATCAATCTACATACACAAATAATTTATGAATCACCATTGATAAAGTTTACTTTTTTGCTAATTGACTCTTGAGGGAATACCGAATCTTTAATGATATGGCACATAAGTCACGCTAAAAATACAATAATATGTTAAGTATCTTTCTAGAACTAATATTAGTTTCTATACAAATGCATATGAATAGGAGAGAAAACTACTCCTAAAATGACTTTGTTCAGTATTCTCTTGAGTAGGATGTAGTCCAGACTTTAAAATAGACTAAAAAAACATAAACCACTTCTAGTATTTTCCTATAAGAACGTGCACTGCTGAGTTCACACTGCTGCCACAGGAGCAGTAAGATGTTTAAGATATCATTTCTCCTTGCTTGTGCCCCCTGAGAAAGTAAGCTTTGCAATATTTTAGTTAATGTTTAGCAGCGACATAATGCACACATGCTTTTTCCATAAGGGGTACAGAGTGTGAATAACACCATGGGAAAATTTTCCCTAATGTTAAAGGGGGATTTAAGCCTCTCAGTGCCTGCCTTGCTGCTCAGCCTCAGGACAACGGGTGACCCAAGGAGGAGGTGAGCAGTGTGCTCCAGCCTCATAATCGAGGGCAAACTTTATTTATTTGCAGAAAGGGGTGGAAAACTACCCATTCAAATAAAAAAAAAAATTGCAGGGGATTCTGCTGTTCATTTATCTATTTGAAGTTTTTATCACCATCAGGCCCAACTCAGCAGATGGGTCCTGGCACCAAGAGGTGCCCTGTGCTTCTCATGTTGTCCCTCGAGCTGACTAATGCAGGCCAGAAATAGGAGAGAGAGGGAGAACACCCATGGAACTATTGGAGGCCTCTCCCAAGTAAGTACAGTATTATGCCCACAGCACTTTTACCTCGATCTGCTGCACAGCCTGTGCAAAGTATCAGACAATGGATCTTCCATCCAAGCCCCAACAAGAAGGTATTTACAAAACTATTTACAGAACTTATGACCACCCTTTCTCTCCATGGTGTGCACATCTGCCTTGCTCTGGTTTGGAACACAAGGAGCTGCTCCCAGCCTGTCTTGATTTTTGCAGTGCTTAGTGTGTCCCAGCTTCTAGAACTGATGGGACTATGGGTCAAGTGAAAAGCCATGGTTCCCAAATGAAGGGAAAGATTAAGTGTTGATAAGAGAGTTGATAAGAGAGAAGTCTGTACTCACACAGAGTACATACATACAAAATCCTTAATGAGCATGACACTAAAATGTCCAGTTGAAATGTTCTAGGTTTTACACATTAACTGTTCATAAAAGCAGTGTCTTAATCCCAAATGCTGTTACTCAAGGTAATCTCTAAAGCCAGCACAAGAATGGGTGCATGTCTCTTAAGCAGTGCTGGCAGACAGTCAAATAAACTTTTGAAACACAGACACATTCTCAGCAAATTCACCTTACAGACAGCAAAACAAAATCCAATGGAAAATATAAACAGGAAGGGAAATGTCACTTAAGAAAAGAAAACAGTGATCTAATTAAACTAAATCCTCTCTCAGCATTTTAGATATGACTTGAGAAACTCTATTGCCTTCCTGGATTTTTTCCTGACTCTAAGTTACAAAAGATTGCTCATGGGAGAGTGACAGCAACTTTTATGTATATCCACAGTCCACACTCATTTTTGTTCGTGGCCTAGAAGAGATTTGGATGTGAGTCTACTACGTTAATCCAGTCTGCCACTTAGTTATCACAAATCTTTTAATAGTGCAGTTCTGCAAAACGTTCAGTCTGATATAATGGCCTCTCCATTGTATTATGCTCTAAAAATGTTTTCAGCTCAATGGCCCTGAAAGTGCTTGAATCAGGCTGACTGTGACAACTAAAGCATGGATCAGCCTTTATTTCTCATCAACACTGTCTGTTCTGATCTTAATTAAGACTTTTAGCAATTATTTTACCATGTGGCTCATCATCTTTGCTTAGATTATCCTCTATGTTGCCATGATTTCACTTACTCTGTATTTATATTGCTGCTGTTTTTATACATGCTGAAAAGCGCCGATTCCAAACACGATCTGAAAAAGACCGCTTTAAATTGCATCAATAATTTTCAGAATATTTTCAGACTATATGTGCTTGAATGTCCTAAGAAGATACAGGAAATCTTGAACTTAATCCATACATACACACTGTATATTTGTACGACATGCCCAGCAGCATCTGCATAATTGACACTCAGTCTTGAAAACTACATAATCACATTATCCTTTCTTGTTGATAAGTTAGTTTTAACACAAGGTACACAGTGAGATCTGTTATTAAGTTGCACCATATATACGATATATCTTCAGTAACAGAGAGAGGAAAAAATACAAGAGGAAACAAGCATTCTCATTTTACTTATTCTGTAAACTATTAGTATCATAGCAATTTCTTTTTTGTTCTCTTTTTAAAAATTGTGTAAGAAACTACAGTGCTACAATAAAACACACTGGTCAATGACCAGGCAGTTTAGAAAACTGACAAAGACAACTCCTCTCACAGAGTTCTTACTCTGTGAGGAATGGAAGTCAACCAAAAGACACCACGATTCTGATGGAGACAGGAACATGATGTTGGTGAAAATGTGAGATGGCTGTTCTAAGCCATATGGTACATTATGTATGTATGTTTTTGTCACATAGAAACAGACTGTTAACCTTTTGTCTGACATGTGGAAAGCAGCTCCCCATCTACACCTGGGAGTGTCCCTGCCTTTGCCTTCTAACTCCGGGATCTCGTGTGCATCCCAAGGGTGATGAAAATCAGCATTTGGCTAAACAATCCAATTAGAGTCAACAAATACATATGGTCAGATCTTAGGACCATTAAAGCCAAAGGACTGTTTTCCAACACACTGGATCTGACCTTTATGCTGCACAGTTGCATCAGATCTTCTGGACATTTCTGGCTCCCTAATAAAAACCCAGTTCTGGGATGTGAGGAATGTCTGGGTGACCTCTGCTCCCCAGTGAGAGAAATAAGATGTTTTCATCTCAAAACAGAATGTCTTTTCTTGACGATCAAAACCCCCACCAAGATTTGCTCTCTTCAGCAAGAAAATGGAGGGTGAAACTAATTGGCTGAGGCAGGTGCCCTTTCTCAGCTGATCACAACACCACAGGTACAAAAGCATCTATCTAGGAACAGACTTTCAGAGCTTAGTAAGAAACCCCACATTGGGCATGCTGGAAATGTAATCATCTATATGAACATCTAATCTTTTTCATCTTGTTATCTGAATTAACACAACATTTTCTTACCATCCTCATTCCTGAAATAAGTTACTTGGTTCTGCCTAAAATTTTAGGAAAAAATAGGTTTTTTCAGTGACTACAACTCACCCCAACAGAGGTTGGAAAGAAAACAAATAAAGCAGGCAAACTGACCCAAGGAAACAGAATTCTACACTATTAAGTATGTTGTCTGGAGACATCTTGGACATAGCATAAGAAAACAGCTGCTGGGTATATTATAAAATAAACAAATTCAAGTTTGTTTAGCAAT
The DNA here is from genome assembly GCF_014805655.1 of Passer montanus. Classification (NCBI taxonomy): domain Eukaryota; kingdom Metazoa; phylum Chordata; class Aves; order Passeriformes; family Passeridae; genus Passer; species Passer montanus. The sequence continues at coordinate 2,511,503 of NW_024357170.1, read as the reverse complement.
TACATGTCTTTTCAATTTGGATCTGAAATGTGCTTAAGGCCAGCATCTTCAGAAGGCAGACTTGCAGTCTGATCTCTGACAAGATGTTCCTGCTCTGAGTGGCAGCCAGAAAACCACATGGAGAGGGTTTTTGTCTTGAGATTTAGAAATGGGAATGTATCAGAGTATAACTTCATTCTTTCAGCAGTAAGAGCACAGATCTACAGTTCTGCAAAGGTGCTGTGCTGTGGTTTCAGGAGAATGATGAGAATGAATGGACCAAGTTTAAGAGAGAAACCATGGAAGTAGAGAAAGAAAACAGATGCCAAAATTCCCAGAAAATGTCATCAGTTCTCACAGGACCAAGAAGAGAATAAAGAAGACTGGCTGAAATCCATCCCATGGTGGTTGTGATCAACTTGTGACTATATGATGGCTTTTTGGTGAACACATGAAAGAAGGTCTGCAATCTCAATCTGCTTTCCACATTGAGGAGCTACCAAGAGAAGCTGAGGCTTGCTGAAACTGTTTTCAATAGTCTCTGTTACCTTCTCACACATAAATATGGATTATCTGGGGAAAAAAATAAATCTGCAAGATAGCCCAGAAACTGTGTGCCAATGCTGTTGTGGCAGAATCAACTGAGTCTCTGCCAGTATAGACTTGCCACCTCATGTTAAAGGGAAATAAATGGTAAGGGATGAAAAAGGTAAGGACAAGAAAGGAAAGAGAAACAAAACACAGATAGCACTACAACCTGCTTTTAACTTTGCTTCATCTTTAAATAGCAATTCCTTAAAGAGTAAAGCAAAGCAGGGAGGTTTTCAGGGAGTCACTGCCACATGATGTCCCTGGGCAGATGGGGGTGACCATGAGGGGAGACCCAGCCATGCAGGAAGCAGAGGAGGGAAATGCACTTTCTGCATCTGAGTCTTCACCACCACTCTCCTATTTCTTGGTGCCTTGGTGGGAGCAAATAAACCTGGAGCGGTTTGGCTATCCCGAGCACTACGGTTGTAGTACTACAGCAGAGTCAGTGAAGGACAGCATCACCTTCAGCTTGAGCACCTTCAGCTGGGCAGGGGTAGTGGAACAATCACCTGAGCCCACTCTGGGGTCTCAAGCACTCACTCACAAAAGCAGGATTGAGGAAATACAAAGAAATCCAGAGTTGGCACAAGAATAAGAAACTTGCAGGGTTTTTTTAAAAAAAAATATTCATATGAGGTCTTTGGGCCTCTTAGCATACTAGAGCTAGGAAAACTTGTCTCACTCTTTTCTAGAATCTCTCTCTTAGTACCTGATTATAACATGGGAAAATTGTAAAGCAGAAGATCAGAAAATGGCAAGAAAATGTTTTTTTCCCTTCCTGGTCACAAGAAAATTCAGTATTTAATCAAATATTCATTACCTCTACCAAGTGAGACTTCTCACAAAGATGTAGCAAAGTTTTTAGGTCTCCAATAGAAAGACTTAAAATAATCTCAGAGAGCAGACACTTTTCACAAACAGAAATTTGAAAAATCAATTGAAAAGATGGCTTTTCATTACTGTTTCATGAGAAGGTTTTGAGCAGGTTCTAAGCAAAAATTAAATAATGACAGTATCATTTGTGTAAAGATAAGGCAAGCAGTGGGAGGATAGGACTAAAAAACCCAACTAAAATATTGCGATTTCTTCCTTCTTCTGCAATATGCCCAACTGACACGAGACAGACATGACATAGAAATATTCTAGAAATATTTCTAATAAAATATCTTAAATATTTCTAGGGCAGTTTTCAAACACATAGAATACATTCAGATAGATGGAATAAGACTAAATATTTCAATAACACATTCCTTTGCAGGAGCTCCTTCACATCTCAAACTTTTCCAAGAACAATTTCACAACTTCTTGCAAAATCATGTAATTAGCAAAATGATACATGGCATTATAGCATAGGGATCTAGATATATTATGTACTGTATTAGGTGTATGTATCATTATATATATGTAGTAATCTTTATATATAATGAATATTCATAATTATTTGTGATTCTATATGTACTAATGCATATATAACCTATTTAAACTCAAGAATATGTTCTGCAAGGAAAGAAAGTTGTTCACTCTTCTCCAGGTAAATACAGTGCATCATTTTTGTAGTAGGGCTAAACATGATCAAGATCTAAACCTCATTCTGTTCCTTTGTTTCTTACCAAATAAAAAAATCACTGTGGTGCTAAGGAATTCCTTAACTTGCCCCCATGCTCACTAAGTTAGTTACACTTGTCAAGGATAAGGACTAAGCAACACAGTTTCCAGCTTCCTGTTCAGTTTTAGAGTGTCAGTTCAGCTCTGGAAAGCTGATTGTGAAGCAATATATATAGGTAGCTGTGCTGTAGTCCACAGAGCTTCACATTTTCATCAAGATTTTGTCATTTTGTCAGCAGAAAAATCCAGTGGTCAAAGTTATTGTCCAACAACCAAACAGCTGATTTTTACCAGTTCTGGTGACTACCAGAAAGGTCAAATGCAACTTAGAACCAAAATATTAATGGTGTATTTGGCGCCAGAGAGTTAACCACAATTTCTCTCAAAAATAAGACAGTGGCTATATTTAAGTGGTACATTTACACACAACACAAGTTCATTTTAGGTGCAAAGTGTTCAAGTCCCAGGGTTTGTACAGCCCACTTCCATGCAGCCTTGGCGTGCAGGAGTTAAGTTTGTTCCTTGGAGACATCAAACAGGAAGGTGTGCACTTGGGTGCTAGAAAAAGCACCACAGAGAGCAGAATGGATTTCAAACATTCCCAAGTTCAATACATTCCCTTCTCCTTTTTCTTACAAAAACACAGATATATTTCACAGAAGAGTCTCTGAGAAATAAAGTAATCCATTTTAGAACTGCAGTGGAGTCAAAAAGAATGAAAGTGTACTGTGCCTTAGAAAATGCTATCGCTTCTAAATGCTAATATAGCAGGATTTTACATACCTGAAGACAACAAAGATGAAATATGAAAGCCAAGATATATGTTTGCAAACTGCCTTGTGAGAAAGTAATTCAATTTCCTATCAAAATGTGTTAAGATGTGTGTAGTGTCTGTGGTAAAAGCAATGTTATCTGGTGTACTGACATAACTAAATAACTACTTTAATAAGCTCAGTGTTTGACTCCTCCAGGCTCCTCTGTCTCCTGATTGATCATTTAGAGAGTCTTGTCCTAGAGCTCATAAATTTCAAAATTCTTTCAACTTTTTTTTGTCTTTCTGATCAAAGAAATGTTTATGTATCCTTCCCATACTGTGTCTCTTTAAACCATTGGCTTTTTCAAAGTGTTTTTTTTTTTTTAACACCATAATGTGATGTACACAGAGAGGTAAATGATGTCAGAATCCTTTCTGCCCCAAACCAGTCTGCAAATCTTCAGAAAAGCAAAGTTCACGGGTGCCTTTAAAAGGGGCACAATCTGTTTGTGCTTAAAAGAAAGTCCCCCTTTTTTTTGTGTGTGCAGAATAACAATGCCAGAATGTGTTATTCCAAAGAACTGTTGCCATGGTGATGCCATCAATAACATCATTTTCTGCATCCTTGTCCTTTAAACATATAAGGAACGCAACAAGCATTGGTAAATGTGAAAAAAGAACAATTACCTTTTCTTTCTCAACTGCAGAGGAAGCCTTTATTCACCTCATCAATAGAAAATTATGTAGAAAAGAATAATAAAGACTGTTACAAGGAGCACCAAGAAGCCTATTAGTGACAAAGGCTTTTTTTTTCCTTTCCATGAATAATTAAAGCTCTTCAAGAAGAAATCAGCCCAGGCTAAGGACCCTTTGCAAGCTTTAGATGGTAAAACAAACATTTGACTATACAAGGATTTCCCTTTCATGCACCTTTCCAAGGAAAACCAACTAAAATCCAGAGTGAAATGAGAGAGAGACAACCCAGAGAAACATCTGCTGCAATTAAATTTACAGAACCCTGCTCATTCACCTAAAAGACTCATAACAAAAAGAGCTAGACTACTGACAGAATCAATACAAATTTCAAGCCAGCAGGTTAAAGTTGTCTATAGTGGGAAACTTGGGCTTTTAAAGTCACATAATAACAGGAAACTATTCCAATTCTGTACAAATGGGGGAAACAGGATTTCAACACTGGATGTGTTACCAAACAGTTGGAAAACACTGTTCAGTTTAAAACCTCAATGGCCAAAGCAAAATGGTAGATACACTTCCTCAACAAAGTCACTTCATAAGTAATGGAACCTTTACCAAAGCAGGATTTGACTGCAGAGACTTTTAAGAGCCATATAGCAAATAATTAGGAAGTGCTTCTGAGCCATTACACTTTTGTCATGACTCTGATGGTGATGTTCAAACAGGGGCCCTGAATGTGCTGCTTGGTGCTTTCTACATAAAGTAAAGGTCAATGTATTGTGCACTGGCTTGTTTGTATCTTTTGGACCTTTCTTTCTGTACCTATCCTAGCATAAGAAGCTGAAGGTGGGGATGGAAAACCTCCTGCTTCCTTCTCCTTGCCTCTAAGTAGTAAAAGGGACATGTAAGAGAAAAGCGTGGAGGAAAGCAAGAAAGGAGTAATGTGAGTTGGAGAGTTCCTCACTCAATGAGGAATGTGCATGTCCCATAGATGAAAGGGCTAGTAGGGTTAATGGCAGCAAAAATACATAGAAAATGGATCAGATTTAAAGCACTAACATGGATTTACTAAGATCATGCAATTTCAAGCTCTTGAGCTGAATTTGAGTAGTTTATGAGTAAAAGACAAGAAGTTAACCATATGGCCACATTTACAATGGAAAGTTTGTGCTAGTTAGGAAAGGGAATTCAAGATGTTTGAATCTTTTCCTGCACACATGATCTTACAAAGCCATTTGATTTCTCACTGCTTCTCCCTCTACCTTTAAGGAGAGATAATGCTTGCTCATTTTGGATAGCTCCTTCAGCTTTCCACTTGTCACTGTGGAAATCCTATAGAATTTGTGACCCATTAAAGAGGAACAACAAATGGAGATGGTGGGAACCAACTATTTTCCCTTCTATTTAGAGCTTCTGCAATGTTTTAAAGTGCTCCTCTATTCACTTCAGTTTAAATGCTAACACTGACTGGGTTCTCTTTAATGGAAAAAGAGCTTCCACCTTCTTTCTAGATTTCAACACATTTAGGAATTGTTTAGAAAATCCTGTGGAAAGACTTTAATACGGCAGCTGATGGTCTAAACCAGCTTCTGAGGGACTATTCACCAAAGTCCCCAGAAAACAACAATTAGTGAAATCTGTTTCTCAGTATCCAAACATTACTCTTTATCTCTTAAGCCAAAGGAATAAAAGACAAATTCCTGGAAGGAAATGTTATGATTCCCTTCCCTTCTGACTTGCCTGAGACTTGGAAAGAAAATGTAATTTTCTTTCTTTCTTTTCTCTCTTTGTAATTTCCTAGTTGGCTTTAATAGACTGAAAGCTGAAAGGCATTCCCAGTTTACCAGTCCCTCAGGTCAATACTCCTGCATGGCTGTTAAGAAAACAAACCAATTGTTTTGATGAATCGTTAAAAGCCTCTTGAACTCCTCTGAGATCATTTCAAGGCCACTGGAAGTTTATATGCCTAATTTATGAAGTAAGTATTAAAAGTGTAGATGTGTCTTATTAAGCAAGAGTTTCCTAACTCTGCTGAACTCTGTGACTGAAAGGACACTTAGTATTGCTTGTAGGTTACCTCAGAACGCATGCAATACATAAGGGTCACTTCAGTGTGATACCGTTCTTACACAGCTCTTTGAGAACATCTCCTCTAATTTTTATTCTGAAGAGAGAAGAAAGCTACTAGGATGAGATAGTTTAAAAGATATTGTATATTAAGCCAGTACTTACAACATTGTTCTCCTTCACCAGTAATTAAAAAAAAATTCTTCACAATAATCAGGTATTACCTAAATCATTCCTTTTTTTCTGTCCCCTGAATCCTCAGATGGAATTTCCTCTATTTGATCCTGTGCAATTGTACATTTTTAAGGCAGAAGCAGAAGGAATGATGTTTAAAAAAAAAATGAATCAAACTTATGCTAACCTATTCTAAATACTAATGGCGCTTCTCAAAAGAGAAAGATCTTACCATCTAGGAATTCCTATTAGGAATATTTGCAGAAAAGCCTGAAGATGAAACCTAACGTCCATAGTGGCCTGTGGCTGGATTGTGACAAAAATAAAGCCAGCTATATAATACTGTAATCTGATTAAAACTTCAGATTTTTAAGGCCTCTGCAAGGATTCATTCACCTGTACATAATCACGATTTCCACTTGAAGGGGTGTATTTGCCCTATACTTAGATCACAAAATTATTCTTTAAATGTTCTCAAAGATGGCACTGAAAAGACTTAATGACAAGTTTTTTGGCCGCAACCTGCAAAACAAAAGCTAGCAAATATGTCTTACAGCTGTTCTTTCATCACCATGGAGGTAACAGAGTAGATGTTTTGTGACACATCTATGCTAAGAAACTTGCCAGATCCTCGGCTGAGAGAAAAATGAAAGCTGTAAGTGTGTGAACATTTCCCAAATGAGATCTGGGTCTTAGAAGCAAAATAAGGAGCTGATGGAGGCTGTACAGGCATGAAGGGACAGTCAGTCATTGTCCCTGAGTCAGAGGCCTGCAGGAAACATGAGGAATAATGCTGGCACTCAGCATATAAGCAGTCAGTAGACAGGGTAACAGTCTATGCTGGAGAAGGAAAGGCAAGCCCCATCAAGGGAAGGAAAGCAAAGGTGTTTTTGATGAAGTGCTGGAAGTGATCTAGAGTGGATAAGAAATAGGGAAGGTAGTGTGCTTAATAGGCCAGTAAGCTACATTCCTTGCACCTAGAAAAACAGGAAAACACCCAGAAGAAAACACTGAAAAAGTAGGATAATGGAGTAATAAGTGGAAAGGCCAGCAGACAGAAGCATTCACTGTCCAGAGTCTTCAGGCTCACCAGGAAAAGGTATGCCACTGAGTTTTCCCACATTCCTCAATGACAGGACATGACAATTGCTTACATGTCACTAAAGTTCTTGGCTTGACAATATGTATGCATTCCAACATCTCTAATGCAGTTTCACGGGAAAGCTTGACTTCATCTACTACATGCTCACCACATCTCTGTGTGCCCAGGCTGCTTGTGGGATGATATCACACTGAAAAAACATAAGCATTCTTCTCTGCCATTGGCATAAGGGCCATCATTATCAATATCCAGCAAAGCATAACACTGGAAACTCTGTATGTTTAGAAGCAAAGTACTGGGCAAACAACCTGTGATACAAACAAGAGTTTCAGACTCCAGGTAAGGTAAGATACTGAGATCAGCATTCTTGAATCCTTATGAAGTGAAGTTCTTTCTGGATTTGACAGTATGTTTCTAACTGGCTGTGTTATTACTATAACTTGGAATTATTTGTAAATCTGGAAAGTTCCCACAGGGTGTCATCTGTAAACCATTTTATTACATGTCATATTGTTGGGTTTGGGCATCACTCATGGGCTTTTTCCTACACTCATTGAAACAATGAAAAAGGGAGAGAACACATACTCGGGCCTGCCTTCAAATTTAAAAATCCAGTTTGATGGTAATCCAAATCCTAGAAAATTACAGAGTACCACAATCTGAATTAAATACAACATATGCAGAATAAGCTCCATCTACATCACTTGGCCAGCCAAGGAAGAAAACAAAATGCTATTTGAGGATGTGTGTTTACCAGGCTGGAAATGCTCCCTCTTTGTTATTCCAAAAGTGATGAAGAAGACTGGTCAAGTGGTGGGTGCCAGAGAGCAAAACTGGTACAGCATCCCCTAAGCCTTTCAGAGCTGCTACAGGAAATCTTTCTTCTTCCCCTCTGACTGCAATTCTTCTGTGAAACTGCTTTTATGACCTTGCCTTCACAAGTTGCTCGTGCAGGTTTATAGGTCTGGCACATTTGCTAACGAGGGTATGTCCCACCCCAGACTAACAACATTGAACTTCCCAGCACTAGGAAGCCATTCCACATGATTTATAACATGCGGCTCCACAATGATACCACTGAATTTCCATCTCCAACTTCATGGCGTGAGCAAACAGACAGAGATTCTCCTTCTGTTATGAAACCCTACTGGCAGCCACTCTACTTTCTCCCTTCATTATGGCAATTGCCATATTTCATAAGTACTGAAAGAGTTGTTGTTACTTTTGACCCTGACTTTTGTCTCCCTGATCTTCTCTCTTGCATGCAAGTTCTACTGATGGCAATTAGGAAATAATAAGGAATCTAAGAGCAATGTTAGGAAATTATAAATGAGTAGTAGTTTGTAAGAGGCTTTGCACTAACATGTTTTTCTAAGATGACATTTGCACACACATTCCTACCAAAGAGGGGGTTTTGATGAAATGTTGAGCAAGCTTAGATTGATAATTTAGAAGTCATTGCTCTTTGCATGGAATTTATGATGTTTCAAGAGCCTTTAGATACAAAAGGGACACTACAACACATTAACCAATGGCAATCTTTTTACTTAGCACAGAACCTCCACTTAATTTCCTCAATGGAGGACTAGCTAGGAAGTGGTCTCCATTTGAACAGAAAAGAAAATTTGGTTGAACTAAGCCACTAATGTCAGAAGAAAAAGGAAACTGGAAAATTATTTTGTGGTCCTTAATGACAAGTTATCCTAGAAGAAGTCCCTGAGGAAAGCATATGAAAGGACTTCTGAATGAAACTGGCTGTTTGGACAGAAAATTATACAGGTTCCTTCATCTAAGATGGTGCAAGCCGCTTGCTGAATGATTACTGCAGCTATTGGTTCATTGTGAATATACAATAGATGAATTTATTGTCATTCTGTATAAACTACCCTTCTTTTTGTCACTGAAAATTATACAACGGGTTGTGATAGCCTGACACAGCTAATTAAGAACAAATCGTGAAAGCTTAGTTTTTAATGATCACTTCTACATAGATACCTTTTCAAGACAAACAAGTAGTGGACAGATTTGTTACCAATGGAAAGTATTCTATTTCATTTAATTCTGACTTCTTTGGATCTGTAATATCTTTTCAGAGTTTAAAACTGAAGAAGTGAAGTAATTTCTCATATTCTCAAACAAAGTCAAAGGCCTCACATTTTCTAGGAGTAAGGATAAATTAATATGCATTCCTATTCCATGCAGTGACAAAAGGAATCAGTATTATAGGGAGCAGAACAGACCTCCTGCAATCCATGAGGAGGCACAGAACAAGAGGAAATGGTCCCAAGCTGTGTGAAGGCAGGTTCAGGTTGGCCATCAGAAAGAATGTCTTCACTGAAGGGGCTGTGGGGCATTGGAAGGGGCTGCCCAGGGAGGTGGGGGAATCCTCGTCCCTGCAGGTGTCCAAGAAATGACTGGATGTGGCACTCAGTGCTCTGGGCTGGTTGATTAAGGTGGGGATCAACCATAGGTTGGATTTGATGGTCTTGATGGTCTTTTCCAAACGAAATTATTCTGTAATTATGACTGTTTTCAATATCTTCAGAAGTTTTTTGAACAGGCAGGAACTGATCCCAGGAGGTTCCACCTGGACACAAGGCAGAACTTCTTCCCTGGACAGTGACTGAGCACTGAACAGATTTTGCAGAGACGGTGTGGAGTCTCCTCACTGGGGATATTCCAGACCCCTCTGGACACAATCCTAGGCCCTGTGCTCTGGGCTGGCCCTGCTTGAGGTGAGGCTCAGACCCTATGAACCCTGTGGGCCCTTCCAGCCTGAGCCATTCTGTGATTCTCTGATTCAAAGGATAATAAAGAAGTTTGAAGAAAATTAAACAGCATTGTTTTCATAGTAAGTCTAATTAAGTCAGTGATTTCAATTGCTACTTCTCACAGCAAAAATATTTTTTCCCAGAAATTTACAAACCAACTGCATTTTACATGAACAAACAGTAAACCCAAATTTGAGACTACTTAGATTACAGTACTAACTCCAAAGAAACTAAGGGATGTGAAAGTGGGAAATCTGTGTTTTTCCAATCCATCTCAAATAGTTTCTGTCTCTAGAAGAAATGTAGTCTCTCTTTTCTCCTTGCATGGTAAAGGAGGAGAAATAAACTCCCTTAGAAGTCAGAATCTCTCTTGGACACACGACATTAAATGCAGAGACAATGTTCCAGTGCCTCATTTCCCTCAGCTTTTTATAGAGTTTTTGGTGAGCTACAACTTTGCCAACATGATGTCAGATGAATGTATTTTAAAAGATGATAGAATGTGTTCACTGTGCTGGAGAACAGTCTTCTATCATGCTAGTTTTATGTCTCACACACAAAAATTCTTCCTCATATCAAGTTTGAATCTATTAGTTCATAACCATTACCTCTTGTCCTATTGCAATAGGTCCTGCTAAGATCTTTGTCTTTCTTATAACCACCCCTTAAAAGTACTGAAACATTGCAATAAGGTCTTCCCAGAGCCTTCTCTTCTCCAGGCTGAACAACCCTAAATCTCCCACTCTGTCTTCACAGGAGAGGTGTTCTGTACCTCTGATCATTTTTGTGGCCTCCCTCTGGACCTGCTCCAAAGTTCCATGTCATCTAACACACTTAATACCATAAAGATGCAAAAAAAGGCTTGGACATAACTTTAAGAAATTATGACTGAACATTCCTATGACTAAGAGATTATAAAAAATGCATGTGAATCTCTGTTCAAGTGTTTGACCAAGACAACAGCCTAGTATGGGATGACCAAAGAAAACATTATTTGTTTCAAAGGAGTATAGTTGTTGTGGATTTAGAAAAAAAACCAAACAAACCCAAAACAAACAAAACAACTGTCCAGCATCCAGGCTACTCTGCTTCACCTCAGTTAAACTATGATGTTCTTGTCCCGTGCAATGTACAACACTGAAGAAAAAGGCTCCTTAGCAAAAGATTTCACACCCAGAGATACCAATTACAAAATACAGCAGAAAAGCTGACATCTATTTCATTCAAAAAGTGCAACAACTACAACTGGAGCATCTACCAATGCTTTCTCCCAGACTTCAAATACTTTTTTCCTACTATTCTTAGTCTTCCCTGCCACCAGGACCACTGGTGACAATTTAGGCCATGGTTGTGCTTCACCTTTAAGTGTTCACATCAGTCTATGCAAGTACCAAGATATGTAGGTATCAATTATCTCTTCAAGCTGTTGCCTTTCTTTTTTGGAGGTATGTAGAACTTTTTTCAGCTTCTAGCACTGCACTTTATTAGAACAAGTAGATTTTCTTTATGAGCTGCCCTGTAAAGCTGGAAGTGCAGTACTGAAGGTGTTTAGTTTGCTGGCTCAGCTGGCTGCTGTCCACAGTGACTGCAGGCCAGGAGCACATGATACCCAAGAAAACAAAATGATTAGAACTACCTGCATGCTGAAGGAAGCGGAGGACAGAGAAGATGGATGACATGGAAGGTTTCTGACCTTCCCTCAGGACTCTCCCACATGAGAAGTAGGGTGAGCCCTTCCTCTACTGCAGCTGCAGTAAGAGTGCAATGGGAAATATGAGCTGAAAACTCAACAAATAAAGGAATCCTGTGAAAAAACATGACAAAAACGAATGATAATGCTTTACACTGACAGAGTGAGTACAGAGCTCTGAAGTGTATTTGACTTATGTTGTAACTCCACCATTGGATAACACAGGTAGGGCTTCATAATAATTACACATCTTTGCAGCTCACCTGATCATTATGCTCAATCACATCCCCGAGTATTTACCATATAACTGCTGTGTGGTTTAGAAGATGAGATAGTTGTGCAATTTGCTGGTATTTTCCAGGGCTAAACCCTACTATTACTTGGTGCAGTTCTACCACAAGCCATCACTAGTATGGTCTACACAGATCGTGGTTCTCAGCTATAAAATCAGCTATAAAATTCCATAGGGTTGAAGACTTGAGCAACCACACAATAGATACTTCTAAAAATGCTGTTAATGCCCAATGTACATCTGTATTTTAAACTAAATGCATGAATGTCGCATTTCCCTTTCAGGCATGCTTTCAATGGATTTCACTCAGATAATTTGATGGCAAAAGCATTTTGCTGAAATGGCAAATTTTAAGCTGGAATTACACATTATTTATGAAAAGAAGTATTTGGAATATTTGGAGTGTATGTGAGTAAGAATTCACATCTGAGTGCTAGCCATGGTGGCAATATAAATCATGAAGATATGGCTTCTAGAGCATGTGGATATGGACTGAAAACTGGATTAATCAAACAGCCTTTACCCTGTGAGTGAAGACTCTGAACTGTAACTACTGGAGAAAATTTTCTTTTCTGCTACTGCAAGATTCAAGGTGTGATACAGTACTTCTGATAACACTGGATTACAATTAGGCCACTGAAACCAACAAAGATCAAGTTCCTTCACTACGTATCAATTATAACTAGGGAAGGAATCGCTGCAATGAGTCTACTAAAAAGGATAAAAACCATCCATCTAATCTTTTTTTCAAATAAACCAACATATTTTGGTCTAAAAATGACACCATTTTTTCTTGCAACCATTTAAAAATATCTGCCTACCAGAAATAAAAACAAAATCAAAATTAAAGTGTAGAGGAAAAAAAAGGCCATGGAAATAGGTCTATTATACTGTCTTAACTTGAGATACTGGAATATTACTGGAATATTATGTTCACAGAATGGTAGCAAGCAGAAAACATGCCATAATTTTGTAAGCAATCAGTTCTAAATCAGTTCTGAACCTGAAAATACAAATAGCCTTTCTGCTAGTTATTAGGGAAAATTTCTGGGGGTGTGAGACAGCTCCTTCCAGACATTGGCTTGTCCAAGTCCAAGCAATTTGCTTTCAGGATATGGCAGTGTTTCTTTTAGCCTGGAGATAGTATCTTTAAGCAAAAATCTTGGAAATTTCAGTTTATTTTTTGTTTATACACCTAGTGCTCAACACAGAATCCAGTGAAGAGTTACAAATATGATTTAGGGGTTGGAGCATTTGACCTGTGAGGAGAAGCTAACAGAGCTGGGATCATTTAGCCTCAAGAACAGAGAGCTCAGGGGGATCTCCCCATTGTGTACACCTGGTAGTAAAGGGGAAGTGGATGGAGCCAGAAGATGGAGCCAGACTTGGTGGTGCCCTGTGATGGGACAAGGGGGAATTCCACTGAAATATAAGAAATTTAATTTGTCTGTGGCAATGTCACAGTATGACATGCTTGTAACATCCCGATTTTTCATCTAAGGACGGAAAGGCTAGAAAAGGGTTATGACTGAGTCACTGCCTCTGGATTTAAAAGTGACAGGAATGGCTGTCTGAAATGCAGCATCTAAGGTGTAGGCTATGCAGTCTTCAAATAGAAAAATCAGTTGGGTAGAGTTTTAAAATAATTTGTATGGTATTTTGGAATTTGCTTTGGAAATAAAATAAAGTGGAGTGAGAAAGAACTTTACATAGCACCCTAGCCTGCAAATGTAAAGAAGGGGAACACATACTCAGAAATCCTCCCTTCTTCCCTTATATCCCTTTCTGAACTATGAACTGATCATTGTGTGAGGTGACTCTGCTGTAAAAGTTTGTAAAAAAATGAACTCCTGAGCCACAGATTTGAGCTTCAAGGTTCTTGGAGAAGAGTTTTGGTGTCATGCAGCCAGAGATATTTTTTTCCATGTTCATTCAGGGGAATGAACTTAGAAGCACTTACTAGTACTTACTGTACTAGGTGTCTCCAAACATTTTTTTTAAAGTTTGGACCTTTTTCTCCCACCAGCTCAGTGCTGAACTTCTCTGAAAAGAGATAAATATGGACTAAGAAGCACAGCACATTCTTTTGACTTCATTATATACATTCATTTTGAGGTTCTCTTAGGGTTACAACTGCAATCTAGATTCAGAGAGCACTCTTCCAAAACAGCCCAGCCACCTTGCACACCTGGGTACCTGGCATACTTATTATCATGTCACCAGAACACCAATTACAGAAACTCTTGGTGTCATAAAATAATTTAATAACATAGATTGGAAGGCTACTTTAAAGATGATTTGTTTAAAGCTTGAAAGTTACATTGGGTCTTGCATTTCTGGATCTTGTTTATTCAAAGATACCTATTTATCAGCACAGCAGCTATGAACTATGTTATGCTTGGCAAAATGGTTTTTTTTTAAACATTAGAAAATTAGTTATGAGGATTTTTATGATAAAATTCTCAGCCATTTGTTATGCAATTTTACTGATAAATTCATGTTGATGATATTTGTCACCTGTATTTTTGTCACCTTAGCTCTCATTACAAAAAAAAATTAAGCAATGAAATACATCAAGTTACCTGCGTGGAGGAGAAACTGAGATACAATCACCTGAAGAACAATTATTATCATGCCTCTTTTCTCCACACTGGAGATAATGATTTTATCATACTTTATTCCCCTGCTTACTACAACCAGTGTTTCCCTCTGTGCATTGAGTCAAACACAGAACAATTGTTCTTGGTTCAGATTTACCTTCCAACATTTTTGTTTTCCATGTCTATCAAGTCAATCTGAAAAAAATCCAGTCTTCTGACAACCCCCATGCTTCTTATGCCATTGGGTGATCCCAGCTGCGACTGCCCTACTTCTATAATAAGATAAGATATCTACATCCCATTGTGAAATACTCCATAGCTTGGGTAAACCCTTGGCTTTAATACAATATCAAAATTTGTTGAAATGTCAATATAACTAAGTTTTCACCATTTTAAACCCTCTCCACATTTTGCTTCAAAAAAGGATGGAGAGAACTTTGGTATTCGATCCCAGCCAGGTCCTGTTCCTGGGAGCAAGGGGATGCCCTTACACTGCCAGAGCTCCACTGCCCCTTGCCTATTGTTAAACTCTGCTTGTGGAGTGATGAAAGTCAGAGTTAGAAAAGATCCACAAAAATATATTTGCAACAGATCATCTTAACCTATGTATTAGATCCACACTTCCCTGCACCTGATGTTGCACTGGATTCCCAGCCAGTAAATAGGGAGAACTGTTGTCCAAACACAAAACGTTGTTTTGGAGGAGGAGGTTTTTTTCTTTGCTGTTTCTCTTAACGTGATATTCACTTGTAATTTTTTTCTTTAATTTATGTACATCCAGTTAGAAACTGCCAGCAACATACATGGTGCTGAGAGCTTTATCCCAAGTCATCTCTATTGTCAATGTGGTGGAATAATTCGAGAAAAATAGACATAATTTTTCTGTACATATGTGTCTAGGTATTTAGGTATGTACAGAACTAGCTCACTGGGAAATTTTTCCTTTACAATCACATAAATCTTTTCATTAAAATCAGAGTTTTTTTATTCCTAGGACTACCTGTGCTTACACCAGACCTGGTGCAGCCAGAAGAAAACCCTGCCAAGACCACAAACTAACCCAGCTCTCCAGGGATTCCTAGTTTGCCATAAGGAGTGGCTTAAGAAAGCAGTTTTTTGAAGTCAAGTTATGAGCCCCTGTGGGCCTCCTGATTATTTTATGAAGGAAAAATTCATGCTACCTCTTTACCATATAATCCAACACCCATAGACAAGAGGAAATGTTTTGAGAAATTTACAGAAACTTCTCTGGGAAAATTGCAAAATCTTGTACACCTTGCTTGTGCTGCTGCATGTCTGCTAAAGAAAAAGATAACCCCCTAATATTTTGTCCTGAAGAGATCATTCTAGGAATGAAATATAACAGTGCAAACTGAAAACACAACATTCATAAAACCCTGAGCAAATATTTGTGCTAATGAAGATTAAGGAGTTGGCAGTTCTGAAAACTGTAGTCCTCTATTTATCGACAGCCTAATTTCAATGCAGGCAGCTGGAGTTGAAGCTTCCCTACACTGGCCTGCCAATACTTTCAACCCTGACCCAAAGAGACCCTCTCCAGGAGCAATAAATAATTAAATTTTTTATGCTTGTTCAGCCCTGGATTTATTTCAAGTAAGGGCTGCCAATTTCCATGGAATCTGTACACAGTGATTTTATAATGCAGTCCACAGGCAGGCGGGAACTGAGACCACCTAAGTCATTCCATTAAAAGAACACACTGGAGTAGAAATAGAAAGCTGGGAGCAAAAGGCCTGAGCTGTTATCCATTTCAGCTTATTTTTGTAATTGAAAGGTGGTTGCAAAGGAAAGTAAAGCAAGTAGAGTCAAACCTAATAACCTTAAACATTACATAATAAAAATTAGGAGGGAAAGTCAGAGAGCATTAGAAAATGGTTTGGACCTCTATATACTTGCATGACCTATTCTTCTAAACACAGATGTTCCCTGTCCTTTCTATGGAATGAAGTGAATTGTTCTTTATGTAGGAATTCACTTGCTGTAGGCATTTTGAATCTGATGCAGTATTCATTAGAAATGAGATGTATTTCCATTGACTGATACAGCCCCCTTTTTTTTTAGGCCAGATCTCAGAAATGCATGTGTCAGTATTCCAGGATCTAACTTCTGTGTTCTGCTTAAGGAGTAAAATTTTCAGAAGTTACTAAGCACTCTCCTTCTGAAAATTAGTCAATTTAATGCCAGACTGTGGCCAACCAGACCTGCAGGCACACCTGTCACTGCTGGAAACCAGAAATTCAAATGGCTCCAATCTGAAGCCCCACTGCACTTTTTTTAATTTGAAACTGTTGACAAAACTGTACAGTAATACTAGAGACTGTGACAAAATGCCTGCATTAGACAAAGTGCATCTGCATCAGTCTCCCACATAAATTTTCATTTATTCTTTCTTAGATATGGATAGAAAACAGACTTTTCCTCTGCTAAGGATGAAGAGTTTGCTCACATCATGCCCATGCTGTCTGCCTTAGGAACACACCTGCTGCTCCAGAATGTCAGCTGAGAACACAGTTCTTCCATGAGACTCATTCCTCCTGGAGTCAGAAATTCATTTCACTACTGACATTTGGGAAGCACAGCCTTGTTTCACGATCTGACTAACAGGGGAAATAATGCAAGCGGTACAAAACGTGAGTTTTTTGCAGAGGAATTTTTATACCATTTGTGAAATAATTTGCTTTAAAAATACATAATTCATCATGTAATAGCTCGTTGCAATCTGTTGCATCTAACTAAATCAACACCCTTCAGTAGAATAGCATGTGTAGAAAAAATCAAGAAAATTAAAAAAATACCTCAGTGGTTGTATGTTTAATTCTGCTAAATTCAACATAAACATGCATTGATAGCAGCAGTGTTGGATTAATCTCATAACTGTTTTTGTTTGATCAGAAATGTACAGTTGAGATGTTATTCCTAAAAAAATACAAAAATGACAATTTTAATTTTGAATTTTTTAGTTCACTTCTGAAATTCCTTTCTTCAGAACTGATTAGGGCCATAACAGAGACCCTAATACTCTGTACCACAAGCTTCTCCTACATGCCAAACATGGATCCATTTATTTTTCATCCTATGATTTTATTTCATAGAAAGGCAGCTCTGCTTATCTTTGACCAACAAACCATACTGAAGTCACATCAAATTATCTTTATGGAGTAAAAGTAAGTATGCTTCCAAAAGTTTGCATTACAGGACCTAAACTGTAAAAGGGTAATTGAAATTTATTTCTATAATTCAAAAAGGGATTTATCAACACTCCAGTGCATCATTTTTAACAACACATTTCTATCCCTCTTATTCAGACATCCAGACAGAGTTGACAAGTCTGCTACTTGGTTTTTTCTACCTCATCTCAGCATAGAGCTGAAGCTTTGATACTGAGTCTGCTTCCTCTTGCCTCACCTCACACCTGTACCAACTTAATGTCTCAGGAAAGCAACAGAACTGTAGAGCACATTGCAGAAAATGGTGTGCTTATACTGCAAACGAGACTGTAACACCAGAAATGCAATTGTTAGGCAGCACAGCATGTTGGAAGGAAAAATTACCAGCAGCAAAGACAGACAGAGGGCCAAAGCAGTAGGTGTGTTTGTTCCCTGTCACTGGACAGAAACCATCACTGCATCTTTTACTTCAGGAAGAAAAACTTTTTGTCCTACCAAGTGCAACATAAGTAATTAATCTTAATAGTGGCTTAGTAGCAACCCACCTACATGAAACAGAACTTTATGTCAATTAGTCTATTTAGACAGCGGGAAAGACAGTCACAGATTTTTTTTCAGCTACAATCACTACTTACTTTGAAACATACTTGATGCTTTTACTGAACAAGCCCTGCTGTAAATGTCCAGATATCTCTCTTGTGCCTCATATTTTGTGTTTTTCCTTCGCTACATCTTCACACACATGATACCACGTAATCTTCAGGCAAGCAAACTCCCACTGTTTCTCAGTCAGCTCCCTGACAGACATCTGCATCTCCTGCTGGCCCCCAGGTTTGCTGACCTGTTCCAGCCATGGATTGCCCATGCCAAGGCTGGACCAGTGGATGCAGCAAGATTAGAATGGAGGGGGGTGACTGTGCAGACAATGGAATCGTGAAGGAAGCATGTATGAGAGTGCTTACAAACCAACAGTTCTTCTCTCGCCCCCTGGGAACAAGAGGCCACCAAACGCAGGGAGCAGGAGCCAGGATGAGACAAACAGAATGTGGCAGTTCTTGAGACAAGAGGCTGCAGGCCCGAAGGGCTCCTCTTAGAGTGCCTGCATGCATTCAAGGTAGACAAGGAGAGTGTGTGTAAGAGGGATCTACTAATGGCTACAAAGCAGACAAGCCACACCAGACTTGGGAAATCCCCCTGAGCTGGAAGCAGTGCAAGGAAGTATCACGTGTGCCTGCCCTGCTTTTCCTCTTCCCTAGGTACTTAAGGCTATTACTGGAGACAGCTATTGCAGCAAGACAGGCACATGTACTCTGATCAAGTACCATTGCTCTTGTTATCTAAGAAGAGTCCCTCTGGCATGTTCCCTATGGCCTACATATTCTGGGGTTTTTTTCCCCGTTATTAACAGATTATACCTTTCCAGACTCTCCCTTGATAATGCAGAAATTATTTTACTCATAAGGCACATGAGATGTTTCTTAAGTGCTATTCTTTTTAGCTTTTCTGCTGCTAATTCCACAGACATAAACTAGCACTCACACACTTGCATATATTAATCCCATTTACTCTCACCTAACAGTTTTCTGATTGATAACAAACCACTTTTCTATATCATTAAGGTTGGACAGACCTTACAGAATGCAAGATCAGACACATGTATTTGAAAATACCAGCAAATTACTAAAGGCTAACTTGCAAGTGTTTAACATACCTTTAAACCAATTTTTACCATTTAAAATAAAATTTGGGGTGCAATGGGGGTTTATTTCATATTTTAAAAGGCAAATTTCTTTTCAATTTAGCTGGTGGGGGTTTAATTGCCACTGAAACAAATGTGTCCTGCTCCTTGCTGCCTTAGTAGACCTATAATAGGATTTCACTGCTTTCTTTTTCAAGTGGAAGTAAGCTTATGTTGCCAGCTCTTGACATGAAGTTGCAGTACAGAATTCACATCAAATTCAGGGACAAAACTATGCATCACTCCTATTAACTTTAGTTACCTAATACGAGTGTTCCTGGGACCTTCTGGAGATGTGCAGAACTCAAGTGCTCTGAATCACAGCTTCATTAGAGTTCATAGTCATTCCTATTAATGACTTCAGCACCAATGTTAAAGCTCCAGAGAATCTCTTTCCCTCGTATCCATAGGGGAAGATGGCTTTGTGGTTTGTTTCTTATATGTTCAGTGGATATTTTTGCAGTTTGTAAAAAAAAAGGAGCATCAAGAATTTCATTTAAAGATAATAAAAAATTTTTAAATATGCAGATATTTTAACCTTTTTTTTCTCCAACATTTAAAATAAAAATGTGCATGTATTCATCTCAAATTACTGTTTCTCTGAGAAAGTTTTCTGATTTCTCAGTGAATTTGCTTATCATTTCAGGTTATATAAATATGATTTTTCAACTAATGAACAGTTTGTCTGTGGCATCTTGTTTAACAGAGTTAGTGAAGGCTGGGAGTCTAGTGAGCTAGGCTACAGGAGGTAGCATTCTCTCTCTAGGATCCCACTGAATACCAGCTTCCTTGCCTGCAAAGTAGGGATACACGTCTTTTGTCTGGATGTATGGAGAGTCTCAACCTCTCAGTCTCTCTCTCTCTCTCTCCCTCTCTGTATAGCAGTTGACACAATAGACCCAGACCTAAAAGCTCTTGTAATACAAATTAATACTACTTTTCCACAAGCCCTTCACCAGTGCTACCTAAATATACTTTTTGACCACAGTACCATCCACAAAACAAATCCACTGCATTAGAGATTTTCACCACCCATGTTGCAATTACCACAGTGATGCAAGTTTTTTTAGACCACAGTGGTATAAAAAGAAAATAGCATCATCTTGTTCAGAGCCAGCTCCTCTGCTAAAATATTCATCACCTAAGTGATAGCTATGTGCTTTTACAAAGTGTAAAATGCACAAGCTTTGCTACTGGCAGACTATGTTCTTACTACGTTTAAATCCATGTAAAACAGCCATAATTATCAAGCATGAACGGCCAAAAGTGAAAAAAAAAATCAAGAGACTATAAGTTTTAATTCAAGCTATGCACAGAACTTGTTAAAAGGAAAATTAAGAATACCTCATAATTGAAAAATGCAAGCCTAAGCATCTGAGCTTTTCAAGTAGCTGTTACTTTAAAACAAAATGCAGTCATAGTTATAAAAGAACATAATGAAGTGATATTTATTGTTATTACCTGTTACTATTGGTACCATTGGTACCATAGATGTCCTCACAAACCTAGACACGGCAAAAAAAGATTAAATTCATGAGTAGTTTTATCTTGAAAGGGCACAGATTTAACATGCTGCCATTTGTGCTCCTGCTAAGAAACCCTGTGCAATGCTGTAGAGATCCATAGGGTGAAAACTTTTTGGCTTCAAGATATGGTTTTGAGTGTTGCATGAGATCTAATGAGATCCAAATGATTCTGCAAAATTGCCTTGGTTGGCCTCTGCTCAGGCACTTTACTCTGAATTCCACCATCTGCACTTGCACCAGGGATTCTCTGAGGTGTGGTGGAAAACCTTCAGCTTTGCCTGGATCTGTAGGAGTGAGAGGGAGCTCACGACTGGGTAAGAAGATGTAGGGTGAAGAACACTGCTTAGTCAAGGTGGGTTCTACAGCTCTTAAAACAGGTGTTCAAAGCACCTGCCAATGTCTGTCTGTTGCTACACTCTCCTTGTATTCTGACCAGGATATTCAGGAACAAGAGAAATTCTTATTTGAAATCAGTTTCACAGAATTCGCGGAATGACTAGGTTGGAAGAAACCTTCAAGATCATCCAGTCCAACCCACACCCCAATGCCTCAACTAAAGATTGCTTTGAAAGCAGTCTTTCTGAATCTGCTGTCTCTTGCAACTGGACACAGAACTCTAGGGTTATCTGGGAATCCCATTTATGCTCCCCGTGACTTCAAGGATCTAGGGATCTGGCAATGGCCTGGAGTTTTGCTCTTCTCTTACTGTGGTAAATTACAGTTGAGGCTTTTGTGGTTCTACTGTAAGTTTTGAGTTTGTTTTGCTGACAAGCATTTTGTGGCTTGTGGTATTTAGTTGCATCTGGAATACATGTTCTCTGAACCCTTCTGAACTGTGTATCTCCTTGATGAGAAATGACTTCAACTGATGGCCTTGGGGATCTTTTGTAGCCATAAGTTGCTATATTTCTGTTATTTGTTGCTCAGACACCAATTCAATGAGGGATTCATGCAACAGAAGTCCCTGGAATTAGGAAAGAATCTAAAAGTATTGCAAGAATAAAGCAATCATCATGGTTTAAATACATCAAAAATCTGTAAATGGCAACTACCACTGTAGCAAAACACAAAGAACTCATTATTTAAAAAAAACACTCTATTTTGAATGTTTACTTTTCCTCTCAAATTTTCTAATCAGTCAATGTAGAAATTACATGAGACTGCTATTGTGCTAAGAAAATCTGAAGAGCCGTATTTTGAATAAAATTGTAGTTCTACAGGATTTTTGTTTTATTTCAAAGTATCTTCCTCTGAGACCTATTAAGACACTCATTGTTTCAAGGCAAGATATTTGATATTTGTAAAGCATATTAGATACGTACGTGCTTTTTATTAAAAAGGCAATTACTGGCTTCACAAAGAACCATACAAACACCTTTTTAATTGAAATCTTTCCGTATTCTCTGCTTTCAAGTCCCCATAGGTACCAAGCTATGAATTTCAATGAGGGCTTTGCAAAACAGTATTTAATTAGTGCTTTTCTGTCAACCTATCTTCCATCACCCATCTAACCATTCTTGTTTCTACAGAGACATACAGCAGCAATTTAATATTATACAAAAGGAGGAACACTTCTCTCACAGATAAGAATTTAAAATCTATCAGTTCAACCTAGTTTTGGTATGGCTGTTCTCCAAACCCATACAAAATGGTGTCTGTTTTACTACGGAGGTAGCAGACCTTATCCATTAAAAAAAGGGGGGGGAAAGAAAATAATAAAAAATCATTCCTGAAGGAATGACAGTCTTAAAAAGCAGCAGTCTGTTATATCATTGGTGCACTTCAGCTGTGCCTTTAAAACTATCATCATGAAAATGTGGGACTAATGCTGATCCACAGCAAATGATGCTGATGGACACCAGCAGCACCAGGATTCTGACCAGTTTGCAGACACTCTTCAGGCTCTTTCAGTCAAATATTGATTGGTCAGTTCTATCCCCAGCTGAAGAAGCCTCTTGCATTCCTTGCAAAGTAAACCCTAACACAGCAGAGTTCACAGCATCTTCTATATCCTGTGCCTAAAAAGGAAAATGGCCACTAAGCCTAGATGCAGTAATTCTTGATGTTATCCTCTTTCAGTAGGATTAGAGCAGGGTGACACACCCAGGCTCCAAACCTCTAGTGCTTCAGAATGCTGCTGTTACTCTACAAAAAACAGCAGTGCTTTACCTAGATTAGGCACATCAGATGTCACTCCAATTTTCTACATTGCCTTGCTACTGAAGTGTCATCAAATTTCTGATGCTTATCTTAAAATACTTCTACACCCAGTTTCTCATAATCTTCAAGGGAATTATAAAGTCCTTACTGTGAATGACTTAACTAAAATCTTTAAAAAATCACTTCTTTATGAAGGTGTAATTCTGAGGTAAAGTTGGTTTGTGGTAGCGACACATCATTCCTTGTGGTGAATGGAAGAAGGGGAAATTAATGATGAGATCCTGTACATGCGTCAGGTGGAAAACATGAGAGTACAAACAAGCTACTGGAATAGAAATAACTTCTATTGATGATGTAGAGTGATACTGCAGGGTTTAGATATGAAGATGATTAAGATACAGTAGAATGTATCCTATTCTATGGAATGGAGTAGCATCACAGCAGACTAATGCTGCTTGCACTGCACCCTGGAAATGTTCAGCTTTTGGAGTAAATGGAACCATTAAGGTGAATGATTCCATATGAGGACTTTAAACTTAATTCAGCCTGCATAACATTTTCTTGCTCTAACAAGGGGTCAGAGATGAAGGAAAAGGAATGCCACCAGCAAATAAGAATGAGGAATTTTAAAAGATGTGATAAAGGACATTTGCTCATACTACACCTATGTTTTCACAATATTTTTCCTTCTTTCAATTACCTTCTTAACATGAGACTAAATACATTCAGAAACCTGGAGATTAAAGCAATACATATTTTTAAAATCCTGATTTCAAGCAGAATGGGGAAAAGCTGTGCTAACATCCCAACGTAACAATAAGACCCATGAGGAAAGCTGACAGCATCACATGAATTGCTCATTATGGTAGACCTTTTTGTCCTCAGTCTTAGCTGCGAGTAGTGAGTATGAGAACACTAATTTTGGTAAAGAGGGAGCAGAGGAGAAAAAGAAAGTAAAAGCTGCAAAACACCACAGGAGGGTGCTACACACAGTCACTGTATTCTTCTGGCAGGAACAGCTAAAGGCAGCATGACTATGTTTTCCATTGAGTTGGAAAGCAGAAGCAAGTCCTTTTCCCTCATAGCATCCCAGAATAAATCCATTTACTTATAATCAGAGACTCAAAACTGAAAGGCACCAGTTGTGTTAGCCTGAGACCCGTTGGTCATAATGGTACTGACAACTGGGGCCAGCTGAGAACACGAGGAGCAAAAATTACCTTAGCAAATCACCCATCCAATGCAGAGAGTTTAATGATTGTATAAATATTGCATGGTGCTTACACTGTGTCAGATAATAACTCCCCTCTACCACCTATTCCTTACATGCTTAATATCAACACATCTTCAGAAAGCTCCAGGATTCTCAGAATAAGGTTGGTGTGTGAAAGGATTTACACTTTTATGAATCAGCATATGATAATACACTTTCTATAAGCACAGATAGATTTTACTGTGCCCAGATATGTTTTCTTTCACACTTCCCACTTTACTTTTCAGTAGTTAAACCAACCCAGAGCACTGTACTACATACAATACAACACATTTACCACTAATTACTATTTACTGAGGCTATTTACAGCAACTTAAAAGAAAAAAAATTAACTACTCATCCTTCTTCCAAGAGATTTATGCTAACTTTCCAGGGTAGAGGCTACTCCCTTCTATATCCCAGTGAGTGTAGGAAAGCTCATCAAAGTAATCTGATGCATCTTGTGGGTCCCTGGAAAAAGAAAATTGCATATGCTTTCTTTAAAATATCCTCTAGTACCATGGAGGGTCCCTTGCCCAACTGCTCAAGTATGTACACTGCCCAGAATCTGTCTCTTCATTGCCTCATCTCAGTGGAGCTTCTGTTCAGGGCCCCTGGAACCAGAAGAAAAGGACATGCTGACCCATGCTAACACGGTCTACCCACAGAGGTAGTGGAACTTCTGGCCTCTTCTTATGTAGGGAAAGGGAAGATAATGCAAGGGAGACTTCCAAGCAAGGATGTGGAATTTTTCCTTGCCCCTGCCCTATTTCTTTAACATCACTCATCCCATTCTCTTCTGTCATTCTCTGATCCAGTCTAGTTATATTTTCCTGAGGTGGTGCTCTTTTGGTTGGGTTTTCTTCATAATTTCCCTAGTCACAGAACCATAACTTATCTCTAGTTGAACAGGAACAATCAGGATCACTGTTTCCAGCTCCCAAATTAATGTCATGTTGGCCAACACCTACTGCATTGCCAGATCTGTTCTGTCATAATATCCCTTGCAAGTTACCACTGCAGTTTTCTTCTCCTTACCTACAGAGTAGTTTCTCTTTCTCTACAAACCCCTCTTTCCTTATTTCTCTCTTACATAGAACTTCTCGCTCTTCAAGGAGTCCACCTGCTCCTGACTCTGACCCTGGCTGCACATTAGCATTTCCACTCTCTACAACAACAACCCTTGTTTTGTTTTTGGAGGCTTGTGCCTCCACCTGTTTCTATACCTTCTTAATTGATGAGTTCCAGTGTTTTTCAGGGAAGTGGTGAAGGGAAAACAAACCCTAGCTCCTCATTCCCTTCACTTGATTGTAGTGTTCATCTCTACTGGGAGCATCACAGTTTGTTTCCAGTAAAACCCAGTCTGTGCTGTATGTACATCCCATACTGCCCATAAATTCAAGCATCTCTGTCCAGAGGTAATGGGGTAATGGCGTTTCCCAGGATCACACCACTAAAGCACCCTGGGATATTTCAGGATGAAAGGCACTCTATTAAAAAAAATGGATAACTACCTCAGAAGTTGCACCATGAGAAGACAATGCATAGCCATGTCTTAAAGAAACTTCTGGCCTAGTCCACACAGGAATTAAAAGTTAATGCAACCAAGCATGGAATAGCATTATAAGCAGGACAGAAAAAGGCCTAGAATGCCAGGAACATGCAAACTAAGATGCAGTCAGCAGCCCTGCTTTCTGCAAGATGAAATTCTGGTGCTTGTGGCTCTACTGGGGTATGACCCTGCTCTGAGAAAGCCACTCAATATTAATCAGAAGTGGAAAGCAGGATACTACAGAGCTGTGGAATAAATGAGCTAGTGACTGAGAGCACATGCCACAAAAGGCAGTACCAGTGGGAGAGTGGAGGTCCTCAGCTCACCTGGTCAATTTGCTTCTAAAGAAGTATCAATATAGAAGTTCACAAATAATTTAATGAAGTGAGAACACATCTGTTGCCTAATAACCTGTGTAGAAACATGTGTTTTTCCAATTCAAATGCTACTGTCAGAATTTCATTCCAAAGGAGATGTACAACTACTCTCCCGTACTCCAAGATGGAATCACAGAATTAGGCAAATACTTTCAGAGAAGCTTCTGTCAGCCTGCAATGAATACCTATGTTGTTATCACTATAATCACTGGGCAGCTAAATTTTGTTTCTAACACTGTCTAAACATACCAGGAGAAAAAATCATGCATACAATTCTACTTTCACAGAAGATAAAAGTATGGCTGTAAAAAGACGTTTGCTGTAGGTAATGGAGTTTGGATAGGAATAAAAGGGGAACACCATCTTTCAGAAAGTGATGCAGAAATACTAACTACAGAGAAGACATCCCGTTTTTTGACATTCAATTTAATAAATAAAGCAAATGGTCTGCTTGTCACTCTCTATCCTATACAAATACTGGAAATGCAAACTGTCTGGGAAGAAGAAATAGAATGCCCTACCCTGGTATGTGCACTAATTTGCTAACTGCTCTGTGGCTTCAATCCAGCAAAACACTTAAGTACATGAATAGTCCCAACAACAAAGGTCTGAAAGACTGCCCATACATTAAAGTAAATTGCAATGTAGGCACAAGCCTCCCTTGCTTTCATTAAAGCCTGCAAAACTCAGAGAAGAAAATCAATGATGCCCCCCTTGGGTATAGCAAGCAAGGAGTGGGGTCACAGCAGCTGCTTTCAAGGATAGCTTAGACAAACACATTTATGAAATGCATATGTATTTGTATACACAAATTTTAGATATACATACATTGGTGGTATAACACTGTTTTCTAGGCCAAAAAAAAGAAAAAAAACCCCAACAACAACAACAAAAAACAACAATAACAAAAAACCCAGCTTGTTTTCTAGCTGAAATACAAAAGGGCTATTTAGCTATTTATGAAAAAACTTACAAACTTTTTAGTGGGCTTGCTTTTATGGTTAGACAGTTTGTCATTCTGCAAACAAAATATGTTGCTGTGTTTTCCCTGAGTTTAGTAAACAAATGTCAGTGTTCAAGCACGTGTGATGATAACATTTGGTGGGGACACAAGGGAGACAGATGAGTGATTCACAGTCTGGAAGGAGATATTGCAGGGTCTAGGTCAGGGGAGAAGTGAGAGCTGCTCAGGAAGGATGGGTGTAGCATGGGACGATGAATATTTTGCCATTTGAGAAAAGTTACCTGCAATGAGGATTTACTCAGATGGTGCCATTAAGGTGCTCAAAACACATTTCCAGTTACCTCAGGGAACAAAATCCTGAACAACAATATTACCAAAAGGACCATTTTAAAGCACAGTTATAATTTCTGCTTTTACTGTCCTTAGTATTTACATTCCTCTTGCTTCTCTGTTCAAATGCTACGACCAGCACCTAACACAGACACACAGTGGGCATTTGTAGGCAAATACATCCTCCTCAAAGCAGCAGATTTGATCCCATTCCTGTCACAAATGGTTAATTTTTTTCTGGGGCACTCAGCATCAGATTTCATGTGGAGGCACCTGAAATAGCAGTCCTATGTTATTAGCCATTTAAGACCAAATGCTATCAAGAACACAATGAGTGGAAGTCTAATCTGCAAGTTGTACTTCAGAGATGAATGAAATGTTTACAGGGCAATAGTGGTGTGAAAGTGGAAGAACCTGCTTCTCTCAGAACTCTATATGCTCTGCTGGCACATTCAGGGTGAGAAAAATCCACTGTGTAAACAAACCACACAGCTGCTGTCATATGTGCATTGTCATATGTGCTCTTTCTATGTGCATTGAGGCTAATTTAGCATCACAGTATAGTTTCTTTACCCTAACACTAGCACGCTCTCTTCTGTGCCAAAGTGCACAGAAGAGCATCACCTGTTTATAGCTCTGCTCTTATTACCTTAACAATCATTAGTAACATTTGGGAGTTGTAGGCTGTGTAATTGCTCTGCAAGTATATTCTTCAGGACTGAATTGCCTTTAATCTACTTAGTACCTCTTGGTTTCTTTCTTGCTTTTTACTTTCTTTCTCGCAGCTCTGCATAGAACCTGGAGTCACTTCTCTCCTAGAGTTTGGTGAATGATTTGCTAATTTCTTCTGTAGGAAATGAATTATAGCACAGTTATTGCTGACTTTCTTTACCTGAGCAATGGTGCAACCCAAAGAAATAATGATGATTTGCTTCACCTTCTGATTCAATCTCTGCTGTTGGCAGATGTTCATAGTCTCATGATGCCAAATCAAATCCTACTGAAACTGCTGGGACTCTGTGAGCTTCAGAACCATTTCCATCAGGCTTGGATCTCATCTCCACTTCAGAGAGAACACTACAGAACTGACTAGAGCAGTCTTTGGCCTCTACAGATTTCATAGGCTAGAAATGCTGTATTATTTCATCCTAGTCACCCATGTATACACCAACTGGTGTTCCATTTCTTATAAAGAGCAAGGAGGTGAAAAGATAAAATGAGTGAAGATGGAGATGCATTTGCAGAGCTGCACGTGGAAATAAGCATGAGATGTGCTAGCAGCATATTTGGTTTGTAGCAATCCCTGGCTTTAATGATTTAAGTAAAGAAAGATGAAGAAAATCCTTAGGAATCTAAAGGCTGTTTGCCAGAGGTCAGCAGAAGACTATACAGAGTGCAGTCAATATTGCTGTGCTTGTGTGAACACAAAAAAATAGAATTCTTCTTGATAAGCAGCTGTATTTGTTGATGAAATGCATCAGCTAAACACTGAACATAGATTTTAATTTGGGTGGTATTTATTGGTGGTCAAGGTAAGCAGAAAAAATAGCAGTGCTTTTCCTGACATCATGCCATATTGGCAAGCAAGGAAATCCTGGTTCTGCCTGTAAATAGGACTCATGGAAGTCCAAAGAGACAATAAATGTCAAAAAGGAAAAATGAGATGTCCTTCAACACAGCCACACTTATGATCACAAAGTTGTTTTTGAGACAGCTCAACTTCGTATAGGTCAGCAGAGAAGTATCTCCATGAAATGAGTCATAAAAGACACTAAGAGAAAACAAGGCCTTTGCAGGTGTTTTGGAGGAAATGAAGAAACAAAACAACTCCAAAAATATTTAACCAAATGACATATAAGTAAGATGGAGGTATATTTATTTACATTTTGGGTTTAGGCACTTGATAGCTAAGAGGAAGAAGTGAATTTGATGGACATTCAGAAGCGCTACTACATATACATTAGAGCTGGGTTAAACAACAAATCCACAGTCTGGACAACAGGAAAATTCCTTTAGTCACCTAATATCCCTTTAGCACAAAAACAACAAAAACAACATAAAACCCACAAAAGAGCTCTTCTGCTCCCACCAGGGAGGATCCTTAAGATCCTTTTAAAGACTCTAATTACTGAGTATTACAACTGCCGTTCTTTGATTTTATTGTTTTTCCGGCATTTTACTTTGCTGTGAGACTGTTTTATGGAGCATTTTGGTGAGATCCTGATAGTCAATCCTCCAGATTAATTCAGTGTTCATTGGGCCAATGTAGTCAGCTTCTCTGAGAGACAGCACAGCAATGACAGCTCACTATCTCCTTCTGGGAATTCTAGGAAGATTGAACAGCACACAGTATTTTGAACTAATGCCAAATACTCAAAAGTCCTGTTTGGGTCTACATATGTAGCATTTTCAAAATAAATCTCCAGGGAAATGTACTACTCAGGACTCCAGTATGAGACATAGATTAGCCCAGGAAACTACAAATCTTGATTTAAAAGAGCTCATTACAGGTTTATTTGTATTTTTTATGATATGTTTTTCAGACCTAAATTACTGCAGAACAATTAAATAACCATTAAGTAAGCACTTAGTCCAACCGATAGCTTTTCCTGGGAAGCTCAGAGGGAGCTCAGAAAGCATTTTGTCTGGAAAGGTGAGGAGCATAATCCCAGTCCTGAAGAAGAGCAAGCAGACAAACAGCTGCTGCCCAGGCAGGCCAGTTTCACCTCCAGCACTGCCTGAATGTGCCCTTTAGCAAAGCTGGCAGGACCCTTTGGGTTTGTTTTGCTAATTTTTTTCCTGCAAAGCTCCCCCAACACTAAAATATTTCACATGTGAAAGGAAACTGGATTCAGAGACCAGGAGCACCCTCCTGCCCCCAGCAAATCAGGCTCTATGTTTGAGCTGCTCCTTGCAGCAGCTTCTCTGCCTGATACAGGCTTAATGGATTCTCAGTGCCATACAACAGCCACCCACAGAGGCAGATGAGGCTGCCTAAACACCACTTCCACACAGTGCCAAGGACAATATCCCCATGCCTAAATGTTTCAGAGGTTTGAAGTTTGGGGTTTTAATTTGTAAATAGTAGTAGTAATAATAATAATAACAACAACAACAACAACAACAATACCACCACCATAGAAAAATCAACTACTTCAGAGAACATCTGGCTCAGTGTGAGAGTACACTTCTTTCAAAAATAATGCTGACAACATTTTGTTGGCTTGTTCATGTGGTTGTATTCCTCCTCGCTTCTCAGAACCTATCTATTTCCAATATCAATTTTGCTGCCTTCCCAGTACAAAGGCACAGTGAAGAGAGTCAGCAGGCATGCTGAATTTCAGTGAGAAGTCAAACTGCCTGGCACCATCAGAAATTATTAAATTTACAACACAGAGGCAATAGAGAACAAAGAGGAGAAAAATGTGGGAAGGAAAGGCTGGAGAGAACAGGATTTGTGATATCCACTGTTATCTACCAGGCTCCCTGTGCTACACTTTGACCTCCAAACATGTACACATAATTCATCAATCACTGATGTTAAAGTGCACCAGGGATGAAAGAAGGGCATTAAATAACAGACTAACAGAATGGGGTTCAGAGTATCTGCATTCTGTTCATAGTAGGAGTGTACATAAAAGCAGATACTCAGCTTAACAAAACAGATTTGGTGAAATCAATACAGTATCAGTTAAACTGCATGTACTGACAAATGATCCCGTCACAGGTTTTCTGGAAAGTTCTGTGATTTCTACAGCCTCCTGTGTAACTCTAGGCAAATTATTTAACTCTTCTGTCCCTCACATCTATAAGTTACAGCACATGGTGTAATAGCTCCTCTTTCAGAGTGGAGGTAGCTTTTATAAACTCCTGCGACATCCTGAAGCCAATTAGTGATTAGAAAAGCAAGTAACTAGGAGTTCACTTCTGAAGAAGCAGAAGGAGAAGAAATACACAGCATAAGAACATTCACATTCCAGCTTCCCCAACTTGGCATTTGTAGTATTATGTTTCTTTTTCTTGGGCCAGGTCTCATAAGCCCTCAAAAGAAATATAATACATCCAAGGATAGCTTAGCTATTACTTTGGGGGCATAAAATAAGCAGGATGACTTCTGCTGCAGTGTTAAAAACAAAAAAAAGGTTTAATAAAAGGCAAAATAACAAACAGAAAAACTCGAGCCAGGTGCAGAGGTCTGCTCCTGGTAAAAACACCTCACAAAATCACTTTAGCTCTTTTGTTCTCTTCTTTTCTACCTGATGGGCCAGGTGGGACTTTTTGGCTTCTATCCAAATAGATGTCCTCAAGTTTTTGGTGAAGTCCCTGAGGTCCTATGAGGTGGCTTTTCAGTTAATCATTGAGAGAAACTTCTGGGCTTCTTTCCTTTTTTGGGGGACAAAGGCTAGTTTTGCCACGCAGTCATTAGGGGGCACAATCCTACATTGTAGCCTTACAAAGAAATGTCAGTTTAAATAACCAATTCTCATCACGCTAAATACTGAAATACCAACACTGATTATGTGGATTTCTGTTAAAAATTAATGTTTTAGCAAGAGGGCTCTTAGCTTTGGCCTTTCTAGCACTTTGCAGTTTGATATGGATTGAAGATAGCAGCTATTTTACCATCCTCGGCCCATGTAAAGTGGAGGCAGAAAATCTGCCAGCTCTGGTAAAATCACCAGTGTAACACAATGCTTGCAGCACCGAAATGGATAACATGGGCTTACATGGGATGTGCAGTGATTTAGCGAGCTATAAACACAGAGAACTTTTAAAGAAGGGACTCCATATGAAAGGGGGCCAAAAGTGCAGTGGCTTTTACTCCAAGGTGAATGCTATAGATGGAATAAGAGAAGAAAGATTACTTGCAGCTTCTCAGCCCTGATAAATCAGGCATGGCCTTTGGAAAATAATTAGTCATACCATGCATCGTGCACAAACCCTAGGTTAATTGATTTGCTGCACAAGCTCAATGTTTTTATCAATAATGAACATAGTTCAGATGCTCTCCTCCCCCTGTTACACTTAACACCTCTGTTTCTGCATTCCTGGAATCCTGGGAGCCGCAAAGCAGGGAAATCATCCTGACTTGCTCATGATTGCAGGTTGACTTTGCAATCTCAGCACATGATCCATTCCACTGAGAAAAAAAAGGATTCCAAAGACACTGCTACCATGACTGTCCTGTGACTATACTGTGGCTTATACAAGAGAGAAGTTACCTAAATGACAACTCTGATGGAGAAGATATTGGACAGAAATGTTACAGGTGAGACAGGGAATTAAGGAGAGAAAAGAAGTATGGAATTTCACCTTACATTGTTTCTCACTCTTCATTTTCTTTCTATTCTCCTCCTCTTCACCTCATTCCCACTTGGCTGGCTATTTTTCTTCCTCCTCCTCTTATCTTCTGTTTGCCTGACATACCTTGGTCTCACTCCCTTCTTCTTTTTGTTCCCTCTTAAAAACATCTCATGGTGTTCCTACAAAGCTTCTGCTATGAAAGCATTCACAGTGACTTCTAAGGTATAATATTTAACAAAGCAGGCAAGTATTCTTAGGCTTGAAATATACATGACTATTAAATATATGCATTTCCCTTCTTATTTCAATTAACTCCTAAATTAATTCAGAATAGCTCAGAGCAACCTGAAACATAACTACATGGAAGTGAATAATTAATAGAACTGATGAAATGCATGCCACATACAGGAAGCTAACAGTTTTTATGAACAGGTATTTGCTATTCATCTCTTTAATTTCTCCTGGTTTATAACCAGAAACACATGGCAGTATCAGTCTCTAGAGCTACTGCTGGATCACATCTGAGATTTGTCATGGATAGCAGAAAAGAGGAACAGTGCCTGCAACATGGTCCGTGACTGATTTCTCTACACAGTGAAAAACACAGGCCACATAGCGACAACAGCAGGTATGAAAGCATCTTTACATAGTATTTAGAGCAGGCCCTGCATTCAGAGAAAGATACATGACAAACACAACATATGGTATACTTGAAACAGAGTCCATTTGTTGTGCTATGTGTGAATGCAAGATTTTTTCCAGTACACTCTGGCTTGATATTCTTTCCAGATCTTTCTCACCTGATGTTTCAGTGAGCTGGATGCTAGAGGCCTTTAGAAAACATGTCAGTTATTTTATTTAGTATAATCTTGCTATATCCAAAGTAGACAGTATGAACAGAACATTGGTTCACTTCCAATGCTATTGAATGATTGACTGTGAAAGCCTCTTTTGCCTATTTTCTCTTTTTAATTTTTTTCTTAAGGTCCTGCTTTCCAGTGTGTTTTCCCATTCATGCATGTAGTTTTCCCATCCTGTCAGCACTGCCAGTCACTTAGCTGCTGAGCTCCTGCCTGCTTGCTGCACTTTCTGTCACACAGGTGTGGAGAGATTTCTGATCTGACTTACAAATCCAGTGCTGCCCCTGGCAAGCTGAGTGGTTGTCATGCTGCTGCAGGCCATTTCAAACAGCTGCTCTTTCCAAGAGCACCTCCAGCTTAACTTTCCCCCTTTAGTTTTCATCCTTTCCACACCAAAAGGCACTGGCAACGGAGCCATGCAGAAACTATGACTGCACCATTAAACTATTTTAGATTCTTGCTCATTGAGAAATTATCTGCATGTCCTAGTTTTAGTCATATTCAACTGTACATTTACTGTTCAAGCACTATATCCATATGACTTCTAGATTACCTACCAGCTGATGTTTCCTAACTCATCTTGGCTATGATTTTTTTAGCGTTGTTTTGTTTGCTGTTTTCTTTTTAAAATATTTATGCCTGTTCTGATCAATATGCTTATCTGGTACCTGCTTCTGCACAACACTCTTGGAATTCAATCCCAGATTTTGGCAAAATCTGGACATCTGCTCTTGTTCCTGAATGTTGGGAGGCTTTTCCTTTGAGTTTCAATTAACTCACCACTATTGTATCCTCATAACTGCTGCTTTTCTAGTGCATTCAATCTCAACTGAAGCAAAGCAACAAAAGATATTAATTACTCAACAAAATTTGGTTTTCTTTCTGAATTAAAACTAATTCAAAGTCAAAAATTTTGAAACACACGATTTTTCTTTTGGAAGGCAAGTGAGCTAAAAAAACAAAGTAGAATGTGCAGAGACTTGGTCCCATTTTGCTGAGTGAAAGTATGATACAAATCTGAATTCGTCCCTAGGAACTTAACAGAGGACTGAAATCAACTTGACTTGGCTGTATTTAACTCTGCAACTTGGAATATACTGAAAATCTATCTTGATTTCATGTCTCATAACATTTTCTCACATCCTTGTTTCTGTCTGGACTGCTCTGAACAATAGAACTGCAGCTGCTCTTATGGATGGGATCTTTCCTGCAGTCCAGACAGTCTTTGACAATACTATAATATTTACACCTCAATTTTCTTACATATAAAGGGAAGATTGCAGCCTCAGGTTTCAGATGTATTTAAAATTTTTGTAAGCCAAAAGTAGAATGCCTTTGTCTCCAATTCTATGACATCGGAAGCATTTAAGCTGACATTTACTGAAGGTCTTAAAGTGAAAAGCTCAGGGGAAAAAAAAATCAACAAAATAGCACTGAGAATTTTGATACTTAAAACTCTGCTTTTGCAGTTTTATTTGGACAGACTTAGTTTTATTTGGATAGTGCTTAGAGGGCAGCTACAAAGACGATAGAGGCTCTCTTTTTGCAAGGCGCCACAAGGAGAAAAGATAAAGAGCAATGATTGCAAGTTGCACTGACCAAAGTTTTATTGATCTTATGACCTAAGAAATACAATTTTTACAATGAGAATGACCATTCAGTGAAACAACCTCCCCAGGGACATAGTGGAGTCACCATCACTGCTGATGGTGGTTTTCAAGATGTGACCAGGCAGGGCACTATTTTCATCCAGGCTCCCTTTTCCACAGAAGGCTCGAGGTCCTTTCCAACCTGGGCTGTTCTAGGATCCTGTGAGACTACTTACTATCACATCTAGCCCTAAACTTTCACCAAAAACTGATTTTGTGATTCTATTATGATTACTGCTTCCCCTTACAGCTGAACCTAAGTCAGGTTACAATTAAAATGGTTTTACACCAGTTTCATTTTACTAGTCCTAATCATAATCAGTCATTTGTATATGAAAGGAGGGAGATCAGGTCTAACAGAAATTACTTTTTACTCATACTAGGTATTTTCACCTGCTGCATGTTCCTTCCAGACAAACTGAAACCTCTTTCTATTCCAGAGGAATTGAGAAAGAAAATGCAAAGCAAGGTGCCCTTCACACAGGCTGCTGGAGAAAATAAGAATCCTGGAAATGAAAGCACAGCAATTTTCGTGGGTTATACACAGTTTAAAAAAGTTATGCATTTCTAACAGGGCACAGTGAGATTTAGAATAGCTTTTCTATATCTCCTATATTCTGTGAAAGTTAATAAATTTAATGTTTTATTCTAAATGTATCATGGGAACATGTAAAGAGACAAGTTTCTATTACACTTAGGTCATAATGTGTGCAGTTTTAGGAAAAGGCTTCCAAAACCACACTAAGTTTGTCCAGATAAAACTGCTGCTGCTTGAAATGCTTTCTTATTATTTTATCTATGAACTGATTTCCATTATAAAATTTTCTTTACATACATTTCTTTACAATCATACTAGGATTCCAACTGGAAAAAGACAAATAAGATTCCCATTCTGTGAATGGGAAGCCTGCACTCAGGGTAGCCATGGTGAAGCATGTTCAGGCAGAGTAATTTAACTGGTTACATCATCATGGAAGAGCTTTCATAGCTGGGATGAGAAACTCGTACTTCGTAAAGTCTGGAACAGAGCTGGCAATTATTTAAAGTCATCCTTCCACATGAATTTAAATGTGAAGATATTATTGTACTTTCTGTAGAAAAAACACCTGTCCTCTAAAGTGCTTTGCAGAAATTCTGAGTCACAATAACCTTCTTGCCCAGAGTCCCACAAGGGATTAGCACCAGAGATGGAAATAATGAATCCTAACTCTAACACCTCCTTCAGTGACTGGGCACAGCGCTTCCTCCCAGGGAGTCCTAACATATTCTTCTACCACTACAAAATTGCATTGGACTAAGAAAAAACATGAAGAATAAAAATAAATCATGGAAAATAGGAAGGAAAAAAATTGAACAAAGATGGCTTTGTAATCCTCAGAAGAAGAAACTCAGTAGTTTGATGACCAATAGACTCCTATGCTACTACTGCAAAACAAGAGTTTATCACATAATCAAGTTTAACAAGTTTCTGTGTATCAGCAAAAGTATGATAAACCATTCCATAGGCCTGCTTAGCAAGTGCAAGACAATGTGCAAGGCACATTTCCTTTTCCTACAGGTCTAAACCTACACTTTTAGTACAGAAAGAGACAAGGTGGTTTTGAGAATCTTGCTAAGTTGTGGTAGCTTGATTTTGTGTCAAAATCCCTAACTCTGCTAAGGCTAATGGGATAAGGGGAGGTGAAAAAGCATTTCTTTGCTAAGTGGTGTTTTAACAGACTTGAAAGTGACAGTGACAACTGTGTAAAAAGCTTTTTCACCACTTGATGAGACCACCATGATTTTAGCCTTCTGTAGCCTGGTACTTCTCCACCTCATCTCCGCATGTAATTGCCACTCATAATTCACCTGTCTTTTCAGCCTACTTGGTACTTGCTATATAAAAGCACTGGCAGTGAATGATGAACAGACATTAAACATAGACATCCAGGGGATGGAATCTATAGGGGCTGAAGTATTCCTAGCTGCAGAGCTCCTGAAGTCTGTTGCTTGTAGGCAAAAACCCTTCGTGCTTTAGAAGACTTGCCCCTGGGGGAGGGACTCAGCTGGGAATTTGGGTAGGTGAGGCAGTTTCAAGCCAGGGCTCTTGCCCACAACACCTTATGTAAGTTGCAATGCAAATGGGATGTACCCAACCCGTCGCTGTGTTCACTCTGAGCTTCAGTGGAGATACAGACACTCTCTCTCTATTTTGTCCGTATACCTAGAGGCACAAGTCTATTTTAATACTTTTTAAGCCAAATTTAGATTTTTCACCAGCTTTCCTAAATTAGGACTTTAAGGATCTGCCCCAAGGCTTTGTTGAATTATCATCAAATTCAGTTAAAACATGCTGTAACCCACTACCCTGACTAGTCACAGCTAGTGTACGATAATGATCTCCACATTTATTAAACACATGCTCCCTCTGGAGCTGGAGATAGAGTAACAGCTGTTTTATTCAGGTTTCTCTTTAAGTAATGAGGAAACACACACAACCTTGTCTCTGGTATGATTCCCAGTGTTCATACTCCCTCACGCAATTAAGATATACAAAGATAAACAACTGTTAAGTTCTCCATAACTTCTACAATCTATTCTCCCTACTGTTCTCTCACCCTGTTCTTGCCATCATTATTGTGAATAAACTAGCACTGAAATCTGACTCAGCAAAGCGAAATCAAGTTTTATGCAAAAACGAATGAGGTAAATTGTACTGGGCATAGCATCCTCCCAAAAGATACTGGGACTAAACATAAGAAATCAGTAGCCCTGTAATGAAGACAGTGAAACAATGCAAATGCTTGGACACCAGGGTTTGATCTGATTTTAACGTCAGCCTGGCCTCCCACTAGTATAAAATTATTATTTCTCTGTGGATCATTAATCCTTTTTGTCTAGAAGAGATAATAACACTTCTAGATGGCAAGCCAACGTGTCATTTGAGAAACAAGAACTTAAGCCCTCATCATGAACTCCAATATGGCTTTTAACTACACTTGTGGGTAGGAGCACGGCGACACAAAACACCCCAAAAACACTGGGACAAGCACAGTGCATCTTTGGAAAATTCACAGAGCAGCCTACAATTTTAAGGAGGATCTCTCTTATTGGAAGATGCCATTCTTCTGCCTGCTAAGTGCAAAAAGGCATGTATTCCTTCCTCTGCTCAACTCTCAACACCCAAAGCCCTTTTAAACTTTGATACCACCCCATGACTTTAATGTGCTGGTGAGCTCCAAGCATGTGATCAGTACCAGCTCTGCTGGTGCCTGAGATGGCTCAGCTGTGCCTGCAGACAAGGCATCCTTAGACTTGGTGCTGCTCCCTCCCTTCAGAACACACTCCAGTCATCTCCTAAGCATCTTGCAAAGCTTCTGCCTTTTTTTCCCAAGGCATTTGAAAACAGGAGGGGAAAGGTGGCAGCAAACTGTGTTAAGAGCCTTGTGGCTGATGGTTTGAGACTAGCTGAGTCTTTGGAGAGACTTTAAGTAATGTTGAGGACACCACATTCTGTGACTGCACATGCATTTTAGAAAGATAGAAATGCACCCACCCTGCAATGAATGGATCTTGTTATGCACAAAGCCAACAAACTGGCTAAAGGGCTTTAGCAAGTCAGTGCCTTCATGTTTGGATTGCAGTGCTGGCTGTGTGGGGTGCCTTTGTCCACTCCAGCCCTGTTTACCAACAGAGGTACAGTCACAATATAGCTCTGGCACCATTGTGAATAAATACATTGATGTGTATTTTTGCGTTTCAACAGCTTCTGTAGCAGTGCTTACCAGTGAGAGCTACAAAAGCAAGTAAACACAGATATTAAAAAAGCCATTTGCTTTCTCATCATGCATGTTTACTGTTTGCTGTTCAGGCATCTCTGGGAAGTGAAAGAGATAATTTCATCTCAGTTCCTTCCTCCAGCATACCCACCTGATGTATTTCTGATAGGGGATTATGACACTGCAGTGTAATGTTTGCTGCTATTCTAAAACGACACTTTACTTTTGAAAACCTGCAAACCATTTGCTCATAAAACACACTGCAATTCCCACTTGTCTATTTGGTACTTTGCTTGGGTTTTTTTCAGATTGAAAACAATTTAAAGATATTGCTTCAAATTAAACATTCATGTCTTATATGATATTTTCTTTGTAAGCAAGTTAACACAAATATTTTTTCCATGTATATTTATTATAT
Source organism: Passer montanus (assembly GCF_014805655.1). Classification (NCBI taxonomy): domain Eukaryota; kingdom Metazoa; phylum Chordata; class Aves; order Passeriformes; family Passeridae; genus Passer; species Passer montanus. Next base: position 2,472,106 of record NW_024357170.1, on the reverse strand, counting down.
GCCCACAGCAGTCCGTGTTGAAATCCATTCCCCTGCTCTTTCCGACAAACTAGTAATTCTCATTGCCATAAAAACACACACTTTTCCTGCCATGAAACTATTCCTTAGAATAAACTATTGCCTTTAGAGTATAATTTTTAATTTATTTCACTAGTTTCCATCTCAGATAACTAGATTGTTTTTTTATTACAGCTGGGAATTTTTATAATGTGCAAATTGAAATAATGATTGTAGTGCAGTACTCTGCAAGTGCTTTTCATTAAACCTCCAGCTACTATTCCTTGCTCTGTTGGATATCTCTGAGTCAGGACTACTTTATGGTGGACAGAAATCTGGACAATTTAGGTTTAAAGAATGACTAAAAAACTGACCAAAAACCTATAGATAACAACCTCAAGCATGCACTGGTTCATGTAGCTTAATTGCATATTCTTGTCAAAATCAAAATACTTAAAACTTAATAATCATGCTAAAAAGTGGACCTGTCCATAGTTATATATATTCCACAGTTATATATATTTTCCATATTTTCATTATTCTGAAAGTCAAAATCACTGCTTGTCATTACAACTCCATTACAACTGGCAGACACACAGTGCCAGAAACACATCTACATTTCTGAGATGCTGTGTTGTAGCAAAACGACAATGTTTTGCTTTCTAATCAACAGAATGACTAAACTCATACTCTGTGTTCAAGTATGATTTTCTGGTTAGTATTAGTCACTTAAAATAGCTCAGAACCATTTGTGTGGCCTGTTGAAATTTACACTACTGTTGATCACCAGGCTCATCTTGCTACTTTGTCATTCTGTATTGCTTATTGGTAAATGAGTTTGCTAGCATATCTTCCCACTGCTGCCAGGGTCACAGAAGCCCGAATGAACACTGAGAGAGTCCACTTAATTGCAAAGATTTATGGCTATGTTGTGTTCTTTTCGCCCTTTCTACTCAAACTTGTCTTCCATGTCTGACATCTATAGAAAAGGGAAAGCTGCTTATTCTAGTCCAAAACAGCAGCAGACTAGGATCACAGTTCCGCAGGGATTCCTTGTTTCTATTGCTAGTGCATAGGCAACAGAGAAACTGGTTTTTAATCTACCTGAGGACAGGGTACTGAACCAAAGAAAAATCCTGTGTCAATATAGTATCAGCCACAATCAGTCTGCAATGAAATAATGAGCTACATGACTGGCAAAAGCCCCCACAAACCTTGTAACATACAGAAGTAACAAGCTGCTCATTTGGATTTAAGATACCGTGCTTTCTGAGGTGAAACACAGGTGCACAATTATCCAATAAACAGATTTTTAAGTTCTGGAAACTCAGAACCAGAAAGTTACTATTTGAAAACCTGTCTCTGCCGACACAAAGAGTCTGCTGTGTGAACCAAGCATAATTTGTGTGTCAAACCAAAGCCTGTCTCTTTGTCCTATTTATGGCTCTACAACAAGTTTGGCTAGCAGAGGAATCAATCAAATCCAACCAACCAGTAAAATGATTTTGGGAACTGTGGAGATTAAAAAACAAAAAACCCAACAAAACCCAAACTGTTTTAGCTTTTCTGACTGAACATGGTTATTCTAAAGAGCACATTTTACCCACTGAAAACTTACCAATGGAGCGATGAATGCAGGTGTGCTGGTTATCACTCAGAAAAAAGCCCTCTTTGCACTGACATTCGTAGCTGCCCATGGTATTTACACAAATCTGCTGGCACCCTCCATTGTTATCCAGACATTCATCAACATCTAGAAGACAGAAGGAAAAAGAAATTCAAGGTAATGCACAGATTCAGAATATGAATCTAGAAGAGTGAGGAACACACAAAAAGGCATGCTGTAAATTAAGCTAATGAAGATTACCCAAATCAGTTAATCCAAATTAATCCATCTAATTATTTTTCCTGTATCCTAGGGTTGAAGTTAACATGAAAAAAAAAACCGAAAACAAAACCCAAAACAGTGGGGAGATGAATCCCCCTATGCCTTCATGTATTCTGAGCTGCAAATTGATTTCCAATGCACAATGAACATGAACAACCTAAAAAGGCTGTGACCCCATCTGCCAAGTGTGCTGTTGCACTCTGTCATTCCCACTCGGAAAGACATACTTCAGGTCTACAGTAATTTCTAGCAGGGACAACAGGCAAACACAAAGGGCATTACTGGGTGAAAAGAGTCTTTATAGAGTTCTGATCTTGAACAGAACAGCATGTTTCAATTACTGGAGTCATAACCCCCTACTTTGTCAGTTTGTTTAATGTTGTTTAGTGAAAAGAAGGCTTCTTAAATCTAAATGTTCCATGTCTGTATTGTCATTTTAATAGGCAAATATATAAAACCACAAAGGCAGCATTAGCTACTGGCTGTTTTGAGGGCCTATCCCCCATCACTTTGTCATACCTGTTTTTAGGCTGTAGTGTTTAACAGACACCTATGTATCACCACTGCCACTATAGGTATCTGACCCACATTCAACTTTGCAATTCTCCTGTTTTGCTTATGAAAATGATCTATTTTTTGCTTTTTTCTTGCCACTTGAAAATTCTATGCTCTCCTTTTTTTGTGAAGACTCTTCAGCCAGTTACTTCACAGTATGTGCCAACATGTCAGCAATAGAGTTGGTGTGTGTTTTGCTTCCATTTTATTTTTGGAAGGGGCAAAAAACACACAAGAAAGCTAAATGATCCACAACACTCCAAACCTCAGAAAAGCTGGCACAGCTCCTGCAGAAATTAATTCCACCAGGACTGGCCACAACACACTAAGGTAAACCCAAGCTGCTCTAGCTGGTACTGTTGCAAGCAAGGCCAGCTCCAGGCAGCTCTGAATGCAGGGCTGGCCATGAGCTCCAGCAGCTTGCTCAGCTATTGCTGTTTGTGCTGCCTTCATGTGACAGCAGTTGTAGCTCTTTCTCACAGAGAAAAAAAGCTCTGGGGTAATTTACAGCAGTACCCAGGGAAACCAGGCAGTGTCATTCTGTCTTGAACTACAATGTAGTGTGTAGACAGTCCTCCTTTTTCTATTTGCCAGAAAACATTAAGTGCTATTGACCCAAATTTTCCGTATCAAAATCACCCCTGCCCTCAGTTCTTACTCTTTTCCAGATGTGAACATTTTCACGACCCAGTCAGAGATTTTGGGAACGTGTAGGAAAAGTGGAAGTGAAGACTTTCCTTGCCTACTGCCGCACAAGAAGAAAAATAAATAAGACATCTTGGTTAGACCCTTCCTCTGTCAGTCAGCAGGCCTTGCTTCCCTATCAGTATCAACTCAAACTTGCTCCTTCAGAACAGTAGCCTGGAATCTAGATTCTCCTTTTTGGAAAATTAGCTGAGGCCTTACTGAAGGAAAGTCTCAGTTGGTACATGCACAAACCCCAAATTATGCTACAATGTATGTGGTCTTCCCAGACCTCTGTTTATGGTATCACAAAGTAACTCAAACAGTTGCCTTCCAACCCTCATGAATAATCTGAAATGAATGCAATGATTTGTAAATAGTTTTTTTTTCTCCTCTTGATAGGAAATGCTAATCATTTTCTATTTTCATAAGGAGATTGATTTCCCACCAAGCTCCAAATCCATATGCTAGAATAAAATTATTATAACCAAAATTCTTTAAAAAGCTTTTCTATTAGGAATTTCTTACAACTGTGTTCAATTGCTACTCTCAAAATTATTTTAGTATGTATTTGTGAAGGACTTGAAGAAAGCAAACAGCTGGGATCTAGGACTACTCTGTACTATTCATATGTCTTGCAATGGATCTTGGCCTGATGGTGCAGAATTTATATGTGTCAGGTCTTAGTCCTGCCAGGGTTAGCCTTTTTGGAGCACTTTGTATTACTGCAGTCTTAAAAGGCAGTATTGCTTACTATGCACAACACCAAGAAATCTATTGGACATGGATGCTTGGAAAATATTTACTGAGTTCTTCACTTGGTACAATTTCTTTCTAATAAAGTCACTTTATGATCAACCTATCAGTTTATTAATAAACTGAGAGAACAGCATGAAATAGTCTTCTGAAGTTATGCAAGAGATCTCCAAGAAGCTCAAGCTTTGGTAGATGTGGCAGACTAATTCCTTAATGTCTCTGATTTTTTTCAAATCTCACAAATGAAATACCTGCCCAAGGCCCTATTTCTTTTTTGTGCAATTTCTTATTCAGTGCAGCTCAAGTTATCCACCTGAAAGTGAAAACATTGGTAGTGCAGCATGGATGAAACTGAATTGTGGACCAGACTTTCTAGAGATTAAGTTCCACATAAACACCAAAATAAGCAGTCAGATTTTCAACAAAGTTTTTTTGTAGCTCCAGTTTTGCTGGCTCTCTACATGTCAAACATGGCTGTTGACAGTTTTGAAAAAAGTGAGGGTAGATTCTCAGGAGCTTTAATTGGTGCCAACTCTGTGTGACAGTTTATACCTGCACCCCAGGGCCTAACTCTAGAAATTTGAAAAAAGTCACTTATGGCATAAAAGTGACTCAAATACCTACTCTAAGCCCCAACTAAACCCGTATTATTTTTTTTAATTGATTGAGCACAAATACAAAGCTTATTTGGTTTATTACTCTATTATTAATAAAACAGAATTTTTATCTTTTTTTAGAACAATAGACAGGTCTTCTTTCATAAACTTTTACACAAAATCAGGTACCACTGATCATTCAGGACCAGTCTCTGAGGGTGGCAGCCTCAAGTAGAAGGAGCAAGTCTCCATTCCTTTAAACTGGTGTATGGAAAGTCAAACCCATTTCCTAGCCTCCTTATATGACAAAAGTTTCAGCTTGGTCTCCCCACCTGACAGTGTGCTGGTTCCTAAAGTACATTATCCAGTGCTTAGAAAGCTGAGTCTTGAAACCCCACTGATGCAGGAAGATTTCAGCAAGTCTTTACAATCCAAACCCACAAAAGAATGTTACATGATTCTCGTCTGAGCTGAGCTCAGATGGTTATTCCACATGGCTGCTCCAACCATTATCCTCAAAAAGAGGATGAAGAACTAGTAGAGAGTGAATACACATCCTTAAGCCATTCTCTGTAATGCTCATCACAAAGAAGTGTCCTGTGATTCTGTTTGCCAAAGACAACTGCTGCTGGAAGCACCTAGAAATAGCTCAGTTTCCACAGCTCTTAGCTGCTCCTTACCAGCACAAATAAACAGCTCAGATGACAACCAGCACAAAAGCAATAATTGCTGCTGCAGAATTTAGACCAGTGACAAACCTATGTTTGCAGGGAGAGGAGCCCCTGGACTTCAGAGTGGCCAGACCACATCAGGGACAACCAGGACCAGGGCAAGAGGAAAGGCTGGGAAAGGAGAAGGAACTTTCAACAGAGACAGAGAGATAACGACTGCATAAATGCATACATATATAGCAATATCTATATCTCTATATCAGAAGCATTATGCAAATGAATGCATGTTTCAATTTGCATAAGACCTCTAGCTTTTTGGCCCACTGCCTTCATATAATCAAACTCGTGTTCTGTACCTTAGCAAGATGAGATCCTCTGGAGAGTGGTAGTGTGGAACAGTATCAAAGGGTAGGAAATATTACAGTTGATAAAGATGAATGTTTTATGTATTAAATAAACAAATGTTTTTGCTTTCTCATTTAATTTATCTGATGAATTTTTCAAATTAACTTCACTGGTGTTTCACCCTATCTAGCACAGAGCTTCCTGCAGTGTTTGGCCTAAAGAAGCTCTTCCAGCAAAGTATCCTGTTTGGATACCGTGCAGGGAGAAAGGTCTGCTAAGGGTACCTCAAACCAAAACCACGAGCAGGAAGACACAAAATTGGAAACACTACACAGGAACAGTATGTCCACTGTTTTCTTCTTCCCCTGATCTTCTCTTCCTTCCTTCTGACATTTCTCTTTTATGTCAGCATTTTCATGAACACTTAAGACCCTCAGAAATCTGAGTCTTCAAAATCACCAAAGCATTTGGAAACCATAGTAAAAAGTACTTGCTGTTGCATCAAGACTTCTAAAAACAGGACTTTGACTCATGATCTAGGGAGCTGATCCTGCTATGTTTTTTCCTCTAAGCTACTCTTAGAAACTTTTGGAAGATATCTCAAAGATGCCTATTTTACAGTGCAGAACATCATGACAGAGAGATGAAGAACTGATAGCAATACTGCAGACTTTTCTCAAATGTTAGCAACAAAACACCACTTAGGATATTTTGCATTTGTAAGGGAAAAGATTAGCAACCACAGTCTTGGAAAATATAAGTGCTTGATTCTGGAATTTTAAAATCATTATATTCTGAATATTTCTAGAAAGAAAGCTGGCTGAAAGTCTAATTAAAATTTCAAAAAATCACAGCATTGGATTACTACAGTCATAATTATACCAAAATCACATCTATCCCAGCATCTCTGACACTGTCCTTGTAGCTCAGAAGACCGTAAAGATGGGACAAAACCATTGCAGACATGTTCTCCCAGGTTTCAGCCATCACACACATATCAACTCTCCTAAATCACTTCCTAGACTATTGTCCTGCTGGATCTTTCCTGTGTTGATTTCTCTAATCTTCAAAGAGCCCAACATCATGGGGCAATTACTTCTGCATTTCAATTATGATATTTAATTTTATTTTAAGTTTTATAAAAATGACATACTTTTGTTTATTTCTAAAATGCTGCTTCATAGTCTGGATGAATATCCCTGGATTCCATTATTGTGAGAAACAGTAAATATTAATTCACTACTTGCTTTTTCTGCATTTTTCTTCATCTTACAAATCCCCCTTAGCCTCTTACTGTCTTCTCATCTATTCTGAACCGTGAAGCACAGCACTACACTAATAAGATAATCACAGAAACAATTCAAGTGACTTCAGTATATCATGTTTAAAACAAAATATGCTCATTTCTATGAGTTAACCTTTAATGATAGCAGCATTTGGAACACACTCTTCTCATTTCTCTAATCCTCCAAGTACCGTGATGCTGTTGGAGTGGGTGTCTTGGAAGATGGGATCTCAAGATATCCATGTAAGCCCAAAGAGCAAATCTGGCATGTAGGAGTGGTATAAGGTCAGAGGCTGCAGGCAGGTGCTCATGCTGGAATGCTCCTACAAGCAGTGACACGCTGTGAAGGTAGGGAGGGTGATCCCTTGCAGCAGCTGAGGGGGTCACGGAAACAAGAATCACTGCTAATTGGAAGAGCTGCCAAACCATCTTCCTTAGATTGACTTCATATGAGCCCACAGGGAGAAATATTAAAGGCAAGAGGCATTGCTACCAATGTACACAGCATTTTTATCTCCAGCAGATCTGAAATCAGACCTCATCAAAAATTTAAAAGCTGGGCCTAAATTTTCTGTTATTTGCACATGAGGCGAGATTTTACTTTTTGTCCTCTCTTTTCAGAAACTGAAAAATCTGGTGAAGAAAAGGAGAACGAGAACCACAGCCTTGAATTCAATGCTTCATTCATTCCCAGAGTTGTGAAAATACTCACCAGAGTCCTTGGTGAGAAAAGATGCACTTGCAGAAGATGGATCCTATAGTAGTCAATGTATACTGAACTAGACATAAAGAAAACCCCCCAAACCAACAAAAAGTGTGAAAAACTACCTTTCCCCAAGAAATAAAGCACATTTTACAGATGGGAAACATAAAGAAACAATCAGAAGAATGCTCTTGGGTGATGAATACTACAATAATTCTAAAATAATTTATTAATTAATTGATACCTAGAACCATTCTTTTCATATGTACAAGGATAGAACACTGAAAGTGATGACTGTGATCTGCCCTGGAGAATTCAGTCTTTTAATGGGTTACAATGACCTATCCACTCCCACTCAGCACCCACTGACTTGGCTTCTTTTTTGCCTGCACAACTTGAAGAGGATGCTTCAAATCTTTTCTGTAGTTATTTTCTGACACACAGTGGAATGTTTTAAATTTCACAGTAGGCAAATACCATGTAAATGTAGCTGCAAGAGACTTCTTTGCTCTGTACAGCCTAGGAAACACACATCTAACACCCAGTTTAACTCTCCTGCATGTGATTGCTGCCCACTTGCTGAGCTGAAGGTAACAGCCCCATGGATATTGTATGGATGTTGCATCAAGTTCAACTCTCTTGATGTTGTTTGTCCTTTCTTAACCAACTGGCACCACTCTCTTTGTCCTCTTAAGACACCAAAACCCTTTTCACAGCTTTTCGCATTTCCAGAATAAAATCCAAGTTGCTGAATGTGACAGCTGTAGCTTCTGTGCTTTCACAGGTGGCCTCCTGACAACAGTGCCTAAACTCAACTAAATTCCTGCTCAATTATTTGTTCATGTTATCCACTCTTTTGACTCAGGCTTTACGACAATTGTGTGTGAATTTGATCACACTTCTTTTCATCTGTGCCACTGTCCAGGGAATGCCAGCAGCCTCCAGCTAGGCATGAAGCTCTTTTGTGAGGCAGACATCCACAGCCCCATTAGTGTAAGTTTGCAGTTCCCACTGACATCTAGTTATATGTAGGCACTCCAAGTGGCAAATGCTGGATTAACATTACTCCATAAACTAGTGGAGGGAAGCTAATTACATATACAAACAAGCAGCAGTCCAGATCAATTGAAGGAAAAATTTGAGATAAGTTAAGTAACTTATTTAGTCTATTATCATAACGCCCCTTTGTCTTTTTCCTCAGCATCATTAACTGCTGCAGGCTGAACTCAACTATCCTTCTTCCAAGATAATTACTGCTTATACCTGCTTCCTTTTACATTTATTTATAGACCCTACCAAGACTAGAGAAATCTGGTTTGGGTTAACTCAAAACTGCTTGTTGTTGTTCTTGTTGTATTGTTATTATTGTTTCAATATTAAAAAGATATTTTTTCTTTTGGGTTAAACAAACCATGAAACTTGACATGAAAAGTGAGAGAGTATCTCCATCTCAAGTTGGTAAGATTTTCCAGGTCTATAGCACATGAAGAACTTCCTTCCTGAGCTATGGTAATTAAAGCCTAGAAATAGCTAGATTAAATATTATTATCTGTCAGTAACACAGTTAGGGGCCTCTCTAGAGTCAGATGAGTGATTTTAACTTCAACACTGCAGCACCCAGTAGGCTATGAGGTCATTCTCATGCTCTATATGGACAATACTTGAGGTCCATGAAAAGTGGAAGACATGGGAGAGTCTCACACAACTTTCAATACCGTGAAATGAGAACTATACCAGGAGTAGAAAAAGACTGGCTTATTCAGGTGAATTGGCTTAGTCAGACACATGAAACTTCTGGGGAACAGAAAATTGCTGAAATCCTTCCTGTAGGTCATATCAAAACAATTACATTTTCCTGAAAGTATCTCCATTGGTGAAAACTGTTTCATAAACACAGCCCCAGATTCTGAATAGTTTCAGAGAATGAATGCTTCCTTTGGCACAAAATGTTTGGGCAAATGGGCATTTTTGCCACCAGGGAAATGAGTTCAGCATTTCCAGTCTCCTAACCATGAGCAACATGAACCCCAGTATTTAGAACAAATATGCTCTCTGATTTTTCTGGACAGAAATACCTGGAACACATTAAGATCTTACAGCAAATAGTAATTTTTTAAAAATATGAAATGGCAACACTAGCTCAACCCAGTTGTTCTGTATCACACAGTACACAGCTGGACTGGTTGGTTGGGGTTTTTTGACTATCTGGGCTTAAGAAAACAGCTGGACACCTGTGCACTAGCTAAGCAGGAGCCACCCATTAGAACATGTAAGCTGCAGTAAGTTGTGTTAGTGCTAAGCAACTCAACAGGTGGACACATCAGCCACATTCACCTCTTACAAAGAGAGACCAACATTGCCCTGAGTTGGGAATTACCAATGAAAAGCAACAGCAGTCAAAAAACCTGACTTCAGGAACATCATATTTATGTAGAGAAGGCAAGAATTTAGTAAGTTTGGAGGTGGCTTGGTAGTGTACAGCCAACACAAAGAACCCAAAATAAATCAAAACAACCACCTTCACTGTAAAATTCACCAGACCTGCATATTCTTTTCGCCAGTACTTGGGAACACATAAATGGATTTGTCTAACAGCTATATAACACTGTGCAATTTTTAAAGGAAAAACCCTAAGAATTCTTACTTAAGTGTACACTGGAGATCATCCAACCTCTCTGCTCAGGCAGGGTCATCCTCAAGCATGTTACTCAGGACTGTGTCCACATGGCTTTTGAGGTTCTTCCATGGAAGAATACTCTACATCCTCTCTGGGCTGCCAGTGCTCGGTTGCTTGCACAGTAAAGAAGTATCTCCTGATGTTCCTCATGGAACACTTCTTGTGTTTCAGTTTCTGCCCGTTACCTCTCATCTTGCTCTTTGGCATCACTGAGAAGAACCTGGCTCCCACCTCTATATCCTCCATGCATATACTGACAGACATTTGTAAGATCCCCTTTTGGTCATCTCTTTTCCAGGCTAAACAGGCCCAGCTCTCTCAGCCTCTCTTCATATGAGAGATTTCTATTCCACTAATCATCTCCACAGCCCTCTGCTGGACACAATCCAACAGATTCTTGCATGTAAATTGATCTGTAAATTACAGGAACAATGCAGACCTTTCTATGGGCAACTTATTCCACTGAAAGCCTTCTTACTTTTTAGTCTGAGATGCCTAATATTGGTTGTACAGAACCTTAAATCAGAGGGAAAACTATTGACATGTTAAGGCAAATGGACTGACCATCTACTGACAAATTCTGCAACGTGAAAGCCCTGAGGTCCCACAAACACGCAGCCTGTGTGAAATGATGAAGTGGACACTTACTGGAATCTACTCAAAGCAAAACTCAGTCCTTGCCTGGGGTATTGATGCCATTTCAGAGCACAAGAATGAGTACTCATATTCTTCCAATGTGCAGTCATTAACAGCCTGAGCCTGTCGTCCACTCAGGTTTTATGTACTGGAGATCTTCAAGTTATTTTTAAAGTGACTAAAACCAAGTCTCTTAGACTTCCCTAACATGGTCATGCAGGGAGTTTAAGAGCTTTTTGTAAGTACTGAACAGCATTTGGTGACATATAGCCACTCTCAGGCCTATTTAAGAAAGTACTGCAGTTGTACAGGCAGCAAAATACCATTATTTGTACCTGTTGTGCACATAGAAGTTTTGATGCACTTGAAGTTTCAAGTTTATTGAAACTTCCCCAGAGTGCTTAGCACCTTATCTAACAAGCCCTACATGACTGGTCACACACTGCAAATCCAATGGCCCATAATCCTTAAATGGGTCCAGAACCCTTTCATTGCTGTCATACTCATAATTTTAATGGAATTTCTGATTAATTTCAGAAGCAGTTTCTCAATTATGTCTTCAAAATAAACAACACAAATAATTAGTTTCTCTACTTTTGAAACATTTTTGCTCCACACTATGGCACAATATGGACTCTTATTTATACAACAAAATATATTTTCATTACAGACATACAGAACAGATAAGGCTGGCAGGAACCCCTGGAGATCATCTAGCCCAATACTCCTGCTGAAGCAGGGGGACCTGGAGCAGGTTGCACAGGATTGTATCCAGGTAGGTTTTGAGTCTCTCCAGAGAAGGAGACTCCACAGCCTCTCTGGGAAGCCAGTTCCAGGGCTCTGTCACTCTCCCAGTAAAGAAGTTTTTCCTTATATTCTGAAGGAAAAAACTGTGTTTCAGTTTGTGCCCCTTGACCCTGAAGATATTTATGTACATTTATAAGATCCTCTCTGAGTCATGTCTTCCCCCATTTGCTTCCTCACAGGAGAGATGCTCCAGTCCCATCCCCTCATCTATACAGCCCTTTGCCAGCCCCACCCAGGAGCTTTATGTCCCTCAGGTCCTGAGGAGCCCAGAGCTGGACACAGCTCTCCAGATGTGCCTCCCAGGCCTGGGCAGAGGGGTAGGATCATTCCCTGAGCTGCTGGCAATGCTCTTCCTGATTGTCCCCAGGATTGCACTCATGTCCTTGCCCTCAGGGCACTGCTGGCTTGGGAACAGCTCACTGTCCACCAGAACCCCCAGGTCCTTCTCCTCAGAGCTGCTCTCCAGCAGGTCACCCCAGCCTGTCCTGGTATCTGGGGTTGGTCCTGCCTAGATGCAGGACCCTGCCCTTGCCTTCATTGAACATTGTTGGGTTCCTCTCTGCCCAGCTCCCCATCCTGTCGGTCTCACAGAACGACAGCACCTTCTGGTGTGCCAGGATACTCCTTACTGTATCATCAGCAAATGTGCTGATACATCTCTCCTTCACCCAGGGCCTGATGAGGAAAAGTACTGGGGCCAGTCCTGACCCCTGGGGACATCACTGGGTACAGGCCTCCAGTCAGACCCTACACTGCTGCTCTACTGTTCAGGCAGTTCTCAAAGCACCTCACTGCCCACTCAGCCAACCTGCACTCCCTGAGCTCACCCATGAGGATCTTGTGGGGGACAGTGTAAAAAGCCTTTGTGAAATCAAGCCAGAGAACATTCATTGCTTTCCCTCATCCCCTGCCTATCATTCCATCACAGAAAGCTATCCAACTAGTCCCTACAAGTGTCCAAGGCTAGGTTGGATGGGGCTTGGAGAAACCTGGGATAGTGGAAGGTGTCCCTGCCCACGGCAGGGGGTGGAACTGAGTGATCTTGAGGGTCCCTTCTAAACCAAACCATTCTGTGATTTTATGATTTTTTTTCCTCCATATGCTAAGAGATAACATCCAGGATGAGCTGTTCCATCACCTTTCCAGGAATGGTAACGCTGACTGACCTGTAGTTTCCTGGGTTTTCCTTCTTGCCCTTTTTGAAGACTTGAGTGAATTGTTTCTAATAATTTCTTTCCATATCTCATAAATCCTCTTAATCATAAATTTTGCTTTAATCTCAAACATTGAAAAGTCTCTAAACAATCATTCTTATAAAAGTGTGTCCACTGACTTTTTAATGAGTAATTGTTATTATTTTGATGTTAGCTACAGTCATCAAAAAAGTCATACTAAAACATGCTGCCACTCCATATTTCTTCCTGCTCCTCTTTTATGCAAAATTATGTCTTATGCTCTGATTCAACTCCAGTAAGAAACAGGGAATATTTTGAGATGCTTGAAAAGGAACTGAAGTCTGCAGAAGGTAATGAAAGCAGTAAAAACAAGCCTCTAGTTTAGTTTTGTAGTTTGATCCATACTTTCAAGTTTGCACACTGCACACTGAAGTCAAAAGAATAATGTAAAGATGCAGAAATTAATAAAGAGTGTTAGATGGCAAAGGCAGGGCACTATGGAAATCTGAGACCCTAAAATCTACTTAGCAAGAAATTCACTAGCAACCTTTCATCTAGAACTCATTCCTGCTGGAAAAAAATTAGATTTCATTTTCTAATACAGTTAGAAACTATGTAACAGATATTCTTCATGATGGCTGTTTCTTGACTGTATAAATTGTATTGTTTATCATAAATCAACACTGCCGAGAACTGCCTGCATTCTAAGCATAGCTCAACAGTGACTCTGAAATCAGGGATCTGATGACTTCTTTGTCTGATGTCTTTTTGTAATCCGTAAGAATTCAGTGTTTCAACTTTACCTATGTAATTTCTAGGACTGAAAAAGGCACCATTCCATTAGGGAGGGCTTGAATGCCATACACACCTGACACACCCATTAGAGGCTGGAATCCTGCACCCTCAGGTGAACACACATTCTCCCTTGGTTTAAGTAAGCACTAAACACGACACAGCTCCCAAAGCTTTCATAAATTCAATGTATTTTATAGTTTTTCCATTAAGGAATACATCACTATAGGCCATACTGGCTTAGAAATTTGCTATTATGAGAAAGTTGAAATGAATTAAAAAAAGACACAAAACTAACACAAATGAGGTAAAGCAGTAAAGGGTGCAGTATCTCTGAGCTTGTTGAGCCAAGACACTATCTACAGCCATATCAGACTAACTAAGAGCACCCATATGGGATTTAACTTACACATATTGCTTCACACTCTAAGCTGCTTATTTTTACTTTCCTGAGTGTTCCATGTAGAGAAATCTTTGCTGTGATTGATTACCTCCTCCAGGGAGTAAGTATTTGAAAAAAAAAAAGAAGAAAAAGGCTCAGACAGCAAGAAGACTTGCAGAAACAAGAGACTAAGATTGATGCTGCTGTCACACAGCTCCCAGTTTCCTAATTTATTATGACAGTCTGAGAATCTAACTTCATAGCTGACAGCCACCAAGATTTATTCTACACTTTTGATTATTTCCCCATACCTAACAAAAAAGCTTTGGTCTATGCTGATTTATACTCTCACTTGTTTTGGTACTTTTCAGATCACATTGGCTTAAGAAAGCAAATATACAGCAAATTAAAATGTAAAGAAAGTTATATCCCATTTGAACTCCAAAGATTAATGATGGTGACCAAACATTAGAGTACTTTTAAAGGGTGAAACTTTATACAGAAATAGAAAAAGCAAGATAAGGGAAGCAGAATGTTGGGATCACAGCTTCAGAGAGAGCTAGATACCAAAAAACTTTCCATTAATCACCAAGAGAATTCCAGATTTTTACTGGATGTTGGAAGATCATCAGAACTAAGATGTTATAATCCCATCTTGAATGAGAGATTTAATTTAGTCTTCTGACTGCTTGACTTGGCACCATGGAGACTTTTACAAGATGCAGGCAGCCAAGTAACAAAAGTAAACCCATATATACAGAAGTTGCATGTAAATATCTAATAGAGAATTGTCTCTAGAACATTTACATCCCAGCTATCCATATTTTCTCAGCACCTACTCATCAGTCAGCACAAACTGCAGAATAGCAATATATGTTCTAAAATCTGATTCATGCTACTGTACCACAAAGACTGGATATTTTAAATTGCTGTGATGAATCACAGCTGTTCTTATTAATCTCATATATAGACCAAACAAAACTGGTAAAATATCTGAAACCAGGAATGTGGTAAAAATCAGTCTGCTGAAGAAATATATCAGAAAACAAATTTCTTTGTCACTTAGTCTTGCATATGAAAACCAAAGAACTTTAAAAAATGCTTTCAAGTTTTTCATTCTGCAAGAACACATTTGTCACTACAAGGCAGTCTGCTGTGCAATTTGTAGCATGGATTTGTGTGAATGTGCTCACTGCAGCTTGTCTTGGGAAGGTTCATTAGCTAAATACCAGAAGTTCCCCTCCTGTCAAGGCTCTTACTACCCCCCAAGGACCTGATCACTGCCTGTCATCTTTTGCAGAAAGGCAGAGGTCACAAGGGTTTAAAGCATGCAGATAAATGTGCTGTTAAACCTTGCATTTCAACAATTCTCATTGTGTCTATAAATATATATTTTACACATTTCCATTCCCATCTTATGTCTTGGACCCCTCACAGTTAGAACAGCTCCTTGCTACTCAGCTACTGAGACCTGATTTGGGGTCTGGCTTGCTTCTCTTAAGGCATAAACCAGCTCCAAGTCCCAAAATCCTGTTCAAGTAAAAGTCTGAAAATGAGTAAGAACTTCAAGATTTAGATTATTAACCTTCTCTAGAAAAATACCATAATTTTACATTTGCTTTAATAAAAAATGAAGAGTTAGAAAAAGAAGGCTATTGGGTGTATTCAGCCTTCCTCCATCTGCCAATGAGCATGGAATTACCAACCAGGAAAATCTGGAACACAGTTTATGACTGATAATATTATTAGAGGCCCTGCTGATGTGCTGGAGAGGGACAATACTTAACTAGTTGTCAGTTCACCTAATAGTCTTCTGGAACTAGGAAAGAAGGGCAAGGTAAACTGGAAGATGGCCAAGGAAATGAACAATTTTTCAGCTCCTCTTTAAAATATTTTTATGAAACTAAAAGCAACTTGGCAAAAGCTGTTTAGTTTTATATTAAAAAGTTTAATAAAAAAAAATCTATTTGAACTGTTGGGAAACGTAAAGAAAAATAAACATCAGGAATACCAGCATTTGTTTGGAGTTTAAGCAAGCAACAATTGTGCACAGCTGTCAGGAGAAGAAGAAAAATACAGCTAAATTAAAAGGAAGACACTGATCTCCTTAATCATACCAGTGATTATGCAATCCTGAGTTATGTGACACTTCTGGACAAGATACATCTGGTAGCTTTAGGAATGATTTCTCACACGTTTGCAACTCCCCTCCCACTCCACATTGATAGTCAGATGAGGCCACAATCCCAAGTCCTAGTGTGTATGTTTGAAGAGCAGGATAGGAACAGATAGATTTTAATTTCTAAGGGGTTTGGGTTTATTTAAAAAAAAAAACAGAAAAAAAACCCAAACCAAAAACATAGAGCACAGGAACACTTACTGAAAAATTATTGAATCATATGACGTGATATACATACATTTAAAAGTTGGACTCAATGACTTAAAAGTTAAAGTTAATGATCTTGGAGGGCTTTTCCAACATAAATGATTCTGTGATTCTATGTATATAGTAATGTTAGTTTTTTCATCTGCGTCAGATAGCAGATTACTACCACCCAGCCAGGAATTAAGCCTGCATAACAGGGTTAAATCTCTTCTCTCTTAATGTAAGCCAAGAGATTTTAAAGGAGTACTTCAAGACAGGTACTTGGGGTTAGATCTTAACCTCAGACCTTAGAAGAAACAAAATAGTGTGACTTCAAACATGAACTTTAATACTAATTTGAGATCCCAAGGTCTATTTTAGGAGGCATCTCAAGGCCTGTGCCTCATCAGCTCCTGGTTTGTCTCAGAAGATTCTCTTTTAGCTGCAGGCTCCCAAATGCCTGGCTGGAATTGCTGCTTTGCTGCACCTACCATAGCCGGCAAATCAATACCACTCCTGGAGCAGGTTCAGATGTTCCAGGGAAAGTGCCACCTCTCCTTTCCCACAGGTGTTTCCATGTGACTTAGCCACTTTGTCAAGAGATGCAAAGTACCATCCGACAACAGACAAATAAAAAGCTAATTTCCATTGTTCAGGCTGGAAAATCAGGCCTTCTGCCCCAAGCACACCTTCAAGGTTGTGGACACAGTCCTGGGACTTTGCTATTCAATTCACAGCTGACACTGTGTGTCTGCCACACTCGAATCTGCTCACTCCTACAGAAAGCTCCAGGGAACGTATCACACACTAGGAATTGCATTTCTGTCCTGATTTCTGACCAGAATTTCCCCCTGCTTCCCAGGATTCTTTTCAAACAGACAAATAATTAGCTCAATCAGACAAATAATTATTCAATAAGCTATATTGAATCACCAAAACCTACTTTTTTAGTTATTTGCAGGAGGTCACACATACAAAAGAATCAATTGAGATATATTACAGATGTCCAAACTTAGTAATTGCTATTTTTCTGTAAGAGAAACCAAAGCTACACAGACTATTTGAAATAAAATCAGGGATGCAGAAGGGTAAGGATTCTGTTCCTGCCTATGGTGTAGACATGGAGATACCTTGTGTGAAGACTGAGAAGTAACTTAATCTGTTTGCCTTAGTTAGTAATCTATAAAACAATGAAAATTTTATTTCCTTTCCTTAGAGGATTTTCTAAGGACAAATTTGTTACTGTTTACAAGGTATTAATGCATGTTTCTACAGCAATTAATATCACAGAAAAACTTATAAATAAAATAAGTACGTCTCTGAATACAATATTTTTTTGGCCATGCTGCATTGCAACTTTTTTGATGCAACTTTCTAAGAAGAGTTTGCAACCATCTTTAGTATGCTTACTAAAAAGCAGAGGACTTCATAGAACCTATCCTAATCTTTAAGAAAAGGAAGAGGATGTATTAGGATGTGTACAGCCTGGCAGCAAGAACTGCTTATGCAAAAAAGCAATGCTTATTCCCTATTTAAAAAGTGACTATCACAAAACCTAAGGAGAAAGAAAATATGAAAAAATCCCCAACCAACACACAAAAAGGAGAGATGAAAGCAGGTGATAGCATTTACATCAGAACAGATACGCATTATAAACCCCACCAGACTTATATTTCACGTACAAGTAGGGAAACCCTCTTTCAAACCTAGGGAAAACCTATTTCAATTTGTATGACACCAAATACTAGTCTTGCATCCACTGAGCAGAATTTAGAACAATTTTTGAGAAAAAACTGCTCAAGGGAGTGCAAAAAATGTTTATTTTTAGCTAGACAAGGATATCATCATAGGAAGGAAGGAAGGGAGGAAGGAAGGAAATATTAGAGGAAGAACTCAGGAAAAAGCACTTAACTTGTCCACAGCATCTTCTGTAATTCAATACTCCAAGTTTGCTATTTATAAAGAAGATTTTAATCACCTTGCTGTACTGATGTTACTAGAAAGACATTCAGTGAAGATTTATGTAAACCCTGTCAAGAAGAAATGGCTTAAGATCTTGCAGAAACCTCAGTCAAGGAAGATACATAGAAATCCTGATGTCAAACAATATATGCAGAAGTTGTGATGCAATCTTTTTCATTACAAGAAAGGTGAAAATCATTAATACTAATGTTGTGAAGCATTCTTTGTCTCCATAAAATCCAGTAAAAATGAGTGGTTTCTCAAAAAGCAAGAACAGATGCAAACCAGCGGACTCACCAAAGTTTCAATTTCTTTCAATGCCTAATTTCATCATGGGGAAAAAGAAAATCTTTGGAATAAGCCAACCAATTTCCAAAATGTCATAGAAATCCTAATTTAAATTTGTTTGTGCAAATACAGGGTTTGTTTTTGATTTGAGACCTCACTGCAACTTCTTACTGCATTTACATATTTCTGGTAGCATAAGAGAAGGGAAATAAACCTGGTAAAGAAGGGAAGGGATTAGAATGTCCCCCTTTTCAAAAACTGATACTCTGCTAATGGAAACTACTAGGCTGTCACAACAGTCAGTATAACTGACAATGCCAGCAACTAGGTGGGATGCAAATAATGGCAGACAAATGCCATCCCAAAAAAAAAATAATTCTCTTTTCTAGCAATGATATCCCAAATCTGAATCAGCATACAACAAGCAGCCATAGCAAGATTGGCATCGTCATTGTCACAATTAAAATCTTCAGTCTAAAACCTTACAAGCAGACATGTTGGCCCTCAGTAAACTCATTCAAATTTCAAAGAAGGAAGGAAGGAAGGAAGAGGGAATGTGCCTTGATTCCCTTTTCAGTGCCTGTAAGTAAAACCAGATATTTTACTAAGACATCCTAAAGACCATTCATTACTTACAGACACAACCTCCCCAGTCCATGGTCTCAAAATTAGAAAGACAATTGTGACCTCTTTTAGTGTCCTAAGGCTGTACATTGGGAGAGAGTTCTTTGCTATTATTCCCAATGTAGTCACCTGTTTGTATTTTTGTTGACCTTTTTTATTTATAAAAACAAAACAAAACAAAAAAAATCCCACAAAAACAAACAAAAAAACCCCACAAAAAGTCAAGTGGCTGAATATAAATTAATGAAAATGTAATTAGAAATGTGACTGTCTTTGTAGATTTAGCCTCTTCATTTCATGACCAGAGAGCAATAACACAGACAGCAGGTCCAAAAAAAAATCCCACAGCTCTCCTCAATGGCTTGTCCTTGATCAGGTCACTCCTTTTGCTGTTAATTTTTCAAAAGGGTTTTTTCCCTGCTATAATGGGAGTTGTTTGGACAAAGTTGAAACTAGCAAGCTGTTTGAAACAACACATATGCACAGTTATTTCAATTCGAAATACTTGAACTATTTGATTATGTCTGTGTTCTGTTTTAGTAAGAATTTATGAATATTAGAATAAATAGAGTTTTTCTTTATTTTTTAAATTAATGTCTGGCTGCTCTTTGTATAAGAAGTACCTCTTGCACCATTAATCATTTCACCACCTCAGGCTGAGGCAAATAAATCTATTTTAGTCTGTTCTATAACAAATGAAATTTGGAAGTTTGAGTCAAACCCCTGTCAATGGTCAGGATATATAATCCATCTGAACAAATATTACTCTGTTTGAAAATAAATGCAGTACAAAATACATCTATTGAAAGGCTAATCAAATCCTTGCCCTGAAATCCTAGTTCTTTCATAGCTTCAATTAGTGCAGATTGGTGATACTGGACTTCAATATTTCTGGTTCGCTGCCTCATTTCTTGAATTTCATTGAAAATATCTCAGTTTTTACTAAAGTAGAGCTGCTGCTGACACAGACAAAAATATCCCTTTTACACACTGTTTCATAAACATCACCTTGAAATTAACTTATACTGTATCAAAATGTAGTCATTGCATTTATACTGGGAATAGTGAGAAAGAGTCTCTAAGCAAAATATGACCAACAAGTAAGCAGCTATGGGAAACTGGACATAGCAGTCTAAGTTCATTTCCAGGCAACAGTGTGAAGAATTTCATAATAAGAACATATACCTATGTAGCTTCTAGGACAAACCCACCCAATGGCCATGAATCAAAATACAGATCACCAAATCCTCAGACTGCTGAAGCAATGAAGATCCTACACTGGGCTTTGCACAGTCAGTGGACACTGTCCCTCCAGTTATTAGTGATTAGTGTTTCTTCTGCCCTGCTTCATTGTCCAGGTATTCTTTCCTGGCTTACTTGTACTTCTAATATTCTGTACTTTATGTTCATACACCATATACCAGAACTGTACTGCCTGAAAAGGGAAGAAAGAGGGAAAGCTCTAAAGATACAACTGGGATTACAAAAGTTGGAAAAAACACACAAAATATATCTCAGTATATTTAATATATTTAATAGATTACTTTTCTTAAAGAAGAAGCCCAGCATCCAGCACAGGTTCTGAGGGTCAGGATTTTCCTCAGCAATACTAAACATGGGCATTCTGCTTTAAGCATATCAATATTAAGAGTGACAGCTGGAAGGGGGTGACCAAAATCACGCTGGGGCCAACACACAGTTTGAATGCATTCATTGTCACCTGGATCAAGTCTTCACTGAAGATGTGCCAGATGATAAAATGTAGAAAACAGATCTGGCCTTCTTGCCACAGCCATGAAATGAAAGATTTTTGCAAGCATTTACAACTTACCAAGACAGTTGTGGCCATCGTGGGCTAACATGAATCCATCATAGCACGTACACCTGTAGTTGCCTGGAATGTTGATACACTCGTGGACACAACCCCCATTGTAGAAGTCATTTTCACACTCATCAATATCTAAAACACAAAAGGAGGGGGAAATAAAAGTTTTTTAAAAGAGAATTCTAACAATACAGAAAAATTTCTCCAACTGAGCATGCTTTTTGATATATGCATGTCCCTAATTTTTCTTTTAGGCTCATTTTGCCTACTTCAACACATGGTCAGGGACTGAATATATCAGGTCTTATTTGTCTGAAAAGCAGCAAGCCAATGTACAGAACACTCTTTCACAAAATAATTGGAGTATCATCACAGTAAAAAATGATATGTTGTCAAAAAGAAAAAATGGAATCCTTGATTTTGGAGCACTTTATATTTAAAATGTAGTTTTTATTTTCTGCCTTCAAAAAAATCAAGCAGAGACTGAATGAAACCTTTTACTTGTAACAACTATGTGAAGCATACTATTAACATGGCATGAGACAAAAGTATGCCTTTTGTAACAAATAAATTATAATCTTCTGTATTAATTCACATACAACCAGAACCACAAAAATTTCAGTATTTTTTTCTCAGAAGATATGATGGAATTGTTTGGGGTTTTTTCACACTGGCTTGTATCTTAAAGAGGATCATAAAAGATGAGAGATGGATTCTGATTCAATTACAAACAATCCTGTCATTATCTTCCCTCCCTCATATAAAAAAATCACTAATTCTAGAAAATGCAAACTGTCTTCTTTTTACAAACTGTATTTTGGCCCATACATGGAACATCAGTATCACAGTAACTCTTGTAAATAATTAAGTGGGGCACATCAACCAACTAAAAATACATAAATAATTAAAGACAGCCTCATGGCTTGATAAGTATCAGGTCTAAATTTGTGGTGTGCTAGACCAAAATCCACAACTAATCTCCCAAAGTTAGGCAGCACATGATAAACAGATAAAGTTATCTTTTTAGAAAACACCTGTTAGGATATCAGAGTTACCCCAGCATTACATTTCAAATGTGCCCCCAATTGCATGAACCTGAATTAGGTTCATGTTCACACAAATTTTATTTCTTTTTTTCCCCTTTTTAAAAGCACTCCATGAAAAGCTCTTGCTACCTGGTACCAGGTACCCAGATGCAATCCAAAGAGGAAAGAGGAGAAGGTGTTTTGGGCAAAATCAGACTCCTCTGAAGAGCCACCTCAGACTCAGCCCCTCAGTGTCTTCACTACTTCTGGTCCTTGGATTGAGGATGGCTGGGTTTGTCCCTCCTCACACAATCCGTGAGAGCAGGGACAGGCTTTTCCCAAGTTCTGTTGCAAGTCTTCTTCTCCCTCATGTTTGCCTCTCCCAAAAATCTGCGTTAAACTCAGAATTCTCCAAGTCTCCATCCACCTGCCTTGAATAGCTGTGAAGTCCTCCTTGCACAAACTCCTCAGCAGCTTGAAAAGGGAATGACAGGCTTGGTTTTATCTGCAAAACCAGCTGGCTATTTTGTAACTCGGCATTTGGCACCACAGCAATACCAGAAACAGGAAGCTGGAGAAATGATCTTCCAAACCAAAATACGCCCTGCTGCTTAAAGTGATCTTCCAAACCAAAATACGCCCTGCTGCTTAAAGGTAAATTTCCTAGTCTTTAAAACACTGTTCTTTTTCAGAAGGTTCTTATTCTTTACTAACAATTTCCATCCATTAGTTGTACACGTGCCCACTCAGCACTGCCTGTGGTTGTGCTCTACCTTCCAAGTCCAGTATGAGAGCAAAAAGAGAAATCTGTGATTTTTCTTAAAAACAAGAACAAGCAAGTCAAGTGCTCATTCCAAACAACCTACAATGCAGTCTCTGAGAAGCTGCTCTCATGAGACCACAGTTCCATGTGCCTAGGTGCATATTCCCAAAATATTACAGTCTGGTTTCCACTCAGCAGAAATTTGCATCTTCCACAACCATTCATGAATATTTCCAGAAAATTCCTGTTGTTCTTTACAGGCTACAGGGACAAAAAGAGAACTCTACAGTAAGCATCTAACAGGATTTTGATGTCAGGTATCTCAGGTGCTCCCCTCAGGACACTCAGAAAAAATGGCATCTTCATTTCAAGGTTTGTTCTTAACTTTTATTCAGCAATGAGTCTTTTCAGAAGAGGAAATTCAGAAGAAGCTGTTACCATCTGTTATGTTCCTCAGCATCAGACTGCCAAGGGTTGAGCAATTAATTCCATTTTTTTCCAAACAACGAATCAAACAGTACTATTTGTTTAAATAAGCAGTGGGAGAGCCTTCAAAAGGGCTAAAAAATACCAAAGAAATGTGAAGCCTTTTGAATGACTGCCCCTTATATAATACTTATTTCTAAAAAGCTGTACAGTGATTAGCAGCACAAAGTGATGATGTAATACAAATACTCGAGTTATGGAAAAGGTAATGCTACAGATACAAAACCCACAAAAACAGCAAAAGAAACAGATTCTTTTTATCTCATTCTCTTAGGAGCTCGTCACAATTAATATTGCAAAAGGATTAGAATATTATTTCTCCCTTTTGCAACCCAATAGCTGTATAAAACTAGAAGTGGAACCAAACATTCTAACTCCTTTTCAGAGCTATGTTGTGGGTTTTTTTGTGTTTCTTTCTTCCAAAACCCAAATAACTATTAAAAACTTCACCTGGCAGGCTGATTGGAATTTCTATCTCCAGTATGGCTAGCAAAAAAGCAAGGGGCTAAGACTGGTGCATTGACATTACCAAAAAAAAAACAAAGCAAAAACACACAAAAAAACCCCCAGCCCCTCTCTCCCACCCCCCCCAAACCCAAACAAACCAAAAAAAAAAAAAAAAAAAAAAACTCCACAAGAAAACCTCACAAAAACATACATAAAGCCTACAAAATCCAAAGTTGAACTTTTTTGAAGCTCCAACTGCCATGAGAAATGCAAGCAATGTGATGACCACTCCATCTTCTCTTTTACCTGGAGGAAGTCATTCTTTAAAGAATGCCTCAGTGTGCAGCAACTGTAATTTATGGGCAGAATGCTACATTTGACATGCCAGAATACAGCTTCCTTAGTAAGCTTCACATACAGTAAAAGAAATAGGAGTATATTCAATCACATAAAACCTGCAGCCTTGCTCTTCATTTTGTCTGTTATAAGCCTCAAAATTTGCAGGGGCCATTTGTGTTCATTTCCTATTGGGTAGGTCATATCCTATCATTCTTTTTTTCCTATAATTGATAGAACTGGGTGTTAATCAAAATCTCAACTCTAAACACCTCTGAGAAATTAAGCTTTCTATGCTAGTTTTGTAGCTTCAACTATCCTAAACATTTTTAGCATTTGGACTCTTAATATTGTCTTTCATCATGAAGGAACTACCATAACAAAAACAAAAACCAAAACCAAGAGGAAAAAAATAAATGTAGGTATTCAACCATGAAATTATGATGGATGTACGTGCATCTATTAATGAATTTGCAAGGTTTCTCAAAGGGAAACCTGAAGTTTTATCTACACTAGCAAAATATTTACAAAGTTTTCAATTCCTTAAATTCTAGCTGTTCAGACGGGAAACTCTTTGGGTGTTTAGTGAAGAAATCACCTTAAAAGAGAATCATGGTATTTCCACTCCAAGAGAAATTGAATTCATGTGGTACTACAGTGGCAGGAATTGTGGGAGTTTCAGACAAGAATTAAATGCACCAAAATTATTAAGAAGATGTAGAGACATTTTTAGTACTGACACAACCTGTCAAGAACCCATTTGAATTTAGTGTATTCAAAAAAGACAGCAACTCCCAATCCCAAGGCTGGATGTAAGGACATGCTCAGATGCTGGCAAAATAATTTTGATCATCTCTTTCTGGAACTGGTTGAGAAAAATCTCAAAAATCCACTGCTTGTTTCGAAAGTTTTGAAGTAAAAAAATTATCAGGAAAAAAGAGGTAAAAAGAAATTTGCTTACGTGGTGTACTAGTAACTGTAGTGGTTCAGCTATTTACAAAGGTGAAAAAGGCTTGGAAACTCCATCCTAATTCTTTCTGGAAAGCAGAGGTGAATCTTTTTGTTACCATCTGGAAATAACTCTTTGAGCACATCCCTAGGAAATACAGCATGCTCTGCTACTGCCCTCCTCAAGGAGCAGTGGTGCCCACTCTATGAGACTGCAGTTATTATGCAATGCAAGCATCTAAGAACTTCTAAAAAATACTCTAGACAAGTATCTGAGAAAATCTGAGGATGTGTTACCATGAGGATGTGCTGTAATTTACAGTCCTTATATTTCATTTATAGGAAGAGAATTTGAATTTAAGTAACCTGATTCTTTTTAGTTTGATGGGACTTGTATTTCCCTTATACATAATTGGGTTGATTCTTCTTTCATTATTAGAGATGAAATTGACCCTGCCCCAGGATTTGTTTAATTTGTGTATTCTGCCACAAAGAGATGGAACTCTCATAAGCCTCACAATGCCACCCTGCAGAGAAGCATCTCTTCCAGAAGCACATATAACTATGAAATGTTCAAAATAAAGCAAGAATCAAACTCTTCTGCTTCCCATATCACAGTATTTCAGTTTTCTGTTACTGCAGAGAATAGAAGACACATCAGCATGCATGATAACTAATGTCCACAAGACAAACCATAAAACAATGAGGAAGTTGCAAAATGACTGGTTCCCATTTTGTCTAAACATTTTCAGCAGTGTCATGAATTGACTGAGTGCTAATCATCTTTTCCAAGCAGTAACCAGCTCTCCTAGAAGGTGGCACAGAATTTATGCCAACAAAGAAAATTAATTTTTCTCCAGAAAAATTAATTCCCACTCTTCATTGCATCACTTGCATTAGTTAAGTTCCTGAATGTCCAAAAATGTGTGTTCCAACACATGCAACAAATTTGTCAGCACAGCTACTGATCATCATGGGCACGGCTGCTGAAATCAAAGCAAATGCCTGCATGGATTTGATGAATTTCGGATGAGTGTCACAGCTAAACTGTCACAAGAAGCCTTATGGCTATTAAAATGCAAAAGGAATAATGACTGAGGCCTGGAAGTTAATGAGCCAAATTCAGTGTTTAGCATTGAATTCCACAGATTTCTGTAGAAAATGGGAAAGTGTACATTGATAAATTTTCTATCTTGGGATCTGTCAAGGCCACAGATCCCAACACTTAGAATGCAACAGAAGATGTTCCAAATAGGTGTGGGATTGAATAAACTCTGTGTCCATTTAAAAGTACTTCTTGCCTAGCAATATAAGGCTAACTTAGTAAACAAAAACTTGAATTGACTTTGAAAGGAGTCATTTATGTGCTTGAACATTTTAAAATAAATAGCCAAAGAAAGCTATCTGACCACATCAACTTCTAATTTACAGAACCAAAAACAAACGTGATTGTGCAGGTATATTATGCAGATGTAGAATATCTCACAAAGAAGTTGGATCCATTAAATAGCTAGAAAAAGAAATATTAAAATCTTTGTAAGTATATCCTGATGCCTGAAGCCATGTATTTCTTCAGTATCTACAGAAAGAAAATGTTGATATTCATCCATCATGATATTCCTTTATCTAACTGCTTTAAACAAAATACGGCCAGAAAGGCACTATGGAGACAGTAAATAACATTGCCCTTACAAACTTGACAGGAAAGAAACTGTGTTCTACCTTCTTGCTTGAAGAGGGGTTGCTGCTAGCCACTACAGAGGGCAAGCACACCAGATGCAAAATTCTCTTTTATGAGTTGTCTTCTGCTAAAAAAATGTCCTCCTACAGTTCTGCAACAGCAGCATCTTGCCTACTTTTCCACAACTCTTATTGCAGCAAAGAACACTGCAAGACTCTGGAGCCCATATTTCAATGTGGTAATATTTTTCACTTTTATGGCTTCTCTACTAAGAGCTTTCAAAAAATGTTATTGATTCTTTATCGAGTTTTGCTCACTGTTCCTCCTAGGGCTAATGCACTATCCTCATATTCACAGAAAAACACAGGGGAAAAAGCCCACCCCTAGGTTCTAAATCCTATATAACTAAGAAGATTTACATTGCAGAACTGTCTTCCTCACTGCATAGCTTCATGGAAGCTTGATCTCAGATGTTTATGAAAGAAAGTAACCTTGTAAAATCCAAAGATAAAACAGCCTGAGATGAAAACCCAATTCTACAATTATTGCCACTGGCTTAGTTAAGCCAGGGAGACATATTTTCTGGGATTCACAGTAGAGAGACACGTGAGACAGGATCAGCACTGAAATTTTTTGTTCCCATTTCCAATTCAGAACAAACAGCAGAGTAGCACTGATACTGCTACTTTAAAGGAAACAGGCAGAAGTGAAGTTACATGCACACTGGTAAGAATTACAAACAAGCTCAAGTCTTGGATCACAGTCAGATTCTTTGTCATAAGTGGGTTTGAGATTGCAAAAGCCATGAAAATAAGTAAAAATTACATGGGAATACTGATATATTTATATATATTCTTTGGCAGAGTCTACATTTAATACACGTTCAGTAGATATACATCACACTCTGGACAACCTGAACCTAAGGCATTTGTATTTCTCAACTTTCCTTAAGAAGGGAACCAGTTTCAGATCTAAAGGCCAGGATAAAAGCTCAAACATAGGTTAAAGACCATTCTGGTAAAGTGCAGGTGAAATTTGCCAAAGTTCAGCTCTCAGGGAAACACTCAACCTAAGCAATATTACTAAACATGTTGGATTCTTACAAAGAGTTTAGCATCAGCACATTTCCACATATTTCAAGTCTGCTCTACTCTTAAAATTTGCAAAATATGACCAAAGTATGAAGAATTGGGTGGGAAAATGTGATCAATTATCAATTTCACTAGATCTGACCTGATTAAATAGCACTTCCATCTGTTTTCTGGAATCAGAATTCAGCATCTACTCCAAGTCTGAAATTTTATGAAAAAATATTGACATACTAAGACTCTTTCAATATTTCTACTCCTAAAAAAACCCTTTATCTCCAGAGAAAAGTCCATTTTCAAAAATATCTTTCCACAAAAAGCCTGTTAAATCACTTTTTCTATAAAACAAATTATTTGTTACATCTAGTCCTTCCTGCAATACTTTATTTTTTTGACTCATAAACGTTCACATCTTCATTCTTTAGATGCTGTGACCTTGTAAATGTTACAATCTAATGAATCAGCGGAACGCAGAGTGCAGTTTTTACAGCTTTCAAGTTGCTATGATGTTTTCAAGACGCTTGTGCCAAAGAAAACTGTAAAATTTGATAGCCATTAGGGCTTCTCTAAGAGGCAAGGTCAAGGGTGGGCAAGCTGGGAACAGGGTAAATTCAGAAAGAGCAGCGGATG
Source organism: Passer montanus (assembly GCF_014805655.1). Lineage (NCBI taxonomy): Eukaryota > Metazoa > Chordata > Aves > Passeriformes > Passeridae > Passer > Passer montanus. The sequence continues at coordinate 2,443,689 of NW_024357170.1, read as the reverse complement.
TTTCTTGGTGGAGAAGGAAAAAGAACAGGTACGATATGTTGTTTAACATGAGTTTTTTTCAGTGTAAATCCGTCAAGAGCCTTTCCACTATGGGCAGTTCCTCTCCCATGTTTTTCCCATTAGTGCATTCACAAAGAAAAAAAAAATCAATTTTACAACTTCCATCAAAAATGTCACAAGCCGCTATTTCCCAGGATTAAGCTGGCAATAAAACGAAAAGGCCATGCCAGTTTAGTGGACATGATTTGGATACAATCTGCAGCATTGTTGTGATGCTTTTCTGGAAGCCATTTTATCTAGTTTCCAGAAAAGATCAAGTACTCTGTAGCAGTTTTGTTTCCTTTCCTTCTGTGATGGCTAAACACAAAGTTCATCATGATTTATCTCTTGCTCAAGTATTGTCTGAGAGAAGTGAGGAGAAATGGAATACAAACCAAACCATGTAAAGGTATGTCCTGCTGATTAAACAACACACACATTTTTAAAGCGTGAACAGTTTCAGATTTAGAACTCTCCTGCCTAAAAGCATTTAGGATATGTCTGAAAGACAGATGAGATACCACATTTATCACTGCCTGTAGATATGACTTTTTAAAATCTAATATTATTTTAATCTTGTTTCATAAATTTTTCCTTAACCAGAATTATTAACTTATAATTTTAAAGAAAGCACAGAGACAGCTATTAATGATCCCTATTTTATCCTGTGTCTGTAATTTTTTCGCTATTGTTATACAGTGTAGAGCAAGCATGAATCAAATTTTCAAGTCACACAGATTAAAGGTGGCCTTACAGGAGTCACTCTCACTGGTTGGGGAAAGCCAGCTTTCAGACATGAGGCCTTCTCTAAGGAGGAGATGAAGTAAGTGAACTGAGTTTATCAGCTATAGAAAATGTAGGTGTGTTTAGCACTTGCTACTTTTCAAGTTTTAGGTAATGATCTTCAAATATTGTGCATCATACAAAGAGAATTGAAGAGTCACATTTAAAGACACAAGTGATTAGAGAGTATCAAGCACCCAGTGCTGTAAGCTGACTTCAGCTGACTCAGCTAATACATTGGTAAAAGAAACAAGGCAATAGATTATGAAAATGCAAAATTTCTGCAGTAGCTGAATGGTTATATCTCACATTTTGGTGAAAAACCGTCCCATTCTTCATTCATCAATAAGAGATATGGTGTCTGGAGACTCCTTTCCTTATATTTTTCTTAAATTCACCTTCCCTTCCTCCATTTCCTGTCACTGATCTCTTTCCTGCGCATTTCCCTCCTTATTTAAACTCTGAGTTTGAAGAGTGGAAAGAACATTTTTAGTGGCTGGACATTGATATGCCAATCAAAGTGACAACAGACACAAGAACCTACCCCTTTGATTCCTTCTCTGAGGATGCCTGATGTTCAAGGCAGGTATTCCTGGCTCAGTCCACACGTACCTTGCCACTGGAAAGTTATCACTGAAGTACAGTGAAGTAAGAAATATGCAAAAATATTAGAGAAAAGGTAACTTACTGAAAGCTGAGGTTCTGCACGCATTTGGTGTCACTTTCCAGCCATGTACGTGCTCTATATGATGGCATACATAACATCCCAGCAGCAGGAATGGGGAGGAGATCAAACAAGTGATACGGAAAACTCTTCACTTAGCACCTTACAGAGTTTCTGACTGCTTAATTGGCAAGTCTTCCTACTGCATTAACACTGGAGTTTTACAGAGCTTTTTACCTACAGTACCTTTTACGTGCCTGAAACCTTTGGAGAGCCAGAATCATTAATGGGAAAAAAATAATTAAGCAGAGTTCTTTTCTTAGGGAATATTTTATGTTCTATTAATATATCTGAGTATTACCCCTGTGTGACATTTGCCATCTTGACTAGCACAATGAAAACTTCTTTGGGCCCATTCCAGCTTCATTTATAGTAAATAGATTTTTTTTTTTTCCTAAATAAACCCAAAATTATTGTAATGCTGCATTCAGCATCTTGAACCCTTGATTAGAGCTTGGAGCAGCTTGACATTTTTCTGAATTGATATTTAAACAGATTGGCTTCAAGTGCTTTGAAGCTCAAGTGAGATACCCAAATAAAGATGGATACCTGCAGAGCATGTAACAGTTTTAGAGTCTGTCTTTATTTAGTAGCTGCCATGCCCAACAAGCTCAAGCAGAGAGGTTTCCTGTTCACAAGCTGTTATGAATGTGAAACATGACATTTGACAGCATTTTTTCTCACCACTTCTAAATCACAGCCATTTGCACTCCAATTCCCTCTTTTAATATAATGGGAAATGTTTGATTCTACAGCAAATCTTCAAAGTTCTTGGCCACGTAAGTATTTCTGTGTTCTTACTGACGCTGCCGGTATGCAGGCATCCTAATGATAATTGTTTCAGTAAGTCACGGAAGGAGGTTGTTCCTAGATCTTTAAATTCAAATATGCACCTATCAATTTTAAGAAGATTGTCTCAAGTAGTAAAATTAGCTCATTGATACAGATATAATTCACCTACTTTTTTCCCAGACTCTGCAGGCATCTCATTCTCAGATTGCTTATCTCCAACCTTACTTGCATTTCATTTCTAAATGTCTGTCCACTGATAAAGGGAAAAAAACCCAGCCTTCAATTCTGAATTAAATTTATTTATTATTACCTATCAGTGAATGGATATTAACATTTTTATTTGGCCCTTCATGTAGGGGAACAGAAGGTTGCTTCTTGCCCATTTCAGAACGAGTCAGTGGCAGATTGTGCACTGCCAAATGGAAGATTTCTGGGTATCATAGAGCATGTGCTTCCTTAATCCCTGGCAGTCAGTTTCAGGCTGAAAAAGCCAAGACCACAAACAGCATGGGAGGCTGCAGAGCAGAGGTTTTCAACCTTCCTGGATATGAGGAACTAGTAGGTTTTCCAGCAGAAGTAGAAACATTTCTTTAGCAAATTTACATCTTCTGACAGCAGGTTTACCTTTTCAAACTGTTTTCCACCCCTGTACTTTAGCAGTACTCCTTGGGCTACTGCAGACTCCTGGCTGAAAACTACTCTGCTGTGCTGGTTAACCACTTGGGGAATACAACGTGATTTATACCAACAAGATTTGTAAAATACAGGGCTTCCTGTCATCCTTGGTATCTCTTGGTCAAAGTTCCTACTCTGTGCAAGATGCATATCAGATATTAATTTTGCCAGCCTACAAAATCTGGCAGGACAGTCCCACACAAGTAATCTGTCTGTGAGCAGAGCAGCTCTGCCTTACACTGCTGGTATGCCCCGCAATGAGGGAATCACCTGTTCAGGGCTGCCTTTCATTTCAACAGTCACTGAAGTTGTGTGGCTACTTCTAAATATGATCCACCATGAACTTGTGTTCCCTGCCAGACCCAATACTTATGAAGCTCCAGAAACCAACTCTGCCCCCTATTTTGCCACCTGTTCCCTGAATACAGACAAATTCATATCGTTCCCAAACAACATCCTTGATGATCTGAAGGCCTCTCAGCATTTTGGTTTGCCGACAATAGTAAAGAGCAGCCCACAAGGAGTGTCACTCTCAGTCCTTCACAGGGATAAAGGCCATAACTCCTCACCCATTAAACTGCAGCTGGCTGGGTGGTAATTTGGTTCATCAAAACACAGACCTTTCCATGGTTTAGAATCATTATGCTTGTTTTTGCTGTAAATAGTTTTTCTACCCTAGAGAAGCTTTCATCTGGTCTAGCAGGGTGTACATGATGGTAAAAAGGTTGTAACACACCTGAAATGTGTGAAATGCTGAAATGCTCTGAAAAATTAGAGTATTGCTCATTCACTAAAACTCAATGAAAAAGAAGTGCCTTACACTCATGGTAATTAAGACTCCAAAGTACCTCTGGTAAGAGTAATCTATTAATACTAGCATGTTGCCTGATTTCCAATATTAATAATTTCACATTACATTTCTTTTTATCTAGGAGATAGTCCTGAGGATTTCTTACTTTCTTTCTCTTTTTTATGGCGTTAAGAAGACATTTTAAAAAAAATATTTCAGTGCTCCAGCTTAGATATAGATGAATGATTTGTATTTAGTTTAAGTTTTCAGATAAGAGTGGTGTTAATTTTCTCATGAGTCTATTGCAGAGCTGTGGGTATTTTTAGGAAACAAACAGTAAAATTAGTTGAGATGGCCCTACACTAAGCCATTTACATGGCTCATTTATGTACTTGATACATTCACTTCAAAAAATCTGAGAAGACTAAACTGAATAGAAATAATAAAATATTTACAATTCCTTTTTCTTTAAATCAGAAATAGTCTTGCAAAAAAGCTTAAACTCATTTTTGTCCACCATCTTTCAGTTCTGTGCACCATCTAGAAGGTACAAAAGTTACTAGGCTACAAATTTTGTTACTATTTAAGAGTTTAAGATGATCAAGTCACATTTTGTTCTTGTAATGAAAATTTAGGCTTGTTACAGATTTGTGTTTTAGTATCTCGCTTCCATTAAGTTAAAGCTTACTAAACCAGTGATAATAATGATGATACCCTAAATGTGAGCACACAAAAGCACTGCCTGAAACATTTCACAGCTCTAAAAGCTTTCTCCATCAGGACTGTACAATCACAAAATATGGAGCTCTTTTGAAGATGGTAAAACAGTTGGCAATATTGCTGCACAACTCGGAATTCTGGCACAGCCTCTGTCAGCTTCTTAACAACAATTCTGTCTTCACAGCATGTAAAGTACCTGCCATGCAGTTTTGCTTGGATGTACAGACTGAATGTTTTCCATTTTTTTTTGAAAGCATGGACCTGACCCGTACGAAAAAGAAGCCCTAGATGTTGCTGTAGTTGATGAATGCAAGTGTTTTATTCTCAAACAAATACCACATTTATGCAATTTTTTGATTCCAGCTATTTTTATTCCTGAAACGGAGAACCCAACCCTACTGATACATGCTGACAATTCTAAAACTTTATTTACAAAGAGAGTTCATCGGTTTTGATGTAGGCTCACCTCAGTCTTTGAAAAGGCCATGCAGAAATTAAGTCTTGTGAACCAGAGCCCTATTTATCATCAGAGACAAATAATCACAGAGAAAATTTAATAAACAATAGTAAGCAGCCTTGGGTTTTGACCTGTGGATGTGCAGCCATTGTCCAACAGGGACATAAATGTACAGATAATGAACAGTAGCAGGCAACCCACTGGCTTTTCCATCTTCATTACCCTTTCCAGACTCTCAAAACATTTCCTGGACTGTTTGGCAACTAGAAAAGAAAGCAATACTAGGAACAGGAATTAATGAAGTTACATACTCATCTTTGCTGGACATGAAGTAAGTGAGGGTTAGATGAGGCCAGACCAGGCCATGCTGTACAAACACCAATTTAGTAGTGAGGAAAGTCCAGGAAAAGTGCTAAGGACAAAATTTAACATTCAAATTTGAAAAACATTGCTGACTTGTGAATCACCAAATATTTTCATTTATAAGCTCACATCTGATGTTTGGACAAGAAAGGGAGATAGGGCAAATGGATTCAATTTCAGCTTTGCAATGAAATCAGACAGTTTGGCTCCACTGTTCAAATACCCTGTACTAGAAAGCTTCCATTAACACTATTAAATGAAAAAAGGATGAAACTGCAGATACAGGAAAAATAACATGGGCATTTGCTGTAAAATGAAGAGTGCTCATATTCATAGCCTGGAAATTTTCCTTTGCAAATTTAAAGCAATTTATTTTTTCATTATATTGGGGAGAATGTTAGGTAGAGAGAACCAAAGAATGCCTACATCTTCTGTGCAGTATTCAAATAATAATCTGCTTTTGACAGAATGCACCACAGAAAGCCAAGCTGTACAACTGCACTGACCTCTTCCCAACAGCAGAGAGATAAAAATGACTAAGGTTATATAAATAATTGCTTAGTAGATGATTTCTTATGAGATGCCTTCCACAACAATGTAATTTTATTATGCAGAGATAATAAATGCAGAAATGTCTTGCCTAAAAGTCTCGATTAACAACCCAATAAACAGCTTAGGGGTTTTTTTTTTGGTGGGTTTTTTTTTTTTGTTTAATTGGACAGTACATCTAACATAAAACTAGACATTTGAGATGTCACTTGAAATGTTCTTCATGAATTCTACACACTTCTTCCTTCTTCCCATCTTTCCAGAGAACCCCTATTTTAGCACAGTCTCTGGTGTATATTCACCGTATTTCTGAGATACACAAACAGAAGTCCAGAAGAGAACACATTATGACATCCTTGGTTATCCATTGAAAACAGAGCAGCAAGGCCTGAATAGTTAACTCACCCATAAATAATACAGGACTTCAGTTTCAGTAAAAGGCTCAAAAATAAAATAATTGGGTTATGGGTGTGTATCCACAGCACCTGATTTAACAGTGCAGCCATCTGAAGTTTGGTCAAACATCCAGGTCAAGCTTTTCAAAGTACCTATTAATTTTTCACAACTGACTTGAGACTCTCTTTAATGAAGTCTCATTTTCAGAAAAGTGTGAAGGCCAGTCCTTCTGAAGACACTGTTAGTTGCCAAGCCAAAAACTCAGGTTTGTAGGGTTTGCCCATGTAGGGAAACACAGTGTGAAGTTCCTGTTAAGCCACATTAGATGGAGATTGCAAAGAGACACATGTACACAATTACCTGTTCCTGCACAATTCTTTGCCAGCATTCTGAGCACAGCTAATCATCTGTCTACCCCTGTGAGTTTTGAAGAACGCCTGGAGAAGCAAACATTCTTGTTTTCTATTCCTATTTTCTGAAGATGTCATTAAGCACAGTGATTTGAATGAAACTTCTGGCTCAGGAGGTCTTTAAGTCTCTAGCTGCATTCTTCCATTCCATGGGTTTTTATAATCTACTGTAAGCATCCACTGTTGGCCACTTGCAGAGACTGCACATCAGGCCAGACAGATCTTTAGTCAAACTTGGTCTGGCCAGCTTACACACTTTTGATATTAAAATATAAATACACATAGGTATAGACCAGATTATTTGCATCCACTGTAAAGAGTCCTGATTTTGCCTTCCTATACTAGGTATAATTTTAAAATCTTTGTATATTCCATCAGCACAGAACAGAAAACTAACTGGACAACAAGGAGAAATTCTAAAAAATGCTTTAGGGGATTTCCAAAGATCTGATAACTAGGCAAACAAAACTGACATTCAAGAAAATCTGTCCATCTCCATAACTGGCACAAGTGACTTTTTATGGAATTGTCTCTCAAGCGCATATAGGGGTCGAGTAGACTTAGCATATAAAGGACTTTTAATTTGTGTTTAGTTTGTGCAAGTAGGTGATTCAGTTACGGAATTAAAAGCATTGCAAGTTAAATAAAGGTATGATCACACAGTCTAGCAGTGCTCCCTGAGTAGAATGCACTAAGAAAAAAAATCAAATTAAAGTATTAGAAAGATAAAACTGAGACTGGGAGGATGAATTTCATCATGATCCAATGATAATATGGCAGCTTAAAAATACCATGTCCTGGTTAAATTCAAAGCACAAGTACAGAATATTCTTCATTAATTTCAATGGAATTTGAATCTCACAGCTGCAGGCTCTCTGTCCTGAAAGCCCTCATCGAACTTTGTAGATGCCCACATCTATTGCAGAAAGAACAGTCTTATTTCCAGGACATGATTTATCTGACCTATTTTTGCCTTCAATGATGCAAGGCAAACTGCATGAAGGAAATTTCTCTCCTTCAAACATAAGCAAAGCAAATGGTTTAAATGGGCTGATCTCTACTACTGAGATCCATCTTTGGAAAGATGAAATCCACCCTCTGTCCTCTTCAGACAGCCCTGAAAAGCACAGGACCTCTGTTAATACACCAAATGCTCAACAGACAGAGCCAGGGCCTGCCTCCCTCCCAATACAAAAGACTTGATTTATTCTGAAATTTAAGTCTCTGAAGGAATGCAGAGACTATAATCAAGTGCCTGAGCCCAATTTCAATGTTGAACTAAAATAATTATAGAGTGTATTATCAATGATTGTAAGTGACTGACAAGCATTTGCCTGAGGACAGACAAATGCAGGAAGAGAATATTTGTATTGATTCACATGTTAGTCTTGTAACTTGTGACCCCAGAAAACTTTTAAAACAAAGGCAGAACCATGTTTTCAAATTACCACAGGAAAAGTAAAGTAATCCCACCCCCACCAGTCAAACAATTTAACAGCCAGCAGACTGCACAAAACCACAGGGAGGAGATATTTTTAATTAAGTGCAACATAAGGAAAATAATGGTTACCTGTATTCAGTCTAAACAATTATTAGCAAAATTAGTATTTTAAAGTAAGCCATTTAAGAAAGGCTTACTGTTTGAAGCATAGGCTGTTTCCGATTATAAAGTAGAGCTTTTAATTAAGATTAGTAAGGCCTAATTCAAGCTATAATTTGGTTCCTTTAGTTAGCAAATGTCTATTAAAACCAAGCAATTAAAGTTAAATGGGTTGAAGCATTTAAAGCACTCCCTCCTGCTTCAAATACTATAAAAGAAAAGACTATGTCAGTGACTAATACTGACCAGAAGATATGTATTTATTTCCCTTAAGTTTTTTTTACTTCCTTGTTGATAATAAAGTTTATTGAAGAAGAAACTCTTGGTAAACTAGGTTTCAGTGGAACAATATGTTAATAGTTGAAGAAACAAAATATAAAATACAAACTCTGCAGTTCTATAAAATTTGTTCCTATTATGCTTTCTTCCTTAATTTTCTAAATATCAATAATAAAAATATGCACTAAACTTCCCAGAAGCGTATTTCTGACTTTTGTGCTGATTTCTGATAGTTGTGCTCATATTTGGCATAGCCTTAAGCATAGATGCTGTGTGTGTACTTGACAGATAGAGGTAGAAGTAAACTATGATTTGTACTACTTACATAAATGGGCTTTTAAAACATTCCCACTTCATCTTCCATTTCCCATTTTTCCTATTTCAGCTTGTTCAAAGACTGAAATTCTTCATGCTTGGTCCAATCTTTAAGATCATGTTATTTTAGCAAGTTCAAGCCAAATTGGGTGAGCAAATGAAGGCTGTATTCCTGAGAGCATGAGAACCTCCCCTACATGCCTCTGCCTGGCTGTGCCAGAGCCCTTCTCCAGCAGGACCCTCTGGGTGCATTCACACTCAAACCTTTCACCTGCCTTTTGGACTCTTCAGAACTCCCCAAAGCACCCAAACAAATCAGAGTTTTAAAGACAACAGGCTGTCCTTCCCATCAGACAGAAAATGCAGTGTGCAAACAGGACCACTGAGGTGTTCTCACAGCTACAAACACTGGGGCTTTCCTAAGCGAATGGCAGCATTAAGGAAAACATGCTGGTCCTTCCAGAACATGTCCCCCTATCCCTTGAGTCCAGACTCTGGTTTACTCAGGCAATTGTATCATGTTATCCTACTCAGGATAAAGACTGATGCTGTGGAGGAGGCTACAGCAGCTATCTGTTGCCTTCCATAGAGACTACCAGAATACTTGTCTTAAAAACACTTCAATATTATGACTAGTACCTAATAATAACATCAATATTCATGGACATCACTAAGAGCCTTTCAGCATAAGTCTCAGTACAGGAACATACTCTGGTAACTGTTTTCTCGTAACTTTTTTTTGGTTTTGTGCAGGAAACTCCAGTGAAAGAACTCAGAAATGTACATTGGAAACTTCTGTATTAACTCAAGGTAAAATGCATCATTAAGCTGTTCTAGAAAATTAATGCTACTGCTGTTGCTATCCTGAATAGATTTCTGTGTATTTCCTATTTAGAATAAAAGCCAAAGCTTTTGGGTTTTGCTCCATAAGACCACATGTGATGCAGACAACAGATATTTTTTACAATGCAGTTCTTGCACTTCTTTCAAGAAAAAGATTTAAAAAAAAATCAAAACAGACAGTGAAAGGATGCAAAGTGCCAGAAGGATCAAGAAGAGAAATACATTTCATATACATCTAGACGTGACTGTTAATACAAAACTTAAGTGACAACAACTTAAGAGTTTATCCATATCACAAAAAAGTACCTTCCTAGTAAACAATTATAGTATAAACAATTTGATGGGGTTGTTTCCACTGTTAAAGCTTTTGAGAAAACTGTATTGTAAAAGCTCTTCCATTCTGAAGTCATAATCTCAAATGTAAAACTGTGTGTATACAGAATAAGCTGCTGCCATTTTCACGAAGTGAAACATTCTATACCTAATGAAACAGACTATATCAAAACAAAGAATTTTAGTATTCAGGTTTTTATTTCCAGACAACAGGCTGAGGTTGTCTATCTCTCTCTTCTACCCATTCCCTGGCTCATTCTTACAGCAAAACAGTCACAGGTCAGAGAAATCCTGGCAGCCCTCCTTCCCTCATCTGTTTCTTGCACTCTCAATACGTCTGCACACTTCCATCTGAATAGAGGTAAAATTGTTCCCTTAGGAATTTGAGCCAAGCAAAAGCCAGAGGGTTCCACTTGTGTCTGCCCTCTAGTAGCCAAATAATGCAGTTAGCATCCCTCAGGGCTTTGGGTTGGGTCTGCAGTGCAACCAAAGGAGGCTGTCTTTCCCCAGTGTGCCCAGGCACACAAAGCCACCACCAGAGCCCTGGGGAAAATCCCAAATCAGGAGCAGCAGTGAACCGTTCAGAGCACCTGGCTCTGCAAAGGATGCTGTGCCAAGACCTGCACTAAAGATCAGGTGAACTCCACCACTGTACAAGCAAGAATTAGGTCTGCTTTAAGAGAAAAGTGGTGGGCGGGGGAGGAAGGAGATGCAAAGAGGAGCTTTGATCACATGCGTCTTTAGACAGGTTGGAATGCATCAGGAAAAAAAAATAGAAATTTCTAAATAAAGTTGACCTTTGGTGCTTCGTAGTTAGAGAAAAACATTGGCATGCCTTCAAGTCACAGGTTTTATGGAATCGTTTTCCAACAAAGTTCTGCAAACAGAAACGTGCAGAAAGAATAAAGGCACAACTCTGCTTGGTAGAGACACTGACATCTCTAGAGGTATGAAATCAGATATCGAATTCCTTCGGTGCATGTGCTGCCAAAAAATTTAGATATGCATTACCTAGCCTACTTATTCAGCAAAGCAAATTGCCCACTAACTTCAACCCCTTTTTCCACTACAACAGGGAGAATGAAAGTTCTGAATGTGACCTCTGCTTCCAGATAATGAAATCAGAAGAAAGGCACTTCAGTGCAGTTCCCCTCTTACAACATCAAGAACTGGGGTGCATGGCAGTAACGTCCTGTAGTATTTTCAGCAATGATATGCCCAACAAAGACCTATTTCTGCAGAGGTTCCCCTTCTCTGAAGCCCCTTCTGCAGCAGCACCATTCCCTCCAACAACATTAATAATCACCAAAATGGTATTATGCATTGCTCTTGGTTTTTTTTCCCTCAGTTAAATTTTTATGCTCTCTGAGCATGATGTTAAATGTAAGGACTGACAGCAGTTCATGCAGATTAAGGCATGGGAAGGACAGTATGAAGCTGAGTAACCTCACCCTGAGAGAGTAAATGAAAATTGGCTTTTATATTCTCTCAGACAACAGCTCCTCCGCTTAAAATATTTACTGTAAGAATCAGAACAATCTGAAAGTTGTCTATTTAATATTTTTGGTTCTTTGATGGCTGTACTGTAAAACATTGTCAATAGCTGTGAAAGCATGGTCTTGAATTTGATATAGTTGTCTATGGGTCCTACAGCACCAAACAATCTTCACAAGGTTTAGTTCTAAAGCATGTGCAAGATCAAGGCCTTAAATTACCTTTTTAAATGATCCTGATTTTTTTTTTAATTCCTTGGTCACTGAAAGAAAAACTGTAACTTTCAACAGGCTCCAGAAAAGCAGCACTGCAACATAACATAAGGCAGCAGCTTCAATTTAATAAAGCACTTAAACATAATTACTTTAAAAGGTAACAGTTTCTTAAGATTAAGCACAGGCTTGAGCACTCTGGTGATTCATGGCACTCGAACAGAAAAATTATTCCAACTGTAATGTAAGGGTATTCCTTTTGCTCAGAATCTTAAATGTGTAGAAAAGTCTTGAAATTTCAAGAGGGTCTCTCAGACCCTATCTTCAGTTTCTTATAATTCTGCCAAACATTTATGTATGAACTACATTTTTTCCTGCAAGGTATATGCTTTAAAGCAGGTAATTTTTTTCAGTTGAAATTTAAAATGAATATATACATGCTAAAACAAACTAAGGAAAAAACCCAGGAAGTTAGCTTTTTTTCTAAAGGGATTATATGGGAAAATCACTGCTTTGCTATGTTAAAAAAAAAAATCTCCCTCTACTGCTTCAACAGATTTAATTCTGGCAGATTTTGTTTCTAATAAGGTGTCAGGGAGTTACCTTTCAAGAGATTTCTCAGGACAGAATAGGATGGTCAAATTACAGCTGAAAATTTACAAAAAAAAATTAGCCATCTAAAAATTCATTAACCCCTTCCCCTCCCCTAAGAATATAATAAATCCAAAGCTCAACAGGCATCTGCTGAAATTTAGGCAGCTGAAGTTTCCAAAAATCCTTCTTGGTAGGTGTTTTTTTCAACCTTATGCTGTAGTTTCACACCACAATGGCTCCAGAAACCAAACTAGATTAGGAAATCTGTTCACCTTATTCACTACCACCTTCTCCCGGCCATGAGTTTCAGACTCTATATCCCAGTTCAGTGACTTTTCAGTGCAGAAATGCTTACAGGACATTTTGGGGATATTATTTCAGTGATATTCTTCACAGAATATCATCCATCAATTACCCTGGTGTGAAAAAGAAAGAGCACCATCAAGGAAAAGGGGCTTCCTAAATCATGCAGAGGGAGTACTACTCCTTTGGCCACCAGACTCCATGCATGTTTTCCCTACAGATTCCTGCCATACATCCTCCATCCCAGGACTGCCTGAGGTTGGCCAAACCTGTCCTGTATTTAAGGCTCACAGCTATCTTCGGCTAGAACAGCCTGGGGCTGGTGCCATGGGTACAGGGGCTGTACCCACCATCCTCAGGTATCCACCATTCATGATTCCCATTACTCCACCGTGTTCTGCCAGCATGGATGCTAATGAATAGAGTAGATGCTACCTGGCTCAAATGCAGAGGAGACAGAAGCAGGATTAGTGCAGCTTTTTTGGGCAAGGGAGCAGCAGGAGGTCACATTCCCTAATTCATCCTCTGCCATCATCCCAGCAGAGGCTCCCTGACCACGCCCTGCATCAGCCTCAAGAAAAGAATGTTTATTTCAGCAGTGCAGTGAAGACACACATGAAGACAGTGCCCATAACCAAAGGGGAGCTAATAAATTATGGCAATCAGCCAGGCAAAAACGTTTTTCCAGCCACCACTGAGAGAAGAGCCATGGCTCTGCAGGAGGTGGAAACAGCAGGGAACGTGCTGAGGAACAGGTGAGCTCTAAGCTGCTGATGGGGGCCAGGAAAGAGATGGAGAAAAGGGAGAAAAAGCAAGAAAAGAGAGTTGGTAGGAGCTGTTTTGACTTAAAGATAAAACCCAAGGGAAAGGACCAGTAAGGGGCACTTAGAGCTGCCAGTCCTCCCAGCCCAGAGGTCTTACTGTGGGACACTGGGTCTCAGAACAACGTTGCTGTAACTGCAGCAAGCCACTAAGAGGACAGGGGAAGGAAAGCTAAATGAAATAATTGAAAATACATGAGAAATGAACAAAAGAGAAGTTGGATTTGCAGTAGAGAAATGACAAGGCTAAAAGACAGCTGAGTAACAGAGTACACAACATAAGGAAGACTGCAAGGAAAAGGGACTGCACTAGAAGTAAAGGTAATGGGTGGGAAAACAAGGAAAACTGGGTAGTTTCTGGCAAATGTAAAATGAATTAAGACAAAAGAAGGACAGACCTATTGAGCTTAGTACATTTTATTTATGCTCCCTCATTTCATTATAATTTTCCTGGCAGTTAATTTACATTCTGTATCTGGGTGGAAAGAAGTTCCTTCTAAATACCAAGTTTACATTACCCCAGGAGGCCACCCTGGGTTCTGCAGCTTAGCAACTGTTGGGCCTGATGAAATTTTATAAATAAATTCCCAGAGTACCCATAGACCATCCAGCAGACAGGGAACTTATCAACTATTTAGAGAAGTGTCCTTGGAAAAAAAAAAACTCATTTTTTTCCAAATTGGGAATTACATGTAATGCTGCTGAAGAATAAGACCCATATTTCATATGGGATGGTATTTTTTTAATGCAAAATATAGTGATATTTGTATCCAAGAAATATTCTGGAGAGGAAAAATAAAGTTGGACTTAATGTTCTTTTTCTAAGTTAAAATGGAAGATTTCCAAAGTGGACCACAGGGGGAGCTATTCACTGAAGCAGCATTATGGGCTGTCAAAAAGCAGCTCTGAGAGGTAGGACAGTGTAGGGAAGAAAAGGGAGAGGAGAAAACAATAGGGTTCGTGACACAATGGGGACTGATGGCCCTGGGAGCAGTTAAACAGGGCATGTTAGCCCAGCTAAGGTATATTCTGGTTTTAGTAGATGAACTACTGAACAAAGGTGGGAAACTAAAGCAATTTGAATAAATAAATAAAATAAAGGCTCAACTCGGACCAAAACAAAAGCCCTTTTCACTGAACAGAAAGCAGCATGAAGGAGGAAAAATAAAAGTTATCATAAGCTGTTAATTCACTTAGGCTGTAATAAAATTCTGATTTAATACAGAATGTTCTCAGGAGTATTTTCTTACTTGCAGCTATTTCTTCACTTCTCCATCCCCCACGAAAATTCATCCCCTGATGCAAGTTAGAAAACTCACAAGTCAGAATTGAGTATTAAATAGTACCAGACAATTAAAACAAAAAAGGAGAAAGAAAAAAGCAGATAGAAGGACTCAGAATTCAGTCCTGTGAACACTTTTATCAGCCTAAACCAAATGAAATGCATCAATCTACCCAAAAAGAGGAAATAAAAAAGCAGTTACCAGCTCAAATTAAAGAAGCTAGTTTATATTCTCCCTCCTTCATTTTTTGACAATATGTACTGCTTCATTGTGAAAGCTGCTTTCAGTGAAATCAGCACAGAATCTCATCCAGACTAAAGCCATAATCTGTGTGAATCAAACTGGGGAGGAAGATTTGACCCTGGAATAGAAGTCCCCATAAAATTTGGAGGTGGCAGAGTGTGCTGCTCTGTGCTCAGATGGGCTGCTGCAAAACCCAGCAGCACAAACCCGGAGCACCAGGTCTTCTCTGAAGCACGGCCTTAGGTGAGGGTGACATGAACTTCAACACCTGACATGAACACCATCTGTCAAGGTATTGTAACCCCAGAAAGCACAGCAGCTTCAGCACCTAGTATCCAGTGTAGAACTCATTCAAGGGAGTCCTTGAAAGTATTAATTCACCTTCTACTGCAATTGGAAGAGTCATCAATCAGGAAGAAGTCACTTAAGCTGCCTTATTCAGTGACATCGCTGTTATTCTGCAGAGACAGACAGAACAAGTCTAAGCTCACTAGAGTTGTGCAAGCACCAAGATGCTCGAGTTTCAGAAACCAAAGGACACCCAGCAGTGTCTCATCTCTCCCAGGACATCATTGGTGAAGATGACTCACTTAAGAAAGAATTGCTGAGAGTGAATTGATGGGACCCAATGGAACTCTTAAAAGAAATGGGATCATTGTTCTACTTAAAGGATATCCAGAAGTGCCTTACTTACTTATCCCTGCAGACAAAAGGGGGCTCTTGTATGAGATACTGGACTGGGAGCTGGGAAATGAGAAGTCTGGAAAGTCCTGTGTTTCCAAGTCGATTGATTCAGAGCAGCCCTGTCACAATATTTGGATTCACTTTTGAAGAGCATGAGAAGAACACAACAGTTATTTCAAAGACCATAATAAAATGAAAACCCAACGAGTGAAACCATGAATAAGCTTCTTAAAAAAATGAAAAGTAGAACAGGTCAACAAGATTAAAATTATAAGAGAAGTATTAAGTCAAGCCTGGAGAGTCAATCATTATTATTTAAATGAAAGTGATGAGATGTTTTTCCAATTGCTAATATTTGTTTAAAATCCATTAAAAACAGATCTAACAGGTGCAAGTAGAAACTTGGCTTCACATCCACAAAACTACTGAAGATGAAAATGACTGGTCAGAAGGGACAATTGGTCTGTGTTTCCAAATGAACATATTCAGAGGCTCAATATACCTGTGATTGAGGCAGGAATGGTTTATCTTATTTTGAGATTTTACCATGCTTAAACCCAGTGAGGTGCCGCCACTGGGGCAATCAAGAATAAAGGCCCTCATTGCAAATTATCACCATCACCTGCCTATTTATCTAGAATGATTATTTACATTAAGAAAAAGACTACAAATACATGAACATGTGACCAACTTAAATCTCTAGAACTGCACAACCCCACTCACCTAGCAGTCAAGCAGAACTGCTGCTGCTATAGTACAAATTTCCAACGTGAGCAGAAATACGAAAATCACCCTCTCAGGGCAGACTCTACCAGCACACTTTGCCATGGTATGTGTATGCTGCCCTCAGCAAGAAATCCATCAACAACATGATGAAGCTTCACAGGAGAATTAAAAAAAAAAAAAAGAATAAAAAGTCCAGCTGAAAACTGTGAATGCTTCTCTTCTGCACAAAAAGTTCAAGAAACATTGTAACAACTGTATGAGATCAATTATTAAAAAAACTGAAGCAAAAGTCTGAAAATACCATGAATGATAGTAGAAAAAAAATGCTCCAAGAAGAAAATCTCAGTCAATATGGGAAAGTACCGAGTAGAGTTTAACAATTCACAAGTAACAGGTCCCAATAAACATGTCTTAAGGGTCCTACATGTAAGGTATAATCCAAAAGGAAAAAAAACCAACAGCTAGAGCAACTCACTGAAATTACAGTCCCATTGAGAATAAAAAGTAGGCTAAAGAAAAAATCAACCTATAAAACAAACTTGACACTAACTGGATATAAAATGGGCATAGAGAGTTTGGACTAGTCAGAGAAGTAGGATCAGGTAAAACCCCAAATAGCTAGGTTTGAGAGCTAAAGCCCTTCCTACCCTGTTAAATGACAGAATATCCTACAACTGCAAACACACAACATTGCATCGGAGATGAGGAATGCTCTGTCAAAGCATAAGGAACCCCAGGACCTGGAATACTTTTGAACTTTCTGGAATTTCCATTGCTTTGACACAATTTTGTTGAGATATCAACCTGTGAGGAAGCCAAAATTCAATGTTGAGAAGGTAAGGACAAAGTCCTATGGAACATGAAAGATCATGCCTGTAGTTGAATCCAGTCCACTGCATTTCAGATCCTGACTAAAATCACAATGGGGAAGACTTCTTAGGTAATAGCAGGTGTGCCAGAACAAGTAAATTAATTAATTGTGAATAAATGGATTTTGTATATTGACAAGAAATAGAGAATTATTTTTTAAAGATTATCTAGGTTGGACACATTATTCTGTACTATGAAAATGCCAGATAGAGAATTTGTGTTCAAGGGATATTGATATATTACATGATATGGGAAAATATCATGACAATGCTGACCATGAGGCTTTACAAAGCATAACAGACACCTAACTAAAGAAAGAAAAAAGGTCAACTGAAATATACAGAGTGAAGCAGAAGACAAGATACAAGAAGAACGAAGAACTCTTCTGTCTGGAGAAACAACTGCACTCTGTGGAAAGAAACAGGTCAAGTGGTTCAGGAAAGAAAGCTAGCCAGAAAACAAATTAAGAAAAAGATCTGTGAACTGAAAAGTCATCCTTAATCTTCATAAACTCTGGAGAAACCCAAGCCAAAAAAGACATATTGAGAGAAAATCAAAGTTCATAAAGAAATTCCATACTGAGGAAACTTAAACTGTCAGGAGAATGTTTCATTTCCATGTAATTGCTGCTAGAGTTCTCCACATGTCCTTAACGGAATATTTGTGTCATATGTATTTCTCCCCACCCTTCAGCTCACAACAGCAAACCCTGAGCAAAGTGGCTGGGCTCCACATTTACTGCATTGGTCTAAGGATCCCATTGTTTAGGAAAACTATAAATAACTTCACAAGAGTACACAAATACCTATTGATATACTGGGCACATTTGTACAAATATGTGCTCCTCAGAATCATCCAAAAAATTTTATTTCCCATACTCTAGAACGGATTTTCAATGAACAAAAGCAATATTTAAGACTACCATTTAAAATAAACAAACATGCACATTTCTAAATTAATTGCTGTGCCTCAATACAACCTAAACTGGCAGCCCATTGAAATTTATCAGAATGAATTTGACAGCATAATGTCTTTAAGCTCACTGTATTGTATGAATGGCAATCCTACTTGTTTAGTAAAATCTGGTTGTATGAGAGAGCCTGGGCTATAAGTGAGTCAGTTATGATATAATCAACGTTCTTCACGCATGAAGCAACACTGGTAGATTGGTACAAACTTAGCTAAAGAGGCTCATTATCTGTACAAAATCTTTTTCTCACAGGTAACTAGTTTCACTGATCAAAAGGCTTATTTTGAAAAGCCCAGTTATAGCGACTGGGCTTTAAAATCAAGAAAATAATTATTTAATGACCCAGTTTTGGTTTTAGCACAA
The DNA here is from genome assembly GCF_014805655.1 of Passer montanus. Lineage (NCBI taxonomy): Eukaryota > Metazoa > Chordata > Aves > Passeriformes > Passeridae > Passer > Passer montanus. The sequence continues at coordinate 2,425,058 of NW_024357170.1, read as the reverse complement.
CAAAAACAATCCAGTGGGTTTCATCTTTGTTAATAGTCACTTTTATCTTATAAGGTAACTTCTAACAGCTGATCACTGAGGCTGTCTTGTGACAGAATACTAAATACCAATCAATTAAGCTAGACTGTTTATTTCTATAGGTTTTGAATACCTAACATCAAGATGCAAAATAGACCCTCCATGTACAGCAGGCCTGAGGTAGATCTTAAACCTGCCACTGACCCTGTCTGAAGCTTTCTGCTTCTACCAAAATTTGGTATTAATTACCAATTTAAGACACGGAAACAATGCAAAATCTTTAGAACTGTTAACATAATATTGTAGGAAAAGAAGTTAAATATCATGCACAGTAACATCTGGTTTAGACAGCTTACATTACCTGACTAATGCTGAACATCCATGCAGTTTTGCAGTCTGCCCAGTTTATTCATCAGGCTTGTCAGATACCTAAACTCTATCCGATATGAGTTTGATATCAGACACAGATGTTCCATTATTCTGCACATCATTACAAGGATCACTCTTGCTTTTTACTATTTACTGAGTTTGTGATTTTTGGGATTTTTCTTACTGAGCCAAGGCAAGTCAGGCAGAGATATATGTGTATTAGACAAGCATGAATATAAGCAACGTCTATAGAGCTAAACGGAGCTCAACAACTAAACTATGAATACTTAAAGCATAAGGAAACTTTTAATGAAGAAAACCAATTCAATAAGTACCAATGCTGGGAATGCTGTAACCTCCTCAGCTGTGACCTCGAGTACATTTTTGCAGTTCTTTCCCTGGAAGGGATGAATAGAGAAAGAACTGGTGCTGAATGATTATTCTGCTTGCAAGAAAGAAAATCCAGCTTCCAGAGGAACAGCAGCTCAGAGATGCTAGAGCACCAAAAGGCGGAAAATCAGAATTTGTCAATTTAAGCCCAAGACAGAAAAATATGACAACCACAGAAATGCTTTCAGAGGGCATTTGAACAAACATTTTGGAGGTCCATGAAGAATAATATGTGGTTTCAAATTTTTGTAGACAAAATTAATTTCTAGGTCTTCAATCTTTTGAATGGACTGGCAATAGATGTTTTTTAGAAAGAATGAGAGAAACTTGGAAGGAAAATATTATTCCTACTAAGTATCTACAAGTGGGAAAAAGTAACAATCTTGCATCTTTTATTTGTAAGGTATTCTGCTGTGATTACAATAATTGTTCTTTTCACCAGAGAATCCCTACACTGAGACTCAATAGACAAGATGAAGTGCATAAAATCCAAAATATAAGTGTACATAGAGCCTAATAAAACCTGCTAGATCTTTTTCAATTACAAGATTGATGTGAGGACATAGAGAAGTAAAGTAAGTTTTTTCAAGACTGTTATAAGCACAATAATCTGAAGTGTTTCCTTTTAAAATAATGTTCTGAGGATTAGAACTATACAATCATGACACATGTAGAGAGTCAAAGAGAATCAAACTTCAGCGTCCTGTCTGAGTTGGTGCAGAAAAATACCTCCTGTAACTTGTCTGGGGAAAACAAGTCCTTTCCATCTGCTGGCCAGGGGTCGGGTCGGGTCGGGTCGGGTCGGGTCGGGTTCGGTCCGGCCCATCCCATCCCCGGGCCACACCCACGTGTTTGGCGCGGCGCTTCCAACCCCAGGGGCAGCAGGCCCACCACTGCCCAGTAGGAGCTGGTGCTACCAGAGAACGCCAGCCCCTCACACCCCCTTTTTCATTTTACTCTTAAGAGCAGGTTGGCGGGCACAACATTTGCGGTGCCGGACAATTAGCAAAAGCAGCAGGGGGATGTTTGCCAATAAACACCCAGATTTGAGGTTAAGCAGCTGTAAATCTGCATTAATCGTTTCAGGAATTCAGCTATTTACAAAAGCTTTCAAAGAGCAAACAAATAAAAGAAGGGAGGGGAGAACAGACAGGAGAGGAGCCGATCGGTCCTTACCTTCACACTGCTTCCCTTCCCCTTTGTAGCCTGGCTTGCAGATGCATTTGTAGGATTTTGGTGTGTTTTGACAAATTGCGTCGATGTGACAGTCATCCGTAGCTTCTGCGCACTCGTCAACATCTGGAAGCACAAGGGGACAGATAAGAAGGGAGACCTGAGCCACAAAACACCAGGGATACATACTCCCCTTGAAGCTGTCTGCCTGCCTGCGTTCTCAGTGTCATGCTGGAAATGAGAACATTTTACGACAAATAACTAAACCAGACAACGTGATCTTCTCCTCAAGTCCCTTATAAGCACTGCTCCAACGAGCTGGAGGGACTCGGTCTCACATTTCTGCACTATTAATAAAATACTTAGACACTAGAAATTAGCTTCTGCTGTTTAAATCTGGTACTAGAGACCCACATCTTAATAAAACAAGAGAATGCTTAAATTACATATAAGAGGAGAAAAAAAAGACCACTTGCATGTTTTAGCACAGAGATTTTCCTAATTTATAAAGACAGACCCTAGTTTAAATAAACTGTGCTGGTGGGGGAATGGGAAAAAAATATTTGAACAGCAAAACCACATTAATACTTTCTACTGAGCAGCAAAAAAATAAATAAACGGAAGACCATATGAAACTCGGTAAGGTAGAGTGAAGGAAAGCAACCTGCAATAACATCACCTACTTGGACTAACACTCATTTAGGGGAAAAAAGTGCCAGCAGCCGTCCCGACCCCTGCACGGGTGGGTGCCTTACTGGGTACGCCCGACGCTGAAAGGGGGAACCTAGATCGCTTTTCTTGTTTTCAGAGTAGGAAGCCTTTACAAACATTTCAGTGACGGGCATTCGTTCTCTCCCCCAGACTTAAAGAGGATGGGGAGGGAGGAGGATGAGACAGAGACAAGATCTGGTAGTCGTGGGAATGTTAATGAGGTGAGCATGGGGGAAAAAAAACCAAACCACTCCGACATACCCAGGGATGGGGTGCGCTGGGAACACGGGAACACTTATAGCCCTGCCTAAGCTGCCACGACCCTGCACTGCCCACAGCCGGTCCCCGGGCACACCAGCACCCGCAGCTCCCGACGCGAGGGCGGCGATGCCACCGCGCCCAGGCCGGGCCGTCAGCACGGCCGCAGTGTCAGTCCCGCGCCTCCCAGGGGACTCCTCCCCGCCTCACGCCACAGCTACATCTGGGGCTCCCGGGAGGACACGGGCAGGCAGCTAGAGAGGGACCCGCAGAGCTGCACAGAGCACAGCCCCCGCTTTATGGCCAGGAAGTACCGAGGAGACAGGGGTGCTGCGGAGGGAGGCAGACGGGCATCCAGCGAGAGGCATGTGCAGTTGGCTTCATGCCAATTAGATTAACAGATCCTCCAAAAGGTGCACTAAAGTGAAAACAGTTTTATTATTAGCTTGAACTCCTAACGCTAATTGTTTCAGAAGTGCTCACTCAGCCATCTCCAGTGATAACACATGGGTCCTTCAAAGTCACCAGGAACAGGAGGGGGTTATTTAGAGAGGGGAGAATAAGCAGACATTGTAGCATGGCACACAGCAGAGAACTTCTCTGAGAGGTGCAGACCGCGGCGGCCCCGCGGGGCACTTCTGGAATCCCAGACAGAGAATCGCCTGGACTCTGTATTGTTGTTGTTGTAGAGGTTTTTGTGTGTGTGTTTTGGTTGGTTTTTTTTTTAAGAAAGAGGGGAACAGAACACCGAGCGTCGTAATTTTCCGGACTAAGGCAGAGCTGCTGTAATCTATTGCCTTCTATCTTGTCCATTCGTTTATTTTTACCGCTGAGCCAATTCAGATCTAGTTATGATTTACATGACTTAGCTTAGGTGTTGCCCAGCTCAGGCACAGATTCAGTCAAGCACAAAGAGAAAAGAAGTTTTTGGGGGGTTTTCTCTGCGGTTTTTTTAATGCTTTGGTTCATACTTTTCGAGTCATTAAACCGGCACCCACCTCCCATCAAGATCAGCAAAAGTGACAGCTGGACTCTTTATAATGCCGTCAAAATTTAAAACTGCATTGAGCCAAGGGGGACATTTCACAGCAACCAGAGGATGCCTGGGAGTCAGGCGTGAATGCCAATGAGTCAAATGAAAGGGCAAAACCAAGTATGAGCCTCTGCTCTGCTCCACATCTCACATTGCATTACTGGGACTTTAAGAACTTCTAGGCTGACTTCGTTCATTTTGTTACTTTTAAACACTATCCGAGGAACAAGGATTTTTTTTCCACGCCCTCCCCCCCTCCCTCCCCCCCACGCCTGTCCCCGCTCGTACTTCACCTTAAAAGATTTCTCCTCGCACAACTTCAAAACCTGCATACATTTCTTTCAGAAATCACTTCGGGCTTGCAACATTCTAAAGCAGATAGGATTGAGGGGTGTTCGATTTTTGGTTTGGTTTTTTATACACCGAAGCAAAGACAAAGTATAATCAGAGCTATTAAACTGATAGGAGGGCCCGTGTTAAAAACACCAGGTCTTTGGGTTAATGCGCAGACAAGGAAAACCTGTGAAGATATCCCAGTCGACGCTTGCTCTGCGGAGTCTCCAGGGCTCAGCACATACTTATCTCGTGGGCACTTAAGGAAACTAACTTCTTCTGCCCCATCTCTCCCTGCAGAAATCCCTCGGCTCCGGCTGTGTCAAACACACGAGAAAACGCCTCCCCACCGCAACTTCCAAAACCCCCGGCGCTACGAGAATTAACCTCCCCCTCAATACCGTACAGCGGGCAGAGGAGAGCGGACAGACACGGTCCCCCCGGGGCCACGGCTCCGCGCCGCCCGCGCCTGGGGAAGGCGGCACGGCGGCGGAGCCCCCTCTTCTTACCTGCGCCCCCGCTGCCTCCCGCCAACCTGCCGGCCCAGGCGAGAGCGAAAAGCAAACAGCAGCGCCGCGAAAAGCAAACAGTGCCCATGATAATGATGCGATCCCCGGTGCCTGTCTGCGATAAGGGACGCGCTCGGGGCCGGCCGCGCGGAGCCGCCGGCGCTGACGCCTTGACAGCGCCCCGCTGATTCGCCGGGGCTCCCGCGGCGGGGGCGGGGCCGGGGCGGGCCGGGGGCAGAGCCGCGCCCGCGGCTGCCCTCGCTCCCCGCCGCCCCGGGGAGGGGGTGCTCGGGCGGCGGGGAGCCGGTCCCTGCGCCGAGTGGTGTCTACTGGCGGGGCGTGCGGCGCTGCCCGGCGTGGCAGGGCGGCTTGGCTCGCTGCCGCCCCGGCAGGTAGGATAGGCAGGGACCGCGTAGGGACTCGGCAGCATCGCCACCCTCCGCGCTGCGCCCCCCCGCGGCGGGGGCCGCCACGGGATGGACGGATAGACGGACGGACGGACGGACACCCCCACGCCGCGGCTGTGAGGGCAGACAGGCCGGCGCACACTGCCCATCTCCTTGGCAACCCCGGCCAGGGATCCTTCACCCTTCTCGGGTTCAGGCTAAAAGACAACTTTTCTTTCTTCCTTTCTTCCTTTTCTTCCTTTCTTTCTTTTCTTCCCTCTCCCCTGCCTATCTTCTAACTTCGGCTAACTCCGCTCCCGCTTGCCACGGATTATCATCAGACGCTGGCTTCCTCCAGGGTTTTAAGGGCTTTGCTGCGGAGGTCAGTGTGCCTTTCCAGCCCTAGGTTTTCTCCTCCAAGCCCTTCACTCGGGTCAACCGCGGTTCCTGAAGGGATCCCTGGGCCGGCCCGGGGAGATATTCTCCCGAAAGTCACCAGCACCTTGGAGGTGAAAGTCCTTCACTTTGAAACCCAAACATGAGATATTTCTCCCCTCCGAGGCTAGCTCCATGATCCTAAACTCTTTCAGACTGTCTTTAAAGGACTGAAATAGCTGTCAGGCATCCCTTGTTATGGCCGTGCCGCCCATCTTCGCTTTCCACCTTTCTTTCACAGGTACCCCACCGCTGAAATGCTTTGCTACTTTAGTAATTCCCCTTTACTTCATGGCAGTTAGGAGTTTCAACTCCCAATTCCCCTGGGAGGCTGTCTGTCTGTCGTGCATGAGTTCCACTTGTCTGGAAGATAAATACACCCTGTCATAGCCTTTGATGCTTCTTTTTGACAAGTTCCTCCCAAATACACATATATGTCAGTACAATACACTTGCCCAGAAAGTAGGACTATTAAGTACTTTTAAGCTTGAAGAGATGGGAAAGAAACGTAAGAAAAGTTGCTCAGCCCAGCTGCGTGTTTAGTAAAACTCCACACCACGGTCCTTATTCTCCAATAACACTAAGCCACTACTGCACGGTGACAAAGCTGTTTGCTTTCCGCGTGTTTACACCTCTACTTTGGGCATTCCCGTCCTTAATCCCTTAGGGGTGGGGTTAGGGCTATTGCTATTTTAAATCCGGACGCTTATTTTTTTGTGTGTGTGACCCGGCTGAGGTGCAGCGGTGGATTCCATGCCCGAGTCTTCCATGGATACACCACGGCGCGTCCGTGCCGCGGAGGTCCCCAGAGGGACCACACGGTGCCTTGGAGCGCCACCTCGTGACCGTTACGGCAGAGGCACCCAAGGGCCGTTCTTTTCCAAGATTTTTGGAAGGGGGAGTTTTGTCCTAGGTGAAAAGTTAGGCTAAATCTTAAACCCCTCCCCCATTTGTTGCTTTTTAAATATTTCACAGTTGGCCTTTTCGTTCAATTTCATGGTATCATACTAAAATTTGTAATGGGATAAATAATCAAAAAATTGTATATTTCATGAAGGAGTTCACTAGTCTAAAAATCTACTATCTCAACTTTTTAAAAAGCCACAGTACAATAAATAAGTTTGCTAAAGCAGCAAAACGTTTCCACTGCCTTGGTGACTTGCTCTCTGCCATGCATTGTAAGTATCGTGTTAGCTGCAGCTGTTGAGTTACAGAAATCACCACACTTGTGCCTGACTCTACACATTTACAGTCCATAATACCTATATGGCACTCAGGAAAGGAGGTCCCCTTGATGAAATCTCACATTGTTTATATATGTCCTCATATTCTCTGAGGGTGGCATACAACTGAAAGCTATAGATCATTCAGATCAGCTGTCCCTCTTCTAGTGAGCTTGTTGTGTTTTTCCTTTACCAAGGTCCTGACAGATAGAATACATGAGGAAATACAAAAGTACTGTATTTATCTAAAGAAGGCCTGAACTGTAAATCAGGATTATTACATAAAATAAAGAATATAATCTACAATGCCAGGCTGAATATTTCCAGATGGGTCTTTTCAGTCTTCCTTGCTAAGGGACACATCTTAGAAAAGGGATCCTTGTGGATCCCCACCTTTTCCACCTGTAATTATGTCCTTGTGATTGGTTATAATAATCTAACATAATCTCTATGTCAATTCCAAAAATGATTTTATGAAAAATTAAATTTTAGAAGTAATGACTAAGCAGCTTCTTCCAATGTGGACAGTAAAAGCCAGATTCATGCCTGTAAACCTGCTCTGGATAAGGGGGATAAGCAAGAGCTGCCCTGGGCTGCAGGTGAAGCCAACCCAGCCTAGGGGGCACCTCCAGTGTTTCTGCTCTCTACCAAAGTACTTTAGCTGTGTCTCAAAACCTTTGGGCAGGATGTTAATTGGCTCCTAATATTCTTCCACACTAATGCCCTTAAAGCTTTGGGGACTATTCCAATAAAATAATAATAATGTTTAATAATAAAAGAGTTATATTTTAAAACAGGATCCATCTCTACATAATAGAAAGTCCATACAAAGCTGCATATCAGGCAAGAGCACAAATAGAATTGTGGCTGCAGAACAGTACTCCCACCTTCAGAACACATTTTCCCACAGATATGCACCATTTCAAAATTTGAAAAGACAGTTTTGAAAAGACAGAACAGCCTCTGCAGAATTATTTGGTTTCCTGGTTTGCTATTTATGAACACCTGTATATTGGGGCCACTGCTGCCTCAGGAGGCAGCACAAGCTATTGAAGTGCTGGGAATCACAGCAATCACTCAATACTATGCAAACTTGAAACAATTTCTTTATCTCTCCATTCCTGTCTCCCTTCCTTCCTTCTGTCCCTCTTCTTTCTGTCCAATTGTGTAACTATGATATTTTATGAAAAATCCTTTGCTAGGATTTTCCCCTCCTGAGGAGCTGAGGACCCCAGGAAAGAAATGTAAACAATAACTATTTGCTACTGTGGAATGCAACAGGTGCATCTTCCATTGGTCCATGTGGATTGTTTTCACTTGATGATCAATCACAGCCACCTGTGCTGAGGCTGTGAGCAGTCACAAGATTTTGTGTTCTATTCTATTCTTGTTCTTTGTAGCCTTCTGATCATTGTTTTCTCTCTTTTCTTTTAGTATAGTTTTAATGTAGTAGTATTTTAATATAATATATATCATAAGATAATAAATCAGCCTTCTGAGAAAATGGAGTCAAGCCTCGTGTCTCCAAACATAGAGTGTTCACCTCAACACAATTGCAGTGGAAGCCCACTGTAGCAGGGCCTTTCACTGTATTAATGTAGCACCTCTCAAAATAACACACTAAACTTGTTTTGTCTGCTCCTCAAATTAGGGCTTTCATGAGGCCAGTGAAGCACATAAACCCTCACCCTTTTAAGTTCAGTTCATCTATTTTTCTGGGAGAACTGGGAGAGATGTGGCTCCTTTGGATAGGGGACAAGGAATGCGTGTGCCAGAATTTGTGCTAGGAGCACCTACACTTTGAACCCTGAACCATGTATCTCCAAACTTTACTTAAATACTTTTTATTAGGAAGAAAGGAGCAATGCAAGCCCAACTCTTCAAAGCAATATAGACCATTCTGCATTTTTACATGTATTTAGGAGAAGCTTTGGACACTAACAGGCAATAGACATGCATAGATGCTGTATTACTTCTTTCCAGGGAAATATGACATGTAAGTTTCCTAGAAGTCAAGTAGCAGCATGCAGCTGAAGTAATTCAATGATTTGTTCCTGTATATGGGAGTAAAAAACAACAACACAAGTCCACCATAATCCATAATTAAGTTCTGCACAAGAAAATTCAGCATATAAGAGGAAGAGGATTTTTTTTCCCCTAATTGGAGGGAACAAGGAATTGCATAGCAGCTGCTGTAACAGTTAAGAGGGGACATTTATTCTATAGCTTTGGTGAGATCATAATCAGTTTTATCTCAGTCTCCCATCAGTGAGACAATGTGTGAAACCTTGTGGAAGTAGTGGTAAATTTGGATATTCTGGGGGGAAAAAAAAAGGTGTAAGTCAGTGCCAGACTTTGAAGACAGACATCAACTCATGCTTGAGGACAGCTACTCTCTGTGCTGTTACCTTCCTCCAAAATTTGTCACCTGCTTCATCCAACTGTCTCTCCCCTTCCATTGCCAGGGTGCCAAAAGAGATGAAGACTCATGCAAAAGCATTTCCTTAAACCTGTAATTATTTTAACACGGTGGATCATGAGGCTCATAAGGCTCAAAACACCTTACTGAGAATTGCTATCCACAAATACATAAGTTTCTTTCCTCCTAAGTGTCTCATGAATAATTTTCCATTCAGAAAAAAATGCTTCAACAGCTAGAAAGTGGGAGGAGAGAAGGGAGTTACTAGGAAGAGTAATGGAGATGTTTGTTTTTTTTCTCTCCTGCTTGAATTATAACCACTGAGAGGGAAAGATGAAAACATGAATGAAGAGATTGAAAATACCACCATCACCATGAAAAGCAGAGTAGATCCTTCTTTTGTGGTACTCAGTCAATATTAGTAAAAGCATATTTTGCCAAGATGAGGGTTACATCTCAAACAGGTGAATAAGGACTTGATGCATAAAGAGCTGGATAAAACTTAATAACCTTCATTATACAGGAGACTGGTTACAGCAGTCTCTCTTGAAATTAATAAGGGACACCTGTAAAAGCTGCAAGAGAGACACACAAAACAAGGTTGTGCCTACTACCTTTTCTGGGATTATACTTTAGCAGGTGGGAGAAGATGACAAGGACCTGTGGAAACATAGAGCTGAGAAGGATACCTTCTAGAAGTCCTGTTTGATAACTGTTGCCAAAATAGTTTTAGAAATGGCAGTGATGTGTCCTTGTGTTCATAAGGAGATGAGAGTGACATTCTGAAATGGTTGGGTTTTAGGAAGTGGGGGCATAAGGGAGCCAGAAGGGAAATATCAAGGGGAAAAAAAATCTAATTGGTCTTTGTCCATCCACTAGCCTTAGACTTGAGTAGGATGAAAATTTTAACTCAATGACTTGTCCACTGGAGACTTCAAAACAGTGACTTGTGCTAGTACAACTTCTGGCTCCTAATCTGCTGCAGATTACTTGCCATTGTATTTTAGCATTGGCATTTCAGTTACTTTCAAAATGAATCTCACAGATTGTGATTGCTGCTGCCCTAACATGCAATCCTCTTAAACACCCAGGTTTGCACACTCCAAAAATGTCAAGCAACTCAGAGGAAAGTCCTGTCTTTGGCATTTTAGGCTTACCATAGTTAAAATCTTAAATGCTGGGTAGTCATTAACTGCTCTGGCCTGCACAGAACAGCAAACAGAGCTCTAGTAAGTCACCTGACAAGAGAAAGCTTTTGGATTGTTTTAGAAGACATGTACGTATCTCTTGTTTGAAAGTAAACCTTTTCTCAAAAATGGCTACAGCTGGCTCTGATTTCTTCTCCAAAGCACTTTGCACCCTGAGGCTGAGGTACTTTCTGTTGTACCCATGATCTGTGGTCAGCTATCTTTCTTGTTCTAATCAAGGTCCTGAACATGCAAGAAACACTGAAGCATGTACATATTTATCAGCAGGACTACTCTTGCCTATAGACCTCTGCAAAGATTGCCTTAGTAGTCTTGGGATTGTATAGTGCAGGACAAAGACGAGGCCGTGCCCTCCACTCACAGTCTCTTTATCTTTCAGCACAGCTCAAAACCAGCTGTGGGGAGTGACGTGGCTCTAATCCACATGGGCAGTCATCTCTGCTCTGTGGAACACACCATGTCACCACTTCAGAGGCAAAAGCTGATTCAGCTTCACAGAGGACTTAATATTGCGAAATTTAATTTTTTTTTCAATTCAGAGCCCTGAGGGCCTACCTGCCCTCCCTTCCCCCCCCAAAAAAAAAACCAAAAAACACCACCACAAACCAAAAGCACTCACAAAAGCCCCAGGATTTCCAGAGGCTCCAAATTTCAACTGCAGCCTGGCAGAGCAGCTGCGGATGTGGGTGAGTTGGCAGGACATCTCGCCAAATCATGGTAAGATCTTGTAAGACTCTGGCAACAACTCTTTTGAACCTTTCCTGAACCAAAACCATTTCATTTTTAACATTGATAGCAGCAACAAGACTCCAGGAAAACTCCAACAGAAGTTTTTTTCATAAAAAAAAATTTTCCTGATTTCTCCACAATTCCACAAACAATTAAAGGTTATTTCTCAGGACACCTTTACTGCAGACAGGCAGGAAAAATATCTTTAATGCAGCCAGCTCCTGCAATTTTCTTCCTTCCCTACCCACCCAGCCACTGAGAGCTAGAGTGAGATTTGTGTACTAATTAGAAATTCTGCATTCTTCAGGGAGGCCCACAGCACCAAAGCTGCTCTCAAGATTTTCTCTTTAATTTGCTGTAATGTGAAGAGAGTCCAATGCTGTTGAAACTTAGATAGTTTTGCATTGCAGCATCTGTTCAATTTACTGCAGGGACAGAAATTCTTCCATCAAAACCAGCTGGAGGACTAAGCACCAGGTCAGAGTATCAATCTCTTCACCAAACCAAGTCCAAGCCAACTATGTAGTGGGAGCTATGTAGTATAGAGTTTTTAAAATCAATGTGCTCATTTCAGTTCAAGTGTAAACATGTACTCATCCCCTTGTTTAGCTGCAGTATTTACTGCACACAACCCACAATTTAAGAGCCCATTGCCATATAAACTTAATCTTAAACAAGAAGTGTGTTACGAAAGATGTGCTTAAGTTCAAGCCCTGGCTTTATCCACAAAGCCTGGCCTATTACCAGTAACAACTTTTATCCTAGACAAAACCTCTATAAACCAAGTAAAGTTTTATTCCAAAGTAGGTACCTATATTGAAATATAAATGCATGTAATTCTTTGGACTGTAATTAAATGCATTTTAATTCAGTTGCTCTGTTCCTTCAACACAGCTGAACTGAGGTGGGCTTTGATCAGAAAGCCTGCATCTCCCCTGCTGTGACTGTAGCCTTAACCTCTTCAGTTGTGAAAAAATACTATAAAACACTGTAGCTGTCACCTGGAGAGACCAGTGTGTGTCAGGGGGATAGCAGCAGAAATTGAGGCCTGTAGTCCTGTAGCATGAGCCCTGTGGGGCTCACCTGGTGAGAAATAACTTACAGAGCAGTGTGACACCACAATGAAAAGTTCAGAAAGAGAACAAGCAGGGTCCTGTCTCCTATGGTCCTGTAGTAACTCTTTTCCATCTCTAGGCATGCTCAGATTAGCTAAGGATTGTGACAGTTAAGAAGTTTCAAGTGTTTCCCAGTAAACAGAATAGTGCTTCTGAAACAAGAAGAATTCAAAACAAGGAGAAGACTTTTTCCTCACTGTCTTTTAAGGAAGAAGGAAAAAATCTCTCAATCGGATCTTTAAAATACTTGGATGCAGCATTGTAAAGTTAATATTATTGTAAAGACAACCAAGTCTAGAGATGCCAAGATTATGGTATCATTTATATTAAATTAATAACACATATACATTTTAATAATTTAAAATTATAATAAATATACATTATGAAGTAGAAATATATAAAATGTAGCATTACATTAATTTTATAATTTATATCAGCTGTGTTTCTCACATTTTTAGGTAGCCTTAATGCTTAAAATGTTGATGCTGAGCACTGCTATGAGCCTTACCACCAGTGAAAATGAACATGTTTTAGTTGGAAAAACTAGACAAAGGAAATGAAAAATTTAAGTTAGACCTAAGGATACAGTTGGGTACTTAGGGTTTTAATAGGAATAGTATAAGTAAAATTCAATTCCCACAGAACTGTGCAGCAATAGGAAAGTCCTCATCTTGTGTAGAATCATGCTGCTGTCAACACACCAGACAAGCCTGATAGAACCAGACTATCATGATCTTTGTGGTTTATGAGAAACTTCCAACAAAGAAGATACTGCAGAAAATATCCAAGCTCAAATCTTTGCCTCAGATTTTTCCACCACATCAACCAATGCCTCCCCTTCTATAAAACAAAACGAGACAAAAAAGTCTATACACCTGTGTGTGTTGATTTTTGCAGTTCTAACCTGAATTTAATAAAACAAAAGGTTAGCAAATCTTCATTCCTTCTAGCACATTTTCCCCAAGTTTCAGGACTCTATTTCAGTCCCATGGTGGCTGCAGGGGTAATTGCAGTTGCTGTGAGTGAGCCTGTGGCTCACAGGCCATGTTGACACAGACTGCTGTGAAGGAGCTGGTGGAGATCCCTCACCAGCACAGAAGGGGAACAGCCCTCCCCAGACCCCTCAGACTGCCAGCATGCTGCATCTCAATGGTAGAGTACACATCTCACACATTTTCCCAGTAATCATGTTTAAAAGGACCAGGAATTAAGGCATTCTCGTTGCCTACTTCATCCTTAAAAGCACTCCCTGCTTGGTTACACACTTGCAAAGGCTTTGAAAAGACATCATTCTATCCAAATATACAGTGATGATTCCAGAACCACTTGGAAGCCCCAATTATAATTTTCTGCTAAATGAGTTCTCCTCCCTAAGGACTCTCCAGAGGAGCCTATGCTTTAGTGCACTAAGCTACCTATGAGATAGCTGAAGCTCAGACTAACTCAATTCCTGACAGGCAGCTGCAGTTTCAGCTGGTGTGAAATGGCAAATAGAAGAGAAGATTATCAAATAGAATTAAATGCAGCATCCTCACGAGATCTGGATATAGAGAGGGTAAAATTCCACTCACCTTAATCCTGCATATTATTTTGTTCTATTGAAAGGCCATGGCTGAATGAATAACGACAGGAGGATTTAGTCTCATATGTTCATTGCTTCTCTTTTCAAATTACATTAAATACACAGTGCAGACCCATTATTCATGTTGCTGTTTTTTAGTATTATTATGCCATTAGAGATGGATTGGACTAACACAGGTATAGTAAATTGCAGTGAAAGAAACTTACAGAAGATTATAGGACAGTAAGGCTTCATAAAAGTGTGCTCAGAGAGCTGATGAAATCAGAAAAATATATGCTATCACAAAGTGAAAATACAGCAGGCACAAGCTACTGACTGCTTGAAAGCTCCCAGGTAAACTCTCATTGTTCTTCAATTTAAATTACAAATCTAAAATAATTTGGAATGAATTTCAGTTAAATATGATAGAATTAGAGAAGCAAAATCAATACTTGTGTCACCAATTTCTTGATGAAAGAAACCTTGGACCAAAAAGGCCAGATGTATGTAGATATATCTACATGTGTCAAGACTGCAGATAGTACATGTAAGATCTTGATGTGCAGAACCTGCATGAAACACAGCATCCTTGGTTTTTTTACCTAGAAATAGACAATTTCATCTACATGTTTTTATGGAGCTAACACTGAACATGACAGTACCTACCTTCTACAGCTCTCTCTGTCTGTTCTTCTCTCTCTTCCGCTAGTGCTTAATCAGGGCATTAAATGTTTGAACAGGATTTTAATTTGCATCTGCTTTCTACCTCTGCAAGTCCAACCTCACAACTCAAAATAATGTAGAGCTTTCTGCTGGCTTTATTTGGCCTTCAGTTGCACACTCAGGTTTGTGTCAAGGGGGTGCAAATCCTGCCAGACCTAAACAGCAAGTTGAACAGTTCTGCAGTGTGCAGAACAGCAGTGTCAGCCCTGTGGGAGTCTTACACTGCATGTCCCAGTTCCACCCGAACACTACTGAGGTGTAGTAGAGTCCACATCTCTCTGTGCAGGGGAGGGATACCATGAGCAGCTGGGCAACAACAGCAAGTGTTGCCATCTGTGCCACTCAGGGTCATCTGGGCCTCATTTGGTGCTTCCATGGCTTGCCAGCTACAGCTGATCAGCCTGCACACTTTGTTTTGGGAAGAAAACAAAATAGGAGTTTTTTCTTTGGATAACAAAGTTACATAAAAGTCACTCCACACTAGGAACTGAGAGGGTGTAGCTCCAGGATAATTTCTGTATCAAGCTATAGAAACTTCAGCAAGTCTCCAGTTTGCAATTTCAAAAATTATTTATGATGAGGCCAGTATTTTACAAGTGTCTTCTATTTAAAGAGATTGATAAATATTCATGAATTAGGTCTCATAACACAGAAAAGGGGAGTATTATTCTCCCTTAGTAAAGATAAGGGAAAGATCATACAGAGTGGTTAAATTACTTTCTCAGGTTCACATGAGAAGTTTGGAAAACCCAGGAAAACCCAGGGAAAACCCAGAGTCAGGATTTTGAAAGGGATTTCAGGTGTCTCCATTATAAAGGTAAGAGTGGCTTGACACAGGGACTGCAAGCTCCATGCCTGTTTGAAATCAGGCCACTCAAGAGGGTCCACAATTAGGCATCCACTGCTACTAATAACCTTGGCAAAACTTAGTCCCTGTTTTTGACTGCTGCTCCACAGTCTTCAGTACTGTAAAGTGCAGTGTGCTGTCCTACCAAAATACAGTGGGAGCTAATTAAAGGCTGTAACTTATCCCTAGCCACCCAAAAATTAAAGTCCCATGTTCATTAAACACTGTTTTCTTTTCTAATCATGTTCAACAGAGTTTAAATGCATTATTTTTACACTAGAAATTTGGGATAAGTCCTGGGTATTGCAAAACAGTCATGCTCCAAGAAATCCTTTCACTCAAGAATGATTACAACAGCTTCTATAAATATAAATTGTTTTACAGCCAAAGACAGACATCTAGTTTTCACTGAAATTAAGCCAGCAAATATCTTCTGCCAGTACTATAACAATAATCATGCTGATAGTGTTATTTCAGTTTACTGAAAGCCAGGATCCAATATGCTACAAATTAAATCAAGCAACAAAAGATAAGCAGGGTGAAAGGAAATGAATACTAATAAAAAATTTAAATGTTTACATTTGTTTTCTGGGTTCAGATACAAACCCAACATACACAAGCAATCCTACATGAAACTATAGCTTTATTTTCCCCCTGTTGCCGTCTGCCCTGCCCCCTTTTTTAAAATTTAAAAGCAGATTATGCAGACAAAGATATTATGAGAAAGCACATTTCAGTTGTAAGGTTTTATGACAGGGAAGGAAAACAGGGCTCAGGCCAATTAAAAGCTTTAGAGAAGAAAGGCAAATCAATTAAAAATGCCAGAGGGCAGACACTGGGCAGAAAGAGAAGAGACTTTGACAAATTTGAAATAACTCTGTTCTCCACAGTCCATAATGGCAGATGAAAATAAGCTGTACTCATACCCACATATATTCAGAGGAGAATGAAGCATTTGATATCTCATGGATAAAACAGATGTGTGCTTCCACAAACTGAATAAACAAGCCACAGAACTGAGTTAGTGTTTGGTGAGTACTTTGGAGAAGAAAAGCAATGTATAAAATTGAGATGCTATTTTTAAGACACACAAGCAGTCACCCTTCTAACTCAGCTGCTGAATTATTATTCTTATTGATCTGCTACTGCATTATTTTTTACACCACAAAACCCGTTCGCTCTCAATAGAACACAGGCACTGAAAAGACAATAGTCATAAAAAGATTTGCAATATGGAACTTCAAAGAAATCATATTCCAATTTTGGCAGCTTACTAGGAATAAGAACCCAAACTGCCATTGCTGAATGTATCCTTTGACTGTAACTATAATTTAAAAGCATTGTCCAATGTAATTTCTTCCTTTTTTTCACACAGTGATCCCAGGCCAATTATTTATCCCCCCTCCCCCCTAAGAATAGTGTTTTGAAGTCAGCCAATGAAACATGTTTTATTTAAGGACTATATTCCTAAAGCAATGGAACAGATTCTTTGGAGACCTAAAGGTTGCAGAGCACTTCATTAGTTCCACATAATGAAAGAATGGTGCAATTGAAGGAGGTCTCTAAGGGAGAATGGTGTGAAAATTAGAGACTCGTCTGCTCACTTGCAAAAAGAAAAAAAAAAAGAAAAGAAAAAAGAAAAAAAGGAAAGGAAAAATTGAGAAAAAGAAAAAAGGGGGAAAAGAAGAAGGGAAAATGAGAAAAATGAGAAAAGGAAAAAAATTGTGGATTTTCTAAATAAAGCACACTGTCTCCATTCAGCCCACGCAGAAAGGGTGCTTACTCAATCCTCTTACCATTGACAATATAATAAAACCAGAGGAACTTTTTTGAAGTAGATCTGCACATTCCACATTTGGATTGAGGGGCAATGGACTGTTTAAATTGCTATTTACATTTCCAGCTGTTTTACCAGTGATTTGCCCAACTTAATAGCTCTTTAAGCTTTTAAACAAGAAAATAGCTATTCTCAAGACTCAAAGAAGAAACCATGGTTATTTCAATCTCCCTCTATTGTAAAAGGCTTAGACCCCTCTCTCTTTATAGATACCCTTCCCTTTATAGTACTTCCCTTTTCCATCTCCTCCTTCTTTCTAAACCTTCTTCCATCTTTTTATCTCACTTTTTACATTATTACTTTTAGCATGATAATGTATCTTTGCTGATACTGCTGATTCAAGGAAAGTGTTTGCAAGTAATCACCAAGGTTCCCAAGAGAGACTTAAGTTAGCCAGAAAATTAGATTTGCATGTATAATCTTCTGCTAGTTATTGGGGAGTTAGTCCATGTCAAACAAATGCTCTACAGCTATTGAAAAAATGTATATTTATTTATCCACTTTCCTCGGGGGATATATTAAAAAAAACCTAGATGTGTGTACAGACAAAATGTATTTTCTGCTTATTTTTCAGGCAAATTGGAAGAAGAGGGCAGAGGAGCAGTCCACAGATAAGAATGAGACCAAGATGAAAGGTTAAAATGGGAGGGAGGTTAATTCATAGTGGCTCTATAAAAAACTGCAATTATTTTGTTGTAATTGGAACATATTAGCTTGTTTAAATTGGTGCTAATAAAATGTAAAATCGTGAAGAAGAAATTAAAAAACAAAACCCACCTCCTCCTTTTGCCCTGATCAAAGTTTCAATGTTTTTCTTTTATTAACTCTAAATGTTCCCTGTGTTTACAGATGATTGCAACCCTAGTCAGACAGTGGAGCAAACAACCAAATCTAAACCTTGCAGGAAGTGGTAGCAGCAACTCTAAATAAATTTTTTTAAATGAGTACGGTTCAGTAAAGAAAATTTTAGCAATGGTCAGAAAAATACAAGTTCTTTTTATATTGTATCCTAACTCAAATATTTTTAAAGAAATTAATTGCAACTGGCATAACACTGGACATCTGTGATTTTCTTTTGAAGGTAACACTTCATTTTTAACAGTCATACAGTCTAAATGACACATATTCTAAACTAAAATGCCTATTTTTTGTTAAAGTTTGTAAAAGTTAGTTTATGATCCCCAGAGCAGGTATACTGGCTGCCCCTGAGCAGCAGGATGTTTGTCCTGGTGTCACACACTGGCATGTCAGTGACAACACAGCAGTGTCACTAGATAAGACAGGACCACGAATCAATGTGTATTTGAATTACTGTGGTTATAAGAAAATTGGCTTCTACCTGGACCATCTGTTCCCTTCAGAAAGGAAGGGAGAAAATCTGCACACCTGAGTCATTAAAAAGTGACTGAGTTCTAGAGGAAGCAGGTTTAAGGATAAATCAGGTGCTATCTTTGTCTACAAAGGAAAAACAAATCAAACAGCATAAAACCCAAGGTCCAGTAGAAGTCACCAAAAAAAAAAGAAATGGAAAAACATCCAAAAAAATTCTAAGCATAGTTAGACTTTATGAAATTTTTTAGTGAAAAGAAATTCCATTGTCTTTTAGTACTCTGCAGGAGAGTGAAAAACAAGTAGTATTTAGCAGAATTTTTTCTGGAAAACTCTTCCTTAGATTTTAAAATTCTGAGGGAACTCTGCTATTAGCACTAAAAAGAATGCAAACATACATGGAGAGGGAGCAATGAGACAGAGAGGGGGAAAGATTTCGTAAACATCTAATGTGACAAATCCAGCTGTATTTTAGTACTGTTGAAAAATCAGCACTCTGCCTAAATATATAAGAACATATGAAAATACTGAAAAAAATTATTGAAAGGAAGTGCCTCAGAGCAGACATATATCTCATGACACTCAGTTCTAAGAAACTTGATGCTTTCCCACCCTACACAAGACAGATTTTTGGTTATATATAAAATATCTCCTGTTTTTACTATATTTATATTATTGTTGTGCAGCAGTAAGAAAGGAAGACTGCAAATTAGATCTTGTTCTGTGCCAAGGAGCTGCCTTAGGAATTTAGGTATACTAGATATTTTCCCCTAGCCTTTGTTTCAACAGCTAAAAAAAGCATTAAAATCCATCTTTGTTGAAGTTCCTTACAAAAGAAGAGAAAAAAAGCTACTGTGTAGAATGTGGCAAGAATTAGCTTACAGGCCAGTCTATTAACAGCCAACAAACCTGTGCAGTAGAGTAGCCACAGGAAGTCACGCTGAGTAAAAAACCATTTGAAAGTAAAATTTTCCAGCACTGGGCAAGATTAAGAGAGACAAACTCCAGTGAGCAGCTTCACTAAAAACAACAGTTTACAGTAATGGACCATTCTTGAGCTGCAGGAGCCCTATATTAGAGAATTCATTTGTATGAAAACACTTCTTTGTCTCAAAGATGGAAGTTTAACTGCCAAAGAAGCCATAGTAAAAGGTCAATGACTCAACCTGAGCGCTCTGTACTATATGAAGAGTTTTACATTTTATCCAGCATTCAGCTGCCACAGCCACCAGATCTCAGTAGTATCTTCTGACAAATCTCATTAGGCTTCTTCCTGCTCTATTAAAATCATTGCAGCTAAGGAAAGAAGGATCAAATCTATGTTGTGTTGCCTGATAGGTTTTATATTTATGTATTTACTAACATAGGAAATATTTAACCCAGCAATTACTATTTGTCTAAGACAAATCAGATCAGTTTCTGCAAACCTGAAAAGCACTGATAAACTGCTTTGCTCTGCTAACATTGATGGCAGTTTTAGCTCTGCTAGCCCTGAATACTCAGTTTCAGACTTCAGTAGGATTCATAAGGCGTCAGGGAAATTCTCTCAGATGACAAAAAGTTCAGCAAAATGAAAACTGTCTCTGGTCTATAAGTTGTGGCACAGAGCGTGCTGCAAGATAAACTTTTACCCTTACTCACACCTCTGTTCCTTCCAGTAACATTTACAGGCCACATACAAACAAACATATTGTGTGATCTCAACCTACCAAAATGAAGCCTAGGAAAAAGCATAAGCAGGGAAAGAAAAGCCATTCAATGAAGCAGCAAATGGGATCTGAGAGAGCAGAATGTCTATTGCTAAAAACTCAGTGTGATGGCTCAGAGCTGCAAGCACTAGAAAGGCACAAACCATTAGTCTAACTGCAATGGGTTCTTGCCAGCTGGTGATATTGTAACCAAACATAGCAGGGGCCATCTTCGTCTGTCTCTCCTTGTTACAGAAACATCTGAGGCAATAGAGAAGAGCAGTCACACACAATATCCAGCATTATGTAAAAACAGCTCCTCAGAAGCTCTGGGATGTGCTCAATCAATAGATAGAAAATACTGTTGGGTTGAACACTGAGTGTAGCAGGTGCACCTAATAAACAGCTATTAAAATGCCTGTTCCCCCAGTCAATTCCTTACAGATACTCCTTGGTATAAGGAGTTTTCAAAAGCTCTGTCACTTAAGGCTCTGTTCTCTGGCTCTTTTACCACCACCACGGCAGTCACACAGGCACATGTACTTGTAGCGGGTAATCACTGTGCTTCCTGCAGCACAGCCTTTATCTGTGCTGGCTGACAAATGCCTCAATGCAGCTTCCTGGCTGGGTCTGGTGCCCGTCTGTGCTCCTCTCCCTCTGCCCTCGCCTTGTTTCAGATTGAACAGGTATAGTTTGTGCTGTTTGCTTAGCCAGCTCACATCTGCCCTGCCAGTACTTCCTCTTAAGTGTGAGTAACAACTTGGGAGCTGGGAGCCAAAAATTGACTGAAAACTCTTTCTAGTCCTGCTTCCTTGTTAGTATCTGACTCATGTGTTGAAGTACAGGACATACCACCTGAAAAATCTTTTAGTCCCTTAGGTCAGAAGTACAATAAAATTAATTTGACATTAGCCCACTCCACAGTACTGCTAAAAATCCTATGCTGAGAGTTCAAAATATGAGCATATGTAGAAATTGTCTGACCAAGTTCTTTCTAGAAGGGTTAGAGGTGGAAAAGTATTAGCTGAATAAAGATGCTGGGCAAAGTAAAAGTTTCAAACCCTTATTGTGGATCACACTGCATAGTATCATTCTGCATGTTTTTTTGGAGTTTCTCTTTTACAGAATAAACTTCAGCCACTGAAGATACACAATGATTCTTCATGAACATCTTAACTTGCTCTCAAATGCTCCATGGCTTAATACAGCTCATGCCTGCATGTGAAAGTCTGTCAGAAATTGATTCCCAGAGTGTCAGTTCTGGCTATTTGTAAATATGTAAAAATTATTTAAAAATACAGAAAGACACGAAATTCCTGCAGATCTGAGCCCTGGAATGCTGCTTTAGGTGAATACAAATATACTCAGGACTCTCATCCTTTGCAGGACAAATCCTAAATTTGCTGCATTCAAAGAACTTCAGAAGGCAAATTTATATAACCAAATTCTTCTGCTGGCTTTGTTGAGGGGAAGCAGCACAAGCTGTGAGGCGTAGGTGCAGCTTTGTGAGGCTGAGAACCAAAAGGGATGTCAGAGCTAGCACAGCACATTGATGGAGATGCTGGCTTGAATCTAGATACAAGAGTGCTGTGCTTCTGTGAAGAAATTGGCAAAAAAGTTTGTTCTTTGCTAGAATCTCTCTTAGTAGAGTCACCAAAGCCTGTTTCCAAGGCAGAACAGCTTCTCTGGAGCTTGGTAGTATAATTTTGGCAGAGAGTCCTTCATGCTGCTTGAGCAGAGGCCGGTATATATGGAACCAAAACTAAATTTCTCATCACTGCTTTGCCTTCTGGTTGGAAGTTAACACTATTGCTCAGCAAAGGGCAACATTAAACTGTAATTCCCTTATTTAAAACAATAACAAATGTCTCCTGCATAGAAAACTAATAGGCCCTGTCCCCAGATGGTGTAAATTAGCATGGCCCCACTAATGTCTGATTTATAACAACTGAAGATCCAATGTATCACATGATTAAATGTGCACTTTACTATCCTGGAAATGTCTTGAGGGCCATGTAATTGTGTGGTAATGAACTAAACTTTTAATTAAGTTCTCATTTTGAATTAGAATCAATAAGTCAATAAATAGCCTTCACTTGATTTAGATGATAAGTATGCACAGCTGAGACTGCACTCTATGTCCTCCCTAGTTTTCAGGGTCTCTTTTCTCCTCCATATGTCAGAATCTAAAGAAGGAGCTCTGAACTATGGTCCTAATATATTATTGTCACACATGGTGATAATACTGGTAGAGTTAGGAGACTGCCAGGTTTCTATTATAAATCCTGTTCCCAAGGTTTTATAGCATGTGTGTTTCAAACTGCAGTCAGCAATGTTGTTTTTACAAGGAGCTGTCAGCCCCAGTGTGAATTTTTGTCAAAATAAAATTATAAATGGATTTGATAGATTCAATCTGTCAATTTTTCAGGATTTCTGAAGCTATTTTTGCTAATCTTTGGCATAATATTCCTTGGATTTGAAAAATGCAGTTTCATAGCAAACTTTTCAACACGACTAATTGCTGATTTTTATTGGAAGGAGAGAAAGAGCAAATAGATTTGTATGGTGGCAATGACTCTTCTATTTTAAGACTAGACACAAGATCTTTTTGACCATCCAGTCTGACCCTTTGAAGAGCTAGGTGACAGAATTTCATCCAGTGAATAACACATCTGTCCCAGTAACTTCTAGGTTGAATTACAGCAGTTCTTCAGAAAGTTATTACTTTCTCTCTGTAGGGAATGTCACAGACAAACTATAATCCAGCATTTGGAATGGCAGAGCTGAAGTTATCACTTCAGACTTTTACACTTCACTCCCATTCTGACTAACTGTGTAGTCTTAGGAAAGTAGCTTAATTTTTCTGATTTATCCATTTTTCCATCTTCTGCAATGAAGAAAATAATATTTAAAAGCCTTAGAGAGGAGGTGGTGAGATGTAAAAAATTATTTGAGGAATGCTTTGAACTCTTCAGATGAAAGATGTTATTCTGTGAAAGAGAAGAAAGACACTAGCATGTATTCAAATTTCAAAACTGATTACTTTTTAGAATGTGTTGTTTCTCTCCATTTGTGTCAAGCTAACAGCTGCTGCTGAACAAATTGGGTTAGGTGAAGAACTGAATCTCACAGTCCATTTTAGAAAGAAATAGTGTAGAATTTGATATGGATACTTTCACTCCACTTGCAATACTTTACTGGAAAGGTTGGTTTTCATTATGATAATATTTTGTCTTCATTGCCACTGGATAGAGCATCTTTCAGTGGGACTCTCTCAGGACTACAATAACTGGCCCTTTCTTGACTGATTAAATACCTGATAGTAAATTGGGTTCTGGAGAACAATTAAAATTATTGGAGCAATTTGCACTTTGGATTCTCACTGTGTCTGGACACTAAAAAAATAGAGGGTTTCATCTTCAAGAGCCTAATAATAATGCTTGGCGCTGGCATAAAGAATAATTCATACCATTATACCTTAAAAAAAAATCCAGCTTCCTTTAATTGGAATATTGAGGACCTTTTTCAGAGTGACTGTTACAAGTTCCACTAATAGTCCTTACTATTTAGGGTCTATATCTGCCCTGATAAACACACCTGCTTCTAAAAGTGTCCCTTGGCACTTAGGCTGGTCATGCAGGGTGATCTGCACACAAACACACTGGGTATTGTGCTACTCTAATTTGGCTCCTCCAGCTCCCCAATAGATGATTTATTATTTTATCACAGCTTTCTTTTCAAAATTTCAAAAAAATTAAAAAGTAGGGCAGTTATGGGTTTTTGCCCCTTTCATTGGGCCTCAGGGGGCTCCCCTGATGGGGGAGACTCTCTCGTAACAGTTCTGTGCCCGGACAGAGAGATGCACAGGACTTTTTTCGTCTTCAGGTTGTTGTTTATTGTTATCAAAAATTCTGGCACACCGTCTATACCAGACTTAGTGTGCAGGAAAGCACCACAAAATGGCTACAAGATGTACAGTTTCAAGGTCTTTTAAAGTTGTTTCATCCAATTAACTCTTAAAAAGTACTTTATTTCCACCTTTCTACCAATATCCCTTGTCTGTCCACGTAACCTCTCCACTGCAGATTTCCTCACCCAATCATCCTGTGCCACTAACTGCAGAAAATGGAGTAGATGAAGAAGAAGCCCAAGACAACTCCTGAAATCCTCCATCTTGCTTCCTATCCACTTCCATACAAAAAAATTCCAAAACCTAAATTTCTCACCCTGAGACAAACAACACTATTCTCTAGTATCTTTTTCACGCTCTGGTGGATTCTAGTCTATCCCAAATTCTCAGAAGCCCTCTCCATAGGCAGAGGTCAAAGGCAGTGCTTCTCTGGGAGTCAGGGCCCCTCAGAACAGACAGAAAAATATTCCATGTGGCCTAGGTTCCAACAGGCAGTAGAGAAAGGTCCACAGTACATAGTACTGCAAGGTGTTCAGCCAAGTAAAATTACTTCACTGAAGGACCACTGCAATGGATCCCCAGGAATATGTGCTGGGGACATCAGCTCCTGACTCTTCACTGTTCACCAGGACATCTCCTCTGCAAGAGAGCACAACTGCAGCATGATGGCTCCAGGAACAGGATCTCAGTGGAGAACATGGAAGAGAGATGAAGATTGCACAGGAGCAGTCATTGCTGCAGGTCAATGGCAGCTACATACACTGACTTTCTTGCAAGACTCAAGATGTAGGGGGAAGACTCACAAAATAATGATAAAATTTCAGATATATGAAAATGGTGGGTCTGGATTAATGGAACTATGTAGCTGGTCTTAACTTGTTTTCCAAGGTCTGTACATCCAAGTCCTTTAGAAATACAATTTCTATGTTAAGAACCTGTGTTCTTTGCCTCTGTGTTTTTTTCCACTCCAATTGAATAAGGATTTCAACACCAGATGAGGGTTCTCAAAGCCTTGTTAGACCCAATATCTAAAAAGAGAAATTTCTGTGATGGTTTGGGAGGTTTCAAATTCTGAATCCTGGCCACAGAGAAGAATGAATGCTTGTATGAAACTCAGCAGGACAGTTTTTGGTTGCCTTTGTTAGCTTCAACTGCACAAAAATAACAGATATCTTTTTGCTCACACACTGTTTCAATGTTTTTTAGCAGTTTAACTGGGGACCAAAGAAGAGTTGGGAAACAACTTCTAAAGAGTCCCCATTAGCAAGTAAAAGTTCTCAAGCTGGGGATAGTTTAGATTCAGGACAGGATAAACAAAAGATTAAACAACCTACACACCATTATTTCAGTAACCACTTAGATACAACATACCAAATCAATTCCTCATTTATGGTATTACAGCGGAGTTATGAATTTAGCATGCTGGCTCTGATCAGTGAGACATGAAGAGTTGTAGAAATAAGCATCACAAAAACATTACAATGTCATTTCACAGAATGCTTTCCTTTCCCTTCAGACATCAATGGTGACCAGAAGTAGTTGGAGCAGAGCTGGTCAGCAAAGGCTACCAGTAGAAAAATACTGAGGAAGAAGAACCACAAGCCATTACTCCAAATGAACAACACTGTTTTGTCATGACTGTGTCTGTGTTTGAGTATTTACACTCCAGATTAGTTCTGAGTGTTAAAAAATTACCAGAAGCATGTTCCTCTGTGAGTTGAAGCTCACCTTTGTCACAGATAAAGAACATAAATTGCTATGTAATACTTATTCACAGCTGGCTCACTATTGAGCCAGCATTATGTCCCCTTAGTCTCCAGAGCTGAAGAGTTTGTGAACAGGGTAGTACAGGCTATGCTGTTGAGATAGAATGCTGAAAACAGAACCCATATCAAAACAAAATGCTGGGATTTATTTTCTTTTCTTCATGTATTCATCTTGTGGGTAGGTGTCCCAAAAAGCTTTGGACTAATGCTAGCTCCCCTTCAATGAGGAATAGGTTCTTTTCCTAGTTTACCAATGTGGTGCACCACATGGCCAGAAGTGGGAATCTTCAGGCAGATGTACAGGACTAGACACAAAGAAATACAGGAACATAACTGGACAGCTAACAAAACATGATAGCGCAGACAAAATTAACTTGATTCTCGATAGTATTTATTCCACTGCCACAGTGCTACTAATCGCAACAGAATTAAAAGCTCTCAACAGAATTAAGAGCATTTTGTCAAAGATGTGTGGCACAGATCTCTGAATATGGACAGTCAGCTTTCCACCAGTGTAAACCACCCATGTAGACCAGCCCACCATGAACAACTCGGGTGTTTACAGGGGTTAGCCTATCATACAGATTAAGTCTGAGTTGAAGTAGCCAAGTGTTTTGATCCTCTGGCAGAGTGCAGAGCAGATGGAATATTAATCCTCTGAAATATTATACCATGCAATTTATAATAATCAGGGGAGTGATGAGAAAAACCCAGGATGATATTATGGAAAACAGGCCATTTTAATAATTTGGCTTCAGCAGACTCAGAGAAAAGGACAAGAGATTCCAGACATAATTGAAGACTTCGAAGGCACCAAGGAAATAATCTATTTAATTCAATAAAAGCCTAGTCTGGAATTGCCTCATTTGCAGCTTGCTTGACATTTGCTGAAATTTTTGGTGCCAGTAAAATAAAATTGCTTTCTCAGTATAATTAACCCACTAACACATTATTGAATTAGACATGAAGTGTGTGTCTAAACTTTTTTTCTTAAAACCAAGAACATGAAATATTTTAGCCTAAATGGGACATGAGAATTGACTAGTGACATTTGAATGCAGGGACTGGTCCGGACTCTGCCTCTCAAGAGACTCTGCCATGGGCTCCTACTGTGCTTTGTGCCATTTCAAAAGCACACTAAAAAAATGTTCTGATTTTGGCTGGGATAGACATAATTTTCTTCTGAGTTGCTGGTTCAGTGCTGTGTTTTGAGTTTACGATGAGAATATTGTTGATAACACACTTATGTTTTAGTTGTTGCTGAGCAGGGCTTACATTAAATCATGGATTTTTCAGCTTCTCCTGACCTGCCAGGAAGCGAGGCTGGGGCAGCACAAGAAGCTGGGAGTGAACACAGCCAGGACAGCTTATCCCAATATGGCCAAAGGCATATTCTAGACCATATGACCTCAAGGTGAACAATGAAACTGGGGAGGTTGGCTGGAATGTGGGAACCTGCTTCTCAGGGATTGGCTAGGCCTAAGTCAGCAGGTAGTGAGCAGTTACTGTGCATCACTTGTGTTGCATGTTCTCTTATCTTCATTAGTATTTTTTCTTCCTCTTCTGTCCTACTACCCTGTCTTTACGGCAGCCCATGAGTTTACCTTTTTTCTGATTTTCTCCCCCCTCCCAGTGTGGGGGAAAGAGGGAACAGCTGTGCTGTGTTTAGCTGTCTGCTGGATGAAACCACAACAAAAAACTTCAATTCACAGTGGGTTTTGTTGGTTTTTGATTTTTTTTCAGATGGACTGGTATGGACATTTTGTGACACCTCTATCCATAATGGAGCCTTGTTAGCTACATTATAAATCACATCAGCACAGAAGCAGATGGCCCATGGGTGCATGTCACTGAGCACACACTGCAGCTTCCTATGCAGTGGCTGAGCCATAACCCAGTAGTAAACCATCAAACCACTATTTATGACCTTATTTGTCTCCCTAGACCAATGGGGATAACCCAACCTCATGTTGGGGCTGATGGAATGCATCTTCTGACTGGACACTGAAAGGCAGTGATACATCTTGTTCAACAGTCACCGCCTGCCAGAATTTCTCAAACAGTAGGAAAGGTCCACAGCCAATAAGCCTCAAAAGCTTAGCATCTAACACTAGCACAAAACCTAGTGGGACACTCCCCTCTCACCTGCTCAAGGAACAGAGGCTGTCTGCAGCTTGTCCTGCATTCTGATACAGGCAGATAGTGTTGTGCAAAACAGGGACTGCATAGAAGAACGGGACTGATTTTGTGTGATATAACTCTCTTGCATTTGTTCCCAGGCCATTTGCTTGCAAATTGGTCTCTTACTTCATCAGTGAAACTGAAAGGCAAATCAAGATTAGTAAAGAAATCATTGAACCCGCAAAATATAGCATCAGAGCTATGTGGCATTTCAGGTAAAAGGAATATATTGAATAAAGATTAAAGAATAATTGGTTAAGGGACAAAAAGGAAGGATACTATTTTATTTGATTAAAAGTGCTCCTGACAGAGGATGGATGAATTCACTTTTACTTAGAAACACTATCCAGTTCTTGAAATATCAACAGAAAATAATTCAGGAACTACAAATGTGGTCAAATTTCAAACAAAAGATGCAATTTCAAGTAATGAAACAACAGATTTCAGTGGCATGACACATCCTTCAATTGGTCTGCAGATTGTGCCACACAGCTACAAACAAACTTTGTGGGTGGTAACACAAAGGAGGCATAGAGACTCTGGATATATTACAGTATTATGGCACAATTCTGTTTATTAAGTCAATCTTTCATTCTCTTCTTTAAAATGTCTACAGTTATTTTCCCTCTTCCTTTCTCCTCCAATTCAGTTGTACAAATGGAATATTTGCACAAGTCTGACCCAGAACAACAAGGCTGAATCTCAGCACTCTCCTGGGAAGGTGATACAGGACATTGCAAGGCTGCAGCATTTACTCCTTCCTGATTTTAGTCTGTGTTCCCAGATGTTGCTAGTGGAGGGAGGGCCACAGGGGCGGCTTCTGTGAGAAACTCCCAGAAGCCTCTCCCATGTCCAGCAGAGCCATTGTTAGCCCAAGCTCCAGGCAGACCTGCCACTGGTCAAGGTCAAGCCTAGCAGAGAAGGTGTTGACACCTAGGGGATAATGGATTTAAGAACAAAAAAACCCACATTTTTGCGCAACTGTAATTGGGTACAGAGAAGAGAGGGATAGGAATACATGAGAGGAACAGCTCTGCAAACACCCAGGGCAGGGCAGAAGGAGGGGCAGCTCCAGGCTCCAGAGCTGGGATTCCCCTGAGATTCTGTGGTGCAGCCCACAGAGAGGTGGCTAAGTCCCTGCAACCCCTGGAGGGCAGGGGGTGCAGAGATCTACCCTGTGCTGTAGCAGAGTCCTGGCAGAATCTGTGGAGACAGGATCCCAGGATGGAGCAGGTTTGCTCCCACTCTGGAGCAGCCTGTTCCTGAACAACTGACCCAGAGTGGAAGGGACACACTCTGGAGCAGTTTGTGATGAACTGCAGGGAAGGACTCATGCTGAAGAAGTTGCTGGAACACTGTTTCCTGTGGGAGGGACCCACTCTGGAATGGGGAGAGAGTGTGAGGATTGCTTCCCCTGAGGAGGAAGGAGCAGAAGAAACAATATGAAACCAACTCACCACAACCCCCATTCCTGGTTCCCCTGCACTACTGCAGGGAAAGAGATAGAAAATTAGTGAATAAAATTAAGCCCAGGAAGAAGGGAAGGGTGGAGGAAAGGGTTTTAAGATTTGGTTTTATTTCTCATTACCCTGCTCTGATCAGTAATAAATTCAATTAAGTTCTCTGAGTCTGTTTTGCCCCATGACAGTAACTAGTGAGTGATCTCTTGCTGTCCTTATCTCAACCCAGAAGCCTTTAATTATATTTTCTTTCCCCTGCCCATTTGAGTGAGGAGGGGGGTGATACAGCAGCTTTGGTGGGCACCTGGGTCAACCCACCACACCTCCCTAGCAGCAGCCTACATGGCTCCTGGGAAATGCCCAGAACAAGAGGGCTATTCACTGGCATATCCCACTCCTACCAGCTTCTAGCTGCTTCCCTGCAAAGAAAATAGGGGGTTCACTGGGTGTTGACCAAGATCTTACGGTTTTTGACCCTGGGAATGCTTCTGTCATTGGAAGAAAGCTGGAAAAAAGCTCCAGCAGGACTATCTTGTTAGCAGGAGCAAAAGCCCATCCTACGGGAGCAACTTCCCCCTATTTACAGAAATTGCAGCCCCTAGATGTCTTCTTCCATATACAAGAGCAGTGCTACTTTCATTTTTTTGTCCTTTTCCTTCTTACATACTCCCATGTACTGTTTGTAGTTTCAACTTGTATCCTAAAGCATTCCATAGAGGCATCACTCACTACCTTTCAGGATACATTCATTTAAGTCACCAATAATGAGATTTTTCTCTTTTTTAATGTTTTTTTTCAGTCACATGTAGCTCACATAAGGTTTGTGCAGTGTTTTTTGTCATAATTCTCACAGGAAAATGAAACCATTTAAAAACAGAGTAATAGAATGATGGTGAATTGAAGTTTGTTGCTGACCTGCTGTGGTTTGAGTAATTGTTCAGTAATTGAAGTTCCAAAGACCATTTTATACTTTTCAGTCATTCACTAGCACTGGTACAGCATTGCTTCCTGCTCCAACACTGATGCAGAGGTGATAATTATTTGCAGGGCTGCTTTCTAGCTCTTCAGACAAGAGGTGCTGGTTAAAAAAAGTGCATTTCAAACAGCAGGCATGTCTTAGAAAGGCAATAAAGGAATTATGAAAATACATGTCAACAGCTGGATTGATTCAGGATTACGTCTGGTTATACATGCCAGAGAATTGCTGGGTTCTACGAACAATTGAATCTAAATTGGTTATCCTAAGGAAAAACAAGGAAGAAACCCAAACACTTTACACATATGTGCTTCTGCATTCCTAGTCTTTACACTGCCAATACAAATAAAAATAATTAAAACTGTTGTTGTTGGCAGCCCCCAATATTTAGGATCAATATAACAATAAAGAGTCCATAATGCCACTTTGGGTGATTCACTCTACTTGACGTAGTCAAAAGCCACATCATTCTGTAAGTAAAATAACTCAATCGTTAGTTATATAGGCCTAGGATACCCTGCCTCGATCTGTATCTAATATTGATATATTTGACAGAATTATGGGATAATACTAAAAAACCTATCTGGTTTTTACTCATTCTGTCAAGCTCTGACAGCTGTGTCAGCCTCAGGAGACCTCTGAGTCCATTTGGCATAAGGCATGGAGCATTGCAGTGGGCATATTTGGGGCTCAGCTGCAGTGCTGGGGAGTTTTCCTGCTTTCAGGAATACAGGATACAGCAGCTCCTCGGGAGGTGGGAGTAGGACACTTTCAGGGTGACCAAGGCAACCACGTGCTCTATTTGTCTCTCTTTCCTTTTCAAACCACTGATAGAAAAAAATTATAATGTTTTTGGACCAAGTCAACAATACTGAGCGATGTGGAGCACTCCAAAAGGCAAAGGCCAAAATCAGGGAATGAGGCTGCAGATCTTTGCTGCTCAAGTTAAGGGCATGCATTCACTCTCATATCTTTCCCACCACCACAATGGGCAGTTACACCAAATTAGCAAGAGACACACTGATAGAGTAGAGCAGAGGAAAAGGAGTTAAAAAAAAAAGTCCTTTGTACCTTACCTCAGTAAAATGGTCCCATCATGAACTTTAATTAGGACTGGTACAGTCTCAAGGGGGTGACATGCAAGACCACATTGAGCTAAAGCAGAAACTGAGAGAGAGCCTTCAGATAAGAACTACACAAACATTTTGAATTGTCACTGTACTCATCTTAAACCTATTTGTAGAGATGTCAGTGCATGTTACCTTGCTCCTGCAGCCACCCTAGTGATGCTGCAGTCAGACAAGGTGTCACTTATTCACTGGGTTGTTTCAATAAGGCTGCATAAATTGATATTTTTTTCCCCAGCTACTTGAAAAACACCATTCTTCTGAATAATGTGGTGCACTTTATATTCATTTGACATGGTGTAAGTCACAGGTACTAGAACGCAAGGAAATTGCCTCGAACAATTAAGATATGTCTTTCAGCTGTAAACAAACTTATAATTGGTCTTAATCTCTGAAAGTTACTACCCGTACTAAACTTGCAAAAAGTGCAGGCTAGCAGAAAGCAGCAGAGTACAGCAGTAAATCTGCAAAGCCATTAGTCTTCTAGACAGCTGTTACAAATACAGCAGAAACTTATGGATCTACATAATCTCAAATGTAAAAAGTCATACCTTTCATTCAGAGGAGTGCTTTACAACCATTAATTAAACCTCATGACACTGCAGGGAGTTAGTAAAATGCTAATGCCAGTTTGGCAGATGTGTAAATTAGCCTATCTATCATTCAATATTTGAATGTACTTGATGACATCCAAGGGAAACTGAACTGGAACCTTTATATCTATTGATTTTCTGTTGCTAAGGGATATGTATGATACCTCAAGAGATTTGGAGAAGGAATGTTCTGTTTTAAAATGAAACTATTTGGAATAATAGAGCCTCTTTAATTTCCTACCTTTCCACAACAAAATTTAAAATAAATATTCTCATTTTACTGGACCTAACACTTCAGAAAAAACATATACAAGTTGAGGAAGGTATATGAAATATGTTATTATTTCTCTGTTATATTTGCCTACTCAACATTTTCAAGGGTCATTTTTCTGCAGAGATAATTAAAGATAAGTGGGACTAAATTATCAACCTACTTTCAAGTCAACCCATTCCTAGAAGCAAGGAAGCAGTACTAGGGGCACAACACCACATGACTTATGATTCCCACGGAGGAGGGGAAGGCAGATGAGAAGTAAGCAAATTCCTAATTTTCAGATAATTTAGAAAACCTTAGGTCCATTTGCTCTGGATGACAAATTTAGTTAATGCTGTAAGCTTTCAAAAGATGAGGCACATTGCAAGAATGCATGGAATAAAATACTTGGTGTTGCGAAGCCTTAGTAGCACACTTGGTGAAGGGTAATTTAAGATGTCTGGCCTTTGAAGTCAATAGACACTTGAAAGGACTGGTGGTATCTCTAGCATATGGCACTTTTCAGAAGTGTTATGGAAGGCCTGACCTTGTAATTTTGTGGGCAGGAAAGCAGCTGAAGCTGAGTGGTCTTCAGGCTTTCAGCTCTCTGCCCACTTTCCATCTGTTTCAAAAATCAGGACCCAGCAGAAAATATACTGCAGAATAATCACATAACTGGTCACAGAAACTTACATTGTATCTCCCCATTGACCTATACCCTATATTGGTTGTAAAATCTTTGCAAAACATAGCAGATGCTGAACAGGTATCTCAAAGGGGCAATGTAATGACCTGGCAAAGCTGTAGAAGCCTGAATATGATTGCTACTAACATTACAGCTATACAATTTACTAAGTCAGGGGTAATCAGATCTCCTCCTACGGGCAGAAAACTGAGTCCTGCACTGCAGAGAGATGCTTACCTCAGTTCTCTCCATCTTTAGTTAGTCATGCTTTGGCTATGCAAACTCATCCAACTTCCTTTGAAGCATCGTGTCCTGACAGCTGCTAGGAACAGGATATCTGACCTGATAGGTATAGCAAATCCTAAATTCCTGGAAAGGGTCTCCTTTGAGTGTACTCTTTGGTATTTCCTTTCCTATGGAAATGGGCAGAACTGCCAGCCTCCTTGGAAACTGCAATTAATCCAAGGTGAGGAGCTCATTGCTGCAACAAAGATGCAGACAAATGTTTTTTTTCTCTCAGCATGTCTACTATGCAAACATTCTGGTCAAGCCACATTCATCAGGTTCAGCTTTGAGCTTGAAGCCAGGTGCTGGAGCTGTGCTCCAAGGCTAGGCTCCTGTCTGTGATCCTACTAAAAAGTACTGTGCTGAATAAGTATCTGATATATCTAGGACTTATTCCCTGAAAGGATCACAAAGTGTTTTGGGTGCTATATATAGGAATCACTTGATCTACCACCAAAATGTGGTTACATATGAAGTGAAAGGGAGGGCAGAGAACAGAAACACTGCAGCTATGATGTGAAAAATAGATCAGCTAATTTTAAAGGCAGATGAATTTCTTGAGCCGGAATCATAGCCTTTGAATCTATTTAACAGAAAAAATCAGAAAAATCCTCATTGATGCCCTGTTGTCAGGTTCTTGGCTACTCATTACTGCTGAAACACAGTA
Source organism: Passer montanus (assembly GCF_014805655.1). Lineage (NCBI taxonomy): Eukaryota > Metazoa > Chordata > Aves > Passeriformes > Passeridae > Passer > Passer montanus. The sequence goes on along the minus strand of NW_024357170.1, from coordinate 2,390,861 downwards.
GTCCTCTATTTTTGTGGCCCTACTTGAATTCAGCTTCTGATGCACATTTGCTCTTTAATTGTAATATGATTATTTTAAATATGATTATGAATACCAGGAGGACCTGCCACAATGATACCAATACCAAACACTGGAGAAAAAAAGCAGCTAAGAAGGAAAGACTGTTAATAAATTACCTGACAACAGCCATCCCTGTAGTTCACCGGAACAGTGACTAATGCATTCACCCTCCCAGCAATTTTGCAAAACAGAGATTATCAGTTACAATGAGGAGGAACCAAAGGCTCAGAAAGACTCACACCATGCCCAGCAGCTGTTCTTCCTCTTAAATCAGAGTATCAAAGTCCCATCAATGTCTGTAAGCAGAGGCTGAGGATCTTCCTGTCTCCCTGCGGAGTGGATAGGCCCCACCAGAGCCTGGGACCTAAAGCACTCCCATGGTCATGGACCGGGACTGACAGTTTGGTGGTTTCTTCCAGCTGAAGCTTTGGAAATTAAGTGTATTCTGGGGTATTTTCCTAACTACTTCTAGGCTGTGCCCAATCTTTCATGTTTATCACTGACCATGGAGCTGGAGCTTTCCTTTTGGCTCTTCTCTAATGCCACACCATCCATCTCCCTCTGGGCCTCTAACCCTGCCCTTTGACTCAGGGTGGCAGCTTACACTGGGAATGAGGTATCTCCAAAGCAGGAAGAGTGATGTTAGAGCTGGAGAAGGAACCCAATGCCTCACCAGAGTCTGACATTACCAGTTATTTAAATTGTATCATCCATCTTCTACCTATATCCAGGTTCCAGAGGGACTACACAGCTCGCAACTCTGGCAGCCAGTTCTGGAGCTTTTCACCTCAAGGTTACAGGTTCAGTCTCCTTTGGTTATGATTATAAGCAACTCTTTGCACTCAGGTGCTTTCCCTGACTTAAGTGTGTATGTTGCAAGGCAGTTACCTCCACCTCTCTCTACCTCTCACCTGTTTCACCAGATTTTTTTTTTTTTTAATGGAAGTCATTGTTTGGGTGGATCAATGAAAAAGGATGTGAAGAAAATATATGTACGTGGTAAAAACACATTATAATTTTTAAGGTTTTTACTTTCAATGGAATTCTGAGGGACAGAAAAATATAAAATATTCCTCTTCCTTTTTCCTAAGTAGACAGGGGTTGAACAAACCAAATCTAGCACTCTTCTAGAAAGAAATGACCATGAGGTGAGCAAGATTCAGTCTCCTGGAGATAGCCAAAAAAAGATATCAAGTCAGTGAACCTGTGAGAATAGTCTAAAACCCCCAGTCTCACCAGGAACACAGAATTTGCCACCCTGGATCAATTAAGAGACTCCCCACGACAGCGGTATTTTTGCAAATATATGGAGTAAAGGAGCTGAGAAATCTTATTTTGGATGTCTCCTGTGAAGTGAAATTCAGAGGCAGACTGAAATCTATTTCAGGACAGTATGGAAGAAATGTGTGCTGCTCCCAGCAATGAGACACCTCTTCTGTAGATAAAGCTAACAGTTAGAAATTATGAATTTGCTTGCATTCAAAAAAACCCCAAACAAACAAATAACAAAAAACCACCAACCAACAAACCTCAAAAAAATTAACACCCCCCCCATCCCCAAAAAAAAAAAAAAAACCAAACAAAAAAAACCCCCAAAAAACCCCCAAAAAAACAACACCCCAAAAAAACCCCAACCCACCCCCCAAAACCAATCAATGTGAAAATCTACATTTTCTCTGAAGGGCACATTTAAATTCAACCAGTTATGACTTAAGCAAATACGTAATTTAAATGTTCCTGGCTTGTCCATTCTGATTTTAAACATTTCTGGCTCTCTTTCCTAACAAGCTACTCTAAGTATATAGGCAGCTCAGAGAAGTTATACATAGCTGAATTCAGTGAAGATATGAAGTTTTGGTACTTGAAAATTTTTTCCAAAGTTCAGCTTTCAGGGTCATGCAAGCATGCAAAAAAATCTCAACTTCCATTTAGAAAAAGGGAAAAAAGCAAAATGTTTTTAGCCCCTGTGGCTGCAAAGAAAGATTTTGAAAATAGAGGTCATAAAGTGTTACAAGGCAGAAGACAAGCAAAAAAATCCTATTTGTATTATTTTAAAACTTTCACCTTTTTTAAGCCAATAACATAATTAGGGGGCAGGGTGGATGGCTGTTCCATGATATTTGAATGCCTGATTTGGAAATGCTGGACTTTACAGTATTATTTTCTACTTATTTTCTATTTTTATTATTGAGTACTAAAATTCCAAGTTTCAGTGGAATAGAATGTTTTCTTCTCCTGAGGTGATAAATCCCTGAAAATAATGGAAATACTGACAGAGTGTAACTACCCTGTCTCAAAAGAGGCACCCTGATTATTAGTTTCTACTTAAAAGCATATTTCTTTCAAAATTGGCTCTAATATAACTTGTAAATCATTTTGGTGGCAGCTCAGAGGAAAATAAGGGGAATGTTGATCTTGGAAAGCTTGATCTTGGCAAGCAAAAAAGAATTTTCATCTGAACTTTGAATTCTTAAGAGGTCTTGATCGAAATAATATATATACTGGGTCAAAGAGCTCTTTAAAAGAAGAAGAAAAACTAAGTTTGTTAGAAGAATGAGCAAGTTTAAAGTTGCAAAGAAATTGTCAGGTATTCTGCTGCCTCCCTGTGGAAGCTGGGATGCTTTAACTAGAATTCCTTTTGAAACCAGAATCGAGTGCAACAGCAATTTTAGTTCCAACTAATTTTCAAGAGTATTTCTAATTATCTTCTGGGTTTAAAAGCACAAACAATGCATGAGAGTTAAACAGGTGGATGCTCTTGAAGGACATGGGGATGGCCATGAAGGTGCTGTGGGTGCTGCACAGGCCCCAAGGGCTGTACCTGTTGCTGGTCTAGTGGACAAGGCTGTGCTTTGAGTGATCAAGGAACCACATCCTGCAACACATTCCCACTACTCCTTTACTAGGCTGAAGAAGAAAAAACAAGTTATTTTTCTATTGTTTTAGCCCAAAACCTGCTCTCTAGTTACTGCAGGCAGGGAAGCAGCAAAGTGCTGTCAGCAGGTTCAATTTCTCTGTAAATGAAGCTTCTACTTTGGGTCTCACTCACCCCTGTGGAGCACAACAATGTGTGCTTCTCTTCTGTGCCACTTCTGAGGAAAATGTGTGGGAGTAAATAACGCTGACCCTTCACTGAAGGAGGAATACAATACAGGAGACAGTAGCAAACCAAGGCATTCTGGGAAAGGCTCTTATAGGGAGGGAAGCCCTGGAGAGAGCAGCACAGGGAACTGTGCAGGGAGAAGATGGGGAAGCAGTGGCACTCCTTGGCCAGCACTAGATGAGACAGGAGCCGGTGCTGACTCAGCAGGCACTGCCTGCCAGAGTAAGGTCATGTCAGGGTCAGCACTGCCTGCCTGCCCTTCTCCAGCACTGAAAGGACTGATCAGATCTTTGTTGCTCCTTGTCTCATATTTCTACTTCCCAAATTTCTTCAGCAGCTGGCACTCACTACTATGTGACCCAGGTGCAATGGAGCCTGTTCCAGCATTTCTATTAAAGAAGAGATGGTGATCTGATTCCATCTCATCTGAGCCACCTGAGCGAGCTAAAACATCCTCTAAAGATACACAGCTCCTTACTTAATAATTGAATTACAGTCAGGGGGAGGGGTGGAAGAAACCTTCCTCTAGAGATTATAAAGGAAACTTAGGAGAGCTTCTTGATTTATGTGCTTGGAATTATACAGCATTAATAACAACTGCATGAGCACGGACTTGGTGTTCAGCCTACCAGCTCATATAACATATCCAGGACAAGACACCACTGATTGTTTTAGCTTCTCTGGGGCACTTGCCCAAGAATCATGATAAGGCGAGTCCACAAGAATGCAGGTTTAATGAAGATTTGTGTCATTTGCCCTTTACAAAGGGGACAGTGTGCTCTCCAGGCTCAGGCCAGCACAGACTGTGAGATTGTTGCTTCACACTCAAGCTCTACAAAAGATCTCGATGAAGCCACCAAAACTGCAGAAACCCACTGCATATAACCTGCCAACAGGTAGTGAAATATCATTAAGATTAGGTTTTCCCAACAATAATTCCCCCTTAGACATTTTCTGTCACATCTTCCTCATGTGGCTTTAAACATATCAGGGCATGCCTAGTCCATTGAGAAATAACACATAGCAGGACATCACTGAGCTTGGAAGATGCTTATGGAGACATCTGAGCAATCAAAATGCAGGAGTGGCCTAATCTTCAAATAATCACAATATTTTGTTTTATTAGCATTAAATGTTGCTGCAGACTGAAAAATTATCAACTCGTAAAAATATAAGATTGCTTTTTTGGCACAAAGAGCCTCAATCTGTACGTAACTGTCATATTTCTGACCATACTGATGAGTAAACATTAATTTCTGATTTGCTTCTCCCTTACCCTGCTCTGTTTTTCATTCCTGTGAGGGTGGTATATCCTCACAGGGAGACACTTGTTCTATCCAGGATGGCCTCATATTTAAGGCTGACCTGGACAGTCCTGGAACACAGGCTTTACATAGAAACCACAGCCCCACTGAGTTCCTAATTTCAGAAAGGGCCAGGAGGATACTACTGCATCTCACCTGATTTACACCCTACCAATGTGAATTTTCTCATGCAGACCAGATGTAAGTTGGGCAAGAAACAGCAGCACCAGCAATGGCTCCATTTTCCACTTCATATAACTATGGAAGCTCTTTGGCAGGATTCTTGTTCCTGACAAATTTCTCACTTTTTTTTTTACTCCCTCTGTTAAAACTCTAAGAGAAAACTTCAGTTTTCAGATTTTTGACTAAAAAAGTGAAACAACTTTAAAAAAACCTCAGCAGACACTTCAGGGAAAGGAAAAATAATTTTTAACCCTAAGAAAAGCACTACTTTAATTCCTAGTACCGCCTTTAAAAGGAAACACTTATGTTATTTGCTGCCTTGCATTTCTGTCTTTCTGACAGGAAGAAATATTAAAAAAAAAAGATTTTTGGAGGGATTTATTTCAGTTCTGTGATCTCTAAACCCCTTCTTCTCAAAGAAAAGGGCACAGAACTCAAAATAAGAGTGTGTGGGAAGAAATGTTCTGTAACCATCTTCTTCCATGGAATAAAAAGGACAATGTAAGTAAGGAGAAAGAAGCCCTCTCATTTACTTACTTCTCATCCATTTTCCATTAAAAAAATAGATGGAACTCCTTTCAAGTAAAACAAAGCAGGCAATTCACTTTTCCAAGGGAATATATAAATGATGGAGAAAAACTGCTTTGGTGCTTTCTTATGTTTATGCCCTTTTTCACCTGTGGATAAGGAATAAGAATGGAAAAGTTCTACAAAAGAAGAAATAAAAGAATATGACTGTTTTGAATGAGTCAACAGTTCCTGTTTATTTATTTTTTTTTTCTTCCAAAGAACCTCCAAAACTTTCTCAAAACCTTAAAAAAAATCCATAGAGTATTTACCTTTTAATGCATCAGTTCTGGGGCCACATCAGTGATTAATGAATGACCTGGAAGATGCCACCCACGGACAGATCAATAGATTGAATGAGCAATCAGTGTTGTTATTTTCCACCTACTTACTTATCACTGCCTGGATACAGGTGTTTCTTCAGTCTCAGGTCAGACTCTGCTTAGCATTTTCACCTAAATATTAAAAACAAGGAGCATAAGGATCAAGAAGTTGGTAGAGTGTTGAGATGAACTACTGCAAGTGTGTGTGGGGTGGTCTTCAGCAGAAATACTTCAGTGCACATTTAAGGTTTCCAGGGCTGAGGATCTGAGCAGTGTCATCATCCCCTTCATTCTCCCAGCTACAACATGGCTACCTGAAGAGTTGAAACAAAGGATCCACATATTTCCTTTCTTTGGAAACAGGACAAGCTCCTACTGCTTTCCACAAGGCCCTGTTCCCATATATGATAATCTGTTAGACCCCAGCTGAACACAAAGCCCATAGTTTAGGCAAACACCCAACCACACATCTGTAGGAAAACGTCTGAAGCAGGCAGATTTTCCAGTTAGCCCGAAAGAAAAAGGGAGGAACATGTTCAGGCTGTAGCCTGTCACACAGTTCATTTATCCCCTTTCTTATCTTTTGGGAGGGAAAGAAAACAGCTCAGTTTCTTGCTTTGCCTACATGGGTGATTTACTTGGGGACCTTCTCAGTCTCACCAGTTTTTAGCTAAGTGGCACTTGAGCAATCAGGATGAGCACAACTGTCCTGTGAAAGAAAAGCACGGGGCAGGGAGTTTAGCTCAGCAAGGTTCTCCCTGCAGGGCTGCCAGAGCCAGGAGGGGCTGGACAGCAGAGCTGCGAGAAACATGGCACTTCTGGTCATCTTCTGGTGACTGATCATGGAATCAGTAAGGTTGGAAAAGACCTCCCAGGTCACTGAGTCCAACCAGCAACCTCGCAATGACAGCCCCACCACCAGAGCATGTCCCTAATGAAATGAATAAGGTGAATGTGCTACAAACAAACAATGGGAATCTGCTTTCAAATATGGCCAGGAACTTGCAGATAGGGAACTAATGGAAGAAACTGTCAGTTCTAGAAAATATTGCTAATTGACACAGAGTGCTGCTTAGCTAGGGCGGAGTAAAATTCCTCAACTTAGAGAAAAAGAACAAAGACTTAATAGAATTACAAACAGTGTTTTAAGACAAAAAAAAACAAAAAAAAACAAAAAAAAACAAAAAAAAACAAAAAAAAACAAAAAAAAACAAAAAAAAACAAAAAAAAACAAAAAAAAACAAAAAAAAACAAAAAAAAACAAAAAAAAAAAAAAACAAACAAAAAAACCCAAGGGGCACAGAGTAGGTGATTTGGGAAATCTGTACTTTCCACATACCTCAGCCAGTGGAGGAAGAAAGAGGGTGATGTGTCTGAGAAATGTGTCTGGTAAAGAGGGGTCTGCATCCCCCAACAATTTGAGAGACCCCATGACCTCTTCCTTTATTAAAATAACGTTTGAATAAGTGTTATGTCTCCCTTTTGGACATAAACCTGCAGTGTTGTGAATTTTACCACACACGAGTTTCTGGAATACTCTGAAGGCTGGCAAATCAAACCCTTCCCTGGGCAGCCTGTCCCAACGCTTCGCTACCCTTTCGGTGAAAAATTTCCCAACGCCAACATCCAAATGAACGCTCCTTCGGCACCACTTGCGGCCTTTCCCTCAGGGGAAGGCCCCGGGCCGGGCGAGGCCGAGCCGCCGCTCCCGCCGCCTACCACGAGGGGGCGCCCCCGCCCCGCCCGGGCCGCCTCAGACGCCGCCGCGGGATGGGGCCAGGGCCGCGGAAAATCGGGGCGAATACCGAGTAAAAAGCGGAGGATAAAACGAAACTGAAGGTCAGTACTTCACGGGAAATGCCTTCCAATGTCCTTCTCCAGGCGAAATGTTTTTAAGAGACTGTTTAAAAAAAAAAAAGTAAATGTCTTAAATAACATTTTAAAAAATATATTCTTATTTTTTACCTTGATTCCAAGTGTTAGGAAGAATGTGTGAATGTGAGCGCTTCCCGAATTGTCGTCGTGGTGCAGGAGAACTTAGACTTTTACTTCAAAAACCATGACGAATGGCTGTTTCTGAGTTCTGATTGAAACAGCTTCTTGTTTTTGCTTTAATGACAAAAAAAAATATTCTATTTTGTCCCCTTGGTCTAAAAAAATAAAGGATATCTATGAGTACTACTGACTTGAAAACAAGTCAGTAATACTTGATATTATAGATATAGATAGATAGATAGATATAGATCATAGATATCCTTTATTTTTTTTAGATACTACTGACTTGGCTACTGATTACCATAATAGGGGTAATATACAGAGAAATGGAATACAGCTGAAAAGTCAAGCCTGTGAAGCGCATCCTTGCTTTTTCTTCCTGGAGTGAAAAAGATTATGTCACTCATTAAGTAGTGATTTAAATGAAATGGATTTTAATTTAATGAACAAAATTAGATTATTTTTTTTTTTTAAGTTCTTAAACAGCAAATTTCTGGCCAGCTCTGTGAGTTCCACTGTATCACTAATAGCCTGGAAATTTCACAGTTTCAGTGACTGTTCCTTTATTTCTTAACACTTTTGGGAGTCTGTTTCTCTCTACCTAGATAAGATTGTTTTAATTATGGTTATTCTGTAGAGAGTGGTGGAATAATACAGGTTTCTGTCCCACACTGGCTCTCAGCAACGTTGCTTTTACTGACCGTAAGCCATGCTACAGAGAGTAATCACTAAATTCTACCTAAAATTATTTGGATTTTTTTTGGTTCCTTTTCTGAAGTAAAAAATTATGTTTCAGATAGGAAAAAATAATGTTGCCAAGGGAAAAAAAATTCATTCAATGCACTGATTTTTCAGCACAATCCAAAAGAATTCTCCAAGAGGTTAAAACTACTGAGCTGAATGAGTTCCTTATCTTCTCCCATTCCTTTTAAATAAACACGTACCTGAAACAAAAGAGTATCTGCCTTAAGGAAATACTAAAGAGAAATTGCCTGTTTTAAAACATGCCTTTGATTTTTCAAACCTTTAGAATTTCTATATTCAAACAGTTCTCTGCTATCACAAAAGCTGAAACTTGGCCATTTTAGAGGGGGAAGTATAATTGTGATTCGAGCAGGGAAGATGCTGCACGTTTTGAGGGATGGCAAGAGAACAAACCTGGAGCTCACACAGTGGGAATGGGGTCAGTGGCATCCTCCACTGCCAGCAGGAAAGGAACAAAACCAGGGGAGAGACATAAGAAACAGCTCAGTGTCCCCAGAGTGCCCACAGAGAGCCCTGGAAAAGCCCACCCGTAGGTAACATGGTCAACTTTGAGCTGAAGGAGACGGCCCTGATCTACCTTTTGCTTCTTGGCTACTGATTACCAAACCACCCTCAAACTTTGCAGGTATTTATACAAGACCCTCTGTTTTCAAGGGGGCTGAGGACCACTGTTCAGCAGAAATTAATACATTATTTAATTTGGAAAGCATATTAAATTCCTTTTTTAGTTCATTGCACTTCTCTCCCCAGTGAAAGCAGCTCTGTCATTACAAGTAAGATTGCTTTGATATTTACCTGAGCTCAAAAAAATGCCATTTCTCAGTCTTACTGAAGACGACAAGTAATAATTAGGAGGGGGAACACTGTCTGAGGAATAAAGGATAATAACAAAGGCAGCATTGCATCTGTTGTTAAAATACTGCAATAAAATAAGACTAGGCATGTACCATTCTATTTTCTCTTACAAAGGGTATAGATTGAAGGCTGATTAATATCTTGTATGGCATTACCGCCAGCTTTTTAAAATTAATGTTCTTGCCAGGTCAGATTTGGGTGAAAGGAATATATTTATTTTTAAATTTCTGTCACAATAAAGTTAAAATAGTGCAGGTATGCATGTGTGTACTTTGCAGTGATTCATGTGTCATACTTTTCCAATAAGGATGCACATCCATTAGGGATCAGGGGGCAGAAAGCAAGCACTGGCATGATGTTCCAGGTACAGGTTGAACACAGGGTTCCTCCTCTGTGGCTCTGTTCACCCCTCATCATTTGCCACAGCTGTTTTATCAGAAGCTCCTCAGATGTAGAGACCCTTCCTCCCAGGAGCACAGAGTGCCTAGAGGTGGAGTTATGATATCAGACTAGGCTTCCATGCCCTACTCTAATGCAAATAATAAACGAAAAGCTTATTGTGCCTTTACGCTAAAGACAGCACCTCAAATGCAATCATGATAAATGAAAAACAATCTCTCTCATTTTATCCAGGTCTTTTTTTCTTCTGCCAAAGCCACAGACAAAGCAGGAAAGAAGAAAGTAAAAATAGCACATTTAGTCTTGCAATCCTAGTAGGGCTTTGATAACAGCCATACACAGTGGATTATATATACTTCATTTTCCAGCTAATAACACGAACTATTCGTTCCTTTCCAACAGACTACACATTCCAAAAATATTTCATGTATGTTTAATATGCTGATTGTTTCTTCCATCATTTTACTAAAGGCAAATTAAATAGACATAATGACCCCTTCCAGTTGTATAATCCCTTTCTCCAAAGGTCCTAAGGCACACTAAAGTTGTTAATTTGCCATGAGAAACACCCTGCCATAGACCTGTGCTAATAGATGATTTTGGTAGCTGAATCTAATGTACATTTGGCTTCAGTATGATCCACAGTTACACTTTTAGCTTTAAGGAAAGGAAAAACATTCCTTTTCAAGTGAAGGGAAACATTTTGTTTGATCTGAAGTGTTTTATTTCTGAAGAATGAAGATTTGGAAAGAAGTGGCCAGATTCATAAGGAAAGTTGTTTAAATGAAGTTGAGGTTATTATTTAGCCTTGTGTAGTTTAATGGTTAGGAGAGTTTTGGAGAAAAAGAAAAAAATATGAAAGGGGATTTGAAGATAGGTGTATTCCAAAAAAATCATCTTCTCTCTACTTAGGCCTTTTCCTGGAAAGCAGAGAATCCGTTAACCTCTCCAGAACCAAGCATCAAAAGTATAAGCTCAGGTTTACCTCACAGGGACTTTAGGTACAAGAAAAAGTTTAAGGGCACATCTGAGCATTGCTTAGAAGTTCTTTGTGTAGCAACTCAAATCTCCAATTTAGATATATTTTCCCCTCTCCCAGTAGTTTGTTTATTCCCCTTTTTTATCCTCCCCCTAGAATTGTTTTTTTCAGGTGAAAAAAAGCTTATTTATTCTATTTTTCACTCAGTTCCTTTTTTGTCAAAGTAATCAAGGCATAAGATTGCGTGACTCAAAACAAGTCACTAAACACTGAGTTCTGATGTTAACATCAGTGAAAGTTGCATGGCATCCAGAATCACTTATTAGCGGAACTGAGTGTAGGCCAGAGAATCTTCCTCTGTGGTGACTTTGCTACAGCACAGATGCCTCAGCAGCTGCATGCCTCATGCAGAATTACAGGTCTAGGGGGTTTTTTATACTTTCTTTTTGGATAGTGATAAGCACAATTCACTTTGTAGATGTTCCTATACGTGGTTTAACATTGTGGGAAGTAATGAAACAAAATTATGTAGAGTAATTAGGAAAAAAATTAACAAATAAATTTAGGAAGCTGGAAATCATTGTCTAATATACATGCAGAATGTAATAGGAATTTTGTAGACAAAGCACCCAACTTTGTAAAATCTTCTGACTAAGCATCCCCTTAGTAGATTTAATTGCAGCATGTTTGCAGCATGTTTAATGACATTTTCCTCTCAGATGCTATTGCTTTGTGATTTGGGTCTCTTGAAGATTAATTTATCTTCTATTCTCTTGCTCCAGATCCATAATTATGGTCCTTCTATTAATCTGGGCATGGTGCAAGTGCTGAAAATGAATTAGAGCCTGTTCCGTGGAGCTTACAGGAACACTGCAACTCCATCTTGTTTTCTTCTTTTACCCTGAATTTTAAGTACCTCACTTGTTATTGCTCAGATTTGGACAAACCTAGCTCTAATTCATTACATTCACAGTAAAATCCAAAACCATGAAGGTTACAGTGTGAGCACAAACTTCATTTTGCAGTGTCCCATTACAAATCATGCATTCTTAGTGCAAGTAAACTTTATCTATAACCCTAACAGCATCAGATATCAAAAAGATGGTTTTGTGTCACTGTCATTTCATAGACTTTAGAGGAATAACTCAAATCTTTCCTGCTCCAGCACACTCAGCTCTTGCATTTTAAAGGATTTGCATCACTGAAACTAAGTGGAGATTCTTCCAACTTCCAGATCTATTTCAGCAGCTACAGGTGTGCTTCTCACCCCGTTTTGCTTTGTGGTTTGAATAGTATCTAAATTTTAGATCTCAAGTGAGAGTTTTGGTAGTTGTTTGGAGGTTTATTTATTTTTGTTTAGTCTTGCTTTTATAAAGTTCCCAACATTATTGCCAAATGGATTCACATTGTGTGAGCCCTAGAGAACCTTAACAGAGCACCCAAATTCTGAGTTTAGAAATGTTATTAAAGCATCCCTATTTGTGAACTGGCCTGCCCATGTACCAATAACTGTATTGAGTGCTTGCCACTGTCCAAAATGCAGATATAGATGTGACCTCTGCCACCAGAGCTCTATGTACTTTCAAGAAAAGCAATAAAACTAAGAGAAGTATCCAACCTCTCCATTTATACACATTGGTACAGAATTGTTTCTTCAACTGCCTTGTGCTAAGTTAAAATATCCTCAAACCCACAAACTTGTAGAGCTCTCTGAAAGCAGTTTACATACATTATTTTATATGTTCATAGGATACATACACTTGGTATTTTGCAGGCCTATTTTGGCAGGTTGTCCTAGAGTGACATTATGACGCTTGTATCCCCAGTCATGTGTTCTGTTTATGCTGGATATTATTTTCTGTGCCTTTAAGACTGGCTCTGAAGAGTGAATGTTTTGTTTTGGTTTTTGTTATCAGCTTGCTCCCCCACAGCTGGCGGGACACAGAGACGGGGCAGTACATAGTGCGGCTTTTGCTTTTTGCTTTGCTCATGCTTCTGCTGTGCTCCTGCTTTGCTTTTGCTTCTGCTTGTTAGTTAGTTTAGCTAAGCAGTCCAAATCTTTCCCTGGTCTGTTTTTCCTTTCCCTTTTTGGAACTATTCAAACCTGCTCCGTACTGGGACCTGGGAAACACCAAGAGTTTGCCTCTTGTGGCCTACAGGAGCTATCCCCAGCGCAGGAGGGACCGACAACAGAGCGACCACTCCCAGGAAAGACTTTCTGAATTTGTCGTCCTTTTCAGATTGGTGAAAGAGTGTTGTCATCCAGTATTGTTCATTTTGTGTGCTGGGGGTGTTTTGCCTGTTAAATAAACAGGTTCTTTCCACTTCTCTCCGAGGAATCCTTCCCAAACCGGTAGGGGGGAAGGGGCCAAGTAGGTTTGCTTTCTGGGGGGCCCCCTTTTGGAGGTTTTCTCCCAAATTTGCCCTAATCCAGGACACAGGTGATGATCTGAACTACAAAAGACAGGGGGAGGAAATCTCATGCCACCTGTAACCTTAAACCCATGGAAACTTCAGGGAGTGCTGATATAAGAATGCATTACACCAATGAAAACAGTAGAAAGTGAGGCAACATTATCAGGTATGTCAGTGAGGGGTGATAAAGAGGGTGTGTAACAATAAAACAGATAAATATCATGTCCACAAACATTAAAAGCTTCTTTCTAGGGTTTTCACTCGTGCAATCGTGTTCTCAGTAGGCACATGCACATCTATCTCTCCCAGAGACCTCTGCAAGTCATTAACAGTTTTTAACAAATTTGCCAGGCAGCAAGGTTCCAGACTAACCAAAATTTTCAAGCATTAGTGAATTAAGTGACCAGAAACATTACAACTAGCTCTGTTGAGGAAAAGTCTTATCTAGATTAAGATATTTTTAGATGTCAAGGATCCATGTGCGCAAGAGTGACCATGCAAAAATCTCAACCATGACAAAACTTTCATTCAGAGATTGCTCTTTATTGAGACACCACAGTGAACAATAAGATGTACATCTCCATAAAGCACGAGCCTAGTTCTGATATTTACGGACTGGACTGTTTATTTTGGACATTTAATATTATTAGTGGCAAGATTCAGAAGAATGAGATTACTGCAGTGCAGCTGATAAGTGAGGCTGCAAGGCACAACATCAAGCACAATGTTCCAGGCACATGGGCTTGGTTTAAGAGAGCAGGGAAGGAGATGGTCCACACCATTTTGTAGAAGCAGGGTGTTTGCTGGGTTCAAGCTGACAGAAATGTCACCAGACAGGCATAAGTGCTGAAAGGCAACTGAAGATGTACTGCTCAGTGTGAAAAGCTGATACAACAATTTAAAGTGGAGAAGGAAAGAGAGACTGAGCTTTGGGACTGTGGCTTCTAGTGGTTTAGCTTGAATTAACAAGGTTGCTGTTATAAAGCCAAAGGAGAACAGATTGTATTATCTGTGACATAAGACACAGTATGGCAAGGACCCCTATTTTAACAAGAGAAGAAGTCAGTCGTGTTTTGAAGAAATATTTGGCAGAGTGGGGAAGAAAAGGAGAGAGGTGTCAGACCATGCCTCTCAAGTTGTGAACCCCTTAGACTTGTTTGGCTTCAGCCTGCTTGTTCCTCTCTCTGCATATGATACCACCTTTCACATGATTAGCAAAAGCAGCTATGTCACCTCTGCTTGTAGGGGGGAAAGTCAAACATATGGCATCCCTCTCAGAAACAGGAAAGCATTTGAGAATTAATTAATCATCTAGAAATATTACCAAACCTGCCTTTGCTAAGAGGTAAAAGCATTGTCAGATATTTTAATTATATGGGATGCCTGCTCTGCAGAAATGTATGTGTTGAGGTTTGACCAACAGCCATTGAAAGTGGAGTAAATACGAAGCTGCTTAGGAAACAAAAAGTAAGGGTTGAAAAAGATGAGACTGGAGGAACGATCTGCCTTGAGAAGGGAAATTTGTGCAGGGCAAAATGAAAAGGGCAAAAGTTAAAAATGTAAAGAGCATGTATTTAAATTAAGTTTTCAGGGTGACGTTTCAAATAAACAACCACTGATCTCAAACAGATTGCAGGAAAATATCAGGGAACATAGGTACAGGAATACACACAGTCACAATCTCAGTTGTATGTGTGTACAGGAAACAGGCATATAGGAAAAGTAACAGGAAAAATACCGAAGGTGTTTGGCAGCTGCCAAGTGAGAAAGGGGACATTAAAAGAGCAGCCGTAAAAGTTCAGTACTATGGAGATCATTTGCAGGAAGAGCACCTCAGTCAGAAGCAACTCCTAGAGAGGTGGAGTCTCTTGAATATTGCTACAAGATATGGAATTAGCACAAAGTAGCCCAAATTCCAGCTGGATTTGAGGATGTACAGCAGTACAGAGTGATGTTGTACTGCACAGGTTGTACCAGACAGTGACAAAAAACCAACTCAGTCAGAAGGAGCAGACTGGACAACTCAGACTCTTGAGATCACACAGCAAGTATAAAGTAGCCAGGGTTAAAGATAAGAAAAATGCACATGGTTGAGTTTCATTTGCTCTATCAAAATCTGAAGGAAAAGGGTAACATAATTAACACTAAGGCAGAAAAAGAGAAATTTTTTTCCTGTACCTCACAAAGAGCAACACAATATTAATTTAAAAAAAAGATAGAGCTGAGAAGATTAAAGCAATGCATAAAGCAGAAAGGGGACCAAAACTTCAAGGTCAGCAAGAAAAGATATCTTAGGGTCTCATTTTGAGAGATAATTTGTGTAGGGAAGATGGATGAGTACCTGGTCTGAGAGCAGTTTAAGCAAAGTAACAAGAGCCAAATAAACTTGTCTGTGTATCTTCAACACCACAGGCAGGGTTACCCCCCTAGTATATTTCTTCTTTGTTGAAACCATTCTTTTAAGAAACAGTATTCTCACACCTGCCTGGGTGTTGATAATGTGTGGTATTTTCTGTCAGAAGAAATACAGTTTTCAAGAGTGCAGAAGTGAGTTAGCATTCTCCATTGTAATACTTTATAAATAAGGTTAGCTTGCCCTCCTACACATAGTACATTTAACATGTTGAAGACAAATTGACTCAATAAGATATCTCCTGTCTCAGAAAATAGCAAGAACAACATGTTGATGACATTGAAACAGTAAAAGATTGTATTCTAAATGTTCCAACATCTTTGACACATTATTTCTGAGGTTCTAAGATCAGTGGCATGAGATTCTTATTTTCCAACCTTCATAGTATTATCTTTCATGCTTTTCCTTGGCACCATGAATAAAAAAGTTCCTACTGTGGAATTTTCCTTTGTCCTTGTCCCTATTCCTTAACTTTAGTGTGAAAGGATCCACATCTCCCTGTGCCAACTATTTTTTTCTCTCTTCTCTCAATTTGCAAACAGCAGGATGACAAACAGGATCCATGCAGTGAATAAAATAAGTTAGTTCCTAAACTGTGAAAATTATTCTAGCAAGTTACACATGTGTGTTATAACACCTGGTACCTGATGACTCACAACTTTGGCCATTGTAGGTTGCACCAGTTGGAGGAGGAACTGGTTGGTCAGCTATTTCTCTGATGCCACCCTATTGGCCTGAGCAGAAGGGAACTCAAAGAAGATACCAACTCTTGGTATCTTTGATTCTGGACAAATAACTTTGTTTGGATTGAAATCTTCATCACTTCTCCTGTAGTGTTTCTTTACAGCTTCTTATGGCTTACTAGAATTAAAAGGGAGGCTCTAGGATCCAATTCAAGACAATTCACAGCCGTATCTGTTAGCTTCACTTACTCATCACAGCAGCTTAGGACAGAAGGATAATATCTATATGTGACTCTCAAAAGGAATTAAAAGTCAAGGAGTCCTTCTGGAGGATTCAATACAAATTACATCATTTTAAGCAGCTATCTATAGTATAGATCTATAGGATAGTATCGTATCTGTTAGGGGTTTTCATGTGCTACTCCAAATTGTAGCTCAGTGCACCTGTCTTTGGAGTTTTTCACTCCCTACCCAGGTCTCTTTCAGGCTCCTTGCAGGGACGCATGACTAAAGGCTCCTGAGTAGCGTCAGGTGTATGAGCAGAAATTTCTGGCTGAGGCACCCTACACATTTTGTCCTAATGAGGAGAGCAGGGGCAGCAGCTTCTTACTCAGAGCCTTTGCAATTTTGAGATTGACAAATACTCCCTCAAATTCTAGGATAAGAAAGGGAGAGGAACAACAATCTTAACCCTGGAAATGCTCTCAGTTGGACATGACAATTTATATCCAGGGGTGAACCCCAAATTATCTCCAATGACACTACTTGCATTCACATCAGATCCATGCAGGGCCCTATCCAAGGTTTAGCTAGTTTAAGTTTTCCAATCAAATTTGGCTCAAAAGCAAGATTTGCAGTTCAATGGAAATTTGAGGGGGCTTTTCAGACTTGATTCCAGTCCAAAACAAATCTAAGTGAGATATTTTCAGGAATTCTTCTGAACTGGAAGTTCCCCAAACCATTCAGCTGCTCAGTGATTATCACAGATAAAATGAGCATTGACTTCACAAAGCAGTGATAGGGACTCAAACTCCCTGTTCCAAGTAGTTCCATCTGCGATGTGTTCTGTGGGGAGGACATGATAATCTCCAAAGTTTGCCAGAAACTTAGGAACTATCTTAGATCCAGTAAAATCAAACAGGGCTTAAAATGCTTTTAACAAATCTTTTCTATCTGAGAAATGACACTTGCTACTGAAAAAGAGTTATCTCTGGTACACCATGCAGTCCTGATCTCCCCAGCTGAGAAACTCCAACCTTCCTTTGAATGAAGGGCTCATGTGCTCTGGGTCTTGTCTCAGCACAGCACCCACACCCAAGAGTAGGGGAGTACTTCTGGCTTACACACTCAGAACATCAGTAGTGCATAGTCCCATTAATCACAGGCTATATTTAAACATATACAACATAGGACATTCTTGTTTTCCTCCCTTTGGAATTAAGGGCTTCTGAATGACCTAAATAATTGCTACTCCACAAAAAATTCCAGGTAGAAGATTTTCCAAAGTCTTCAGCCCACAATTAAGAGTGAGGAGCACTAGCCTACACTCCTACAGCTTCAAAAGGAGCACAAAATGCTAATGTCTGCCTCTTGTTGATAAGAAAGTCAGCTGAACTGCCAGCATCCACTCCAAATTCCTCCACTATCTTATTGAAGTCATTGCACTGAGAGGGCAGGTATTAATACTTTTCCTAGAGTCTCAAAATCAACTCAAACACTTTCAACTCAAAACTTCTTCCTTGACCTGTGTATGACCCACCCCAATATTTAATATCTAATTAATCCTGTTTGCTACAAGAGGATTCATGTGCCTGAGTACACTCTGCTGTACTTTGTATCTGTGAGGAAGCAGCCTGGGCAGGGCTATTTCCTAAAGGAAGGTGAGCCAAAGGAAATGCTACGGTCACCAAGGCAGGTGCCTCACTGGCCAAGCCCCATCCCACACAACTTCAGAATATCTGTAGGTACAAATCCAGAGATGGTGGTCAGGCCCAGTGAAGAATCCAGATCCTAAGGCAAGACTCTGATGATGAGTCAGGTTCAGGTCAAGCTAGGAAGTCAGAGCATAGCTTCAAATTTGGCTGTATAGCAGGGCTCTAACCCATAACTTCTCCAGCAAAGCTTAAAAAGGGAATGAAGGGCTGAGGCTGAGCTTAAATAGAGCACCTGATCTCTCAAGGATTGTGGGTAGAGGACTCAGGTGTGGCTCATAAGGGATATTAAGACTTAATAGTGCAATCAGGGCCCTGACAATGCCTTCCCAAGTGATCTCTATGTGATTTTGGGAACTACTGCAAAATGCCAAAACAAATAATAAATACTAGTCCTTATTAACAATATCAGAAAGAGCTGCTTAGCAAAATCCTGCTCAAGAGAGTCTTTTCCTATGTTTTAATGGTTCCTTGGTAGCAACTTCTACATCCATTTTTAACCCATGCAAAGGAGATCATACCACTTTACAACACCTCAAATTACCAGCAGTTTTTAAATTATGACAGTGCATTGCATCCTCCTTTTTCAGTAGATCTAGAGCTAGCTAATAAATCTTATCATCTTCTGCTTTCCTCTAATCTTTTATGCAGAACTTGATGGTAAACTCTGAGCTGTTCCACTGTGAATGCAGTTTTCACTCAGGTGAAAAAACCTTTGGAGTTTCCACTCACACTGGGACAGATTGTATTCCAGGATGGCTGTTGCAAATGGCACAGTACTCTGGTAGCAGAAACTCTCTGTGGGAATCACTCAGTTTCTTGGGAATACCTGGAGCAACTGCTCCACTGGATTAGCACTCCTGAAAAATACAGGAGAAGAGGAAAAAAATCACCTCTCCCCAAACATGCTATTGCCCTGAGCAATCAATTCTTTGCTCATTTCTTGTTCAGACTGGCATTTGCAATCAATCCCACAATGAAGTTATTTGGACAAGACATCAATATCTACCAATGTTAAAGCCTCAGTCCATGCTTTTGGGTAACTACAAAACCGTAGCTCCACTTATTCCAGTCTGTGGTGGAAGTAAGTTGCCCCTCTGGTTGTGAGTCTGAAGAACCACTGCTGGTCCATTCCCACCAGAAACCTCTTTCCTACAAGTAGCTGTGAACATATTCTACTGTTTTTACCTCTTGCAGAACATAAGGTAATTTTTCCTGTGAGAGGCTTACCTTTGACTCTTAATAGGCTGTCATCCTCTTCAGTAATATTAATTCCAGTCCATAAACAATATCATCTGTGTCTAATTGAAAATGAGGTTTGCAGCCCTGGACAGTTAACAGAGAAAAAGTCAAAAGAACCATTTAATCTCTGAATAGGAAATCACGCAACAACCATTGAAATAACATTGATTATACAAATGTTATGTGATATTGCAAAAAAAAAAAAAAAAACAGGAAAAAAACTTTTTCTGGTAGGATTAAAGTCCCTCAAAACTGCACATCTGGAAGTCTCTGCGGAGCTCTCTGGTGTCCAAAGATCCTAAGAGTAGAATTTTCCTCCTTGCTGTTATGTGTGCCAGTCCTAAATTCACTCTTTTTAACACAATCCCCTTTGCTTTGGGTGCAGTTTCAGGCCAGCAGCTTCGGGTTGATCCCAATAAGATATATTTGTAAATATATCTTATTTTGTTCAAAGATACCAACATGTGCCCAGAGTGTTACTGAGGTGCAGTGAGTAAGCCAGGAGTAATCCTGGACCAAAGCCTCTGTTAGCAGTGCCTCAAATGTAGTTGCCCACAATGACAATCAAAGGCCACCACATTGAATGCTGCAATAAAAGCATTTTTTCTCATTTTTAGGGCCAATTTCTATTTCCAATCTTCACTTAGTATTCAGTCTGAAAAACAGATTAAAGTTTTACAGAATCTTGAGAATCATCTATTCATGGAAACTCAGAGCAAGCCTTTTAAAGTGTTCAAGGTAGTTTCAATCCAGGAACCAAATCTGCCATGTTGTTTTTCGTTTGGTTTTGTTTTTTTGTTTTTTTGGTTTTTTTTCCTAACAAGAATTATGGTTGACACACAAGAACAGCTGAAGGCTCAGTTATGCCCTTTTGATATATTTTTTCCATGTCCTTTGTGGCCTCTTCTTTCTTTGCTTGATGGCAAAAACAGATGAGGTTGGTGTTTGATGTGCTGTTTCTCCCTCTGAGGGCCTGGAACTGGCTTGGAACACTGCAGCCTTGATCTTTGCTGAATCAAGTAGAAAATCATGACACCCAACCAAAAGGTCTTTTGGGCTATTTTGCAACTGGCTGTTTAAAGCAACATTACTGTATCAGAACAAATGTAACGGAAACCTCCAACTCCATCTCTTTAGTGTTTCCCCTGTAGAACTGCTTTTTCTCCAGTGGGTTTACATTTTCTTTGTTTTACATGTCTTCCTTTTTTTTCCTTTTTGCTTTTCACTACACTTTAGCCACACTAGCAGGCATATAAAAAAATCACCCCAGTTCTAGACCTACAAAAAATCCTGCTTTAAACTTTGTCTAAAAGATGATTTCAGCCAAAGTTTTCTTCCTCTGGAAAATTATCATCATACTGAGCTGCTTTTGGTATTGTAGGACAATTTGTTCAGAGTTGTAAATGACTTACTCCACAGAACTTACATATTTACTTACAGTATGTACTGAACAGTTCCTCAGAGAATTTGGCACAGGCTGGATTTATAAGGTACCACCTGTCAGCTAACAGTCACCATTATTCACCCAAATTGCACAAGCAGACAAACTCACTTAATCTGTTTAGCCTAAGGGTTTGGTCAAATACAGGCTGAGAAGGGTCTTGGCTTTTCCATTTTCAATATAGTGCCCCTTGTTTCTGGCTAGTTGTGTGTCAGCCATTATTTTCTTCTGTCAGCATTTAGTCAAACTATTCCTTTGCATTACTGTAAATTTGCTTTGTCTTGTAAGCCAACTATGTTACTTTTAAGGATGTCTTGAAGGATGAGACAGGCTCTCTTGCCAGCCTCAGAGCTGTGCTAACAGAGCTCGTGGCAGGCAGTTCTCAGCCTCCTTAGGAGTGCTTGCTTCCCATCTTAAAACACTACTGCAAGAAATGAGAGGTTTATGGGGAAATTCCATTGCTTTTTTATGAGCCAGTAACTTCCTCACTGGCCTCAATCCAGGGATATATATATATATATATATATATATATGTATATATAAAAAATTTGTTTATTTATTTATTTTTATTAATCTCCTGATAGCTTATCTGCTTCAGTGGTGTATGTGCATTCCACAAATTTTCCACAGTACCCTGCAAGTGAGGTGAGGACCCTGGTTTTTTCCTACTCCTGACTCCTGGCTGTCCTCTAACCACTACAGATGCTAAACCTAAGACTCAAGGCTTCCTCAAAGCTCAGGAGAATGCCATGTCCTTCTGGTGGCCAAGGCATGCAGTGCTGTCCAGACTGTACATTCTGACCCCCATCCTTTTTGCTCCTTATCCACCATCTCCTACGTGGGGGACAGCGGATCATTTTTGGGAGAAGCTAATCATTCCCTTTATGCTTAAGCCAAAGGTGCAACAGAAGGGGAAACACTGGAGGCCTTTCCCCAGGCTGTAAGAGAGTGGTTCCTGGATGCTGGACTCATTGTCTCGCCAAAGGTCAAATACTGCAGTCACTGGAGTGCCAGGAAAGGAAAGGAAGACTCTGCTCATGTTTCTCTGTAAATTATAGAGCCACACTTCCCTTACCTCTGAATTTTGTTGTCGTGATAGGTTTATTTGACTGAATTTTGTGCTTCTCTGATTTAATTGTTATGTTATTAGGGTGAGTAAAATAAAGCTGCAGCTTTTCTTTTGCTGTATTAGTGCAGTTTAATTACATTTGGGAAAGGCAAAAAGGAGAGTGGGAGCTTGCCAACATTAATGCTGTCTGTCATTCACAGCCCATTGATGACAAGGAGTTGAAAGCTTGGCAGTTACTCTGGTAATCAGCAACCTGGCTGATGACGAATGGAAAAGATTATGTGAAATTTCCTGAAAGGGGGGAAAAAAAGAGTTCTCCAAAGAAATAAAATAGAAAATGAGAACAAAGGGGAAAAAAACCCAAACCCCAACTTCTAAATCCAACAAGAAATCCTTTTTATAATGTTTACATGAAAGACCCTACATGAAGCAGATGTAATAAATGAAAATTTTCCAATAGTAAACTGCGCTTAATGCCTATAAAAGGAATATGTTCCTAAAACAGGAGCACAAATATGTCCACTTGATTGTTGAAATGGACTTTTTCCCCTCAGCTGAAGAATACATATCACTGATAAAAACCAACCAGACAAACAAAAAACCTTTTATTGCTATAGTTGGCCTCCCAGTAATATTTTTTCATTTACAGCACTGAAAATCAGCTCATCTTTTAGAGCTGTTCCAAATATATATTTCTACAGCTTTCAAAATGCAAATAATTTGTTTTCTTTTTTATTCTCTCTACTTAATTTTCTATTTTTAATACAGGAGGATGCAGATATTTCATCTTACTATTAGGAACATAAGCAACTGCTATTCAGGTTTTAGAGTCATTTGCAGTATCTCAGCCTCTGACACAGTAGTAAAGTTCAAGAAAAACTCATGTTAAATGAGACTTGGAATTACATCAGTGTTTAAGGAGAAATTCTACAGAAGAAATTCTACATTCCACATGGTTTTGTTGTGACCTGTAACATGCATTATTTGTGACATTTCTCATTTGTCTTAATTAAAAGCTGAATATTATTCCAAAGCCCTTTTTTTTTTATTGGCATCTTTGGGAAGAAACAATGATGGCTTGTTTGAGGTTTTGTTCCATCATTTTTCAGTAGCTGCTGGATATACCTACTCAGTTTCACAAGTTATAGAATTGTATTTTGGTATTCAAGACTTCAGCTTTTCATTTTGCTCACAATGGGCAAATGAAAAGGTCCTCTGGTATCTATAGTATTATTAGATCGTATTTTTAAGAACAAGAAAAACCCATACAATTGGACAATATGCAATTGTTTGCTGGGCATTCAAGCAATTGTGAGACTTTTGTTCCTTCTGCTTTGCCAAACATGGCACAGGACAAGAAAGAAACAAATTGCTTTTAATCTCAACATTAAGCGACTCAGGCAATTTAAGATTTACCAGTAGGCAATGTTGACTGTGCAGGGCTGTGAATAAGGAACTTCTGTCTCACACTGTTGAACAGATACATCACTATGTGGCTCCAGGCTTTCTCCCCACAGGCAGAGTACCGCAGCTCCGTATTTTATGAGTTGCAGGGAACACCTAACCCCAGCTGAAAGGAGTTGCTAAAGGTTTACTGGAATACAACAGGAGGATGATTTGATTGGTAAGTTTAGTGTTAAGAACTAGCTGTTTATTTATTAGCTTAAAAAATCACACAGGTTAGAAACCTCCTGCCCACTAAAGAAATGACAATGCAATATTAGTCATTCATCAGACCCACTTCCAAATTTCTGAGGAAAAGATGTAAAATTCAGCAAAAAATCACTTTCAGCTTTTATTCTATAGCAGTGTGAAGCTCTACTGCCTGAGGAGCAGATCTTTCCATCCTGGACAGCACATCATTCTCTCCATGTGATAACCATGCCCGGGCACAATCTGATGTTCCTCCATATTTGTCCAGGTTTCATGGACATACAGCCATGCCTCAGAGCTCAGGTGCACCACATACCCTCCTGTCCTGGCAAACACCACCCAGACTGTGTGGATCAGCTGCTCCTTGCACATATGCATTCCATCTGATGCCTCAGGAAGGCACCTGGGAGGTGCAGGCTGGAGTGCACAGGCACAGATGAGCTCTGCAGGGCATGTGCAGGGAGTCTGACATGTCCCAGAAGTGATGAGAACAGAGACCCTACGATAGGATGGATGGCACATTTCAGAGCTGTAGGCTGTCACTCAGCAGTGGTCTACTGCTCCTCTTCTGCTGTGATGCTGTGCTGACAGAAGTCTGCACTGTTATCTGGAAAAACTGCTCAAGAAACATAAAAAAAATTCCTAAATGGGCTGGATTTGTTAATTTAATGGGTGGTTTTGAAGCACAGGTTTAATTTAAACTACATATAAATAATTACCAGCCACCAAAAAGCCAAATCAGGTACAAAAATTCAGCCGAAATGATGCACTGTTATATACAGGCTTATGTTTATTATCTATTTCTGTCTTCCTCAGTGATCATCTGAACTTCATTTGCCCAACTGCCCTTCACTTTAGATAAGAGGATCATTTCTTCCCCTATCAGTTGAAATTAATTTTTGTCTGTTGCTACCTAAGTGCTCACATAGAGCATTTTCCATCTTCAAAAACAATAATTCAAAAATGAGATATATGAGCCCTTCCACCTTGAAGTAACAATCTGTATAACCAAAGCTAACTATTTAGGGGTCCCTTACTTCATTATTTCAGAATTTGATCAAAATACCTACAAATAGGGATTGTCCTTGCTGGACAACATAATTCCATAGTACCTTCCCCCAAAGAAATTTATTTAAAACAAAAAAAATCATGTAACATTTTGTTGAAATTTTGTCTGCACCTCTTCAATTGACACAAAGAAGTATTTGCTGTTCCTGAGCTTCAGAAGGTGACACCACCAGCCTGAGTGCCTTGGTTAAGCAGATGGAACAAGATGCAACTGATGCAGGAAAGCAATTATTAAGAGCTGCAGTTTTTTCTGCAGGCACGGTGAATATCTTTGTTTCAATCCATTTGAGTAGTTCAGTTAAGGACTATTAAAGCTGAAAAATCAACATTAGAGAAGATAAAGTAAGATTGCCTATTTTCCTCTGTCAATCTACAGCTAAACCCCAGTGTGAGAGGCTAAGATCTGCTTTCTCTAAGATTGCCAAAGCCATGGCTACCAGAAACCTCCAATTTAATTCCCCTTCTAGGGGCCATTATTTCAGTTATTGAATAAAATATTTTTAAATGCAAAGATACTTTTGAAGTGCATCAAGCATTTTTAAGTTAGTTTTAATGAACAATTTTAAATGACCTCAAATAAATTTTAGTTGAATGTGTTTTCATAAAAAGAGAACTTGATGCAAATCATAAATAACTAAAAATGTCAAGTACTATTCACCATTTTGTAACAAGAGTGTAAGAAATTAATTTTTAATAAAATATTTTAAACCTAAACCAGATGTATTTGTGTATAGATATGATGTTAACTCTATAGATACATTAACTCTCAGTTGAAAAAGAAAAATGGGCAGATCTGTTAATACTGATCAGCTGATTTCTGTTCACCAAAAAAGAAAAATTAATTTCTCTTACAAAAGACAACTAAAATTTAAAAAGTGAAAAGAAGATCAAAATTACCAATATCAAATATTTATGCTTGTTCTTTTAAAGAATAGTTGAAATTAAGGATTTTCATTTTTCTGCGAAAATTAAGGACTTGCATCCAGCCACCGTTGACTCACCTGGAACATTTAATCAACAATTTTTAATATTAAAGACAATGATAAATAAGAACAATGCTTAGCACATTTTCTTCTTTCTTTCTTCATTTTTTTTAAATAGGAATTTATTACTCATATTTCCCATGGGGAAACCACACAGCCTTGAGATTTCCAAAAAAAGGTGTCTGTAATTACTTTTCTAAGCTTGTATTCATGCATCTGAATAAGTGAATTTATTGTGAATATGTTCTGAAGCTTCTAATAGGTCCTAACCATTAGGCCGATCAAAAATTTCTCAAGCACATTTATATTGTTGACAAACCGCTGACATGTCAAAATGTAAACTTTCAAGATAAATACATATGTTTTGCCAGCAATGGAAGCAGTGGGGGAAGGTTTTCAGGTCCAGTTTTGGAGTTCCGAGCCTCTGCCCAAGGCACAAGAACTTCTCGGAGGGCAGCCGAGAGGTCCCCTCGCCCCGGGCAGAGCCTGCGTGCGAGTTTGGCTCTGCTCGGTCATACGGGACCGTGTGTGGGGCTCGATGGCTTATTTTCTTTCCTCCAGAACGCTTCCCAGGGCTGTCTGTTTCACTCTGACCTGGAAGAGATGTGGAAAGTACAATTATTCTGTCTAGAATGGGTATTTTCCAGCTCGGGATTTTCAGAATGCTGTTTGATCAGCAGTTAAGTCACCATGTGTACCAAACCCAGATGTAACTCCACTAATCACTGCCCGATATCCAGCACACTTTCTTGCATAGCAGGTGATAAGGCAACATGTGAGCAGGAATTATATTTATTCTTGTAAGGATTTGAAATTTTTTTCATTCGAGAATCTCTCTGCAGTTGTGCAGTAAAGCCTTTTACATGTAATTTGCCTCTCCTGAATGCACGCGTTTAACTCTCCTGCTCTCTACTCATAATATCATAGGAGTGCAATATTATATATTTATGATCCTACGATGGCCTGATTTCGAAGCAGAGGGAAGCTGTGCGTGCTCGGTGCCTCCGAGAAATATACCAGGCGCTGTCAGGGAAGGGACCTTCCCTCGGCCACCCCCGTGTCCTCCTGCATCCCTCCAGGACCGGACCTCTGGAGTCCCCCCGGCGCTCTTCTCGCCCACCACCACCTACGCTGACGAAGGGACGGGCAGCGGCTCTCTTGGAGCCGGGGCGCTGCCCGGAGAACCCTCGCGGCATCCCCGGCGCCAAACTTCCCTCTGACCGCTGTGGGAAGGAGGGGGACCACCGGCGCCCTCCACCCCCCGAAAGGCCGGCGCGGAGTTCCTGCCTCCCGACCGCACACACACGCTCCCCAGGGATGCTGTGCCCCGGGCCGCGCAGCCCCTCGGCGGGGCCGGGGCACGCAGCCTCCCCTCCCGCCGGAGGCGGCCCCGCGCCGCCCCCGCTGACCCGGAGCTCCCGGAGAAGGAGACGATCGCTCGCACAAAATCCTGCGTCCTCAAGCCAGCCCCGGCGGACAGAGTACGTATTTGGGAAGCCCCCCCGCCCCGCTGTCCCCGCAGGGATTGGGATCGGGGCTGGGGTCCGGGCGGCTGCCCCGGGCGGGAGAATCGCGCGCAGGGCCCATTCCCGATGCGGGATCGGTGGAAGGCTGTGAGGTTCGACCGCCTCCCCCGGCTGGGGACCGAGGAGACGGGGGGGATGGGTCCGCCTGTGTTGCCGTGCTAAGGTCTGAAACCCCCCAGCCGCACCCCCCACCTACCCACCTACCCATCCCCAAGCGCGTCAGGGTTTTGCTTCTCCCAACCAAGCTTCCCCTTGGCTTCTCAAAAAAAAAAAAAAAAAAAAAAAAACCCCACCAAACACACACACACACACACACACACATACATACATATATATATATATATATATATGCATAATATCTATGCCCCAAAGCTAGAGAGAGTGAGGCGAGGCGGGCGGGGGGAGCGAGGGGGGGGAAGGGCTTTTCTGAGGATCGGGAGAGTGAGGCGGAGGGAGAGGCGCCGGGAGCCTCGCAGCATCCCGTGCCCCGGCCCCGCGGCGCTGCTGCCGCCGGCCCCGCGGAGAGGGCTGCGGAGCAAGGTAAGGGCTGGCACCGCGCTCCGGGACCCTGGCCTGCCACTCGGGGGCTGTTTTTCCCGGCCGTGCGAGCGCTCGCTGGCGAGGGCAGAGCGGCCGCTGCCCCGCCGTGCCCCGCCGCCGCCCAGCCGCGAAGTTACTTTGTTCGCAGAGTTGCCGCGGAGGCTGGGCTGGGACCCCCGGGCGCCCCGGCCGCTTGTCCCTCGCATCCCCCACGTCGTGCTCAGCGTCACCAGCCAACACCGCGAAGGAAAAGCCGTGCGCGCCTTCCCCGATAGTTTCCCCTCGCACAGCCGAGGGAAGGGGTGATGGAAGAGGAAGAACTTCCCTTTGTCGTAGGAGAGGATTGAGTGACCTCCGAAGTTTTGTTCCGGGAGGAAACCGCTTGAAGAAGTTTGGTAGGATTCATGCCGATTTGCATGTGATTTATTGCGCTGTTATTTGGTGTCCAGCACGCTTAAAGCAGTATAGCAGACCAAAATTTAAAAAGAGGTAAAAAGATTGAGGACATTTAAATAGAGATTTCAGTTCTTTTCATTGCTTTCTTAGGATTAACGTTTTCTATCTCTCACTTTCAGATGGGTAGTGTAGAATACATTTATAAATGGGTGTGCTTGTCCGTGGATAACACTGAGGGTACAGATGGGAAACGTGAAGAAACTGGGCAGATTTTAAACGCTCCATTCTCTTTGGCGGAAGATCAATAGTTGAAGAGTCCTGCTTGGACAGTCTGTACCTTAACAATATTATCATTGAGACATCTGCTGATAATGTATGGTATTGATAGCCATTGCAACTTCAGTTTCATGAATTTTGCAGTTGATTTAGACTAGTATAAGGAGCTCTGGATATTCTGGATTGTTAAATTGATAACTAGGCATGATTATTAAACTTTGCGATTAGCTTGTGATGAACTCTCAGTTTTTCTAAGGTAGATATTTAAAATGCAAGGCTACATTGTAAAAGTGTATATCTGAAATCTGACTACCAAAAAATCATGCATCTTTGCAGAAGACCTGTTATGGAGTCATTGAAAAATGGCAATCTGTGTTGCACCTATATGTAATGAACAGTTTTGTGATGCCAGACACTGTAAATTCTCTGGTATTGTACTACAAAGATTGGGGGGAGACTGATTTCTATTTGCATATAGATTTTTTTGAAATTATTAAATGTAGTAGTTTTCTCTTGTATGATACATATGTGAACTGATTAATATTAGTTACTGCCCAGAAAATTTCAATGGTATATTTAAACAGTTTTAGCTTGGCTCTCAGGGTTTGTTTCATTGTCTCAAGCTATCCGAGACATAACAAATCTTTAAAATTTCTTGCTTGTACATTATTCCGTCTATCTCCTTTCTTCTCTTCCTGGTCTCCTGTGGTATAAGTCAAAGCAGGGTAACTGCAGAGAATACCTGTATATGTTCGTGTGAAGTAAAATGCCCATTTTAAAGATACACAAATGTTCTTGGTGGACAGGAGCCATCCCCTCATGCCCTATATGAAAACCTTCTGGGCTGCTGTTAACAAGAGACCTGCTTTGGTGTTATTTTGTGGTGCCAAACAACAAACATTAGAGAATGCAAAGATAAAGCTGGTGCTCTGATCTTTGTTTAAACAGGTCATGGTTTTTATTTAATGCTGTATGCACATTATGGGAACTGTCAGCGGGAATGTAAAGCAGACTGGAATTCTGATCTAGCATACATTCATAGATGACTCTAATGTTTCTTCTTCACTTAATGGTTCATAGAATGTAGCGTAGTTTGTGATCATATTTATTTAATTGAATGTACTATATGAAATCAGAAAAAACCCTCTAGATTAATGTCCTATTAGGAACCAAACACGTTCAGATCTACTGCCTCAGGTGCAGTCCTCTTGACCTGAAGAATTACACAGAAGTGGACTTTTCTAATTAGTAAAACAAGTAAAAGTGTATCAAGAGATCATTGGTTTTTAAGTCAGCTTGAGTTCTGCAACTGAATTACAAGGAAGGACACTCAAATCCCCTGAAAACAGGTGACTGCTTAGTCAATTACCCAGTCAGTTTCTTTTTTTTTCCAGACATATGGAAACAATATCGAATAGTAATTAGAAAGTGCATTCATAATTGAGAATTTTAAAGCTTTTCGTCTATGAGAACAGTTTTCATCTCAGCTGGTTAATAAACATAATAAAAATAATTCAGTGCAGTCCATTTGATCCTTGCTGAATCTTGTTGTTAAGAATTCATACGGGATGTACAAGGTAAGCTGAAGGAAGAGCCTTTTCACATGTTCAGTTACATGAAGGAATATTAGAATATTGCAACATACAGTATGAGCTTTCAAAATAAGACTCAGTGTAGCACTAGGAACTTAAATTTGGGTGTTCTGGATCATAGATTGGTTTGGGTTCTGTGATCATTTTCCATAGTCAATTTCATCTGTCTGAGAGAAAAGTTTCTAATTATTATTTCTAACTTAAAACCTTCATTTTAAATCCTTGCTATTCTAGGTTATGTCTCAAAATATAAACAAAGTTGGTAATGTAAGAGAGTTCTTTAAGGTCGCTGGATTGTTATCCTTTAACTCCCTATTAGAAAAACATCTTTTCAGTCAATGTAATTACAAATAAAATAGCATGAGAATGTGATGCTCAGGCAAGGTTGAAGAGTGACACTCCGTGATAAGATCCATTGCAAAAAGTGGTAGAGCTGCTGCAGTACTGGCTGTTCCTCTGCTTCTGCAGTAACCACCTCTGGAGGTAAAGCAGTTAATTCCTGGGCACTGCTCACTGCTTGACCTCATTGAAACTGTCAACAAGTATGGCAGTTTTGCCATGCTTTGACAAGGCAGTGGGAATTGTATTAGGATCAACAATTAGCTGTCATGGTATATATGAGGCAACTTGCAGTCATAACTGATTTGAGATTCATTGTAGTAACCTAAACACAAAATGCTTAGCATCTTCCATTCAGTCACAATTTAAAATGCTATGATTTACTACGGGAGTAGAGGTTGAGTTCATAATATCATTTAAATGTGCTGTATTCTGTGTCAGACTAATATCAGTGTAGTAAGGGCTTGTCTTTACTGATTGAGAGGCGCAATGCAGAAATATATTTCAACTGCAAGCATTAGCCCTCACTTTTTACTTATATCTAATTTGTACATTTCTGCTAAAACCAAGAGTGTATCACTTTTCTTTGCAAGCTTACTTTTTATGTGGTGTGTCCTCTTCACCTTTTAAATTGAATTCCTCTGCCATGCAGTCAGCCCAGCTTCACTTACGGCATCTAGGGTCTTGTCACTGAACCAAAGACTGAAGCCAGCAGAGCAGCTGCACAAGTGGCATATGAAGGAGGCTGATGGCGTCTGATATTTTTGATTGTTTTTTCCATGTTTTCCTAATTGGCTGTTTTGCACAAGCCTCCTTTTTTGCCTGCTCTTGGAATTGCATCACTGTGCTTGATGTGCTGTGGAACTCCAGCACCCTGCACGCCACTTGATTCCTTATCATCTTTTCCCTCCTATCACTGACTCTTACCAAATCCCATCTTCTTCCATTTCTGTCTTTTGTGATGCTAGTCTTGCATTATTTTTTCCTAAAAGAAAATGGAAGGAACACAGTGTGCTGCCATTGCACCCATAATTCCTGTGCTATGCTTTCCTCCCATGTCCTTTGTTGAGTTTCTGGAGGCTGTAATCTGGGGCAGAGACTGTTTTACTGTAGGGCTGTACAATGTCCAGCATCATATGCTGCTGGATTTCAGCTGGTCTATGGACACTCATAATATATTCATAAAATGATTATTTTGGCTTTGTGGCACAGCCTGTCTTCTGGTTCTTTGGTAGAAAAGCAAAACATTTCTACTTGGAGGTTTTCGATACTGTATTGCTGTTCTGAGTTTTGTCCCTCAACATTGTGTCCCTAATTTGAGAGGATTTTGGTAAAAGTTCAAGATACCTTGCGTAATGTAGTGGGGATGGGGTAGATTAGAGCTTAGCTACTGACAGAGGTTAGCTGGTTTGTACCTTCAACAAGAATGACAATAAATGTCAATTTCAACACATATTAGTGGAAACCTCAGGTTTGTCAACATCAAAAAAAATGTTCAGATTTCACCATGTTGATAAAATGAAAAAGAAGGGAAAAGAAAAAAAAATGTACAGTGTGTTCATTTCAGAACTCGGTTATTTTCCTCCCAGATATTTTGATCCCCATTTACTTTCCATCCCTAAACTGTGTAATTTTATTTTAGCATTTTTTTGGTGTCCCATGAAAATCTTTTCACCAGTGCAACTAAAATTTTTCAAGTGAGTATTTAAAGCAGCCAGTAAATCAGCTGATGGACTGTGCACAGTTCAGGGGCAGCCTTTCTTTATCTCATGTGGACCACGTAGGGGGCTCTTTGTGGACATGACTTCAGGGTAGGAGCAGTGGTTTTTGATTGTTCTTTCCTTACATCAGTCCTGGAGGGAATACCTGGAAAAATAAAGGTAACAAACCCAGTGACTCCCTCCCTAGACATGAATCAGATGACATGAAGAGTTTCAATGGGATAAATGCAGCTAAATGAGGGAGAAGTGGAAACACCAGAAGTAATATGACAGCATAGTAAATTTTGAAAGTTCTGTGTGTAAGAGAAAAAAATGTAGCTGTGAAGAATTTGCTTGTTTGATTTTATAATTTATCTCCAGCCTTAGTAGAAAAAGAGACACTGATGTCAGAAGTAGTATCGCTATAAATATATTTACATATGAGCTGTGTTCTACATCTCACCTTTGACATATGTGGTGGTACTTTGGCATTTCATTCATCTTGAACTACAGGGATGCATAGGCCACTTCTCTTTTGTGCTCTTGTCCTTTCAAGAGTTGTTAGCATCAGATTTCTTTCTGAAATCAGATGAGAATATTGGCAGTAAAAATTAATCCACAGCCAAGCAGTGCTGCTGCACGAAAAGAGAAGACCCTGTCAATTTATTACACACAAATTTCACTGAAATAAATTCAGATAAAGTGAGTGTCACAAGCAAGTGGCTTTCACCCAGCAGGGCTTGTGCTAGGCTAGGAAATGAAGATGTGGCCAGTTGTCACAAAAGAGTAAAGAAAAGAACATTCTTTTAAAATTCATTTCAATTTAAAATTTAATTAAATTCAATTTAAAATTAAACCAAACTGTATCTTAAATATGTTTCAGCACTTACATGGTCTTCTTCTCCGTAAATAATATTTTGAAATATTCAGGAGTTCAACCAGATGACATGCCCAAATTGCAAACTGAAATGTAGAATCAAACCCTCACAACCCTAATTTATTTCTGTTGGAATGTCCATTTTTTGTAATTTCCCCACATAACTTGTATTTTTGGCTATTTTCCTTTTGAATGAGTATTCTCATTTGGGGACTTCTAATTTTTCCTGAATGAATATATGCACATGGTTTACAGTAACATAGCAGCTTATGTATTACTGCCAGAGACTGAGGCAAACGTGAGAAATTATTTTTGCGGCTCTTAGATATTTATTTAAAATTTCCTTCCTTAGAGCTAATTACTTACATAGATTATCTTCCTCTGCAGGTATTTTTAGATAACTAAAGGTAATATTGAGCAAAATAGTATATTTTTCAGGAAAAACATTTGCTTTTACTTAAAAAGGTACCCATTTAAATATTTCATTGAAATATTACAATGTTTTTATACATTCAGGCACTGTCGTATGTAGGATTACAATAATGTGTTTAGCCTTGACAAATATTCAGTATATTTGTGAATTTTAGACCAGTCCAGTATCTAAAATATACTGGATATATGATGAAGCAGAATTTTAAGGTGGAAACAAAGCAATATTATTAGGTTTTGTTGATTTTTCAAATTGAATAAATGAACAGTTTATTTGTACAGATGAGAAATTGATTCAGAAAATAATACTGCTAATGAGCGAAAATAAAACTAAATTTTCATAAATGGAATATTCACTTATTGTATAGTTTTGGGAACTAAGTAGGGAAATAAGAAAAAGTAATTAAAAATCATAGGATCATTCAAAATAAGACTGGCAAAGAAGGTTTCTAAGTGGTAACTGCTTTAAATAAATAGAGAATTGGATTTCTTAGGTAAATGTCCCATTTTTTTGTTTTCTGAACTCTGTCTGTATCCTTTCCTGGGTGCCTTGTCAGAACTTTGGCGTGCTGTATATTTTTGGATGAAACTTCATAGAAGTGGATGTTACCACATAGTTCCAAAACCCAAATAATTTATCTCATTTCATACTTGCTGTGTCCATATAATCTTTCTATTACAGTTAAAGCTCACTAGTATGTTCATGCTCTTTATAAAGAAAATAATGAGAGAAATATGCAATATTTATGTTTGAGAGCAAAAGAAGTAACTCATTTGAAGAAAAAAATTCAGTAAAGAGTTTTCTCATACTGTATGTATGCAGGTCATTATAACCTGCAAAGCAGAGCAGTGATGTGTGTTTTAGAATGGTTAGAAACAACTTGCTTTTTTTTGTTGCCTTTTTTTTTCATAATGCAGGTTAAGGTGATTGGAATTATAGAGAAATAAGAGGTTTTATTTTAGTCACTGGGGTTTTTTTCCATGTAGAAGCCAGATTGCTCAGTGCCCCACAGATCTGCAGTTAACAAATATGTGAGATATATGATGAGGCACTGAAGTATTCACTGATATGTGAAATATGAGATTCTAAATAGAAGAGGACAAAAAGAGTAGGGTTTTGAGGCTTACAGGTAATTCAGAATTACATTCCCTGGTTTTGCTTATATTGGTGGAAATAGCTGTGACTTCCAGGGAAGAGATAGTCACAGAACTGAGTATTATTTGACTGATAACAGTTACCAAATTTACATTTGCTGGCACAGAAAACAACCTCAGATGTTTTCTAAAAAGGCCTAGAAGTGCATTTAGTTTTGTTTATTTTTTAAAATGCAATGGGAAACGTATCTCCAACAAATCCTATTAATTTAGGAAGCCTAATCATTCTGTCAGTAGAAGTGTGCATGATCAAACTTAAAATCCTCAAGTGTCTCCATGACATTTGACTATGCTTCCTTCCCTTTAAAGTCTTCATTTGTCAGGTGAGCACACCAGGCTGCCAAGGGGAGGGCTCAGTGGTTTTGCTTTCCCAGGACCTGCATTCTGTTTCAGAAGATGAGAGAAGGAAGAGGAGAGTGTATCTCTCTGGAAAAATTTTAACAGCAGTGTGATTGTCCTGGCTCATCCTTTCCCACAGAAGAATGCCTTTTTAGGATTATTTCAATATTCATTTTCTGGTGGCAGAACTGAAGATAGCAGTCTGATTCCATTAATTTGCCTCTATCTGAACTGTGTGAAATGGGTATTTTAGTAAAAACCCTTAGTAGTTTCAGCCTATTTCTCAGAGTAAGTGGTTGCTTTTCTAGTCTCAGTATGTTCATTTACTGGTGGTCAGTTTGTAACAAGCATTTTTCAGGAGGCTAAAGCAAAAGCAGGAATTTGTGATGGTGAAGATGGTGGTTGCAAAAATTTTACTGTGACAATTGTAGTGATTTTGGGGGTTTAAATAAAGGATCTACTTCCCCATGTAAGGGATGATCTGACAGTTTATGAGGGGCACTGTAGTATAGGGAAGACGTGGGCCCTTGTAAAAGATCTTAAAAGAGTTTCTGGTTAGCAGTGTCCAAGATTTGCATGAGAAGAAAGTGTGTCACCATGTAGTCTATCACAAACTCTCATACTCCTCTTTAAGGTGCTTTACTGCTCTTGTCTTGCTGGTTTTCTCTGAAAAAGATACAGCTTTGATGTTTTATAGCCACATAGAAATGCCTCTTTTTTATTTTCCCTTTTTTTTTGATACTATATTTTGTTCTTTCCTTGCCTCCCCAAACATCAGCTTGTCAGGCTGGCTGAGCAAAATGAACGTGTTTTCTGTAGCTGCCTCTTTGCCCCTGACCTTCGTACTGCCTAGAGTCCCAGCATTCTTTCTTTCTTTGTCTCACCGGTGGTGGAAAATTTGGCAACTACCCCTGTTCAGCTTCTTGCTGTGATGTGCTACAGTCACATTGTGCTTCTTGACCTTCAGATGTTTGCAACTTAGCAAAGTTCATTCCTCAACAGAGAACACATTTATAGTTTTCTCCCAATTACTGACTTTTAAAAATTATTATTTAAATTATCATAATATTTTATCTTGGTCACTAATTATTATTTCAGTGACATCTTCTTGAGCCATGTAGCTTCAAATCTGGATTCATATTGTGTTCTGCAGGAATTATTTTCAAGAAGCATCAGTGGTGTTTTTAGACTTGAGACAAAGAGGTGATGGATGATGGAGAGGACAGCAGGGCAGTGGAGTGAGATACGGGGAGAGACGGTGGTCATGAGAGTGAACCTAGAATAAAGCAAAATCTGTGAGTGGAGAAATGAGATCAAAATAAAACATTGGCTTGAAATGAAAAAAAAAAAGCTGTATAAAAAGGCTGGGAAGTTCATATAGATGGGGCAATATTTATGCTGGTGAGATACAACACCAGAAATTTCAGGCTGAAAAAGTAAAAAAAAAAAAAAAACCAAAAACTTAATACAGAGATTTATTTGAGGACTTCATAAAGTACTTAAATATATCTGGGTATTCCTACCTGCTAGTCCAGTAATTCTTCAGGAGCGGTCTTTCAATCCTCACAGTTTATGGCCTGATGTGAAGCCTTCCGAAGGCTGAAGCAGTGTCCATTGCACACAGTCAACTTTGGGGCCCATTTGAACACATGCTGGAGGAAGCAGCAGGAAATTAATGTACAGAGAACATTCCTGCCTTCTGTAAGAAGATGGCTTAGCTGATTTAATAGCTTTTTCTCAGTCTGTGATTCCAACAGCCAGGTTTGTGATATTTATTTTAGTATTCATGTTCTTGCAGTCCTTTTTACATTTCTCTGTTTTTCCCTGGCAGACATCCCGCAGCTCCATAAGTCTGGGGGAAGAGGATGGTTAGCATGTTGTTGCTGTGGGGATTTGAGTCTTAACTCTCTGTGTTGTTAATGCTGAGCGTATAATTTTTAAACTTGCATGCTGCAGAAGCAGATAATTATTTCCCTGCTGCATTTTATCCTGTGGTTTCAGAAAGCAATACGTTTCAGAATATTAAAAGAAAGGAAAAGTTACAATTTGGGGGACTATTGGAAATGGAAACAGAAAGAGGGGAGTAATGGGTGTCAGTCTGGTTATCAGTCAAGCTGGAAAGAGACAGCTTGTTCTATTGAACACCAAGAATGTCAGTAGTCAGCCAGTCACTTACTCAGGAAGAAAACCATAGACTGAAAGGTAAGGTTCAAAGACATCTGCGTATGTTTCTGAAATGAGCTTGAAATCAGCTTGATATTAAATTATGCTTACTGATCCTGTGTGTTACATAGATGATTTCTGTTTAACACAGGGCATTTCTTTGACTGCTGTTCTGAGTGACTGTGACTGAGCAGAAGGCTCAATGTGCTGTTGCATTTTTTTTCCCTTCCTTTTTTTTTTTTCCCTTGCATCAAATGAAATAGGTTGTCTTCCCATTTTTCACCTGTATACAGGGTGAACTTTTTGCTGGGTGTTTGCTGCCATTCTCTCAGGCTGGTCAAATGGTGTGGTTCACTCACTTTCCCATGTGTAAGGATGGATTCCCTGCTTAAAAGAGCTCTTCAGCACTAAAGGGTGTGTTGAGTGGTGTACTGGATGTGTTTCTGTTTCCAAACAAATTTGTCTTTTGATTTAGATTGTGGCAGTAGGCACTATTCCACTAACCCAGAAAGAGGAATGGAGCCAAAGGGTGGATATTGGGGTACATGCATATTTATCTGCTGTTTCTACAGCAGATTTGACATCTGACTTGTGACAGATGTAAAGTTGTAAAGGACAGAACCCAAAGAGGAGACTGACAGAGGCTGTTTCCTCAGCGTCTGTGAGCTCCTGAGAGCTTCCCAAGGCTAAAGGGAGATTCTAGGCCCCTAAGGCAGTGCCTTAACTCATTTGAAACCCTGGTTCAGTTGTGTGTAAAGTTGGCACAATCCCCGAATTGTAAAAAAAAGGCTGTGTTTTTCAGGTAGTTTGAAATCCTTATGTGGAGGTGTGGAATCATAAATTATTTATCTTACTGGAGAATATTTCTAGAGGTCACCAGTTCTAATAGTTTATCTCAAACAGAAGTAGGTTCACTTAGAACAGTTTGCCCCCTATAAAATCTCTGACCTTGACTATTCAGACTTCTTTACAAATGCATCATTTAATACGGGAAGCTCCTTAGGGAAGGTTCTTCACATCTGCTGTCATAATTTCTTATTTCCTAAATGCAGCAATTTATACTTGATTATTCTTAAAAGGATCGTGCCTCCCTTCCCTCTGCCTGCTCTGGCACAATCCTTTGTGCTGCTGCTTCTTCTGTAGCCTGAACACGGCATCTGAGAGTGTTTGAAATCCCAAATTTTCTTTGTTGTTATTCTAGCATTTCCTTACCACTCGGTTCTAGGGGAGGGCATGTAGGAATCTGCTCCTTTATTCTGAGGCTATTTTGCTGTGGCTTGTTAGTGGCAGCAAGTTGTCATCATTTTACAGCCATTCAGCCAGTAACAAAAACCAATGAATCTTTCATTTCGGCTTCCTGAGAACAAGATTCCCCAAAACAAAAATACTCTGCCACTTCTTGGAGCAACTAACATCTGCGGTAGTTAAGCAGAGGGCTGCAGCCCAGATTTTTAAAGATGCTGAAGTGCTTTACTGCCACTAAACTGAATTGGACCTAAGTACTTGTAAATACCTTTAAAAATCTGAGTGACTGTGAAGACCTCCTTCATCCATCACTCTCAGCAGTGGTCCCTTCAGAATGGCAGAAAAGCACATCAGCATGGTCACAGAAAATACTCCTAGTCGTGCTCTCCAAACTCTCCATATGAAGCGAATTGCTGCATTCTAGTGTGGTTTTTCATTAAATACGTCTTTGAATCAGATTTCTTATATTCCCTAGAAGAAAAGAGCCCCTGCTTGCATGAAAGTCAATATTTAAGTCAGACAACTTTTTAAAAGCATGCAAAGTTATACTGTAAAAATACCCACCTTTATAGCTTATAATCCATTTTTTATTAAAACTGGGAAATAAGAGTGAAATTCACATTTAAATTACTTTCTGCTGTTTCTAGGGGATACTCTTTGCATTCCAGTTGGTTTCATGTTGTTCTTCCCCTACCCATTTTCGGTACTGCTGTTCTAGACTTGCTTAACCTTTGGGGAAAAAATCATTCCCAAACATAAAACCTGTATGGATTTTACATTTTTAAAATATTTAGTAACATTTAACTTTGTCCTAGCCCTGGATCACTCTGTTTTCCTGTGAATCCAGAATGCTGGGCTAGTACTGAATGAAAATTGTTTGAAGAGGGAAGTCCTTCATATTTACGTCCTTCACTCAAGGAGTTGTGTGCTCCTCAAGGAGTTCCTTCAGTGTTGCTATAAAACCAGGATCAAGTGCATGGAAAGCCATTCACTCTTCTGTTGATGTAAAGAACAGGCACTTGCATTGCTTCTCTCTAATGTCACAGAGTTTGGGAAAATTTAGTTAAACTAGTTCTTGTACAATTTACTTGCATTTGAGTTGTGCATAGTCATGTATTCCATTTCAGGTTTGGTGAGGACTTTCTGAGGGAGGATGGGGAATAAAACTTCATCAGTTCAATGAAAAAAAAAGAAAGTAAACAATTGTGTTGGAAAAATATTGTGATTTGATGTGGCTTTCTGAGTAATGGTCTTATCTTTTGGGTTTGGATTGAAAGTCGGAAATACTTGAGCTATGTTGTGTAGCAAGTTTACTTTCACTCCGTGCTTCCCACCCCTAATTAAAACATGTTCACCAGGTTGCTGAGCTAGAAAAGTTTGCATACTTTGAGCAGTCTGTCTTCGTCCCTCCGCCTTCACCTCCCGTTACATAAAGCAAATTGTGAGCAGAGGAAGTGTCCAACAGTTACACTGCGTGTCTCCCCTGTGCCGCAGGTGTTTGGAAGGGGAGTGTGCTGGCCGGGCCGGGGGCTGTCTTGGTGCTGGCCCTCGCAGCAGGGAGATAGCAGAGATGGTGGCCTGAGGGCACCAGCCCCGCGTGCAGACATGGCCTTCGCCCAGTCCCACATCATGGCAGCCAGGAGGCACCAGCACAGCCGGCTCATCATCGAGGTGGATGAGTACAGCTCCAACCCCACACAGGCTTTCACGTTCTACAACATTAACCAGGGACGATTCCAGCCCCCACATGTGCAAATGTAAGTATTATAGTGTTGTTATTGCTCCAGCACAGCCTTTGGAATGGTTATTGCCTTGTCGATGTGATATTCGATGGACCAGTCACAAAGAATTCAAGGAATGCTGTTTTGCTGCCTTTCTAATAATATTTACTGTAATGATAAGAAATCAGTCCATTTGAAAAGTACTTTGTTAAAAGATGGGAGAAAGATTCCCTCACCGGTGTTAGTGTAATACATAGTACTTAGATATTAAAAAGAGAAATAAAAAACAAGTAGTGGCAATAAAACACAAGATACTACAAGGATGATACTTTCTGCAGTCTTAATAACTAAGGTTTGCTTGCTTTGTGGTATTGATGTACATGGCTGCTGAAAATACCAAGCCTGGATCTGTATAGCACACATTCTGTTTGGTTAGTTATATTACAGCTGCATACAAGGGAAAAATCATATAAATCCATAAAGTACTGTGAGCACCCATCTGAAAACTTACTTTCCAAAAGTGCCAAGTGCTTAAAGAGTAATTAAAATAATGTGTTTGTTTCTGACTCCTTATATAATGACAACATCAGTAAAATTAACTGCTCTGGATGATTTACTTGTAACATAAAGTGGAGAATTATAATTACGAAATGAAACCTGCCATAAAGTTTAAAGCCAGAAAGAAGAGCAAAACACTAAAGCTATTACAAATAAATTAAGTATAAAATTCTACTGTAAAATATTTTTATAGAGAATGAAAATGTCTGCACCATTTTATTGTGTATATTAAAGAGAGAAGCAGCCTTATCTTTAGATCAGATGGCTGGTTTTCATTTTTTAAAGAGAACCCTTTTCCTTTAGGAAGAGTGAACAAATGGTCACCTAATTTATATTTTTGGTATTTAATATTAATTTAATATGATTTGATAACTTAAAAACATAGGTCACGATTTCTGTGGTTAAAAAACTCAGCACTTGTGACTGGTTGAATGCTGTGTGTCTATTTAGCAAATGCTTCTTTGGCATAAATTAGATTATATAAAAAAAATCTGATGACTAACATGTATATCAAGATGGTGAGCAAACACTTGGTTTTTGGGGGCAGTATATTATGGTCTGTGTTGGGGTTTTTTAGATCCTACTGAAATGCAAACAGTAAAATGAGTTGAGTGTTAGCCCTGGGAAACATCTTTTGTTTATAGAGCTGGCAAATGGTAGAAAAAGTACAAACAAACAAATGTGGGTTCTGAAATACTTTTACAAATGAAAATGCCAAATGCAGGTTGCCTGATTTGTTGAGGCTTAGCTATCCTTTGTGAATATTCAGACAGCTCCTGGGCACTCAGAAATTTGTTTCCTGATCTTAAAAGCTAAATTTTTTTTACTGGGCTGAAAATAAGTTCTTTATTAGTATTCTCTTGGTTCTCAACCATATGCTGCTTAAACTTCTAAGCAGTAAGAAATTGTGGTACTGGAGGCTTAGGCAGTCAACTACAAGATTGAAACCCAGCACTCAAGCAAGGAGTTGAAAATAAGATATCATTAGAAAATAGTTCCTCAGAAGAGTTTAGCAATCCTTCATGAATGATTAATACTATTCAAGAAGCTTGTGCAAATAGAAAAACAGGACAAATCAATTGAAACATCTACCACAATCTGACCAACTCTTTCTCTTTCTCTTTGTACAGAAATAGTAAATAATGTTTCTGAATACCAGGAGGATTGCTTTTTCTTCCTACCAGTGAACAGAATAGTAACAAAGAAGGGAAAAGTAGACATAAAAAGGGTGACAAAAGCACCTTTTATTCACATGATTGTTGTGGGTGAAATCCTAGCCCTGCTTCTGTGCATGCAAGTTTTGTCGTTAACTTCAGGGAGGTGAAGGCTTTGTGCATGGTTCAAAATACCTCCATTAGTGATGTTGCAGGCAATCATCAACATTTCACACAGACCTGTTAACATCTGAGCTCCCAGTAAATTACTTTAACCATGAGAAAGGGGGTGGGGGGCCATTTTATGCTCCTTTTTTCTGGATTCAGTTTTGCAGCTATTCCTTGCTCCGCTGTGCAGGTTTGGATTTCTTATTTGATGTTTTAGCTCCCAGAACATGCTGACAACCCTTT
The DNA here is from genome assembly GCF_014805655.1 of Passer montanus. Taxonomy (NCBI): domain Eukaryota; kingdom Metazoa; phylum Chordata; class Aves; order Passeriformes; family Passeridae; genus Passer; species Passer montanus. The sequence goes on along the minus strand of NW_024357170.1, from coordinate 2,349,009 downwards.
CTAGACCTGTCATAGTCTGGCATCCCTGTGCTTGTAAGATGACTGGGTTGCCTCTGACAAGGAGGATGGTAAATTCTGCCAGTGTTTTCAAGTCCATCAGTCATTTCTGGAGAGTGCCTGTCTCACTCCTTCCTGAAGTACTGAAATCTAGTGTATAAACTAACCTCTAAAAGTGTTTTTGTTCTGAGATGTTCCAACTTTTCTTTTTAGTTTTTCTGCAAGTTTTCCTACTGATCTAAAGAAAAACAAAAGCATTTGCACAAAAATAATCAGCAGATCTGTATTCCTCTGCTCATACTGCAAGCTGTGCATTGGGTGTTGGTGTGACAGCTGCTGTGGGAAGGCGTTACACAAGAATATGGGGATTGAGCCTTCAGAAATTATTTCCAGTAATACAACTTAGATGAGTTTGTGAAACTTGACATATGCTTTTACCTATATATGGTCTCAGTGCGTGCATATCACTTCAACATGAGAAATCTGCATCTCATTTATTTTGGTGGGTTTTTTTGTATTGATGCCTTTTCCCAAGAAAATTCTCTGGCCTATTGCAGAGAATTTAAAAGTTACACATACCTCAGCAACCAGGAAAATGCTGTCCATACCTTCCCCATCCCAATCCAAAGCATGTGCATTATGTGTTACATGGGGTTGCCATGGTAAGTCTGCTGTTTTTTGCACACAGCTTCCTATGTGAAACATATACTGCTCCCTAACACCCAGCTCACTGCTGTGCTGAGCTTTAAAAGATTTCTGAAGGAGAAGCTGTACCTGCTTTAAGGCTACCCTACCATGAAAAGTCAAAGAGTGGTGTTTTAGACCAGTCCATATCCTTATGTTTGCCAATGCAGTATTCATGATTTAAAGCTGGCTCAGTAATGCCATCTGTAACTCACTTTGGGAAGTGTTGGGCAGGGAGAGCAATAATTCAATTTACTGGACTGATGTTTAATCCTTTTAGCTTGAACAGCTACAGTGATAGCCAAGATCAGTCCCTCATCATTTTTATCCAACCATCTTGGTTCATTTTGTGAACTGACTGTATCATCCTTCACAAAGCTCCCATCTGAGGGCAAATCCTCACCTCCCAGTCTGAGCCCCACCATTCACCACCCACATTACTCTGCTCTCCTGCTGCCTCCCCTGGAGCTTGCCCTGTGCAGCTTTCTCCTCCTCCAAAATGGAGGCATTTTTAACATCTCAACTCGGAAAAGAGTTGCCCTTCCCCTCCTACCCTACATAGGGTGTGACCAGCTGCTTGGAGTCCAAGCACTGCACTTTTTGCCTCCCAAATTTTGGAGTTCCTACTACATCGCTGCTTACATATGCCCCTGGCATGTAGTTTATTGGGTAGGATTTAATCACAGCTGGCTTTACCCCTCAGCTCATATTTAGCTACTTTCTCCTCAAAACCTGGAACTTCAGAAAGACAACCCTGAGGTGTTTGTATGAAAAGGCTGCTCCTCCAGTTTTGCTGCAAAAACACCAATATTTCTTCTTCCTATGTGGCAAAGATGGGTACAAAATAATTGGTTCATACTCTGGTTTTGTAGTTACATTGTAGAAAATGCTAAGACCTTTTTCTGTATTTAACAAGATTTCAATGTTTTAGATTTGTTCCTCACTCACCCTCTCACTAATCCTGTGAAGTTGTCAAAACCACCTCAGTTTATCTGCCTATAAATTTCATAGAATTTTTTGACACAGAGAAAAGGTTCAGTGATTAAATATTATCTTACACCTTTTAAGCAATAAAATGCTTTTTGAAAATTTACCTAGTAAACAGAAGTAGTGTTATTAAATGCAAAGATCTCTATTATTTTTTCCCCTTTGTTTATGTAAAAGTAAGCTCCTGAATCAAGGCACAACCAGCAAGAGATAGAAATATGTACTGTATACTGCAACAGTGAGCAAAACTAATTTTATTTGCCCTTTCAGAAGAAATGTTGTAAAGGTAAAATAGTTCATAACAATTCTGTATATCTCTCTGGTTTCTAGTGACATTAATATAACTCTTGCATCTCCTGCTTTTTGATTTTTTTCCACCAGAATTCCCTAACTGGAGTATAGCTCCATATACAGTATAGCTGCATATGGATAGATTTGCTTCTATGTATTCGAACAAAATATGGATTGAGGTTAAAAAGATTGATTTGAAAACAAGTATTCCTTCTATGGCAGAGGGGTATCATCTGATTTCCTCTTGTAAAATATAAGTGAGTTTCATCAAACTGGGTCAGATCTTTTAGTTTCTTCAGTTTTGAATGTAGAGATTGGGTTCTGAACAATGCAGCCTCACCCCTCACAGCATCTGATTTCATTTAGTGTAATTAAGCCCAGAAAGTCGTCACTTTGTCCTGACAATAGTCAGGCTTTAATGTACATTTACAGCTGTTAGGAGAGTTTTTATGTTGCTCTGCATTAACACACTGAAATATATCTCCAAAATGTGTTAATGAAATTTGCTTAAATTGAGTAACTTGCAGAAAAGAAGTTATAATTAGGAAAAAAAAAATCTAAATGTATTTATGTATCTAAAATAAATATTTTCCTTGTGTACAGTGTAATCGTATTTGAACACTGAAATGGGATAGTACTTTTCCTTTGAAAATAGCAATACCTTTGATTTATTTGTAAGTATTTGTGTCAGAGTTACTGCCATAGTCCAGTCTCTTTTCCTTAATTTCTTTAAATTAATCTATCTACCCAGCAAAAATACTGCAAATGTTGTGATGTGAACATCAAGAATTTTTACACCTCCCATTAGTGTTAGGTTTGTTTTAATAAATCCTTCCATCAGGCAGATTTAGTAGTCTGTGTACTCTTTTGTAAAGGTAAAAAAGTAGTGTCAGAATTGCAAAGCAGACACTAAGGAGTACGTAAATACTTTATAACCTTGTTATGATGCATTTCCTACAGGGTTGATCCGGTGCCCCATGACGCTCCGAAGCCTCCAGGATATACACGATTTGTCTGTATTTCTGATACTCACTCAAGAACTGATCCCATCCAAATGCCATATGGAGATGTGTTAATACATGCTGGTGATTTTACTGAGCTGGGACTTCCTAGTGAAGTAAAAAAATTCAACGAGTGGCTAGGTAGGTACTGAATTCTGTGTGGATTCGACAGTAAATTTGTTTACTGGTTGTATCTGCCCCTTCTGCCTCCCAGTTAAAAACCATCACGCACTCAGAAGTCATGAATATTAATTTGACTTAAATTTGAATGGCAGTGAGCAGGAATCAGTTTTTTTTCCTTTAGATTCGACAAATATTTTTGCATTTTTCCAACTGAGCAAATAGGATTTGTGAGACTATTCATCTGTTCTGCCTTCACACTCTCAAGTGTACATTAAGCAACTTCTTGGTGTTAGCAACAATTGAAGTCAGGAGGCCTTTAATGATTTACATAAAACCTCTTACATACATTGTTACAGCTTTGCTGCCTCCCCTAAAAAGTTGTTGTGACTGAAAACATTTTTCTGTTTAACCCCAGAGGGCTCATACGTTTGGAGGTTTTTTTTTATATCTGAGGCTCAGCTGTGCCACAGAGATGAATTCTGAACAAAGCAAACCCTGTGTGCCTGTGGTTGCTGCCTTGGATGTAGCAGACCAGATGTAGATGCCTTCTGTAGGCAACTTTTGGCATTGCTAACTGAAATTCTGTTCCACTGGGCAAGAAAGTGATGATTTACACGTGCTTCTGCAATGCTTTGGATATGCTAAAAAAAAAATTAAAATTGGAAAGCATGCACTGTATCCAGACAAAACCAGTCATCAGTGCTGTTCCTGTAGCATTGCAGATACCTTAATTTAGAATAAAAGTGGCTTCTGGATTTTGAGACTTCATTAATTAAAAAAGGTGAGAGGGAATGAAAGAGTTGGAGAGAGAAAGGACCCAGTCTAAAGGTAAGGGATTTCAAGTTTTTGTGTTGATTTTGTTTCTTGTAGTTGATATTTGTGCTTTTTTTCCCTTTTTCTTTTTTCTTTTTTTTTTTTGCTACATATTGAAGCAATCCACATTAGGAAGGCACAAAGCAGACAGATGCATGTAGGCTGAAATGGAATTTAAAAAGGAAAGTCAGGACTTCACAATTTAAACAAATATTTACTAGCAAATAATTATCAGCAAGGCTGATAAATATTTATTTGAGCTCAGGAACCCAATAATATGCCACACATGGAACAATTGTTTTTTTCTATGACTATGAAGGTAGGAACAGCATGTGGAATAATTGATACAGAGCCATCAACTCTGTCTCTGCACCCAAATGGAATGGGTTTGTTATAAAACAGCGATTTTTGACCCTAATTTGTAGGTCTCTACCATGTATTATAGTAATGTACTGAAAATAGCATTTACAAATTATTCAAACCATATGGTTACCCCTTCTAAATAATCCTGATTTTATTTATCTGCTGATGTGGGAAGAGAAGTGCTTTGGGATATTGCTGGTGAGCAAGGATGGGGCTGTGCTCATTGCTTGCTGCACAGTTTTTGTCTCCAGTTCTCCATCTGCCTCGCTGCTGGTCACAGCTGTATGGTGTTCTGAAGATGTCTGTAAGCTTAAATCCTCTCAGAATGGTAGGGAGATTTCCCAAGGCATTTCTGTGATGTTCTCTTCATCATTTTTATAAAAAAAAAAGCTTAATTTTCTGACTTTTCAGGCATTCTTCCAATTTCATGGTAGTGTGCGCTTGGGAAAAGGTGATCTTGGTGGTTTGAGTTATATTTTTGCAAGAGCAAAAGATTTGAGATACAGGAAGTTAGCAAGTTAAAAGGTTTTTGTTTAGTTTCTTGGCAATTTAAAATTTAAAATATTTAAATTTTTAATAAAGTTTTTGTTTGGTTGTTTTAAACTACCAGTTTATCAACTCTTGAATATATTGAGTGTTCACAAAATTTGTAGCAAATGGCAGAATGGTTAAAAGCATCCCCATTGAGAAGGAATTTCTGAAGGTTTTGCTCGTTGTCGATTTTTTTGTGAAGGCATTAGTCTCCAACAGCTTCGATTTTTCTAGATAGCTGCTTCCAGTACCTTCCATAATTTTGCAGCTCCACAGCCAATCCAACCTTCTTCTTCCTTAATATTTTACTGGTTTCTTGAGAAAGTAACTGACAGACTCTGGCACCAACTTTTCCTCCACTGGCATTCTTCCTTGCTGCTGCCAGATTTCCCTGTTTATTCCTTCATTCACAGGGCTCGCTTTCCCACTTTTTTGTCTAATCCATGTCTTCTGCTGTCCTTAGATTATGACTGTTGCCTTGCAATAAACACTAGGTTTGGTACAACTTCCCTTGATCTCAGATTCCCCTTCAAGCATGAGATAAAACCTTCTTCCTGCTTTTGCTCCAAGTCTCTATGTGCAGCATTGATTCCCACCTTTCAGTTTTCAGTTCTGCCATACCTTCTTGGGTCTTTGCCACTCTGGTCTCTCTGTTTCATCTTTCCAGATGAACTTGCCCTTCAGCAAGTTCACATTTTATCTTTTCGCTTTACACAAACCTCCTGTGCCTGTCTGATGGAAAATTTATTTTACATTACCATCATTAACTTCCATGGGCCTTATGGTTCTATCAAGCACATGCTCAAGTGTTGTGCTAATAGAGGCACATTGGCTGGATGAGTCATCCCCTAAAATCTGTTCTCTTTTTCTGACTGTCCCTGGTTCCCAGGAAGGCCGCTACCAGCTCGGGTAAAAGTGCCCTGGCTGGGGCTGGTACCCAGGTGCTCTGTTTTGGCAGCCCTTTAGTCACCAAGTTTTATACTTTGACCCCTTAAGCCCTCTACTTCATTTCAGTTTGTTCTTTCTGGTGATTAATTGCTTTCTGTCATGTGTCTTTTTCTCTAAGCCCTTTCTCAGTGAGAGAGTTGAGGTTTCCGTAAGTGTCTAAGTCTGTGGAAGAGATAAAATGTTGGTGATCACTGGATGTGCTTATTTTCTCAGCCTTCTCTGGTAGGCAGTCCAGCATTACTTTTAATTTAATATATAGATTTTTCTTCTCTTGAGTTTTTTAATTGTGTTTTGGGTCAGTGCAAAGTTTGAGCACAGACACAGTTTTGCAGCAGTTCCAGAATATGACAGGGATGGTGAGATGAACTGTGCTTATTCTTATTATTAGTTTCATTTGGTACTTCCTAATACTGGAAGAGACAAGTGAAAAATTTATCATTCTTTATTCTGCTTAAGAAATTTTAGGCTCTTTCCATATCTACCCTTAAGATATTTTTCAGGCTGAAGATTGTTCAGAAGTCCTTAAATGCCTTTGATCATCTGTGTCACTCTTTGTACCTTTTTGTCCACATCTTTTTAAAAAGAGTGAGACCAGAACTGTACGTGTTCTGAGAACACTACAGGTTTATTCCCTGGCACCGTGAAATTTCTTAGTTCTCTTTTCCTTTCTGGTCTTGTGGATTATTCTGTTTTTAACAGAACAATGAGATGGCATTGTCATAAAATTTCCTAATAAAGTCTTTCCTGAATAGTAATACCTAGCTCAGAACGCATCACTGCATCTATAGTTTGTGTATTTTATTCCAATTTTTTTAAATTATTCTGCATAAATTTATGCTTAGTGTCATCTGTCCAGTCATGAAAAATCATGATGTACTTTTGCAAGTGAGATTTCTATTTTTCTGATGTTTTTCAGGGTAACTTAGAAAATTAAGGGAATAGGGGATGAATAGTCAGTTTACAAAGCATACAAACAGTGCCAACCTGCTCTTTGCCCTACCTTCTTTTTTTTCTGAACTGACCCTTCTCGGGTTATCATATCTCAACTTTTTCCTTTTTTTATCTAGTTTGTTCTCTTACTGTATTTTTACTCCAAATTTAAAAATTCAGTTTTGGAGAATCAGAAGAAGATGAAGTACAAGGTACGTTTTATGGTAGGAATTAACAGAAGGCCAAGAATCCAGGGAAACTTTCTGATTATTTATAAGAATGCATGGTATGATTTCAAATGTGTACTAATTTTCCAGCATGTTCTGGAGATTTTAATGATAACACTTCAAACAGATAAAAATAATCTGCAGCTTTTTCATTATTTTGGGGTTTTTTTTTAATTTATTCCCTTCTTCCCCACCTGCATATCAATCAAATGTGTTATATGACAAATACAAAGACGTATGTCCTGCCTTAGTATGCTCATCAAATACTGACTCCAAAACCAGCTCCTTTTTTTATCTCCCATATTGTTGGCACTGGAAATTGCTTGCTTGGCTCAGTTGCTCATGTAATTCCCTTTGCTCAAGCCTGTAATATCATTTCCAAATTGTGTATGCTCCAGAACCTGCTGTCACTTTGAGCTTGTGGGTTACTTTCCTGGAAATCTAACTAAATAGCTGATCTGTGGTATAAGCTGCAACACATACTTCCATCTTTTTTCTGAGAATTCTCTTCTGTGCATGGACTGGGAAGATTACTTAAACTAACACATTGTGTAATATATATTGTTTCAGTGTGTTTGCTTGAGATTTTCCAATTTCTAAGACAGACTCTCTATTTGAGATTCAAGTTGAAGGTAAATTGGAAATAAAAAAATAGAAAGGGGCTTGGAGTTGTAATGGAAAACAATAATTAGCTCTTCAGAATATTTTCCTGAAAATATTATTACATGCATGTTATACACATACAAACACAGACCAAAAAAAGGAATACATTATTTGACATGCACTTTAGAAGTTGACCTAGGCAAATTCAGCAAAAAGGATAAGATTTTTATTTCAAACTAGAAAATATTTTAGAGTGAAGATGTCTACTAACTGTAGTAACTAGCATTACTAGAATATTACTTGTTTCTAGAATTAGATTGTATTTGATCTAAACTTGTAGTATTAGATTCTCTAGACAGAATCAGAGATTTGTTAATAAATATCATCTTTATTTTTTAAAGTTCTTGAAAAAAGATTTTCAGAAAAAATTGTGGTCACTGTGTTTAGCTTTACTTTTGCTTTACTGCTCAGCTTTGCAAAATGATAGTAATTATTTTTCTTCCTCTCTTAACAGGTATATTTTTAAGTTCAGTAATACTCACATTTAAACCAGATTAAAATCATATTGAAGATGAAAAAAATCAGCTTCAGAGCAGCAAAAGGAATTAGAATTTATATATTGTAGTCATGCCATTTTGACCATCAGTAATTACACTATTTTTATGTTAATGTAGAAACCCCTTGAAAGAATATTTAAGCATTAATCATCTATTTATAAAAGAATGGCTTTGGAAATGCAGTGAAAAACATTGAGCTGAGTGCGAATTCAGAACAGATGTCAATTTTAAAAGACTGGGCATACTAAAAGAAAGTGTTGGTTTTTACTGCACTTCTTAAATGTATGGTGCCTCGATGCATTTATACATCCAAGGCTCAGATGCAGAAAATTGCACTGCAACACACTCTCCCAGTATTTCTCCAGTTCTGGGGAGTTAGGATGTACTAGGAACTTCAGAATATTAAACTGGCTTCCGTGAGGAATATTTAAGTTGCATCCCTATATTGGGAAGACGATCCAAAGCAACTATTTTCCACGTACACCTCCTGTGCCAGTGGTGAGAAGCTGTAGAGGTGATGGTTGCTAAAGTATTGTTCCTTCATTTTCTCATTCCAAATCCATGAGCTTCTGGGGGATTTCTTGAACTTCGTACTAATACTTGAGAGAGCTTGCCTCTTTCCACTAATGCATTGCAAAGTAGCCAAACTCAGAGTCTGAGGTTTCATAAATACTGAGATCCCTGACCCTTCAAATGAGCAAGCAAATAAACATATTCAGTCTTATCACAGACTAGCAGACGGGTATCTTTAGGAAGGCAGTGTGGCCCAGAAGTGAAGAGAGCAACCACAGAACTGGAAAGATCTGGTATGCAAGTCTGTGAACTGTCATTGCCTCTGGCAGAGATATTTGAAAGAGCCTGAGGAAGACAGGCAACCAAATTCTAGTTAGTCATCTTCAGATTTGACAGCCTCTTTATTGTTCCCCCTTGTGAAATTGTGAAAATGATGCTTGATCCACCTACCACATGAATGTGTTGGAAGATTAATTATTCTCAGCACAGCATTTTGAACATCTATTGGGCAGCACTGTACACAAACATTAAACATGGTTATTAGTGCTGTACACCTCATACACTGACATGACACACAGTTCTTTGTAGTCTTCCCTTTCAGAAGGTGACAAGTGGGAGATGCTGAAAGCACCTCCGTGGGATCTGAATATCTGAATAGGAATCTGATCAGTGTGCACAGAGATCCATGTAGGAAGTGTAAAATGTTTTTTAATTGTTACTTTTCAACTCAGTTTTCCCAGCTCCTTCCTTTTCATGGTCCCCAGATACAAGTTGTAACCAAAATTAGAATATTTCAGGGGGCAGAAAAGATGTGGTACGAATTATATCTCCTCAGAAAATTTAAGACTATAGCTATCCTAGGAAGCAAAAAAAACCCCAAACAAACTTATGAAAATGGACTGTGACTTACATAGTTGGTGGCTTTGAAGCCATCAAGTGCCATAAGCTGAGGGGACACATCAAAGAAAGGTTCAGTCCAGGCAGACATTGCAGTTATGCATCTCTTACAGATCACGGGTGAACAGAAGGTGCAGATCCACGTAACCTTTTGTCTTGATTCAGTGCAGCTACTCTAATGGCCTAGTTATGCATTGGGCTGGTTCAGCATAATTGCAGGGTAATTAAATAAACCAGGCTAAAAGGAAACCACTTTTCCTTTAGAAGTAATTTTAACCAATTATATGTGTGTGGGTTGGTATAATGCACAGTATATCAAAGACCTTAAGCTGGATTATATTCAGCTGGTTTTTTGGTTTGATTTGCCTTCATCTATTTTTAAGGAATCCTGTTTTATCAACGTGATCAGTGTTTTACGTGTTTGCTGTTTTAGTGTTTGGTATAATTACTGGCTTTTTCAATGCAAGAATGGATAGAGCTGGAAGGTTACAGATGACTTCAGAGGGAGTGTTCATTTACAGTATTATTCCAGATTACACACCATACAAAAAGTATGTTAATGTGAATTTCCCAGACATCAGCCCCAGAGTTTAAACACAGAACTGTCAAAAAGATGCTAAAAAGCAATCTGAGACAGTTATGCAGTCTTTCCACTGTATCACTCACTGCTGTATTCTAAAAGGTTGAAATGAGAGGGAAGAAGCATTTACATGATTGTCACTTCTTTTAATGAATACTAAAAATTCTGCTCAGTACAAAGTACGAGGAAAGAAGCAAAACACATCTGCCTGTCCAGGTTTGCATTTAGCTTGGCAAAGTTGGGAGCTGATAACAACTGCGAGCTTCATAGGAGGTCCAAAGTTGATAAAGATACCTCACTTGAGGCTCCCCTTTTGAGGACACCTGGAGTATGGACACCAGGAGTATGGACACCATGAGTTTGCTCTTGGATTATTTGCAGTGTTAATCTGGTTTACTGGTTACTTATAGAACAGGATGAACCCTTAAGCATACAGAATTCCACTTTGAACAAGCTCAGCTGCAGAGAAATAGCTAGCAGACAGTGTTGCACAGCAGGCTGCATTATGCAGCCTGTAGTCCAAGTAATGGTTCCCCAGCACTTCAAGTTATTTTATAAAAATTATGTTCACCATAAAAAGAAGCTACTGGAGTTTGGAAGTTAAAAATTGCTGCAATAATTCTGTAATTGGTGGATAAACATGCAAAAATTAGATGTTTGGTTGATTTTCTTAATTAGTAATCTGCAGTAATGAAAGGAATAAACGAAGATGTTCCTAGCTAAAGAAATATATATGTTCCTATACATACTATATTACCAGAACTGCTGTCATATTCTTATCCTGAACAAATGAAGGCTAAGAAACTTTCTGAGGAAGCTTTGCTGTAAACTGACAAAAACTCCACAGATTAAGGGAAGAAGTCTATAAGATGATAACACATCTGGCTATATATAAGTTAAATATGATAACCTGAGCCTGTTGATAGTAAAATAATCTCAAATGATAAGAGATTATGTCAGTGGAGGAAATTTAGGGCTGACTTTTTTGTGTGATGAGTTGTTCTGGGAGCAGAGCCACTGCTGCCTGACTTCTTGGATCTTGTCTCATAGATCTCCTGTAGGTTCCAAGTTGCCTCATTCCTTTGAAACCCCTCCTTCAGTTTGGGAATTGTTTACCTTAGACACTTTCAGGAAATTCAAGGAAACATAGTTACCTTTCAGGTCTTTATATAGTAAATGGCTTTTCAATCTGCGGGGCAGTTTCAGACAGATATGGAATGACAAGCAGACAGAAGTCTAAAGCATTGTACTTCTGCAAGTTCTGTGTTTTCCCTAAGAAAAAAGATATCTTTTGCTAAAACTGCTAAGTTAAGGGTAAATTAATGTGTCTCCAGAATGTTATTGCATATACGGGGAGGTTACAAAATGGAAAGGGGAAAATAAGGCAGGAGAGATAAAGAGGCATGTAGCCGAGAAGAAGGAAAAGGATGGGAGAAATCTCTTACCCCACATTATGACAGAGACTGACAGGGTGGGTGGTGGCTTGGAGCCCTATTCCAAATTGGCAGAAAACAAAAGTTGAATTGGGCCTGGAAGAGAAAGCTCAGAAGCCCAGGGTTGAATCTGAGCCAGTGTGCTTCTGATAGGATTTTGATTTGTAAATGTTTCATTCCAAATCCAAATCAGATGAAGTGGATAGAGGTTGATTATGGAGGAAAATAATTTTTGTTTCTTGCAAATTAAACATTATGAGAGGAAAAAACCCCAATGCTTACTTTCCGGAAAAAAAAAAGAAATTTTGCCTAGAAATGAAATTTTTATTCGCCCTGAAATATTTTGAATAGACATTTTGCTGCTTTTTTTTTTTTTTTTTTTCCCTTGGTAATGTCAGAAAGACTGTGTAAATTTCCAAATATAACCCATTCCATCCAAGTGGTATTTTAATACAGAAAAACATTTAGGTAAATTTTTTGCAACTGATTCTAGTTGCAGTTTATGTCCAGATTAGATGCATATTTTAGCAGAATCTTCTCAGGTACCAAGAACAAAAGGATCTCTGGACTTTGGACAAAAACACTTGCCTTGTTTTGGCTGGTCAAAAGAAGAGATCAGACAAAAAATTGTAACTTCCCTCAAATTCATACCTTTTCTTCTTTTTTTCTTTGTTTGAAATTACATTTTTGACTCCCATAGCATATGTTCTTGCATGTATTTCTTGGCACTCCTGAAGGGCAGATCTGTTTCTTACATGCTTCCTGCCTTATTTTTTTCTGGGGAATTAATTTTGTCCTGGATATGTGTGCAGAATTCCTGTGACAGCCATAATTTTTCTTTAATATCATTGTATACACAGAGCTTCTGTATTAATACTGAGTTTGCTACCTGCCCACCAGCAAAGCCATATGCTAGAATCAAATGTTAATTGGTTATCAGTTGGGGATTTAGTCCTACTCATCTGCTAGGTGGATAGTATGAGAAACTTACACCAGAGTTAATGGAACATACTCTCTAGTCTTGTTAAATTGCCTCTCTGCCATAGATTTGTTCCATTACAATCACAGCACAAAATGAGGTTTGGATTTGTTTTAGCATTGCAGGCTCTTTAAAATTCTGGTTTGTTTTCCAGTGTGGATTGACAGGAATCTAGAAAATCAGGGAGGATGGAAGGGACCTCTGGAGGACATTGAGTCCAACCTCCTCAAAGCAGGCGTGGTTAGAGGCCAGAACCTTGGTTAGAAACCAGAAACTTTGAGTGCCTTTGAGGGAGGAGATTTCCCAGCTGCTCAGGGCACCTATTTCACTTTTTTACCATCCTCATGGTAAAATGCTTTCCTTGTAGCATGTTCTCACTTGTGCCTGTTGCTCCTTGTTATGCACCTCTGAGAAGGACTTGCTCTTGGGTTTTCCTGGGCTCAGGTGGTTGCAAACCAGCAGCAGGGTCTGCCCTGCATCGTCTCTGGGTCTGAACAGCCTCAGATCTCAGTCACTCCCCTCATCCCAACCACCTTGGCAGCTCTCTGATGGGCTTGCCTCAGTTTCTCAGTAGTTTTCCTGTCACTGAAGAGCCCAGGATGGGACCCCACACTCCAAAGGAGGTCTCACAAGCGCTACAAGATCACTTCCTTTGTTCAGCTGGTTTTGCCAGTGATTAACACAGCCAGGGTGCCATGGCCACAATGACTCCCTGCAGAGTCTGAGTGAAGTTACTCCATCCTGGGTGAAGGTGTGGGAATAACTGATGAACCTGGAAGTGGTTGAATTATCTGCGATCAAGAGCTGTTGAGATAGAAAATGGAAAAGTGTTGTTCTAGGGCTGTACACAGGAACACAGCCATACAACAGCTCTAAGATTATGTGCTCTTGGGGATGTCCTGCTCCTAGCCAAGGAAACCAGGGCTACAAATTGTGCAGAACTCTATTCCTTACACATAACTTCACAACAGCAGTGCCTAGGCAGGAACAAGATTTCAAAGATTTGTACCTAAGTCTGACTTTGTAATTCAAGAACACTTGGAGTAAAAAGCAAAGCACATTCTAAAGTCTTCCAAGGAACAAAGTTTGAACAAATATTGCTAAATCTATGAATAAGCAGCAGAAAATACCCTGTTAGTAAAACAAACAACAACAACAACAACAAAAAAAATATATATAAAGGGTAAAAAGTGTAGTTAGGGAGACAAAGAAAAGGAAGTAATTTTACCAAAGCCTGGTGTGGAATAAAAGAATAAAACCAATAACTGAGATGCATACTCATCAAAAACACAGTTTTTAATTGAAAAGTTGACAGACCTGTAACTACAGCAGTGCCTCTGGCCGCCACTATAATAAATGAAACTGTACATTTAGAGTAATTTGCTAATTTGCCTAAGTAACACCCACAGACAGCAACATGACATAAATACATTAGTGGAAGCAACAACTATAACCAGCTCATACAGGTTCTTGGCTGGTAGATGGATGGATCAGATGAGCTGGAAAAGATTTACCAAACAGAACAGAAATGGAGCTGGTAACAACATTGTGGGATCTAGGATTTCTTTATTCCTTTAAGGCCTGAAGATGCCCATACATGTTGCAGCATGAAAATAACATTTTTAACTTGTGTGTGTATGTGTGCACACACCTGGAAAGCTTGTACAGGTGGAGTACACATCTGCTAAATGCCAAGTGTTTCAGAAGCAAAACAGAGAAGTCTTTCAGGTAAATTATTGAATCTTGAACATTTAACATGTAATTATAAATATCTGAAAATAATTTTTGTTAAATATTCTAAAGACACATATATATTTGGTCCATAGGAAAGACTGGAACCTCTACTATCAGCTTTTCTAATGCAGGTGTTCCAAGTGTCTGAAACTTATACTTCAGAATCATCCATGTCTTCTTCTGGCAAAGTTCAGCTCTGTGTCACCTCCCTTAGGCTAGCACTGTTCTGTCTTCTGTTTCCATAGCTCTGAATCACACTGTTGCATTTTATTCTGAAGTCCTACTCATGCCAACTTTTGCCATTGCATACTAACTACTTTTTTGTGTTCTCTAAATAGCCTGCCTCCAGGTTAAGCTTGGGCCATTGCTAAGGATTTTTGTGTTATCAACAATGCATTTCTAAAATTAAAACCCCAAAAAATTGCTGTTATACATGGAGGGTTTAATTTTCAATAAAATATTTGTTTCTGGTCCCAGTCTCCTCTTCTAACTGTCTCGATCCTGATACAAATTAACAGTGCAGAAACAAAGCTAATGAATGCAGCTTTGCATAGTTTCTGTCTTTGTTTCCTCCCAGATGTGCTTAGGAGGTTTGTGCTGAGCTGTTTGAGATAGGCAATGCCAGCTCTCAGGGGCAGAATCCAGTGAATAACCAAATGCGGAGTCAGGTGAAAAGTTTCTGTTTCAGTGCTGCTCTCAGGAAGAGCCCACATGTGTGGGCATATATATTCTTGCCTTCATCAGAAGGTTGTTCTAAGGTTTTTCACTAAATACGGGTTGTAAAATATTCTTGAACGTGAGTCACTTTAAATTATAGTCCATGGAGCTAAGGGAGTCACTGAGAAAATGGAGCAGGAAAAAAAAACATGGGATAGAGGCAAAGAGTGAGATTTCACTGTGGGATGTGGATTTTTGACAGGAAAACTGAATCCATGCCTTGCTTGAAGGCTTGATATTAATGTCAGGGCAAAGACCCCTCTGGCTGACCCAAGTTCTGAGTGTCAGTACAGGCTGACAAAGACCTCAGCTCTGGGAGAAAAGAGCTGACATGATTTTATGAAGCATTATGGCTGATCTTCTTTGAACCCTAATTTCTGTCAAAGAGTTATCATCACTGTCACAGTAAATGATACTTGCAGCACAAATGGCAATTAACTAGAAGTAAATAGTAGAGCAGAAGTCTGCAGACTGGTTTTTAAGGTTGATGAGTTGAAAGTAATTTCAACACATTAATGCTAAGCATGCTAAATCATAGTGTGCCATGAAAAAGACAGTAATGTCACTTACCTGAAATCAGCAGGAATTACAATAACAAGTAGTAGGGGTAGGCTCGATTGTTTCAAATATGTGAGCATATTACAGGAACTGATAACACTTTGTCTATCTGTTTGCTTTTATCAGATTTTTTATAAAACAAGTAATTTGTTTGTTTTTCACTGTTCTAGGTAGCCTGCCCTATGAATACAAGATTGTGATAGCAGGAAATCATGAATTGACCTTTGACCAGGAATTCATGGCTGACTTAATCAAGCAGGACTTTTACTATTTCCCCTCTGTTTCTAAGCTGAAGCCAGAGAGCTATGAAAATGTACAGTCTCTTCTAACAAACTGCATCTATCTCCAAGACTCTGAAGTGACGGTGAGGGGATTCAGAATATATGGCTCCCCTTGGTAAGCAGGTTTTTAAGCATACATTAAAAAAATATTGTTGATTGCTATCACATCAGCCATTTTGTCTGCATCAGCTGTATTTGGTTTGCTGTGTTAGGAAGAAAAGTAACACTCACTTTGATAAAGTTTCTATATTTTCTTGTAATGAATCATTCCTGTGACAGAACAATGTACCGTACTGTGGGTATGGTTAACCAAATAATAATGGGTTAAAAAGATGGTGTGCTCTTCAAACTCTCAGCCAGGAGTAGTTGTTTAACAGTTCATGCAGGGGGCTTTTGTGTCATAAAATATGTTTTCTATCCTTGGTGAATTTATTTAATTACAAGTTTATTTTATTGCAAGGGTACAGTCTTTTGACAATTTCCATCCTACAGAAAATATTGGAGGTTCATTAGTGTGTACAGTAGTCACTTAACTCAACAAGCTTATTTCAGCAGCTCTGAAGTTCTTTTATTGCATATCCCTCAGAATCTTGCTTTCTTTTTATAAAGTAATAGCTTTCCTTAAGGTCTAGCTGAGCTTCTAAAGTCAACAACTCAGTGGCAGCTTAATATTTCATGGATTTTGCTCTACTGCATAGTGATCACTTAGAACCTTTGACAGTATAGAAGGCAGATGGACTTTGGTCCCTGACTTCCTTGTATGTGCTTCTCTTGTGTCTCTTACTAATGTCCCATTGCTGCTTATTATTTCTGCTGATGGGCCTGTAAATTGGGTCTTTTGTGAGCATTTGGTATATGTTTAAAATAAGTAAAAATGTATTTTAAAAGGCAGGATTTTAAGGGAATATATTATTCTTCCTTTTAACATCACATCAGGCTGAAATGTAGCAAACAAGTTGTCAAACCTGATGCATATACCCTGATGTGAATTTTCAGTGTGAATAAACTGTGAAATCTCATGGATTTTTTTTTTTTTATGAAAATTGGCTTTTTCCCATTTGGTTACTTGAGATGGGTGTTAATTTTGTCTAAGCTTATTATTCTACATTTGTCTAGATTAGTTTCCCTCTTAAATGCACCCTTCTCTTTCTCCCTCTCAGGCTTCCAGATCTTTCTGGTTTTGTTTTTTTTTCAACTTACCAACCTGCTGTGTTGTAGCAGATCTTCCTCTTATGTGTACCATGTATGCAGTCAGTGTGCAGTTTGCTTCATTTTCCAAATTATTTGGGAAGATGTTAGATGGTATCAGTCCCAGTATTAACTTCTGAGAAATGCCACTTGGAATGTTTTCCCATTTTGATGTACATCTGTAAATACTGTAATTATGCTCTGTTTACAATATGTCTGGCAACCTCATATCTTCATTTTAGTGTTGGTAACCAGGCACCATATTTCCAGTGTCAGTAATAATTTTCCAGGCAGTGAAGTACCAAAAGTTGCATGGAAGTCTAGAGAAATTAAATTAAAGCAAAACACTATCTATAAAGTAGCACTATGTAGAGGATAAAGGGAACCACTTGAACTTTCTGTGTGTGATTAGATCTGCAAAAATCTGTTGAGAAAACCCTTTGTCCACCCACTAACCCATAAATAATGTTTCTGTAAAATCAGCTCTACCACATTCCCTTTGTGCAGAAATCTTGTCACTCTACACAAGTTGCCTGAGCTATCTGCCATGATCTATCCTTGAAGTAAAAACAATGCTTTGCATCTTTTCTGCAACTCCAGGTCATAGCTACACTTCCACACTCCATGTTTTACAATGCTGCTAAATCATCTTCCACCCCTTCATGGTCCAGGAAGTTGAGTGTTGCAAGGTCTCCTGAAGATACTTGCTTTCTCCATCTGGGAGAGAGTCTTGATGAAAGTCTCCCAGCCAAATTAAGTTTTTTTGCTCACTATTCAGCAACACAGAATGAAGTTTCCATGCCAACTGATGACATGTCCAGTGGAAACATCATCAACAGTAGCAATAAGAGCCCTTCATCAATCTGTCAAGACAGCAGATGCAGAGTCCCATCAGCCAGGCTACCAGTCTTGGGAAGACAAACAGCCCTTATATGGGGGTTTGACTAGCTGCTGCTGGATTTCAGGCTGTGGTACACTCCGGTGCCTAGTGAGCATCACTGTTCTTTGGCATTTCTGTTGCTATACTTTGTTTGCCCTAAAAGTAGAGGTTTGTCATAGCCTCTCTGGGAAATCAATCTCACTTTCTTTCTACATCATAGTCATATAATCTCTAAAAAGGTGCAGAAATTTGCTGAATTTTACATGGTGAATATTTTTTTTGACCTAGCATTAAAAAGCTAGTCCCCTAGAAAATATTTATGAACATAGTCAAGACTGTCCCCTAGAAAATATTTATGAACATAGTCAAGACTTCAAAATTTAAAGTTCTCTAAGGTCTCAGAACTCCAAAAGAAAGTCAAATTTCATGCAGTTGCTTGTCTAATATACTAAAATAATTTTCTTTTTTCTATTTTGAAAATATGCACTTAAACTTTCCATTTCTAGTTGCAGCGCTGACCTTCTGTCTTACATGACCTTTAGTTGAAATAATTAGAAGATAGCGATATCCCTCATTCATAAAACACATTGATCAATAGTTGCAAAGTACTTTGAGAACACTGGAGTAAGGTCTGAGTAAAAGCCAAGTAGCATTAACTTAGTGTCTTTTATCTGTAGCCATCTGCATTTTTATATATAACCTGTACACATTAGATTATACTTCTATTTAAAATGTTTTAGTTGCAAATTAAACCATAAGAGCTTGATTGGTTTGTATAACATGCCAGTCTCTGAGGTATTTTAAATATGTACCACTTGTGTGTGGTTAAATATTTTTAATAGCACTTGGTATTTTGTCCTCTATTATTATCTAAAACCAAGTGGTTATTTTTAATTGCACAGAAGAAATGGGACAAAAAACCAATGCTCTAACTCTCCTGGGCTCCAAGGGTAAGAATTCAAGTGCCAGATTGAGCCTCTACTCACTAACGAAAATTTAACTGTCTTAATTGTTAATTACACAAGTATTATCATTGAGCAGGGAGCAGCCATTTTGAAATGCCACTTGCAATGCACAAAAGCAGCTACTTAGGAATTAGTACTTGCAAAATCTTGGACCATGGATAATCAGGAAGAGATAGATGTTAAGGAGGAGAAGTGTGAAAACATTAGAAGTTTAATGAGAAACTCAGGAATAACAAGATTTTTAAAGTGTCCAGAGCAATGCTGAGTACAATGGGTAACTGGTTGGCCTAGGGGCATGATGCTTCTCACAGTGCATATGGGGGTGGCTGCCAGATCTGGATGAGCAGGACACCAGTATGAATGCAATGCGCTTCACAGACTCCCAGGATGGCTCAGGCTGGAAAGGACCACAGTGGGTCACTGGTCTCACCTCCCTGCTCCAAGAGCTGGACAGAAGGCCAGGATCACTTGATTCACTGCCTTCAGTAAAGCACAGATGCTGGGTAGTGTTGGGTCCTCTTCAGTAAAAAGGCTGGACATCCTGATTTTTTTTTTTTGTAAAAAAACTAGTCACAGGAAAATGCACTCTGGTTTCATCCCAGCAAAACCCAAGGCATGGCCAGAACGTATTTGCAGACCTGGAAACCATCTTGTGAAGACAGCAGTTGTAGTTGCTGTGAACGTAAAAGAGAAGACTTTAGTTCCTCAATAACATTTACTGTAAAATGGAAAGCTTCTAGTTGAAAAGTACTTTTAAACTCCTCTTTTGTTCTGAACTGTTATGAAGATAGACAAACTGGCAGATAGAATAACTCAAATAGTTCTGTGTAATAATTCCTATAAAGTACTTGGGACTGCTAAGACATCCCAAGGATGAAGCCATTTTCCAGAGGGTTTTAATTTATTTTTCAGTAACAAAAAAACCCCCACGTAATAGAAGTAAAAATATAGCAAGCAGGAACACCAGAGAGGTGGCAGAGAAAACACCCTTAGGTGTTTCCAAGACAGTCATGGCTGACCAGATCTAGTGATGGTGAGAGGTAGTGAGTGGTAGGTTGGACAGGAACTCTCCAGAGGTCCTTTTTGAGCCATCTTTCTGTGATTCTGTCAATCCCACTATGGAGCTAGAACTGTGTGTGAGGCAGATATCTGAAATGGGCAGGTATTAACAAAGGCCTTGCAACAGGGAGTTTGCTGTTGTTATCACACTCTGATACTGTGACACTGAACACAACAGATGGTTCAGAAGTCAGGAAGTTGAGATAACAGCAGAAGTTTTAATTTGGATTTGAAACAGGTCTTTGTCATCAGACAGCGTTCTGTGTTATTAGAGAGGGTATTAACTCTATGATGACATCATTCATGGAAAAATACTAATAATTTATTAGTCAGTATTTGGGTTACAGATTTTCAGCCTTCTATTGTAGTTCATCAACCCCCCCAGTTGCAGGTAAGACTTGTAGTACTAGCCACAGCTTGAAGATAGACTATACCATCCATTCTTGTTTCTGTAACTGCCAAAGATTTTAATTGCACAATTACACACTGTGTTTGCACAAAAATACCTAATGCATTCAGTGCACAAGATCTGCTGTGCTTGCTGAACGAGTTCACTGTATATTAATCCTTTTACAGTTGTTATTCAGAAATGCCCTGTAAAAACAAATGCCTATAAAAGTGCATGTGCATCTATGTATCAACATGAGAACAGGTCTCTGAGGTTTGCAGAAAAGATGTGTATCTGCTAAAGGACAGGTATTCTGTGTGTATACTCTGATCTGGTGGAAAATGGCAAGTGGCCATTTTATTAAGAAGTGGATGATTGTGCATTAGTGACAGGATGAGAGTACACATTTTACTTGATAGCGCAAAACAAACGCAAGTAGCAGAAGGAGAAGATATTTTTCTAGCTTTCCATAATATTTGTAAGCAGATGTATATAACTGCAGGAAAAACTTAGGTCTTCCTGCTTTCAAACAGGCATGCAAGGTGGCAGGAGAGCATTTTATCTCTTTCCATTTTCCACTATATGGGAAAGGAAGGGACGATCACAACTCTCTTGCAAACATATGACAGTTTCATTATTCTAAATTACATATTGGTCTGGATAACTTAAAGAAGCCCTTTTGGATGAGTTTGCCTCCAGACTCATTATCCAGAGTGGATTTTTACTCGGCTTCAATTTTCTGGAGGGATCTCTTCCTGTGAAACAGAACTTCCTTTTTCTTTTTGCAGAAGAACATTTTTTTTCCTAGTGTCTGTGTATTCTCATTTTCTCCTTCATTCTTTTGTTAAAGGCCTTCTGAACTCCAGAAACTCTTAATTTCCCAGTCAAGGAAGATGTGAGAGCAAATATTAATGTAAGCCTAGAATGCCATTTGTGACCATTTGTCCTGCAGTGACAGATGCCTGGGCTGGACTCCAGGGGTTTTATAGCTTCCCTCCAATGGAACGTTGATTAGATTTGGCCTGGCATGTTTACACATGGACCAAGAGCTCTGGTGCCACATTATTTTTCCAAAGTTGGGAACTGAGGGAAGAAAGTAAGGTATGTGGGGAGCAGTTTCATTCTGTTTTATTGAGTTTAACTAACTGGGTGAGGCCCATCCTGTGAGCTCGGGCTTCGTCAGAGAAGATGGATGAATTCCTTCCAATCTAAAGGACATCAACATGTAGGTTGCATCATCATCCCCCTTTGGCTGGAAAGCTGGAATTTGGTTCCGACCTGTTGTCCCTTTCTTGGTGCACTGCAGTTGTCTGGACTATTCCAGCCAAGTGTCTTTACTCAAGTTGTGCATCCAGTGCTTAGCTGTAGGGAGGTAACTCTTGCCTCAGTTGTTATTTGCTTGTCTGATTTGTGTTTTATCACAGAGTAGGTAACTTTGTTATCTGACTCCTTGTCAAATGTTCTCTTTCTTCTTTCTGTGTGTGTATGTGCACATGTGCACGTGCACTTTGCATAGAAAGGCTGATAACTGCCATGTGTCATCAAAACAGTTTCAAAGAGCATGCAAAGGGCCAAACTCAAGCAGCCTTATTTTGGTTCCACGCAGACTCCAGGCCTAGGTCTCCATTTGAGTTCCTTCCTCCTCCATCTTTTCAAGAACAGCTCTTTCATTCCTCACTGAACTCAGTTCCCATCAGCGAAGATTTATATATTCATTTCATGAGAGGGACACACTTTCATTTTACCAGTGATGAATCACCTAGTGTTTACTTTCTGGGACCTTGTACAAATTTTTAGTCATTGAGGTGAACAGCAATTAAAATGAAATGGTATTAAAATAAAATAATTACTTCATTTAACATAATAAACCTCCCAAGCTGGGAGTGTGGCTTCCATATAGAGCAGCAGCCGCAGCTCAAGGTGTGGGTTTCACTTCCCAGAATTCACAGAGAGTAAGAATTTCTGCCTTAAAGTGACCATTCCAATTCTTAGTTATTATGTCCACTTTCAAATAAAAAAACCTATTTAGCATCTTCCACATAACAAAAATATATAGGGAATCAAATATTTTATTACTGGACTAAACCACACTAGATGTTTTTCTTAGTAAAATACTTGATCCTTTTATGTTCTTTTCATACCACACCCTCACTTGGTCAAAAGATAAAAATACAAATAACTGAAGTGCACTTGCTTCTGTACTGTTTCCTGAGGAAAATTCCCTCTAAAAGTCTTCCAAACTTCAGATTAAGTAGATTTCTGAGCAGGTGGTTTGTTTGCATGTCTGTGCTACAGTTTTGTTTGGATGGATGCAGAAATCCTAGATGTGGATGAATTATAGACTGCTGGGTTTTGGCTGCTCAGAAATATGTTTTAGAAGTGGTAGATGTTCCCTGATTGTTAAAGCTGGGAATTATTTGGAGTTGTTTTAATTAGTGACTTTGAGGCAGGCAATAGAAGTGAGTAGTTTCGGTAGAGTTGATGTGCTTCTTGAAAAAAATGAAAGTAGTCAATGCAAATAATAGACTCTACTCACTATTCAGAAATGAGGCATCTCAGATTTCAGAAATTTTTGAGAGACGTTTGGCATCTAAGCCTACCTGATGTGGCTGTTTTACTGTGGTGAGAATGCTGAAGATATTTTATTTCAGGCATTCAGTATAAGGTAGGTAAGACATGACAGATGTGTAAGAAATAGCAACATGTTCAGAAGAGAGAAAGAAAACTTCATCATCCTGTTAAAATATATTGTCAGTCTCAGGCACATAGATACAGGTTTAATTGTATTTTAACAGAATGCTGGAGGAGTTTTTTTTCCTCTTTCATACTTACAAGAAGCCATTTTCCATTTTGGAAGTGGTGCTTCTAAAACTACTTAAAACCACAATGCACTTGTAGTTTAGTCTGCAGCATATGGAAGATCATAAGCATGGTTTTTCCTGAAAAATTATTTTGATCTATTAAGCTCAGCTGTTCAGGGAAAGTGGTGTGGAGAACTGAACAATACTGAACTTCTGGAGTGTGAAAGGTCTTCCAGTAGCAGAAAGTGAGATTTAACATTCTGTCTGTTTTAGTATCAGGAACGGATCACTGGATCATTTTTCTCATTTTTTCTTTTGTTAAAAAAAAAAAGCTCAAATTGGTGCATTTGATGTGATAAATTTGTGTTGGAAAGCATTGCATTTTCTGCATGACTTGAAAATACAGGAGATGTGAATGCCATTCAGCAGACTCTAAGTATACAGATGCTATTGCTTGTGTCAGCAATCATACTGAATTCAGGAGAGGTCCTTTTAATGAATGCTTTCGTATAAATTAAGTGACTGAAATAAATTAGCAAGAGTTGTTAACATTTCTGAAAAAAGTGCATGGAAGAAAATAAAAATTTCTTAACTCCAAGTGAATTTGCTATATCATGTTGAACGAGTATAGTTGTTATCAACTATATAAACTCTGCAATAGGTATGTGAACAAATGAAAATGTAGACTGAATTACACCTATTGTAGCCCACAAATACCATCACAGTCAAACCAATGCATTAAATTCTAGTTATTAGGTATTCCTGGGTCACAGCAGTTTAGAAGATCACTTTTTTTTTTTTTCCTTGTTGATGAACATTCCAGAAAATGTTTTATCTCAAATAAAATTTCTTCTCAGCATTGCCTGGGGCTAGAGGAGTCTAGAACAGTTCAATCCCAGAGCATCACAACAGAGGAAAATCAGTACTTTAAACACCTCTTGCATGTTGTGTATTAGAGATATGGATCAGTTCCTTAACACATTTCACTGTGACCTCTTGCAAGGGGAGTTCTAGCAGTTAATGAAGCCAAAAGTGCTTTGCATCCACTTTGCAGTAGAGCTCTTCCACCGTGCCTGTACAAGTGTGCAGGACACACACGTGCATGTATGCTGAATATAGACCAGAAATTATGTTGATTTCAACATAACAATTTTCGGCAAATCCTATTTCTTGTAATGTCTGAACACTTTGTGTGGCTTTGGATTTCTTCATGTGAGTGGAGATTTGCATTTACTTGCTTTTCGATGCTCCTCGCTTTAGTTAAATTTGAGAGCAGTTGAAAAATACATTGCTTTAGTTTAATTAGCTTGGTAGGAAAAAGTCCTTTCTTGGGCAGTAATTATTAGTTCTATATTATTAAAAGGAAGTAGTTCACGTTCAGTCACTTAGCAAAAATAATTTAATCTTCTGATCCAGTAACTAGCTCACTTTGGATTCAGCTGATTTTTAATTTAAGACCTGTAGAAGAGAAGACCTGTAATCTCACTATGGGGAATTGACTTCACTTTCCTGCAGTCCATAAACCACAAGAGTGAAATTGCTATCCCCCACAGCAGTTTTCTCTTTATTTTTCACATTTGCTTGAAAGTTTAATTTTATGAGACAGAGCTGATTTTGAAGTGCCTTTTTTTGTTGTTGTTTTGCTGCTTTGTCCCCCCTTTTTTTCTCCATGAACAAAAGGACTACCAGCTCTATCTGTTGTCTGAGCTGTGGTCCGAGACAGCAGCAATTTCAGGATGTTTCAAAGATATAAACACAGTTGGGCACTGCGATGAGCCCTTTGGCAATATTCCAAGAGAAATGCAAATAGCCAACTAGTTTGGAGTGGGTCTATGTGGAGCTGATTCTCAGCTGGAGTAGTTTGGCAGTGCTCCACCAGCTTTCGAGCCATTTACACCTGGTGAGAATCAGCCTCCCTACTCAGTGATAGCTTGTATGTGTGCATTTTCCCCAGGTTTTGACACAGTAAAGGTGTCAATCTACATCAAGAAGGAAATGGTGGCTCCACATGAAGAACTACCACTGGCACAGAAACTAATTGTAACAAAGCTGTCTGAGTTCTTTCTCTTTTCCCTGACTGGATTTTAAGGGGAAAAGTAATTTACCACTTGTAAAACTGGTTTAACACCAGAACACTTCCTTTGGAATTGCTGTTCATAAATTATTTCATTTAATAAATTAGCATTGTTTAAAATGAAAAAAAATGAGGATTTTTTTCTTCACCACTAAGAAAGCAGAGAAAACTGGAAGCAATCATAGAATTGTTTAGGTTGGGAAAGGCCTCTCAGATCAAGTCCAAACATAAAACAAGCACTACCAGGGCAAATACTAAACCCTGTCCCTAAGATCTACACATCTTCTGAACCTCCAGGGCTAGTGACTCAACCACCTCCCTGGGCAGCCCCTTCCAATGCCTGAGCACTTTTTCCATGACAAAATTCCTCCTGATGTCCAACCTGACCCTCCCCTGGCACAGCTTGAGGCTGTTTCCTCTCATCCCATCCCTTGTTCCCTGGCAGCAGAGCCCATTCACCCCCAGCTGTCCCCTCCTGTCAGGAGTTGTGCAGAGCCAGAAGGTCCCCCCTGAGCCTCCTTTTCTCCAGGCTGAGCCCCCCAGCTCCCTCAGCCCCTCCTGGTGCTCCACACACTCTCCTAGCTCCATTCCCTTCTCTGGACACGCTCCAAATCAAGCAATAGCTGCCAGTCCCAAACCCGCCTTGGCTGGGGCTGATTCCCCGATTGTCCTGCATGTGATGACACTCAGTTCTTGCGATTCTTCAGATCCTATCCAGACCCGTAGACTTGGGTGTGTCTCAGTGGTGTAGCAGTCACTGACTCTTTCCCCCTGGATTGTGGGGCTCCATTCTGCTCCCTGTCCTTGTCTTCCAGTTCAGGGGCTTGATACAATGAAAACAACCAGTCTGACTGTTAAAAAGTTAGACAGAGAAAGCATTGAGTACCTCAGCCTTTTCCTCAGTCCTTGTCATCATGTTTTCCCCTGTATCCAGTAAAAGATGGAGGCCATCTTTTTGGCCATACTTTTGTTGCTGATGTATTTATTTTTTTACTGTCTTTTATTTCAGTAGGCAGATTAGGCTCTATCTGGGAATTGGCCCTTCTACTTTTTTCCCTGCATAACCCACAACATCCTTGTAGTCCTCTCGAGTTTCTTGTCCTTCTTCAGAAGGTCCTAATTCCCTTTTTTTTCCCCCTGAGTTCAGATAAAGCTCTCCGGATATTACAACACAGGATTGCACCTGTGTGTGTCAAATATTTCTCTATTGTGTAATCTACGTCAGAGAAGTACATTTTAAAGGTATCTCAGATTTCTAGATAGCTGAAGGATAGCTGTTAAACATGTACATTTTTAGTATAGAAAGTTATATTGCAGCTGTTTGTTTCCACCACTGCACTGTGGAGTGAATTTAGGACTGTGGGAAAACTTAAACATGGAATTTAGGATTGCTTGGATTTTGTTCACTTCAGGTAGACACATGGCATATGGAGTATCAGTATGTGCTTTTTTAAACAAGAGGTAAGTTCATCTGCTGCTAGACTGGAAGCACTAGTAATAATACACTTCATACATATATGCACACATGTTGCATTAATTTATTAGTTTTAGAAGCATTTTCATGTTTGTTTAAATCAAAATGGATTTGAATTTTCTAAGTAAAAGAAGGTTAAAAACTAAAAAGGGAGGAAAATCAGAAAATAACTGGCAGACAGTTAGTCCATATGGCCTGATCACTCCTGGTATTTTGAGACAAGAATGTAATTCACTCCTGGTGAATTACCAAACAGAGTAACTCTTGGGCCCGACTGTAACTGGGGGGGCTCGGTAACTCAGTGGCTACTGTGAGAGCCTTTTTTGCAGTTTCTCAGAAACATATCCTACATATTTTAGTCATGTTTCATCTGAGAGAGCCCCTAAAAGGGGTATTCCAGCTTCCCAGGTGGCTAACACCTGCAGTGTCTTAGCAGACTACAACAAACACCAGCTAGCTGGAAGTGTGGAAGAACATTCTTATTCTTCAGCTGTCTGGGCATCTGACAGTGAATAACCATAAAGATGCCATGCATAGATGGGCATCAATTTTTTTCCTTCTGGGCTGGCCCCTTCTTGGCAGGTTTTACATTTAAAACGAGATGGTGACTGAGAACAGAGAGGCAGTTAACTCCTCTCCTAACCTTCTTTCTGTGGCTGCCAGCTATCAGTATCTCAAATATGGGCTGGATAACCTGGCTGTATCTATAGTTTTACATCCTGAGAATTCAAGAGGCTGGAGGAACAGGCTCTGAGACATCAGGAACTCAAGACCTTATCTCTGCATTAAATCCCTAAGACTGTTCTGAAAGTCTGTACAGTTCTACATCTGCACCCTCAGCATTGAATCATTTTGACTAATTATTCCATATTAGCTTCTACCTTTGTTTGCTTTATTATTTTTAAAAAATATCAGATGGGGTATAGTAATTTTGTTTCCAGAAGAATGAGATAAACTGTCTGCATTTGGTACTGGCATATTTTAAATTCAGTCTTTCATTAATTTTCCTCCTTACCTGTTACCTTCTTGTTTTCTTATTATGAAGATAAAGTAGATTTAATTTTATTTTTCATTGTTTTATAAGAGATTAATGTTTAGAAATGATCAGTTCCTATTAGTCATAGCTCATTCTTTCTTCTTTGCAGTCAGAGATGTATGAAATCCTTTACTAAACAGAAGATAAATGATTTCATGTATAACTCGAATTGCAAGAGAAATAATTACTGACAAAGGGCCATACTCAGATTTTTATCATTCTTTCCTTTTGTGAAAACAATAATTTAATTTGATTCAGAGTTTCAAGAATGACAACCTTGGATGCAAAGCAAGTAAGGCAAACTTCCCCATGGAAGCAGAGTTGTGGGTTATGGCCAGTAGAGGACCTGAGTTGCATCATTTTCATTTATTAGTGATAAATATAAGGCCTTAACTTTCATTTAAAAAGATCTGGCTTCAATATTAAGAATGAAAAAAAATTAAATTTCTTTTTTGCACAGTTTAATTCTTTTTGCCCACTGCCATTCTCTAAAAATCACACCACCCTTGCCTCTCTTACAAATACAAATCTTCTCATGCTCCTGAAGATTTCTGAAACATGTTTTTCCTTAGATCTCAGTTATGTTTGGCTTAGATGCCCAGTTGCTGAAAGAAATTTCAAAGCCCATAAACAAACAGTGCCCTGCTGGTCAGTCTTAGCACCAATGGCTTGATAGCTGTTTTTGTCCTTTCCCTTCCTGCTTTGGATGGCCCTTTTGCATGCAAGGAAGAAAAGATAAAAAGGTCTGTGTTATTTCACAACTACTTTAGACGAAATGGCTGATACAAAAAAACCCCCCAAAATATGAATTTTCGTGAATGCTTGCTTGGAGAGAAAGTAAAGTTAAAAAATACTCAATAAAATAGTTGATTACTTACTGAGAAAAGGCTAAAAAGGTAAATGCAGTGATTGGTTAAATTCAGCTTATGCAGTGCTAGGAAATGTAAAAATATGTACACCTGAGGAACCTGCATGCCAGGGAAGGTATGCAGTGTGTATAGTGCTGTACACCCATATTCACAGGACTGTAGCTCATTATGATAGTAAGATGATATCAAGACTAGGAAAAATGAGACTTAAATCTCTGACAGGGAGTTTTCTTGGGCTGGGAATCAGGGTGTGTTGTAGTTTTGCTTGTGTTTGCCTGTGTGAAATCTGCTTTTCATGCTCCATGGCCTTTGACCAGTCACTCTTGCCAGTATGGCTTTCAGCATGGTAGTCCAGTCTTCTAAATATGGAATATTTGCTTTTTTCAGGAAGAGGAGCAGGACTGAGAAAGGTGATTTGGTCCATTCTTTTCTCACTGAGCTTCTTGACAGTCACCAACCAATATCTGTTTATTTTCCTGTAGAGAAAAATGACAACTGTTGTGGAGAAAAGACTGGAGCAAGTTGCATGTGTTTGTGAACATTTGAAATTTATTTGGTAAGCAAAGGAATTCTGGTGAGAGAACTTGTCTTCCAGATGCAGAAAAATAAAAGATTTTGTAGGAACAGTAGAAATTAGGAGGTACAATGTGTTTCAGTTCTGCACTTTTTGCTATCAGGGTGTTTGCAAGATGCTGCCCACCAATCCCATTGAAACACCACTGCTGTTCAGTCAAACCACCCGGAGCTCCCTGTGGCTCCTGGGCTTTCCCCTTGAAGTCAAAGAGGTAATTGGTGCCTGCTGGTGGCAAGATTTGTGTTATTCAGCTGGGCAGCCTAGAAGCAGCTGCTGCAGTAAATCTTGCAGCTCTTGTGTTAACTGACACCCACCAGCCCTGCAGGCAGTGCCAAGGCGGGGGCTGTTTCTGGAAGTGCCACTGGTTTTCTGCCGTTTGTTTCCAGGGGTGTGCAGGTACTGTGAGGAGTCCCCTTGAGCTGGAAAGGAAGGAAGCTATTCTTTGAGTTAAAAGGTTTAAATTTAATCAAGGCAATGGAGAATCAAATTTCAGTCTTTCATTGCTTGTAATAGAAAAATCCATGTGCATTGATAGTTTTCCCCAGTCAAGTATTCCTTGTTTGTAGGGCTGCCTGTCAGATTGAGATGGGTACCACTGGTTTGAAAATGAAAAACCTCCAGTTTTCATATAAAGGTCAGGTCAGATATGTGTGGTGCATCCCCACCTTTTGCAGTAGATCACATGTAAAACTAAGTAAAGCCCCATTTAAATGACAACATAATTCTTGGGCTACGTTAGCTCTTTCCTAAAAAAAAATCCTAATAAATAATTAGGGTGGTAATGTTTGACCATTATTTTTTTAGTATTACTTTTTTCTGTTGCTATTATAACAGAAATGATCCTTTCAAAGACAACTAAAATGCTAATGATAGCTAAGAAGGTCATTCCTAGGAGGTTAAACTGGTTTAATTAGAATTTATGAAAAGGTTACTATAAGAGTGCAGAAAGATGTTAAGGGGTTAACCTATAAGAGATTACATTGTAGTCAGTGTTCTGTTAAAGTTTGAATTAATTTTTCCCATGGGTTTTTCACATTCTAATTTTCAACTAAATGAGACATCTGTTTCAGAAAAGGAAAATTTGCTATGGTTGTCATAGCAACTATCATTCTGTAAGAAAATTATTCCAATGGTTACTTTAGAACAGAAAGATAGAAATTCAGTACATAAAGCAACATCCGATTTCTAGCACAAACTCTGATAATTCAGCCCTTTTTGTGTGGTAGATTATTTGGCCTGCAAAACTTGTTCAAATATTTTAAACATAAGGTTAATTGTGCTGTAAACAAATTCACCTCTGATATATTTTCCCCCTTGAATCTTACATGTAGACAATCATTATTCTTATCAAAATAATAAACCAGCTGAATTTCAGTAGGGTGTTGAAGACACTCAAACTGTTCACTTGAAAAAAGTAAGACCTAAATCAAAGTACATTTCTACAGATGAGTGCTTCACTTCAAAGGTGAAATACATTAATGATGTATGTCTTTAATTGCCAAATAAATTTTCCTTCGGTTGGTTTATTTTTTTGTGACGATAGTAGATTTTTCTCTTGTAGAACATACATGACAAACATACATTACATTCTTTGTCAAATGTAATCGTATTGAAAAATATATTATAAAAATAATTTCACTTTTCCTGAGTAAGCACTAACTGCAAATACAGAAATTCTGTACTTGATATAAATAATTTAGCTTTGTTTTCAGGTTCTATCATAAATGCAAATTTTAGACAAAGTTGTCTTTGCACGATATCCAGGTGATGGGTTCATTAATGGGTATTAGAGAAGGCTTTTTCCCTACTCAGAAACTTTTATAGCTGTTTTGTAATAAATTTTCAGAAGAAGGGGCTTGAGGATTTATAAAATCCCTATGTGCTTATAATGGTATTTGCTTTGGGGGTGGGGGCACTGAAGTGTGTGATTTGTCTTTCTTCTCTCCAATGTAAAGCATGCCAACATCCTCCGCTGAATCCTTTCTTGGACCTGGGGTATTTTTTCTTTTTTTTTGCCAGAAATATTCCAGACATTTCCTTCCATCTCAGGATTGTCACAAAAGACAGCATAATGGCAAATCACACAAGTTGTAACATCTCCCCTTCACAAAAGAACAGCTCCAGCATGCATAACTTACCAGCCCCACTGCCGTCACCACAAAAGGAGAAAGGGAGGGAGGAATGGGGGAAAGTGCTTCTTGTCTTAATAAGCAGATCATGCCTATTCATAAGGAGAAATGGGCTTTTTTAGAAGGTGGCTGTGTGTAGTCCAGCCCTGGTAGAGGCAGGCAGAAGCTCTCACAGCTGCCTATGTGGTTTGTGGTCATCTGGATTTCAGCAAGATTAAGCTGACTTCTGATGAGACCTGTGGCAATCATGAATATTATTAGGGTGGTAATATGTTTGACCATTATTTTTAAAAATGCTTCGTTGTAGTCTGAAAATAATTATTTTGTAAGTTTTTGACCTGTGCTGCTTGGGCAAACACTGATCTTTCCCCTTGGTTTCTTTTCTGTGTCTGGCATACCTATGGGACAGTGCTTCCCCTTGCTTCCCATCGGAGACCTAAGGACAATCCTGTCCCTGCCCACCCCAGGCATATCCATTGAAACTGTCAGTGACTTAAAACATATGATTTACTGTGCTGACACTTCTTTCACCACCTATTTGCCCTTGCAAATATTTTGTCAGTGAGATCTTGCTGCTGGAAAACGTGCCCTGGGCCTACAGACAATTTGCCCAACAGTTGTGTATTTTCATCTTGGTGAAGAAGAATACTTGGCATGTTGGGTGTGGAATGCAATCCCAAGGCAGGAAAGGATGAAGGGTTTAGAAAAAGGCTAACCACTGTATATTTTTATGAAGCCTCCCACTTCTGTAATATCCAAGAGCCTCACAAACTTCAGGATTTTTATTTTTGAGGCATTCCTTTGTGGTAAAAAGAATTTCTTTATCTCAGTGGTGAGCTGAATGTAAGGAGGGGCAGATCCAGCTCCACAGAGCTTGTGTGGTTGCTGTGTGGCAATGTCACATGGTAACATTGCTGGTACCTTGCTGCAAAATAAGCCAGTTAGGAGAATCCCATGATTGTTTAGGAAAAGACTTCTGAGATTATTGAGTTCAGCCATAAACCTGATGCCACTAAACCATGTCCCCAAGTACCACATTGGCGCATCTTTTAAGTGCTTCCAGGCATGGTGACTTAGCCACTTGACCTACCAGGGAAGAATTTTTCCCAATATCCAATCTAAACCTCCGCTGGTGCAACTTTAGGCCATTTCTTCTTGTCCTATTTATTGTTACCTGGGAGAAGAGACCCAATTCCCACCTTTCTAAAACCTCCTTTCAGGAAACTTCGGAGAGATAAGGTCTCCTCTGAGCCTCTCTCTAGATCTTGGCAGCAGGAAAGTGAGGAAAGGCTGCTTGGAATGCTGAAGAGGTAACCAGAAAAGTGTGAGTTTGTGGCCTGATGTAGGGATGTGTCTTTTTCTTAGTCAGCTGCCTTGGCCTGAGCAGTGTTACTCAGAATAAGATTTGTGGTTCACTGCTAGTGCTGTTGGCATTTCTCCTTCACACACCTTCTTCACCTCCTTCATCACAGCTTCTGGAGGCTGGGACATATATTTTTGGTCCCAATAGCAGATGTTTGAACTTTCACCTTTTATTTTTTTCCCCTGGGACACCTGTTTCTCAAGACCCTGTTTGTCCAGGGCATGTGATAAAGAGGCAGGGGATGAGAAAGAAAGCCTTTCAGCCATCAGTAGATGAGCCTCTTTTTGTCTGTGAAAGAAAAACCTTTTGTTCATTGTTCTTCAAATACGAGTATGGCCACAGGATATCAGTGAAGAAATTATTAAAACTTCCAGCCTAAAACTAACCCCTAAATTTTATAACCTAGAACTGGAGCCTAGTCAGCAAGACATAACTTAACACTGTGATATAATTGCTGTGAAATATAGTTTTTTTAATCAATGGGATAGCAAGATACCGATAAATTATGTTCTGACTGGCAGTGTTACAATCCTGCTGCTCCATGATGAGCTGCTCCATGAGCACATTTTAAAAAATGTAAATGCCTGTCTGATAAGGAGTCCCGAATATGGAAAGTCTTACTTAAAAGCAAGTCAACACAGTAGAGAACAGAAGAAATTTGTGTGTAAGAGAAGCAGCAGCATTCTTGTTCTGATGGGATGTATCCAATTAGGGAAACAAAGTAGCAGAGATGTGATGTCTCTGACTTTGGAGCAGGATCTGTCATGATGCCAGGGTCTGTCCTTGCCCAGCTGGTCATAGGCTAAGGTCCAAACATGCTGAGAGCCAATGTGAAACATAAATCACGTGGAGGTGTCTGAGACAGCTGTTCTTCTAAATGTTGTGAGAGTTAGCATGATAATCCACACATGGAGATCTTGGTATCCAGGGCTTATAAGTAGTTGGAGTAATACTGTGAATATTTTACTCTGTGCTGTCTACTGAAAGCAGGGAGCACTGCTCGTTTTTGCCGTAGTTAAACTACACTGCTTGTATGGAAAGAGGGGATTATTGTGCACACAAAGAAGAAAATGAATGCTGTTTGTGTCTTCAAATTCCATGGTAGTAAAGAGTCAACCTCCGTATTTTAATTAGATAACCAGTACATGGAAGTAGCACTGAAGACATTCTCCTCCTCTCTTGGCAGGCAACCTTGGTTTTATGGCTGGGGCTTTAATCTTCCACGAGGCCAAGCACTATTAGAGAAATGGAACCTTATTCCAGATGGAATAGATATTCTTATAACACATGGACCACCTCTCGGTAAGAAAATAATAGTATCTTAGCTATATATTTCAGATGATTATATGGTAACTGATGGCTCTGCTTAGGAAAAGAGTGCAATCCTGACTTACAAAAGTCAAAAGCAACATGCATACTGACTTCAGCAGCACCAGAACTTCAGCTCAGGATTACCTGTGACATCTCTGCTCAATGGCAGCGAATTAGATAATGGCTTTAAAAATAAAATGTTAACACATAAAGCCATAATGAGCTTTACAAATATGCAGAGTCTAGTTTTCCTATGCACATCTCTAATCTGCCACTGGTGAAATTACTAGATTGAGAGCATGGAGCCTGTTTGAAGAGAAATGCAGGATTAGGATTTTTTTTTTTATCACTTTCTCTCTGACTTGCTACTGCATTCTCCCACCAACAAGTACCCAGAATCTCTTTTTTCCCTCATCATGCTGACTTGGTGCACCTTCTGCCTCACAAATCCAGATGCTCCCCATTTGCCTGTTCTTTGGACAGGATGGTTGAATTGCTTGTCTGTAATACAATTTGGCAACATGAACAGATCAAAAACAAATAGTTGTGCATTTTCTGTTATTATTAGTATAGATTATATAAAAGCTATGTATCTAAAAGAGATTTATTGTATTCCTAGAAAATTTTGACATTACCTTTGCTACAGAAATAATACAATCACACAAACTTGTCCAGATTCAGTAAAGGCTTAAGGCTTTTAAGCTTTTTTAAAACATATTTAACATATAACAGTCTATATTTAATGTGACTGTGTGTTTGACTCTTACTAATTTAATAAATGGACATGAACAAGAAGCATGTACTTCTTGTGTTCTGATGAGCCTTACTGTGTTTTGTGTGAAAAGAAGGCAGTTAGTTGCTTTAAACCTTTAGATTCCCCAATTTCCTGAAGCTAAAACCTTCATCTTCCACCCTTTCTTCTCTTTCAGAGCTTGGAGGAGAAAGTATCTCAAGGGTTTGTGTTTTGTTTTCTTTAGAAAGACATGTTTGCATTCCACTGCTCACTAATCCTGGGGGAAAGTAGTTCTTTGTGGGCAGAGTTTCTCACAGTTAGGGGTGTGTGTTTTGATTCTTCACCTAAGTGGAGGCTCATGCCATGCCATGGACTGATTTTAATATGAGCCTGCATTGTAAAAATGGATGTCAGAAAATAAGTGTTTCAGCCCCCAGATATCAGCTCCAAGCGATTGGTATGGGGGTAATCCCTGCTAGGGTCCAAGGCACAATGGTGTGTCTTTCATGTAGTTTTATTTATAAATCATATTTAAAACTTTTTCAGAAGCTTTTTCAGCACTTTGAAAACCTCTTTTAAAGTCAGATGACCAGCTGTAAAACAATCCAACCTTCAACTGACTGAAGATTCATTTGATATCTTATGTTGGAAAGTGGAGAGATTCAACCACCTTGCTGCTTTAGCCACCAGGCCTCTCCAGTAGCCTCAGGCATCAGCAGAAGGAAAAGGACTCCTAAAGAGCACTGCAGAGCTGGCACTCAACAGACAGACTTTAATAATAAATGTAATAGTAAATTTAATAATTGAAAAGTAAATTAATAATTGCAATAATTCTGAGGAAGTGCCACCCCCCTCCAGTGATTGTAATGGAGTAATGTGAATTCCCCCCATCTCCATGGCTCAGTATGTATTTGTGGGGTTTTTTTTCTTTTAATTGTAAATGTCTTCAATCATCCCCCAAGAATTTCCTCTTTTTTTTTTAGAAGTTCCTGTTTCTT
Organism: Passer montanus; assembly: GCF_014805655.1. NCBI lineage: Eukaryota > Metazoa > Chordata > Aves > Passeriformes > Passeridae > Passer > Passer montanus. Next base: position 2,313,420 of record NW_024357170.1, on the reverse strand, counting down.
TGTCTCTCTCTTATTGATGCATTAATAGATGGCTCAAGCACAGAACCCTCTGCCAGAGGGCAGGAGCTCTTGGTCTTCCTGACACCCATGGCAACAAATATATGACACTTCAAAGAACTTGGCACTCTGCTTAACTTACAGAACCACCTCATTGTGCAGCTCTGTCCACAGATCCTTTGGGAGACAGGATCCTTCTAACCCCCCCAGCCAATTATTTTAACCAGAAAGCTGATTCCTGTTGTTCTGATCTTGGAGCTCAGACCTCACTAGAGTTGTTCCTAACGACCATAAACAGCAATCAGTTGCAGCAATCTCTGCAAACTCTGGGGTTTTTTTCTCCAGCATGGCTTCCTAAATTCATCCCATCATCCATTTTCTGTGCTGCTCTCTGATTCCCTCAATTCAAGAGTGTGTATCTTCCTGAATTAAATGATACAACATTGTTACATAGATTTGAAATGGTCAGATTTAGATGCAGAAACACTACAAAGAGTTAATGAATTTTTTTTTTTCATTTAGCCATGTAACAAAAATCCAAGTAATTTTTCTCTTCTGGTTTAGAGTAGGGCTTTGGGATGAAATTAGGGCAGGCATAGATGGGAGGTTCATACAGAATGGGAACAAAAAGAGGTTAAAACAGCTATTTTGGACCATTTTATTAGGTACATGTTTATTATTATTAACAAAGATATGCAATGTATTTCATAGCTTATGAAATACAGGATTTGTGATTATGGGATCAGTGTTCATGCTCATTTCCATATCAGCATATTTTTGTTTCCTAAAGATCTCCATTTATGATTATTTTATTTCTCTTCCAAAAGTTCACATTCTTTTCTTTGTTTTTAATTTAATTTCACCTTTAAGTCTTCATTTGCTGCTGTCTGCTTGATAGTCTGTGACAAAGATTTATACTTTCCTGACAGCTGCAGAAACCTGTTTCAAGTAACCAAACATTAAAAAAACTCTAAGATGAACTCTAATTGTTAGCTAGGTGTAATCAATTATTCTTAGTCTGTGTAGTCAGGTGTACATAATAAGCTACAAACATATGGGGAGGCTTCAGAAGGGTGATAATGCATGTAAACAAAAACATGTTCAACATAAATAATGCTTAATTTAATGGAGAAGTTAATTTTATGGATTTTTGTTTGTGAAGTTTTTGAAGTGGAAATACTTTTGGCTTTATGTTCACTTCAGACATTTTGACAATTAACTGTTTCAAATCATTGGAGTAATAAAACCTATGGCTATAATATGTTTACTCTGAAAAAAAACCCCAAACATGACTTTATTCCAGAGGAATTGCTGGCCTTACTTTGACATCATAAGTACTGGTTTTTTTCTGGTGAATTTTGACCTCCCTTCAATGGCACATGTGTATTCAGCAGGAGTGAGCATTGCTCAGCCTGGCTGTAGTTCAGCAGGACTTTCTTTTTCCACTTTCCCTGACAGGTGCAAATCAGCAAACAGCACCTTCAGGTCTTTGACCATGATCAGAACTTCCTCTTTTTGGCACTTAGGATGCCTCATTCCCAGCTTTTTTTTTTTCCTGAAAATTGAACTTAGCTCTCTGAGTAGTTATGAAACAAGTGCAAGCTTTTGCCATTTTGCTAAAACCTCACGGTTTACTGAGCCCAGTTTTCAAGCACTGCCAGCTAAAGAGGTATTTCTCAATATGTGAACCTACCCTGAAGCTCTAGCAAATCTGAGAGCTTTTCCAAGAGCTTGAATACCACACTTCTGGTCTTTTAAACCAGTTGGTTGGCTTAGCCATGCTTGAGTGGACATCAAAAGTAAATGTATGAAAACCAGGTCCAGGCTCTGTACCTCTGGCTAAAAGCACAATATATTCACACTACTGCAGAAAATCCAAGAGATGCAAAGCTATGACAGGCTTGCAGGGAAAATGTCAGAACAACAAAATAAAACCAGGAAGATTTTATCTTCTAGGTTTCCAAATCTGAGCCTGATGAAAATGACTGAACAATAGAGAGAAAACAGATTGATTGGTGCAAACACTCCAATACAACATCTACCTTATACTACTACTTGGAAAGAAACATGGACTTCAGTTGGCAGTAAACTTCCCCCTGCAGTATTTTTAGACAAAGAGGCAAGTTGATGTAACATTTCTGTCTATTTTCATAAGAAATACATTTTTACACAATTTTTGTGCAAGTAAATGCAGCACTTAAATACATCTTCTGCAAAAGGCCTGAGTTTCTCTTCCTGTCTGAGATCCATCAGTTTGGGGAAGTGGGGCTTGCTGTGCCATGAAGTGGTTTAACTCAAGGATGTCACTTTTTGGGCATGTAGTGGATTCCTCACCTGAGCTCTGCTACTGTAGGATTCAATGTGGTAACAATAGAGTTATAGTATTGGCAGCAAAGGTTCCATTATGTTGGTCCCAGTGTTCAATCTAAAAAAGTAAGTCCCAGGACTGGTCTTAAATAGTTAAATGTTCTTTTAAATTCTTTAGAGGCTCCCTTTGGATTTACTGCACTTTACACTTCATTCTCTTCAGGAAGAAAAAGGGGTAAAGCATTGAGTTATCCCATTAACAACAGTGCAAAAAAATGATTTGATTGTAATTATTTTTATTCTTCGAAAAAAACTGGAAAGAGTTATCACAGTCCTTTTTATCCAGATGAGCTTTTATGGTTTTCCACCAGTATATTTCTTTCCTTTTCTGCATACAAAGGCGGACACAGTTTTTGCCATTACAGTTCTTCTGTGGCTGTTTGTAAAAAGCCATGAGACATGAAATCTCAAAAATGCACAGCTGTGTGGATTACCTGTCTTCTCTTAAAGCTTTCATTTCTTTTCCAAAGGATTTCTAGACTGGGTTCCTAAGAAAATGCAACGAGTAGGATGTGTTGAACTGCTGAACACAGTCCAGAGACGAATACAGCCAAGACTTCATGTTTTTGGACATATCCATGAAGGTCAGAGCACATTTCTTTTTATATATGTATGTTTTTAGAAATGGCAAACAGAGAAGTCTTAACCAGCGTGTTCAAATTTGAATGTCTGAACTGAAGCACTTCTTGAATTCAGATACGTATTTAGCTGCATATGTAGAGGTGAGATTGGCTGATATCCACATGTCAATACTTGTACTTGAGTTTATCTTTCATTTTATACATTTATAAAACAGCATCATGTTTCTTCTTTCACAGGGTTGATTACTGTAAATTTTAAAATAAGAACACAAGTCCAGTAGTTACAAAAGTGACTAAATATTAGGATGGAGGGATTTTTTTTTCCTCAGCAGAATCTGTGCTTCACAATAATTCATGTAAGATCTCTGTGTGTCAACTTCTGTGCTTGTAAAACGGGTAGGAATGTTTTGAGGGGTTCTTCTAAGGCTTGATCTTCAAGATTGTACAATAACCGTTGTCTCTCCCCATCAGAATGTATATGAAGCTGAAGTCAAGAGGGGTATCACCACTGATTGGTGTAGAAATTCCAAGATACTTATGGATGCATTTGGTTGCTTTGACAGGGGAAACATTTTGTGCTCAGACAAAACAAGTGGTTCTATTGACTATTTGATATTTAACTGGAAAAAAAAAAAAAAGAGTTCCCTTTGTACAAGCCAAGTAAATGGTGACAGATATGCTGTGCTGAAGTCAGTGACAGCAGGAGTTCATCTCCAGGCAAAGGGAAAGGTAGATGCTGCCTGTCCTGTTCACAAAGCAAGGCAGCAAGACTTCAAGCAGTGCAGCCACCCCAGGCAGAAAGCAGTGGGCTGTGCAGGAGTGAACCATTGGCATGTACGTGTGCATTATCAGCTGATCCATCTTTGGCAGTGTTAACTTACTGGCAAGAAAATGTACTCCTCAGCTGCCAGTTTTCTGCTTCTGGGACTGCTCCAGCCTTTGCTGTAGGATCTCTGTGAGTCTCAGCAGTGCAGAGATGGAAAAACTGGAGGAGCTGGCATTCAGATACTTCTGGTTTTATGAAGAACCCTTCTTAAGATATCCCTCTCTCACTTGATGCTGGAGGTTTTCACCACAGGACATTAGAAGTGACATGGCTGATGGTGTAAAATTAATGGATAAGATATTCAGATCATTATTTTATAGCTCAAGGATTAGGTTAATTCTCCTCGTATGTCTCATCTGCAGTGACCTGTTAATGCCTGGTTAACGTCCAAAGTGCTGTTAAATCACAAAGTAAACAAATAATGCTGTTAGAGCAGTCTTTGATATTCCAACCAAGAGAGCTGGTGAATACAGTTCAAACTCATTGTAATTTCTGAAATTATAAGCCAAGAGGGTTGCAGGGGATATAAGCAAACAGCAAGCCTTGAAGCTTCAGGCAGGTAAACAAAATCACATCTGCTAAAACCAAGTCCAACTTTGGCTCTCAAGGAAAGAGAATGGCACCTCCATAGAATAGTAAATCCTGTGAATTAATGTAGTTGGCACAGTAGGTATCAAAACACAGAAACAAGGTACTCTTGTTAACTATCATAATTTAGAGAAAACAAATGGGAAACTGCAGAGCCTGTTTTTCAGTGGGATGCTAAAACTCTGCAGAGGAGAATTCCCATTGCAGGCAGCCTGTGCAAATGAAGCTGCACTTTGTAGACAGAAAGCATGATTTGAACAGATGAGTTCTTCCTTGGAGTGAGCATAGCTACATCTGCAGCAGTCATTTACTGAACATCTGGGAGGAAGAGGTACTTATAAGAGATGTTTATTCCCTATTCCCTCTCTGCACTACCATGTCTGCCAAAAAATCCCTCTGCACATGGGCTTGCTGCTGATGCACCCATGGAAGGGACAAGCAGCATGGCAGGAGCTCTGGCTAAAAATCTGTTTTTTCCAGTATAGCCAGTACTCTGCTGAGGCCATGTCCAAGGAAACTCTGCTGGCAGTGGGACAGGAGTGAAAGCTGCAGCATTAGGAATCTTGCTGCAAAAGGAAGTGTCTGGTCTCTTCAAATGTGTAGCCAAGGAGACAGAAAGTCCTAGCCGCGGTGCTGACTGTCCTCCGTGCATTTTATGTTTTCCTCTGAACAGTCGTTCTGTGGCAAACAGAAAGGGATTTAAAGAAATTCCTGTGACAGGAACCTGACAAAGTTTTCTTCCCTCCCTGGGCCCTAATTATAGTGTAGTCTTTCCGTGGAAGGTGCAGGAGGCCCCGCATTATTCAAGGTGTTTTAAGGAACCAAAAAGAAAGGAATTTGGCTACTGTTTCTTTGTTTGCAAATTATGCAATTTTCAGTGCTGTGAAAGTCACAAAATTGCATTCAGAGAAAGCATAGGGTTCTCAGTGCCTAGGGTTTGAATAGCTAGAACTTAGTGTGTATATAGTAATGAATACATTTCACTATTAACTTTATGAAAGGTGAGATTGAATCTTAGTACAAATGCTTTCTACCAGGTAATTTCCCCAAAATAATGTATTTCTGATGATGAATGCAGTTCTTCATATTGATCATAATATTTCAGTGAAAGTTTCCAACATTAGGCTTTCATATAGTCAAACTTATGGTTTTTTTAAGTGATTCATTAAAAGATTTTTGACAACGGAGAGTGTGTCTTCTTTTTCATAACATCAAGGCTGTCAAAGGGCTTCTTCTTCACTTTCTGAAACAGCATTTCACCGTACTTCTACAGGAAGTACAGCTGAAAATTTGGTTTTCTGCAGATTTAACTTTGGAATTGTTTGCCTTGGGTGTCTAGCCAGATATGAGACGTAGCTGAAGCTTTTTCACCACTGGTGAGACACATAGATGTGTGTCTTCGCCTGTGGAAATGTTCTGATTTTTTAGGGTGTGAATTCACCTTGTCTGTTAGCCAATGCATTCAGTAATAAAGCCATTTTTTCTCAGCCTGGGCAGGCATTTTAGTGTCTTTCCATCAAGTTTGGTCAACAAGTTCAAAGACATAGCAAGAAGAGGTTCCTACTAGGCAAATCCTGCCCTGATGCACATGCACACGTACTTGCTTTAGTCAAGCAATGCTTTTTCTTCATTGGTTTCTTAAAGGATGTTCAACACAGGGCAGGAAAAAAAAGTGGGAAGATTAAAATTGCCCAAAGTTTGCTGCACTGATGACTGCAAGCCTAAATGATCAGAAGCATCCTTTCCAAAACTAAAAAGGTTTTAAGAGAAAAATCTCTGCAGAGAGAAGTATCTGTCTTTCTAAGGTGGTTTAGTGTGCTGGCTGCCAGAGATAATAGCCATCAGCTACTGAGGACCCATTTTGCTTTTCTTACACAATAAAAAAATTATTCTATAGGACAAAGATGGTATTGATTCAGTGAACATTTATGTTTTGCACAAAGATAATTTTTAAATTCCTTCTGAGTAATAAAAAATGTGGCCCTTATCATTGTGTGATAAAGGGAATTAAAAATGAAAGAAGATAATAAGGAATAATGAAAGTAACCAGAATTTTTCTTCCTTTTTAGGTTATGGTGTGATGGCTGATGGAACCACCACTTACGTGAATGCATCTGTGTGCACTGTGAATTACCAGCCACTTAATCCGCCTATAGTTATTGACTTACCTACTCCAAGGAACACATGATTATAATGAGGATTCAAAGTTCTACCCAACACATAAGCAACTTTATATTGCTGGCTGAGAATCCCAGTAGGGAACCATTCAACAAAAAAAGCAAAATTCTTCTTTTTTACCCTGCTAGCTGTTCACAGATAAATTTAGAGTAACAAAAGTGGACAAGGAAGAAAGACATTTTGGTGCCAGAACCAGATTAAAGACTAACATTTCACCATTAAAATGTTTGTGAACACAGAAAAATGACTGCATTCCATATACATACATACACATATATATATATATATATATATATATATATATATATATATATACACACACACACACACATATATATATATATATATATATATTTATCTCTAGTAGGGGCCTTTGTACATACCGTATACTGGACTTATTAAAAGAACAATGTCTTTCAAAGAAGTGTTTCTTTAAGAAAGTTTGCAGTTTAAACGTAAGTGTTTAGACTAGGATTTCCTCATTTCAGATGTTTTTCAGTGAGCTTTTGGTAAATAAAAATGATGGTAAAGATGTTTTCCCATAATCAACATGGCAAATATAAAAGATGGTGCACAAATGACCAGTCACATGAGGAAAGCTATTTCTCCAAGTCCTCCAGGTCTAAGTCTTTGCATCTATTCAAAACCAATGCAATACAGGCCCTAATTCACTGTACTGAAATGAAGTTTTACTACATCTGGCATTATAGATGTCAAGGGAAATGGTGCACATTGCCAGCATGCTGTAAACAGCTCAACATTTAAGAAGGGAGACTGTGTAAAATGCAGTATAAACTCAGGAATTTGTAAGCTGGCCTCACCTGTTTAAAAAAAAAAAAAAGATGACATTTCCCTTTTAAGGAAAAAAAAGAAGAAAAAAAGAAGAAAAAATATAACTGTGTTTTCATATGGTAAAATGAGATGTTATTGTATTTAAGGAAAAAAGAAAGAAAAAGAACCTGCAAAGAGCCCACCCAATGATTAGTAATGGTATTTTAAATAAAACCTACTGGGACCATTGGTTTAAAAACTGCTAATGGGACATGCAGCCAATTATGAGATTACTGGTTTGAATTTGGCCCTGGGCAAGAGTGGTTAAATGTCATTGTGATAATTTTGTCCTTGGGAAACATGGATGTCAAGGGGAAGGTATCAACCCAAGGTGTAGTTCAAGCACTCCCTTTTGGGTGGCTGTGGGTACACACCAAAGTGTGCAGAGCAGAGGTCACCTCAGGGGACCTGGTACTGCTGTTTGCCCACTCATGGACACTGCTGAGAGAGGCTCAGCACAAACCCAGTAGAAACCCACCTGTTGTGTTGCTTTTGGGAGCAGGCAAAGCAGGGGATGTGTCAGGAGCTGGCTGGGATGGTCCACAGCCACAGTACTGCCCGTGCAGCTCTCCTGCAGTGCTAGCAGAGGTATTGAAGCTGCTGGGATTTCAGTCCTGTCCTAGGTAGAAGCTTAAGAATTGATTACAAAGCCACTAAAAAAAACCCAGGGCTTCAGACATGTCCTGCAAGAAAATGTATTTCTGCCTTGAACTAACAAACATGTCCTTTTGACTTGATGGAGATAATTTAACTGCTGTATTCTGAATGTGGGCAGAACTTGGGGCTGACAGCATCTAGGCATTATCTTGTTCACAGACATTGGGCACAACACAGCACTGCCAGTTCAGAGCTGGTTGCAGATCTGTGCATAGCCCACACCTGCACACATGCATTGGAGAATTGTGTGTGTTACATGGATGTAAATGTGAGTTTTACGTAGCAGCTGCATGTACATTATACAAATAATTTACAATACCTGTGTTGCCAAATCAGGCCATGTGAGCCTCAACTCTGGGCAAGGTGAGCACAAACTCTGCTTTTCACTGGCTTCCCACGTGCAGCAGCTCTTCCAGGTGCTGCCTGGAGCCGAGATATTCAGGCCCAGTAACTGATTCATGCTGTGGACCCACAAGAAACCACTAGACCCCCAGAAAACATGACAAGTCACAGGTCTGTAATTTCTGGTAATCTGTTGGGTGACTGTGTGTCTAAAGTAATGTGCTGGTTTTTTTTTAACTGAAAATGAAATCCAAAACAATAGGTGACATCTGAAACTGGTTTTTGGGGGAGTGGTTCACAAGTGCATGAGCAGTCTGCCATTAATTCAGATGGGGCCACTTTTGTCAGAACTACTGGTGTAGAAATTTCAGGATCAGCTTATAAATCAGTAAGAACTGAAAATCATAGCTGAATATGAACTCCTGTCATCATTGGGAAGATGAACAATAGCATGTAGTTAGAATAAAAGTGGGTTATCTAGTCACAACTCAAGTGGTCTACAAAAAATGTGGCAGGAAATTGGCTGTATGTTAAAGTCTGAAATGTTTACATTTGCTCATGGCACTTAAATGTTAAAGTGAAGGGAAGAGGTCCTTTTATTAGCCTCAGCAAAATTTCTATGTCAACCATAAAATATTCTCTTAAAAATAATTTTTCCTAAGGTATCTTCCAAATACTGTGTATTTTTATGTGGAAAGGATATTAAAGCAACTGTTACTTCAAAATATCATTTAAAGTCCTTGAGGTATGAAAGCTTAAAGATTATTTAATCATTTTGGCATAACTTGAGTGTTGTAATTTTTGGTCAAGCATGTTAGATGAATAAAGTCTTAAAAAAAACAAAACAACACACAACAAAAAATAAGGTCTCTTAATGTGCAGCTCATGTGATCAGCTCCATGTTGGAATGCCTGCCATATTCTCCAGGTGTAGGAGCCAGGCTGTGGGACATTAAAGTTTTTATGGAGGGGGGTCAGCAGAGGGTGCCCTGCTCTGCCCCCCAGCTTCCAGCCACCACATCTCCTGCAGAGGGTAACAAGCCTGAGGTTTGGGTTGCAGAGAGATGGGAAAACAGCAACCGCTGCCTGTAATGGATGTATTTTGGTGGGACAGTGTGCCAGGTGTGCCTGAGAGGCAGAGAAAAGCTACCATGAGAGTGCTGCAGCACAGCTCTGGAGAGGTCAAGAACTGGGATGCCATCCTTTGGGAATGGGCAGCAGTTGGGGGATGAGTTCCTCATCTGATTTGGGTGTCAGGACACATTTTCACAGAGAGGGAGTTTAAGGCCAGGTGAATATTTTTATTTTATTTGTGGGCACAGAAAGACCTGAGTTCCTGATCTACCTCAGATAAGGGAGGCCCTGAAAAGGAAGATTTCCACAAATCCAGCTGTGCAGTTGTCAGCTCTATTTAAATTTGGGATGACCTCTCAAGTAATTTCCTGACACAGCAGGTGGGAAGGTGCTCTGGTCTGGTCTGGTGCAGGAGGGAGCCAAAGGAGGTAAGAAGTGGTTTGTCTTTCCAGTCACTGACTGCTGCCTACAGTCAATACAAATACTTTAGAGGAAGGAGGAATGATCATCCCTTAGAAGGCAATTTTTGTAATAATCTGCCCATGGGGACCTTTGCCCCCATCCCATTTATTGCTGTTTGTGTGAAAATTTCTCTCTTAAAAGCTATATTATTGCTTTCTGCTCAAGTAACTCACACAGAGCAAATATAACTGCAAATGGTCTTTCCTTTCAGGTACATTCTTGTCCCTTTCTTGCAAGTCTCTCTGCATCTGCAATTTTAGTGATATTTTGGAACAGGGACCACCATGGATGATTATGCAGAGTGCATTAGAACAACAGTATTTCTCTTATCCTTGAATGTGTGCTGCTGCTTGGGTTTATTGACTGTCCCTTTGTTCTCTTTTTATGTACAAAGTGAAAATAGGAGTACTTATACGCACCTCTTTTGTGCCATTTGTTATTTTGTATATTGGCCATTATGTTGCTTTTTACTCACTTCATCTAGAAATTAAAATTATTTCAATTCTAGCTAGACTCTATTCCTAACTTCCTTACTTTCCCGTCTTGGAAATGCTCCCCTCCTGTCTTTTTTATGTGTAATTTGGGAGTTGGTGAGAGGCAGTAGTGCCAGAAGAGGACCTCCTCTTCCTTCCTATCTGACCATTTAGACACAGTTCTCTTCTACTTTCTCTCCTGAGTTTTATCCAATATCTTCATCTTCATTTTTTAAGGAGTTTTTGGGATAATAGCATGTATTTGTAACCCCCAATGGGCAGTTCACTGTGGTGAACTGCCCATGGCCCTAGCTTGGTTTTCTCTTCAAGAGGTGAGAACTGATCTGGACTTAGCACAACTGTTACCCCTTCCTCTCTGGGAGCCTTGCCCAGGCTGTGTCTGTGGTGGGGATCTTCTTGCCCCACTCTGGCCTGTTCCCCTGGCTTTGGTGATGCCCTTGGCAATCCTCATCATCCCTGGCTGGGATAAGGAACTGTGTGACATTTGTGCAGCCTTCATCCTACTTTTGAGGTTTTTGTTTCTTAGCTGCTGCCCAAACCATGACCCTTCTTTACCCCCCATGAACAGCTCTTCCACAAAGGTCTTATCAAAACCTTCACAATTATCTACACCAGTTATATCAGTGATAGCTCTTCTGGCCAATACTTTGATGTACAAAAGCTTTCAAATAGATTAAAGGAACAGGTTTTTCTTCTGCACAAATTGGTTGGCATTGTTTCCCCCAGCCCAGTGAAGTGTATTCCCTCTCCAGAGCATGATGGACTAAAACTGAGCAGAGCAATTAACCTCACCACATGTCACTGGGTCTTGTGCTCTGTGCCCTCACCCAGGGCCATGTGGGCCTGGTTAGTGGACAGATGCTTCCTGCCGTGGAAGAGCCCATTCTCTCCCTCAGAGCTCTGGTCTTGCCTTTGCATGGCCTCAGGGACAGGGGACAGCCATAGGAAACAACAACGAAGACAGGTTGGCTGTTTCCAGAACTCTCATTACATTTATCCTGTCATTCTCTGTGTTCTGAATGGGGTGAACCACTTGATCAGGGCCAGATGGGAAAATGCTGGTTGCTATATACATGTTGCAGTGGCTTATGGTAGAATGAAGCTTCAAAATCAAAGTAAGGGAAAAGCTTTTCCCAACCACATGAGCCGCCCAACACCTAGGAAAGGCTGGGGAGAATCAAAGGTGATGTTAAAGCACCCTCCTACTAGTGCAGCCCCAAGTGCCGCTTCGCCACTGCAGTTAGAGCCTGTCTGTGGGGGCTAGGGCTAGGCCAGCACACTGACAAGTGCAAATTGGGAATACTAGAAGATATCAAGATTGGTGGTACAAATCTCTCCACAGAGGCCACTGGAAGGGTGAGAAGGGGTCTCAAAGGGTGCTGTGATGCCCTCTCTCAATGAGTGCCCCCTTTCCACAGGGGAATGGATGTGTGTGTGCTGGTGGAGATGCTGCCTGTGGGGGGTGGGGCTGAAGCTGATGGAGGGGACTAGGGGACTCCATCTGTACCTCTGCAGGGCACAGAGCCAGGTGGCCACGGTATTGTGTGCTGTGAACTTCAGAGAGAGGCTTGTCCCTGCAGGGTTTCTCTTTCAGCCTGGTGGTGCTGCTGCTGTGCTGAAACACAAGGAACAGGAAGCAGCAAGGTCAGGTCCTGCATGGCCCTGCTCCTCTGGCATGCAGAGGAAGCCTTTGTGCAGACAGAGATACTGTCCTCTGTGCTCTGTAGTAACCCACAGTGCCAAATTTCAGGGTCTCCTGGCAACTTTACCTCCCACCATGATGACCTGGGCCAAATTTTCTAGAAATAAGAAAATGATACAGGATAAAGCAGTTTAATACAGGTAATTAAACCTGTATTTCTATTTCTTTCTAGTATTTTCTAACGCTGTTGCATGGCACAGCCATTCTGGTTGTGACTGTTATGTGCTATTTTAAAATGCTGTTTCACTGTGTCTGCTGCTCATTATGTTGCCTTTGTCACCAGCTCCTGTGCTTCCCATGGTCACTCCTGGTGGTCCCTGCCATTTCACAGCACTCATATTGGGGCTCCATGAGAAGCATCTCACCATGGACACCCCCACTCTGGATATCTCTTTGGAGCTTCCCAAGAGTGAGGGTCACCCATCCTGGCTGTGTTTTTGAGTCCACAGATGAAACTCAACACCTTCCCCAGCAGCATTAGCTCCAAAGACCTGCAACAGTCCAGGCGTGGTGTAGGAAAAGGAGACAGGTCCTTGTGCTTGAGATGAGCCTGGGGACAACTCCTGCCATTCAACCCAAGCCTCTCCAGGTGAGCCAGTAGCTGCATATGGGGTAGGTTCCCTCCACTGGCAAGGAAGAGCCCTGTCCTGGGGGGAATGAATACCAACACCAGACAGAGCAAGGGCAGAGCAGGACAGCAAGGTGAAGCATGGCAGGGTAGGTTAAGCCTCCAGGGAAAATGGCCCAGCAAAATCCACAGCATCGGAGTTTGTTCCATCAGTTGTGAAATGATACAAACATCTGGCTCCTCAATAACCTTGTAGCCTGGCCATGGTGCTTCCCACCCCTCATTCACACACCAGGGGATGCAGCACCTCTGCCCTTGCTTGCAGTGACACAGATCCTCTGTAGTGACATACATGGGAAAGGGAAAGCTGCCGTGGAGCCACCAAGGAGTCATGAGAAAGAACTGCTTCCAACCTGCTTCCCCATAACCTCAGCCTGTGCTCTCTGGATGCCCATCTCTGAACAGCGATGGTTCACCCTCGTGCCTTCAAAAGCACCTTCTTTCCCCACCTGTTCCAGCAGTGTAAACATAATTATCTTTATTGCTTATTCAGAAAGAAAGAAAAACTCTGAAGTGTTACCTATCCTGTTTGTTTCTGCAGAAACAAAGGGTTTAACAATAATTAATCGTGTATTAACATGGGGTCAAGAGACTTGTCAAAACTGCAGCTCTCGAGTGGTAAACAGAGCTCATGCAATTAGCAGTCCCCACTCTGAAAACGCTTGGATTGATTCATTGTTCTTTCTAACACCTAAGAAAGTCAGGGAAGTAATAAATCATGAAAATATAGACAAGGCACTCAGCAAATTATGATGAAGACACTTCATCAGCTGCCTGCAGCTCTGCATCAGTGTTTGCACTGGAGTCAACACTGAACTGGTTGCACACAGCTGGAGCCACCAGGCACTCACAAACACTGCAACAAACTCCAAAATTTTGTGCCCTCTTCTGAGTTAAAAGTAAGGGATTTCTTAACTGCTTTTAATCCAACTGCTACCAAGCTTATGCCATCCCTTAAAATAAAAGTACAAGAGCTTTTAGTGCCCAGATTTTAATTAGAATAGTAGGACTTCCTCTGCCATCTACAAGGCTATGTGGATGGAGGGGGAAAGGGTGCAGCTGCATTTGCTGGTCAGGACAGGTTCCTTCCATCTCTCCATGAACTCAGGATGCCACAGTGCAAGACACCTGTCTCTTCTGGATCCTGGACATGCTTTGTTAAAGCAGCCCCTTTTAACTTGGAAAAAAAAAAAACAAAAAAAAAAACAAAACCAAAACTTTAAAAATCAATATTTGCTAAAAGAATAAAGGAAAAAAGGACAACACTGGCAGAAAAAGAACAGTTCCTCCAAACTTTGAAGCTGGTGTTATCTATTAGAAACAACAAAAGGAACTCAAAGCTGGGAGATTGAAAGCAACAAAATGTATGAAAGCAAATTACTTGAATGGGGCTCTCAGAAGTGATGTTTCGTGCTTCCTATTGGCTTTGTTTCTGTTTCTGAGTGAAAAAGGAGAGCCTACTTTAAAGAACAGCCCTGTCTCAGTAGTCTCTGCTTGGCATTATTAACAGTGGTTATGTTCTGCAGTTGTGATGTTGGTCTAAAAAGCACCAAGATCTCCCAGCCCACAGGTAGAGTTGAAATAGGAAGGTGGTATGTGTTTGGTTTTTTTTTTCTTTTTTTAAATAAAGATAAAATAAAGACTTTTATTCTTTAAAAGGTCTATGTAGTTGTAAGAGGCAGTTACTTTCTCCTGACTCCTTGATGATTTCAGAGGCCTTTCCTTTCCTGTGTACATGACTTCGGAGAACTGCAAAGCTGTTCCCACTAGAAAAGGGTGCTGATACCAGTGGAGTGGCCCTGTCAGAAGCCTGGGGTCCATTGAATCTGAAGAGCAGCTGTGAGGAGCAAAATGACCCAAGTCTTTTTTCCAAGTTGCTCAGGTCAGAGCGCCTTTGGAAATACCAAGTCCAACCTCTTGCTTTAAGCAGTGGCAGCTGCTCAGGGCTGCTGCAGCTGAGCTTTGAGGATCTGCAAAGGTGCAAAGCTCATCACCCCTCTGGGCATCCGTGCTGGTGTTGGATCCCACTCATGGTGTAAAATGCTCTGCCTGTGGAATGGAAAGCTCAAGCCCTGCATTCCCCAGGGGAAGCCACTTGCCCTGCTCCCCAACCCATGTGGCTACACAGTGGCATCCTTCAGGCTGATGTCCAGAGTGGTGGCCAATTCCAGGCAGCCACCACATCCCTCTCGTTGCTCCAGCCACACCAAATCTTAATGTACATGGAGAGCCACAGCAAAACCCTGGGGTCTGCCAGTTCTATTTCTACTGCTCTGACGTCTTCGGTGCAATAGTTTGATTTGCTTTGGTTGTTTCAGGAGAGCAAAAAGAAAACCCACTCTGAAGAAGCAGGTGCTGGTCTTGGTCCCTCTCAATTCAGCAGAAGAATGAGCACTGAGCTCAGAAAAATGAGCATCTAAATGAGTCAAAGGCATCTTTATATGACCTCACCATAAAGTTTATGAGACTTTTCAAGATATTTTCAAGAGAAACCATGTTCATCTTTGCTCTGTGCTCTTTTCTGGCTGAGCTGAAGAAGCCAAGACTGACACTCATTGTGCTGGACCTTCACTTTCCTGGGCTTCTTGAGATCAGCCTCCTTTCTGTGGGAAAGGTTTGGCTGGGATATGAGACTTCAAATGCAGGAACTGGAGCTATGGCGAGCAAAAAGATCCATTCATTGGGGAAGGATTTTGCTTTAGAAGTTGTTCAGTTAAGGATTGATAAGTAAATAGGGTGCACAACCTTCTTACTATTTCCCCACATCTGAGAAATTTTGTGTACTGGAACAGTGAAAGGCAGAGAGCATTCCCTCACTGGGTACCTGGAAGAAGCAGGGAATGACAAAACTAGGGAGGAAGATCAGCTCCTCTTGCTTGGGGAAGAGGAGGGAAAATATCCTACAAAGGACAGGCTGGCAGCAAAATGATAAGCTGACAGTGGAACCACAGCACAAGGGACAATAACTCCTGAAAACAGAAGGCATTGCTGCACTGATTCATGATCTAACTGTATAAAATTTACACTCTGAATGGGACTGAGGGAGAGGATGTCTGCTTGCAGGAAAATGAAGGAAATCAGAAGATGAAGGGACCTGACAGTAAAAAGGCTGCTTAACTGGGAGGTATAAGTTAAATAATTTTTGCTTTTTAGAGCAACAGAAAAACTGCATGGTTTGGAAGAGCTCTACTTCTGCAGAAGACAGGGCTGTCTGGAGATGCAAGAGGAGGTTTCAACTAACAGAAATGTCTGAGAAGAAGGGACCACCAAACCCTCAAACTGTTCAAACTTTCGGTGTTGGCAACATATAATAGAGACAGACTACGCTGTGCAGAAATTCCTAAATTGATTATGTATCAAGATTAAAAGCCCAGGTAATAAATGCAAGGAATAGAAATTGCCTGTTTAGAACCATGCATTAGAATTAGCTGATATTAATGAAACCTAATAGGATGACACATGACAGGAATTTTGATTAAGTTGTTTATAATCTCTTTAGAAAAGATCAACTGGGCAAAAGGGAAATGAAACTGGCTCACACTAGAAAATGTTGATGTTGGCAACTATGAAGTTAGTCAACTGGAATATTTATTCCTCCATTACACCTATGAAGCAAAGCTTGTGGTGTCCCCCCAGGTGATAGACATTTCACACCATTACATTGAATTGAATCATAGAATATCCTGGGTTGGAAGGGACTTGCAACCTAGGATCATCAAAGTCCAACTCCTGGACCTGCACAAGACAAAGACAACCCCGAGAATCCCAACATATGTATGAGAGTATTGTCCAAATGTTTCTTCAACTCTGGCAAATTTGGTGCTGTTACCACTTCCCTGAGGAGCCTGTTCTACTGCCCAGCCACCCTCTGGGGAAGAACCTTTTCCTAATATCCAGCCTAACCCTCCCCTGACACAGCTTTGTGTCATTCCCTCAGGTCCTGTTACTGGTCACCAGTCAGAGGAGATCAGCTCCTGATCCCCTTGTGAAGAAGCTGCAGACTGCAAGGAGTCTCCCCTCAGTCTCTTCTCCAGCCGAACAGACCAAGTGCCGTCAGCCACTCCAGACTCTGCCCCATCCTTCTGGCCTCCTTTGGACACTCTCCAACAACTTAATGTGTTTTGTATGAATTTTATGTTATGGCACCCAAAACTGCCCCCAAGACTGGAGGTGAGGCTGCCCCAGCCCAGAGCAGAGTGGGACAATCCCCTCCCAGGCCATGCTTGGCCTGGTGCCCCAGGACAGGGCTGTCCCTCCTGGCTGCCAGGGCACTGCTGGCCCATGTCCAGCTGGCCACAGCCTGGAACCCCCAGGTCCCTTCCTGCAGCTGCTCTGCAGTGCAGCCTCTCATTCCCAGTCTGTCCGTACAACCAGGGGTGCCCCATCCCAGGGACAGAATTCCCTGTGGAACCTCACAGGGTGGGAGCTGCCCAGCCCGGTCATTTGTCCAGGGCTCTCTGCAGGGCATCTCTGCCCTTGAAAGAGTCAACAACTCTTCCCAGTTTGGTGTCATTGGCAAAATTACTTAATATTCCTTCACATCATTAATGAGGATGTTTAAGAGCACAGGGCTGAGGATGGAGCCATGTAGGACCCCACCAGTGACTGCTGCCAGCCCAGTGTCACCCCAGGCACTGTCACCCTGTGTGCCTGATCCCTGAGGCAACTGCTCACCCATCACAGGATGTGTTTATCCAGCTGTGGGCAGGAAAGTTTGTCCAGAAAGATCCTCCTGGGAGAGGCAGTACTGAAAGCTTTACTGAGGTCCAAAAATATTACATCAACCAGCTTCCCTCAATCAACCAGGTGGGTTACCCTGTCATAAAAGGAAATTAAATTGATCTTTTATCCTTATAGAGGATATACTACTTAACCACATATCAATATTGTTTGCAGCATACCCTGCACTTGTCATGTGAGGCAGCTTGTTCTGAACGGTAAGAAGTGGAAATTTCAGTCCGCCAGAATTTCTGAAGTCCCCAGATGGCAATTTTCTGACAGAAAGGCTACTTCCAGCAGGGACATCTACATCATGTCTCATCTTGGCGGACAAGGAAAACTTGTTCACAGAATGAGGGTGCTGAAGCAGCTTGAGGTATCAGCAGCACAACTTTGGTAGCATCCACTGTGTGAACATGAAATAAGGAGATAAACTCTTTGTCTTTCAAAAGGGAAATTTCACAAAGCCAAATGTTAACACACCAGTGAGGAAGAAAAACATTTAAGCAGGAAAATAGAGATGGTATTTACAAACTGTTTAATCAAGTTTGCCAAAGAACAGTCCTAGAAAAAAGAGAGACTCAGATTAGTTTCAAAAAAACCCACCCTGGTTGGGAGGGTAAATAAAAGCACTTAGAAAAAAGATATATGAAGGGAGGTATTTGTGTTTAAAAGGAACAAGTAAAACAAATACACAAAGGGGCTATCAATGGTGTAAATCAGTAATAATAAAAATACAAAAGCAAATGGAAATGGGAGGTATTAAAATGGTGGAATTTTAAGATATCTTTGCTATTGCAGACAAAATGGCCTGTGGTGCTGGTGCGACATTGCATGAAGTTACTTCTAAGCCTAGCAGTCCTGAAAGAGCATGTTAAATGGCAATTACCAAATTTCTTGATTCAGAATTGCATCTGAGAAGGTAGGTTTTTTAAGCTGCTAATAATGAATGAATGTTCAGACACATTAGGACATGACAGAAGTCCCAGCCATCCAGAGAAGGCTGAAATTGTGCCAATGTTTTTAAACGGATAGAGAATGGCCAAAGCAAGAGGGCATTACCCAGACTTTGATCCCTGGAAAAAAAAAAAGCAGCGATGGGATTGATTGTGCAAGGCTTTAGCAATAAAGAATTAGAAGAGACTAATACAATTAAATGCTAATCAAGGTGGGTTTTAGGTAGACGGATCTCAGGCTAATTTGATACCTTTTTATGAGATTACAAGTTTGGATGAAAAATGAATTAGTGTTAAGGTAATAGACTTCGTAATAGACTTCTGTAAAGCACATGACTTGGCACCTCTGTCTGGTATTTTGAGGAAGAAAGAGAAATTATATAATTTCAACATGGCACACAATAAATGAATTAAAACCCACCAAAGGATGTAATTAAATAAGGAATCGTCTTGAAGAGGCTATATTTTTTGCAGGGTCATCCAGGTACTTGTTCCTGCCCTGACATATATTACATGCTACATCTTGATCAGAAAACCTGCCTCCCCCACCCCAAAAGGTGTCACTGAAACTTTTAAAATGAACCAAGTGTTGGACTGCAGGAAATACTGAATGGGATGTCTCTCAAAGACACCCTGGTCTAAAGTGTTTTAGAAAATGAGGTACAGCAAATCAGTTTTACATTTCAGCATGGACATGTATCAACCTGAATCCCTCATCACAAGGATATGGAGACACTTGCCTCGGGCAGAAGAACTCTAAAAAAAGAGGCCTTGGATATGTGCCTGGCTGGCATAAAGTGTGCCCAGAAGAGCAAATGCAGCAGTTGACTGGGCAAAGCTGGCAGAGGGAGGTTGCACGTTCTCTTCCTTTGGTATCCCTATGGCTGATATTTGAAAATGGCCAGTTCAGATGTCCCTGACTTCAGCATGAATTTGAGGAGCTGAAATTGACTCCAGGAAAGCCTGAGGAAATGGGGAAAGAGCCAGAAAATTTGTTCTAAGAGGTGAAAATCTTGGAAGTTCACCCTGTCTTGCTGAAACCAGAAGAGGTTTAAGTTGATTTTGCTGTGACCTTTATGTAAGTGCAGGGTGCACCAGCTGGAAGACACATAGAGGCAAATTCATATCTGAAACAAGGACACCATCTTAAAAATGTATGTATTCATATGTATGGATATGGTACTTTCTTTACAAGGAGAGTAATTAGCCACCAAAACAACCTTTGAATGATTGCACAGAATCTTTGCAACTGGCAATTTTAAAATCAAGGTTTGATGTGTATCTTCAGACAGAAAATAATTATGGGAGTCCCGTTCATTAACAATAAATAAGCAAACAATCATCCACGTGAATCCTTTCAGCTCAAGTTATTGTGATTTGGATTAGGCCCTGCCTTAGCTGTGGGAAATGCTGCAAAATGACCAGTGGCCAGGATGCTTCAGCCTCACTGGGCCGGTGCACACCCCTGCTAAGGAAAATGCTCCTTTACCTAGGCATGTCATTTCACACCCCGGCAGGCAATTAAAATGCAAATTAAAAATGTTAATTAGAGCTGTTTCAACATCTATTCTAATGCACAAGATGGGAATTCTGTACAGTGTATCAAGAAAGATGCATTGTTCCTTAGGCAAAACCCTCCCACCACTCTTGCTCTGGAGTGAGCAGAAAGAGCTGCTATTTTATTTTTTTTAACCTGTAGGGAAAAAAAATAAAAGAAAACTGAGTGCTGAGATCTGATCCTGATCTCAAATGCTGGCATAAATTTACCAAAGCCAGAGGAGTGGTTGTTAATTTAAGGAGGTCAGGATCAAGTCCTGTGAAATTACACTGAAAGGAGGTGTAAAAGGATATCTACCCCACAATGAAACATCTGTGTAAGAACTCCTTTTGCTATTTTCCTCCTGTCCTTTTTTTTTAAATGACAGCCAATTTAGATGTAGTGACCAAGACAAACTCCAGCTAACCCGAGGCACTGGAGGCCACCTTGTTTCAATGAGCATTTGAGAGGGAAGGAGGAGGCTGTGCCACAGAACTCAGTCCCCATGGCTCTGCCTGCACAGCACTACAACTCCATTTTTACACTGACAACAGCTCTGTTAATGCATGCCAGCAGGTCTCCTTGCCACATTAAATATGTAGTTTCTTATCCCATTAAGGCTCATCCCAATACACCCTGATGCTTAAGACAACTTTCTTCCCTTTCCTACTTAAAATCTACCTACATCAAAGATGAAATCTGGATGCTCCCAGAGCTGTGATAAGGTTGTTTTTACAGCTATTTGAGCAGCATGTTATACCTGCTTATTTGAAGATGATTATATTTGTATTGTTGCTAAGAATTCATGCCAAGCATAATTTTGGGGTGTTGTGAAGATATCATATTTGCATATTTTAAGTATTGATATAATACAAAATTCTCTTTATGACTCTTTTCACAGCATTATTATGCTCTTTCCACTGTATGACAGCCTTTAGCTTAGAAAAATTCAAAAAGAGAAGGAAATTATTTTTTATAAAATGGATATTTTTTAAAATCTGATGTTCATTTTCCCATGTTTGGAGCATTCCTTACTGCTCATGACCTGATGCACATCATTCTGATAAAAACAGTAATTGCACAAAGATACAAGCACTTCACATAGTAATGTCTTAGCAAACAAATGACTGCATTTGGAGGAAGTTGATTTTTTTTTTCCTGAAGCACACTCTATTTTTAGCCTTGCACAGCCCATGCCAGTTGTCCATATAGAAGATGGCCCACATGAATCTCAGGGTGGATGCACAGGGGTTTTCCCTAGCTCTTCCTGGCTGTATGACTGACCCTTGGAAAACAGGAGCAGCTGCCAAAAAAATCCCCAACTCCTCTTCTATTACAGAGCTTATCCATCCAGCAGTTTGCAATTTTAACATAAAAAATTGCCTTGGTTATCTCAAAATGCTGGTAATTCAAATTCAGTTTGTTGGGTTTTTGTTGGGGTTTATTTCTTCGAGGTTGTATAAACAGTTAGTAAGTGACATCCCTGCCTTTAAGAACTCAGTAAGAGAACCCAGTGTGATTTGATTTGTTTTTACAGCAAAAAGATTGTTCTTTAATCCCTTTGGAGTTGTTGGATTTGATACTCCTGCCAGTCAAACTAATGAAAAATCCTCTGGCAGAGTGTGTGGAAGCTCAGAGCCATCCATCCCCTTGCTGCATTGCCTGTCCTGAAGATGGTGGAAGCTTGAAAAATGCAGAGCAAGGGACAAAACTACTGCATCCCTCCAAGTAGCTGCATTCCATTCCAGAAACCAGTGCAGAGATGGAAATCTTACTTTATTTGATACAAAATTAAAGGCAGTTATCAAACAGGAAGTACAGGAGATTTGGGGAAAACAAAAAGCAAACAAAGAAAAGGCACACGCAAGCAATAATACCCAATAATCTTGAGTGGTTAATTTTTTCTCCTTGGTTATATTCACTATTGTAAAAATAATTCATGTAATATTTATATTAATCTTGGATATCAAAGTAGTAATTCATTGTTTAATTAATATGAATTATAAATTCACTATATAAACCGCATGGAGTAATAACAAAAACTATTTTTTATTAATGGAACTAATGGAATTTTTTGTAATGATCTATTGTGGGAAAATGTCCCTAAATAACGGCAGTTTCAGTTTCCTCTGGTAATCAACTATCTAAGCAGCAATTTCAGAGATGTATAGCTAGGCATAAATTTTGGGAAAAAATGTCTAGCAAGCATTTTTTAATGCTTATTTTCCAAGTTCATCCAGTTCCAAATGTATTTATTTTGTAGTAGAGTACTAATTAAAAAATCTTAGAAGCTAAAAGAGGAAGAATATAAAACACCAAACCTTAGCTTTTTACTTAAAACCTTTGCACTATTTCCTGAAAAGTTCCAAATGCAAACAAGCATTTTCCCGGAAAATAAACCCCTATGTGTTAAAATATTCTGCACTGAGAATCTTTCAGATTCCTGCAGTGGTTCATACATTCACTAGAAATATAAGAAAAAGAAGATTACATTCCTCTACCCTTCCCCATTGCTAAGACTTTCCTTGTAATAAAAATACCTATTTTTATGTGTGTTTGTACACCCACAACTTGGTCCATTTTTCCTCCCCATAATATCTGTTGACTTCTCTTTGTGTTTTACTTGGGAGAAAGAAAGATACCAAATCAGAACAGATGACAAGGGCCCTTTGGTGTTCTGATGAAAACTGATTTAGGAACTAAACAGTAAAATATTTATTTAGCAATTCTTCAGAGTGAGTGGTTAATTGTTGATATAATCCCAGGAAGCTGGCTCTGATGATCATGTTAGCCTCTAATTATTACAAGAGTTCAATGGTCAAACAATTATCTTTTCTTTTCCTTGACAATATCTAAGTTCCTCACAAGGTATTCAAAGAGGATTTCTTTCTAGAACTGGTAATCTAACCAGAGTTTTTTGTTTGCAATTCAAATATATATATTTCAATAGACTGTGGTGGGTACATCCCTACTCTGTTCCCCTCCCTTCCCCATCCTTGGACATGCTCTGTGATCTCAGAAGATCCTGATAAGCCTTGACCAAACTGGTGAATGATGCCTTGAGGAAACCAGTGAAGCTATGAGGCATTCAGTGATTGTACCAGGAGTTCCTACATGGCAGAGGCTGGACCATTAGCTGCCCAGCCAAAGTGGGAAACAAAGGATAAGCAATTTTTTTTTTTTTAACCTGAATTATGTCCTGAGCAAAACAGCCCCACTGGGAATTATATCCTGAATGAAATGTTACAGTCGATGCTGCACTTTGGACAGCAGAAGGGCACTAGTTACCAGCTTGGGTTACTGCCAGGATGGAAACTTAGTGGTGACCAAAATCATCATCTGGAGACCCTATAAACACCATTCAGTCCTGAGTGAGGCCCTCTGAGCTCTCCTGGATTGCAGTGGCTGTGCCAGCACCTCCCTCTGAGTGGGACCCTTGGTGGGGCTCCAAACCCCCAAGCTTGTGATGTACAAAGGATTGTTACTGACAGCAAGAATATCCCCCAGCCCACACCCCCACAGGTCTTGAGGTGCAACCCTTCCCTCTTGGGAATCCCCAAATCCCCAGGGGATTTGATGGGAGTATTTCACTGATCCCATGGGGAATTTTGGGTAGGTGCCTTTGCACACACAGGTTTTACCTGTGTGTGTGTGGTAACTGATTCTGGTATGAATGTCACTGCCTCAAATCCATACCTAAGGCACTGTTACAATTCTTGTGAATCCTACTGAATTGCTTTGCAAATGTTGAAGTCATTAAATGCTGCTAAACCCTTTTATAGCCTTATCTTTGCATCCATATCCTTTGCACCCTGACACTCTGTTGCATTCCCAGATTCCTTGTAATTAATTCCAAATTGCTTCCAATTTGATCTTCCTATGGATGTTTTAATCTGTACAGCAAGTGGACCTTGCCACCAAGTTTTGTAAAATCACATTTCCATAAATTCATATTAAACCCTGCTTTTCCAATATCTTTGATGATGTCTTAAAGCAGCCAAACCAACCATTTGTAACATGGAGAAAGGTGTGGTATCCACACACAGCTGGCATTTCAGTGCTTGGTCCATATAAACATACTTAAGAATACACATATGGCACTGCAAGCAGGGGAAAAAGATGCACTGAGAAATAGGATCCTTTTTTTTTAATAATGAAGGCAAATGTATTAGAAGTAATACAATTGGAAAATGGCAAATGAGAAAATTCAATAGTATGTTTTGTAAACCTTTTTTAGCGAAGTTAAGAGTGTGTCAATAATAAAATGCATAAAATTTAAAAATAATTTCCTTAAATGAATTGCTTTTGGAAATGTCTTAGAAAGCATTATTTTGACAATGTTAATTGTTGTATTTTTCTTTTTTGATAAATGGATTATGCAAAATTGATTCCCTCACTGTGTAGATTTAATCCACAATACAGGACCACTGTCAGAATTTAAAACTATTTTGAGTTTTCTTATGAATAGATACAAAAAACCCGTACTCAATTAATTTATTAGTTTGAAATTATAAATCAGTCACTGTCTTTATCTAGAGTTTCTTGCATTTGGCCAAATCCTACTGTACAAATGCCCAGACAAAATAATTATAGGATATTTTTGAAGTTCTATCATAGTATTCTAAAATATTGGGTGACTTTCCTTCTGTTATGTCAGTGTTTTACTCATGAAGAACCTACAAAACACAGAGACAACTTAAAAACTTATTCCAGTGCTTTGAGTGAGAAAGAAGTAAAACCATTAATTTACTTCACTAAAATTTCTTTATAAAATAATTTGATGATCCAGGTTCACTCTTCATTTTCCCAGACTATTAGACAATCAAACCTTCCTTTATTGTCTCTTACACTTGCCATGCTAATACTGTCTCCCTGAATGGACATAAGAACACCAGGATATGGAGGGGTTTTGTCCAATTTCGACTGGGAGTGGGCAGCACCTCTGTGCAGAGAAGCTAATTTACAAAAATGAAATGTTTAGAAGGCTTTCATTATTGTATGGATATGAGGTGATGAAAAGGTGAACTATCTTCCTCTCTATCCTCCTCGGGTGATCTGCATTCAGAGAACAGAAAAAATAATCTAATCACCCAAACTGTGCAAAGCCCCAGATACATATCACAGTGCCCGTTATGCAATTTTAATTTAAATTTTAACATTTAATTTCCATGGGAAAAATGCTCAGACTTCCTAATTGAGAACCTAACTGGAACTGGGTTCATCTGGTTCACCTCATGCTAAAACACAGGTGCATGTGCCTGACACCTTTCAGGTATTTCACCTGGTATGTCTTTCAGCATTTCAACAGTTCTAAATATTCTCAGTGCCCTCACATGAAAGAATACATTGCATTAATTTCTGAAGGTTACTTCTGGGTTTAGATACACTGAGGAATTTAAACCAGGCAAGTGGCCAGTGACCTGATGTGTCCTTGTGTACCTATGCTGGTTGTATTTAGTTTCCTGGTAAACTCAGATGACTCTGCCCCTTTCCCTGTTCAAACTCAGCATCAGAAATCACTGATTACCTCTTGCAGATAGAACAGCCATAAATACCAGTGTTAGTGCAAGAAGTTAGTAGAAAGCTAATTTCCCTGTTTCAGTAAATTAAGTTACCTAGGAGATAAAGGGATCTCTACAGCTCCAAATCACTTGATATCTGATCAAACAGCAGCTTCATACCTGTCTGGTAGGATTCTGGAATCAGAGGTTGCTTTTCGATCCTAGATCCATGAAGATTTAGTGTTGATTTTGTGACTGGGTTTTGGCTTTTGTGGGTGGTTGTTTGGATTTTTTTGTTTGTTTGGGTTTTTTTGTTGTTGTTGTTGTTTTTGTTTTTTGTTGTTGGTTTTGTTTTGTTTTGGTGTTTTGGTGGGTTTTTTTGGCTTTTTTTTTTTGTTTTTTGTTGTTGTTGGTTTTGTTTTGTTTTGGGGTTTTGGTGGGGTTTTTTGGCTTTTTTTTTTTGTTTTGTTTTTTGCCTAGCTTATGCCACATTAGAGAGCTTGACTTGAAAGCTGTTGCCATTGCTTTAATCCTTACATCTTGGAGGTGTCCTAACATGTCCAGCATTAAATGGGTTCAGGGTCCCACTCTATTTCTTTGTCTTGCAATTGAATAGCAAATATTCAGAATTATTCCTAAACAGATAGCGATTATTATTATTAGTTTATTAAAATTGTGGAATTAGTAAAGTTAAGCAAAATTCAAATGTCTCATGGATCTAGGTGAAGAATCACCGATATTCAGAATATGTGAGTGTGTATTTGCTGTTTGAGGAGATATAAGGTACCTCAATACTTGCAGAGGAGACAGAACCCTTATCTAATAGAAGATGAAATTTTTCCATCAGAAAGCTTAGACTACACAGCTCTCATTTTTAGGCTATTATGTAATAAATACAATTGGCTTTGAAATCTGCAATGTTTAACATTTCATACAACTTTATAATAGAATTTAAAAGTTTTCTTCATTGGTGTCCAGCAGTGCAGCATTTGGGACTGAATTGGCTTGAGGTCCAGGACTTTGTGGGCCAACAAAGATGGATGAAAATGACTGGCATTTGCTGACAGCATCATGAACACAACTGGGCAGAACTGTAATGCAGAATGAAAAGATGCTGGATTGTAATAATGCCTTAGTCTGTGACTGGCTGCTGAATACTTGTTTACAAATTACTGCAAGATTCTGTTTACAGAAGATTATTTTAACCTATAACATTTTGATATTCTTGGGAAGTGCAGATGGTATATTTACTTAATCACTGTCAAAGCCCTAACTTTTTATTATTTTAAACTGATTCTGAAGTCAGTGTTACTTCTGCCCAGTGTTTTCACATGTGTTACACTTGCCTTGTTTCAACTCTTTTTTCAATCATTTTTCATTCTCATCAGTGTTAATTTTTCAGAGTGAAGTTTTGCTTAAAAGTGACTGAATGCATAAGCCAACAGTGGGAGTGGTAAGGTATTTAAGAAAAAAACCCCAAACCACTCCTTCCTGTGTTAGCAGTTTTTGAACCTTTCTATGGTTCCACTGCTGGACCAAGGGGTTATTTTCTCTTGGGTCATGTTGTGACCTGTTGTTTTAACCTGGCTCAACTTGTTACATTGCTGTACCCTGAACTGCAAAATTAATTCCAAAACCTTAACCTTGGAGTGATGAGTAAGGGGCTTTTCCCAAAGGTAGCAAGCTCCAGTCCTCTGGCAGGCTCTGGATCTGATCTACCACTTATTTCTTCAAAAAATACATCTCCATCTCAGCTTCTCCCACTCTCCTGGTATTTATTGTTGCAATTGGGTGCCAGCTGTATATGTCAGTGGAGCTGTCACAAGCAAAGGAATGAGCAGGTGCACAAATAATGCAGTTTCCAGCCCAAAGTACTGAGTACCCCTGCAGACTGAATGGAGGGAGAAAGCAATTTATGGTGACTGCAACTTGGGTTATTTTCATTGCTTGGAGTCTGGATGCTTCCATGATCTGGCTGCTTATTCTCTCAGGCTTTCGAGAAAGGGAAGGAATTGTGCCTGCTACCAAAAGAAGAGGGGTTTATTTGGGCTTTTTATGATTCCTCTTGATGTGTGTCTGTGCACTTAGGTGGAAAGGACTGAGAAATCTATGAGGAAATTTAACTCAGAATATTACCTTATATAAAGGTGCTCAGACATGGATTGAGACCTTCATTATTTTTCTACGAATAGAATAAATTTTTAAAATATATGTTTGAAACAGCTGCATAGGGATTTAAATAGTACTGCTTTATCCTCTCCAGAATATTGGGATGGAATTTCACAGTATACAGTTTGTGTATAAAGGAAACCTTATGTAAGATAATGAGGTACTTTGAGGCAAAACTTAATGGCTTTACCTTACTCTCTTTACTGGTAGTGAATACTTGGTAATTCCTAATGATGCTTTCTTCATACCTTCATAGCAGTATGTTCATTCTACATCTAAAAACAGTTTGGTAATGTAATTCCTCTATAAACTGCTGCTACTAACCATATCTGAACTAATTAGGCACAGTAAGAAACAGCCTAAAAATGTAGCATGCTTGCTGAATGAGCAGATTTGGCATTTGGCACTGTTCCTACTACAGAACTCGACTGGGATGCTATTACTGACGCCTTCCTTTCTGGGCCACAAGAGCCAGATTCCTGTGTCTCTTCTGATCTCCTGCACCCTGGGGCAGCACTTTGGGCAGAGGGGAATAGCTTGTGTGTGGCTGTGGTGGCGCTGGGTCTCCTCTGCCTCTTTCATCACAGCTTGGGGAGCAGAAATGTGGGGGAGGGAGAGCTGCAAGGGCATAGTGTGACTTGACCAGTCCTGGCTGCTGGTTTTTAGAGACCACCAGCAGCAGTGCAAGGGAGAGCCTGCTCTGGGCTTTCCTTATACTGCAGTAGAGGCAAAACTTGCTGAAAGTTGAGGCCATCCTAATATGCGCCCCATGCACTTTTTATTTCTAGCTTGCTTTTTATTTTAACAAAAGCTCTTAAACCATTAGCCCTTGTGTTTTCCCAAATTTTAGGAAATGTGGCAAATTTCCCATGTGACTTGGATTCACAGAGCATGATCCCAAGCAGTTAAATGCTCCAGTTGAAGGATTTACCAAATAAATACTAAGCCATTAGTATAATGGGATTAAAAATAAAGGAAAGTCCTTGCATAAAGTGACTATAGAAACAGGTAACGAAATATCCTGTTAGGACGGCAAAAATTTATTCTCTTGTGTGTCCAACTCAGAGTACATAAGCCTTTGTAAGCCCTTTCAGAATTCTTGTTGAGCAAGTTGATTGGGACCTTATAAGCAACCACCTGGGTCACTTCTAAGTCTGATTGGCATTTGGTCTGCAAAACTCTAGGTTAAAAAAGTGTATTGTATACTCTTAGTGTATTTAAAATGACAGTATTCATTTAATGGGCCATGACCATTTCTTATTATTTTAGCTTAATCTGTAAATCATGGTAGTTTCCCCAAGCTCTGTGTTAATAAGCAACAGATACTGTGTTCACAAAGAGCACTGAAATGCCATCTCAGACCAAAAACAAACCAGTGCAAAGTCACTGAGTTATGAAATGACTGGTTTGTCACTCAGAGGGCTCAGGGGTTCTGCAGTGATCTTGTGCAGAACCACAGAAGGATTGGCTTGGGAGGATCCTGATACTCTGTGTCTTCCTTTGCTGCATCAGCAGAACCAGCGGGTAGGTAGGAGCAAAACTTCAGCCAGAACGCTACAATATATGCACACATGCTATGTTGGCTTCTAGATCCAATGTATAGTTTCATTTTTTAGTGAGATTTCCCAGTGCTGCCTGGAGGGCTTGCAGAAGCCTCACAAATGTTTCCATTGAATGAGTACTACAAGAGCATTCATCACAATCAACATTCAGGCTGGCTGGGATCTTTCCAACAGCCCCAAGTTTTTGGGACACTTAAGTTCTCTTCCTCGTGTCTCACACTGCCCAGTCTACATTTGCAAATAGTAACAAGGAGTTTTCTGTTGCTTTCTCTGAAAGTTGGATCAAATCACAAAGGACACATGCAGCTGATTGTCTGGGCTTCTCTAAGAAAGAACCTATAGTTAATGCAATAATTGAGTTCACAATGGGCCAATGTTTAGATTTACCAGCCCTGACAATTTGTTTTCATCTTTAATTTGCCCAGTCTGTTATTTCTTTTTCAGTAGCAAAACATTTCCATA
Source organism: Passer montanus (assembly GCF_014805655.1). Lineage (NCBI taxonomy): Eukaryota > Metazoa > Chordata > Aves > Passeriformes > Passeridae > Passer > Passer montanus. Next base: position 2,283,788 of record NW_024357170.1, on the reverse strand, counting down.
TAGAAGTAGTCAGAAAACTCAAGCATGTTCCAGGAAATGAAAAATTAGAAATATTTTAATTTTTTTTTGTTGCACGTTTGGTTGTGCTAAAGAACACGGGTCCAACTCTGCAAGGGGGATGTTTAATTTTTCTTCCTGGAATGATTTTTCTACTTTTCTGTGAATCCTATCACTAGACAGAGGCTAGCATGGCAGTGGAGAGGACCAAAGTGCATTTTTTATAGGATCTATAAGTACCGATGCCAAAATGAAATGAACCTACTATATTCCTAATCCTTTTACCTCTCTCAGATCACTGGTCTTCATGGCAAGTCTATCACTTAGACTCTCAGGCACTAACAGCTCTAATTTGGCATCCAGAAGCAAGTAGGAAAATCCAGCAGAATGCTTTAGGATAGGCCACCAAAAACACCTGCTGGAAAACCTCATCTGCCAGCTCTGCCTAGCTTTTTTAGATGACCACAGACAAGCTGCCTGTACATTTTTAAATGCTGCTTTTGCAGCTATTTATTCTTTTTAATTAAGGGTTGTTTTTTGGTTTTTTTTGCTCTCAGAAACCCGATTATGCTTGAATGCACAAATTTTGTGTCCTAAGGATATGAAAAAATATATCAAGAAGAAAGGGAGAGGATGCTTTTGAATAGAAAAAAATCTAGGGTCCATTTTATTTTAAAAAAATACAGTTTATCTGCTGAAGCTTGCACAAAACTGGGAGAACAAGGAAAAAAGGAAAATTGAAATTGAAATTGAACTGGGCCCTTAGTGTGCTGTTTAAACAACTAAACCTCGTGATTAGACATAGTGATTGAGATGCAGTATAGAAGAATAATGCTTCAACTCAGATGTAAATCAAATATATGCTGCACTTGCATCCTGGCTAAGTACCATTGAGGGGAATTTCTTGTGCTATGGGGTACACCTGAGTGATGCCACCATTGCAGAAGGCCATTAAAGTTCCTCAGTTATTGTTTTTGTTCCAACAAATTATTTCATCCTGGGGGGGCAGGAAATAATAATAAAAAAAAAGGAACATAGAAAATCTTCACAGCCTTTAGGATCATGTCTATTGCATGCCAAACAACATTATCTCTACAGAAGAGGTGGGCACTCTCGCTCCTGCTGGCCTGGCACCTTCTGAGCTATGTGTGGAATTGTAAGGCTGAGGCTGAGCTGATTTCCCACTGAGCAGTGCTTTATTCCATAAGTACGGAGTGAAGTGGGACTCATGATTTAAGCTACTAATCAAAGCAAAGATTATCACAGCCTGCCCTTAAATGAGCTGCTCTCAGTTCATGACTGTTTCAAGAGTTATCAGTATTGCTTTTTAGGGTCTTCATTATTGATTTTTAATATAAATCTAATTGGGAACCTCAGATTGCTTTTGATTTGATCTTTTTCAGCAGAGACTTAAACCCTAAAGGAAACTAGTCACCTCTTTGATGCGTGTGCCAAGCTGCCGTCAGACTTCAAAGGACAAAGGATACATTTTGAATTTCTTTTCAACTTTCCCCCATTGGCCTGGCTGCTACCACATTATGAATTATAAACAATTCTATTTTGTGTTGTCATTGCACTTCACACTTCACATGAGGACCTCAAAGTGTATTACAAACTTCAATTAAATATAACAATACCCCAATGAACTGGGTTAGCTACAGTTGGAAACTATTTCAACACTCAATGAAGTCTAGCCATTTGAGGGACTGCAGACAGTACAATCAAGTCAAGGGAGTTCAAGCAGAAAGAAGAAGAGTGCCTGTGGTAAAAAGGGATGTCATTAGGCGAGATATTAATCAACACCTCACTTGCAGCATGTTTACCATCCTTAGCCTTTCATTAAAAAGGTCACAGTATCAAATTCAGAAGACCAAGAAGCCAAACTTCAGAAATAAATTCTTCATCTACTACATAAGACAGACTCCAGCTGAGCCTTGATAATGGCAAACAGTAAGTGGCCATCATCCAGGAAAGGATAAAAGAAGACATTTTCTATGAAGTCACACAGACTACGACTGTCAGTAATGCTGCTGTAACAGCTCTGAGCAATGACAACAGTCAGAATGGCAGGGGTTTGGATTAGCAGTGGCAAACCCTCTACCCAGATTGGAAGGCTCTCCTGGGGCATCTTCATATAGATCTATGTAGGCATATCTTTGAGGGGCCTGTCAAAATCAAAATATCTCTGGAAATACAGTGCTTGAATCTCACTCACACAGAGGCTGGTGCTTATATAAATGAGGCTCCTCAGGCCTGCCTCTAGTTACTATTATGGATGACAGATTCTATCAAGATTTTTTTCTTCACTTGTCTGAGGTTCTTTTAAGTATAAAATAGCTCCTGTGAACTTTCACTTCTTCTTGAGTGTAAAGTAGACAAGATCTAGCCTGGAGGACTCTTCAGCTGCCTCACTGCTTCCAAAAGGGAAAGAAACAAAGAGATTTTCCACAGCTCAGGAAGGTGTTTGTTCTCCTGCCTCAGCCAGCGTCAGCCTTAAGTCCACCCTGGCATTTCTGCCTGGCGTTTGAGAGGGAGGAGCAAAGAACAGGACCATGCTGCCACTTTTGTGATGTTGAGGCTTCAGGTTCTGTTCAGCACTTGCACTTGGGAGCTCACTAAAAGTGTAGCTATTGGATAAGAGTACACAGGCTGTTTTAGGTTTTATGCTATTTTGGGGGGGGGGGGGAAGAAAAACACTTTTAGTTTGTTTTCAGTGCTTCCATCTGCAAAATTACCTCCATAGCAGTACCTGATAAAATGGCAGACTGTGCAACCACACTGCTGTAACTACAAAACAGGCCCCACTACTGCCTGGCATTTATAGTCCAAAATGTTGGAACAAGAGCTCAGAGGGTGTATCTGCAATGAGCAAAGTACCAGATGCGTGTAGTGGTTTGTAGTTGTGGACAAGTCTGAAGGTTCTGTGTCTTGTCCTTCAGTTTGCTTCCCAATGGCAATGATGCATTCATGGGCAGGAAGGTGAGAGTGATTTTAAATAAAACCTGAAATCTTTCAGTCAAGGTTCCCTCTGCTTCACCTCAGTCTTAGGGGAAGGAAAAAAACCACATTGAACCAACATTGGCAAAGATAAACAAACATATTTTTTTCATTTTAAGCTCAGGAGAAGCAGACCTTTCGGACAAACTGGCCTCTCAAGTTTCTCCTGAGATTAGCACTGGGCTAATAGTTTGTGCTACTCTCACTTCAGCAACCTTAATTTTAAGGTTCTGTGAACTATTAATGCTAATCTGGTGGAATCTTTAAACTGAAAAGTAACTGAGAGGTGGCCAGGAAGTGTCAGAAGCCCGCCCATTTCTTTGTCCAAGGAGGGCAGGACAAAATAGCTATTGGGAAAAAGGAATTTGTATTAGCTCCCATGGAAATACTTTTTATCTCAGGCTTTTTTTCCTCCATCAACTAGAAGTGAATTAATTTAAATTTAGAAAAGGAAACTTTTAAGATAGAAAATACAGATAAAGACCTAGAGAAAGGGAACTACTGTGCTTTAAATTCACATCTTCCCTATTAGTAATAGCATCTCCATGACTTTGCTTCAGAAACCCTGTGATTATTATAGCTCATAACCATACTCAGAGATGAGGAAAAAAGTAACCTTGCACAAATGCAACAACAAATGTTCATGGAATGATAGTCTGAAAACATTTTCATTTCATCCAAATTTTTTAACTGCTTGCTTACACATAGGAGTATGAAAACACATGTCTCTAGCCACAGCTAATTTACCCTGTTGTACACTTAAATTAGCAAGACAAAAATACAGTTTTCTTACTTATCCTTCAGTCAGCCACTGGAAATGTCAGTTACATGCATATGTACTCCTCTTTTTGATACTGTATTATCTTTTGAAGAGTAAATATCTTGAAACTCTTGTGCAACTGTGTTAAAACTAGCAGTCACTACTTCTGGTATGGGTGAGGGGATGGCTCTCCCTGACAGCTCTCCCAAGCAGACTTAGGCAGAATAACTTTTTGCCCTCTCTCAGTCTAGACAAGAAACATACACAGAGAATCACTAATGGATCCACTGAATAAATTATAAATCGTTGGTGTGGCATTTAGCCCGTTGAGGAGGGAAATATCCATGGAGAAGGCAGCCTCTGAGATCCCGCAGGCAGTAAAACCTGCTTCCATGAATTCTGGCTTGCACCACAAAAGAGAAAAGGGGCTATGCAAGTAGTTAAAAGGGAAAAAAATAGACTATAAGTCTGGTGACAGGCCAACAAAAGCACCAGATTCCAAGACTGACCTAAACTAAAAAAATTGGTCTAAAAAATTCGGTGATCTTACAAAGAGGGTTATTCTGCTAATGCAGAAAAAAGGGAAGTGAGTGCTAACTAGCCCCAAAAATCCCAAATGTATTCTTCTCATCTGAATAGTCTTTAGCAAACAGTGGAAACCTCTTTGATTGAAAAGGCACTTCAGTCCTGAGATGAAAGAGAGGGCAATTATGTTCCTTTCCTTTCTAAGTTCAGGTATATTAAGGGCGGTACTTTTTCATCTGGTTATCCAGAGTAGGGTTAATGCAGTGAAATGATGCAACTGAAGGCTGCAAAGGTACAGAATGTGTGAGAAGGGATAAAGTGTGTTAATGCCAGCACAGAAGACATACAATCCCCTGTTTTTCAAATCTAACACTGGTGTTTGGCTTTTAAAACCTGCCACTGGCACTTAAAACCTGCTTATTGCTGGCTAAACTCCCATTGTGCATTCTGCAGGGTGAAAATGCACACTTTGGGTAAATACAGGAGGTCATATGGCAGGCAAAAATAAATAAGACAAAAGGCAGTTGGTTGTAACAAACGGCAGAATAAAGCACTGCTAGGCTGTGATATGGACACACCTGAAAAAGCCAAAAATCTAACTGCATGCAAAACACTACATTTTGTAAAGTTAAATATCAATGAAATCTGTTCAACATTTGCATTTGACCTCCAGAATTAGTAACTTCAGGGTTTTTTTAATTAAACCAAGTTTTACTTAAAAAATAAGTCTCAGAAATGGCACAATATTGAAGAATAAGAATAATAACGATTTTAAAAAACACTATCAGAATTTTGAAGAAGAAGCTGTTTATTTTTGGGAATGAAAGCTGACTTTCCACCCACAGTGCTGTCTAAACTAAATATGTAAAATATCTTGAAAGCAAAGTTTTCGCAAACACAAGTAGCAGCCAGTTTTACTATAGCTGTGGTAAGAGGTCCTGGTAAAAACAGCAACAAGAAAAAAAAAGTCTTTTTGGTTCAAAGCTATTTCTTTACAGCATGTTAAATATTACGATTGCATTTCATACCCCCATGTTGAAGCATAGAATCTTTGCCACCTTCTTGCTCCATGCAATATAAAACACCAAAAAAGAAACAGATGGCTTTTGGTCCTGCGCTCCTGTTTCCTTGTCACATCTCACATGATCATTATAACTGTATGGAAAAGAAAATATGTTTCTTGCAGAACTGCAAGAAACCTGCTTCCTAATCAGAAAAAAACCTCCTCTATCTTGAGATACAAGTACCACTTTTCAGTATTACTGAAAAAAATCACTATTTCAGTATTATTTTAGAGAAAACATGCATGTTGGACAGGCACTACTGTTGGATTGTGAAGATAAGAAATAGCAGAAGGGGAATAACTGGACTGTGCCATAGAAATGAAGATTGCATTACACCTTCAGCCTGCCTGACATTGCTGCAACTAAAAAGCACTATACTGCTGCTTTTAATTCTTTGAAGTCTCGGGGAAAGTGTTACTTCTGTAATCTTTTAAAAAAACATATTTTATAAATGCAAGCTTTCCTAATTTATTTAATCTCAAGAACTTTTCAGGATATTGGAGTTTGCCAATATTACTGACGGGACTGCCTTGGTCTGTCTGGCCTCGGCTGCTGACCGAATAGCAGCACCTGTGGCCCTTCCTCCCCACAGACGCTGTTCAGTGCCTGTGGTCACACCTGGGCACGTGGGGACAAGTCCGGGCACGTCCCGAGCTCCAGAGCTTGCGGGCTGGAGCTTGCTGCTGAGGGGGTCACTCCTCAGGCCTTCCCGAGCTGGAGAAAGCTTTAAAGCGAGGAGAAGAAAGGAGTGGGTCCTGATGGAGAGTTTTTAATCCAGAGTTTTATTTTGGTGCCACGGTCTCTGAATCCTGCAACAATCCACTGAACTCTCCCATCAGAACTCTCCACCAGAACCACAACCATGTGCTCTGCTTGTCCTTTTACCTGGGGAGAGGGGCAGGGGAGGGAACACAGGGAGCACCAATCCAGGTGTGAGGGGAGGGGGTCTCAGGTGAGAGGGACACCTGGGTGGGCCAATGGGCCCCCAGGGGGTGGAGAGCATCCTTTGAACCTGCCAATCACTTGATGTTTCCCTTGGAATTTCTGGGTTGATAGACAATGCCAGCAGAGATCAAGGTTGGGGAAAGGAAAGGTGATTGACACCCCACCTGGGAAGGAAACTTCAGGGAGAAACCAAGGGAAACTGAGGCAAGTCATGACATCACACTGCAACATCAGGAGACCTAGAGCAATTTGATCTTAAAATGGTTGGAGAGCCAATAAAAATTTAAAAAAAAATCACTTGTTCTTGCAAACCATGGATTGAAAATTCCTATACCATGTACATTCAGAGTATATCCCCGACTCCATCATCCCTGAGCTAAAATAATCACCTTTAGCTAGAAATAACGGAGCTGGAGATGAAAATCTCAGACTCTTGACAGGGCACTGGGTTATTTAAGTGGCATTTCTGCATTTGAAACTATCCTTGGGCACAGTGTGGGTTTCTCTGTCTGACTTTCAGCTCATGGATGACAGGGAGCAACAGGAATTAACTGATTCAGGGCTGTCCAGTGCTTGCCCCAGCAGTGTTTACAGGACATATATAGTGGAATTTCCACAAGATAGAAAAGAGGCTGTTCTGCTTCTAGTGATTTTTGGCTATTCACTGCCATGTTCCCAGTTCACCCCAGCAAGCTCTGTGTGGGTGTCACTTCAGAATCCAGGGTCATGGGTTTTCTTATGGGCCACCTTCGGTAGCTCACTTGCTGTTCAAAGCGGGGCTGTATTTTTCATCTTTAGAAAGTTCCTTGCACAACCTCATGTCCTTTTCTATAAATGGCATAACTGCTGATTAGTAATAAAAGAAGGTTCTACCACCCACAGCTGCACAGAGAAGCTCCAATCCTGCAGCTCCTTCCTGCTTCTGGAAGATTTTTTTTTTGTTAAGAGGAATTCTTAATTAGTTAGTAAGTCAGTACATCAAGATAAACTAGAATTTTTCTGGACCTATCCAGAATTGTGTTGCTCTGTCACAAGTCTGACTTTTCCTTTCTGGAAAAGCTCAGAAAGCAAAGACCTTAGGAAACAGTTTACATAAGAAGGCCCTTGTAACTTCCCCTGAAATAAAATGCATTTACCTCTTTGTATGTGAGAATGACCTTGGCCAGAAGGAATCACCCTTTTGACAGCTCACACAGATTTAGAGGCTTCTGAGCTTAGCCTATGGGTCCTCCTTTAGCCTCACAGCACAAATCTTCAAGTTATTTTATATAAATGCTCTTCCCTAAAGATGTGTGGAAGCAGTAGGCTTAGTTGCCTGAGCACATATTGGGGTGGAAATATTTTTTTTTTTTCCTCATGTTCATATAACCAGTAATTCACCAGCAAGCCTGGCCGAGCTCTCAGAGTCTCAGCACTGTAGAGAAACTTGTGGTTTATCCCTGGTTTACATGTAGAGCTGTACCCTCATCTGGCAGTGATCAGACTGGCTCCATTAACCTGAGTGCTGTTTTACACCTGTTTAGTATTTGATAGCTGTTGTGCAACAGGAGCTTACAATAATAAACCCAGCTACAAGCAAAAGATGAAAACTCCATTGTGGGTCATTCTGTAATGGACCATTTTCCTTTTGACCAAATCTTTGCAACACACAGATTGATGTTTTGAGGTCACACTTGCAGGATAAGATATTCTTGGGAGTGTTTGGAATATGAAAAATATAGGATGGTTTGACAAAATGATTTGACACAATGAGTCATGCCTCTGTCTTGCCTGGGGGAAAAAACCCACATTCTTCTAAATACAATAAAAAATAACTATTGCATTAAATAACTATGAAATATTAAGTACATATTGAAGGGAGTAAAGAAATGGGAGCCACAGTGAGGCTCTTTATGTATTCCTGTTGCAATTTCACCATAGAACAGGTCAGCAAAATCAGATTCAGGTTGCCACATCTGAAAGAAGGACTGGGAGAGTAACCTGAATTTAGTTAGTAAGGTTGTGGAAAGACTGATGATGCCTTCTGAAAGCTGACCTAGAACAGAGACTAGACAGAGCTAAACAACAAAGTAGGTATTTATTAAAAGGCTTCAATAGATACACTGTGGGCAGCACAAGAGCCCAGCCAGGGCCACACCCAAGATGTGTGAACATAAGCTGCAAGATGAACCCCAAATGGTCACAAAATGGATGACCAGTCACAGGTCACAGGGTCTCACACTTTTATAAGTTTTGGTCCATTCGCATATTGTAATTAACTGTCCAACTATAGCCTAAGCTTATGAAGTCACATCCTTCTTATTTTTCTCTCTTCAGTCCACTGTTGTTTATGCTCTTGGGCCTGAAATTTGGATCATTTGTCCTTGGTCTCCAGCTAGAGAAGGAATTGTTTTGTCTACCTACTCTGTGAAGAGAGTTTACTACCCCTAATATGAAGCTCAGAACTACACACTAAAGCAGTACAGAATCTGAAAAATATAAAAGCCAAAACCTGAGACATCACTGAGGATGTCACTTCTCTGCTGCATGGGGGTTTTGAGCTCCACGGATTCAGTGTAAAGTTGCACTCCGTGCATTTCATCACTCACAGGCAAACGGGTATTGGGGAAGCACAGCCACTTTCCATCTGTGGAGCTGGTTTGTCAGCACTGTCCTCTCTGCTGATTTAGGAATAGCAGGAACTTCAGTCCTTGGACCTGCAGGTACAGTTCTCACAGTGCCAGACTTGAAGAAGGGATACAAACTTACTGTACAGGAGGAATCTCCTCGTGGATACCTGTCCAAGGAAAAGCAGGAAGAACACTATGGATGAACAGACAAGCCTGAAGTTTTGCAGGCAGGTTGGTTCGATGGCACTGGCTGAAAACAAAAGGCACACAGCTGCTGAAGAAGGCACTTGGCAGCGTGAGACAGACTACAAAGAGAACAGGAAGCTAAATATGGACAAAAATAGAGAATTTAACATGGAAACAGAAAGTTCATGATGAAGCTAAGCCAAAAGCCTGATTTGATATTGAAATATTCTGCAAATTTTTCTGCAAAGTCTTGGAATTCAATGATTTCTAAATGTCATTCATTTTAGATGAAAAGAGTTTTTAAAAAGAAAAAAAAAGCAAAAAAACCATTGCTTAATCTGTTTCCATTCATTCCTGTAATTCCCATTGTCAGCTGAAAGACACAAGTGTCAACAAACCCCTGTTAGCTCAGTTTCTGCCCTTGAACAGGCAGGAGTGATAATTTGTCACTTCTGCCTGTTATCTCAATCTGACCTGCCCTCTCTCTCCTCACTGTTGGACTTGACAGGGGAAGGTTTGTTCTGCTTCCAGCAAATCATTCAGCAGCCTCAGCTCCAAGAAGACTAAACACTAAATTGTCTGGCCTTAACTATAATTCATCCTTTCCCCATACATTCCCCTCTCCAGGCAGCTGTGCTGATCCTGGATGAACACCTTGCTATTCTAGGCCTGACCAGCATGCCCTGAATAAGTGCTTGTAGCACTTTTACTTCTTCTGCTTCCACCTCTGAAACAGCTCACAGTGGGGAAGGATATTCTGTTCTGGGGAAAGCCTGAATGCTGACTGCAGCTTTCATTAGTTCTGACAGCATTGGTCACTTGTGCCAAACCAGAAGATCTCTACTCAGGCCTTACTAATCACAAGACTGGCAGACCAGCCAAGAAAAGTGTGTGTTCATAGCTCTAGGGTTCTTACAAATATTCTTAGAGAATCCACCGGTGGTTCATGGAATCTCACCTAAGCCAGTGCCTTGTCTCCTCTCTCAGCTCCTCTGCAGTTAGCTGGCAACATCCAAGCTAAATGTCATTAACCATTATTCTTTCCTGCTGGAATATTGAGCTGCTATCACACTGCTTTTTTACAAGTTTTAAATTTCTTTAATTCTATTTTTGTACAGCACAGCCTTACAACTCTCCACTGATGTATTTCAGCGAGCATCCTGCTCGTATACAGATGCTGTAATGTCTATTCTAGAGAGTTAATCATAATGTAAAGCTCATCAACATATGTCAAAGCCATCAGAAGATCCACGTGACACATGAAACATTTAGAAATAATTTCCATAAGATTTTTTTTTCATCTTTCCTTATTCAGCTGTTTTCTAGGGGAAAAAAAAACCCCTCACAACTTAAATCTGTATGGCTTTTGGGTTTGTGAATGTTTTCATTTGTGGTTATGGGTTTTATTTATGAGGTGCCATGTGAGACAAAAGTCATCCTAGGCTCATACTTTACTAGTTCAGTAAATTTTCCATACTTTAATGATCAAGCTGCATACTTTACTTGTTACTTTTTAATATACTTCAGTGATCAAATTGTATAGCATAATGATCAGTTTTCCTAATGTGCCTGAACGAGTTGCATACCTCATTAATTTAAATACATATTTTACAGGTCAAAATTGGAGAGTGTTTGGATGAAGTGAATAATTTAACAAGCAGCCTTTTCTCACAACCTGCACAGGAGCCCAGGAATATGCGTGAACCAGGGTGGGATGAAATTGTAAAGGTGTGGGTGGGAAATGTTAGTTTGAACTCAAAATGAAAACAAAAGATTTCAGAGCACCTGGAAAGCTGAACCAGTACTGCAAACCTGGTTTGTATTTTCTTTGTCTTTTCAAAAGTGTTCCCTTATGGACTAATTTTGGATTTTAATGATGGATTTATCCATTCTACCACTACCACAGCCCAACAAGCTGTTTCAAGTTGAACACTCCGTATTTTAAAAAGCATTTCAAGCTCCAGCCCTGTCATGGACCAAGTACCTCTTAAAAGATGTGGAGGCATTTTTTTTTTTTTTTTTATTGCTTAGTTGAGGGGCAAAGTATTGAGGGACTGTTAAAAGAAACTTCATGTAAAAACACACAGTCCTGTGGGGTTTGACCCCATGGATTGTACAGCTTGATGAGTTGTGAAGGATGATTAAAACCTCCTTGGAGAAGGAGAAGACATCACAGCCAACCCTGCCCTAACAAAACCAGCTGCCTGTTCTAAAGGTGGCCTGAGAGCTTGCTGGTGGGTCAATATTACAGGACGAAAATTAATTCTCTCAATAATTATACAGGCACACTATAGTTTATACCAGTGGTCTTTCTGTTGATATGACTCAGTTGAAACCAACTGAATTTATTCCAGCATAAAAGCAAGAAAGGGGAAATGTGGCATTTGCAAAACTTTAGAAAGTATCCCACTATTTCATAGCTGAGAACCATGTAATCTGTTTGTTAAGACTGCGTTTTAATTTCAATAAGCTGAAAGCATAAATATTTTTAAGTCCCCAGCTATTTTTTAGGTAACTATTATTATGGACAAAGTAACAGTTGCACTATTATAAATATTAATGCTGAATTTACAGAGAATAAAATACATTTAAGCAACCTTATAAAAATTTTAATAAAGCTACACTTACAATAAGCACTTTGGTAAAGCTGCCTATTGTCAACTGACACACAAAGTCTCTAACCAGCTACAAATGCCTGTAAAACATTACAAACCCTTAGAAACACACTGCAAACTTTTGGAGCTGTTTATGTCAGAAGGTTTAATCTCTGTATAGCTCTGTTTAAAACAACATTGCAGTATTACCATGGCAATAGAGATGTACAGTTTGCCATTGGATGATGATGACTTTTTTTTTTTTCATTTTACTTGTGCTTCAAGCATGTACTTTCGAAAATGAAACATGGTTCCTTTCCTAGGACATAAGTTGCAAGTTAATACTCTTTTTAATACTTTTTAATACTCTTTTCTAGTAACCAACTTTCACATCCTTAGCCAGGTTCAGAAATTAGCTGTAAGGAAATATTGTTTGGACTCCTGAACTCTCAGATCTACTCATACCTGCTTCCTGCTGGAAAAGGAAGACTGTCTGTGTCATCGCAGATCCCCAGCCGGGTAATAATTAGCATTGACTCCATGATTCTCAGAAGACCGATTAATCACTTACTATACTTATTAAGAAACCCATCTCTCCTACAGACAGTCACAATACAGGTGGACCCAATTGGTCCTTCAATGTAAACACCATCACCATTGGCCAATTAAGAAACCACCCTTTGGTAAGCAAATCTCCATAACACACTCCACATGCTCACAATAACAGGTGCAGTAAGTGAAGATAAGAATTGTTTACCATTCTTTCCTCTGATCTTCTCACAGCCTTTCCCAGGACAATGTCTGGGAAAGTTGTCTGTTGGTCTCTGTGACCAGAGAGCTGCTGCTACAGAGAGGGAAGATAGAAGAAAGGATTGTGAAAATTAACAGCACAGAGATTCTTTGGTTTAAACTTTTGATAATGTTCCTCCTATTTGCAAACATGGCAAGGATGGTTGCACTGATAACAGGACCTGATTATGAACTGAGGGATCTGCTCCTGCAATCTGCACCAAGTGAGACACTCTTGGCACTGACCTCTGCACAGAGAGACAGCAAATCTAGTTTAATCTGAGTTGTTGCAAGTCTCATATTCAGAACAGCAGAAGACCCTGTCCATGACTGCAGCCAAGATTTTCTCTGTACTTGATTAATCTTTGTATTTGACCTTCCTCCTACACCTACTCTGGTATTCTAGTTTGGCACCAAGAACCTGGTGAGATTCCCATTCCACTCATTTTTCTCTATAACCCTGCCAGTCCATCAGGGATTATTTGGCATATTTGGATAGCCTGTGTCCTGCATCACCCGTGGGGGGCAATCTGGCTGCATCCATGGTGCTGCTTCCAGCTTGCTGCATGTCCAAACCAAAATCTAAGTGAGTGTACAACTTATTAGAGCAGCTTGAAAAAGAGTAAGGGCTTTGTGGAGTTAAATAGAAGTCAATAGAAATATATGTGACTTTTTGAAAATATGTGAATGTATGAATCACATGCTTACTCAGTCATTGCTAACACATCCAATCCTATCTTTTAAAGAAATGTATTATAGCTTGGTAGCTCTTCTGATGTCTGAGGTAGTTTATATTTCCCAGAACACTTTCCAGTATGCTGTGAAATACTTCCAAAAGCTGAGGTTCTTGAGAAGGTGCCTGAATTGTTTGTCTCATCATTTAAGGGAGAAATGGATAAGCACTTGCTGAAATTCCAGTGCTTACTTACTCCACTGTCATCTTTCTCCAACAGAGAAAATACCTGAGAAGCAAGAATGCAAATTATTTAAGCAAACCTAGACATCCCAAAAGAGCAGTCTTTCTTAGTAGCCATTTAGCAGTTCACATGGAAACACCTGAGATCCATATGCCTTTTAATTGCAGTTGTTTTTTACATGAAGAAACAAACATTTCTCAGAACCACATTTAACTTGAAGCGTGTTTTTATTTTAAAAAGAAGTTGCAATTGTTGAAATGAGCCTAAAATAGTGTTCAGTTCTGTGACATGTAAATATATGTATGGAAACAAACAACAACCTGCAGTAAAAGCTAAAAGGCATTATAGCAAATATCCAAACATTCCAGAAAAGGTAGTGGTTCAGACAAGAGATGAAGCAAACAAAAATATTAGAAGGCTGCCTTAAATAATTTACATTAAAATATTTTTAATTAAACTCACCTGAGCATATTCAATTTGCCTTTTGTCACTCCCACCATGACTGCTGTTGAGGTGAGTTCATTTTCTGCTCTATAAAGGACTCAATAGCCTTTCATCCTCATTAACTTCAGCTCATCTTGAAGGCTTACTTTCTTCTCATTCTCCCTTGCACAAAATTCCTAGCCTATTCCTTGTGGGAGTTTTCCAAATGTTTCCCAGGGGAAGAGTTGTAGCAGTAGAAAAGTGGAGACAGCAGTTCAAGAGAGCGGCAGAAATACCAGAGTCTGGAAAGCTGTGGGTCAGTTTGTTGTGATCATATTGTGGCAATGTGACCCCAATAAGTTTGGGAGGGAGTTTCTATGCCCATTACCCTCCCCAGGACTGTTCCTTTCTCCTCCCCTGTGCAGGCAGCAGGTCGCCCGTGGCCACACACAGCTGGTCAGGCTTTTACAACATTGCCCCAGGTCACAGGGCCAGAAAAAATCTTGGTTTTGACCAAGGCAGAAGGCAGGACCACATTGCTGGGGATACAGGGTCTGCTTTTAAAAGCATGAGCTTAAACCGGGTCTGAAACTGCAAGTGCAGATGGCACTGCACTAGAGTTCTTTGTGATGGCAGTGTTTTCTTCAAGGTTTTTTTGATTATTCTTTCCCATGCTTGATAACAATCTTGCTGTGGCAGGAAGAGCTATTTCCTGTAGAGGCTTCTGCATTTTGGTAGGCTGCAACACAATGGTCTAAGACTACTTAGCATACAGCTTTTTTTTTTTTTTTCATTCAGAGCTTTCCAAATTATAGGGAGAAGTGGTTATTTTTATTGTTCTCATTTTACAGGTGGAGAAACCAGGAACATGCTGCTTGACAGCTAATGCATCTTATCTGTCTGTGTCAGAATCAGAAGTAGCCCAGGGCATAAATGCAGATACTTGCAGAGCCCCAGGTGACAGGTGATAACTTCTGCAACCATTATAATGTGCTCACATCTGATCAGATGTCTTTATCCTCAGTTGCTACATGCTTCTTTTAAATGATAAAACCATAATGCCTGCCTGCAGTAGCACATTTTATCTAGTTATAACAAATCTCAGCTTAGAAAAATCAACAGAGCTGTTTGTGAGATGTGATATTTACAGGCTTGGGACACAATTTACAGACAACTGGAAGGGGAAAGGGTTTGGTTTTTTGTTTTTTTTTGGGGAGAGAGGAAGTTCCTGATAATTTGCTGTTTGCTTTTTCCTTTTTAAATCTTACTGTCACAAAGCCTCTAGGCTTGATTTAATATGTTCGCTTTGTGGAATTACCAGAATACAATCAATTAAGAAGCCTGAAGTTGTCAGAAGATAATATTTCTACATAGGTCAAGGTTGTTGGTAGCACTCAATAGCAGAAAATTTTGAAGCCTTTGGGGTAGTACCCAGCCAGGCAGAAAAAAACCCAAAACATTAAGTAGGATGAAACTTACCTTATACAATAAATTCTAAGATGATGTAACTGTTTCATTTATCTTTATTAGGGTTTGTTCTATACTGAGCTCTGCAAAGCTTGCAGGTGGTGCAGCCTGCTTTTGTTTCTGCTGGTATTCAGATGCTCTGCCATCCTCAATTGCGCTCAGGAAATCAAAATAAGAGAGCTTGCTGTCATGAATGCTGATTCCTAAGCTAAGGAAAAAACACAGAATGAGATATCAATGATTTTAAATCATTATTTCATGTTGTCTGAACTGATTAATTATTATGATGTATTATTTGTACTGCAGCAGCACTTAAGGATATGCTTGTGGTGTCAGTGTATAAATTGTGTTAGTTCCAGCCCAAGCTTTTTATCAGGTCTAAGATACCCATCCTATCATTTAAATTCAACCACAGTCTCAGATGCATATCCAGGCCAGTCTCCAGATGCTCAGGAGGAGACCTGCTTTAGCCTGGGCCCAAGAGCAAAACCTTCCTGTCCATCAGCAATAACTTCTTGCTTTTTAAACACAGCACACTGTTTGGATCCCCATTTACTAATGGGTTCACCATCCCAGATGTGGCTGCAGGACATGCAGTCTCCCAGCTTTGTCTGTGGAATTCTCCTTCACATCACAGTGCAAACACAATCTAACAGACTGTCTCCAGGAATAGATGTTCTTTGTGCTAAGTGCTGCTACTGGCCCTTGCCTTTCAGCTTTACAAAAACACCTGTGACTCACAGATGCTCAAGTGTTGCTTAACCCTCCTAAATGTGTTCATTCTGAGAGGAAGCAACAGAACCACAACCAGCCTCATAAACTGCTGCCAGACCTGCGCTACGATATCTAGCACCTTTCTCTAGTTGGTGTTGTGGACACAGCAATACAGATCTATACTCACAATTTCTCCACCGCATGGGAAGTAATCAAACTTTATTCCATACAATGCTTCTGCCTATGGTTATGACAAAAGGCTTAACTTCTTTCTCAACCTGCACTTCATTTAGCATGGCTTGGTAGGCCACTAGAGAATTATTTATCACATTCTTGGCCAAGCTCAGCCTCATTGTCTCAGGCACAGGCCCTGCCCTCTTTGGGGTGCCCAGTGAGATGACCAGAGGGCTGGTGCATTTGGCTAGTGCCTTGTGCTGGGAAGTGTGAGGCAAGGGTTTCTCTCCCCTTCACTTGTGGCCAGCCCAAATGTGGGAGCATATCCTGTAGCTGGGAGCCCTGCCCATGGGCCCTGCAGGCTGCACTCAGAGCTCCCAAATTTCTGTCTGTCACCTGGAACATCTGCTGGATCAGAGACACTGGAGAATTCCATGTTCTGTCACACTGGAAATGGAGTGGGATACCGAGCTGACTGTGAATAGCTCCAGGTAACAACACTGAATATATTTTTGCATCAGATATCAGCAAAGGGAATCATGAGATCTTGCATATGATTTGGGAATGGGTGTTTTTTTGTTTTTTTTTTTTTGCAGAGGACTTTGTTACCAAACTAAATTAAGTTTTATTTGCATATTTGACTATAGAAGGACTGGAATTCAGGCAAGCTTCCCTTATACCTAAAATATGTGACTATAAAAGTTATTTAGCATGAAACATTAAGACAAGATGAATAGCACTGACCACTACATGAAAAGCTATCTTCAATGTCATGTGACTTGTGGTTTCTTAATGGAAAGGCACCTGACATATTTTAAACAAGGACTCCAAACAAGCCCAGCGAGTTTGTAGAGCTCATTACCACAATGGATACAGGTGCAGGGGCTTGCTCTGCCCTTGTTTTCCCTGTATTAAGCCAGTGCAGGCAGACTGTGGAATTTCCTGCTCTTAAAAGATCACCAGAGAGTCTCCAGAATACAATTTACACCAGGCATGTTTGATACAGATCCACTGGCTGCCATGGAACTATTCCAGACTGATGTTAGAGTTACCATCTTTGGGGAGGTTTATAAAAGACTTTAATTATTTTATAGCCAATTATCAGAACTATGGGTTCTTCAAACACGTGTGTTAGGCAGACAAGTCCTATACTGCAAGGGAAAGCCTGCTCTTTTTTTTTCCAGTCTTGCACTCAGCCTTTTTGTTAGAATTATGGTCATGGCAAGTCCTAGAGAGTCAAAATTTGACAAAGGAGATGGCCCCACCACACAACCCTGGTTTTCTTGTTTAAAAATGAATTACTGTAACACACTTTTATAATCTGTTTCCACAGTAAATCACCAGGGACCAATGCCTCAGCTACCAATCACCAGAATATCCAGTTGCAAGAATGTCTAATTAATGGGGAGAGCCAGTAAAACAAAGAGGAAGCTTTATAAAACAGGCTGGAAAAGAAATTAACTATAGACCCCATATCTGCTAGTAAGGAAAAAAAAGCAAACATTCAAGAGCCCTGATTTTGCATCTTGCAGCTGCACGGCACTCCCACATACTACCCGTGTCAAGCTGGCTCCAATATTGGAGATAGTGTGTGGAAAAGGAAATAATCAACACCATTTCAGTGGAGAAATAAATTGCCAAGTGGGCATTAAAATTTTAGTAATAAAACTAAATGCATATGCTAATCTACTCTGTATTATTTAGAAAAGACTATTTTGGATCAAGAAAGGAATAATCTGCACAAAATTACAATGAATGGAGGTGTTTATCATCAAGAGGTCTTTGAGAAAGAAACAAGCAGCAGATTCCTATTAAGGTTTCAAATCATAAAAAGTTGATCACCCAATTAAAGGTGAACTGTGAAAAGACTTTATTAATTTTATTTCAAAAATGTGTCTGGTGTGGCAGGCACTGGAGAACAAAACCCAGTGCTGTCAGGCATGTGACCTTTGGGGGCTGGCTTGGTGCAGAGAACTGCAGTACCCAATGTTGGAGCAGGTCCTTTGTGTTCTTCAGCTTCTACAATAGAGATTTTTCTTTCTTATATTAATACAGAGAATGAAAAGGATGTTTTATCATGGCAGCAGCACTTGGATAATTTGAAAGCTAATGTTATCTTATAGCCTGATTTAACTGTATTTCCATTTTGAACAAGATGTTGCACATCCTTGCTCAGTTAAACTGAAATAAAATAGGTGAAACAACTTGGCAAACAAATGAACATACTTGAAGAATACTTGAAAAAAAAAAGTAAGAAGCCATTTAACTTTTTTTGCCTGCAAAATTAATTTATTATGCAAAAATATTTTTCACACATCTGCAGTTTTAAACCTGTGGGTATCTCCATTAGCTTTAACAAAGTTTTCCATTTACTGAACACTCAGTAGAAGCTTATAGGCTTTGGAGGGTGTGAACAAAGAGGTCCTAAGGAGATAATCATACAAACCTGTTAGAAAACTGCTGAAATCATTATCATCAAGATAAGGCTTGAATTCTTGTAATGTCTTGTTCAGGCCACATATTTTTACATAGCCATCTCTATTTTTATCCTTTATGAAAGGTGTTATTGAAATCTTGGAAGTAATCCCTGTATTTATCCCTGAAAGACAGCAGAAGTTTATTTTAGCTCCTTTATTAAATGGGCTAAAAGGATACAAACAAATACACAGAATAGGGGTGGAGGGGCAGGGAAAGATTTTGAGCTTTTTTATCTGGGTGTGGTAAGTTCATAACATTTATTCAAAGACTGACAAATTGTTCAGAAATAAACTTTAAATCCAATATGCCCTCCATTTAATTTGTACATGGAATTGTATAGCTTGGGCCTCTTGTTATAAAGAAATTATACCTGGGAAAAGACTTGGTTCCTCTCTCCATTCAGAACTGCAGATGCAAAACATAGTTCTCTCTTTTAAAGCCTGTCCTGATCAGAGTTACAAAATGTTTATTGTTACTACAGCCATTAAAATTACAAGGGTTTGGCACCATAACTCTCTACAATTCTTGAGGCTCCTGAAACTCTGACACAGCAAGACAACTTCAACAAAACCGGCTGGATCTGACCAACACCTGGAGCAGAACAAGGCCTGATCCATGCCCATGTGCTGGATTTCAGATCAGGACCTTCAAACCTCTCTGAGATATCACTTCTTGCACATGACTGAATTCAAGCCTCAAAGTCTTGACTTCTTCTCCCCCTTCATTTTGTCACTTACATTTCACAGACATCAGAGATTGGATCAAATTTGGAAACTCAAACAATGTGATTTTCTGCATCTTGACTCAATCAGAAGCCTCTTTGCAATTTGTTCTCAGCTGTTTTCCTCTTAGCTTTGCAGAATCCTTGGTTTTCTATTTGTTTTCAAGAAGCTGTATGTTCAGTCTAGCCTTTACAAGGACAATATATTTCCCTTGCCTAGTTTTTCTCCTAAGAATACAAACTTTTGGAGTTTGCACTTCACAAGAACAAAGAGCAATTTCCCCATAGCCGTCAGGGTCCAGGAAATACCATTGTGTAAGGAATCACCCACCTTTAAAAAGTCTGAATTATGGTAGGCCTTAGGTGGATTGTTAGCAGTTTATTTATTATGTGCTTCAGATCCATGGTACCTTTTACTGTTATGTGGACTAACTCTCTCCTTAACCAAGTTTCACTGGCAAGAAACCATTTTTTCAACATTTTTCTCAAGTTCAGCTTGAGCTTCTCAGCTTCACAGCTTGCTTGAACTGTATTTTAACAGTTTTGGCTCAGCTCACCATTGTATTCAAAACATCTGGAGACTCCTTGAATGCTCTGTAAAGTGTCTTCAATCAGTAGGTATTTCTCCAACCTTAACTTTATTAAAAGGCTGAATGGTTTTACCTAAAAAAGCCCCAAACCACTAAAAGCCACACTTTTTTTACATTCTGGAAGCTGGTGTTTCCTTTGCCTGCAGAGTGGTTTGTCTCAGCTCTGACCGTAGAGATGGATTAGCAAATATGTGACATTCCTTACAACCAGAGAGCAGAGCCAGAGCTCTGCTGACTATAGAAATATTCCATATTAGTGAGAACCAGAGCTTTGCTCTCAGTCTGTGCCTCAGTCCTGGTTTTGACAGGTGTCCTAGAAACACAGGCCACAAATTTATTTAATTTTTTTTTAAATAATACTGCCTGTAAGCCATCTTTTGAAGACTTGTGTCAATATATGTAAGGCCAGGGGTTGTATTCATTAATGCTTTTAATTTGAGTATTTGTTTCCCACATTTACAGCTCAGTAAGTCCATTTTGTGTACTAAACTAAAAGCTACTTGCACAGATTTCCTGTGTGAAATGAACTTTCATGTAACATTCCTGTGCAAAGTGGCCTCTGGACACCTTCGTTATCCTTGTGGGTGGCATTTTGAAATTTCTCGGGCTTGTATTGTTGACAATTCATCTTTTATGATATTTCTCCTCCCTTACATTTGCATATTTGTCTAATCACTTTCTCAGGCCCTCAGATGATTTTTCAGATTTCTTACTGGTTTTCTCTTTACTCAACATCTCCAGTTTAAGCAGGACAGTTTCTTCAAGTGATTGGCTCTCCCTGTGAAAACTCAAGAATGAACTTCAAGCCTATAGGAAGTCTTTGAAAGAAAACTTCTTGTCCAGTAGTCAAAAATTGCAAGGTGTTAAACACCTTGGCAGACACAAGGAAGTTTGCTTAGCTCCAGCAAAAGAATATGGATTTTTAATATTTGTAAAAAATTTACAGATATTTGTAAAAAGGTATGCAGCCCTTTCACCTGAAAACGTCTTTTACAGGACAGTCCTGAAACAGATACTTAGTCCCAAGAACAATCTTAGTCACTTCTCTTTCCATCTTGCTGTTGCTCACTAGCTCATTTTCAAACTTCCCACTATTACTCCTAAAGAATGCAGCTCCTTTTGTGAGCTTCTCTCTCACAGCCAGAGAGATGCTCCTAGCAGCACACACTATTGTGAAAATACAGCTCTGCATTCTGTGGCTCCTTGTTCTCTGACACTAAAGATTTCTCAGTGCTGATCACCTGTGTTTATGCATCCTTCTCAGCTCAATGCTTTCAAGAGGCCCAGGATATGCATATTTTAAAAAAACAAACACTATAAATTTAAACTATTCCCTTTATCTTTTTCAAATTAAGATCATTCAATTCTTTGATACAAATCCGATTCTTGCTAGACACCCTTAGTTTCAATAGTCTTTCCTCTACATGGAGAAATTCCTGGGCCATATATTTTGCAGTGTGTTTGGAGGTACAGTGACTGAGCACCACTTTTTATTTTAAAGGTTGTTTATTCTTAGTCTGCAGTCCACTTTTGAAGATTTTGCACAGCATTTCTTTGTGATATTTTGTTGTGTTGCATGTTTGTGCACCATCACATAGATCTGCCTCAGCTTTTTCAGTTGCAAGGTTCTGCAAAATAACTGTATTTCCTATAGCTGCTGCAGAATTTCTAAACACCTGAACATAATGTGAATCTATAAATTTTCATATATATCACTTTGACTATTTACAGTTTCATTTTCTGACAGACAGCATGTCCTTCTCCCCTTCTAGGGTTTCCATATTGTCCCTTACAACTGTCCTAGCTTGACTAAACAGATTTTTCTAGCATAGCTTTTTTCTTTTTTCTTTTCCTTTTTTTTTAGTCCTACTTTTCTGGGATCTTTTCTGTATCTTTGGATCTTTGATTTGATCCTTTAAAATGGAATTTCTGAAATGTCATAGCTACTTGACTGATCTGTTATTTTAAGATCGACCAAAAATTGTTCAAAGGATTCCTCCCTCTGCATTCTTATATGAAACCTGTGTCTTTCAAAAGTTCAAGTTTCCTTATGAGTGCAATATTCCTTCAACTTACTTTCTGTAACTGCATGGATTGCCCTCTCACCCTGGCTTGGTTTCATGCCATTAAAAACTTTGATAGCTCCTACTGCTGCAATATTCCAGAAAATAGTTGTGAGCTTCCTTATGATTAATTTGGGCACTGGATATAAGTTCCAAGGCATGATGTGAGACTTTTCAAGGAAACTGCAATAATGCGTGTTTGATTTAGAGGCTCTAAAAGACCCTGAAGATCTATCACTTCTTTTCTCACTTTCAAATCTCTTTTTCTGCTTAATTCCTTCCTCTCTTTCACATCCTACTGCTGATACCATGTGGCACTGGGCTTACACTCACAGCAAGCCTCATATTGGTAAGAGTGTGGAAGAGCCCTGCAGAGGGTGCCCAGCAGTCAGGGTGCACTTGCACTGCCTTCCTGCTGGCTTTGCCCTCTCCAGTCTCCATGTTCCAATCACTGACTAACCAGCTCCAACTCAGCCTCCTCGCAGACACCCGACCCTAGAGATCCAACATCTGCTAATTACATCTCTAAATTTAAACTTTTATTATGTTCAGAAGCCTGCAGACTTTCCAGCAGAGAAACAAATCTAAGATCTCCTGTCAGAGGAGGGTTTGCATTTTTAGAGCTTGCTTTAATCCCACAGCTTTACAGCAATGGGGCAATGGTGGAGGAAGATGGGGACTGCGGCCCAGCAGGAGACCCAGAGAGACACACAAAGGAAGCAGGACAGCAGCTGCAAAGCCAAACAACTGACCACGCTAAGGACAATTTGTGATTTCAGCCAGACACTGATCTCTGCCAGATGCAAAGTCTGTTCAGCACAGCCCCTTCCATCTTGCAGGGGTGGGCTTTGAAGGGTTTATATGGTTGGACCCTCATTGCAGGAAAATTCAGCAACCCTTTTTCAACTATATTTACTTTCAGTGCCACTCTTCATCATTGCTGTCATCTTCCACTTAAATCTTCACAGAATAGTCCCAATGAAAGTAGAGGCTGAGATTTTGAGATTCATATTTTTGGAAAATTGAAGCATTCAACATTTTTTGGTCTATTAAAAGATTTCCAGGTGGTAATTATTCCACTCACAGCAATAAATATCTGCATGGGGAAAATGAGGATTAAAACCATAGATCAAGCTGCAATGCCAAAAAAGTAATATTTTCTTGCAAATGTTTTGTGTTTTTTCTTTAAGATCTGCAGAGCCACTGCACACTGTTCAATGTCTGTTTCTAATTTGGGCAATTTGTTCCAAAAGCAAAAGGAAAAAAAAAAGTGCAAGGCAGTATGTTTTGAATTGTAAGATGCCCAGAGCTTTTGTCTGCCTCACAGTGCGCAATCACAGGGCCCTGAAGCTGCTCCAAAGCTGGTAGGGTGAGGTTCACAGCCCTTGCAGGAAGTCAGGAGAAGCACAGAGGCTGGGGACAGCCACTGGGCAGGGAAAAACACCAGGGCTTGGGCAAGGTCACGGAAGGGGGAATGGGTGCTGCTGCTTCCAGCGCTGCTGAAGTGGGTCCTGTAAACAGCAAATCCACACTGCAGGAAAATATCTTCTCCCAGTCCAAATGGAGGAGGTGAAAGGGATCAGTTTCCCAACACACTGAGAAGGAAGTGGGGGCTGAGGCCCATGGGGAACACCCTGGCTTGGTTTTGCAGCCCCTTCATTGGTTTTGCTGACCAAGAGCCCATCTCCTTACACCCACCTTAGAGTCAGAGGGGTGGTCCCCACCTCTGCTTCTCACAGCTCAGCTTTCTGAGGGGCTTCTGGAGCAGGAGGCTGGCACTGGGCTGGACTCCTACTTTCACAGCCTCTACACACATGGATGTTTTTATCCACTGTATAGTGACTCCAGCTCTAGAGTAATTTAGGGCTTTCCATGACCTTACATGAAATCTGAGAAGTTCAGAGGTTTGGATTCCACTTCTCTCACACATCAGATATCCAAGAGAGAAAACTAGACAGGCACTGCTAGCATAGGACTGCTGCCACTATCCAGGAGGTGGGTGAGGAAGAGTGGGAGGCAAAAACAGAATATTCAGCAAAACTGAAAGGTGGTGATAATCAATAACAAGGCTTACTTTTGCAGACCATGAGTGACTAAACAGTGAACCCATTCCCAGACAAAGCTTCAGATGACAAATTTCAAAATATTAAAATCAGAACTGAGTGTCCTATATAGAAAAATCAAGAAGAGCAGAATCTAATAAAAATTAGAATGCAATTTTGGAAAGGGTTATAAAATTCCCTTCTGCAAACTGTCAGCACTCAGAATGAGGGAGCCCCCCGTGCAGGGGTCAGATTATTCTACATCCATCTCCTCTAATGCTTCTCGACCTCAGCCAGGAGCATCTGGCTCCAGCTGCTAGCACATAACTGCATCCAGGTCTATGTGCCCCAGTCTCCAATTTCTGTTTCTCCAAATAAAGGTCAACCAATGTGTATTTGTGAGTGTGGTTGCAGTTCTGACCATGGTTATTGTTACAATAGATTCACGACAGTAAATAACTCTGAAGGATGCAAACCTGCCAGCGTAACACATCATGACTATTTCATTTTTAACTGGCATGTCTTCTCCATTGATGTAATTACTCTCCAGCTGCTTCACGAGGAGTATTTTGCATCTTTGAGCCACACTGTATAATTTCTTCTTGCAGCAAGCAGAACCTTCCTGACTTACAGAGCTGGTTATTATTTACAGCATTGGGGCAGGGCCGCCTTGCACTAACAGGAAAGAAATAGAAGGTTCCTGACCAGAAGAGCTCTTCATCCAAGTCAGACTGGAGATAACGGGCTGATACAAAGAATGGAGTGGAAAAGCCCAGAATGAGGCAGTTTCACTTCAAATACAAGAATAAACAATGCCTGCAACTCAGCAGCTGCCTCACCATCTCTGCTTTATATAATACAGCTCTTGTTGATACCTGCGGGTGTCATAAGTGTAGTTTATGCCAGAGAGCTGCAATGCAGGTGGGAGAAACCTGATGCTGGAAGGAAAAAAAAAAAAAAAAAACAAAAAAAAAAAAAAAAAAAACCAACCAAAAAACCAAACCAAAAAAAAGACAGTTTTGCTCTTATTCTATTATTCTTTCAAGCTATTTGGGATACTGAGAAACAGAACTTTAAAAGGCAGGGAAAAAAAGGCAAAAGCTTTAGCTTACAGGCTTGTGTCTCTCTTTTGTGGGGCAGTTGTGAGCTGATTTCCCAAGCTGCCTCTTTATCTGCAAGACAAGGCTGCTCTTCTCTGTTTATGAGTGTATCAACTTTACCAACAATGTCGTTGGGAATTATCTTTCTTATGAACAATAATTTATTAGTTTCTAGAACTTCCACACCCTTTCCAAGTACAAAAGAAAGCAAATCTGTGTTCCTGGGGATACATTTTTATAAGGATTTTGCTCCTGAGGGTTTATACTCCTAAATAACAAATAAAAAATATATTTCAGGAGAAGAGTGAAAACACCAGCAAGAAACATGATAAGCATCCAGGTGGTGTTTATCCATAGAAATACAAAGTTTTTACAGCACTCATGGTGAGGCAGAGGATTCTCCTACTGCCTCAATCTGCTGACAGGTGCAGGAACCTTACAGGAGCAGGAGCAGCAGGCTGATCATTGCTGTCCCACTGGGGCAGGCACAGATCATTGGACTCCACTGCAAGCAGGATATCATTTGTCATTTGTCTGTCAAATGCTCTTCTCAGGAGCAGTGACCTCTTAACTGTGAGTGTTGATTTTGTTTCAGACAGAGACTCAGACATGAGGTGCTTGTTTCTGTCACATGGAACCAGGGTCCATCCTTGTCAAGTCTGGTCTTGCTGCACTCCAGAGCCATTTCCTAGCAGTTTAAGGAGCAGCTAGAGGTATGTGAGGCTGAGTGTGATTGTCACCCATCCCTCATCCAAGGGTCAGGGAGTGAGACGGGACCACAGCAACCTACACACCCACCCAGTCCAGCTGCAAGGAAAGCCCCAGTGAGCATAACCAGGTCCGAGCCAAGGTTGTTTGAAGCAGTCTGGTGGGGAGGACCTGCCCTTGCTCCTCTCCTTCCATCTGAGCTGATAACAGTGTTGGGACTGGAACCATGAACTGACACCATTCAACAGGCCAGAGAGTGGCCCAGGCACAGGGGACACCTGGCACATCTCTGTCAGTGAACCTTCTCAGCCACCCAAAGGGAGCAGTTGCTTCCAAACTGCCAGCAGGATCTGTCTTTGGGGCATTCTTGCTCCCAAGCAGCACTTGGAGGAACAGTAGCTGTCACAAGTGAAAGGTGTGGCAGTCCAGCAGCAGTCTGAGATTGTCTCTGGACATTCTGCTTTGCCAGTAGAGGTGCTGCCACAAGGTCTGTGTAGTAAAAGATACAATCCATGGAGAACATCTGTGAAAGAACAGTGCACACAAGCTAGGCTCATCTCCAGCAAATCGAGGGAATAACGCTATGGATAAGCTTGGTCCAGCACCTTCCAAGACTTTTTTTCAGAGCCTTTTTTTAAAGTAATATTGTGTTTGTATTGCTCATAGTGTCATCTTGACAAACTAAACACAAACACTGAGTTAAATGCTAAGCTCATAAATAACTTACTTGATCTGATTTGTAATTTCTTTTACATGCAGAGCTTTATTTTCTGCTCTTCCCTGCTGCTCTTTCAGCTTTGAATGCCTCTTTTGTTTATTGTTCTAATAATAAACAAAATTAATGCTTGTAACTGTGCATGGCTGTCATCCATGATGTGTTGGCTGAGCCCTGTGTCAGTGGATGGAAACTCTATCCCCAGTTTCTTAAAAATTCTTGGTGAGATAGTTATCCTCTTTCATCTGTATCATACCTTGAAAAAGAAAAGCTCTTTTAAAATATTCATGTGTTCCTCATAGAAAGGCATTACAGATGTCCTTAACTGACTTAACAGCTTAGCTCTCACTGACTTCCCTTCCTTACAGAGGTGCCATACCACTCTGAAAATGAATAACTTTACATGACGCTCAAAAGATGGGGCTTACACATTGTAATCACAGAGTCACTTCTAAAAATACTACCCTGAGGAGCAAATTGCTGTGAGTATTCTCCAGCTCTCAGTGCTGCAGTCTATCAGAGTCTGGTTTGAGATGATGGCCTCCAAAAAATCTATTCTCAGGTGTCACAAAGTGGTCACACAAGATGCTCAGAGCTGTAGTCCTTCAGAACGGTAGGTTTAGCTTTAAAAAGACTCTTCATATTTTCCTAGATGTAAATCCTTCCATAGGCTGTTTCCTCTGGAGTTTCTCTCCCTGCCAGTGCTCTGATGCACAGCAATGCCTAATTTAGCTATTTAGCTTCAGCTTCACTCTCATTCCTTTATTCAAGTTACAGACATATCAGGCACGTAAGAGATTTAAGCTATTCTCTAAAAGGAGTAGCTGATGGGAGTGAAGTTATGCGGCAGATAACTGCATGAAAAAGACACTTTTCAATGTGCCATAGGAATAAGGAATAAGAAGGGATGGGAATGGGAATGGGAAGTAAAATCTGATGGAGTAGAAAATATTTCATAAATGAATCAATGCTAAGAAAAATCTGTATAGTTTATGCAGTTTGTAACCAAAATGCAATATACTGAAATTCTACATATTAGAGTGATTACTTTTCAAAATAAACCTGTAATGAAGGTAGCTTTTTATATAATGTCACATACAGCTGACATCTATCCCACTGCAAACACAGTTTATAGCACAGCTCCTCTTTGTTCAAGGTAGACAAGCTCCCCCCCACTTTACAACAAATTACTTGTCTATAAAAACATTTCACGATATTTCTGGAAATCTTTACACAGCATGAAACTGCCTTGCTTTCTTTTGTTAAGAATTTGGTAGGTGGCTTTTTTTTTTTTTTGTGTGTTGCTTTTATTTAGGTTGAAAATATTGCAAGTAAATGTAGTGCTCTGAAAAGAAAAAGTTGTGCCTTCATCCAGGTGTGCAACGTGGACTGTCCACAGACCTCCTGGATGGAAGCTGTATTTGCAGTTCCCACCTGACCTGAGATATCTGGAATTGACTTTAACCCAGCACACATCGAGCTGGGTATTTGTGAGTATAAGAAAAACTTCTGGAAAATAAGTTAATTTAACCAGTGACCTACAGTGCCGTCTGAGAAGAAAATGCATATTCAATTACAGGGATCAGAAATACTGAAGCCAAGAGGAAGTTGGCTTCTTTGAATTCATTGGAAACAGATGGGTCTAACTGAACTTAGTATGATACGACATAGCCTCCTCTAACATAGTGTCATATAGTGAGGTAACAATCGTAACAAAACAAAAGATTTCTTGTGCAGAGTAATCTATTGTCATTCACTGCACTACCAAAGGCTCTATAATCCTATAAAAGATGCATTATTGGAAAACCTAATCACTTAGAGTTGTTATACCTTGTCCAAAGCTGCTTTAATCCTTCCAGGGTGATTGGAATGCCAAGTGGGAATGAGAACTTTTTCAAGTCCCTTGGCTGTATAGTGCCATTTCCTTCACTGTCAAACCCTTGAAAATTCTGGAATGCAAAAGAAATCATCACTAACAAGAACCAACAAGTTTGACATAATGTCTGTTCTCTCTACAAGCTGAAAAAATAATGAGAATTGAGAAAGAAACAGAAAATAATAGAATAATATAATACTTTGGGTTAGAAGGGACTTTCAAAAGCCATCTAATCCAATCCACTGCAATGAGCAGGGACATCTTTGACTAGATCAGGTAATGGACTGAAAACTGTAATGGGAAGCACTGAGTGTCAGCAGAGGAGAAAGCTATGTTTGTGTACAGTCTCAGTGGTCAGGCCTCAGGTGTAGCCAATTACCTTTCTTACAATGGAAACATTAAATAAAATAAACAGTAGAACATGAAGAAAGTTTTAGAAATAACCATAATAGCATCTACTACGTAATGAATGTTACAAAAATTGCATATTATTCAGACAGTGGATTTCTTTTTAATTACAGAGTAAGTTTTCATCATTAATGAGCTATTTTGCACAGGTCTCTTTGAATATTTATAGAATCTGAAGATCAACATTGCATGATGTTCTGAAATCTATTAGTGCTGCTTATTTATTTAAAGAAAACATTCTTCTTACCCTTACCAGGTCATACCATCTGCTTCTTGCTTTGATAACAAGATAGTAATGAGCGTGATCACAAGCTAGCTCTGCATCCGTTATCATCTGGTTTTTTTCACAAAGAAAAAAAAAAAAAACAACTTAGTATGTTTTATGTTAGTGGGAGCTTTAATCTCCACAAGTTTCCTTCCTTTTTGTTGTTCTTCATGTTGGTAGTGGTTTTGTTTTCTAATTTCTAAGATATACATTAAAGATTGTTACTTCACATCTGTGTAAACTTAATTCTTTAAATATTGCCTTATTTCCCTGGCTGCAAGTTAGCGAAGATGTTTTAAATTTTGTAATTCCCTATTTATTTTCAAATCAATGCTGTTTAATTCTCCCTCAAACTCAAGAGCCAGCATAGATCATTTATACACATAGAAGGAAATGTTAATTATCTCAGAAACAATTATATCCTGGAGTGACTCCAGGAAGATTATCCTTGATTTACATCAATTACATAGACCAAAACTATCTCTGTGAGTCACCAAGGCATGGCTAGAAATGGGGAGTAAGGCAAAAAACATTTTTAAATTCAGCCATCATTGCAAGTGCCTAAATTTTGGGAGCTGGCGGTTCTGATTGAATCCAAGCACACAGAGGAATACAGGAGACTCAGGTTGTTACACTGCACGGAAATCTAACTAAATCCATGTGCTGCACAAGGACTGCCACACCTGAGAAGCACTTCTTGAGAAAAGAGTCCATAATTTACCAATAAAATAGTCTGAAAACTTAACTGTGAAAATGCAAGTGCTGTTCAGGCTTCCCATCACTGTGTGTTCTTTGTTAAACTTCAGAATCAACAAGAATATTTGAAATGGGGAAGTTCTGGAGCTAAAGTCAAAATATTTCAATTTCTAGCTATGTATAGACTGAAACAGAAAGAGAGCAAAACAGTAATTAGTAATCTCAGATTCCAACTGGTAGGAAGATTCAATTATAATTTGGGGGGTTCAGGATGGATAACAGGAAACATTTCTTCACTGAAAGGGTGGTTGACCATTGGCACAGGCTTCTCAGGGAAGTGGTGGACTCGTTGTCCCTTGAAATGTTCAAAAAATGAGCAAATGTAGTAGCACTGTGATATGGTTTAGCTGCCATGGTAATGTTAAGTCAAAAGTTGGGTTCAATGATTTTGGAGGGTTTTTTCCCCAGCTTTAATGATTCTGTGGACATCAGTTTCCTTTCTTGTTTTAGACTGATGTCCTTGATTCACTCAGTTGTCCAATTCAGCAAAAAAATAAAACCAAACCAAGCAGATAAATATTACTACCATTAGAGCCAACAGTAAAGCAGTAAGAAACAAATAAAAACTGGGAAACAACCCTATGTGTATATATCACATCATCACTGCCACAGTGGAGATGAGTTGCTGATCAGGAGCTTTTCCAGTCCTGTTGTATCTTGTCATTATTTTTATGAATTTATCTCTCTTTTCATAGCTAAACAGAGTTTCACATCGAGCTTTTAGAATTATTTTTAATGGATTTTGTTTATCATTGAATTTGGGCTGAAACTTTAAAATTCCAGACATTTTAAGCAGAAAAGGGCTTGTGTGTGACTCTCTTTATCCTCCACCCACTCGATGGAACCTCTGCACATCTCTCCTCATCTTGTCTGCTCCTGGTGCTGTGCTGGCTTACAACTCGGGAGCACAAGGCTCCACTGTTCTGCAATACTCTGGCAGCAGTACTCATGCTCACAGACACTCGCAGACACTGTCTCAGACAGGTAATACCCTGCCTGCACTTCCCTCCAAAAGCAGAGCTGATTCCCAAACCATGTTCCCAGCCCCAAGATGCAGCAAAGTTGTCTAGTTTGAAGGCTCACTCAACTCTAAGGCTTCAGCTGAGGCACCAGTTTATATGTTTGACCTCACAGATTGAAACAGCCACCAGGAGTAGCTCTGGCATTTTAATCCAGACTCAAAGGACTCACTGTCTAATCAAATGCAGCTATAAATCTCTAAGAACTTGGTAGAGCTCCCCATTTAAGCTTGTTAAAGATGTATTTTAATACCACATCTTCATTTATACCCACGATGAGTGTGCATGCTGTATATTCATTTCTGTAAACACAGAAGGTTACTGTAGGTGCTGTGCAACTTTTTCTTGCTTACTTGTGAGATGGCAAGAGCAAGGAAGTACTTCCTTAGCTGCTTGGGTGTGAAACAGTCAACAGAATTCTTGTTAATGTAATGTGGAGGTCAGGTTGCTTCCCAACAAACCCAGTGGGTACAGGAATTCCTCAAGGCAAACAAAAAGCTGTTCAGGACTTGCTGATACTGTCACTGTTGCTGTCTGCTTCACAGAAGGCAGAATAGGTGTCCTAACAAGGAATATTTAACTAAATATATGAAACTAAATATATTTAACTGGTCTACTGCATATTTTTAAAACATAAATAGCACAGGTTTGCTCTCAACTTCTACTGGTAACAGGCAAGTATTTTAATGCAGTTGAAGAATGCAAAACCTTTGTAGCTTTGCCTTACAGAAAATAATAACCAAATGTAGAAAAGCTGGAAAATCAACTACTGATTAAGATCACCATCTTGCAAACTTTGGGGACTAAGAGCACCTTCTTGAAGGACCATTCTCATGAATAGATGGGCTGTTCCATGAATGAGTAGTGCAGAGATACTCTTTCCTAATTGCAGCATACTTAATACCTATGCTGACAAAAGGATGGGGAAAAAATAACCTGAAACGTTTTTTTCTGGCAGAGACTGTAGAGAAAACAATTAGGAATTTAAAAAAAAGGTTTTGCCTTGAAAACTGAATGTATTTGAACTGGAAGTTTCTGCGAACACAGAAGCCTTGAAATCCAACATAATTTTTAGAGCCACTTTCCCGACAGCTCCTCCAAAACAACTTTTAAAACAAATGTTTGGATCAAAATAGCTACTGGCTTCACTGCCAATAGTGAACCAAAGCTCGATGTATTTACCCCATAGACATTCATCAGCATATCATTAGGGTGATTGAAATATTCCTCAGCAGTCATGCAGTGATATTTAGCATCATTTGCTCTGTGGTTTGGGCTGTTACATAGTGTAGCTCCTGGCCCATTCAATCTCCCATCTGCAAGAATGAAATTGAAGCATAGCAAATATTGAAAGGATATTAAAGATAAATAGCACAGTAATAAAACATAAACAAACCAAGAAATTCTGCAACTGAATTCTTTACAGCACAGCTTGACAAAGTCCAGCAGCTGCCTGCAACGGTAGTGGTGTCCACCCAATTTGCTGTAATGGCCTCAGCTGCTGTAATTTCCCCAGCACATGATGAAAAAAGAAATCTCAAGCTGAAGAAAGCCCTGCTGCAGTCTGAACCAAGGTGAGCTGTATCAGGGAATTTGCCCTCAAAACCCCTTGGCTTAACAGAGCATCACCCCTGAAACTCTTCTGCTTGATGTTTTGGCAAGGATCAGTCCCACACAAACAGCTTTGCATTGTCACAAGTTTATTATGCCACAGCCACTTTCCCAGCAGGGCACTCAGGTACTTCCAGTCCTGAAGGATTAAGGTACTTTTTTGGCCATAGAAAATCTATTTTGGTGACTGACTGAGATCTGATCCCTTCTGCTCATTGTGCAGTGGTACTCTAGGAGCCTGTTTTGTCTTGCTTCTGTGGGGGAAAAGAGAAAAAGCATCTTGTGTAACCTCGAGCATTTTAGGAGTCTTCTGCAACATATGAGTCACAAAGAGGACTGAAGATATTCATGACAGATTTTAAACTGGGGAAAACTTGCAAAGAAAAATATACACTCTGACATTTCACAACACCCTACTCCTGACTGTAGAAGAATGATCCTGATAAAAAAACCAGTAAGGTAATGGTCTTTCATAAAGGAATGTTTAATTTTTTTAAAAAGATTTCCATACACTGGCATACAGAGCTTGTACAACTGCTCAAAAAAAATCACTAAATAGTTTTCACTGCATCATTTTAACTTCTCCTAATTATACCCTTTAAACCCTGTTCTCCCCTACAGATTTGCTCTATCCTTTCTTTTTTTTTTTTAGTTTCTATCGAAATGTAGTCAAGAACATTTGCACTTATGTTATATTCCTACTAGAGATTATAAGAAGATCAGGTCTCTTTTTCTGTAACTACAGACCACCTTCTACCCCAGTGAATCACAAATCATAGAAAAAGAAAAAAGTTAGGAGGGTTTTTTCCTTTGCCTTCTGGTTTCTGAGACTCACTTTATATTAAATGTGGGTCACACTTCCTTTTACAACTATGTGATATAGTAACATATGGAAAGAAAAGCTGTGATTCTCATAATTGGCAAAAGCTTTAAATACAGACAAAACACTGCTGATCCTTGATTTAAATCAAAGAGCTGGCACACTCATTTTCCCTGAGGTCAACCTGTTTCAAAAATCTTTTATTGTGCTCCTGCATGTAAAGGTGCACATATTTTGGTGGGTACCTGATTAGCTATCTGCATTCACAAACTACATTCTCACAAACTTCTAAACTCCCAGGCCTGAACGAGGAGAAACCTGAATATTATGTCAGCCACCCACAAGTCAGCTCTTCCTCTTGTCTTACTCCTAAAAGAGAAATAATGACAGCAGAAAATAGTAGTAACAGCATGAAAAAAGTAAATGCAGCCTCTGAGAAAAAACTACAGAGGCAAAATACACAAGCTAAAACAGGCCTTGAAACCAATGACAAAACTGTCTTCAGTGGCATCAGACTTTCACCCACAAAATTAAACCTGAAGCACAAATTGAAAAATAAATGAAGAATAGATAATTACTTACCAGCTCTAGTCTACACTGAGGCTTCCACCCTCAGACTGCATGAACTTCATCTTTAAGAGCTGAAAATTAAAACCCTTGACTGCAGTGCCTTGAAATCAGTGAAATGATGGATGGGGTAAAGCAAGCAGCTGAGATTTTAAAAAATGTGCTCTCAAACGATGAATACACTCTTATTCACTCTTTAGCAACTGTAAATCAATGGAGACCACATCCTCATTATATGGGTGGACAACACATCTGTACCTATACCAGGCAACTGTAAACCTTGCCCTCTTACTGGGATTTTTGATACTCTAATAAAACCATCACTTGCATTATAGGCAAGAGCATTTCAGCATTCTCTAGTGGCAACATTCCTTAACAGCTTACAGATCCAAAAGCAGTATTTCAATTAAACCCAGGCCACACCACAGAGTTGTCACTGTATGTACTCTCCATAGGACTGGGCATAAATGTCTTTCCTTACAGGACTGGTTACTGTCTTCTACCTTTTAAACAGAGTAGAAAAAGCTGCTGCACATCACTACCAGAAACCATCCACTATAATTTAAGATACAATATAATTTCACAACTGTGAGTAAGAGTTTCAAAATGCTGAGGATGAGGATCTGCTCAAGGCAGAGCAATCAGTTGTTTACTTTTTGCAATCTGTTAGTGGTGACAAATCCCTAGCAACTACCTGTGGATCTTCATTCACATCCCACAGATTTCAGCCTCCCTCTTGGCCTGATCAGCAGCTTAGCTGGATCAGGAGCCAAAGAATACAGGCAGTGTGTTAAAAATCATGTAATTGATTGCTTCCTAATTTCACCAATAGCCTTCACTTCAAAGAGAAAACTTCTAGATCTCTCAGGAACAGTTTGTTTCATGCTTTATTGCTGTTTACTTTCTTTTTTTTAACTTCCAGTACTGCCACAAAATCCAGATAACTCAATCTTCCATCTGGTAACCCTAAATTCAATAAACTAACAGTAGATTAAATTGACTGTCATCCGTTGGCATGCCATGATCTTCCAACACATTAGATGAGAAATAAAGTAATTCCTATAACGACTCTTTTTTCTTCCAAATATGCTGTTTTGAGTAATAAATATCTGTGTGTTTTGTCCTATAGCTCGATTTTAAATTACACTGAAAATGATCTCTCTTCCTTGACAGGAAGCTATTTAAATAGAGTATTATTGTGTACAACTTCAAATCTGTCCAGAAAGAGTCAGAGAGCAATAGTTGACTATATTTCTGAGACGGGTACTATAGTTGTGTTCAAGGGTGACAGGATGAGGGAAGAGAGGAGAATCTTGACTCCATGTTTCAGAAGGCTGATTTATTATATTATGATATTAGATTATGTTAAAACCTATATACTAAAACTATACTAAAATAATAGAGAGAAAGGGATTCATCAGAAGGCCAGAAGGGAAAGGAGAGGAATGAATAACAAAAGCTTGTGACTCTCCAAGTCCGACGCAGCTGCATCGTTGATTGGTTCTTAAGCAGAAACAACTCACATGAACCAATCAATGATGCACCTGTTCGTAGATAATGTCCAGACCACATTCCACAGCCATAATTTAGTTAATTGTTTACATTTCTTTTCTGAAGCTTCTCAGCTAGAATAGAAGAAAAATCCTAGCAAAGGATTTTTCATAAAATATCATGGTGACATGGTACTTCAAGCAAAAGCACCAAGCAACAGGCTAAGATAAAACTTCACCCAGAAAGCAACAAGTGCCAGAAGAAATCTCATTAAATCATTTAGCAAACTTGAGGAAAAGTGTCATTTGTAGAATTTGCTGCTGTCCCTATTCCTAATAATTAACTCTTGGACAAGAAATGCTGCAGAATGGATTCAGAACCCAGAACCACACAGAACTCCAGGGAGGTGGGAAGCATGATTTCTTCAAAGCGGATTTAGGGATCCATTTGAGGATCTGTTTTGGTAAGGAACTTTCTCATCTTCCTCCCATGTGCCCTTCTCTTTCTTTTCTCTATCTTTCTGCACCTAAGAGGAGCAGCAGTCTTGAGTGGCAGCAGTCTCCCATTGTGCCCCTCTTAGTGTTATCTATCCCTGTTTTTCTTGCACTTCTCCCACCTCCTGTTTCCCTGAAAAGTTGTAGTTCCAGCCCCTCCTGCTGCTGAGGGTTTTCTCCAAATTTTTTTTTTTCCTTCAGCTGCTTTGGAACTCCTGATTTGGATGTATTTTTTAATAAGTATCCTGCACAGATCTGTCCTAACTTCCCAAGTGTTCCTACAGTGATTATTCTTGCCATTATATTTTACTTAATTATACAGATTAAAAGAAAAAAAAATTAAATAACTGAACAGCATGAGGAATGCTAAAAATTTGAGAATAATTAGCAAATTATAATTCCTTTCTATGAATGTAAAGCTTCTGGATAAGCAAGCACATTTTATGTTCAGTTGAACAAGTACTTACCACCAGATCAAATGCTTAATAGCAGTGATAAAGAAATCTGGCTGCACAAATCCAATCAAAGCTGGGGAGAATCAGCCACAATAGTAATGTTGGTGACAACAGTCTCAACTATGAGCACTTTCATCTGGAGAAAAAAAAACTGATAAAACTCTACTGAAATTGCATGCAAGATTAATTCATATTAAATTGT
The DNA here is from genome assembly GCF_014805655.1 of Passer montanus. Classification (NCBI taxonomy): domain Eukaryota; kingdom Metazoa; phylum Chordata; class Aves; order Passeriformes; family Passeridae; genus Passer; species Passer montanus. Next base: position 2,247,246 of record NW_024357170.1, on the reverse strand, counting down.
GTGACTAGGTCATTGTTCTGTGCTCACAAAAGGCAAAGTGTCTGCTTATTTAAAAGAAAGGGATTGATGATGACCTTACAGGGAGGAGGTATTGGAAACCTTTACCAGAGTGAAGTCACACACAATGGTGATGTTATCCCAGGGTCCTTAACACAGCTGCAGTTACCATCTTTCTGATTTTGAACTTCATTAAAAGTTATACAAGTCCAGGGGTGCAAAGGTGGGGTCTGCACCTACTTCCTCAGTTCCAAGAAAAGCCAGGTCAGCCAAGCCAGAGATACTAAGGTGCTCTTTCGAAAAGGAGCTGTGTTGGGCATCCTCCTTCACTAACATGCCCCACACAGAATTCCAGAATGGCTCTGGATGGGAGGGACTACAGTGCCTCCTCTGCTCCAACACTCTTGTTCCAGCAGGATGGGGCTGTCTGTCCCAGGCAGCAGGACTGCCCTCTCAGGGCAGTCTGTTCCAGTGCTCAGGAAATAATTGCTTCCTCGTGTTCAGGTGGAACTTCCTGGGCATCAGTTCCTGTCTGTTCCTCTTGTGCCATTGCTGGACCTCATGGAGCAGAGCCTGGTGCTTCTTGGACACCCTCCCTAAAAAAAAAAAAAAAAATCCAAACAGGAAGAACCAACAGTATAACCCTGCAAAGGCTAACAGGAAATGTTATGTCTGCATTTCTGGGTTATTCAGGCATGCCAAGAAAATTACCTCTCAGAGGGTGCATTCTGCACACTCCTGCAATGCCACTGTATCATAATGTTATTCAGATAAACAAAGCTTACCCAATTCCATGCTGGGGACAGCTTTTGACCACTTCTGTGGCTTGGTCTGGAACACCAAATCAGAAAACTGGTATGGTATTGTGTTTACCACTGTCACACCAGGCTATCACTGTTGGAGTGACCTGTGTCACCTCTGAGGAAAAGCAGCTCTGCCCAGCCGTGCAGCAGCTGCCTGGCTGCTCCAGAGGAAGCTGCGGATAAGAGCAGCAGGGGAAAACATGCCACCAAGGTGGGCAATGGCCTTGGCTCACCTGCTCAGCTATGGAGCCAGGATGAAAAGCAGCTGTGCTGCCAGGGCAGGGACTGATGAACCTCCTGATGGAAGTTTCAGGGAAATCAAAGCAGGAAGAATGTGAAAACTCCAGCTGGAATACTGTGAAAACTCCCAGCTGGAATACTACCTAGACTATGAAGTGCAAACCCCCTTTCTTTTACAAAAGTTCCAGAGACCCTTAAAGACCAAAAGTGATGGAGAATCAGTTTCAGGCTGCATTTCCCCTGAAAACATACGTGCTCAGGCAGTTACCAGAGACATAAGGTAGTCTGCCACTTCAGTTCTGACAAGGAAACCCATTTAATGACTTTATTCACACAGAGCTCTCATCCCTTTTCATTCCAGGCTTATTTCACTCAGCACAAGCAGGGCAGAACAGGACTATTGCAGGGAAGCATGTCCCATTCAAATGATCATAAACAGCAGCAGGAAGACAGAGTTTCTGGGCAGTCTTAGACTCATAGAATCATAGAATGAATTGGGTTGTAAGGAGCTTTAAAGATCAGTGCATTCCAACCCATTTAGAACAGGCAGGAACACCTTCCACTAGACCACAGTATTCACAGCCCCATCCAGCCTGGCCTGGAACACTTCCAGGAATGGAACAGCCACAGCTTCTCTGGGAAACTTGTGCCAGGAGCTCACCACCTTCACAGGGAACAATTTCTTCCACGTATCCAATCTAAACCTGCTCTCTGTCAGTGCGAAGCCATCCCCCCCTATCCTGTCACTCCTGACCCTTGTAGATTGTTTCTCTCCATCCCTTCAGGCACTGAAAGGCACAATGAGGTCACCCCAAAGCCTTCTCTTCTCCAGGCTGAACAATCCCAATTCCCTCAGCCTTTCCTCCCAGCAGAGCTGCTCCATCCCTCTGATCCCCTTGGTGTCCCTGCTCTGGCCTGGCTCCAGCAGCTCCCTGTCCTTCCTGTGCTGGCCCCAGGGCTGGATGCAACCCTGCAGGGGGCACTCAGCAGAGTGGGGCAGAGGGGCAGAATCCCCCCTGCCCTGCTGCCCTGGGGCTCTGGGTACAGCCCAGCACAGGGGGGTTCTGGGTTGGGGCAGGGCCAGCTCTCACCCACAGCACCCCCAAGTCCTTCTGCCAGGGCTGCTCCATCTGCTCATCCCCAGCAGGGATTCATGCCAGGGGCTGCCCTGACGCAGGTCTTAGCAAAGCTTGTGAGTTTTCCATGGAACTGGACTCTTCTGAGATTGCACAATCCAAGAACATCACAAAGTAGTGATGCATATCCCTGGCTGCATGTACATGGTGATGTTTTATCCATTGTGCATTGCCAAAACTTGAGAAATGCATCATCCCCACTGCAATAAAAGAACAATGAAATCACAAAGACTCACTGTTCAGTAGCTTCTGGTGCTACTGTCTTTAAGAGTTGCTGCCTGTTGTATCTCTCTGTCCTTCAGCCTGTTACTTCATCAGCAGTTGTATTCTGGGCATATTTGTTGGTTTGGTCTTCAAGCTGATTACAAAACTGAAAGATTGTACATGAAGATAAGTCACTTATTTTGTAGTTTCAAACATTTGATTCTGCAATAATGAACAAGAACTGCTGTACTGACAAACAAGACATAGTCATGGAAGAGACCTGGATGCAAAACAAAATGATAGGTTCATCAAGTTAGAACACACATTGATTCCAGGGCCTGTGTTGTGCAAACATTTCCTTTCCAGAAAAAAAAAAAAAGAAAAATATTTATACTGTTCTGAATTACTTCCTTTGCTAATGGAGATGCTCGACCCCCAAATCACAGGCTTAGTTTCTAAGGAGCCCAAGTTTCTCCATCAGCTAAGGAGCCACCTTGATCCCTTAATATCTCCTCAGTTAGCATGACATGGCTAAGCTAACATGAAAGAAGTTAATAAAAGTATTTCTGTTGAATTAAAAAGAAAAAAATTATCTTTTGACCTTTATTATCCTTCAGGATCCCAAGTAAATCACTTCCATGCTTTTTCCCTCTAGAGGAATGTTCATAATACTTTTCCTTCTTGCACCCTATAAGAAAGTGCATAAATATGGACTATATACCCTTCTTCCTGAAATATCATTAAAATATTTAACAATTAAATATTTAATAATTTTTAAAGACAGAATGAAATTAAATTAAAGTGTATGCATTGTGTCCCACTTGTATCTATTTTATATCCATTATGGATTTACTATAACCCATGAAAAGGAAAGTTACAACAATTATTTTTGTTAAATTTTAGAGAATGTATTTCCATATAAGTAAAATGCAGAAATATTCAGCAGTCTCATTTTATAGATTTGTTAAATGTGTTTTACAGTATTCCCTAAACTTGAAGAAAATCTTAACATTTTAACACTTATTCTAAAAATATGCTAATGAAAAGAGTTTTGCTTTGATCTGAGCAGATTAACTCTAAGCCTCCAAAACAGGGATCAAAAGATGACAGTGACTGGTGACTCCCTCACGAGCATCTCAGATGGACTCATGTGCTGGAGGCCCTGGACTTCTGAGATATCTGCTACCCTGACTGAATGAGAGACGTGGCCAAAATATCACTGCTGTTCTGTGATGCTCCTGCCTGTCAACATGGGCCTTGCCATGGATATCCCTGAGAAAAATGAACAGGTGATTAAAGCACAGGTGATGAAGACAAACTCAAATCTCCTTTATTCCCTTTCTCCCTCCTGAAGTTCAAACCTAAGCCTCATGTTCTGGAAGTGAGTGAATGACACTTGCAGGGTGTAATCTAAAATCCATCTTCCCCGTCAGGGTCTTGTTCACAGAAGAGCTCTCTTTGTCCATCAGCTTTATAATCTAGGAGGCAAGGCTTAGACCAGACTGAAGAAAGGAGCTGCCAGGAAAGCTCAAAAGAAGGGATTAATCACAGCCACTTAGCTGAGGACCTAAAATTACTTGGACTTGGGTTATGCATCACAGGGTCGTAGAGCAGACATAACCAGACACCACAGATCAAGCATGCTGTTTGTCAGCACATGAATATAAGAGATGTGGTATAAAGAGTAGGACCTGGAAGTCCTTATGGACAATAGTATTCAGATTTTAAGCTCTTGGAGATTTTGAGATTTTTTTCCCCCTAACGGTAAAAGAGCTGTTTGTAATTGGTTGAGTAATGATTACAGCAGAACAGGGGTTGTCCAAAAGATCATTAGAATCTGGCAGTGACATCCTGTTGAATCCCAGTGAAGGGAGTCTTTCTATATTTTATCCTAGTTAACACAGAGGAACTACTTGAAATGGTGAAATACACCTTCGGCAGGAATGATGATGGAATGAAAAAGTTATGACATTTACAAAAGGAAGACGGGAAAGAGGGAGAAAAATGTAGATTTCTACCTTCTTAAGGAACCGTAGTCTCATGGGATATGAGTCTAAAAAGAAAATAACTTGAGGATAGCTGGAGGTGCAGCAGTGAAGCATACCAGCCCAGTATATACAGCCAGAATATGAAAGCCCAGAACACAATGTGAGATTCAGTACTTAAAAAAAACAAACACAACAATAATAATAAGAATTCTTATTATGGAGCATTTGTAGAATAAGAGGGATCATGAAAAAAAATCTGGCTTTCTATTCAACAAGAAAGAGCACTACCAACAAATTGCACTAAGGGTATGAAACACTTAAGGCCTCTTTTGTATCCAACTTTGATAAAAGTCAAATATCAGCAAGTTTCTTGAACAATGAATATCAATAACAAATAGGGAAAGAACAAATTACAGAATACTGCTATATACTCATATTACCTCTTAAAGAACTAGCTAAAATTGTCTCCTAAATCTGTGCAAAAATGCAAAGACACTACCTAGCTTTAGAAAGAGGGAAGAAGAAGAACTGAGGACTTACTGACATATCTCTAAGAAATCTGTTCCTGCTTTCAGGCAGTAATTATAAAGCCACAAAGAGTTCAAAGCCTGTTAAGAGACACGAGTCACTGGGGATCCTTGAGATCTATCCTGAGTTCAGGCAAGCTTATATTTTAAATTATATTCCCCTCCAACACACACCACTTTCACCTTGCTTTCATAGGAAAACAAGAATAACACAATCAGCTTTTTCATCCACATCTGTCAGCCTTTCCCCTGAATTTGGTGTCCATTTAGCAATTTCAGTCAAACTGAAGAGTACTAGGGGCCTTCAGACACAGTTATTGCAAGTCTTGTGAAAATGACAGTCACAAAAGGGAGAGAGACTCTTCATACTTTTAGATGGGGAGGCAGATGCATTATTTTTTCCATACATTAGCATCTAGCCAAGCAGCCAGCATATGTGCTCCTCTGGGCTAGCCTCAGACTGTGTCATGCCCAGCTGCTTGAAGCGTGCAGTGAGACGAATGTTGTTTTTCCACCTTGAAGGAATAAGCCACAAGCACATTTCCCAGCTGTGTGAGGCACCAAACTCACTCCCTGCACATTCCCATCTCACTGGGGCTGGCTCACAGATTTCTTCTTTCAGGCCTAACCAACCCAGCCTAACCTTCTGCTCTGACACACCAGTTCTGGATGCCAGGAATCTTGTTGAAGGTGTAGATAAAGCTCCAGATGGTGGCTCAGCAGAAGATGGGGATGGAGATATTTATTAGTGAGGTTGCTGATTTATGTTGAATTTAGTGTACTGTGTCCTAGTGACAGAGCTGTATTCCATGTTGGTGGATCATCTGCACTTTTTGTATCTTGCCAGCTCTCTGCTTTGACAGTCTTTCAGTAATAATGTTGTTGGACCTCAGTAAAAATAACTTGGAGGAATTTCTGAAAGCTCTTTTGACCTCAGGAACAGGAAGGACAAACTCTGCTTGCAGTAAAAAAATAACCCAGGTTTGATTTCTTGACTGAAGTACAGCTCATATTGGAGGCAATTGTGAAAGGCATCTGTGGGAACACTCAGTACCCAAAAAATATTACATAGAAGGAGCCAACCATAAGGTCTTAGTGTCTTGCAAAAAACAAATTTAGAAAGCATTTCAGCGACAGAGACAGCCTGCTAGAAGTTTTGAGGAATAATGAAGGTCATGTGGAACAGGATCTTTCACCTTAACCACTCCAACCTGTTAAAGAACTTACAGGTGGAAAGTTGTGGAAATATCAAGATTCCACCCATTACAGACCATGGCTCCAACATCACCACTCTAGTAGAAGAGGCCAGATTTGCTTTTCTAGAGACTTCATATAATAATAATAATTTCCATTACTGGTCACAAATTCTCACTAAAGAGAGAAGCTGGGGGACTTAAGAAACACAAAAAGGTCACATCATTTAAGAGGAAACAAGGAAGGCTGAGGAGAATCTGGGGCAAGACAGGGCATACTCCTGTCTTGAGAGCTGTTGACAGAAAAGTGAGCATTGCATAGGGTTATGTTTTATGGAATTCTGTTTATGGAATACCAAAAACCAAGGGAAGATAGGGAGTGCCTCCAAGGTTATATCAGAATAAAGCATTATCTGGGTCAAGGGAAAGGAAATGCCTGTGTCCTGGCTCTAACCCCACATGGAGGTTGGCATGCAAGAGAAATACTTTTAGGAGAAGCTTACTTGTAGAAATACTACAAGAGAAATACTACTTTTAGGAGAAGGTCACCCCATAACAAGGCACAATTTGTTGGTGTCTTCTGTGTCACTGTTCCCCATTCCCCCATGATTAGGCAGGCATTTGCATATATACAAATTAAAAAGAGAGGCAAATCGATAGGTGGTACCTGTGTGTAGCCTGGGCACCAGTACTGGTACCCCAAGTGCCATGGGGGTGTGGCTGTGGCCTGCAGCAGTCACAGCTGTCAGATGTGTCACAGCTCCTGATCCTCTGAGAACATTCAAATCCAGGTCCTGAACCATGAGCTGTGCTGATTCTGCTAAAGATCACAAGCTTTCACTTCAGCTATCATCAATGGCAAAACCCCAATTTTTGAGTGAGGCACTGAGATATAATCCTTGTGGGCCCTGTAAAGTGAGCTCAACATTTGTACCTGTAACCCAGAGTCTTTGGTGAATGATCTACGTGTGTTTGTTCTCCTGTTGCAATGCTTTGAGAGTTGTAAAATTTTGAATACATCTCTGTGAAACGGGAGATCAGCCCGGGACCGTACTTACCATTAGAAAAACAACATATATCCTCAGTCTATGTGAAAGTCTAATTTCTACACATATTTTTTCCTTATATTAAACAGAAAATTGTCTATAATAACAGTAGCCTTTGAAAGCTCTGCTTGCCTTTTTTCTTCTCTTTGGTGCATTTCTTTTGATATATGTGAGCTGCTACCACTTAAATTCTCCAGGAAGAACAGCAATTTTTAAGTTATCTAAAAGCATCTTATAAAATATTCTATCAGAAGAACTATCCTTCTATTTATTGTATAACCTGGAAAAATAAGAATATAAAATAATTTGGGGAGTTGAGAACAATATATAATACAAATGTCTTAAGGCAAATATGATCAAGGCAATAAATTTCCTTTCAATACACAGCTTTGGGCATTACTAAGAAAGCCATCCTTGGGAACTCGCCTTTCCAGGCTCCTTCTGTTAACTACAGAGATAGCAGGAACCTAATTTAAGCACTGTATCATTACCTGGAAGAGCTCTATTGCCTCTAGAAGGAGCCTAAGGATACAAACCTTTGCGAATACCCTGCATAACTAAAGCTTAAATGGTATGGTGGATACTGGGAAGAAGCTTGGCTCACCTGACACTGACCCGTCAAATCAGCTTCATTGGTGGCAGAGGGACCTAAGATCACAGGCACCGCATAATAAATAAATCACTTGGAAATTATGAATTAAATCCCTTGTTTGCCTTCATTCAATGCCTGGTGTATAAATATACACTGAAATCCCAGGCAAGCTAAGACAGTGCTCCTGGCTTTACCCGGGCATGCTGTTTGCTCAGGCCCTCATGTTATTCTGAAGGAACTTCCAACAGAGAGGTGGAACTGGTATTCCTGTTAAGTGACCCTCTGAAATCACTTCTGTATAAATTAGCAGTGCTCAAGGATTAGAGCCCTTGTTATCACTGTGTCACTGCTTTCCTGAGCTTCTAGGTTTTCATTCATGTTCATGAAGCTTTGGAGCAGTCTTGGATGAAAGCAGAAGGCTCCTGTGGACACATGGCATTCTCTACACTTCACTTACTCCACTTCTATTTAGAAAACACTAAAAAAAATACCTGTGGTAAAACATCCCACTTGTAACTGAACATATCAAGTGCCTCCTTCCTCTGTATTCCTTCAGGGGAAAAATAAGAAGAGAAAAGAAATCAAAGCTTTCATTTCTCTTCAGAAATCAAATCCACACCATGTATACTGCAGGAGAGGAAGCGTCAGGGGGGTGACAAGGACAGGAAAGAGTCACCATTTTCCAGCAGTTGTGAAGCTCTGTTTAGCTAAAACAAGTGTAGCCTTCACACAGAAGATGGCTGTGAACACTACACAGCAACATCAGCTTTGCGATTCTAATCCATAAAAGGTTTCCAAAGCCCTTGAAAATTGTTCCCTCTTTTCCCCCATCTGAATGTCATCTCCCAGGAAGCCATCTGGGACAAGCATGCCAGTTATTCTGCTGTAGCAATGGCAGTATTGTCCTCAAGTGCCTCCGGATGAGTCACATCAATGCAAAAGTCCAATTATAGCAGGAGCCCCCCAAAGCAGAAGTACCATTTCAAATAAATAAGACTGATGTAGCTGAACCACTGGAATTCAGAATGTAATTCAGTCACTTCATCACCTTTTGCTCAAAACCCCTGCATCCCTTAAAGCACCCGTGCTAAATCCCCAATCTGGTTACAACATTCCCAGCACAGATGTGATAGTCTTAAGCCAGTGTGTATGCATTTAGAGGAGTCAATTACTTTTCTTCTTTTTTTTTCCTTCTTATTATTTTAAAATACAGCCTTTTTAAAACTGGTTTTTCTTACCACATTGGAGTAGCGAATGAACAGTGCCATCCACTGTTTCTCTACATAATCCACAACATTTTCCTAGGATGTCTTAAACAAGATTTAACATAAAAATTAATGCCCTGTTCTGAACTAGAATTGATAAAAGGGTATGAGACAAAATGCATGTTTAAGGCTAAATATAGAGTGAGAACTCAAAAAGGAGATTACAACAAAGGGGATTTTATGAAATATCTCCTCACCCATGGGCGAGCCATTCTAACCTAATTAGCTATACCAAACACTACTCCAATCAAGTAGGTAGTTTTTATCTTGCTAAGTGTAAATTCTCTCTTCATCTTATTCTAAGAACTACATCTCTTCTCCAGAGTAGTCATCAGCTGCCTAGACCATGACCCTTATGAACAATATTGCTAAGAACGGGTGCCTTAAGAGATGTTTACTACAGAAGAATTAATGATATAGTGTGAAGAAGACCCTGTTTTCTAAACATGGCCGGTGCAAGACTGGACCCTGACAACAGGGCACAAGCCTTGTCTTTGAGATGTGTAGTTCAGAGGCTGTTCCTATAGGAAGATTCCAAACTCATACCATCTATGGCGTTGCACATCTCGCTTGGCAGAAAATCTGCACTTTTCAGCAGTGCCACAGCTTAATAATGCAAAGATGCAAATGTGCTCCGTGTTCACCCCGACAGAATCAGAAAGCGTCACACCCACAGCTCCCTGCATTTTGCTGGAGCACAGTCTCCGTGCCCAGCATTTTCCCAGACTGGTCACACCAAGCTTCTCATTCATCCTGTTAAAACGAAAGCAGAACAGCCATTGACCATGTGATGAATGGATTAAACCCTAACAGTTTGCCTCTCAGTACCTTACTCTGTATTATTTTCTTGGAGGTAATGTTTCGAATTTCAAGGAAGGGCTGCTTTCCAATTCAAAGTGGCTACAATTCCTGACTTTTGTTACAGTTCAGATCTCTCATTGACACAAATAATGGTAGAAACATTATTTAGAAAATTGTATAACTGTCGAGTCTCAGGTAATTCAAAGGATAATTACTTGTTCATGATCAATGACTAATTATATACTACACAACACAGAGCTATAAAACTGACAAATGGTGAAAGCACATAGTTATTGCACACTGCTGGGAATATGACTTTCATGAACCTGGTGCATTACACCCAAAGTTTTCTCTTAAGATATTTATAGAAAGGAAAATGTGTATTGTAGAATTGCACTGATCATGCTCAAGCTCATTCATATTTCAGGATAAAAGATTGTTTTCCAAAAATCATTTCCTCTTGATGCTATTGTGTTTGGTCCTCACTCAGAATGATCAGCAGGACAGTAGGCTGTGAGGGTCAGATTGGAAATTATTTCTTTGATTTTTCTATTATGTTTTCAAAGGTAAGAGAGAGTTCTAAATCCTTCTGAAAGTCACTGGCTGTAAGCAAGGAAAACCCAAGCTCCTGAAAATGTAGATGAAACCTGATTATAAACTGACCTGATTATCTAACTGAAATATCATTGCAATAAAATGCAATGATATTCTATCTTTGGGGCATGGATATTTTGACCCTATGCTACTCATGCTTGTAGCTCTTTGGACTCCTCAGGGTCTCCTTTGGGGACCCTGTTTATATTGAAAATTACATTTTATGTTGGGAATATTAAATTTCAATTCCTTGTTCTTTACAACAACAGTCTACTGAAGAAAGACATTAATTAATTTTGATTTCTTTGTGTTTGTTAATGCTAAATAATATCTGATAATATTTTGGATCTGCAGCATGGATTTCCTTTTTTGAGAAAAGGCTTGTCTCACCTCTGAAATGCTGAAATTATGTCAAACTCAAAGAGTTTCCAACATTCAGAGACTAAATAAGTCACAAGTTATCACAAGAGGAATGGAAAATCTCTTCCACCAGTCTTCTCTTTCTGATATGCTTAAGGCAAACCAAAAGACTCAATATCTCCAGCTGTAGCTGCCTTATTAAAAGACAGGAAGAAAGTTATAGTGAAAAAAGAACTTGCCTTAAACCTGTTACAACTCACACATCATCGACTTGCCTCCCAAATTGTTGATCTGGCAAAGAGGGACAACACAGCTGTAGGACTTCTATTTATAATGCCTGTACACTCAGGATCACAAAACTGCCGAACATTCCAACAATCTTTCCAGTTTTCCACAAATTTATCTGAAAGGATCTCCTCCACCTAAAAGATGAATGAATTTGTAATGTTGGTAAGAAAAAAAAAAGAAAAAAAAAAAGAAAAAAAAAAAAAGTGTTCCTGTAGTTTTGATAGCATTACCACATGGAAAAATGAACTAAAATGACAAATTTTACACTTAAAATGACCTAGGTTATTGCTTACAGTATTACAAGCTGGAAGAAGAAAGGCAGGTTTATTTAATTCATATGTTCCATTGGGATATTTGTAAACCATCTAAGTTAAAACAAATTATGTTCCCCCCTAAAAAAAAATTAGCGTACTAATTTCAAAGCACTGTGCATCAGGCCCAAAACTCACCTATGAAAATACTTGCTCTGAAAATAGACTGCAAAGGCTGCAGGAAATCATCACCTCATCTCCCTTCATAGATGTGTTTCTTTAAGTGACTGAAGAGTCAGGTCTCTGTCTGCTGAGGACACTTCGCTTTTGCTGTCTGCTCCTCCTCTCAGTCCTGTAAAACAAAACCCCTTAGGACTGAGTGCATTGCAAGTAGCACTCAAGTCACTCAGGGCTTAATTTGAAGACAATGGCTTTGCTCAAGGGAAAATAATGATGAAATCTGGCCTACTGAACCTGCTTTAGAATCTGTCTGTAGCAAGAGCACTAAGATTTAAAGTGTTTTTCATGTGTAAATTTGGTGTGTTAAAAACAGAAGGTTCTGACAAGAAACAAAACCAGAATCCTGGATAAAAAAAGTCTCAGCATAACTACAGATCTGACTAAATATTGTTCTACGCAAAATTTAAGGTGACCTTGAAGGAGGTCAAGAAACCCCTTGGGTTGTCTTAGCTGGCTGGGGACCTAGACTGGTTCCAGGTTCTGGTTCTACCAAAAACCAGCTGGAATGGACTTAAGCAGCTGTATCAAATATGGTGGTGTTGGAGCCACCAGAGTAGAAAATTAGCCTGTTTCAGCTCCCAATATCCAAATATTTCAAAGCAATGCACATCATTCAGGGCTGTTCAATGGAACCTTATTTTTGTGCACTTAGTATCTCTCTTGATACCTGTGTACTTCTTTGGTGTCTCTGTTATCTCTCTTGACACTGATATCTGTCAACAACACTCTCCAGAATACCTAAGACAAAGCTTAATATGGAGTCTGTTCACTCACTAATGCAAACCTAAAAGAGAGATGAAAATTTTCAATTCATAATTGAAAATTATGAACAGCTTCTTTACACTATTCAGTAGATTTACAAACTGCAGCTTAGGTTATTTCTTGGAATAATTCAGTGAGCAAAAGAGTATTTATTTCTGTCAGGGAAAGCAGGCTAAGTGTTGTCTATGGGTTTCAGCAAATAACTTCTCTGTACCTTGGGTGAATGGTTCCAAAGGAAAGCATTGTAAGGCAGCTGCAAATTCAGAAGTGTCAAAGCTGTGCCCAGGGAAATATGCAATGTCTTTGTAGTACACAGAATATATTTTCATGGAATCACAGAATATCCTGTGATATTCTGGAAGGGACTCACAAGGACCCATGGTGCTGCCCAGGCACCCCAAGAATCCCACCCTGTGCATCCCTGAGAGCGCTGTCCAAATGCTTCTGGAGCTCTGGCAGCCTTAGGGCTGTGACCATCCCTGGGGAGCCCGTTCAGTGCCCCAGCATCCTCTGGGGGAAGACCCTTTTCTCATATCCACCCTAACCCTCCCCTGACACAGCTCTGTGTTCTCTTGGATCCATTTGAATCTATGTACATTATAAAGAATTACAGATACAATAAGAAACAGCAAAATGTCAGAAAAATAGATCTGACAACAAAAAGCTAATAAATACTAATACAGTTCCTCTGCTGCATTCACATGAGTGAGCTAGAGATTCTTCTGGGGTTTTCAAAAACTTCTAGCAACCATGAGATTGCTTTCCAACTGATGCTTCAGAAACAATGTCTAGAAGTGATGATTAGGATTTTTGATTGTTAGAATTAATGTGAACCTACTAACTTAGCTAAAAACTGTACACAGAGCATAACATTTTACAAAAGCACAGTCCAGCATTTTGCCACAGTTATTATTAAAAGGCTACGATTACAGAATTAAAAAGACATACTAACTACTGATTCTTTTTCTTCAAACAAGTCTTAAAATATATGATAGTCAAGCTATGAAGTCTGCTTTGGATCAATTAATTAACTCCTGGAAGGCTCTATTTTTCATTTGAAATACCAGGTTCTCTAAAAGCTGATGAAGGCAACTTTTTGTGGCTTTTTCCCCATAAGCATAAAAAAGAATAAACACTTACCAAAGCAATGCTGATTCCAGCATGTCACTCCACACTTCCAGATCATCCTGATCTACGATAACTGAGAGGTTACACATGTTTCAGTAGCCTGCATATTTTTTCCAGATTGTTTTTTTTATTTTCTCTAAAGAAACCTGAGGAGACATAATGGCCGAGAAGAAGAAAAAATGGAATAAAGGCTTTGAAACAAAAACAGAAAAAATAGGAGTAAATAGTTCCTTCAGTGATTCAGTTTTCTTGGCTAAGCACTAGACAAATATCTTTCTGTTCATAAAATTCACCCTAAGAAAATCCTGTTTCCCTTTAGTCCTCCACAGAGATCCAGGGTGGCAGTAATAGTACAGAGGATGAGCAATTATTTACTTCATCAGTTGGTCTGGGAAATGCTTTAAAGTTTGGCAATCAAAAGATAATGGTCTTGTGAAACTACTAACAGGTATTTGAATTTTCTTTAGAGACTCTTGTCACTGCATTAAATCATATGGAAGCAAAACCTGATAATGCACCTACCTCCCCCAGTAAATAACTTGGGGAATCTGGTACTGAAGATACAAAGACAGCTTGTACATCCCAAGAAAAAATTGTACAGACTGGCTAGTTCGTACCCACAAAAGTGATATATCTGTTATGATAAAAAGAATTGGCATTTTGTTCAAAACTTACATAATATGGGAATGTTAAGACATACTACTTCAGGATTTACTAAACTTTTGCTTAGTTGGCCACCTTGCAAGTTCAACTTTATGTAGCCAAAAGGATTTAATTCTCTTGTCCAGATCATTATCTAAATCAGTCCGGCAGTGATGTAACTGGAGATGTACTGATCCGTTCCAACAGGAAAAAATCATAATGTTATGTGTAAATATAAACTATTTTACTTGTCTTTCTTTCAGAGTGGTAGCCTCCAGAGGCTGGGGATTAAATAGTTCTTTCTTCTGCCTGTTTTCTACCATCTCCAATACCACTGCCTTTGTTAACAACCGCATTCAGTAATGCTCCTGTTCAGTAAATGAATAAAAATCATAGTAGTAAAGTGCTTTACTGAATCACTGCCTGAATGTTATAAGCATTATTATTATTATTATTATTATTATCTACTGCAATGTATGAAACTGATTCTCTTTTTCTATAAATTGCTAGATGAATTCTTTCCCTCTAATGTCATACATGTATATATATATGGATGAAATACTGCAGAGCTAAAGTGAACAGTTTTTATGTAATTATATTAGAAAGGAATTGTGATCTATCATCTATATAAAACTGTCTAATAAAAAATGCCAAGAGTGCTTCTGAAGATATGCCCAGTGTTTCCTTTGTTTGTGTCAACCAGACTGAGAGCTTTAATTTTTTCAGACCATTATTTGCTCACTCAATTTAGAAATACAGAGCCTACAAGTTAAGGAATGCAATATGTAGCAAATCAAAGTAATAAAAAAAGACAGCTTGTCCACCAAAGGGATGATCACCCAAGCCAGTGTGGGACACACATATCATGGCACTCCATCAGCACAGACAGAAAGGCATCCCAGCACAGCAGTGTGAGGGCCATGGAACTGGGAAAGACAAGCAGTCCTTACCAGAGCTCATCTTCCAGAATTAAACACAAAAAGGAATCCAGAGTCAAGGAGATGCTAGATGAAGGTACTGCTGAAAATGGAGGGAGCTGTGGGACAGCAGGTTCGGCACTGCCACTGTTCGGCACCATGTCACACACAGTACTGCAGTCCAGTTTTGGATGAGAAACTGCAAAGACAAACCTTTTACAAACATGAGAGCACTCTGTTTGTATTCTGTAATATTAAGTGACAATAATTGCTACATGGTTCTGACTCTTATTAACTTGGTCATGCTGATTTTATCTCTTAATCTGATGAGATTTGCCTGTCTGTGATTCTTCCCCTGTGCTCAGGGACCAAAGGGGTGTACAGTCATTGCTAAGTGCCATATCTGTGTGTACACACCCATGACACCTGCCCTGCTTCTCCAAAATGCTCTATCTCAGGCCAAGGTGTAGCTTTATCCTGCACATTTTAATGCCTGCCTTTAACTGAAATGTCAGTCACAACCCACTGGTCTCCTTCAGCACATGACGTTGTCCTGGTTCAGGGCAAATTTGGGAGATAACCCCCATGGGGTTCCTCTAGAAAAGCAGATTCAATTGGCCCCTCCCCACAACCCGTCTGGGAGAAAATATGTCCTTGGAGAGAAGTGGAAAGAAACCTGTTTATTAAACAATATAACCCAAACAATATTAAACAATAAAACCTCTTGCTGCCCCAAAAAGAAATGACAAACTCAGAACAGTCCCCTCCCCGGCTGCAGCTCGGCTCCCTCAGTCTCTGATCAGTCTCTCCAGTGCTGGAAATGTCGCGGCCCAGGCCCGGCCTGGCAGGCCACAGGTGGAGCTGCCGGTGCTCTTCTGGGTGTTCAGTCCAGAGCAGATTTGAGCAGGCCCAAGAAAAAGAAAAACCACAGTCCAGGGAACTTCTTTGCCTCAGCTAGCTAAAACTAACTAAAAGCAAGGTAGAGCTCTGTCCTGCTGTCTGTCCATCCGCAGACAACAGTGCAAGAGGAGGAATGTGGAAGAGTGAGTGTAGTGTCTGAAAACAAACTGCGCGCTTCTTCCCTCCCCTCTTCACTCTCTGGAACAAGTCTTTAAGGTGTAAAGCTTATTATTCAGCATAAACAGAACAAGATGACTGGGGATAAAAGCATCATATAGTCAGCCCAGGGCAGACGTTTAATAGGTGTTCATGTGCTGTAGTTTAAGAGATAATATTAAACCCACTGTGTTCCTTGAAACTTTTTAGAACTCTCTGAACACTAAAGTTTACCTCATGCCATATTTCAGAACTGGAGACCAACCAGATTTGTTTCTCTGGTGTACCTGATGCGTTTAAGAGCCAGAGTAAAGAGACTTTCCAATACCACCTAAATTCCTTGCCCTGAGATGATAAATCTTGTCTTAGAAGAGACTGAGAGAAAAAAAAAAAAAAGAAAAAAAATGCAGGGGAAAGGTTACAACTTGATACTGCAATTCCAAATTTCCAAATTTTCAGGAGATGCAACAATATGACTCTTTTAAAAGTCATTCAAAAATGATGTCTCATCTTCAAATGACACAAGTGCCAATGTTTTAGGTGACTGAGACACCACATATTATCAACACAAGAACTACAAAACAATTAACTTCATATAATGTAATGTATAAAAGTAATAGATAGAGCAAGAATATTTTTAGTTTAAAAGGCACAACTAATTTATACCAAATATTGCCCAATCAAATTATTTTCATACCTTTTGGTTTCTGTGTCTCCATAAACATGAGAAAATGTCTGAAAATATTATAGGAGGCTAGAGAAGTTGCTTATTGCTATTTATTTACTGGTGAGATAGTTGCCACACAATTTTTTTCAAGGATCTGAGATTTTAAGTAAATCACAAAATATTACAAGACTCACAATAGAATATCAAAGAGTGCTTCACTCATCCTTTTATAAAACATCAATCACATTCAACATTATACATTCAAATTTGTAGTACAGCTAGAGGGAATATTGTATTTCTAGCTGGCACATTAGAAAGCCCCAATACTAGGCTGGGGTTTTGCTTTCAGGATATGGATTTAAAAGGTAGGGACCAATGGCATTTTTGATTCCAACACACTAAGAACAATTTGGAAAGCACCTCAGCTGCAAGAAAAGGGAGCAGGCCATTACTTGTGAGTTGGGCAGTGATGTGATGGAAAATTAGGAGTTTGCTCCATGAGCCTTCTAAAATCTTTTAGATTAGAACATGAATAAATGTAAGTCCTGGAACAGAAGACATTCAAGTTAATATCTACTTCTTTCTCCTGAAAAAAAAAATAAGTAGGAAGCTTCCTTTTCTTGTCTCTAAGACAGGAAATAATATCTTCATTTGATTTATATGGGTTTTTCACAATAGCTGAATTCCTACTCACATTAACTTAAATTTTTAAGACTAATACAGTAGCTGAGCAGGAGAACAGTATTTGTTAAATGTTACTGTGCAGATCTTAGTGTGAACAGAAAATATGATGTCCAAGAGGACTTTTCTTGTGTTAATCACGTGTGTCTGAGTATTTTTTATAGCACTCCTTCTTCCATTAAGTGTCAAAGCCAATCAGTATTGCATTTCCTTTCACCCACAAGGGAGTCAGCTTTTCTGGGAGCTACCACACTTCATGGTACAACACAGATAATAATGGTGGACTCAACAAAGGGACATCAACACCTGCAAATTTTTACATCTGGATCCCTCTATTGGCAGTAGCAGATACCAAAGTGTGGTAAGTAACAGAACCAGATAACAAAAACCTTCAAATAGATTTGTGGACAATAACCAATTCTCAGCTAGGTCTGTTTCTAATAACGCTTTGCAGGGGCTGAATTTAGCCCTGTTCTATCCATACATTTTATGCACACACATCCATGTATATGTGTCTCTGTGTCTGTGAGGGTGTATAAACAGAGTGAACACATCCCTCTCCATAGATATCTATATAAATATGTACGTACACACCTCCACAAATAACCTGAAAAAAAACCCTCTCCAAAACTTTGAAAGACTGGGGGACCAAAGATAACTGAAAAACTAGTGGAACGGTAAAATGATAAAGAGAAAATTTCACTAACACAGCACGAGTGGGAAGAATAAGGAAAGAACAAGCTTTCTAATGAAGTCCTGCAATGAGAAACAGAGAAAATATGCCACAACAGAAAGGGAAGCTTGATTACAAGCTTTATTAAGAGATTTACAGTTCATAACATATAATCAAAACATAAATAAATTGCCAGTATGATGCTAGGCACAAGGGACTCAGGCAGTCCTTGGCTGTAGAAACAGAGGAACACATAGAAGTACCTGAGAAGTTGTATTATTTTTCTCATGCCAGTGTAACATCTGTGAAAGAACCAACCCTTATTTCTGCCATAACATTTAATGAAATGTACAGAAAAACTAGCATGAGTTCAAAGGCAGCCACAGGGAGGATTAAACTACTGGCCAACAAAGCAAAATAGTAGGAGATCAAAAATTTTTGGTCATCACGGAAGTTGTTACAGATTATTTAGTCCCTCACTGCATATATCTATGTTAAAGAAACTTGAAAAACAGACTCTGGATGTTGGTCTAACAGGAAACAAACTGGCAACCACCACATGACTTTGAAGAAGATATGAGACAAATGCTTAGCTGTAATAGTAACTAACAGAGGCAACATCTAAAAATAATTGTTCCTAACTCATCAAGCATAAAGGAAACCTGCTATAAAGAGGGATTAACATCTTGGATGTATCTGCACAGCTTCTGAATAACAGCGTCACTAGAGAAATGTTCATCTCCTTTAGCTGGATCTATTTTGCTAGAGGAAAAAGAGTTTGCAATGCTTTCATGTGTCACTCTCTTTCACTCACTGTGTTCTTCTCAGAGCAGGAAAAATAAATGACCTCATTAAGACTTCAGGTTTGATAGGATTCGAAATAAGAATACACTTGGAGGAAGCATTGCCGAGAGATTTTTAAACTGAATTTAATCAAGGGTGATCTCTGTGTGGATACATGTCTCTTTTTCAATAAATATGTAGCCATAGGTGACTCACATAACAAATAGGAACTTACAACTTATTTATGTTTGCTTTTTCTCAAAGAAATTGTCTGCTTTTCAAAGGTTCTTCCAGGATCCTGGAGTTTTTATCAAAATTGTTGCCACACAATCTTACCTGTGGCTTTCAGTCCAAATCTGTTTTTTTAAAAAAAGAAAAGTGCTCTTTAGAGACTTTCTTATAAAAATACCCTACATTCCAATAACAATTTTGTACTAGAACATCACATCATCACTATGATGCCAATGTGTGCAACTCTCATCATTAGAGTAAGCCTGCATAGCTTTTCTTTGTTGCTAAATATGTACATTGAGCCAACTTATTTTCTCCATCCACAGCCTGACTGTGGAATTCATCTAACCAAATGTACATGCCTGCACCTGAACGAGCCACTCTCAGGTCCCTTTATAGTCATTGGGGAGGAACAAGCTCTTTCTGGACAGGATTCATCTCATCCTAAAGCAGACATCTCTAACTGATTAGATGAATCCTGCCCAGTGTTCCTCTCCAGTGACTATAAAACAGAGACCAGGAGGGGCAGTTCAGGCATAGACATTCACATTAGAGATGTCTACAATGAGATAGTATTTAATACATCTCATTATTTACACATAACAGTAGAGAAACTAACTAGGGGGAATAGGATATTGAGCTGTTTTAAATGTTATGATGTATGTTGTTCCCAAATTTGAAAGCATCAAAAGTACTGAAAATGTTAAACTACATTAAAAATTCTGGGAACTTAACTAGTATCATATTTCATAGGTAATTACTTTAAAATCATTAAAGACCTGTCCACACAACCCCCCAAACCATTGGCATACCTCCTATTCAGTTTCAGTGGTCCTGCAGAAAGATCCAATGGCTAAATGCACTCCTGCTTCAGATGGTTTTGTAGGCAGCTACATCCCTCAGGTATTATCAGAAATGTGCTGACTTCCTACTATTGTCATCTCAGAAAAGCTTTTAAAACTCCTAATGCTCCTTAAAATGGTGGCAGATGGTATTAAGAGCATTTGCTAATCCAGGATACAAAGGACAAAACTAAAAAACTACCAGAGGTATGCAAAGCTTCCAGGGTCTTTTACAAAAAAACTCCTGGTTTTGGACTGCCCAGCACTTTGCTAAACTCAGCCTAAACAGCCAGTGAGGCTTCAGTACAAGTTAGAAGAAGCACAGCAGTTTATTGGTCAACTGCAACCTGACACCACAGGGGGTGGAGGAGACTTGACTTTTTCCAGTGGAGCTGCCTGTGAGCAGCAGATGCCCCACGGCTCAGGGGTTGAGCGTTTTCCACTGTCCAGAACCCAAAACAGGGACTGGGAAGGGCTAAGCACCAAAGACTCAAGATAAATGAAGACAGAGGCAGTGCTGGCATTCAAATTTCACCAGGGGAGTAATTTCATTCCCTGCAGGGAAGGGCTTTGTCAACAATGCTGTTGAGGAATGGGTTATTAGAAAAAAAAGCTGAGGGAAGGATAGATATTTCATGTCTGATTATTGTCTTGGATAAATGAATATGAAACAAACAGTATGAAATAACACATTATTTTTAAAATTAAGGCAAAGATAACAACAGTTATTTTGAGCCCCCAGCTGAGATCTCTTCACACTCAAAAGTCTATGGGCTGCTAAATCCCTCAAATCACACTATAGAGAGCAATGCTGCACTGAAAATGAGCAACCAGGCAAAGCTGTGTCAGTCAGAGCAGCAGACCTCTCCATTTCCACCTCCTTGCTCAGTAATCCCACAGTTGCCTCTCAGATTCCGCAGTGACAACTGCCAAAATCCTGGGAGAGCTGGAGCGAGCTCAGGAAGAAATACCAATGAGGATGTGTGAAGCTTTGGCATTCCTCGCTCCGATTTGTGGTGCCATTGATCAGTCCACCAGGTGCAGTGGTTTTGCCACATATAGCAGATTGAGGAGTGGATTGTGGAGCTCTTTCAGTGCTGACTGTGTCTGGCCAACACAACACATTTTTCTTGCTGATTTTATCACAGAAAGGGATGAATTTGGTCCTTCCAGGAGCTGGGGTGAGCAGCTCAGGGAGGAACTCACCAGCGTTAAGCTTTGGTTTTAGATAAAGCTGAATCAGTTGGAATAAAAACTGAGAGGAACTTCAGAGCATTTGTTTTTTTTTAATTTAAAAACATTTCCTCTTTATAATTATAAAACTGGCCTTCAGATTTCAGGCTGTGAAAGCCAATAAATACAATATTTAGATCCTATAGGTATAAATACTGAGAAATAGAAATATTGCTCCACTGTAGGGCCAGATAAAAATGTGCATCTTTTTAAAGGATAATCCAGCATTTTATTTAGGAGGCTAGCTGAATTACAAAAGTAATAAGAATAATTCTGTATGGTATGGCTTTTTGGAAGTATGCTTATGGATATGTCCGAGTTCAGAAGAATATATTTCCTAGAGAATTGACTGATTAGAGCCATAACAGCATGGATAGCTGGCAAAAACATGAGATGTATCATCCCATACTGGTCCTTGAAAAAATACTAGGAATTTAGGCATTTTTAATCATTGGTGCCTTAGCATCTGATACTTTTATACAAATCACAAATCAAAGAAATGAAGCATGAGGGTAACACAAAAACTACTTCTGCTGCTGAAACATGTCTTTGTGTTTTTCACTGATATTATGTTCATCAGAGTCCTGACCAACTAAGAATAATGATTTACCTCATATCACAAATAAAAGTCGCCAATTAAAAATCCCAGCAGCCACAAGAAAAGAGTCTTAGAAGTGAGGTCCTCTGCTGGCAAAACCTTCACATTGTTCATGTATGATTTGCTCCCAGCCACTGACAAGAGCACTGTTCACTCATACCACTCACTCATCAAGGGGCAAAATCCATAGCAAAGCTCAAAAACGCAACCTCAATGTTTCCCAGATGGGATGCTGAAAGATTTTGTGAAATTAATTCCTTCAGTTTATGCAGCCCTTTACACAACCTCAAGTGATGTTTTGTTTCTAAATGAAAGAAATTTGGAGAGTAGAAGTGATGGAATTGAGGGAATTCAGGACTCAGATGACTGTTGTTCTTTGAGTGAAGAACACCTCAATAGTGCCTTGGATGTGCTTGATTATACTGCAAGGGGACATACACAGAGAAAACTGTGTGGGTGATCTGGTCCTAAACCAGGCAAGGATAAAATTGTAGCTGAAGTCTCCAGGCAAAATTGAATCCACTTCTACAGGCCCTGAATTTTGTATCAGGAGCCCATGAGATGTAAATACCTCAAACAACTATCAAATGCTGTCATGTATTATTTCTCACAAACAGGTCTCTGGCACAACAAATGTCACATTATATAAATAAAATTTTAAAACCTTGAAATCATGTCCCTAGCCCATTAATTCCTTTTACATTTATTATCAAGTACTATTAAGTTACTTCATTATTAAAATTAGATGATGAGGAAAAGCTTTTGTTCCATTCACCTGGTGGAGCTTTTGAACTGTATTATCTGAGAAATATCACCTAAGAGATTCAGCATGCATAGGCTTGAACGTTTCCGTTTACAGCCTCATTAAAATGTCACTGTATTTTTCAATGCTGGAATAAAGCTCCAGTGGAAGAATACATGCAGAAATCTCTTCATTATGCATCTGCCCTTAAGAGTAAGATTTACTTGAAGATTTCAACAAACAAGTGACATTAATTGAGAAAAAAACCAAAAAAACCCCTCCATAATAGCAATTTTTTGACAAAGTAATAGTCAATCATTGTTATATCCCACTATGAATGATTAGAAGCAAATCAGATTTATCTGCTGAATGCACAAAGCAATATGGTTACTGCAGATGACACTCTCATACAGCACCTGCTGTTGCAAAATGTATATCTGCACTGAGCTCTGTGTAGCTAACCAGTGCATAGACAGAAAAAAATTCCCTACTTGTAACGTACATGGGCAATTCCACTCTTTCAACAGGTTAAATGGATAAAGTGTGAGTTGTGGAATCATTAGCCAGTAATTCCTGATCTGGTTACTGACCTCCTCACACTGTTTGATTTGGGTGCCTGGGTAAGCTTAAAGCAATATTTTGGAGTAAAAATGCTGTGTAAGAGTTAAGTTGTTCTCCCTTTCTCCTTGACTGGCCATATGCCCTCAACACTGTTGCCAACAAGTATAAAGTCTATTCTGTCAGTTTTCTTCTCACAGCTTTTGGTTTCTGAGTACAAGAGATTAATCATAAGAGATATTAGACTAGATTTAACCAAAAGCCACAAAAAATTTCATTCCTATGGTATTTTGGCTTTGAAAAGGAAAATACAAATTTAGGAAGCTAGTCAGTGTATGACAGTGATCCTATTCAGGAAATCACATTTTGGAAAATGTCCTGTGGCTTAAAATCTGTCTGCTGAGATCCTTGAAGCTGGGCTGTAAAGTGTTTTCTCTCTGTTTATATTCTGTACACTATTCTGCCCATAAGGTGGTTTGGGTTTTGGTCACAGTACTACAAAGATGCCTGGCTGAAGTAAAATAGTACATTGACTTGAATTCAGTAGATGGCATGATTTCTCAGTCTTCAAAGAAGCCTGAATAAAAATATTTACAATTTCAGAACCTAAGTTCAAAAGATTTTTGCCTCTTTTTGGCTTAAATTTGGATTCCCAGGTATGAAGTTGCTTTATTATGCAGCACAGAAGCACCCCTTCAGTTGTCTTTTCCAGTGACTGACAGTGAGCAGTACAGAATGAAAGTTTTCACCATAAGTTCATTTATTCACTTTAGTTTCACTTTTTTCTTTCTTTTCCTTGCCACACCCCCATATTTAAAATGGAGAGACTTGTAGAACCACATTATCACCGTGCAAGTATGGTGCAAACAGTCGTGAAGCTGCTATTCCAGCAAATTTACACCGTCCCACACCACTAGTCACTTGAATGCAAGAAAGTAATGCATCCTTTAGGAAATTAAATACAAATTAGTGAGCAAATGGAATTAGAAAGCAGTAACTTAAAGCTTCTACTTCATTAAACCTATGTATCTCACTGTAAGGAAAAAAGAAAAAAGGGGTTTTTTTTACCCTGCTGTATCAGCTTTTGCATACTGTGCCATATATACTGCAACACAGGCACAAGTAAGATGAATTAATGATGGTAGTCACAGGAAGCAATAATAAAGTTATAAGACAGCAGTGCTAAAAAATGTCCCCTAAGAAAATAATATGATTGTTACCTATTCATTAGCTCTTGAAAAATTTCATTTGGCAAAGGAAATATAAAGCCATTTATGACTGACTTCAAGTAATCCAGACACAAATCCACTCTGACTGACATCAATTTCTCTGAAGGATTTTCAATGTCCTGATAGGCTGAACACAGCAGTAATGAATACAATTTATAGTGTTTTGTTTAGAAAAACCAAGTTCATGAAGCTTTTAAAACAGTGGTGCATTTTTTACAAGACCTTTTCAAATGTTCTTCATTGTGAACTGATCAAATAGATTACCCTGGCATGCTCTGCCGGTCAGATGTTTAATTAATAAGCTCACTGCACAACAGTATTCCCAATCATATGCTCTCAAATGACAAGTCAGACAAGTTTCTCAAATAATAACTCTGCTTCAAAAGCTAACAATACTTTGTGGATCAGCCTGCTTGATAGCATCTATCTTAATGTAACCTTAAACCATGGCATAACCTAGTATTAAAGTTCTCCTTAATTAAAATGTGTCATTAGCACAATTAATACTGGACAATGTTAGAAGATGTGGAATAATTAAAAGAGATGTTGTTCAAACATACCGCACATTTCTTTGGTTGGTTTTTATTTTAATTCATGCATTGCTGTGAAGGAGATACATGGATGTGGGGGTTTTTTGCTTATGGGACTTGTAAAATGCCTGAAAGTTGCCTTACTGCAGATTTTTAAAAGGTTCATGAAACAATAGGAAGACTGGTCTGTTTTTCTGAGATGTTAGTTCACGTTGCACTGTTGAATACTGAGAGCATCCCTTAGGCTTTTCTCCCCCCACCATTTTTTGATAAGTACCTCACCTGCTTCTAAGCTGATTATTGTTCATTCGAAACTGCTGAAATTGCAGGGTGAAGATACAGGATAGGGACCTGAGAAAGCCCAAAATAAACATCCAGCACTGGGAGGGCTTGTAAGGTGAAGTGCACTGTGCTTCCAGTCCAGGCCTTGACCTCCCTATCAAAGATCTCACAGAATATTCTGAGCTGAAAGGGCCCCACAAGAATCATTAAGCCCAACTCTTACATGAACACAGGCCCATACAGGGATCAAACCCTCACCTTGGCATCATTAGCACCCTGCTCCAACAGAGATGGATGAGAATAAGGAGGGTCAAGATGTTGAAAGTCCCTGTAGCCTTGTTTTTCCCTACTCTCCTGGATTTTCAAGGTTGAGAAAACCCATTTAGAGTGCTGTATAACTGAGCCTGTAGCAGAATATTCCTGATTCAGCTTCTCTTCTCTTAGAGAGTCAGGATTTTCATTACATAAAGGCAAAGTATTGCATATTGGAAAACTGTTTCTATTCACCTTCCCATGAAGGAGGTGGAACATAGTTATCACAGTGTTATGGTAGAACACCATCACACTTCACAACCACCTGCTGTTAAATTCAGATCTAAGGGCATGTGAAGAGCTCATTTGCCCTAGGTATTCCAGCTCCACCCTCTCTATTCTAAGCTTGCCACCACATTTTAAAAATGTGTTTCTGCAACAGCACTTATCTGCTAATAATTTATTTCAGAAAATAATTGTCAGACTGACACTAGTTGTTACTCAGTCATTAATCTGACAGAGTGATCTAGCAATTCACATCTTGAAACACAGTTTTGATGCCCTCCCATTTTGTGTTAGCCCAAGGAATCTGGAGTTCCAATATTTGTGTTTCAGTGTTGTGAATCAGAGCAAGACTGAAACACGCCAAATGAAATGGAACTTTTGCTAACCAGCTGTAAACTCAAATAGGAAACCCTCTGCATGGAATTGGTTCACAAAAGAAGTGGGTATAATTACCAGGCCTCAAAGCTTGGCAATTTCTTTTCTTGTGATGCCTGACTCAGCTTTGCTATCTGTCAAAATATTGCAAAGTATTAACGGCATTCCCTTACCTTTTCTGTGGGTGCCCTCTCAGCATAACCAGACTGCGCTCTGGCATGCAACATTCAGCTGGTGGGGACTGGGGGAAAGGTTTTGCTGGTGAGAACTAGGAGATCCTTTTCTGCTTCTGGTCCTTCCCTTTTATTTTCTGGAAGATTAGTGCTGTTAAGGCAAATTCCAGAGTATTGTCAGCTTCAAAGAAATAAAGCCATCTAAAACTCTTCAAGACAGCTTTTGTTAACTGGATGTATCTTTATTTACAAACAGGCTAACCCAAACCCGAAACATAACTTTCTTGTACTTCAAACTTGATCAGTAGTTCAAAATTATTCTAATTAATCTGAGCACTTGTTTTGTTTTAAAACTTAATACAGTTAGCTTACACTCTTAAGAGACAACTTTATTAGATTTAATATCAGAAGGTATCACTAGAAAATAACTCCCTCAACTTGTCTGTATGTTTCCAGAATGATCCATCACTAAAAGTATATTTTCAGAAAATGAAAGACAGAATCCTGAATGGCCTTTGATAATAAATGTGCCTGTTGACTTTCCCTTGGTCTCTTGGTTGGTTTAGGGAACATCCAGGCAAATTTGGCAGCTACAAGTCCACGGGCCCTGATGGGATGCATCCACAAATGCTTGCTGGACACCACAGCAAGGCCACTCACAATCCTGGCAGTCAGGAGAAGTGTCTGAGGACTGGAAGAGAGCAGATGTCACCCCAGTCTTCAAAAGGGCAAGAAAAAGGACCCAGGAAACTGCTGGCAAGTCAGCCTCCCTCAAATCCCTTCCAAGTGAGGGAGTGCCTTATTCTAGAGGCCAACTGTGTGCACAGGGAGGACATGAAGGTGATTAGGAGTAGTCAGCAAGGATTCACTGAAGAGAAGTCATGTTTGACCAACTTGATTGTCTTCTGTGATGAAACCACCTGGCTGGGTGAAGAGAGGAACAGTGGTGTCTGCCTTGATTTCAGCAGGGCTTTTGAGACTGTCTCTTGCAATATCCTCCTAGGCAAACTCAGGAAGTGTGGACTGGATGAGTGGACAGTGAGGTGGACTGAGAATTGGCTGAACATTAAATCCCAGAGGATCATAAACACTGGCACAAGGTCTGTCTGGAGGCCTGTCACCAGTGGTGTCCCCTAGGATTAATTGTTTAATATATTAATCAGTGCCTTGGGTGAAGGGGTCAGTGGTGACACAGAGCTGGGAGGAGCAGCCAATCCCACTGGGGCTGCACAGCCCTTCCCAAGGACCTCAGCAGGGTGGAGAGATGGGCAGAGGAGCTGTTTGAAATCCAGAAAAGGAAATGCAGGGTCCTGCACCAGGGAAGGACAATCCCAGAGGTCCTGGTAGAAAACAAGCTGTCCCCAAGCCAGCAGTGTTTCTTGAGGACAAGGGGGCCAATGGGGTCCTGGGAACATTCAAATCCTTTATAAGGTGCCACTTTCTTGGCCATCTACATGAAGATGAATTTTAATAGATCTGCACATTTCTCTTCCAATGTTAAAATTTTATGATATCTAAATTCCAGTGTAACTTATGGCAGGTCATACCTATACTCTGTAGCAAATTGTCTGGATCTCATAGCAGGCTGGAAAATTTGCAGCAGCTTCATCTGGATTAAATGGAAACCTCACATTGCAGCTAGAACTCATTTCCACATGATATTAACTTTTACAGCTTGATTGCAGTATTTACTTTTTAGATATTTCACTTGATTGACAGTGAAGTTGCTGCACACAGCTTTTAGAATGGAAGGTTTTTCAGAAAACTCTGCTGTGATTCAAGCTCATTATTTATGTTACTAAGCAAGGAACCTACAAAGATGTAGTTTTAAAAATGAAAATTAGAATTCTGTCATAAAGAGGATCCATAAAGTCTATAGCTAAAACGGCACCATTAGCACACCTTATGTATCACAGGCAACTAACTTTCTCTTGATTTTTTGCATTTAGCCCCATAATTAGTCTCTAAATACAATAAATATTGCATTTGATTAAACATGTTGCACAAAAATGTGTCTAGTTAGTCCTGATGAATTTGTTCCAAGAAGAATTGATTGCCTTACTTTTTATTTTGAATTTATCTACTGAAGATGCTACACCATATGATGCAGACACCTCTTAAACTCCCTTCTCAAAGGTCAAACAGATTGTCTGCTAACTTGAAGCTCTGAAGGATTCATACCACCCCTTGAATCACAGTTATGGTGCTTTGGTTTTTTTTTTTGCAGTTTTCCAACTTCCTGGGAATGAGAGCAGCTGATGTGAAGCTATGTTCTGGTTTTGACTTTCAACAATAGATGAAAACAAAAGTTTTATTGCTTTCAGAATTTTTCTGGACATCTTTGGGACATTAAACCTTTAGAAGTCCCTCAGAGCAGAGGCCAAGATCTCAGGGGAAAAAATCCAAATACCACCCATATATAATTCTCTAATTGCATCAATATGGGAGACAGAAGAGTCAAGGGAATTCTGCTTGCAGTTTTTGGGACTATTTAAGTGATAATGAGAACCTGGTTAACCAATTGTCAAATCCCATTTAGGACAGGAAAAGGGAGCTGCACTGACATACCCTGTTTTCCTCTCTATTCTTTGGGTTGTTTGCTAAAGCACAAAGGTATATTTAGCTGCTAAGATCATCATAATTCCATTGCTTTTGTGGAGTACTAAAAGACAGGAATTCATCATTGCAACCTTAAATTTACTTAATAAACTTAAGTTATTAAGTTAATTTACTTAAAGTTATTTACTCGCCTCTTGCTTCAGTTTCCCATTTGTAACAATCCACTGTAAACAATTAAAATTTGTAATGACTAATTGAAATTAATTCATTTAATAAAAATATAATCCTGGCCAACCCATAGGGCCCTTCTGTTTATGACAGTAAACTGCACACCCGTTTCTGATGCAGGTAAAATATAGATCTTTGCATAATTCATAGAGGACTGTAATGCTTTCCCCTTGAAATTCCCCCCACATCCTATTTCCCCTCAAGACTTTTCTTCATGTCTTGCTAGAGGGTGAGAATTATCTGAGAATTAATTTTCAAGGAAATTTTAAAGGTATTCAGATTGTGTTAGCAGGGAGTTGTACATATGGAAATACAGAATGAACGTACAGGCAGTACTCTGACATATGTGAAAAGTGATAGAAACATAAAATAAAAAGGAGAGATTCAGTTCCACTTTGAACAAAGTTTTTATGCCTACAGATAAATTAAAGGCATACTTCAAAAACATTTGTGATTGGATTATTTGGGGATGGACACTTCGATTTTACTTGAGAATGCCATGAGAAAGATCAGGTAAACAGTAAATCTCAACACCAGGAATGATACTCTGGCACATTTTTGGGGTGTCTGAAACTCTTTCCTGATCATAATTTATTTTTTTGATCTATCGAAATAACCCCAAGCTATAACACAAAGAGATACATCCACAAATTATCATGGCCTTACTACAAAATAGGAATGCTCTTCAGTAAAGATCCTCCATTTGTGACCCTTCCCATGGGATTGCCCCATGAAAACAGTACCATTCCTTCCCCCAGGAACTTTCCACTTGATCATTCCTTCAATTCCTGCTGCTTTGAACCAAATAGCTTATTATGCACCCATAAATATCTTGGCTGGAAAGAGAATCCCATTTGATTATTAAATAGAAATACAGAAGGAATGACTGGTTTAAAATTGTATTTTTGCCCTCTGTTCTTCATGCTCCTGTTTCTTACACAGGCTGCCATGGCTAGGCCAGAATCACCACCATGCTTTGCACACCATGAAACAAATCCCTGCAGAAGGGCATGGTACAATTTGGACCTGTAATGAATGAAGATTAAGGTGGTTTTGGCAGCAGCCATTAAAACTGGGCCAGAGACTGTTTTCATGATAAAAATCAATACAATTTTTATTGTGTTTACCTGGGAGTATGAAGAGAACATAATTAAACCCCAAAATTCTTGCTTCTGATCATGACAATAATTGGTTTGCTTTCACAGATTTATTGACCAAGAAAAGTATTCCCAAAGACTGGCTTTGGACACAGAAATCTCTTCTATCCTTCTGCACAGCGAAAAGGAAGAAAACAAGAAACTCTAAATTATTGTTTCCATCTGCTTGCTCTCTGGATATACTATTAACTTTTCACTTACTAGGAAGGGCAACAAGACCTGGGTACTTCAAATTAGCATTTGGATGGTCTTGCTCTTCCTGTCATTAAAAAATTTCCTTGTTTGTTTCTATGTCTTCTATATTTATATAACCTAAACCAGGTTATAATCTGGCTTCACAGGTTATAATCTGAAAAAAAAACCCATTCCTTTACCTGTTTGTGTTCTATACCTACTTGAATTTGGACACTGTTTCTGCATCTTTGCACAAATTTTCCCTAAAAGCTACCTCAATGCTAATAAGACTTAAGCAGGTATTGTTCAACACATTTTAAAGTCTGGGTTTATTTTTAACTTCAATGTATATTCCTTAAGAAACATTTCATCTGAAATTAATTTTTTTAGGTAGTAATTTTCAAAATCATTGAAGCTGACAATGCACATTTCATAAGCACAGAAATGCCTTCTGGTTTCCTAAGTATCAAAATATGCTAATTATAAGTACTACTATTCATTATTTTCCTACTTCCAATTTTTACACCCATACGGATACTCCTAATTGATAAAATCGAAAAACAAACAAATGCACCCATTATACTTTTTATTAATCCAGCCCATTGTTCAAGGAAAAGAAATCATGATTTGTACAAAGATTTGCTCTAAAACTGCTGCCAAAGAAAATAACCTTGAGTTATTTGCTGCATAACTGCCACATGAGAACATTAAAGATGCCTAGGGACAGTTTCATCTTGAGCATGAGACTTTTAAGAAAAAGCTTTTAAGTTCAATATTTTAAAATTGCTCCTGTATCGTTTTTCTTCCTCCGATCTTTAAATTGAACCCAGTTATCACATATAGGAAGAATTTAGGTAGCTTTTGTTTCTATGGTTCTGACCATTTATCTAATAGTGAAGGTATGTATTGCCTCATTGCCGTAAATTCAGGATATCACTGTAATGTTAAGGAAATAGGTAAGTGTGTGTGTGTATATATATATATTTATTTATATATTTATATTTATATTTTTATATATGGCTATTTCATGATGGCTTTTCCCCCAAAAAATGGAGAATGAGGCAAGGCCCTGATGTGAAACCTGAATAACTTTCCAGACCGTTAAGACTAATTGACCAAGCCCAACTCTGAAACCGCCAAAGTTGATTTGGTCTTAGGGAGAGTTAAATTTTCCACATAATCAAGTAAATTTTTAGATGGGAGGTCCATTCAAAAAGGGTTCACTGCTTCCTAGACAAATCTGGGATTCAGAACTGTCAGACTTCTGGGGTTTTCCAGAAAATTTTTCATAACCTTTTGGTAAGGTACAACAATACCTCCGTCTCTCTGGCATTGGTCTGACTGATCTGAAAGAGGTGCTGTGAGTGCAAACAGGCATCTCTAGCTGAGTTTGTAGATCCAAAACACATTTCTAAAAGTTAGTATTTCTCCTATACTACATAGTATATTTCCTCAGTCCAAAATATAGATATGAGCTGTGCCTCAGGTCAGGATCCTGACAGAAAAACCCTCTTAATAATTACAGGACTGGTCCAAAGTCCATTAAAGTTAATTGAGAGACTCAACACCATGGCCCAGATCAACCATAACAGGATTATGGGAAAAAAACATTTGTTAATCGATCCACTGCAAATATTTGGAAGATTTTGGCTTGAATCAGAAACAGCTGCAGAGTCTAAAAAGTAGAAATCAATTCAGAAGACCACACTGTGAAGGGATAGCAGGAAGAAAGTTGGTGGCAGAACTTGGGCCAAAGAACAAGACTCGGTTTGGTTTTGTCTTTTTGGGTTTTTTTATAACAGATCAATGCAGTAAGAATAATTTTAAATGGATTCTATTATACTATAACTCAAAACTAGAAACCTGGAGATCAGCATGAGCACAGGCCCTATCAAATAAGATGCATATTCTCTAAAAGACACAGCCACAGGTCCATGCTGTGAGAGGTGCATTGTCCTGAGGAATGTCGAGCATGCAGTACCCTGGAATGTCTCTGGACACACAGCATTGAAGCAGAGGCTCCTTACATTCACAGAAACCTCAACAGCAGCCTCAAAAGTAGAGGAATCCAAATGTCTGCCCTGTCGGCTTTGAAATATGATACTCTAAACTTTTGCTTGAGGATGGGAACTGAGTGAGAACCAAAGGATTTCCTTGGCCTCCCTGCTTATCTGCTCTGGATGACCAAATTAAACTCCTTAGAAGCCTAAGGGCTACTAATCAAGGAATTTCAGAGATGAAAATGTGGAAAACCCAGATATTCCATAGGAATATCCAGATTTTGCTGTTCACATTGGATTTCCCCAGTTTCACAGTCATTATTTCTACTGTCAGCAGTACAGATTTTTGGAGCAGTCGAGAAACTCACTGAAGTTCCCAAAAAGCAAAAAAAGTATATGCCCCGCAAAAGTATATGCCCAGTACAACAGGAGTTCAGAAGGAGACATGGGTATACTTGAAATTGCAAGAATTCAGGGGGACACATGAATATATTTGAAATATCAGACAGAGGCCATTTAGATTCAAAGTTCTTGGCTTGCCCATGTCTCCTCAGCTATTATACAGAAAAAATAAGTCAACAGAGTTCTTGGGCATGATGATTACAGAGCATTCAGCATTTTGCATTAACAAATGTGCAGACTGAGGAGCAGAGAACACTCATCTGTTTTGTCTTGTCATTGAGATTTAACTGGACCTGAGCAAAATTTTCAGCAGAGAAGTGAATTTGATCCACGATTTTAATGAGACTTTGAAAAAAAAAAACAAACAAACAAACACTTAATTCCTTTGATTTGGGCAGTAATATCCTCCTTTAAACATACTATTAACTGTCTCACAGCTTGTACTTTGAGAAGAAAATATACTTTCATTTGCTTTATGGTTCATCCACTAGAAGGAATTCAAATGTAATTAGGGTATATTTAAACACCCTCAAATTTCATAGACTTCTTCCAAAGTTGCTTGTGTGATTTTGTATCAGTAAGAAAATTGGGTAAAGGTTATATTTTATCTCTGTCTTGTGTCTGGTATCCTGTCGTTTCATACAAAACTGACTGAGGACCATTATTTTAATCTGTTAAGCTTCAGAAGTTTTTCTGATAAAACTTCATTTTAGAGCTTTAAGTCCCCAGTATGAAAATTTGTGTTCTTTTTTATCATTCAGCACTTATGGGATGTTGCAAAATTTTTATAAATTTATTACCTTTCAGATTGCAATGCCAAACATAAGGTTTATTGCCAAATAAAGCATAATTTTTGGTTTTTGACTGCCTGCTTTCAAAGAGTATTGCTTCTGCTCTATAATTGCCTCCACCTAATTATTTAACTGGTTTTGTTGATAACTAATTACGGAAAGTATCCCAACCAGAAAAAAAATACATGAAGTGAAATAGTGTAGCCAGGCAATATGAAATGAGAAAAAATACTTTGGAAGTCTCTCACAATGAAATTAATATACAAATTTTAAAAGAAACTGAACAAGCCCTCAAACAATAAAACACCATCCTAATTTGCTTCATTTTCTTTTAGGTCCCTATCCACCAAAGAATATCTCAGGTGATATTTCCTGATGGATATCACAGACTCCAAAATCCACAGAAAGTCTTTGGAAATCATAAGACACTAAATATTATTTGGAAACAGAGTGTGTAGGATCATGCAGTCATAGAATAGTTTGGGTTGGACAGGATTTTTAAAGCTCATTCCATCCAACACCCCTGTAATGAACAGGGACATCTCTGACTAAAGCAAGTTGCACAGAGCCCCAGCCAACCTGACACTGAATGCTTCCAAGGATGGGCATCCACCACTGCTTTTGTCAACCTGTGCTAGTGCTTCACCACCCTCACTATGAAAAATTTCTTCCTTAAATCAAGTCTGATTCTCCTCTCTTTTAGTTTAAAACCATTACCTTTTGTCCTATTGCACCTGATCCTGCGCAAGAGTCTGTTCCCATCTTTCATACCGGCCCCTTTAAGTACTGAAATGTTACAAAAAGGACTTCCCTAGAACCTTCTCTTCTCCAGGCTGACCAATTCTCCCAGCCTGCCTCTGTGGCAGAAGTGCCCCAGCTCCACTTGGTGCCTCCTCTGGATTCACTCCAAGAGATTAAAGAATCCTGGAATGGCTGGGGTTGGAAGGGGACCTTGAAGCCCATCCAATCCCACCCCCTGCCATGGGTAGGGACACCTTCCACTACCCCAGGTTACTCAGAGCCCCATCCAGCCTGGCCTGGAACACTTCGAGAGATGGGGCAGCCACAGCTGCTCTGGGCAATCTGTGCCAGGGCCTCAGCACCCTCACATGGAACAATTTTTTCTTGTATCCAATCTAAACCTGCTGTCTGTCAGTGTGAAGCCATCCCCCCCCTGCCTTGTCACTCCTGACCTTGTAGATTGTTTCTCTCCATCCCTTCAGGCACTGGAAGACCACAATGAGGTCACCCCAATGGGTGTGACTGTTCCCTTCTCCAGGCTGAACAATCCCACTTCCCTCAGCCTTTCCTCCCAGCAGAGCTGCTCCATCCCTCTGATCCCCTTGGTGTCCCTGCTCTGGCCTGGCTCCAGCAGCTCCCTGTCCTTCCTGTGCTGGCCCCAGGGCTGGATGCAGCCCTGCAGGGGGCACTCAGCAGAGTGGGGCAGAGAGGCAGAATCCCCCCTGCCCTGCTGCCCTGGGGCTCTGGATGCAGCCCAGCACAGGGGGGTTCTGGGTTGGGGCAGGGCCAGCTCTCACCCACAGCACCCCCAAGTCCTTCTGCCAGGGCTGCTCCATCTGCTCATCCCTGGCTGGATCCGTCACACAGAGGGATGTGCCCAAGACAGAGGCAGCACCAGCACCCGGTCTGGTTAAACCTCATGAGTTTCAATGATTCAAAACTCTGTGAGTTTTCATTTCACCAGACTGTTCATTTCACAGAACATGCCAGAGTCTGTGATATGACATTTCCCTGTTCACTGCCTCAAGCTGCACAGGATGTGAAGATGTGCAATGGTACCACAGTACTTAAATAACAGCATTCCTTCACCCCACAGGAAAAAAACAGTCATCTTCAAGCCTCTTGTAGGAATTCAGCAAAGACATGAAACACAGCTGACAAGAGATGTTTCCTTTTCCAAAGGCAGGGTTTCACTTGTCACCTGGTTATCAGGATCTTTTTCCCTGCGAAGGGCAGTAGCTCTTGGCTCTTTCCACCCACTGATATCAGCAGGAAGGGGAGCAAATTTCTTATTCAGAAACCAGCAGCTTCAAATCAGCTGCAAAAGGGATGGCATCTTGGCTCCTGTTGGTATGTCCTGCACCCTGTCCTCCTGATGAATTCTGCTGAAAATTATTAAAAAAAAAAAATAAAGTCATATGTCCTGTGTCAGACCAAGAAACTGAAGGGATGAAGCAAAAGGTTGTCCTAACACCTCTTATAAGCAAAGAAAGGAAAATTCTTCACTACTTCTTGCTCTGGAAGAGCCTCAGGTGTTTTCACTATCTCTTCTATGCAGCTTTCAGAGTGGAGTGGGCACAAACATCGCCATGCAGACTCCCCAACTTTGTCCTGGATTTGAGGCCAGGAACATCCACCCCCAAAGCCACTCAGAGAGACTGCAGGCAAGGGCAGTCAACACATCATCTCTCCAGTGTCTCAACCTCCATCCTGAAACTCAAGGTCATGGGGATGAATTCAGATGCAGGGACTCATGCCTTTGGAATGAATTACCAATACATTTATCCTTGCATACCATTGCATCTATTAGTCAGAGAAAGACTGAAGGCTGCAACTTGCATACAGAAGATAAACTGTCAAATTACCCTGCTGCTGCAGCCCGCAGCCACTGTCACTCAGAAGATCACAAAGGCTCATCATTTATTGTTATTTTTACTCTCACAGAAAAATCATGGATGTTTCTTTACTTACTTTCAATTTCCAAGCCCTTCATGCTAAACCAGGTTATCTCAAGCTATGTTCATCTCTGTCCATCCTGCCTGGCTGCAGCCAAAAGGTCAGCAGCACCTGATAGTATTTTCCACGTTCTCTGCCATCTACAAATTACAGGTGATTCCAATGAACAGGAATACAGTACAACCTTCTCTGGCACAACACGAAATGTTGCAATAACACCCCAAGAGAAATGTGTGGTTTTCATATACTCAGTGTTCTAAGGCAAATTTCTCTTCAAATGGCACTAGTAAAACTTCAAGACTATTTTAGGCAAAGAAATTAATTTCAGATTCATATATTTTAAATGGTAAGCAGAGGGTGTTTTTCCTTCAATACTAAAACCTGGAGGCTTCCTTTTTTTTTTTTTTTAGTTCTGCAAAAATTCCCCAAATCAAGAAGAGATTGAAAGAAAATGGATACATGGGACAAAACAACAAATATATTAACATTCTAGCAACTGTAAGTGCCTTCTCCAGGTCTGTTAAACATCTTGGCAGCCTGGACCTTACAGTAAACTTAAAAACTGAGAACTGACAATAAGAGTAGTGTTGGAAGTCTTCCACACATACTCTGTTCTGTGTTGAATTGTTCAGCTTGCAAGAACAAAACCTTGTTTAAAATATCACTCTTTTTTACTGCTTTTTTTCTGCAGAAGCAACTGGGGAATTGAGTCAGGCTGTATTCTCTGTGGCTCACATAACAGCAGCAATAGTAAAGATCCTGCCACTGCTCCTTACTCACTCATTCAAGGATGGCTGCCTGAGACAATTAAACTCAGCTCAGCTGTACCTGCTCTGCAGTGCTACTTTTAGGAGTAAGGAGGTGGAGAGTCCTTGTAGGAAGTCCTGACCATAGAGAAGTGACTTCAGTGGAGCCAAGTTTCCATATTTTGGGGTTCTTCTCACCAAAAGAGTCAACAGTCTGAGTCCAGTTAACATTTTGAGCCCAGTCCTCCTGCTGCAGCACATTTTAAGCCTCTTTGTGGCTTTAACCAGCCCCTGAGATAAGCAAAGGTTGCTCAAAGTAAGAAGCTGTGATCCAGACAGACTTGACTACTCTTTGGCAACTCTGCCTGCCAAAGCAGGGTGGAAGAAGACAAAGCTTATCTGGCTAAAGACATGAAGACAGAAAAATAGATTTTATTCATTAAAAAAGTATTTTCTTATAATTCTATAGTAATTTATATCTATAGTTCCTATAGATAAAAACAAGAAAGGAATTTGAAATTCAAAGACAGGATTAGACTTCACCAGAGCATGGATTTCTCTTCCATGCCATGATTGGCAAAATGTTTGTACCACAAATCCAAGCTGTTCATGTGGAAAGAAACACAGAAATCACGACTCCTTTCTCCCTGCAATCAGATTTAAGCAAAATGTATTATTTAATGAGTGAGGCACAGGATTGGATGCTGTGGTGCCTGGCACCAGTGGCATGTTTTTCTGCCAGCTTGATGTGACCAATTGTTCTTACAGGTTAGAAAGGCCACAACCCCACTAGCTAATGGCATCAGAATGTTCCAGCAGAGCCACTGGAAGCACTGCTCCTGATTGTTCTCTGGAGTGTTGCTGATATCACACACTTCCAGCAACCACAAGGCCTTGCCATGGTGTCTTTGGCATAGCGTGTTCTGTTGTCACCAACACATGCCAGCTGGCTGCTGCTTCCCACCCCAGAAGTGAATGCATCTCAGCAGCATTTATGCATGTAAAACACTCAGGCTTCCCTTGGGAAAAGGGAAGATAATTAATATTTTAAATATTTTCCTATTCTTCAGGAGCCTGAAGGATATCCAGTGAAAACCGATCCCCTGCAGGCATTACAAGAGGGGAGTTTCCAGGCACTCCCTTCTGCACACGGTGTCTGACTGTGAGATGCTTTCCTGCCACAAATCACTGGAATTCATTTTGTCACCCACACAGGTATTGCTAACCACTGTTTCTCCTGGCATTTTCCTCAGCAACTGAGTCTGTCCCATGGATCTGGCCTTGGAAGAGCACAGAGGAGGCTGGGACAGACCCAGTTGTGTAGCCATGATATTTTATGAAAAATCCTTTGCCAGGGTTTTTCCCTCCTGATGAGCTGAGGGCCTCAGGAAAGAAATGTTGCATTCCACAGCACCTGCTGCTGTGGAATGCAACAGGTGCATCTGTGATTGGTCCTTGTTGGTTGTTTCTAATTAAGAGCCAATCACAGATGCAGCTGCATCGGACTCTGATAGTCACAAGATTTTGTTATTCATTCTATTCTTGTTCTTTCTAGCTTTCTGATGAATCTTTTATCTCTATTCTTTTAGTCTAGTTTTTAATATAGTATTTTATTATAATATATATCATAATATAATAAACCAGCCTTCTGAAAATGGAGTCAAGCCTCGCGTCTCCACACTTGAGATGTTTCCAACAACTGGTGACACCCGTGCGTGTGGCATTGATGGTCACCCCAAGAGTGACCACAGAGTCCAGCCTAGAGCTGAAGAACCAAGACCCTGAAGATAGGCAGAGTCTACAGC
Source organism: Passer montanus (assembly GCF_014805655.1). Taxonomy (NCBI): domain Eukaryota; kingdom Metazoa; phylum Chordata; class Aves; order Passeriformes; family Passeridae; genus Passer; species Passer montanus. The sequence goes on along the minus strand of NW_024357170.1, from coordinate 2,208,523 downwards.
TGGGGCCTAAGATAGAACCTTTTGAAATTTCCCGGACATCGTGTCCAGAGACCGCAGAGCAGCAGAGCTGCACAGCTGGATCCACAAGGACACTGTCTCAAGGTACTGTTAACTCTTCCCTTCCTGAAGCTACTGCCCTTCGCAGAAGATGGGTGGAAAAATGGCAAAATGTACCTTCAGAAACTCAGGTTCAGTTTTCTGCATCAGATGAGAAAATTATTAACCTCTGGCGCAGGTGGGGACGCGAGGACAGAATCAATATGTTGGAGAGACATTATTATGAGTTTTTCAGATGGGCAAAATTCCATGGATTTTTTACAGATTTGATATACTCCCTCGACTTAGATCTCTGGGATTTCATGGAGTCTGTGAGCGCATGCATGACTGGGATTTTGGACTCCTGAAAATTTTGTCAGCGTTCTTGGCCCTCTTCCATGCTTTGAAGCAAAGAGAGGCTGTAGTGGGGCTCATGGCAGAGTGTCGCGGACGTCCACCCCTCCCACCAGGTAGGGCAGGAGAGAAACCTGTCGAAGAAGACGAACTGCTGGCTCCCCCCCGGCATCACCCACGGCCGAGCAAGTTTTCCTCTGTGCCCTTGGAGCATGCGCAGACGGAGCCGTTTCCCCCCTCCCGGCTCTTTCTCTTTGGGGCCTGGGGAGCCGGCCCTGCCCGCGGCCCGCCGCGTCTTGGGGCCGCTCGGCCGGCTCTGATGACTGTGCCTGCGCCGCGGCACCCGGACGCGCTCCTCACGATGCCTCTGGGTTGCCAGGCAATGCAATCGACAACAATGGTTCCTCGGCGCCGCGAGCCGCGGCTGTGCTGCTGTCCCCGGGAGCTGCAGGAGCTGCCTCCGTGCCTTCTCCCTCTGCATCACCGCCGGCAATTGAATTCACAACGGTGCAGGCGGCCGATCCCGTGCCGAGCCCGCCGCCAGTACCAGTCCCGCCGCTCCCAGCCAGCCCGATTGCAGTGCAAGAGCCTGACGAGAGCGGCGCTGAGCCTGCGGGACCGTCTCAAGAGCCGATCCCAGCACCCGTGCCACCCTCACCGCCCCACTCCGTCCGTCCTGCCGGCTTCCTTCGCATCAGACCCTCCGTGAAGGAGCCCGGCAGGCTGCTTTCAAACTCAGCGTGTTCCGCGGGTCATTTCACGTGTGGTCGGGGGCTTCTCCCTTGGGTCTGGAGTGCCTGCCTTCCCGCGAGCGCCCCAGCGCCGTGGGGGAGTTGGCTCCTGGAAATTCTGCCTCTGGTTCCCAGCCCGGAGGGGATGGGGGTGGTGCCGAGGGGCAGAAGGCAGGAGCAGTGGCGTTTGCCTTGCAGGAGCAAGAGACACAGTGCAAAGCAAGCATTGCTCGCTTGCTCTGGGGACAAGAACCCCTCAGATCTGGGATGACAATTCCTGAGAATGCTTCCCTCCCCCGGCTGCCGGTGTGCACCGGTGCTTCTGGGGGCAGGAAGCGTTTGGTCATTTCTGCTTTCAAGACACTGGCAGAATCGTCCTGCCAGGTTGTGAGAACACAGAGCCCGCCTCACAGGCTGGTTCTGGGCCGGTTGGCTCATTTCCCTGGGCCGGGGCCACCGCCTCGTCCAGTGCTGGGTTTGGGAGCTTTTATGTCCCTTTCCTGACCTGGGCCACCATTCTGTGGGCCGGGTCTCTGGGTCTGGGTTCCCTGGTTCACCAACCAGGACCAGAGCCACCGAAGGGTCCTTAAAAAGGCCCTCTGCTGCTGCTGTTGCTCTTCTTCTTAAAAAAAAAAAAAAAAAAAAAAAAAAAAAAAATATTAAAAAAA